>NC_134235.1:199853970-201140637 GCF_965152275.1 Natator depressus | reverse complement strand
TGTTGGCACTGATCACTAGGATATTTTTAATTTCTGTGTTTCCAAAGCCTTGAAAAAATATTCATGTAAAAACCAAAATGAAGTGGGTAATGAAGGTTAAAATTATTTATACAAATCACGAGTCGGAAAAATGATCTTCATTCAGCAACTCTCTGCCCATCAAATTAAAGCAACAACAAACACATTGGTGTTGGAATGTGAAATCAGTTACTTTAATGAGTCTTCCCTCTATATTCTGCCTTACATTTGATATCAGTTTGCGTCAGTCCAGTAACTTTCTTCCCCATTCATGTTCTATCTAAAATAAAATAAATATGTATGTTCTTCTAATGTTCTTCTAATATGCCATAGCCAGTAAAAATCAATGTTTGTTGTCCCAGCTTCTCCACACTGATTGAAGTCTATATGTATGTGTCCTTTCCTTGCTTCATTTCTGTTTCCTGGCATCTCTTAAATGTTGTTATGATCCCTGCCTCACCTATACACAAATTGCATTTTCATTCAGCCACCTTTATAGATTAGTTTGGAAAAAACTGGAAGCCTACTGGAGTTTGCCCTTAATGGGGCTAGTTTATCACCCCAGTCTTCTCACAGGCTACTTGCTTTGGGGGGTTGGAAGAACTGTAGCACTTTCATGCAAACTGTTATTATTCCTGGCTAATGTAAGCATAAAATTGGCAAAACTTCACAGCAAGCTGGGTTTTTGTTTTTCAGTTATTTCTTTATGGACATAAAGATGCGCTACCTACATAGTACAAAGTCATTCACTTAAATTTAATCTATTAAGTGGATTGTAAATGATGCAAATAAAGCAGGTTGCTTTTTTCATGTTATCCAGATGTGACATTTTCTGTGCACACGTTCACCAGCAGAGGCTGCTGCCACCATGTGCTTCACTAAATAAATGGGCATGCATGGCAGTGAAATTCATCTACAGGAGGAAGCTAGAGGTGGGAATTAACCAGGGTCACCTGCTTACCCAGTCAAGAGCCTTGCCAGATGAGCTAAAGAAACAGCTTTGTTAGCTTCCTGTGACAGAGAACTTTTTAAATTAGATCACCCACAATGCCTATCTGAGACTAAAATAAACATACTTTCAACTACAGTCATTCTGTTTCAGACATGAAGTTTATCAGTTGCATTTCTCTACACAAATAACTTTTTAAAGCATCAACCAATAAAATATAACTCATTTCCAGTTCAGTTTAGGAAACTCTAGGCATTTCACCGGCATGTAATTTAGTTATGATTCCTGATTAGGTTGTAAATTTTTGCAGTCAGATTTAGTCCAAAGTAAGATTATTAAATATCTGTTTCTTGCCTGCATACATTATGGGCCTGATCCTGCCAAGACTACTCACAGTGCATAAAGTTAAGCATGTGTGAAGTCCCTTTAAAGCCAACGGGGCTACTCATATTGAGTAAAGTTAAGCACCCAGAGCCATAGAAATAGAGGTCTGGAAGGAACCTCAAGAGGTGATGTAGTCCAGCCCCCTGCATCGAGGAAGGACCAAGTAAATCTAGACCCTCCCTGACAGCTGTTCTTAAAAACCTCCCATGACAGGGATTCCACAATCTTCCTTGGAAGCTTATTCCAGTGCTGAACTATCCTTTGTTCCTAATATCTAAGCTAAATCTCCCTTGCTGCAGATGAAACCTATTGCTTCTTTTCCTGCCTTCAGGGTGAATTGAGAAGTATTGATCACTGTCCTCTTTATAACAGCCCTTAATGTATTTGAAGACTGACATCTGGTCCCCCCCCCTTTCTGTCTTCTTTTCTTAAGACTAAACATGCCCAGTTTTTAAAAAACTTTCCTCATAGATCAGGTTTTCGAAACCTTTTATCATTTTTGTTACTTTCCTCTGAACTCGCTTCAGTTTTTGAACATCTTTTTTAAAGTTTGATGCCCAGAACTGGACAGAATACTCCAGCTGAGGCGTCACCAGTGCCATGTAGAGGGGGCCAGTTACCTCCTGCGTCTGACATATGCCACTTCTGTTAATACACCCTGGAATGACATTAGCCTTTTTTGCAACTGCATCACATTGTTGACTCATTTTCTATTTGTGATCCAATATAACCCTCAGGTCCTTTTCAACAGAACTACTGCCTGGCCAGTTATTCCCCATTTTGTAGTTGTATTTTTGATTTTTTTCCTTCCTAAGTGTAGTACTTTGCACTTGTCTTTAGTGACTTTTATCTTGTTGATTTCAGACTAATTCTCCAATTTGTCAGGGTCATTTTGAATTCTAATCCTTCCTCCAGAGTGCTTGCAACCCCTCCCATCTTGGAGTCATCTGCAAATTATATAAGCATGCGCTCCACTCCATTATCCAAGTCATTAATAAAAATATTGAATTGTACCAGACTCTGTGGGTTCCCACTAGATATGTCCCCCCAGTTTGACAGTGAATCAGTGATAACTACTTTTTGAGAATGGTCTTCTGGTTGTGCACCCACCTTTTCGTAATTTCATGTAGACAAAATTTCTCTAGTTTGTTTGATGATGTCATTTGGGACTGAATCAAAAGCCTTACTAAAATCAAGATAGATCATGTCTACAGCCTGCCTCTATCCACTAGGCCAGTATCCCTGTCAAAAAAATGAAATTAGGTTGGTTTGGCATGATATGTTGATAAATCCATGTGGACTATTCCTTATAACCCTATTATCCTCTAAATGCTTGCCTACTGATTGTTTTAATAATTTGTTTCAGTATCTTTCCAGGTATCAAAGTTAGTGTCATACATATAAAGGGAAGGGTAACCACCTTTCTATATACAGTGCTATAAAATCCCTCCTGGCCAGACGCCATACCCTTTCACCTGTAAAGGGTTAAGAAGCTAAGATAACCTCGCTGGCACCTGACCCAAAATGACCAATAAGGGTACAAGATACTTTCAAATCTGGAGGATTTGAAACTATCTTGTCCCCCCATTGGTCATTTTGTCCACATGGATTTATCCACATGGATTTATCTTGGGGGGTGAGGGGGTGGGAAACAAAGGGTTCTGTCTGTCTGTGTGATGCTTTTGCTGGGAACAGATCAGAAATGCAAGCCTTCCAACTCCTGTTAAGTTAGTAAGTAATCTAGCTAGAAAATGTGTTAGATTTTCTTTTTGTTTAATGGCTGGTAAAATAAGCTGTGCTGGAGGGAATGTATATTCCTGTTTTTGTGTCTTTTTGTAACTTAAGGTTTTGCCTAGAGGGATTCTCTATGTTTTGAATCTGATTACCCTGTAAGGTATATACCATCCTGATTTTACAGAGATGATTCTTTTACCTTTTCTTTAATTAAAATTCTTCTTTTAAGAATCGGATTGATTTTTTATTGTTCTTAAGATCCAAGGGTTTGGGTCTGTGTTGACCTGTACCAATTGGTGAGGATTATTATCAAGCCTTCCCCAGGAAAGGAGTATTGGGCTTGGGGGGATATTTTGGGGGAAGATGTCTCCAAGTGGGCTTTTTCCCTGTTCTTTGTTTAAAACGCTTGGTGGTGGCAGCATACTGTTCAAGGACAAGGCAAAGTTTTGTACCTTGGGGAAGTTTTTAACCTAAGCTGGTAAGAATAAGCTTAGGAGGTCTTTCATGCAAGTCCTCACATCTGTACCCTAGAGTTCAGAGTGGGGAAGGAACCTTGACAGTTAGGCTGACTGGTTTATAATTCCCTGGGTCCTCTGTTTCCCTTTTTAAAGATATAATAATTTTACATTTCTCCAGTCTTACCTCACCCATTCTCCATGAGTTCTTGATCATTGCTGACCATTGTGAGATTGTTTCAGGTAGTTCCTTAAGTACCTTAGGGTGGATTTCATCAAGCCATGTGGATTTGAATATGTTTAACTGATCTAATTATTCTTTAACCTGTTATTTCCCTATTTAGGCTTACATTCCTTCCCCCTTGTTGTTAATATTGTGTTGAGTATCTGGTAGCAATTTGCCTTTTTAATGAAGCAAAATAGATTAAACACCACAGCCTTCCCAATGTTAAGTAGAGGACCCATGCTTTTCTTTGTCTTGTTCCTAATGTATTTATAGAACCTCCTTTTCTTATTGCCTTTTATGTCCTTTGCTAGATGCAACTCCTTTTGTCCTTAGCCTTTCTGATTTTTATCCCTACATGCCTATGCTATTCTTTTGTACTCCTTAGCAATTCATCCATGTTTCCACTTCTTGTAGGATTCCTTTTTGATTTTTCAGGTCATTAAAGAGCTCCTGATGGAGCCATATGGGCCTCTTACTATTCTGCATATCTTTCCTTCACATCGGGATAGTTTGTTGCCATGCCTTTAATTGTCTCCCTGAGAAACTTCCAGCTCTCCTGAGCTTTTTTCCTTTAGATTTTCTTCCAATAGGCCCTTACCTACCAGTTGTGTGAGTTTGTTTAAAGTCTGCTTTTTTGAAGTCCATTGTCCTTATTCTGCTCCTCTCACTCCTTCCTTACCTTGGAATCATAAAATCTATCATTTCCTGATCACTTTTACCCAAATTGCCTTCCACCTTCAGATTTGCAGCTGTTAGTTAGAATCAAGTCTAAAATGGCTGTCTCCCTAGTTACTTCTTTCACTTTCTAAAACAAAACATTGTCCTAATACATTCCAAGAACTTATTGCACATTTTGTGTTTTGCTTTATTACTTTTCCAATGGATATCTGGGCAGTTAATGTCCCTCATTACTGCCAGGTTTGTGTTTTGGATATTTCTGTTATTCGTTCTAGAAATACCTCATCCACCATCTCCTTCTGATTTGGTGGTCTATAATAGACCGCTACCCTGACATTGCCCTGGGTTTGTTCCACTTTTATCTTCACTCAGACACTTTCAACTCACCTCCTTTTGGACATCAGAACAAGTGTATATATTTCTGATGTATAAAGCAACACCTCTTCCCTTTTCCCTGCCTGTCCTTCCTGGACAGCTATACCCCTCTATACCAATATTCCAGTAATGAGATTTCCCACCAAGTCTCTGTGACGCCAACTAAATCATAATTTAGTTTTGGAACAAACACTTCAAGTTCTTTCAGTTTATTTCCTATATTCCTTGCATTTGTATATAGGCACTTAAGATATTGAGCAGATTCTTCTGCTGTTCTTCTTCTTGTTCCTGTGACCCTATTGTAACCTTCTATCATCCCTCCCCCTTCCCCCCCCACATTTAGTCTGTTTTAAGGTCACTTGCATATGTAAGTCTTTGGAGGATCAAGGCTTAGGCCAGGGGTCGGCAACCTTTCAGAAATGGTGTGCGGAGTCTTCATTTATTCACTCTAATTTAAGGTTTTGCGTGTCAGTAATACATTTTAGTGTTTTTAGAAGGTATCTTTCTATAAGTCTATAATATATAACTAAACTATTGTTGTATGTAAAGTAAATAAGGTTTTAAAAATGTTTACAAAGCTTCATTTAAAATTAAATTAAAATGCAGATTTTATCAGTTTAGTGTGATCCTTGCCCTTGCTTTTACTTGCTGAGTTTTCCAATGTCTGGCACATATTTGAATACTTTAAGCTGCACACAGGCTTCTGAGTGATCAGTTGTTAACTGGCTCCGAGAGGGACAGAGGACAGATTTCATGTATGAAAATACTGGTTCACACAAGTATGTGGATCAAAATGCTGAAAGCATTGCAAACGCAATTTTCTTCAGACAGTTTAATTTCACTGGCAGAGATGTCCAGCAGGTCAGAATAGAGGCCGTATGATCTCTCTTGGTAGCCTCAAGTGCACTCTGCAGATCTCCAAACTTTGATGCCCACAATTATGAGCTTTTTAACTGAATGAGCTGCATTTCGAAATCTTCAACACCCATCCACTGAAATACAGACAAATGCAAATCGCTGTCATTGAACTTTTCAGGTTTAATTAGAAAAGAAAGCATTGGGCCAAATCTCTGGAAATCTTGAAATCTGTCAGAAAATTCTGATTTCAGTTCTTGCATGTACATTCTAATTTCAACTTTAAACGCAGTGCACTGTTCCACATGGCGTGATAGTAACGTAAGCAGCAAATCAGGACTTAAAAATATCCCAGTACAGTGGCGCTGGAATAATTTTTAAGGTGGGGGTGCTGAGCTGTGCTCCCTCTTTCCCCTGTCTGCACCCCTCACTGCCCCAGGCTGGACCAGTGGGCCACAGCTGGGGACAGCTGCAGAGCCCCGGGCCGGCAGCCAGGACCCCAGGCCAGCAGTAGAGCCCCCTGGACCAGTGGCCGGGACCCGGGGCCGGCAGCGGGCTGAGCGGGGCCGGCGGACCGAACCCCAGTTGGCAGGGGGCTGGTGGCCGGTACCCCAGGCCAGCAGTGGAGCCCCCTGGACCGGTGGCCAGGACCTGGGGCTGGCAGCGGGCTGAGTGGGGCCAGCAGATGGAACCCCAGCTGGCAGGGGGCTGGCGGCTGGTACCGCAGGCCAGCAGCGGAGCCCTGGGGACCGGTGGCCCTGAAAGTACCACTGAAAATCAGCTAGCGTGCTGCCTTTGGCATGTTTGCCATAGCTTGCCTACCCCTGGCTTAGGCTATTAAATTATTTTGTTCTTCTAGGTGTTCATCCTAGACATTAAAAAAGAAACACTGAATATCCTGAAATGCCATATAACAAAAGTATTCGGAGATATGTTTCTCTTTAAGAAATAGTGTGTGGTAGATGGCAGTGACTCTTCTCCAGTATAAGAGTGTGTGAGCTCTATTCTTCCAAAGAGTACATAGAGTTTAATCAGTTAGACTTAGATCTTGGGCTTGTTTTCTCAGCATGACAGTAAATCATGTTAAGAAGATGCGCCACAAATTCCGCTGACTATCAATGCAAAGCTTTATGTCTAGCAACATTGATTTATTTAAGTATATGTTTTGTGCCCTCTGAGAGCTTACCATCTGCTTAAATTGTGTTTACTGCATGTAAAAAGTCAGCATTTTACTGATGAATGATAGAAAAATTATAGCTTTACTTATTCTTTAAGTGACACCTGGTTAGGAATAATTTGTTAATGACTGCTTGGAGGTTGTTTCTTGTTTCCTTCAATTTAATGGGTTTAGTTAGTATCACTTAGAGAATAGCTACTCTAATGCAATAGTAATAGCTCTTGATTACCTGCTACAGTTACTCCAGTCTGCTTGTGGAATTCAGCTCTCTTAGGGGGGTAAAAGGCCACATCCCCAGCTGGTGTAAATTAGCATTGGTCCATTTAAGTCAATGGCGCTATAGTGATTTATACCAGTTGAGGATATGGCTCAAATATTACAGCATGAGATCGGATAGCATAATGGCCCAATCCTGCAAGCGCTGCTCATGTGGAACTCACAGAGAGTACAATACAAGTTTTATAAAGGAACGTTTTTAGTGATAGGCCCATACGTTCAGAATTAGCAATTGGCATAGCATATCATCCTGAAACTTGGACCCATATGCACTTCTTTTGTTTAGTTGCTAGAGCGTTAACAGCTGAGTCATATAGATATTGATATAACAAATTTTCATGGTGTGCTAATTATAGTCTAATATTTTGTGTAAAGTCATACAAATCCCCCTATTTTATTACTATACATCTGATGCACAGCAGAAGTGTTTGAACAGTTTGAGAATACAATAAAATAATGAGCATGTGTTTTTTATTATTGTTAGTAATGTTTACTTAGCATGTGTTGCAATGGTGAATATAAAGAACTAAGGGCCCAATAATCTTCATTTTTGTGTAAATCTTCATATTCATGTAAGTAGTCTCATTAAGAAGACATTAAGGGCTTGTCTACACTTACCGGGGAAACAATGGGTGGCGATCAATGCATCGGCGGCCGATTTAGCTGGTCTAGTGAAGACCCACTAAATCGACGGCAGATTGCTCTCCCGTCGACTCCTGTTCTCCACCGGATCGAGAAGAATAGGGGAGTAGATGCTCTCCCATCAACATCGTGTAGTGTGGACCCCGTGGTAAGTAGGTCTAAGCGACGTCGATTTGAGTTACACTGTTCACGTAACTCAAGTTGTGTAGCTTAGATCAAATTTCATTGTAGTGTAGATAATGTGTCCACAGAAGATATAACTATGGAATAATAAACTAACTACCAAAGATAAATCTAAGTATAAATAGAAAGTTTGTCTTATGGGGGTGGGGAAAGTACCAACAACAATATACACCTGCTTAGCTTCCTGGTCACTGGTAGTTTTTTGTGAAGGTAACACATGTATGTAGTTCCCTAGATAGCACAGAGGAGAGAATGGCTTGTGTTACTCAGGCTTGCATCATTAGACAAGGAATAGCCCTGACAAGCTCAAGAATAATTCCTCTTCACTCCTGATATGGAAAGAGGGAGTGGCCAAACCAGAGGACCATGAGGGTGTGGATGCACTTGTTTTCGATGGGAGATGGGGAGTGATGGTGTGGAGGGCCTATTAATGTCAGGGGGGCCCAATTCATCATTGGTTTGCGTCTTGTCTAGTCACTGACGCCTGTGCAAAGTGGGAGCAAAGTCAACTTCTGTATTGATGAAAGGCCCCAACTCAGCAAGGACTTAATTACTTGCCTAACTGTAAGCACGTGAGTAGTCCAAAATGAAGTCAATGGAACTACTTGTGTACTTAAACTTAGGCATGTGACTATGTGCTTACTGAATCGGGGCACTAATGACCACACAAGGAGAAGGCAATGATGAACAGGGATCAGGATCCTTGGAGCTCCAGCAGGGTTATGGAGAGACCAAATCAAACAGCCAACTATACAACAAAATTATAAAGCAGTGATACTTAAAGTTGAGCTGGTTATGGGTCTGGTCCTACAAACACTTACACATACGGTTAGCCCTTAGAAGGCCAGTCATGTTAGTATGGGTTTGCAGGATCGGGCCCTAACTCTTTCTTCAAAATCTTTTTGATTATGTGGTATAAACAGAGGACTTTGTGGCTCGCAGATTTTTGTTTTAATCTGTTCTGGTACTGATGTGGCTTTGAGCAAATCACTTTAACCTCATGTCCCCCATCTGTAAAATGGGGACAATACCTGTATACTTTCTAGGGGCGATCTGAGAGTTAATATGTGTAACATGCTTTGGCATAATCAAATAATTATTATTAGGCATTATTTAATCTTCAGATCCCCATGAAATCTTGCAACTTTCCAAATTTGCATTTCTCATGCATTTGCAAAATATTAAAACAAACTGCAGAGTCATAGCCAACAACATTATCACTGTTAGTCAGATCTTGATAGGGAGGAGAATTTCTTCCATGTTGAACTGGGCTCTGCAATGGCATTCAGCATTTGGAGCTTCTTGGCCACTTTCTGAACACCATTTATTAGGTTTCAGAGTAACAGCCGTGTTAGTCTGTATTCGCAAAAAGAAAAGGAGTACTTGTGGCATCTTAGAGACTAAGCAATTTATTTGAGCATAAGCTTTCGTGAGCTACAGCGCACTTCATCGGATGTAATGGTGAAGTGAGCTGTAGCTCACGAAAGCTTATGCTCAAATAAATTGCTTAGTCTCTAAGGTGCCACAAGTACTCCTTTTCTTTTTACCATTTATTAGAACAGCCTTGCCACAGAAAGGAAAGCAATTGGCTGAAAGCAATCATTTCACTTTTTTTTTGAAGTAGCGATGTTGATATTCTTTAAGGGACTATCTTATTTATATTTTCTTTATTTATTTTTTAATTATTTAAATTAAGACTCACAATACAAAAGCTCTCTGTGCTATTCCCAGGCCTATTACAGCACTGATTGCATTGATTTCAAGGGCTATCTGTTTTAAATAAAGCTTTATTTCTAATTAGGGCTGTGGCTGTCCATTTTGTACACAGAGGGATTAAAATCACATTGTTTATATACCTTAAAGATGAATGTCAACTGCATCAGGAAAATGCAAATATTCCCCTGCACTGGAAGGGTATATATCCAGAGAGAAACCAGGCCAGGATTGCTTTCAAAATTTAAAATCTGTTTTATGTGGTGTACAAGAGACTGCCGTCATCACCCAGATGCAGGAAATGCCAGTGCTGGGCTTTAGGGAGACAAAGTAAATTTGACAATGGACTGAAAAGAAAAATAAACAATCGACTTTGTTGCTTGAGATTTCTCTTACTTCAACATTCACCTTCATTTATCAGAGTTCTGCAAAACATCTGCATCAAGCCTCAAACTTATTCAAACTTAGTTTAGGTTCAAGGTTCATGAGGAATTTACAAATCCATGCAAGCTCCAATTCTATGCAGCCTTCTCTTCCTGTCCTTGCGCTGGTCTCTTTCTTGCCTCAATGAGTTCCCAGGACAACTTTCCCTATTTTATTTTTTTATCTTAGATCTCTTCAGTGAGGTCTTAGGGCTTGTAGGATGTTTAAGTGGGGTGGAGAGAGAGGGAATATTACCCTTGGAGGATGAAGTTTGGGCTCAGACCTCCAAGGTAGGCTGCCTGGATGGATTCACCTCGAACCCCCGACAACTGGACTAAACAGTTCAGTTTGTAAAATCCTTTTATAAAGCAAACCCTACAGCATTTGCACAGTTCTAAAATCTCTGTTGCCCATCCTCATTTATAAAATCAGAAAGGACCTTCACCCACTTCTCGCATGAACAGAGAGCAACAATACCCGAAGTCCAAAGGTGCAAAAAATTCTATGTTTATTGGGGTGAACTTCCAGCAAGCATGATTCCAATTTCCTTCCTTAGTGTCCCCCTTCCCAGCTCTGACACCAGAGAGTCTTACCTGTGTCCCTGTTCCCATTCCCCGCCCTTAGCAAAACATGATTTCAATTTCCTCACCCCCATTCCCTGTTTCCATTCCCTGTTTCCATTCCCCCCCCACACTTCCTGATTGCAGACTATATAGTAAAACTTGAGTTCTGCTTAGCTATACCTTAACCAATCATTTTACTGAAATTTAACTAACCAATCCTAACATATTGTAACATGATTATTTAACCAATTATATCCCACCACCTTAATTAGCTTACACCCACAAAATTAATTATACAGCAGACAGGAACAATCACAGAACCAGACAGAGATTATTCAGACAAACAATAGGGAAATGGGGACTACACTGATAGAACAACAGAGAAATGAGGATTTCACATCCCAGCTATTGATAAGTGAGTTCTTGCCAGACAGGATGCTATCAAACTAAGTTTCCTTTTACATTTTCTAGGCACTTCCCTTTCTCTGGAGGTGATGGGCATTATCAGGATAGGATTGTATTCCTAACAGCCCAATAGCACCTTCTTTCAATGTGGCTAGTTTGGAATGTGAGGAGGTGACCGGTTGCTTCCCAGCTTATGGGTGCCTCTGCTGCTTAGCCAAAGGCCTTAGCCTAAGCACAGGGCCTCAGACGGTCACAGTGAGAAAAGGACCTTACACTGGCAGACAGTGACTTTGATTCTTTCTTTTATACCTCTAACTAGCCAAGTGATAAGAATACACCTAAATTCTTAAAGTGTAGGTCTTTGCAGGCAGGCCTGAATATCTATATCCTAACAGTAACCTGTCCTCCTCCTTCCTTTTTTTCCTATAGCACTCAGTGTTTAATTTTGAACTGCCTCGCAACTAGTCGCATACGTACGTACGTGTTGCAGGGTCCCCACCGCAGTTCCTGCCTGTGGATTTATCATTAAATCACGTGAAGCAACGTTTTTTCCCTTAAACAAATAATCGGTGGAAAGCAATGGGATATAAATACTGTTAGAACCTTCGATGGTGTCTCCTGTAGTTATCTATCAGGAGAACTGGACATTTGGGAAGGGAGGAGGAATAGGTTTTTCCCTTGTTTTTGTGGGGATTTTTTGCCTGTCTTCACACGGGATTAGGTGTCTGTCTCCCTTGCATCCTCCCATTCCGCTCGAGGCCCTGCAACCTAGCTGCCATCCGCTTGGGTGAGATTTGCACATACCTCCCTTCAAAGGCCTCTCTTACTTGGCCAGATGGGTCACACTTGGAGAGGACGCATGGGACTCCTCTCTGCTCAGGTTGGTATAGAATGCTTCCTTCTACTAATGCTAACCAGTGTCAGAGGTGATTCATGGGAGCATGGAGAGTATTGCCACGAGGCTGTATGCTGTCCCAACAATGTGATCCAGTCATACATAAAATACAACTTACTTTGGAGAGCCTATCAACATTTCAGTGAGGTTTTTAATTCCTCCTTTTTCTATTAATTATACCATTCTTTGCATTTGTTTAGCACTTTTCATCTGTAGATCTAAAAGCCTTTTTACAAACAGGAGGGTCACTATTATCCCTGTTTTGAACTTTGTATAACTAAGGCACTGAGCGTTTTAGCAAAACAATAGGAAAACAATGGCCAAGCCAGGAACAGAACATGGGTCTCATGACATCAGTTGTACCCTACTCACTTCCCTAGATCGAGATGGATTTGGAGGCTTTCCTTAGCATCTGTGATTAAAGAATGTGCTACTTTGTTTTAATAATAAGCAGAAACACTCGATGCATAATCATAAGGTATCTGGTGACATGAAAGTCTGGCCTTGTGGGGTTAGTAATGCAGCCTCCCGGGCCAGTGAAGAACTTACACGTGTGCATAACTTTAAGCACACACATAGTTTTATTGCACATGCACATCCTTAAGTGTCTTGTTGGATTGGGGCCAGAGGTGCCAAGATGGTGCCAGAGGTCAGCATATCTTTTTCAGTGAAGAGGACAGAAAGAGATAGGGTAATAACTCTTTGTTTCCCATCTCTCCTCTCTCCCTCCCCCCGAAAAAACCTACAGACAAAAACCCACTCACTTCATGTTTGCAGATGATCAAGCCCCTTCCATCTTTGTGCTCCCGGTGATCACTTGTTTTGATTTCCCATAAGGCAGGCCTTTCCCTCTCAGCTTCCATTGTTGCCTTGAAGTAAATAAGCTTTTATAACAACCAGAGTTTATAGAAGAAGGGTTCCAAAAGTTAAGATAAACCCATGAGTCAGTAACTTAGTTAATTCTATGGTTTCATTTCTGTTGCTTTCAAATGTTCTCACATGAGCCCAATTTAGAATTAGATACTTCAAAATTTGCTCAGCCCATGTTCCTTCAAGGCTGCATATCAGGGCCATCCCCCCCCCCTTTTTTTTTCTTCTTTTCAAGCCCTCCTTATTATTTGGAAAACATCAAAGGGATTTGCACGCACCAAAATGAATAGTCTAGCAATATACAAGTCAGACAGCAGAAAGAGTTGTCATTAAATCATGGTCTACAGTGTGTGAAAGTCTCATACTTATGCATCTCAGGAAGCATCTGTAACTGACCTTGCTTTAACTAGCAGTGATATCTGCACATGGGACCTTCACTGTTGAAAGCATGAATGTTTACTACTTGGGCTGTAGGACTACATCCTCTAGTTGGCAGCTCTAGCAGACTTGTTCATGTAGCCCTACTAATTCTCCTATTGTGAGTTACATGCGCAAGCCTGCCCTGAGCAGAAAGAGTAGAGCTGGTTGAAAATTTTCACAGGAAAACGTAGTCCATATCACCCCCAGGGCAAGTAGTCCTTAAAACCCTGCTCTTCTTAGTGGGAACACCTCCCCTCCCCCCGCATCTCTGCTGTGAGAGCATTCTCACCATACCTGGTGTCTTCTGCCAGACCTAGCCTCCTTGCTGGTTCTCTTCCATCCTTCTGCCAGGACAGCCACCCGTGCCCTTCCCAGCAGGAACCCCACAGCCTCTCTGTGGGGAGATCATCCTCGCAAGCGAATTATCCCTCCCTCCCCTGGCCCTCTCACTGTTCCCCTCGGCCTATCTCTCCGAGGTGGAGACATTAGAGGGTAAGCTGCTCTTCCCCAGCCTTCAACCCTCTCAAGCCCTCGGCTTTTTGGCTTAGAGCCAGCAGGAAGTTTCCTCAGCTGCTCTCCTGCCTCCTCTGGCCCTGGCTCAGGGAGGACAGCTGGCAAACTCCGCTTGCTGCTCTCCTTGCCTTCAGCCTCCCCCCCAGGAAATACCTTCTGGCTCTGGCAGCACTCACCTCCTGCCAGTCTCCTCCTCCCCACAAGCAGCCCTGACTCACCACATCTCTCTTCCCTTTAGGGCCCAGGTACCCTCTTTTAAGCCCAGTTGGAATGCTGTACCTCATGAGACACAGGTGCACTGGGCCTGCACCCTCTCAAAGCAGGAACCTAGGGTGGAGGAGAGGAAGGGGGGGGGGGAAACCTTGAAAACAAAATGTATTCAAGAAAAAATTTATTGAAAAATGTCAAATAATGAAAAGTAATTTCTTTTCAAAACTTGCAAGACTAGAATAACTTCAAAATTTTCCTTTTTAAATTTTTTGACCAACTCTAATAGACAGAACCTACTAGAGGCATCTGTCACATTTTGCTAACAACATATATGTCTAATACTGCGAGATGTATTATATCCTTTTAAGATTGAAGCCTAAAAAGATAAAATGTAAAAGTGCTTTATAAGTGGTAAGTATTCATTCTAAAAGCAAGGAGAACTGTGAACACTTCTCACAAGGAACTAATCAAAATAAAAGCATCGCTGTAGCTTTAAGTGTATTTCACTCATGGCTTTTCCAGGGCTGTTAGCACATATGTAGTGTTGAATGGGGGTCTCCTAGATTTTCCCAAGATAGCCTTCATTTAAACACAAGAAAGAGAGTGTATTTTAATTTTAATTATTTATTCGTTTTTTTTATCATGAGCAGATAACAGGAAGTGCTCGTGTGTTACATTTCTTTGCTGCCCTCCCCCCCACTTCCCTTCCATGAGAAGTGACTTCTTTCAACCTCCACCTCTCCCCATCCTCAAAGTAACCAACTTCTCAGACCCCAGCTCTGCCAATCTATTAGTAGTTATTAGGGCTGTCAAGCGATTAAAAAATTAATTGTGTGATTAAAAATTAATCATGATTAATCACTCTGTTAATAATAGAATACCATTTATTGAAATATTTTTGGATGTTTTCTTCATTTTCAAATATATTGATTTCAATTAGAATACAGAATACAAAGTTTACAGTGCTCACTTTGTTTTTTATTACAAATATTTGCACTGTAAAAAAGAAACAAAAATTGTATTTTTCAATTCACCTAATACAAGTACTGTAGTGCAATCTCTTTATCATGAAAGTTGAACTTACAAATGTAGAATTATGTACAAAAAATAACTGCACTCAAAAATGAAACAATATAAAACTTTAGAGCCTGCAAGTCCACTCAGTCCTACTTCTTGTTCAACCAATCAAGTTTGTTTACATTTGCAGGAGATAATGCTGCCTGCTTCTTGTTTACAATGTCACGTGAAAGTGAGAACAGGTGTTCGCATGGCGCTGTTGTAGCTGGCATCGCAAGATATTTACGTGCAAGGTGCAGTAAAGATTCATATATCCCTTCATGCTTCAACCACCATTCCAGAGGACATGCTTCCATGCTGATGACAGGTTCTGCTTGCTAATGATCCAAAGCAGTGCAGACTGATGCACATTCATTTTCATCATCTGAGTCAGATGCCACTAACAAAAGGTTGATTTTCTTTTTTGGTGGTTTGGGTTCTGTAGTGTCTGCATTGGACTGTTACACTTTTAAGACTTGTGAAAACACGTTTCACACCTTGTCCCTCTCAGATTTTGGAAGGCACTTCAGATTCTTAAACCTTGGGTTGAGTGCTATAGCTACTTTCAGAAATCTCATATTGGTACTTTCTTTGTGTTTTGTCAAATCTGCAGTGAAAGTGTTCTTACGATGAACAACATGTTCTGGGTCATCATCTGAGATTGCCGTAACACGAAATATATGGCAGAATGCCATAAAACAGAGCTGGAGATATACAATTCTCCCTCAAGGAGTTCAGTCACAAATTTAATTAATGCATTATTTTTTTAACAAGCGTCATCACCATGGAAGTATGTCCTCTGGAATGGTGGCCAAAGCATGAAGGGGCATATGAATGTTTAGCATACGTGGCCCGTAAATTCCTAGGAACGCCAGCTACAATAGTGCCATGCGAACACCTGTTCTCATTTTCAGGTGACATTGTAAATAAGAAGCAGGCCGCAGTATCTCCCGTAAATGTAAACAAACTCATTTGTCTTAGTGATTGGCTGAACAAGAAGCGGGACGGAGTAGACTTGTAGGCGCTAAAGTTTTGCATTGTTCTGTTTTTGAGTGAAGTTATGTAACAAAAAAATCTATATTTGAAAGTTGCACTTGTACGACAACGAGATTGCACTATAGTACTTGTATAAGGTGAATTGAAAAATACTATTTTTTTGTTTATCATTATTAGAGTGCAAATATTTGGAATAAAAATAATATAAAGTGAGCACTTTTTACTTTGTATTCTGTGCTGTAAATTTAAATCAAATATTTGAAAATGTAGAAAAACATCCAAAATATTTAATAAATTTCAATCAGTATTCTATTGTTTAACAGCAATTAAAACTGCAATTAATCGTGATTAATTTTTTAAATTGCGATTAAGTTTTTTTAAGTTAATCGTGTAAGTTAACTGTGATGAATCGACAGGCCTAGTAGTTATTGTTTGTATTGCAGTCGGCCATAGCAGCTACAGTCATAGACCTTGGCCCCATTTTTTTAGGCACTATAACAACACATAACAAGTCCCTAGTCCAAAGAACTTACAGGTTCATATTTACACAGTACCACAAGTGTTCACAGTGCTTTACAAATCACACTTTAGGCATTTGTTTTCAGACATTTTATAATCCAGAACGTGTGGATGAAGTACAGAATTTAAATGATTTGGTAGTGTGTTGATGCGGATAGAGTTCTTTCAGTTAATCAACCATCATTCCAATTACCTGTGTCAGTTTTTCCTCCCATAGGAGCGTTAATGCCTCTGTCTGCTTAGGTTCTGATACAAAGCCCACTGAAGTCATCGGAAAGACTCCAGTTGACTTCAATGAGCTTTTGTTCCGGCCCTTAACCTTGACACTTATGCTTAACTGCCTATATCTGGAACTAAGAGATGTGACATGTGGTGGTTGGTTTTTTAAAAAATTTTATTAGTATGGTGCCATCAAAGCAAACTACACTGAGAGAAAAGGGAGCTGTGCCAATAAAGAAAAATTACATGGTCCCTTCCCCAGATGGCTAACCAACAGAGGGCTTGAGTTGGAACAGTACAGAGCAAACAGAATGAGAGCCAAGTGATCACAGAATGAGGTGGTATTTAGAAGCTTTTTTGAAAAGAGGAAAAGCTGAGCAAGCCCTGTGAAGGTACTAAGTAGGGAGTAGGTTAAAAGAAATAAAGGGAGTGACTGGGAGAGAAGTTTGGGCAGAGTGAGTATAGGGCAGTGTGACTGAGAGTAGGAGATTAGGGTAGAAATGTAGGCAGAAGTGTTAACACTAAGAGCCTTGAAGGAGCAGAGAAGCTTGAACTGTGTGTGAAGGGAGGAGGAAAGCTAGTGGAGAAATTTTAAGAAAAGAAATCCCGCCAGAGTGAGAGTAGAAGGAGATCATCTTAATATTAGTATTTCAGCTGAATTGTAACAGAGAGAAAATGGAGGCGGCTGGAATGGAAGGATCACAGTAATCAGGATGGGATAGAACTGGATCATGAACCCAAAGCCTACCAATAGGTAGAAAGTGCCCTGGGAAAGGGAGATGCATAGTCACATAGGGATAAGGAGGATGAATGCTACTCTGCCCTTTTGATTTGTTCCTTACCTTTCAGGGTGGATAAAAATTGATTTTTTAAAAAATTTAAATTGGATTTTTTATTTTAAATTAAATGAATTTTTGTTTTTAAAAATAAACCTCTTTAAAATAAAAATTAAATTATGACAACCTACATTAAGGCCTAAACTTAGTCTAGCAAAGTCATTTAAATGAAAATAAAAATATGAATATTAAGCCATACATTTGTACTGCTGAAGTTTTAAAGAAAGCCAGATCACTGAACTGGTGGAAGTCTCTGGTTAAGCACCTAGAACCAGAGTTTGTTGAAGTGCTAAACCAGCTTTGGGGATGGATTGATTTAAACCACCAAATAGAAAGTCTTGATTTAGATAATGAATTTTCATAAACTTTTCCATTTGTACTTGTTGTTTTCTAAAGAAAGTTGCATACTTATTGTTTGACATGTTGATTTACAACTATAACTATATACATTCATTTACACCATTATATAATTTAATATTTTCAGATTCTTATTGTACATTTTTAGTATGTTAGAAAATGGTAAATGATAGGTGGAGTCATAAATATTCATAATTTTGAGAACTGAGCCCATCAGAGTGTAGGGAGGGAGAAGCTATAAAACAGGAGTATAAGACCACTTAGGTGAGTTTAGTGGATGATCCTGATAGAAATGATGGTGTCTTCTGGAGTCAGAGGCTGCGTCCCAATGCCTGTGATGACTTTGCCAGTCTCCTGCACCCAAGAGTTCAGTCCCAACCCCTCCCCCCCAGGATCAAGCGCTTAATACAGTACATGACTTATTGTGCCATATTTATAAAGCTTGACTTCAAAAGTTTTAGATATTTTCCTCCTGAGTCTGTCTTTATAAAGAAGAGCAGCCTTTAACTCAAAGTTTTTGACAAACATTCATGGATTCACCATATCTATTTTTATTTAAACGTTTTAAGAGATTATAATAAGTTTAGGTCTTAACACATCTGTATTAAATTTAGATTTCGTTTTAAAGTGGTCTATTTTTAAAAACAAAAGCAACTATAATAACAAAATAAAAAAGCCACTTTAAATATAAAAAACTATTAAAATATATCATTTTTTAAATCTACCTTGCTAGTTTTTGACTGTAGTAACTTCTGCCGGTGCAGAGAAAATATTTTCTTCATTTCAATTTATTCAACTAGTGCAATTCAACAACTACTTCATTTGAAGTTGAGAAACTGATTGGGAGTTGGAAAAGCTGGAGACCTTGTTTTCTTCTTCCAATTTATGAATAAAAACTATGTGTGAAAGGATGAGATTTACTAGTTCTAAAATCGTGAAGGACGTTGTTTCTGGCCACCATCAGTTCAATTCTCTAATTGCAGATAATATTTCCTTTGTTCAGTAAATCAGTTTTAAATGTAAAACATGTTTTGGTAAACTTTTCGTATACATCCACCACACTTAAGATTTTATTTTAACTAATTAATTAAATATTTTGTTGGATTTGACCAATTAAAATGTTTGTTTTTATGCATTTTAATTGAATTCCAGTTTTCATCCAAATAGAGAGTGACTCAGATCACAAATAAAATTAATCATCCAGTAAATAAGAAATGCATCATTCACCATTTTCCAACATAATAAAAATGTAAATATTATTAATCTGAATAAGTGTATGTTAATTGCTAAAATAAAAGTGTATAGATATAGGGTATCCTTCTGATTAGCAGAAAGAAGTACCAAATTGGGTGTAAAGTCTATATTTAGTTTCAAATCAACATGTTTTAATGGTTACCAAAGAGAATCAACTTTTCAGATATTTGCCTAAAGAAAAGTACAAATGCAAAACAAGATTAAAAATGATTATTTCAATCAAGGTTTCTTGCTTGATCTAAATCATGATTAAAATCGGTGATTTAAATTACCTTGATTTTAAACTTATCCACCCTGTTTTCTTTGCCTATGGAATAGCACATGTCATGGAGCACATGCTAGATCACAGTGGAGAGAGCTGTGCCTGCAAGCTGTTGTTGTAAAATCCCCTGGCCTTTTTGGCAGATTTTCTAAGGAATAGTATTTATTACCTATAACCTTAGAGAATGCCATGCATCATGTTTTCTAGCCTTTCCACAAGGAAAGGGAAATATCTTTCGTGTGGTCCTCACAAGAGCCTGATGTGACAATTAACCTTCACTTCCTCAAAAAGAAGCAAACAACCCCCTCTCCCGCAAATAACCCGTTACAAAAAGCCTGCAGAAGATATGAATGTTTACGGTACAATGTTTAGAGGAGCCAGTGTTCAAAAGCTTCCAGTTAATAGCCTGTCAAAGATGTTTGCCTTTGAAATCACTGTTATCAACTGAATGCAAGTATATTCAGATAATTTGACTTAATCTGTGTTTTTTATTTCTAATGACAAAAAAGCATTTATGCTTGGGTCTATACACCCTGACATCAACAGAGATTATACACATTTAAAGAAAATAAAAAACACAGAGAACCCAACCAATCCAGGCAGCCCAATCCTACCAGGATGGTTTTATGGTTAGATATTAAAATGGGCTCAGGAGATATAGGTTCATTTCCTGGTTTTGCCACTGACTTCTTGTGTGACCTTTGGCTGAGATTTTCAGAGGAGCCTAATGAAATGACAGTGCCCAAATATTATTCAAGTGCAATGTAATTTGGGCTAACTGCTCTAGACCTAACTGCTCTAGACTCCTTTTGAAAATCTCTGCCTTAATCTCTTTATGCTTCAGATCCCTGCCCGTAAAATGGGGACAATAACACATTTTGACTTCATAGGGGGCTGTGGAGAAGGAGGGAGATACATGCAGAATTATGTATGGAATATTATATGTACCTCAGTTTATCTGTGTGATATTTATTCTGGGTGAATGCATGGAGTTAAACCAAAGGAGGCTGTTGAGGGGGAACAAGCAGAAAACAAACCTTATCTCCATTGTTATCTCCAGGAAGAATACCAAGGATCCTCAAGAGAACAATGGGTGAACTAGTCTTTGGGAAATACCTACCTACCTGCTGTTTCCAGCCAGGGTAATAGGCCTTTTTTCCCCAAGGCCAGAGCCTAAGATCAAAAGAACACAGCCGTTAAAAGACCCCTGCCTCGAGAGCAAAAGCTCCTGTGGAAGCTGAGTGGGCAGCTGCTCAGTGAGAGGTGCTATGTGGGGAGAGAGGAGAGAGAGAAAATAAGAAACTGCAAGAGGACAGTGTGTCTTTCTCTGCCCAGAGATGGAGGTGGCTGGGCTAAATGGAACTAAGACAGAGAGGGGTATCTGAGGCACCTAAGCTTGCCTGGGCATTGAGGGAATCATAGAATCATAGAACAACAGAGTTAGAAGGGACCTCTGGAGGCCATCTAGTCCAACCCCCTGCTCAAAGCAGGACCAGTCCCCAACTAAATCATCCCAGCCAGGGCTTTGTCAAGTCTGACCTTAAAAACTTCTAAGGAAGGGGATTCCACCACCTCCCTAGGTAACACATTCCAGTGTTTCACCACCCTCCTAGTGAAAAAGTTTTTCCTAATATCCAACCTAAACCTCCCCCACTGCAACTTGAGACCATTACTCCTTGTCCTGTCATCTGCTATCACCGAGAATAGTCTAGATCCATCCTCTTTGGATCCACCTTTCAGGTATTTAAAAGCAGCTATCAAATCCCCCCTCATTCTTCTCTTCCGTAGACTAAACAATCCCAGTTCCCTCAGCCTCTCCTCATAACTCATGTGTTCCAGTCCCCTAATCATTTTTGTTGCCCTTTGCTGGACTCTCTCCAATTTCTCCACATCCTTCTTGTAGTGTGGGGCCCAAAACTGGACACAGTACTCCAGATGAGGCCTCACCAATGTCGAATAGATGGGAACGATCACGTCCCTCGATCTGCTGGCAATGCCCCTACTTATACACCCCAAAATGCCATTGGCCGTTTTGGCAACAAGGGCACACTGTTGGCTTGTATCCAGCTTCTCGTCCACTGTCACCCCTAGGTCCTTCTCTGCAGAACTGCTGCCTAGCCATTCGGTTCCTAGTCTGTAGCGGTGCAAATGATCAGCTTCAGGCAAGGCCCAGGTGTGCAGACCTTTTTCTCTGCTTGCTGTGTATCTTTGGGTGAATGGACAATACGTCTATCTGGAACAAACTGTTCTGAGTCACTTTAATCAGCATTGGTCACAGGCTCCCTGAGAGAAGTTTCTCACAGTTGGGCCTGTCGTGTGAGCATAGTTGTATGTGGAGGCTGCAACTGCAGGGTCTAGTCTCAGAGTGGTAGAACTGTGGGGTTCCACCTAGGGAGAGGTGAAGGTAGCAAAACTTGTCACCTGAAGGGTTCAGTCTTGAGGGAATACAAGAACCATGGACTTCCACTCTAGGAAAAGTGCAAGGGGAGGCTTTTTCACCCAGAAAGAGTGCCCACACAGAGACTGGGGAAAGATCACAAGTACAGCTCTCGCTGAGAGATGTTCTGAAAATCAGTCGGTGTTTGTGAGGCACTCAGATACTACGGTGACTGGGGGGACTGGGGGGATATAATTAAATAGAACCAAACCAACAGTGCAGACAAGTGCTCCCTTATACCTCAGAGATCCATTATTCCCCTGTCTCTGCACGTACCGCAGAAGTACTACATTTAATGAAGTATTCAACAAATGTCACGTGAGAGGGCAGCTGAAACATAACACGTATTTTTGCCATACCGGTACTTTCTGTGTGTCCAGTTAATAAGCTTCAAATCACGTCTGTAAATTCACTGAGCACCTGATTCAAGAATCATAAAGATAGACCCTTAATTTTCTATTGCATCACAATTTCAGGGCCACAAGTCTTTAAAAAGAGCCTCTACCATTTTTCCCTCTCAGTGCCTCCTGTGTGTTTCAGAAAAACATATGTGGGCAATTTGATTAAGTACAATAATAAATTAATAAATAGCATGGGTTTTTCTTCAGTGGTCCTGTCTGTCTTCTTTCCTAGTAGATATAGGGCCCAGTCCAGCAAGATGTGGAGGATCCTAATCAGTGATTTTTCTGGGAGTTGGTGGTGCTTGTTGCACCTCAGGAGGTGCTCAGTACCTAAAATGATCAAGCTTTATTCTCCAGAATCTCTGCTGCACACGTGCTAAACAGAGAAACTAACTAAGCTTGGTAGTAACTGCTACAGATACAAAATGTTTTTCCATTATACCCCCCTGTTATAGATATTATTACTTCAGCAAACATTCACCTTTATCCCTTCCTGGTCTCTGACTCAAATTCCCTTGGAATTTTTGACCATAGTCCCTTCAGTTTTTTTCCCCAGTTGAGAGGAGAGTGAACAAAACTGAACTTTGCTGATTAGTTTTTTTAAATAAAGACTCTGCAAAGAGGTCTGATCTGTTTGGAGCAAGGTGCTCGGTACTTTCTGAAAATGAGGCTCCTTTAAGGTATTTCGGTTTGGGCTCCTAAAAAGTGAGGCACTCAAAATCACTAGTCACTCTTCATAATCTCGACCAAGAATTCTTTCTACAGTTCTGATGGCTGAGGCTTGAAAGCTGTGCAATCACATAAGTACAAGTTACAAATCTGGTTTTTAGAGAGGTTTGAATTTCATCGCTTTACACTTGCAGAGTATAAAAGCTGTTGGCTTTTCGCAGACTGTGAATGTGCAGTCTATGGAGGATTGTCCCCAGTTTGTTTCCTTCTCTTCTGGAAAGCGATGTGTTTTTTTTCTTTATGTGTTGTTTTTAATACTCTTTCTCATAGTAATGGCTTGGGCGTGCCAGAAATTTGTGGCTACTCACTAGCTGGGAAGTAGTTTCATTGTGATGAACTGCCTTCTTAATGGAGGCAATATTCCTTTAGCCACAGTGGCTGCTGTTAAAAATCCATTTGGTAATGTAGCAGTCTTTTCTGAGAAGGATTTCTGAGCAATTTTGTAACTGAGGCATATTTGCAATCTTTAGGGGTGATCAGGGGAGAGAGGGAGGGAAGAAAAATGCCCCTTCGTGCATACACACAGAGGGAAATGCTGCAGCACCAGTAAAGATCTCTTTTCACATCTTCCTGGGCCTGCCAAGTGGATCTGGGTGTTGTTGATGTGACTGGGGGAGCATCTTCCAGGTCTGCTCCTGCGTATGCATTGTGTTCAGCTGCTGGCAAGTGCCATGTAAATGCCTGATTCTTGGGGGCAGATTTTCTTCCATCCACAGTAACCATAGTCTGAGTAGCTGGGTTTGGTGGAGTGGTTATTACACAAGAGTAGAATGACAGGATCCCTCCTGACTTCTCCCAGGTTGCTAAAGTGGAGTTGCTGCTGCATTTGTGCCCCTTTCCTCTGTCCCCCCTTTTTTAATTTGAGGAGGGGAGAAGGGAAGGGAGAGTAATGGCCTATGGATCTGCTTAGTCACAGTAATATCGTGCTCTGGGTGCAGAAGGCCAATATATAAACTGGATAGCAAATCTTTTTAAACGGGTGTAGTATGCTAAAGGTAATTCCAAATGGCAATGATTCGCAGTGGAGAAATGTCCACATGTGATGTACCACAGGAGCGGGAGGATGTGCAGTTCTATTTCAGTTAGTTTATTAATAGATCTAGAGAAGGGCTGTGTCTGTAGAAGGGCACGATTTAGCAATGACACCTAAATTGGCCCTGCCACTAATTTCTGTTGTAAGTTCATTGACTTCAGTTGAGTTAGTCCAGGAGTGCCTGATCCAAAGATCACTGAGGCCATGGACCTGATCCAGCACAGCCCATCAAGATCAATAACAAATTTGGCCCATAGAGATTTTTAGCCATGAGGACAGTCTGGGATCTCTGCGGTCTGGAGGAGAGATGGCTTACTGCGATGTGTAAGTGCCAGAGGGCTTTTGAGACAAAAAAGTCCAATGATTTTAATGCTTTGTAACTTCCATGAGTGTCTCTGTATTTTCAGGTTGCTATATAGTTCAAACAGATCCTTACCCACCCTATGTGAGCCTCTTTTAGAGTCCACCCTGGCCCTCTGTACTCAATAGAAAACTTTCAACTGATTTTCACTTTGAACAGTTAAATTAGTTGTTTAGGAGGCTGTTAAGATGGTTCTGAAACTAAAGGTTTTATTTGAGTGAGACCATTTGGAATGGATAATTGCTCCACTCTGCATTTCTACACATGCGTGCATGAACTTAAAGGGAATAAGTTGACAGAGGCTGCTATGCTGTTATTAGTAAGTTACATTAACAGCATCTTAATATATGTAATGTGTGTCAATGTCCCAGTAGTGTTATATATCTAGTATGTGTTTATATCAAGGCTAGATCTGCCCCTGATTACCAGGGTTGGAATGAACATTTTTAGTTTTTAATGTAATGCTCTGTGGTGCTGAATATTGCCTGATGGGAGTTGAGGATTATCAGTGCTCTCAGAAGACATTCAGCACCTCAAGGAATTGGACCCTATGCTAATATCATTAAACTTACACACTGAGGGTATGTCAACACTGCAGCTAGACCTGTACCCATGGTTGGCCTGTACCAGCTGACTCAGGCTTGCAGGGCTCAGGCAAAAGGGCTGTTTAATTGTGGTGTAAACATTTGGACTCGGACTGGAGCCCAGGCTCTGAGACTTGGGAGGGTCCCAGAGCTTGGGCTGCAGCCTGAGCCAGAACATCTACATTGCAATTAAACGGCCTCTTAGCCGGGGCCCCTTAACCAGAGCCCCTTAGCCCAAGTCAGCTGGCATGGGTCAGTCACAGGTGTCTAATTGCAGTGTAGATATACCCTAAGAGGCTGATTCAAAGCTCATTGAAGTTAATGGGAACCTTTCAATTGCCTTTAGTGGACTTTAGATTAGGTCTTATAATATCTTTGGTCATTTTAGATGGTGTGGGTTTCTCTAAGTTCTTTTAAAAACTATAAAACTAAGTTCCTTTTGGCCCACTGACATGGAAAAATGAATGGTTAAAGGCTGGTGAATGACTTATTAATGGTGCCCTTTTCCTGCACAATAAAAGCATTTATTTGCCTCTTAAGCTTTCAGCTATGAAAGAAAAAAAACATGGTAGAGGTTGGTCTACGTTTGTAGGTGTGTAGGTATACAGTATTGTAAATATAATATGTTACTGTCTGATGGCAGAATTTTTGTTTAGGAGTATTTCATAATAAACCAAAAGGAGAATTTTGGCTGGCAATGTTTTCAAAGTTCACAATAAACTGTTGCTGGCATGAAAGTCAGCTAAACAGGCTCATGTTGTTGTTTCCCCCAGGATGTCTTTCATGCTTTTTTCTCTTCCCATTGGAAATACAATTATTTATTTGCATGCAAGGTAAGTGAATTCTTTTATCTATTTGTGTATCATAAACCAAACAATTAGTATACTGCAGTCACAGTGCACTTAAAAAAACCCAACCCTTCAAAAGTCTTTAGTCAATATTATTATTGGAGGGAAAACTCTTAAGTAACTGTATGCAAACAACAACAATAGGCAGTTGTTTGGTGTTTAATAATAAAAGTTGCTCTGGAAAACAAAAAAAGTGACTTGTAGCACAAGAGCTTCACATGCAGTGAACCCAAGGATAGAAATATGAGGTCAGTCTTTGAAGGGATGGACAATACACTGTGTGCCAACACTGGAAAATCCCAGAAGATTAGTTTATTTGCCAGATGTTATAGGGAGTTCATCACTGACACCCTCTGCTCCATAGTCTTCATCTCACCCCACAGTTGCCTTTCCTGCCCTTTGCAAATTTCCTGTCGATCTCTTCTTCAGAGTGCAACACTCAAGTTCCTCCTTGAAGTTGATGTTTTTGCTTCATAGCAATAGGCAAGTTGTCCTGTTGACTTATGAAGATGATCTGAAGCCTTTCGTGTTTTTCTTTAATACACCCACGATAACTCTCTTGGCATCAGCATATGCATGAAAGAGCCGCTGATGTGAAGTGTAGCAGCTTCTTCCATTCTGGAAGCCTTGCCTGTACTTGTGGGAGATATGGGACTACACCTCACACAGTCCCATTAACTTCAGTGAGGTTGGGTGCTTGATGTATACATTGGGATGGATTTTGTCCCATAGGGTAAAAATCTGCTGGGTCTTTTAATGAATAATCTCAGAATTTAACCCCTTCCCTCTTTTCAGCAATCTGTTTTTGTGCTGCTGTCAATTGCAATCCTCTTGAGAGTACCTCAAGCATTGCTCCTTACTGGGTGATACTGATCAGAATGAATCAAAACCAATACTCAGTATAGGGGAGTCTCAGACCAATGACAGCAGACAAAAAAAAAAAGTTTGAACAGACAGAAATCTGCTCATATATTTCCCCCTTAATTCCTACAGGAGTTTTCTGGTAAATATTGATTTCAACTAATAGAAGTTGTAACTTGTCTATCGGCTTGTGCCCCAAGTAATTATGTCCCAGGGTTAAGGCTTAGTGAAAGAAAAAAATGAAACATATTTCTTTTTAAGATGTCAGCTGGTGATGGTTGTTTCTTAGAAGAAGATTGTTGTCATTGGTTGGTTGTACAGTACAATTTTTTAAAAAATATATAGAACAATTTGAGAGGCAGAGGATGACGATTGTGTAGTGATGAGTTGAGTATGAGATTCTGACTTTGTATGACTGCCCTCAGATATCCAAAAAACACTTTGCTTTACTGTGGACATACTGGGTACTGAGGCTGCCACTTCTAGTGATGTCACTCCCAGAAGAAAGGCCTGGAGTACTTCCAAGAGAGGCAGTCAATCCATTTAGCCAATCTGTGTGTGTGTGTGTGTGTAAAATGATTACCTCACTCCCAGAAGGATTGCTTCCAGCGTTGGAGTAATGTCTCTTTCCTTATAAAGATTCAGTTTGAGTTTTAGAATAGTTTTGTGCTGAGGCAACTTTCATGAACAGTTTATCAGTGCCCCTATTACTTCTTCCTGAACCTTTAACCTCCAATTTTCCTACTTCCTTTGTGATCTATCTCCTATTAGTTAACAAGTAAATGGTCATGTCTTTATAATAATACATCCTTCTTCTGTATATATCTAAAATAATAGGTTACTGCTTATTGTGTGTCCTCACTTGGAATGGCTTCATATTGGTGGTTGGATAATCAAAACACCCATGCTTCTTACAGGCCCTGAGCTCCTGTATCTGGGTTACATAGATGCCATATTTTGTCATGGTTCTGAAATATTCCAAAAACTCAGCGAGCAAAAAGACACAGTGGTGGGAGAAAACCAAAAGTCTAGATAAGTACCCTGAACTTATGTCTGTATTTGGCACTGGTGTGGCTGCTGCTGGAATGCTGTGTCTAGTTTTGGTGCCCACAATTCAAGAAGGATGTTGATAAATTGGAGAGGGTTCAGAGAAGAGCAACAAAAATGATTAATGGTTTAGAAAACATGCCTGATAGTGATAGGTTCAAGGAGCTCAATCTATTTAGTTTAATAAAGAGAAGGTTAAGAGGTGACGTGATTAGTCTATAAATATCTACATGGGGAACAAATGTTTAATAATGGACTCTTCAGTCTAGCAGAGAAAGGTGTAACACAATCTAATGGCTGAAAACTGAAGCTAGAGAAATCCAGACTGGAAATAAGGTGTACATTTTTACCAGTCAGAGTAGTTAAGCATTGGAACAGTTTATCAAGGATGGTGGTGGATTCTCCATCACTGACAATTTTAAAATCAAGATTGGAGGTTTTCCTAATAGAGATGACCTAGGAATTATTTAGGGGGACGTTTGATGAAGAATCTAAGTATCTATGAACTTTTGAAGACTGCCACCAGCCCCTGAGACCAATGTTCCCTCTAATTTTTGACAGGCTGCGTGTGCAAAAAAATTCTTCTGTGCAAATTTTTGACAGGCTGTGTGCTCAAAAAGTTTCTTCTGTGCAAATTTTTGTGTGCGCGGTGCTTCGCCATGTGTGCGGGGTTTCGGATCTGTGTGCACATGCACACAGCTTAGAGGGAACAGTGCCTGAAACCCTCCCATACTCAATCACTGCTCATCTAAACATGGCCTAGTTTCCCCCCTGCCTAATATTATCTTCCTGGGTGGGACGAAACATAGCGGCATGCTATCTCTGTTTGCTGTGACTGGAGGCAGCCAGTAGATCTGCTGCTTCCTATAGCATGTTTTTCCTTTTTCTTCGGGGTGGGGGGTATTACACTTTTCCTCCCCACTCCTCTTTGGAGTTCCCCTGCCTTTGTCCCCTTCCCTGTTTGGGTTTCTCCAATTCTCTTCTTCATCCTCTAAAGCCACAGCATGGACTAAAACTTGAAGAAATGCTAGAGAGGGTGAGACAACATCTGCTTATTTTCATAAGTAGCAGGAACAGTGGCCCCTAGTAGCCAAAAGCATAGGTAGCAGCAAAAATTCTGGTTCTCTTCTATCCCAGTTGACATGGGACAGACAGGTGGACCTGGAACAGACAGGGCAAAAATGCACGACTGCTGTAAAGTGCTGTATGCCCTGCATTATATTTTGTCCAGGATGACAGCAAATGAACTGACTGCACTAAATCTGAAGCATTTAGAAGCCTTTTGTAGTCACAGAAATGGGAATCCTTGCGCACTTCATTTGGAATTCACACTGAAGTATTCAATTGGCCAAACACTTCACAGGTGTCAGTGGCTGAGTGCTATTTGCACACCTTTCCTGCCACACAGAAGATGCATTCTACTGGAGTGGGAGTGTTTTTTTCCCCCCCATATACAAATGTCATATAAATATAATCACAGAAAAACCATGAAAGTACTATTGAGGATTTGAGCTCTTGCAATCTATCACATCAAGATCTACCTGGGGACTCCAGATATAGATTACTTTCCAGCATCCAGAACTGTTTGGGAATGCTTTAATCCTGAAAACAGGGGGTTTCTACTGGAAATGCTGACAGACCCTTCACTGTAGCAGCCCATGTGGCCAGTGCTGTAATAATAAGTCGTGTATGAGGAAAGCATGATGCTAGTGTTAGAAATCAAGCACTTGGGCTGAACAGTCTGTGAGAAGGAAAAACACCATACTCCATATCATTGCAGCGATCCTGAAAATTGGCAGTTGGGTTTATTCAGGCAGGGAGAAATTGGTAACAAAGTTGGTCATTAACCCTGTGCGCACTATATTTCCAAAAATAACAATTTGTAATAGCACTATGAGGATTGGTCACTAGTATTGCCAGCTGGGGCTGTTCTGTCCACTTTAAAATTCTAGATTGTCTGGAGATTGCCTTTTTGTACTGGTGTGGGTTTTTTTCTTTTTCTTTTCAAGGTTTAATCTAATTCCATATTGCATAACCCCCAGCCTCCTCTAGTACTCTGCATTGTGGGCATGACACTGCGAACAATTAGTACCAAATTTAGTGCTTACTATCCTGAGTACTGCCACAGGTCTCCATGGCACCCTTGTGCTGTCATTGTGAAATCCCATTGCCATCCATCTATTAGAGTAGTAAGCACTACGCTCATAAATACTTTCAGGATTGGGTCCTATGCTGGGAACAGCAGTCTGTATCCACCCTATCCTTCTTCACCTGCACCAGCATAAAGTCAGTTATAGGGACTGTTTCCATGAGTATAATTACTCGCCTGAGTAAGTGTCTGTAAATATTGGGCCTTGACCTATCCTCAGTGCAGCACACGATCTATCCTTTTTCATTGTTAATCACAGGGTTGAAAATGTTGCAATGTTCAGTCAGTCTGCGGTTGAAGGCTGAAAAGTCACTTTTAAAATGGTTAAAAAGGTCACACAGCTGCAAATAATAATGGCCCAATGAAAATCAGATTCTGACTGTAGCCCACTTCAAGAATAACACTGAAACAGGAAACAAAGCCTGCTTGGTGCTTTTAGCAGTTAAAGCAATAAGAATACTGCTGATTTATTTATTTATTCATTTATTTATTTTTAAAGTGAGAGAGAAAAGAGAGTAAACTTTCCTGTTGTGAATTTCTTGAAGTGTTTTTCTAATTGTAGAAGTGATGATGCTAAAGCTCTGTGCAGTCTTATTGAGAAGACTTTTAGTCCAACTTAGAAGAGGATGCTGCTGAGAGGAGCTGAAGTTTTGCTTTATTTTGAGGGTGGTTTCTTTTCTTTTGTTTGTTCTATGCGCTTCAGTTTTATTCATTATTCTAAAACATGTTTGCTAGTGCATAATGTAAAACTTGAAAAACAAAGCAAACCCCCTTTTTGACACACAACTTTGTTTCTCCTATGTATAGCATTGGCAGCTGAAGCCCTTGCATGCTTCTGTCCTTCAATCTTTTCATTTGACTACCTCAGCTTCTCCTAGGCAGAATGATATTTCCAGGGAATGGCAGGCTACAACAATATAGCAGATTTCCTCACATATGTATCCTGCCAATAAGACTCTTTACATAGTCACAATAGGGCAATAAATGCTGACAGATGTTGTTAACATCGCTATTAAAATCCAACCCCCTTTTCAGATACATAATGCATTCAAACCCATGTTAATGATATCAGAACTGATCCTGACATATCAATATCACTTTAAGTGCTCACTTATATTAATAATTCCTGTTTGCAGTTCTGTAGCTGCCATATACTGAGGAATTGATAACAACAGAAGCCTGGAATTCAGACCTAAGTAACTTTTTAACCAATCGTTCTGGATTCATTTGATGTTGATTGTATGAATTAATTTGGTGGTGGTGTGGTTGTCACTTGAAATTCTATAGAAAATCCACTGTAAATGTAATTTGAGTTTTAAAGGCATTAAAGGTTAATTTAGATGGAGGTGTTAATATGATTTTTATTAGATGCAGCAGCCCTGGGTGGGTTATTTTCTCATGCATGCTGGTGCACCTGCACACATTTGTAAAACAATTGAATTACATTATGTTGTGATGCACATGCATGAACCTTACACTATGAACCATATGCTATAGGAATATGCAGCTGTCACTATTCTGAACTGGGGGATGTGCGACCTACACCCACATCTTGACAAGGACTTCATATAAGTTGTCCAAAGAACAACTGGAAAAAAATACTGCTATTGAGAGGTGTTGTTTGTTCTTCAGTTTTAATGATATCACACATGCAGATAACTACTCTGCATAGTGTAATTTGACTCTAGAAGTTTGTGGTACTTGATAGCACATTTTTTCGGGGCAAGGTATGTTGGACAATATTCTACAGAGACAAGGTGGGTGAGGTAATATCTTTTATTGGATTTGTCTCTCTCACCCACGGAAGTTGGTCCAATAAAAGATATTACCTCACCCACCTTGTCTCTCTAATGTCCCAGGACCAACACAGCTACAACTACATTTCATATAATATTCTACTGGGCATGTATTTTTTTTCCATACTGAATTATGGATAATTGTAAAAATACATGTGCAACTGATTAATGAGCATTCTACTTTATAATTTTATTTGTTTTGTAGTAATCTTAAAATTCTCTGTGAAGTGTGATTTGCATAGGAGACTTGCAGTTATTTATACATTTATCATAAATAATTAGACAATGAATCTGACATTTTTGAGAGGTGTGGCGAAAAAAGACAAAGAGCAAATTTTCCTGTGGGATACCTGTCTATATTTAGGTGCCTATATCCATATTTAGGTATCTAAATAATATTTACAATTGTTTAATAATCATCTAAGTGACTAATTATGGATTTAGGTATTTAAGTTTTGGCATCCAGCTTTGAAAAATTGGCCTTATATCTTACAAAAATAACATTCGATTAGAGAAGGAAATGCAATAAGAATGGGCGGTAGGATTTTTAAACTCACTTGTACACTTGGGATCAAAATTATTTCACTCTGTTTCCTTTTCACTAAGCATCATCCATTTTTCTCCCGTTGAAAGTGCAGTTAGTTGTCTGTTTACCCTGAGGATGGGGGAAAGGGGTAGCTGGAGTATTTGGTGTTGCTTCAGTTGCAGAAGTAATTGAGATATCAGATAAAGTCTTTCTTTATCCACACATAGTTTTTTCCTGTGAAAAAGTCTTTCTCGAGTTCTATTTAAAAGCACTTTAGAAAAAAGGCAACAGTCCAGGGTCAAAGAAAGGTGGAGTTTTAAAATGAATTTACCAGAGCAATTTTTTTTATCAGCAAGTTTTCTCTATTGCTTCATTGCTTTAAGATGGGACAGTACAAAAATCCTCTGACTCCTTCCGTCTCTTGGTTATTGGGTCAAATCTAAAGGGCCTGTCTACTCACAAACTGGAACTGACATAACTAGAATTGGTTGCAGTTCACATCTGGCAACTTCAGTTATGTCAGTACAAATCTGTATATGGTCACTATTTCTTATTTCAATTTAATTTAAAATTGATTTTAGTTAAATCAAAATAGGGCATTCATAATCTGAAATAGGAATGTCCACACACAGATTTATATCAAAATAACTAAAAGTGTGAATTGCAACCCAGTTTAGTTATTTCTGTTATTTATTTAGTTCCAGTTTATGTGTAGATGTGTCCTAACTCTGGTCTAAAATGTATTAACTTTTGCTGGCCATTCAGTGAAATAAGTTGCTGACCTCAGCCCAGTTTTAGGGCATAGTTGTCCCCCTCACAAAAAGCAAATGGCACTGATTGTCACCTTTATTGGCAGCCTTGGCAGAGAAAGGGCTTAATGGAAATGGCGACTGACTCCTCACTCATAGAAATTGTCTGTCTGGGTTAGGGTTAAAGCACACAGACAGGACATCATGGGGAAGCTCATGCTGCTGTCTGGTATGTGATACCTCACCTGGTAAACAGGAAGTATGTCTTCCTGGCAATCAAACCAGCACCTTTTTAGCAGCACAAAATTCATTTAAAAAAAGAAAAAGATGGGATATGTTAGAAATCCAATCATCTGGAATTTTCACTGCTGTAGTAAATATGATAATGGGGAATAAGTGCTTATAGGTACAGATTAGGGCTGATATTCAAGGTAAGAATGCAAACTGTTTACAGGATATTTACAGTTTTGCAGGATACTCTCAGAACTTCTAAGGAAATAATGCTGCTTTGAAAATTAGCATCTGTACAATTTTGTTGCATCATTATAGATCCCTGTTTATGCTATCATAATGGTAAAGGACACAATCAACTTGAAGTCTGCTCTGTTTTTTCTTAAAAATGGGTTCAAGTAGTTTATGGTTCAACACCTGTCCAGGAGGCCATCTGCCAATTTTGGGGACTTTTATAATCAAATTTTCCTACTTATTAAAATGTCTTTCTCCCCGCTTTGGTTGGGTGAAAGACTCACACAAACAGAGAAAATTACTGGCTAAGCAGGGATAGAGTGAACCTGAATACACTCAAAATGCTGTCCAGTGCAAGCAAACTGAAAAAAGTGTTTTGGTCTCTAATGTAGTTAATTTATTACAATCCTAGATATTACTCTAGAAATAGTAGGTTCAAATGAGTTTGTTGATTGGCCACTTAGAAGAAAAAAAGTCTTTATAAAATAATTTAGTCCCAATCAGTCAGAAGCACTGCTTGAGTACTGACCCAAATTCAGCTGTAATATTGCACACTGAGAGTTGCATACTATATGGAGAGGCAAATGTTTATTTCCTCACTTTTTTTTATTGTTCTTTTCTCATTCTCTAACCCAACAGCTCTCTCCCAAGGTCTGGTCCACAGTTAAAATACTGGACTGCACTGGCTTTTGGGGACATTACAGTTCTGCTCTCTGCTAGATTTCAAGTCTGATGATCCTTAGGATCTGGCAGGACTGCATATATAATACTATGTGCTAAATATTTTACCTAAAACAATTCACTACTCACAATGTAGGCTCTTCAGTTACAAGAATTTCAGTTAGTCTGGTTTAAATGTTGTTCAGTCAGGACCTGAAGGAGGAAAAGTAAAAACCCTTCATTTCAGGATCTTTCTGAGCAGACATGGTCTTATCTAATAATAACACTGAACATGTGTTTTTTTTCCTAGGCAGGATTTCTGTTGTAACAGCCTAATGGCTTTTTTCTTCCTTCAGAGTAAATATATGTCCAGGAAAGAGCAATAAGAACTTAGACTGTAGGGAGCCTGATGAATATTAGTAAGTTAGGACCCTGAAATTATGATGAATTTTTTCTTGTCAATTTAGGGAGTTTGGAAATTAATTTTTTTAACTTTAAAAATGCTTCTATTTTGCATGTTACCTGAAGTTTAGGGTGCATATATTTATGGGTTCCCTTTTTTCCCCCTCACCTTTTAACATGTAGATTTATGAGGAATCAAAGATGAACTTGGAGCAGGAGAGGCCTTTTGTCTGCAGTGCCCCAGGCTGCTCACAGGTGAGTGGAGTCAGCGGCAATATTAACGGAGTCCTCAGCGCTAGCTCTGGCTTGTATAATGCCTCCTGATATATTAACACACGCCTAATAATGATGTTTTCCAAAACCTTCTCTTTTTCCACAAAGATGATATTAGAGAATAATGAAAGCAAAGAAACAGCTATTCACGTGTGTGTCGCTAAATGTTTTTTCAAGCCTTTCTTGCCCCCCAAATATTTTAAGCAACACTGCACACTCCTTTAATTGTTCAAGTGGTAAACAGCACAGGAAGGGAACGTACTGGCTTAGTATGGTTATAGCTCTTGTAATATTTGCCCTTGCTTCTTACACATTTGTATAAACCAGTAAGTTTTATTTGTGTGTGTATTTATTGCCATTTCCATGGCTAATGCTTATTATCTTATAGGACATCTTCATATTAAATATGCTTCATTTAAAATGCAATTCATAGCCAAATTCTGACCCATGTTGTACACATGCGATTCCAGCTGACTTGAATGGCAGCCCTATGTATGCATCTGAGAACATAATCTGGCTCGTAACATTACATGTTTGATCTTTTCCTCATTATAAGTGAATTGACAGGCATTTTACCCACTAAGAACTGAGTTTAGAATTCAGTGTTTTTTCAACACAATTGGTAATTGATAACAACGTCATTAATCCTTAAAGCAATTTAGGAACTTCCATCCCTTGCATTCCCCATACTAGGTTAGTCTAGTGACTAGAGTACACAACTAGGAGTAATAAAATATGGGCTTCCTTTCAGGTGCTATCATAGACCTGCTGTGTGACCTTGGGTAAGTCATTTTACTTCCCCTACCTCAGTTTCCCTGTCTGTAAATGAGGATAATACTGCCCTACTTTGCTGGGGGTGTTGAGTCTTCAGTCCTTAATGTTTGTAAAACCCTTTGTGCTCTTCTGATGCGAGCTATAGAAGTGCAGAGTGTGTTATTATTAGAGTTTTAGATGCTGGTAATTTTATCCACAGCTGGAGTAGAAATGTGGAAATCTTGAATTCATGTGTTGGCACGTAACTAACTCCACCATTTAAGTTAATAAGAGTCTTATTAATGACTTCCGTTGATTTTTGGATCAGTCCCTAAATGAGGAGTGTGTGCATTTGTAGTTCTAAGTCTGTGTGTACGCAGCTGAGCCTTCACTAGAAGCCCTACCTCCAAGAGATTAGTTTTAAAATATCTCCAAGCTCTTTAGTAAAATTTAATTTAATCTTTTTAAATATCTGGGCCAAGTTCACAGGAAGCATCAGCTGACTGACCTTTCATTGAAATCAATGGAATTGAGCCCACTTATGGCAATGGTCAATTTGGCTTCCACCGCCACTGGACAGTGAAAGAAGAAGGAAATCAAATAGTCTATTTATTGTTTATTTAATGAAAAAAATCTTTTATGTTCACCTTTAAATTATAGTGCATCTTCTGTTTAGTATAAAATATCAGTTGCATACTATAGTATTGCAAACTAGTTAAAAGGTTTAGGGGCTTCCTTCTCCATCAACCAGTTCATCAATTCGAAGAATGAGTTGCCATTGTTCTTACAGAAAAGACGCAAGTCTGGATGAAAGCAATGGCTTCTTCCCCCAACCTCACCAGGCCTTCTTTAGGCCCTGCTGATTTGCACACTGAAGACGGAAGCATAGCATTCCATGGTGGAGAATTCATTTCAACAATGTGTTTCTGCTCACAACATTAGCGTGGAGAGTCTTTCCCACATTCCATTTGTTCTCAATGTAAATTTTTAGTGCTTTTACTTCTTCCAGATGAGTAAACACTGAACCAGGATTTCACAGTGAGGAAAAGGACTTAACCCCTCCCCTCCCCCCCTTGGAACTTTTATATATATATATTTTGATATCTTTTTATAACATACCATAGCCACGAGCAGAGGTACTTAGTCTGGGTTGGCACTGAATCATCTCCATTTTACTACTGCCAATTTATGTCTGTCTTCTAGGGACCTGCTGCTTTAAATGCTGCTCTTTACAAAGCTATCCAGACATATCTTAGCCGCCTTTGCTACTCTTTGACTAGCCCTGTTAAAGCAAAGAATTACCATAACTAGTAGCAAAAATATTAAATTTGTCCAATATGTGCAAAAATGTTTTTCCAGATTCTTTCACTTACATGTTGACCTTGGATTATTTAATCCACAGACTGCCCCAATTTTCTGCTCTCTGCCTAGTAAGGTCATGTCCGCTTGCTCTTTCACTTTTATAAGTTTTTCAGCAGGCACCATTTAGACCACAATGTACCCAGATTTTTTTTTTATAATTATTAAATGTTTGCTCAAGTTTTTTTTGTTTTATTATTATTATTTAAAAAAACAGTTGACATTTATAATTCTGTTATCAGGATTATAAGTGTAAATACACCCATTAGTATATCGTGTAAGGTTTCTTACAACACATAGTCCTTCCCTCTTGTCCTCTGGGCAAAGAAAAGGAAATTAGTTTAATATATCTTCCTGGTTATAAATACCCAGTAGAAATCAAGTACCACTGTATTGTGGCTGGAATAAATCAGGTCTGATTAGAACCAAGCTGATCTGTTGCAGACATGAATCTTATGGAAACAAAAATGCACGATACCTGTGCACCTTTGGGTAGGGGAAGGCTGGCTGTTTTGATTATCTTTTTTTATTTTCTTAAGCACGGATAAGCTGGCGGCATGGGTAATCAATCTGAATTTTGCTACTGGGGTGTATTTTGGGTATATGACTAGATAGGTCATCTGCATTTTAACCCTTTTACTTGGGTGTTGTCCAAGAGATCACTACAGCAAATTTGCTCTCACACATAGAGTACAAAGATAGTTCTTACTTATGCTTACTTGCATTTTAGAATTGTTTTTGGCTGTTCCTGTGTCATTTGGATGGCTGGATGAATTTTTTTTTTAAATCCTGTCCATTGCCAAAAATTTATTAGAGAACTAAATACTTCTTTCTTCCTCTCTCTGTGTTTGCCTGACAGCGTTTTCCAACAGAGGATCATCTGATGATTCACAGGCACAAACACGAAATGACTTTGAAGTTTCCTTCAATAAAAACAGATAACATATTATCAGGTAAGAAGACATGGAATGTAAGAGACAAGCGAGGTACCTATTTTGATGTTGATATTGTGACTCCTGCTGGAAGGCTATTGCCAAAATACCCCCAAGAGGTTAATTTCAAAAGTATTCCAGTCAAATAACAAGTAGAGATAGAACAAAATATGTGGTACACCTCTGGACAAGGTGGTAACTGGTATTTGTTTGACTTGTTTGAGGATTGGTATAAGAGAGAGGGAGTGCGAGAGAGAGCTTGTTGAACCTTAGCCACATTGGTTTTGCCTATATTATATACCAGGTCAATGGGCTAAAAGGCTGGTGCAGTGCTGCCTCCATTTATAAACATTCTAGTGAAATATACACACTTAAGAGTGGCTTTACAGAAGTCTGCAACAAAAAGGTTACTGAAGTACATCTGTGAAGTTCCTCCAGGAGTCACTATTTTAATTTATGACAAGCTCACCTCAGCACCTGTTTTGTGCCACTTATAATAGTCACCTTTTAAAGATACTGACGCACTTCAATAGCTATAAATCAGCCAGTTGAAAAAAGCTAAAACAGTGACAATAGCTAAAGTGCCCCTTGGGATACAAACATTACTAGGTACAGGATTATCCTCACATTCCCGTAGTCTTGAGCTGGTTCTGAAGTTTTCACACAGGGGTGTGTATGTCCATGACCATACATACACTGGTGGCTTGCTAGCATTGCATGTTGATTGTAGTTTCTGCTTCCTTCCCGTTTGCTTCCCCCTTTGTCATTTTTATAGGGTATAAAAATGTTTTTGAAGACATTAAGCATATTCCTAAGAGTATATCCATAGAATCTTTAAAAACTTTGTTTTTTTACCATTTTAAGATTCCAAAATATAAATATAAAAATAAAATGTGCTAAATGATGATGCCCAGTTAGGGTTTATACACTTTATTTGACATACTAACTACTCATGGAGACAGATTTTCTAAAGTGGGCTCCTTCTGTGTAAGTTGTACTCAGTTGTGCTAAAAGTTGTGCTAAAAACAGTAGCACATCTGTTGCCTGCATAAATTCCATCCAACTATGTTCGTTGTAGGTGCATCAATGCGACAATTGAATGGATATGCAACAGTCTCAGACTTTTTTTTTTGTATGGATAAAATTCAGGAATCCCCATTTTAAACTGTAACTCTGAGTTATGTGTGCACTTAAGAAAACTTCAAAAAACAAACAAGCACAAAAAATCCCTAGTAGTGGAAGAGGACTTTGGAAACAATGGTGGGGCAAGTCTCTAAAGTGTTCTTCACATATTCTCCTTACATATTTTCTGTAGTGTAAATTATTTATCTCCTAGTCTGCTCCACTGGATTTTTCACAGTGAATCCATAAAAAATTATTTAGCAGAGGTACTTCTGTAATCATGCTGCACTGAGGAGTAAAAGTGTTCACAGGTCCTCATACGCTCATTTCTACTGCTGTGATGAAGTGGTCTGGAGCTTGTCCATTGGACTGTATTAGGGGAGACATGGCAAAGATGGGTCAAGGACTTGCTATATGTTTTTCCTTACAGTTATGCTTGTTTTAGTCGTCAGTATTATGTTTCTTTGGTTTTGCACTTACAGGAAGATGCATGTTTCAAAAGGAGGGGGCAAACAATTTTAAGAGATTAGCTTTAGGCCAGCCAATTCATATTGATCATAATTTTTAGGGCATCACTTCCTCATTCTCAGTGGGTGAACTAAGTGCTGTAACCAGGTGCCTTGCCAAAATGCCACAGGTGTGCACCATATGAGTAGGTGAAAATGTATTTGTAAGAGGTAGAATGACATAATGTATTTATCCCAAGATGCTCCTGTGAGTTACTAATAATTTTCAAGATATTTAACCCAATTACAAGACTATTAAAAAAAGCAAACGTTGACCTGGGCCTTTGAGCATGAGCTAGATGGTGAGCACTCCGCTACAATGTTGATAGGTGCAGTGTAAGAATCCAAGCAGATGATGATTATACATATACATTGTGGGACATATATAAATGAACTAGGATCTTTGTCAGAGGTAATTTGTTCTCTTTCTCATACCACTCAGCTTATATATTTCAGTACATCTCCATCTGTATTAAAAATAGTCAGCAACTGCTTGCAAACATTTCATTTGGGTATACATGGTTTTTTTGTTTTTGTTTTGTTTTTTAAAATCATGCCTTTGGTACTTAACAATTCAAGGTTGACAGATGCCAGAATTAAATGTTGTCTTCCCCTCCCCTGGAAAATAACATTTAGGGTAAAAATTTCAAGTCAGGACAGGCAAAAATGCACAACACACTGAAAAGCAAGACGTACAAAAATGCATATCCGCTTGCTGTGCCCATAGAATTAGAGCAAGGTGAGAAACTGTTTTCTCATCCCACAAAAGTTTTTGAGATTTTGAAAAACTTTCCTGTCTTAAAGGGTGAGGAAAAGTTGAAACCTTGAACATTTTTTTGTGAACCAAAATTCTGAAAAAATTTCAGTGCGGGTCAATTGAAACATTGCGTGTTGATAATTTCAAAATGTTTTGTTTGGATTTTGACTTTCTTTTTTTAAAACTAAGATTAGCTTAAATTTCTAAACAAAAAGTCTTTGCAAACTGGAAAACTGGAATTTTTCATTGACAATTTCAAGACTTTTTTTCAAAAATTTTTGAGTTGAAAAATTTGTCGAAACTGACCCTTTCCTATGAAAAGTTTGTTTCAACAAATTTGCATTTTCTAAAAAAAAAAAAAGAAAAACATTTTTTAAAATTCTCTTTTTGCAGGTGGTGGTGTCCTTTGGCAGTGGAACTGCTTGAAGTCCACTGTACTGGTGTGTGTACACTCCCAGTGCAATGCAGAGTTCAGCTTTGTGAGAGCTGCCTGTATGGCAACTGGGGAAGGCTGGAGTGAGAGGAAGGGCTAGAAGAACTTCCAACGTACACATTCCCTGGTCTTTACCTCCTTTCTCCAGCCAACTTAGAAGGTACACACTAGGGCCATAGACTCGGCTCCAGCCATCAGGAGTAGCCTGAGTGGAGTGGCTCTATTACTACTCAAGAGCCTTTGGAGCATGATTCCTCCACTCGTTTCCTTGGGCTGATCTCTGAGGGAAGATACATGGCAGACTACTGGGGACTAGATTTGCATCCAGACCAGTAACTGTGTGCAAAAGGCCCATGGTTACCCACCTTACATGGGGAAGTACAGAGCTTTATGAGCCCAATGGACATGTGATCATACTTGAGGGACTTGCTTTTGTGTGTTAAAAAATGTCCTGGTATTGGTGAAAAAGGGAGAGAGTAGGGATGTGCTCACACAAAGAGAGCAATATGCATATGTGTGTGTTATCCCAACCAAGAGATCATCTGGGTATTTCTGTGGGCAAGTCACTCTGCCTATAAGTTAAGAGGGTTTTTATAAAATCCTTTTTGCAATCCTCATTTCAGAAGGGCTGATAGTTTTCCCACTCTTTGGGAGACACTGAGAAGCAGTCGTTTCATCACACAGCAAAACCCCGGGGGAAATTTAAATTCCTTAAAGTTAAAGATGTTTTATACTTGGATTTCATAAAGAAAAAATGAAATGATATATGAGAGGAGGAGACAGGCTTTCCCTTTAGACATTTGTCTTGTCTTCCCTTTTTTTTGGCAAAGTTGTTCCTGTCATCAATACCCTTCAAAGAATTGAGGCTGCAATTGCCCTATAGCAAAGCCAGGTGTAGTATTTTCAATGCTAGCCAGGAGTTAGACTTTTCCACTGTCTCCCAATATGACATATACAAAATCCTTACAAAAGAGCAATCTTTTAATATTGAATCTTTTATTTATATATTGGCTCCCTCCAATATATATATATTGGCTCCCTCCAATATGTATATATATATATTTTAAAAAAAGACAGCAAAAATGAGCTGTTCAGGAATTTTTCAACAAAACATTTTTTTGTCGGAAAATGCAGATTCAGTTTTGAATAAATTTTCTCAGGTCTAGGACGATTTTAGACTGTGTGATGGGCAGCCCCTCAAGTTTCAGGATTAGTCCTATTACTCTGACTTTGTTATCATTTTGTGAAAGTAAAACATGGGTAAATATATAACTTTAGTGCTGCTCCACAGCTGAACAAGCCAAATTCCAGTTATTAATGCACAGCAGACTAAACAATTTTTTAGAAAGATGAAGCATCAAGTTACAGCCTTTGGCTTTGTGCTGTCCAATATCTACATTATGGATGAATAACATTTGCAATAGTTTAGTGGTCAATATAAACTTTAAAAAGCTGGAGTTCTGTAAAAAAACATTTTTTTTATGGTCATTATTTGGTTTTGCATTTTGTTTCCGAATGAGCATCATGCTGTAATATTTCCATTCATGTCTTGCTAGATGAAATCCTAGGAGCCAGTTCTGGGGTTGCAAAACACATTCTGGTAGACAATTCAAATAAATGCTCAGTAGAGCAAGCTAACAATGCATTTCCTCCTAGCACTGGGCTTACTGGGGCTGCTGTTTCAAAGGCAGTCCATTCAGGTTGATCCTCCTTTTTGGGGGGGCACAGCTCTGACAGTTTCAAAACATAGTGAATACATAATAGATTTTTTTTTTTACTTTGGTTAAGACCTCAGATTTCCTATTACTTCACACCATATATTTTAAATAAGTCTAGAGAATCCAAGGGCCAAATTTTCAAGTGGTATGTGCACACAGTTGTAGCAAGGTTTTCAAAAGAATTTCAAAAGAATTCAGCTCCCATTTATGAAATCAAAGAAGGGCCACATTTTCAAAAGTGGTCAGCACCCAACTCTCGTTCAATGTACTGAATTCTACTTTAATTTTTTTTTTTTAAAGTCTGGCTATTTAATTTGGTTCTGAAATGGGAGCTGAGTTTTTGAAAATCAGCCCAAAAAAGTGGGTACTGAGCTCTCTTGAAAATCTGTCTGATCGTGTACAATAGGTTGACTCATAATCTTTGCTCGATTAGACAGCTGGACCTTGCCTTTGGTTGTATTATCCTCAGATTTGAGGTTTATATTTTACTTAAAATTGATGTCACTCTTAGCCCTTCTGGCAGGAACTATGTGACTTTTGAACAACAGGTAATACTTCCTAAGTATTCTTCTCATCCTATGTCTAAATTTGATTACCTTTAAGTCCAAGAGCTAGGTTGTGAACATTCACCAAAGCAGCCATGAGGTCAGTGGGACTACATTTGTGAGTAACTGCTTGTCAGTGTAAGGGTTTCACAGCCTAGTTCTTGCCTAGTTCTTAGGTAACCCCCTTCTCATGCACAATTTCTGTGGACCTCTGCCCTGCTGGCTTCTGCTGGTTACAGAAGTACCACAGTGTTCTGGGGAAGTCTGTTCTTGAGGTATATCTGGTTTAACTGACACCCAGGAGGACTATGAATCTTTGTGAAAAATCTTGATCTCATGAGGTTGCCAGCCTGGTTTCTAGACCACAAAATTCCATACAAGAGCAGGTCCTCAGCTGGCATAGATTGTCATAGACCTATTGAAGCCAGTGGGCTCATGACAGTTTATATCAGCTGAGGAACTGCCCCCAATAATTGGATAATTATTCAAAACATCTTCCAGAGGGGCAGACTCTGTCACCCATACTCACACCGCGTAATACCTTTCTCCATTTATTGCCCTGGGGCTACTATTGGAGTAGATGTACCACTCAACCTGTGTAAGGATGGCAGAATCTGGCCTTCACTTTTTTGACATTACTGGTACTTCATCACTACTGATCACTTCTATGCTTTTGACATGATGCAATACTTTGTCTCAGTCTCTTATTCTCCAAATAGATGCTGATGATCCATCCTTAGAGGTTTTTAAGGCCCGGCTTGACAAAGCCCTGGCTGGGATGATTTAGCTGGTGTTGGTTCTGCTTTGAGCAGGGGGTTGGACTAGATGACCTCCTTCCAACCCTGATATTCTATGATTCTTTGATGCCGCTCTTACTCAGTGTCTACTTGCTGTATTCAGCTGGGTGTGCCTTCAAAATGCTTTGCTGTCGATGCTGAAACCCTTGGCCTAATGAAACAGATTGAAATAATGCCTAACTTCTTGACCAGTAATGTACCTTAATGAAACATGCCCAGATCTTAGCTGTACCCATTCTCTTCAGCCTCCTTTTTCTAGGTTCAGGTATAGGTAGCTTTGTAAAAGAGGGCAATTAGTATTTTTGTCTGTTTGTTTATTTTAATTTTATTTCTGTATTTATTTATTGCTATTAGCCTGGGTCTGTCACTGTGTGACAGAGGCCGACCTGTAAGCCCACGTTAATTCTAGATTACAGCTATTTATGAGATTTGCCAAAAAACATGATTAACTTATTTCTGAAACCCTGCTTTCTGGTGCTGATTTGATTGTAATGAAAGCTACTTTATCTAATATGAATATATCCTGGAATAAACTAAGAAAACATTTTATATATTTACTACAGATTCTAAATCGAATATCTCCTTTATGTTGAGGAAGGTTTGGCATTCCTCAGCTTGTGTTACATAACAAAGTAAATTGCCTTTTTCAGTAATTAAAGTTATTGTTCATCCCTTTGGATATAAAACCTGCTCCTCCTGCCTTTTAGAGCGCTTCCAGGAGGAGTGCCAGATTCATGCTTGTGTAACTCCACTGAGTTCAGTGTGGTTACACTAATACTTTGGTTTGATCCTGAAGCATTGGGTGTCCTCAGCTCCCATTGATGTCAGCAGCTCAGAGTGACCATATTTCCCAAAGGGAAAATGGGACACCACATGGGGCTAGTCTGAGGGCCCCCCCACATCCTTGCGCGGGCCCTGCCTCCCCATCCCTGCGTGGGGCTGGTGTCACTGCTCGTTCAAGCCCTGCCTGTGCCCCCGCGTGGAGCTGGCATCTCAGCACCACATCCCCTGCATGTTTCTCCGCACCCCACTTTTTTGGCAAAAGTAGGCATTTTTCCTGTTTGCTCTTGCCAGCTGATTGAGTTGGCAAGGGCAAAAGGAAATGCTCACTTTTGCCAAAAAAGTTGGGGTGGCCGGGACAGTGCTTATAAAAGGGAATGTCCCAGCCAAAATGGGATGTGTGGTCACCCTAAACTGTCTCCTTATACCAAGATTTCAAAGACGATGCTTTGAGAGTGTCGTGTTCCTGACTCTGGTGGTTGTTAGATAATAATATAGTAGCTATCAGTGAAAACTAATATATGCACACACATTCACAGAGACTGTTTTTCTTTCCTTTTTCATGTGTATGTTGATTTTTTTTTAGCATAGAAGCTAAAACCGTATTAAGGTCTGAATCTTGGTCCATTGCGTGCTGGTCGGATTAGTGAGAGTGACACGTGTTTTCATCCTTTATGGGCTGAATTTTAAACAATATGGGAGTTGACAATGACCAAGTATGGTAGCAGGTTACTGTATGAATGTGGGTCAAAACATACAAAGGAAATAAGTAGTAGTTTGAGCTGGATTGGGAATCATGCAGGGAGGGAAAAAGGGATTTTTTTTTGCTATTTGGATTTAACAAATATGAATTTCCCCCTAGCTGTTTATCCCCTTTTGAGTTTGAATGGATGGTACCAGTGATATTTACTGATTTGCCACATGTCTGTAGATAGACCTGGTATTTTATAAACGATGCCAATTTTCTGTTAATATGGTACTGTAGTTATAGTGTCATTTATCTTATGAGGAAGCAGACAGACAGGTTAAAGATCTGCCCCAGACCACAGACGGAGGTTGTGTCAGAGCTGACTTAGAATTGGGAGTTCTTGGTTCCCAGTTTTGCACTCAGCAAACTAGACTATCCCTTGCTGCTGAGGATTATTCTAGATCAGAGGTTCTCAAACTGAGGAATAAAGAAAAGGAGTACTTGTGGCACCTTAGAGACTAACAAATTTATTTGAGCATAAGCTTTCGTGAGCTACAGCTCACTTCATTGCTGCATCCGATGAAGTGAGCTGTAGCTCACGAAAGCTTATGCTCAAATAAATTGGTTAGTCTCTAAGGTACCACAAGTACTCCTTTTCTTTTTGCGAATACAGACTAACATGGCTGCTACTCTGAAAACTGAGGAATGTAATCTTAGAGGGCGGGGTGAGAAGCTGCTGGCAACAGTGCTGACTTCAGAGCTGGGTGCCCGGCCAGCAGCCGCCACTTTCCAGCCACCCGGCTCTGAAGGCAGAGTAAAGAGTGGCGGCTGGTGGCCGGGTGCCCAGCCCTGAAGGCAGCACGGCCACCAGCAGCAGTGCAGAAGTAAGGATGGTATGGTATGGTATTGCCTGTGTACTTAAATGGCTCTGTTTGAATCAATGTATTCCTGTTTTTTAATGTTTAGTGAGAGTTGCATTTTTTTATCGGTATATGTACTTGCATGGAAGGAGGGGGGTGTGTAAACTACTAGAGACATAAAGAAGGGGAGACCGCTGCTCTAGATGAATCAGAAACCTGTGGTCAGTGCTGTCACTGGAGGTGAAGCTTCCAGGACGCTTTACAGTTGCTTATCAGAAAAAAAAAGCTCAGGATCTTGAAGAGAAGCCTGAAGGCTTTTTCCATTCTGCTTACTTTCTTGAGCCCCTTCTGGGTGTAACATTAAAGAGAAACCAGTCCCTCTCTTAATTATTCTGGCGAGGGATGGGGGAGAACGGCTTCAAGAGTTGGGAATATTTAAATTAATTTGATCATAAATCTTTCAGCATTTTAAATGGAGAAAGTGTCAACATTTCTTGTTATTCATGTTTTCTTGGTGTGGTCAATGTCTCAAAAATCTTTTCATAATGTTTCTGGTATGATTTCAACCTCTCCCTCAAAAAAATAAATCTGGAAACAACTTACTCAATAGTACTTCGCTGCGTTACTGCAGCTTTACTGTGTGTTCCACAGGACAAAAATATTCATGCTTGAGCCAATTTTCAGATAGTTCAGGCACAGAATTGCATAGCTAATCTGTGCACTCACTCCCTGCAGCGAAACACACACATTGAGTCTGCATGGACGCACGTCTAATGAACTATTGCACACTGTTATTGGAGCTTTATGCACAAATTCAGTGGTGATTTGTGCAAATTAGGGGTACACATTTGTCCATCTATACTGTCAGGGAATCTGGCCCTTAAAATATTTCTTAAATCTAACTGACTGACAGCTGCTACAAATAAAGTGCTGCACGCTTTGTAAAACACTCTTGGCCAAACTCTAGCCCTGCACCTCACATACCATGTCAAAACTCAGTGGCTTTATTTTGTTTTTAATTCTGGGAGATTGCTGGGGGAGGGAAAGGAGCAGGTAGATATTTGTGCATCTGCTGGGAAAGAGATGTTCTCTCAAAACGTGTATTCTACTTATCCTTGTTTTACTGCAAAACATCCATTGTAGATCCTTTTGATATCTGTTCTCAGACCAGACTCCTACACCAACCCGATTCCTGAAGAACTGTGAGGAAGTGGGCCTCTTCAATGATATTGACTGTTCCTTAGAACACGAGTTTAGAAAGGCACAAGAAGAAGAGAACAATAAAAGGGTATGTTTTAGTGCAATGGACTCTTCCCCTCTTCCAACCCCCTAAGTGTTTATGGATGTTGTGTGAAAGCAGGTAGACCTCCATTACCTGGTAGACCCTTTTTTGGTTGGAAACTAGGTGGCACTATAGATTGTGACATGTTTTCTAACCATTGTAATCATTGATAAAAATGTATAACCAAGCTTAAATTTCCCTAAGTGTCTTAGCCATACTTAAGTAAACCTATGCAAACCACATGCCTCTTGAGGGAGAGACTTGGTAAAATCGAATGTTCTGACAAATAGGATTTCACACTTGATTCCTTTCACTTGCTAAAAGATGTTTTGGGGGGATGTGGGGAGGAAGTAGAAGAATGGAATCAGCATAGAAACACCTCTGATCTGATTTCAGCTCTTGTTAAGTATCCCCCCATGTTACCTCTAGATATAGTTTTCATCACTACTAATTTTATCTGATATAGATTGTATTTTCAGTAAAATATTCAAACTTAAGGGGGAAAAATCTTACTAATAGGGCAATGATTCTCAAACTTTAGCAACCCAAGGACCCCCATTTTGATTTAAAAATTTTTGGGGACCCCCAGCTCAGCCCTAGGCCCCACCCCTACTCCATCCCTTCCCCCAAGGACCCACCCTCGCCCCACCTCTTCCCACCCCCTGCTCACTCCATCCCTGCTCCCTCCTTCGCTCGCTCCCCCCTACCCTCACTTCCTTTCACCAGGCTGGGATAGGGGGTTGGGATGCACGGTGCGGGCTTTGGGAGGGAGTTTGGGTGCAGGAGGGGGTAAGGGTTGCACATTCTGGGAGGAAGTTTTGGTGTGGGCTCTGGGCTGGGTGCAGGGTGTGGGCTCTGAGAGGGAGTTTGACTGCAGTCAGGGGTGAGGGGTGTGGGCTCTAGGACGGAGTTTGGGTGCTGGAGGGGGGTGAAGTCTCGTTCTGGGAGGGAGTTTGGGTGTGGGAGGGGGTTGGGGTACAGGCTCTGGGAGGGAGTTTGGCAGGCTCTGGCTGGGGTGCAGGCTGTGGCTGGGCTCCGGCCAGCGGCTCCCAAAAGCAACCAGCATATCTGTCTGGCAGTGGCTCCTAGGCAGGGAGGCCAGGGGGTCTCTGTGCGCTGCCACTGCCCATAGGCACCATCCCCACAACTCCCATTGGCCGCAATTCCCGGCCAGTGTTAGCTGCGGGGTCCTGGGACCCTTGGTCCAAGCCCTGGGCTGGCAAGATTTGTGTGAAGACCTGCCTTAGCCCCACTGCACCGCCGGACTTTTAGCGCCTAAAATCTCCTTGTTTGGCTTCAGTAGCCTCTGGGAGATAGGGCGGGAGGGAAGGGGTTGATCAGTTGGGCCTCTGGACACCCTGGAGTACCCTCGGGGACCCCCAGGGGTCTGCGGACCCCAGTTCGATAAACGCTGTTATAGGATACAGGTAGAGAGAAACTGCAGTTCATTAGATCATGTATCCCATTTCCAAACGTGGACCTGGTACATAAAGTTAGGAGCATCTACGTTACTTTACAGTGGGCTAAGTATGCTAACTCAACCTGACCTAACATCCTCGCATTTGGGCTATCATGAAGCGTGGTTATAATTTAAAGGTGATTATAATGAGTTGCTAAAACTTACAAATAAGCACCCAACCTTTTGTTTGCTTCCGTGAACTGAAACATATCTAAACAAAGGGAGGCTTCCATCCTCCTCCTCCTCCTCCTCCTGTGGGATCACCCAGTCGATCCACAGCTTCCCTCCTACCTTTTTGCAACTCTCAGAAATACCTCTCCTTAATTTTCCTTTGGGCCTTAATTACCTCTCAGCAATCCTCACTACTTCCCCCTTAATCTATCACTTGGCAAATAGGATCCCCTATTATTGAACTTCTTGTTACAGGGCCCAGCTTCTTGTTACAGAGATGATGATCTGTATCTGTTAGTCTAATTTAGGTCTTAAATAACACTTGAGGCTAAAATAAGGGAGGAGGAAGGGAAACAGCTCCCTCTTCACCGCTAAAACCAGCAGGAGGCTCACCCATACCCCCTAACCCTTGGCTTGGGTAAGCAACAGTTCCCCCTAGTGCCCCTGCCTCTTTAGGTAGGGTAGTGAGTGCTCCCAATTCAGGTTTGGTCCACATTAACCACCGTGTGGTGTCGATCGTGCTGGGCCTTGGCTGCTGCTGAATTCAGACTGCACAGACTTGGGGACTGTGCATGCCAAAGTGCACCTTCAAGCTTATGAAATCTTAAGCAAGCAGCATTCAAGGCCTTGCAGAAGTATCTCTGAGGTACTATAGAAAAACTTGTAGAGGATGAGAGCTATGGGGGTTCTTTGAAGGGGACCGTGGCCTATTGCTGGGCTGTGAAGAGGAAGATGAGATGTGTTCAAGGTCACGGGAAGGGATTTCAAGGGGTTATTTGAGAATGGTTTGGAGGAGGGAAAGAGGCTGGGGTTAGATATTGGAGAGGGAGGAAGGGAACCCTAGCTATGCTGAGAGCAGGAAGGGGCATGCTCCAAACATGAAAGTGTCTGGGTTCTGGTTAGGGAATGGGAAAATATTCCAGCTAGTTCAGCCATTATAGACTCCCATATAGGATCACTTATGAAACAGCCATATAAAGAGAGTAAGTGTGTCTAATCTTAGATTGATTAGTGCTAGGATTAGTGCTAGTATGCAGAAAGTTGGCAGAAATGGCAAATAAGGACATTTTTGTGTGTTAATATTTCTACACAGATTATCAGTGCTGAAGAAGATTCCAGTGCAGCACCTACAGTGTGGTATTTATCTTGCAGGAATAAGAGACGAGCAGCAATCTCATGATCTTGAGCCCTGTGAAGTTAACCACAAATGATACAGTATGATGTTGCAGGGTCAGTTTCAGCTAACTGGGGTAGTTGCACAATCTGATTAAAACCTGGACTAGGGCATCATGTTACTTGATAATTGCCGGTTGTTTGAGGTCCTCTGGAGGTCTTATTCTGCCCTCCTTCTGTCAGCCACTGGAGCTGCCATGAGCCATCTCCAGGGAGCAAAATGTGTGTTTTTCAAAAGAAAAGCAAAAGTCACAGAGGCAAGTTAACGTGTAACATTTGTTCTGTGTTTCCAATTAGCCTGCTACACATTCGTTCCTACATTACCAACTGCCTGTAAGATATTAATCTGAAGCTGGCCCCAGTAGGGCCATACGCAAATGCAATAGACAAAGAATAGAAAGGAACGTGACTCCTTCACATGTAATACACATGAAGTGCTCTTAATAGTCCCACTCCGAAGTGCAAATGTAGCTTTCTGCCATCTTCTGCAGTGATGGTAAGTAGGTGTAATGTGAGCAGCCCGGAGACGTTACGCATTAGTGAGAAAAGGCTTCCAAAATATTTTTGATTAGGAGAGTCTTTTACATCAGACTATGAAAAAAATGTGTGTTTATTTTAGTTTATTTCACTGTGGCTAAAGAGAAAACAGCATGACACAGAGATTCTATGGGAAAGAAGGCAATTTTTTTTTAACTTACTTCAAGGCTACAGTCCAGTAAATTATTTTCTTTTTAAAACATAAGACCATGTGCAATCCACAGAGTCATAGAAATGTAGGGCTGAAAGGGACTTTGAGAAGTCATCTAGTCCAGCCTGCTCTGCTGAGGCATTACACCTAAGCCATTCCTGACAGGTGTTCATCTAATCTGTTGTTAAATACAGGCAGTCCTTGACTTTACGACGTTCGAGTTACGACAAATGGCACTTACGACGCTTCTATATTGACACCCTGATTTGACTTACAACTATAGGTTTCAAGTTTACGACGCTTGGTTCTGCAATGGAGTAGATTGCGGTTCCGAGTTCCGACATTACGACTTATGATGCAATTGTAAGGAACCAATTGTGACGTAAATCCGAGGACTGCTGTATGTTCGATGACAAGGATTCCACAACCTCCCTCGGAAGCCTATTCCAGGGCTGACTTATCTTTATAGTTAGAAAGATTTTCCTAATATCTAACCTTGCTGCAGATTAAGTCCCTTACTACTTATCCTACCTTCTGTGCGCATGTAGAACAATTGATCAACATCCTCTTTATAACAGCCCGTACATATCTGAAGACTGTTATCAGGCCTCTCCCCCTGCCACGCCCCCCTCCCCCCGTCTTCTTTTCTCAAGACTAAACTTTAAACTTTCCTCATAGGTCAGATTGTCTATACCTTTTATCATTTTTGCTGTTCTCACATCCTTCGTAGAGGGTGGAGTGAAGAACTGGATGCAGTATTCCAGCTGCAGCCTCACTAGTGCCAAGTAGAGTGGGAGAATTACCTCTTGTGCCTTACTTATGACACTCCTGTTAATACACCCAAGAATGATATTAGCCTTTTTTGCAACTGCATCACATTCTTGACTCATATTCAATTGGAGCTCCACTATAACCCCCAGATCCTTTTCAGCAGAACTACTGCCTAGCCAGATATTCCCCCATTTTGTAGTTGTGCATTTGATTTTTCCTTCCCAAGTGAAGTATTTTGCACTTGTCTTTATTGAACTTAGTGTTGTTGATTTCAGACCAATTCTCCAATTTGACAAGGTTGGTTTTGAATTCTAATTCCATCCTCCAAAATGCTAGCAGCTCCTCCCAGCTTGAGGTAATCCGCAAATATTATACGGATACTTTCCACTCCATTACTCAAATCATTAATGAAAATATTGACTAGTACCAGACCAGGACAGATCTTTGTGGGACCTCACTAGATATATCCTCCTCCCCTTCCAGTCTGACGGCAAACCATTGGTAACTACTCTTTGAGTACAGTCTTTCAACCAGTCTTTCACCCACCTTATAATAATTTCATCTCTAGGCCACATTTCCCTAATTTGCTTATGAGAATGTTATTTGGGACTGTGTCAAAAGCCTTACTAAAATCAAGATATATCATGTTGACAACTCTACCCTTCCCCCCATCCAGTAGGCCAATAACTCTGTTAAAGAAGGAAAGTAGACTGGTTTGGCACGATTTGTTTTTGACAAATCCATATTGGCTATTCTTTATAACCTTGTTATCCTCTGGATGCTTACAAACTGATTGTTCAATAATTTGTTCCAGTATCTTTTCAGGTATGGAAGTTAGGCTGACTGGTCTACAGTTCCCTGAGTCCTCTTTGTTCCCCTTTTAAAAGATAGATACTATCTTTGCCCTTCTCCAGTCCTCTGGTACATTAACCCTCCTCCATGAGTTCTCAAAGATCATTGCTTCAGCTAGTTCCTTACATATCCTAGCATGACTTTCATCAGGGTCTACTGATTTGAATGCATGTAACTTATCTAAATATTCTTTAACCTGTGCTTTCCCTATTTTGCATTTCTTTCCCCTTGTTATTACTACTAATTTTGTTGAGGATCTGGTTGCAATTTTCCATTTTAGTGAAGACTGAAGCAAAATACGCATTAAACACCTCTGCTTTCTTCATGTCATCTATTAGTAGCTTTCCTTCCCCGCTAAAGGGAAGATCTACACTTTTCTTCATCTTTCTCTTACTCCTAATGTATTTATAGAATCTCTTCTTATTGCCTCTTATGTCCTTTGCGAGGTGTAACTCATTTTGTGCCTTAGCCTTTCTCATTGTGTCCCTACCTACTTGTGCTATTCTTTTGAACCTCCTTAGATTTTGTCCATGTTTCCATGTTTTGTAGGATTCCTTTTCGATTTTCTGGTCATTAAAGAGCTTACTATATTTCCCATCTTTCCTTCATGTCAGGATAGTTTGCTGTTGTGCCTTTTAATATTGGCTCTTCGAGGAACTGCCAGCTCTCCTTTTTCCCTTAGATTTTCTTCCCATGGGACCTTACCTACCAGTTGTCTGAGTTTGTTGCTTTTTTTGAAGTCCATTGTCCTTATTTTGCTGCTCTACCTCCTTTCTTTCCTTAGAATCATGAAATCATTTCATGATCACTTTCACTCAAATTGCCTTCAACCTTCAGATTCCATGAGAATTTCTGTTTTGATTAAATTGGTTATGTGGTGAATTAGTTGTGAAAAGCTGCATGCTGTATCCTTAGGCTTGGCAGAATTTGATTTTTTTTAAAAATAATTTTGATGGATAATATTAATGTTTTTTTATTTTTAAGCATTGTTTTTGATTTTTATCATTTTAAATTTTCACAATTGAGGGAAATGATGGGAGGTCAGACAATCAGAAGGGTCAGACAATAATTACTTAATGACAGTAGATGTTGAGGTTCAAAAAATAAAAGCTTTATAACAATTAAACCACAAATTGTCAACATCACATGTCAAAACATATAAAATAAATATTCTTAAATCAAACTCAGATAAGTTCTCAAGCAGCATTTTTTTACTTTGCCGATCTGTAAATTTCAATTATTATTGATGGAAATATTTTTCATTGGTTTATATGTGGGATGTGAAATTGGCATTTACTGACCTTTAGCAATAAAAATCTAATCCTTCCAAGTCTATGTACCCTACAGCTAGTGTACTTACTCTTTTAAGGCAAGGTGGTCTTGTAGAGAAAGCACTGGACTGGGACTCAGGAGGTCATCGTTTGTTCTTTTCTCAGCTCTGCCAAATACTCCCTGTGTGACTTTGGCCAAGTCAGTCTCTCTCTGCTTCAATTCCCCATCTATGAAATGGGAATAATAACCTTTCCTTTCTCCCTCTATTTGAACTGTAAGCTCTTTGGGGTAGGCGCTCTTTTGCTATGTGTTTTTGATAGTGCTAGTGCAGTGGGCCCCCAATTTTAGTTGAAGCCACTAGGCACTGGGGTAGTACAAGTAGTAATAATTGACCTCCAAGACCTGAATTTGAATGACAAAAAGAAAGTAACAAGTGGAAGTGCGCTTGGTGGTTTCTTTCTACTCTCCGTATGTGCTTGTTGTCAAACCGCCTGTGTAATTTGGCATAATCTAATGTAATTGGAAATTCCTGCTCAAGAGAGGCTAAGGCCTGGAAGACAAGGGATGCTGCAGGTCAGGATTAAGTGTATTGGCAGAGCCATGTGGAAGAAGATTTCACAGCATCTGGCTGCACTATTCCTGATTCAAACATCCTGACCACTAAATTTACTAACAAAATTAAAAAACAAAAACAAAAATAAATTAACTTCTGGAAGCAGGAAAAGGAAAAACTAAAAACCCAGTGGTGCCCAGGCCAGGGAGCCATCTATGTATCTTGGACACTAGACTCTGCCTCAGAGTCTGCAACCCAAACCAACAAGGTAGGCAGTTTTGACAGATCAGATTGTTGTCCCAGCCTGCAAGCATGAGCTTTTAGATTTACACTGATCTGAGCATTAAGTATCCAAAGCATTTGTCATGGGTTATATTTGCAGCCATATGACCTTTGCTGCTACTGGATTGGGCTTGTTGGCAAATCTGCTCATGAGCATGGGTCTGAAAGAGCAGCGTCAAAGATGGGAAGAGCCGATATCCATCTCCTACCAATTAAATGAAGTTAGCCCATTAAAACTCACCTGCGTTCTGTACAGGTTTAAACCATGTTCTGTTTAATGCATACTAGAACTGGGAAGCATGTTGTAGCTGAGAACTCAGTGTAATTTTGAAATTTTCCATCCAGTATCTCTAGGTGTGTCTACACAGGAACCAGATACCCACGGCTGGCCCATGCCTGCTGACTCAGGCTTGTGGGGCGTGGGCTGCAGGGCTGTTTCATTACTGTGTAGATGTCTGGGCTTGGGCTGAAGCCTGGGCTATAGGACCCTGCAGGAAGTCTACATAGCAATGAAACAGCCCTACAGCCCACGCCCTGCAAGCCCGAGTCACGGGTTTTTCTTTGCTTGGTAGACAGACATACCCTCTGTGTTCCAGGAACATGTGCAAGCCATGGTGGTGGGGTGGGAGATGGTTCTGTTGTAACTTCATTTGTTACCTCATCGACCCAGAAAGCAGAAAGTTAATATTCCCTTCTTCTATTGCATTAGCCAGGATTATTGTGCCTTTTCTAGGTACCTCATTACTAGAAAGGTTTTGACAACTTGGATGGAGTCCAGTAAAAAGAAACCAAAAAAATAAAAAATAATAATGGGTTTTTGGTGATGGAATGATTGAACTGTAAGGAAGGATTTAAAAAAATGAAATATGTATAGTTTGGCTACATGCCAACTAAGAGAGGACATAACAATCTAGCATGCATTTGAAAGGTGTAACCAGGGCTTGCCCCTTCTTCCAGCTCCCCCAGCATATTCATTACACCAGCTGAGATTCTTACACATCGTTGGAGTGTAAGTAGATCTAAAGGAGGCTGTGTCTTTCTGATGCCATCTTACCCATCAACAGTAAATTTGGCCTTATGATTCTGTGATCACCAGAAAATACAGTATCAGATATTCTCTGAACTCTTACCAATAGCATACATCACAGCAAGGGGGTTGGGGGGACAGGAAAGTCTGGCACCAGTTGCAGTGAAGAATGTGGAACCTGACAGCATATTGGGTAGGCATATTTTGGAAAGGAGAGAAAGTTTAGCTGCACCTCTGCCCCCGTCCCAGGTTCACCTAATATAATCCTGGCCGAGAGGTTTGTATGTATTTCAGAAGATAAACAGGAAAACAGATCTTGCCTGAATAAATGGGGGTTTGGTTTGTTTTTATTTGTTTATTTTTTTAAAGAAAAGAGACCTCAGCTGTTCTGTCAAGAAACTAACAGACAGATGGCAGTGCCACAATTCTGAAGGAAATATATTGGATTTAAAAGGACATTCCTTTTGCCACACACATTTAAAACTCAGACGCAAAAAAGTATAGGATCCTCCACTGACTTTAATGGCAACAGGAACAGACCCAAAGTGTGGAACCATCTCCAGTGAATCCTTTAGAAATTAGTGGCTGAAACCAGCAATGGGGGCTAGTTGGTGTCTTTTGGCAGGCAAGAACTACATTCAACTGCTAATTTTGTGCCTGGGGCCTAGATACTACAGTGAAGGGCTCATTCTGAAGGTGTAGATAAATCCGTATTTTCCCGGACATGTCCGGCTTTTTGGTTCTTAAATCGCCATCCGGGAGGAATTTTTAAATATCTAAAAAAATCCGGGATTTTGCCATTATTATTTTTCCCCAAAGAAGAGTTGATCATTCAAGAAAGAGGGTGAATGTTGATCACTCGAGAGAGTGACCACTTTTTCCCCCTAGCTCCCAGCACTTGCGCCGTGAAACAGCTGTTTTGCACGGCTGGGAGGGAGGGGGGAGGAGCGGGAACGTGGCATGCTCAGGGGAGGAGGCGGGGCCAGGGCGGGGATTTGGGGAAGGGGTTGGAATGGGGGTGGGGAAGGGGCAGGGAAGGGGTGGAGTTGGGGTGGGACCGGGGGTGGGGGGGCAGAGGCAATCCCCCCCCCCCCCCATGGAGTGTCCTCTTTTTTGAATGTTCAAATATGGTAACCCTAGATACATCTTGTTGCTTTGTATAGATATTTAGATCTTACAGCTGTATACTCAGGCGGATTAGGGGTTTGTGGGGTCCTTGGCCAGGGCAAGTGGAGGCCCCTTCACCCCTTCCACCTGAAGTCCCTCCCCCACCCCCCGGTGCTCCTGCCGGGGAGCGGGGTTGGGGCTTGGGGTCTTCCCCCACCCAGCTGGTGCTCCTGCCAGGGAGCGGGGTTGGGGCATGGAGTCTTCCCCCCCGCCTGGTGCTCCTGCCGGGGAGCGGGGTCAGGACACGGGGGCGTCCATTTTTCTGGGAGGCCCCCAGTTGGCTGAGGACCCTGGGCATAGGCCCCATCGGCCCAGTGGCTATTCCACCACTGTGTATACTGTATTAGAACTTGCAACGGTGTTGGTAAAGCGGTTTATACACTATAAATTTTCACCTTAGCAAGTATATGTTAACAAGATTCAATTGTAAAAGGGATGGTGCTTAGACACAGACACCTTAGAAATATCTAAGATAAATGGTACCGAGCTGGTTAGGAAAGAGCAAACTGATAATACTGTTTGTCAAAAAGTAATTTTTTAAAGCCTTCATCATGGTTCATTTTGGGTAGGTATATTAGTTTGCAGTTAGGCCTAGTCCTAGTCACATACCATAATCTTGATTTGATGCAAAACGCAACAGCGTTTGTTTGTATGAAGATCCTGAAGCGGATCGTTACACTAGTGAAGCATGACTGCTTGGGAGATTGGATGAGGAAAGCTGTTATAGTTTCAGCAAGGAATTGCTGAAGTCCTAAGGGCTAGTCCACTAGAAGTGCTACATCGGCGCTGCACCAATGCAGCTGTGCCTCTGTAGTGTGTCTAGTGCAGACTGTCTATGCTGACAGGAGAGCACTCTCCCATTGGCATAATAAATCCACCTCCACGAGAGGCACTATCTATGTTGGCAGGAGAAGCTCTCCCGTCGACATAGTGCTGTCCACACCAGGATTTAGGTTGGTGTAACTTGCGTCGCTCAGGGGGATGGCTTATTCAGACCCCTGAGCGAGATAATAAGGGTAGTGTAGACCTGGCCTAAGTGAACGAGAAAACAGCAGGCATGGAACATGTGTTAAGATGGTTGGCTTGTTTGACTACAGATTTAGCACAGGGCATTTAGGAGAAATAGCCACCTACCAAGAAGCGTGCTCCCCCTAAATGATTTAAGAGCAATGCTTAGCAATAGTCTCGAAAATGTATAGGTACAAGGTTAAGGCTGTCTTCTGGGGCCATTGGGCAAGACGTTCCAGATTCACTCTTCTTTAACTTTGGCTTTTTAGGAGACAGTGTGAACACTGTTTGCATCTGCAATGCTCCAAAATGTGGCAGTCTGGAACCTTTCTAGTATGATGATCCCTTTGAGCATTTACCCCATCTCAACACCATTCCCATTAGCGCCCTACTTCTGTTGTGAATGTCCTGAAGCCACAGCATGGCAGCTGAAATGGAGCAGGACAGAGAAGTGTGGTATGCTGATGGTGAACATTTCAGAGTGAAGTATTCCAACCCAGTCTGACTCCTTTTGCTAAGTAGTACAAACAAACCCTAAGCTCACCGCTAGAAAACTCTTGACTGCTATGCAGAAGTACCTTATGGGTTGTTCCCATTCTGATGCCAGGACCCCATTGTGCAAACAGAGCTGTCAATATATTGGTCATCAGAGCTATTGTCCAAGGGATAAATCAGCACGTTCAAGTTTACAAAGTAAACCCTCCTCTCCGAACCCCTCCCCCCAAAAGGTATCAATATATCAGTCCCCAAACACTAAGGGCAAAGTCTTTACATGTTAAAAGGCATCCAGTGCAGCCAAATCCTCATTCGGGTGATGCATTTAGGTATTGAAAAGGTGCAGTCTAGCTAGGTTTGAGGGTTTTTTGCTCGAGAATTTATACGCCTATATTTAAAAGAAACCCTTTCAGTGGTAAAGCTGTTCATTTGTCAGGCTTCTTGAGTCTGATAGTTTTCCAAGGACCTTTCATGCCCCATCATGTGAATTCATTACTTAAGATAAAGCACCTAGTTACTCGGGTGCCCACCATCACTCTATCTGAACACCTCATATTTAAGAATGAACGTATCCTCACAACATCCCTGTGACTTGGTAGGAAGTGTTATTGTCTCAGTCTTACCAGATGAAGAACTAAAGCACAGAGAGGGCCAGGTTTCAAAAGCATTTAGGTACCTAAAGATGCAGCCATGTCCCGTCTGCACCCAAGTCAAAAGCACCCAAGCAAGTTAATGCCCAATTCCTGTTGAAATCCAGGGCACAGAGTGAGAAATCAGTGCAAGCTAGGCACTTAACCAGTTTAGGCACTTCTGAAAATCCCACTAGGCATCTATTGGCATCTTTAGGTGCCTAAATAGCTTTGAAAATCTGTCCCAGAGAAATTAAGTGATTTTTGTCTAAAATCACACAGGAAGTCTGCCTTAAAGCCTGGAATTGACTCCAGAGGTCCTGAGTCCTAATCCAGTGCCCTCCACAGACATATATGTATTAAACATTATATGCGTTTAGAGTCTGACGACATACATCTCCACTCTCTCTCCTCGATGGGTGATCTCACTGAATTTTAATCCTTTTTTTTTCTCAGCCTATGTTTGCCGTGCTGGATTTGTATAAGAATTCTGCTGTTGGCATTTCTGCCCTTCGGATAGGTGATCCCTGTTTAATGGATGTATTTGTTGCCCTGGCAGGTATTTAGCACACTCTGCTATGTTACAAATGGTTGCTTTTCTGTTCAACTGCACAGGAAAGCTGTGAAGACAATACAATTCATGACACAGGCTTGCAGAAGTATTCACAGTATTTCACTCACACCAGGGTGGCATTTTACCTCCTGCTGACAGGCTGGATACTAATTTTTCTTTGTAGCAATGGGTTCTATTTGAACAGATTTGTGGATTTAGGCTCCACGCTCTGAAAGGAGATCTTATGCTTCTCGTGCAGTTCCTGCCCACCGTGTGCAGAGAGGCAGTTTGGGGGCAGAGGTGATACATTTTTTGATTGAGCCAAAACCTTTCTTTAACCACAGTCCCAGTGCTTTGAGTAAGATAGCCAGATTGACCTTCTCACTCCCTTTCATTATCCCTCTGTGCCAGTGATGAGATTGAGTCATCCTCTTTGAATGTCCTTTTTTTTCGTTTGTTCGTTACAAAAAGTGAGCCTGCTGATTTCATCCCAAGGTTTCTTCATGACCGTGTGGCATGTTAATGAAGCCATTCCACCAGGCTTTCTCTGCCTTTTTTTTTTTTTAAAGCATAGCTTTGTAATTACCTGTTCATATTTCAGCAGCCTGGACTTCTGGCACATACGGGAGATAAACCTTCACTGTAATGGCTTTCTAGTAAGACTATCTCTTAGCTAAGGCTCCTAAATCTTGGCAATCTCCTTATAGCGTACACTGCTATTAAACACAAACTCTTCACTCCCCAGAACCAGACTGTAAGTGGAGTGCAGCATACATGGTTGGGTAATAAGACACTGCTGATATGTTTTAGAGCAAGGTGCACTTTTACTTTATTTATGAAGATAGACATGGTGGTTGAGGGCTTAATCACAGCTGATAAATCATTTTAAGAAAGCCTATTAGAACCATATGCTGATTCTTTGCATTAATATGATATGTCTGTTGCTAGTCTAATAAGACAAGGTTCTTTCCCTCTCTTCCCCTCCCTTCACCCCCACTCCTGCCGTGTGTGTGAACTCTTTATCTGTTTAAGTGGTACCATTAATAAAATGAGGTGAAAGGAAATGGGGGAAAAAAATCCAGTGTGAGCAAGCTGTGTGTTTCTGGTCATCTTTGTTTAGATGGAATTCTAAAGCCAGCATAAAAAAAGCTGAGAACAGGAAACATATCAAAGTTTTGGAGAACAGTGGAATGGCCTTCACTCAGCATAAGGTAGTCATTTTGGCCCAGGTGGTTACAATACTGTAGCAAGAGAGCTGTAGGAGTGGGGGTGGGCACACTGACATTTCAGTTACCTCACCTTTCCTGTGCTTGAAGAGGTCTGCTGCAGGAACAGGTTCCATGGCTCTCTAATGAGATCCACATTGGTTCAGTTAGTCAGTGCCAAGCCTTATTTATTACTAATTGGTGCATTCGCTTGCAGATCTTTTCTATTATTTCCTGATTATCCCCCCATAGACTTTTAATTATCTTGCCAAAATTCAAATGCTAATAATTGCATGATTTATCATTTATTTATAGCTTTGTCTAATGCGTACATGGATATATTTAAAGATTTCAAAACAGGAACAACTCTTGCACTGACTGGATTTCTTTCACTTTGCATACCTACCAGCCATCTATTTGTAGACCTCCCTGGGGACTCTTAAAGCTTTACAGTTGGGATCTCTACCTCGCTTCCCCTCTCCCCCAAGTTTCTTACTATATAAATAATGGTGATTGTTATTATATGGAGAGAATGTGTGCATAAGGACCTTAATTTGAGCCCCAGGCTCAAGACAAATGTATTTAAATAAATACATAAATAGGGCACATCATAAATCTAGTGGGGCAAGAGTATCTTCACAGCAAAATAGAAGATCCAGATCTGAGGTACTGGGAATCTCTGGCAGTGCAGAATGGGAAATTTTGAAAAACTAGCCTTCAGCCATATTTATATACATGTTAAAATAGGTTTACCTTTTTCAAATGGCCTCTAAAACCATTGCAAGGTACATGTGTAAAAACTAGCGAAGTGATTGTATTGTACCCTCTAGAGAATTTTTGGAGTAAAACCAGTAACCATATTGTCCTTCCTGCTGTCATGGTGTCACTCACACTATTCACAGTCAGCATCACTCCACTGTAGGTGGGATCCTCCTTGCACAATGGTGTCATACAATAATACTTGAAAGTGTGTGAGAGGGTAGTAACGTGTTCCCCATGTATGGCTTGGATCAATGAGACACCATTGCAGCCTGGCCAGGGACATCCATGAGCATTTCTAGTGAGCCGTGCCTCAGTACAGTTCTTTCTAGATGGGTGTTAACTCAGTTTACCTGGTCTATACAGACAGGGACTAAATTGAAATGGTTTCACTCATAGGCCCTGGGGAATGTGCAGTAGTTATCCAGAAACACATAAGGTCAAATCACCCAGGGTTACTTTAGTCAATATCCTCCTCAAGAGGCCACGTTTCCTTTAGTTTCCTGGTGTTTGTTCTGGGAGCTGTTACATTTCTAGTGTAGCATATGGATTTGGGGATGGATCTGAGAAACACTATGCATAAGATCTTTGGGTATGGCCAAATGCAAGTCAGGTGGTTGTGGGCAAAAGGCGACTTAAAGCATTCCTTTGTCCTAATCTTGGTGCTGCATATCCCACCCTCCTTGGGCTATGTTGGACCAGCCAGTGGGCTGCTCTAACTTATGCCAGCTTTCACTAGCCACATGGGGCTGAAATAGTAGCCCAGGGACAGTGTGACATAGGAATGCCCCTGTTTTCTAACCATGCCCCTTTTTGTTGCTATGCTGGCAGCAAAGAAGGTGTGCGAGTCGGTCAGTAGTGGTAACACACGGGCACAGAGCAGCATATACACAGTGGAAATAGGTTCAAAGCTCAAAAATCAGATCCAAACTCCAAACCAGGTTTCTGTCCACTGCCACCAAGTATAAAGAGGTGTTTGGATCTGGAATTTTGATTAGCCTGTTATTACACAGACAGGGCAAGCTGCAACATTTAGATTTGGGTTCTGAGTCTTAAGAGCTAAGGAATGTTCAGATTGGTTGGTTTAGGTCCATCTCTAACCCATATATTCAGTCTCCCTCAACCCTGTTGACCTTAATCCCAAACATTTTTTAAACTGGTAATTCAGGTCATTTTATAAAAATAGTATTTCACTTTAGGATTTTTCTTGTCTTTTATTTTTCCTTATCAGCCCCATGATGGACTGCTGAGGATGAGCCTAGTTTTCTCATGCTATCTCCACCAGTTCACCTGCTTAAATTTTGCTTTAGTTTTGTGATGGTTTTATTGCAGAGTTAGCTGGTGCAGATTCCTTGGTGATTCCTAACAAACACAAACAGAAAAAGTATGCAACAAACACAGCATATTCCATCTACATTTGTCAGACTTCAGAGTAGCAGCCGTGTTAGTCTGTATTCACAAAAAGAAAAGGAGTACTTGTGGCACCTTAGAGACTAACAAATTTATTTGAGCATAAGCTATCGTGAGCTACGGCTCACTTCATCGGATGCATTCAGTGGAAAATACAGTGGGGAGATTTATATACATAGAGAACATGAAACATTGGGTGTTACCATTCACACTGTAAGGAGAGTGATCAGGTAAGGTGAGCTATTACCAGTGGGGGGTTGGGGTGGGGTGGGGGTGGGAGGAACTTTTGTAGTGATAATAAAGGTGGGCCATTTTCAGCAGTTGACAAGAGATGTCCATGGTTTCATGTTTTCTATGTATATAAATCGCCCCACTGTATTTTCCACTGAATGCATCCGATGAAGTGCGCTGTAGCTCACAAAAGCTTATGTTTTAATAAATTTGTTAGTCTCTAAGGCGCCACAAGTACTCCTTTTCTATTTGTCAGACTGCAAATATTGCTTTTTAAAAGCATTGGTTGGGGTCTGGGGGGAAGTGATTTTTATCTCTTGTTTAGGTTGAGAGAAAGAGAAGGTGGTTCAGCGGGTGGAGACTGTAGAAGCCGTTTTATTAACTTTATTGAAAATTCTGTGGTGCATCATGGTAATAAAATTAAAGGACTAGAGAAATGTGCAGCAGCTGGAATAGCAGCTTCTGAGCATGAGCCATAGCAGTTATCAAACCCTACTGCAGTAAATGAAGCCTACAGCTGGGTGTTCATTCTTTTGATCCATTTGGAATGGGTTATATTTATTCCTGGTGCAACTCTACTGACTTCAGTGGAATTTCACAAGGAATGAATTTGGCCCAATATAGTTTAAGCAAAGACATGAAGAAAAAATCCTCTCAAAGACAAAAATGATGCTCAGGTCTTGGAAAAGTGGCTGAGTGCTTTCGGGTATACATGGAGTTTCTGAAAATATGTACCACTAAACTTTTAACTACATCAGAAAGCAAGAAGAGTGCATTTCAAATGCTGTTTCCCTATTCTAGCTTTTTTTTTCCTCTCTCGCTCGCTCGCTCTCTCTCTCTCTCACACACACAGCCCGCTCCATAGAATAACAGTCTCTAATCAAATGGAGAGTAGCTTTCTCCCTTTTCTGACATGAAGATGACCCAGGAGTGTGACTGGGTATGGTCTCTGGGAAGAGACCATGTGTCGGTTCATCATGTGAGTGCACATGTCAAAGTGCAGATCTGCCTGTCTGCATGGGGCCGAGGGGTAGGAGGGTTTAAATAGTGGAGATAGAATGAATTCAATGGTACAAACAGTCTCTTTTGAATTTCTACAAGCTATTAGTCACAGCAAGCTGCCCTTATTGATTTTGGTAAGAGAGGTCACTTTTAATCCTCTAAAGTGAAGAGAACTGTGTATGTGTGCTCTCCCTAGCATGACATTAAAATTGACACAACTCTGCACTGGCTCTAGGAAAATTTCCTAACCCTAGATGGATTATTGCCTTGCCTTTCAATAGGTACAACCTACCATCCATAACACAGCAAGCCAGAATCATCATGAAAGGTTCAAAATGTTCATGAAGGAAAGTGCAACCCCCACAAAAACTGAGAAAACATATGACCACACTAGAAAAGCTGCCCCTGTGGAAATGGACTATTTGTCTATTTTTTTTCCTGTTTCTTTCTCTGTGTCAAAAAAGTCAATATAGAGTTGTGATTACCATATAAAAGGATAAGCCAAAGCTGACCCTTCCCTATGATTATGAGGAAAACTTTATCCTGGCTCCTGGCCCATGCTAGTTTTGTTTATATTCTTCAGAGTACTGAACCTTTGGATGCAATTTGAATAGTCCTACTCAAATCATAAGTGTGTCTCAAAATAAACAAGAGAGATGAACTCTCAATTGTTCCCTTTTCATCTTCTCCACCCCCGGCCTTGGATCCTGCTTAATGATAGTCTCTGGCATCCCATTATTAAGAGAAGATCTTCCTGAGGAAAAATATGCTTAATGAGGTTAGGAAATACCTCATGGTCATGGAAAAGTAGTAATTTTTTTCCCTTTCTTTGGAGATTAGGAAACCGTAACTGTCCATTTTGATTTTATGCCAGATTTTATTTGGAAATCTGTTTTTGAAGGTCAACAGGATTTCTGTGAGTCTTGGTAAAAATGTACACTCTAATCTTTAGGAATGTTTGTCTGGCTTATCATGTAAGCTTTACATTCCCCCTCTCTTTCCATTAGCGCTAGCGTCTTTTTCATTATCTCCCCCAGAGCAGGGAATTCTCAGCCTTAGTCAAATACTGTGACAGACACTTGCAACTGGTTCTTTTCAGATGAGTCCCATAAACCTCTGTGCTGTTCCCTACTGGAAGGGAAGGTGCTGCTAGCATTGGCACAATAAGTTATGGGGTGCTCTTAGAAAGTCACCGCAGCTTCTGTAGAAGACCAGAGACAGGGAAAAGCAGCAGACTTGAGACTCTATTGACTGATGGTGGTGAATCCCAGAGGCAGGGATTCCCACAGGTTGAGGGGCACTGCCCTAGTATTTTTTGTTAGTAGGTTGAATCTTGCCTTCCTAAATGAGGGAAATCTGGAAAATAAATCACCCAAAATATCTTGAGAGGATAGAAAAGACCAGGCCATGTGGACTCTCGTACTTCCTGTGTTTACTATCATACTTGATACCTCTATACTGTATCACGCTTTAGTAAGAACCCTAACATTTTTTTACAATTGTTAATTGAATAAGCCTTGCAACATCCTTCTCAGCAGAGTTTAAAATAAGAGGAGAGGTGAGTGTGGAGCACAGCTTTCCCTTCTCCTCTTCCTGTCTTTCCCCCCTCATTTGAAGGAGGGCTGCACCTTCTCTTCTTGTCTGCTGAAAGAAAGAGGGGAGTCTGAAGAAGGAGCAGCAGTGGGAGCTGGTGACTGTCTGGAGTTTATGGGCTTCCCAGTCATCACAGCAATAGATGATGCAGCAGGGACAGGGAATGAAAAGTTGTCCAGCTGCAAGTACAGGAAGCTCTGTTCCCTCTTCCTGCTTCCTTTTGCCCTCCAGGATGAGGGAGACCCACCATCACTTCTCCCTCCCATCCAAAGAGAACAAAGGATAGAAGACACCCTCCCGCACTGCCAATTCCGTCTTAGGGTATGTCTACACTACCCGCCGGATCAGCGGGCAGCGATCGATCCAGCGGGGGTCCATTTATCGCATCTAGTCTAGACCCGATAAATTGATCCCCAAGCGCTCTCCCGTTGACTCCTGTACTCCACCGCCGTGAGAGGCGCAGGCAGAGTTGGTGGGGGCGCGGCAGCAGTCGACTTACCATAGTGAAGACACCGCGGTGAGTAGGTCTAAGTAGGTTATTCACGTAGCTGAAGTTGCGTAACTTAGATAGATTCCCCTGCCGTAGTGTAGACCAGGGCCCAGAGTTGAAAAGACAGACTAACTAGCTCTCTAAGTGGTGTGGATGGGAATGGAGGGCAGGGTGGAAGGGGATCAAGGGGCAGAATGGAGAAGAGCCATCAGCTTTAACTTATGCTGAATTGGCAAGCCCTATCTCTGCTTCCTGAGCCCAGGTAAGTGACAGTGTCAGAGTTACATTGGTGGGGAGAATAATGGAAGACTTAGATGGATGAAAAGGAAAAGTTAGTCACAGGGACAACTGAAAGGCACAGGCCGGCAAATACAGATGGAAAGGGGAAAGAACTGAACAAAATACTCAGGTAATACACCAAAGAAGTCAACTTTTTATTGTATTGGAAGGGTGAGGCCAAAATATTGCAATGAAATACTCATTAGTGGAGCTGGTCAAAATATTGGAATGTCGGGAGGTGGGAACTGAAAATGCCATTGACATTTTTTCCTTTTATCAAGGATTTCAATTAAGATTATCTTTGAAAAACTGAAATTCAGAAAATTTCAACCCACTGTCTTTGTGGATGTTTAGTTTAAATGTCAGGGAACATGACTGTGTACAGGAAGAGGAGGAGATGCAAGAGACCTGATTATGGATGGGAGATAAGGACGGTTTTCCTGCATAAAGGGAAGGGAAGAACCTGATTTGATTTTAAATTGTTTAGGACTGGGGACATGGGTTGTGTTTGGTTTTTTTTGGTTTATATTCTTCCTTTTTTCCTTCCCATTTTGTGTGGAGCATATGTGCATGTCTCATGGGATATCAGAGTGTACTTTGTGTCTGATGATTTGAAAATCCAATACAGTTTGCTATTGCCAAGTTGTTACAATTAAATACCAGTTAAAGCTCTTTGCAGTCAGCTTTTGTGTGTGCATGAAATCTTTTAAATGTCTCCATAATACAGGAATGTGTATCAGGTTTTTCAAAATTTTCAGAAGAGCCCTAATCCTCCTCCCCACTCAAAATCCTGTTTGCAATGGTACTGGTTTTCCATTTTGGTCAATTCTAAATGGCGGCATTTATAGGGATAGGGACAAGAAGTACTGGGCGTGTTCTGCAGCATGTTATGATATGCTGCACACTCTTGTTTGGCTGAATATTGGCCTGAACCCCTTTTAGGCACACTTCTTCTTTTGTCCTCATTTGAGGTTTTTTTGTGTGGCAGCCCATCTCAACCACCATTTCAGCAAAGCACTTAAATAGATGCTTAAGTCCCATTGACTTCAATGGTTTTTAAGCATATGCTTAGCTTTAGGCGTGTGTGTAAAATGCTTTGCTGAATAGGGATGTACTGCTGAAATCGAACTTTAATATTGAGACATGGAATGACAGAACCAAAACCTCCCATTTTAATATATTTTAGCTACTGCCTGTTTAGTACCGTACATAACTGTTAATATGTCAGTTTTGCAGATGGGTAACTTTAAGTCATGGAGGAGTTCAGAGACTTGCCCAAGGTCATTTAAGAGTCAGTAACAAAAGACTGATTAGCTTCTAATCCCCCGCTGCAACAACTTGCTTTTCCTCTAAAAAACTTCTTCGTTTGTTATGTGAAAAGGAATCATTAGTGGTACTAATGTTACGAATAAAAATGTTAGTAAGGTTTCCTGTAGGAGATAAAACAATATATTTAACAGGTTTCAGAGTAGCAGCCGTGTTAGTCTGTATTTGCAAAAAGAAAAGGAGTACTTGTGGCACCTTAGAGACTAACAAATTTATTTGAGCATAAACTTTCGTGAGCTACAGCTCACTTCATCGATGTGCTTTCGCTGTAGCTCACGAAAGCGTATGCTCAAATAAATTTGTTAGTCTCTAAGGTGCCACAAGTCCTCCTTTTCTTTTTGCGAATATATTTAACATATTTCTCATTAATAAATTCTGAAAAATAGCTAACTCTAATTAATTTATTTTTAAATCTACATTGTTTGTAGTACCCTTGAAGAAGCTGATCCATAACATTTCTCATAGATCTCATGTTTTTTTTTCCAGTTGTCAGACATTTCTGGTTTTCTTTTTTCTAATGGAACTTGGAATGACCGCGGTTTGTATGTCTGTTCTCTTGTTTCTGTATCAGTATCATCAGCCATGTCAACACAACACAAGAAATACATGATGTCCATGCTTATCCCCTGTGCAAATCATGGATATTTTCTTAACTTTTTAGTGAGGGAGTGCTTTTATTTTTCAAATAAAAAATTCAAATCCAGATGATGTTCCTATTGGCTTATACAATTAAATACTTTTATTAGCCAAATTGTGGCCCAGCATCCAAGGTGGCACAAGAGAGGGCATAAGGCATCCCCATATTCTCTTGCATTAGCTACCTGCATCACAGACAGCAGCATAGGATGGGAAACAGGCTCTGTAGAACTAATACATCCCTCCCCTGTGCAGGTGAGCTGGCGGAGTCAGGGACTGAAAAGACAGCATTCACGGTTGAGTGCTTAAATCAACTTCCTGCCAGTGGACAAGGACGATGGCAGCCTGTTAGAGTATATTTTACCTGTTCTGTTGGTAAAGTGTTAAATACAATGTGAAAAAAAGAAAACAAAATTCCATTGTTTTGCTTTAAATTACTGGGGTTTCTCTTTTTGTTTTCCTGTCACATTTCAATAATCAGTTCCTCTCATCCCATCTCAAGAACAGCTAATCTGTATCCACCACTTGAATAGCATTATCCTGACAACATGGCAGTGAAAGGAATCGAGACAACAGGGGTTCTAACAATGCCTGAGGGCCCCAGGAATAGGAATGCCCTGAAAAAAATGTGCTCTAATCCAGCTGCCCTCCATAGTGTCATCTCCCTATCCAATTTACCAGAGAATTTCCCACTGGCTCTTGGCTTGTTCTCAAATGAGAGTGTAATCTTTAAAAGATTACACTGCATAATGAAGGGACAAGGCGCTCTTTATTAACTGGAATGGGGAGTCACTCACTGTTAGGAAGGGCAGATGGATGGACTGTATCAGTGTCTCTCAGCTCCGCTCTCTACCCCTTCTTGTCTCTGTGATAGGATGGTAAATCGGGAGTGGGCAACCACCACAACCAGACTGTAGGAGAAAATGGAATGTAGGTTATGATTAAGGTTTATGCCTGTAATATGGTGGATTATACCATAACTATAACATTGCCAACAGAATTACATTACTAGCATAATACCACTGAATGTTTAAAATTTCCCCTCTTGTTCCAAAGTTGATCCATTCAAGGTTAATATCATTCAAAGAATATGAACACAGTAGGAAGGATCTGAGAAGGTACATAATTTACAGTGCTGTCTTTATATATACTGCATGGGCCAGATCTTTTTCAGCTTGACTTGAAGAGAGCTATGCTGATTTATGCCATCTGAGAATCTGGGGTCCTTCCTGAATGGTGGTTGTTCTATACTTTCAAAAAGAGATGTTTTTAAAAACTCAGTGAAGGGGCCAAATTCTCTGCTTCATTGGCCTGAGAGAACTTGTTCCAAGGCTTCTACAGTAAAATATGTTAATGCTGTATTCTTTATTAAATGTCTTTCAAAATTGTTATTTAATAGTGCAAAACAAGTCTAGTGCCAGGTCACTCCGAGGGAATTGTGCCTTTCACCACCACCTCTGGACTTTCTACAGCCTGCAGCATGATTTCACTGTCACCTCTTAGGTCACAGGCAGGGCTGTGTCCAGGAAAACTTGAAGCTAGTCTATTTCAAATAGTATTGACTGTGCAGGGCTGTGGATATCAAGCTAAATTAATTCGTCAGTGGTACCAATTTTTTCTTGTTCATCACCTTCTAATAACTATATAATATCCTTTTGGAAACTTCAGAAACACAGCACAGAATAACCATAAGTGTTAAGCCCGTTGGCATCATGGAAAAACCTATCAACGCTCTAAAAAGAGAGAGAGAGAGAGAAATGTATCTGAACAGTCTCTCTCATCCACTACGGACCACAGGCTGAAAACCACTGCTTTAAAGGGACTCTTTCTAAAGATGATCTAGAGTTTTGGACATCAGGCAGCTGAGTGGGTAAGGGAACGCCAGTGCTCTTCTCATTCTTTGCTTGAATGTGAAACTTATGCTAGGGCGGGAGTTGCTTGGTGTAATTTTTTTTCTTTTTTCTCTGTGGGGCCTTAACAAAACATCACAGCCCAGAGAAAAACAACCCTAACAGGGAACTTCAGGATAAGTGCCAGATGAAGTCAAGTTGTCTTGCAGAGAACAAATGCAGCCAATGCCACATGTGGGCTGCACATTCTCAAAGACAAAACCAGTTTGCCAGGTTCACCCCTGCTGTACTATAACTCTCTGATGACAATGGAGTTGCATAACTGATCCATTTGGCCCCTTGTGTGTAAAGACCATATGTTTAGTCAGTCAGCTTGCTGAGCCATTTGTGGCTGTTTTCCTTCATGCTGCCAATGTAGAGCTAGAGTCAGTCTTGGATTTTGCAAGTTTCTGCCAACGTATTGCACAATGCAGTGGCCTAACAGTGGTAAATCTGCCCACTGGGGGTGCTGATGATGCAAGGAGCGTGCAGTCTTCCCTCTGCTGGGAGTGGGGGCTTGGAGCTGACCTGTGCAGTCTTAAAAGTGGGGAACTGCTGACTGGGGGAGGTGCACTGATTCAGTGGATCCCCTTGCCGCTGCCTTTGTCCAGGCTCCTATGGAGTCCTAATCAGCAGCTTCAGCTGGTGCAGGGAAATACAGTTTGCCCTAATTTATGAGTGAGTAAAAAAAGAATTTTCCTTAATTTCAAGCTACTTGGGATATCAGCCTGCCTTCCAGACATCCATCTTGGTTCCTCTCTTGGATAGTAGGAGATTTACTGACTTCTTTGTGATGGGTGCATTTGCTTGAGCACCTTTCTAAAACCCTACTTAAGGCCCAGTGTTCTAACCGCATGCAGTAATGCAATGGGATAGGCTGGAAATTTTGGAGGCAATCATTATACAAATATGTGTGCACTTTTGTGTGTGTTCCCTCCCACTGTTAACAGGTAATAAAGTATTTTAGCGTGATTTTGTGCCACCATGTTTTTAACTGCTGCAAAGATAAAGACATAACATTTTCCCAGCCATACTAAATAGTGTTGTAATTCCTTCTATAGATATTGGTAACTTCATAAAGTATCACAGCAGAGCTGGAGTGATTTTGTTCTTGTCCCCAGAACCCAACGATAGAGTGAAAGCCTTCATTTACTCTGTGTCAGTTTTGGGCATATGTTGTTTAAAGTTATCTTCTAGTAGAGCTGATGGATTATTTTTCTGTGAAAATTATTATAATTGAAAATATCTGTTTTTTCCAAAAGGAGAACTTTTCACAAAATACTCAACATTACTGCAATTTTTGTTAAATTTTCTGTTACTTTTTTTATCTATATGTGTATCAAAATTGATATGGAAACCTTTTTCAAAATCCGTGATTGAAGTGTTTACGTTACCCAAAACCTGGCTTTCAGTAAGACAACTTGGATGTTGGCAAATAAAATAGTTTGGTTACAATAATATAGAAAACAATTTCTGTTTAAACAATAATGGTATTATCATCAACATTTTTTGTTAAAAAAAAATCATGAAGATTTTTGGAAATGGAAAATTGGGGCAGTTTTGAACCCCACAAAATAGAAATAACTAATTGTGTGTGTGTGTGTGAGAGAGAGAGAGAGAAGTGTGTGTGAGTGAGTGAGAGAGAGAGAGAAATTTCCCTTTTTTCCATCAGTTCTACACTGTACCTGTTTAAACAAAAACTTTCTCCCACAGCTTGTCACTTGGTGCTGATTCCGTGGGTGCTCTGGGCCTGGAACACCCACAGGAAAAAAATAGTGGGTGCTCAGCACGCACTGGCAGCTCCACTGATCAGCTCCTCCCCTTCCCTCCCATCACCTCCTGCCTGCTGGTGGGCCCCGCCGATCACCTCCTCCCCTCCAGCCCCTCCCACCCACCAGTGATCAGCTGTTCAGTAGTGTGCTGGGGGTAGGGGTAGGAGTGGAGGCAGGAAAAAGCAGGGCACTCTCAGGGGAGGGAGCGGAATAGGGCGTGAAGAGGCGGGGCAGGAATGGGGCACTGGTGGAAGGGGTGGAGTGGGGGTACAGTCTGGGGAAGAGAAGGGGTCAAGCTCCCCTGGGGAAATTAGAAAGTTGGCACCTATGACTTGGGCTCTTTTCTTTTCTTTTCTTTTTCTTTTTCTTTTCTTTTCCATTTCTCTGGTCTTTCCTTTTTCCTTTTCAGTTTCCTTCCCTGAGGTTGACAGTTCTTGAATTTTAAACTGCTTCACATTCTAAGGCAGGGGTGGGCAAACTTTTTGGCCCAAGGACCACATCTGGGAATGGAAATTGTATGGCAGGCCATGAATGCTCATGAAATTGGGGTTGGGTTGCAGGAGGGGGTGAGGGCTCCAGCTGGAGGTGTGGGCTCTGGGGTGGGGCCAGAAATGAGGAGTTCAGGGTGCAGGAGGAGGCTGTGGGCTGGGGCAGGGTATTGGGGTGCCGGGGGAGTGTGAGGACTCTGGCTGGAGGTGCGGGCTCTGGGGTGGGGCTGGGGATGAGGGGTTTGGGATGCAGGAGGGTGCTCCAGGCTGGGATCGAGGGGTTTGGAGGCGGGAGGGAGATTGGGTCTGGGGCAGGGGGTTGGGACCCAGGAGGCGGTCAGGGGTGCAGGCTCTGTGTGGCGCTTACTTCAAGCAGCTCCTGGAAGCAGTGGCATGTCCCCCCTCCAGCTCCTACGTGGAGCTCTGCGTGCTGCCCCATCTGCAGGTGCTGCATGCTGCAGCTCCCATTGGCCGCAGTTCCCAGCCAATGGGAGCTGCAAGGACAGAGCCTGCGGACGGGGCAACACGTAGAGCCCCCTGGCCACGCCTAAATATAGGAGCCGGAGGGGGGACATGCTGCTGCTTCCGGGAGCTGTGTAGAGCTGTGGCATGTGCAGAGCACCCCCCGACCCCGCTTCCCAGCTGGAGCTCGAGGGCTGGATAAAATCGGCTGGCAGGGCAGATGTGGCCCATGGGCAGTAGTTTGCCCACCTGTTCTAAGGGATTCTGTCTAAAAAGAAGTTTTATTCTGTACTTTTCTACTCTCATTTTTTATTAGAAGTCAAATACTGTACAGTAATAAAGATGTAAAATGGGATTGTCAATGGAGCCTAAGGGAATTAGGCACCCAAGTCCCACTGAAATTCAATTACAGATTAGTACTTAATTCCTAAACCCCTTTTGAAAATTGCATCTGCAAATATTAAGCAGGGGTAAATCAGTTCTGATAAAATAAGAACTGACCTAAACCTTTGCCCAGTTCTGGAACAAAACCTTTGAGGTACAAAAAAGTTCAGTTAACTGTTAAAAGTGTATATTTTTCATTTTTATTCTCTGAACCTCTGGATCCAGCTGGGACCAGAAGCTGAAATAAAGAAATGCTGAGAATAAAGCTCCTCCTGTATTTCCAACATGATTGAAATCAGAAAGTACTGCAGATCGTTCTTGAGAGAGAAGTTGTGAATTTCTTAGTCTCATATCTCAGCTAAACATTTTTGGACAGTTGGCAGAACCAAACCTTTTGAATTTTGTATGTTGTACAATATAGATGGTAAGCTCTTTTGGCAGGGCCCTGTTTTCTGCTGCATGTTAGTACAGAATGTATCACATTGGGCACAAAACTAGAGTGCTACTTTAATACAAATAATATATAAAAATAACTCATGTATGGGGCCTTACTTGCATGAGCAGAATCTTTGGGTTTGTTTAATTGGGAGAGTAACAATTTGCATAATCAGGCTCGAACACAGGCACCTACTTTCATAATAAAATACTAGTACAATGTAGACAACTTAGCATAGTGCAGCTCTGTCAGTTTACTGTGTGATCACGTTGCATGTTAGGTGCTAATACCGTATAGCTGTAACAAGTTAATACATCCCAGCGAGGCTTTCAAAGTGTATAAGAAATCATACGTTTTCATAGGAAAACCACCATTGCCAAGAGCATGTTTCCTTAGATAAAAAGAAGTAGCTGTTTATGAGAAGGGCAAGGTAATGCCTGGACATGCCTTCTAAAAAGAACAGAGCTGGCAAGAGCTATCATTTAGAAAGTACAGAGTTGTTTCATGTAGATATTGCCCTGTAGAACTATAACTAGAAGGAGAGAGAGAGAGAGAGAGATTAACATACGTAGTCTGCTGCTTGGAATACACAATATAAATCTCTGTCTTGCTCTGAGCTGTGAATGCCTCTGCAGGAGTTATAGTAACAGACAAATTAGCATAATGTAATTGGCTGGCAAGGTCAGCCCCTCTCCAGGAGCATTTAGCAACGTTTACTGTAGGAAGAGACAGACAAAGTATTGTAAGGTAGTATTTTGTCTGGTCCCTTTTTGAAGGGACAATAGTCATTTTAGGACTTCATAGATCACATCACTCTTTACCAAACTTTGATGAAGTTTCAACTGTCATATTTCCTCCTTAAAACAAAAAAAGAGCAGCAAAGATTTTCCCTCTCTCACACAAATTGTAATGCAGAGACAGGAATATTTTTCTCTTTAAAACTCTTTGGACTTGTATTTTAATTATGAACAATCTTTCTCAGAATGATAAACTAGCATCCTGTCTGATGCCTAGTAGACATTCTCGTGAGGCCTTACAATTTCTGATCTAGAATCATAGCAGATTAGGGTTGGAAGAGACCTCAGGAGGTCATTTAGTCCAACCCCATGCTCAAAGCAGGACCAACCTGAACTAAATCATCCAGCCAGGGCTTTGTCAAGCCGGGCATTAAAAACCACCACGGATGGAGAGTCCACCACCTCCTAAATAACCCATTCCAGTGCTTCACCCCACCCTCCTAGTGAAACAGTTTTTCCTAATATCCAACCTAGACCTCCCACACTGCAACTTTGCTCCTTGTTCTGTCATCTGCCACCACTGAGAACAGCCTAGCTTCATCCTCTTTGGAACCCCCCTTCAGGTAGTTGAAGGCTGCTATCAAATCCCCCCTCACTCTTCTCTTCTGAAGACTAAATAAGTCCAGTTCCCTCAGTCTCTCCTCGTAAGTCATGTGCCCCAGCCCCCTAATCACTTTTGTTGCCCTCTGCTGGACTCTCTCCAGTTTGTCCACATCCCTTCTGTGGTGAGAGACCCAAAGCTGGAAGCAATACTCAAGGTGTGGCCTCATCAGCGCCGAATAGAGGGGAATAAACACTTCCCTCAATCTGCTGGCAATGCCCCTACTTATACATCCCAAAATGCCATTGGCCTTCTTTGCAACAAGGGCACACTGTTGACTCATATCCAGCTTCTCGTCCACTGTAACCCCTAGGTCCTTTTCTGCAGAACTACTGCCTAGCCATTCGGTCTCTAGTCTGTAGAGGTGCAAGGGATTCTTCCATCCTAAGTGCAGGACTCTGCACTTGTCCTTGTTGAACCTCATCAGATTTCTTTTGGCTGAATCCTCCAATTTGTCTAGGTCACTCTGGACCCTATCTCTACTCTCCAGCTTATCTACCTCACTGCCCAACTTCGTGTCATCCGTGATCTTGCTGAGGGTGCAATCCATCCCATCATCCAGATCGTTAATGAAGATATTGAACAAAACTGGCCCCAGGACCGACCCCTGGGGCACTCTGCTTGATGCCAGCTGCCAATTAGACATCGATCCGTTGATCACTACCAGTTGAGCCTGACGACCTAGCCAGCTTTCTATCCCCCTTATAGTCCTTTCATCCAATCCATACTTTTTTTTAACTTGCTGGCCAGAATACTGTGGGAGACCGTATCAAAAGCTTTGCTCAAGTCAATATATATCATGTCCACTGCTTTCCCCTTATTCACAGAGCCAGTTATCTCATCATAGAAGGCAATCAGGTTGGTGAGGCATGACTTGCCCTTGGTGAATCCATGTAGACTGTTCCTGAGCACCTTCCTCTCCTCCAAGTGCTTCAAAATGGATTCCTTGAGGACCTGCTCCATGATTTTTCCAGGGACCGAGGTGAGGCTGACCGGTCTGTAGTTCTCTGGATTCTCCTTCTTCCCTTTTAAAAAGGTCTGCACTATATTTGCCTTTTTTCCAGTCATCCATCATCTGATGGTTTAAAGTTTCATTAAGAAAGCTGGTGAGTGTAGACCACTCAGCAGGAATGATATGGGCCTTCCTGTTGATATCCCCTTTATCAAAGAAATATACCTAGCTAGCCCCATGCCTGAATCATGTTCTGTTCTACCAGATGAGACAGAATATACGGCTGAATCACAAGTACTTTGTGATTGACAAGTTATTTACTATTTGAGGAGGAGTGAAAAATGAATAACTGGTTCATCATGCTTAAGTTGGACGCTTCCTCACTGTTGTAGAAGCATGTGCGTTGTGTAGTATTATTTTCCCTGGGCTGTGCACACCTTAATAGTGCTTATGAAATTATGATGGAAATTATAGATGTACATCAAGATAAGTGCTCTGCTTGTTAACATCAAATATTTGAATATAGTACAGCATGTCTGTTTTACTCTCCATTTACTCCAGTCAAAATAGAGGCTGCATGTGACCAAGTATCCACTCTTTTGTGTAATCTTGCTGAGTTCCTTACAAAAGTGACTAGTGAGTTTGGGTGCCCAGTCAGAGATACCTTAAAGAGGCCTGTTTTTCAGAATGCGCTGAACACCTCTGTCTGAAATTCAGATCCTATAAAAGTGTGTCAAGTTGGGCATCCAAAATCACTAGTCATTTTTCAAAGTTTAGGCGCCATCTATGCTTTCCTGTTTGCTAGGCACCAATGAAAATATTTCTATACACTATACCGTCCAGCTATTTTTCTTTTGACATTTATCATGCTCTCAAAGGGCTAAGCAAGCAACACACAGTAGACTTTAAGACTCATCAGTTCTTTTCTAGCACTGTTAGGGTCGATGGATATATTCCCCTGTCATTCGTGTCAGACTGGTTTTCAAGTGTACCTGTGCTCCATGCTCCCCTGTAGAGCTGCCTGACTTTTCATAAAAGTCTTCTGTTTACAGGGATTTTATTGTGTTTAATTGATTCTGTAGATATTCTATGTGGTGGTCAGAATAATGTAAAAATGCTTTTCATCCATTGCTCTCAAAGTGCTTTAGCAGCATTATTAGTCCAATTTTAAATACAGGGCAATTGTAGCACAGCTATGTTAAGTGACAGTGACTTTTCCAGGGTCATACAGTGAATTTCTAGGCGAGCCAGGAATAGAATGCAGATCTCTGTCACCATATCCCTCATATCTGACCTTCAACAGCTTTCTTGAGTTTGTTTGAACCATCCTCATGATCTATAGTTCTCCTATCCCCAATACACTTAATAACTTCCCATTCCATATTACATTCTAATTCTGATCGTGCTGCCTTTCTGCTTTTAATAATTCCTCCCTCAGCAATCTCCAGCTAGAGTGTGGCGTTTCTGATATACTTTAAGATCCAAATTGGTAAGGCAAATGTAAGACAGGATGGATAACAGCCCTTTGGCCTGAAGGCTTTATCTTCCTTTGCCTGAAATAGAGCCGAAGGAGGGTTGTCCTCATGCATTTTCAGTTCCTTCATCTATGTTTACTTCCTCGTTGTTGTTAGCCAAATATTCTCCTTTCTCCTGGCTTCCAGTGTTGTGGTTAACAGCTCAAACAATGCATTGATAAGATGTGCCACAAATCTTTATCCTTTAGCTCCTGGAAGTTGCCTCTGAGTTGGTTACTGTATTAGAGGGGTCGCATTTGAACTATCAGGAGCAGCCAAAGCACCCTAAAAGTGGGGGGGCCACAGGTGCCAGAACCATGCCTCTGCCCTCGTGCCACCCCTTTTTCCTGAATCCCCACCCTTGTGCTGCTTCTTCCCGCCCAAGACTTCACCCCCCCGCTCACTCCTCTCTGCCCCCTCCCCTGTTGCTTGCCCTTATGGCTGGTAAAAAGTGGGAGGACCATGGTCCCCTGCTCCCTGCCATTCTGGGGCCCCTGAACCTGGCAGAGAAATGGTTCCATGCTCCTTGAAATTGGCACTGTCACCTTGCATTCTTGGACTAGAGATGTGCTACTATTGTACTAGTGCATGATGCAAGAAGTGACACTGACTGTATACATAGGGATGTTAAATGCACACAGTAAAGAAACTAGGAAAAATTGTTTTTCCTTAAATCTCAATTGTAATACAACTAGGTGTTGCTTGTAAGAAAGATAGTTATAAAATATTCAGGCGGAAATGTGAATTTCAAGTTGATGGTGTCTCTTTAATTTAATTTAATTTTGAGGGTGATGCAACTTTATTATTGAAACAAAACAGTTACAATATCAGAGGCATCCTTGCAGCTCCACAGAACATTAATATCATTGTCTGTTCTACCAGTTTATCTGTACTTGTTCAGAGTTAAGGATCCTTCACTGAACAGTGCTTCTAACCAGGAGAATTTAACTTTTGAAATTTTCCATTCCAGTTACCTAGAAATAGGTAATCTGGTCGCCTTCCTGCACCCAAACATTTTAAAAAAATTACTTGTGATGAAAAAAATTACAGGTTATACTTGAATCCCCAGCTTGTGCTCATGATTCTAAAAGTTCTCTCAGTCCAAAAAGTTTACTTTCTCCCTCCAGGTCAATAACTGCAAGTTGGTTAGACACTGGGATCTAGGATGCAAAATCCATAACTTGCCCTCATGAATCCTGCTCTGGATCCAGGTGGACTGATGAATGACTTTGACCCTCCAAGGAACAGCAGAGCAACAAAATTTTGCGCTGCTCAGCTTCTCCTTAAGAGCATCCCTTCACTCACAGATCCTTAGTCAACCCCGTCCCTTGACTTCTGGACCTTTGAACTTTACCTAACAGAGGCCCATGGTGCTTTTTGAGCCACCATTGGCCACTCTCCTGATCCTTCCTCCCCTCACCCACCCCCCATTGTATTGACCTTATGCTGCTTAATCCTGACAGTCCAACCAAAGCTGCTACAGCCAGAGGAGCTCAAGAGAGTTTTTAGTATGAGCATTTTATTACTGGGCTAGAAGCATTTCCTCTTGACCTCTTATCAGAAAAGTTACATCTATTGGTTTGCTGTATGCACCTGCCTGAATAGAAAATTGTGTGTGTGTGTTGTAGCTACCAAGCTTGTGCTTCTTGACCCAGCAATCTGCCTGAAGAATGCTCTTGTCATTGTATACAGTCAAGGAATCACTGCTGTAACTCATGTATGATGCCAATGAAATTAGTTAAATGAATGTCACAAAATCTCTAAACAAAGCTTAAGAAATTAGATGCCAAAACATTGTTCAGTGAATTTGCTACTAATAGTCTAGAAATTGCTCACCTAATGTTGAAAAGCACATCTTTAGCTAGTGGTTTCTAAAGACTTGTAATCTAAAGGATTGCCCCAGGATGTCTACTTCATGTGGATAAAAACAAACTTCTTGTAAAAGAGAAAGGAAAGCCAAGTTTTCAGCTAGCCACTAACTGGTTTCTAGATCTGGCAGTCACTTCTGTATGTCTAAGGGCTTGTCTATACAGGTGCTGAGTTTACGAAAAGCTGGGGCAGCTTTGTAGATCTGGTCCGCACTAGCCTGCCGGTCACTAAATGTCCATGCGGACCCTGCTGCTGCACACAAGTTTCCTAACGTGCTTTGATCTCCCCCACTTTGAAATGGGAGTAGATTAAAGCTCATTGGGGAACTTTTAGCGCGTGGCATCAGGGCTCACAGGGACAGTTAGGGTACATCTGTGCAGGAAAGCCAGACCCGCTGTGCTGTCTCAGAGCCCAAGTCAACTGAGCCTCACGGCCCAAGTCAAGTTTGTGCTGCTGGGGTAAAAGTAGCAGTGTAGGCACTCGGGCTAAGGCTGGAGCCTTGGCTCTGAAACCCAGCAAGGGGGGTGTTACCTACAAAAAAAAATCCAGGGCACCCTGCCTATACCCTACTGAGGACTCAAGGCGTGATCCAATCAACTGAGGTACCCCCACCCTTTCCCTTCTGTGGGCTCAGGGTGTAAGGCACCTATCCTTACCCACAGGGCTCAGGAAGAAACCTGGTCAATTTAAGTACCTGCCCTTTCCCTCGGGGCTCAGGGCTTTACGGGTCTGCAGAACCTTTTCCCAGTGAGAGAGCCTTACACGGCTGTGCTCTAAACATCTATTTATTAGCAATACACACAGAATACACACACCAAGCAAATCTCTTATGCTCACCACTCCCACTATACAGACAAAATTGATCCGATAGCCAGTCAGGATCCTCTCGTCTGTAGGTTTCCGGCGATGCCTCTGCATGTCATGGTCGTGCATAGGGGTCAGAGTTCTAGCAGCTTGATGTTAAATTCCAGTCCGGAGATGGTTCCCAAAGAGCACTGTTTTTTGTTACATTATATAGGTCGGGGTCTCAAACAGGCGGCCTGCAGGGTTATTTCCTGCGACCCGCCAAGCTCCCTGTGGCCCCTCCCCCACCCCCCTGGAGTTATTTCCTGCGGGCCGCCAAGCTCCCCTCCCCTGGTTCCCCCTCCCCTCAGCATGCCTTGTCCCCGCTCCTCTGCCTACCTCCAGGAACTTCCCTTTAGCACTTTACAGGAGGGAGTGGGGAGGAGCGGGGAGCCACGTGCTCAGGGGAGGATGTGGGGCAGGGGCGGGGATTTGGGGAAGGGGTTGGAATAGGGGCAGGGAGGGGGCGGAGTTGGGGTGGGGACTTTGGGGAAGGGGTTGGAATGGGGGCGGGGAAGGGTGGGAAGAGGCAGGGCAGGGGTGGGGCCTCATGGAAGGGGTGGAGTGGGGGCGGGGGCAGGGGCGGGGTGGGTGTCAGTGATGTGGCCCTCGGGCCAATGTACTAGTCCTCATGTGGCCCTTGTGGTGGTTCGAGTTTGAGATCTTTGATATAGGTAAAACTAGCTACCTCCTTTAACTTCACTGAACCTATCACATTATTCAGTACTCCTAGGTAACAAACTTTAGCCAATCACACAGTGGCACCTATGTTTTCTCCTCCCTGCTCAACTCTTTTTACATTTTATCTCTTATGCCCAAATTGTAACTTATTTATGACCTTCTTTGTTAGTGCAGATGGTCAGCAAATTCAGTGGTCAGAGCTTATTTTATCTATTTTACCAATTTTGGGGGACTTTTTGTTTCTTCCCTTAACTTCTCAGTGCCTGGGTGTCTCTACTTTACAACCCTTGGTGTTATAACTCTTGCTAGGGTCATTCCTGAGGTGGGGCACCTTAGCATCAGTGGAGCATTTTTCCTTAATTTTAGTGGTGAAATCCCTGAGTTTCACCCAAGGCTGGCTTAGTATGGAGGTGAGTTAAATCTCAGGCCCACAGGGCAGGGTCTCAGAGCTTGGGCTCCAGCCTACAGCCCAAGCCCCAACGTCTACACTGCTATTTTTATCCCCACACTGCCAGCCCCGCGAGCCCAAATCTGTTGACCTGGTCTTGGAGACTCGCTGCCATGATATGGGGTTTTGTGTGTGCTGTGTAGACATACCCAGGCAAGTGCAGGGTAGATTTACACCCCAGCTTGCCATGAGCTAAGTGTTCATGTAGAAAAGCCTTAACTGATTGCCCTATAAAAACTGACATGTACCCATTTTGCGTGCCGACTTCATATGTGCAATCAGTTTTGTCTTTAAAAATCTAAATAATAATGGCTGTGCGAAACCACAGGCTAGGGCTTATAATTTAGCCTTCTGAAAATAGTTTTCATACTTCTTAACATAATAGTGATGTAACTACAGTGTAATGTTGAAGGCTGAGAGGTAGTGTGATTTAATAGATAAGGCATTGGACTGAGAATCAGGATCCCTGGATTCTGTTCCTGACTTTCTCATTGATCTGCTTTGTGATCTTGGGTTTGTCACTTCCTCCTCTATGCCCCCTTCCATCCTTTGTCTGTTTTGTCTATTTAGATTCTAAGCTCTTTTGGGACAAGTACAGGCTCTCCTAATGTGTCTATATACTGCCTAACAGAGTGGGGCCCTGATGTCAGTTGAGGTCTTGAGGCACTATTGTAGTACAAATAATAAATAATAAGCAAATAGGTTGCTAGCAGATTTCTTTGGGGTTTTTTACATTGATCTAATGGGACCATGCTCTGACCCTCAATATAACATTATAGACATAACACAGTTTTTCTTTAAACAAAGTTCTATAGAGAATGCATTTTCATGTAAATACGTTCTTTATAGAAAGGTTTGTTGGTTTTTTTGTTCGGTGTTCCATCTGCTCAAGAAAGTAGATTTTAAAAAAAGCTAACTCCAGCATGGCATATAATGTTTCATTAACAGACCTAACCTTGTTTATTTGCTTTTTAAAATTGTATTTAGAAAAGGAAATCAGTTTGCACCCCTGACATGTTGCCAGATTCCTGTTTATAAATGCTACAATACTCAAGTTGGAAGGAAAAAAAGATTCAGTTTATGACTTTATCATTAAGTTTGACAAAATTTGTATATAGAACCATGCAGCCAATTGTATTTCCCCTGCTCTGCAGCTTCCAATTAGCAGGATGCAGTGCAGTATCCCAGTGCAACATACACTAAATGACCCTAATTGTACCATGCACATTTAGTGTTACTGAGGTTTATTTGAACATAAGAAGCTCTTTGTTTTCTGTACTGTTTGAGTGACTATCCCAGGCAATTCACTGTGTGTGAAATAAATAACCCTTAGCAAAACGCAACATAGCTGTAGTAAACTTTGTGTCATAAGTATGCAGTATATCTTTTTTTTTCCCTCTAGGAAATTATTTTCCTTTAAAAACTTAATCTGTAATATCGACATTGGTGAGCCATAGCTTTGCTATTCCAAAATTTCGTCTTCCTTTAAATGCTTCCACTAATTTCCCCCATATCATATTTCTTTTTTCTTTCCTGTAGTGTAATGGCTTATCATAGGTACATCTGGTGCATATTGTATATTGCTCCATATGTGAAGAAGGCTTCAGAACATATGTCAAAAACTTAGTCTGCAGAGACATGCCGAAAAGGGCAGGGGGTGGATTGTGGGGGGAGGCCTGGAAGACAAGGGGCATCTTTCAGTATTCATTTCCACTGGTAATTAGAGGGCACCACTGAATGTCTGTAATTAGATCATGTCACAAAAATTAAGATAAAAGACCAAAAGCACTAAATCCCCTGCATTTTCCTCAGAATATCAGAGGAGTCAGAGAGCATTTGGTTGGGGCTAGCAGCCACAGTGAACGGTCAATGTGGGAATCTTAACACACCATGGAAAGGAGTTTTTGATGTAAAAGTTTTCTCTGAAGGACACAAGGAGGAGCCCAAAGGAAGTGACTGTGCTCCACTAAAAATACCAAGGTAGTTTTCAGCTGGTGTAAATCAGCAGGGCTCCACTGAACCCAACAGAGCTATGCTGATAGCCAACCGCTGCGGATCTGGCTACGAAGGTGATTGAAAAATGACTGGTATTGTGAGACTGGTGATCTAGAGTGTGGTGTTAGAACCTGCCAGAAACAACAATTACCTCTGCGCTCCAGTTCACCAGCAAATTCACCAAAACCTTCTGAGGGCCTGCTCCTGTCCCATTGAAGTCAATGGAACAATTGCATTTGGGTGAGATCCTCACCCCCGTTCTGGCCCCTTTGTGCTGTGTAAAAGGGCTAGAGCAGTATAAAGGGGTCCTAAAAGGATTCCTCCAGCAGGGCACTGGGGAGAGAGCTGTAAGGCTGCCTCCTGAGAGGACCCCTTCCTGAGCCCTGGTGTAGAGGGTGTGCTAGAGGCAGGACCTGGGGGCAGGGAGATTAAGAGAAGCATGTTGAGGATGTGCTACAGTATTCAGAACTATGGTGGTTCCAAGCTGCCCTGTAACCCATAGGATAAGGTGAAGGAGCTTTCCGTAACGTAGCTGAGCCACTAGCACTGTCTTAAATTATGGTGGCAGCATCTCCAGACCCCAGAGCAGTTCGGGAGGGCACAAAGGTGACTTAGCCTTATCTTTTCCACCCCCTGGACTAAGGTCTGTACCATGCTTCTGAGGACTTGTCTTTATTGCAGTGGTAGCTTGAGCTATAGCTTGAGTTTTCCCTTAACCCAACTCCCTTCCCACACAAAAATCTCTAGCTTGAGTTCGATGGCGCCTTTCAGCAGACCCATCAGGGGCATGGGTTGAAGCTCAAGTGTTGCTGACACTCCAGCTGGTAATGCAGTGGAGATGCAGCCGCTAGAGTTACAACAACTCATCAGCTGCTAATCCAGTCACACTGGGCTGCTCATCAAATCACTCAGTGTTGCTGGAGTATTTGCTTTCCAATGTGGTCATTCTCACTCAAGCTAGGCTAGGCTGTCATGTGGAATAGCTCAAATGTAGTAACACTAGATACATTTTTCAGTGAAGACAAGACCTTAGAGCTGCAGCACAGAATTACACCCGTTGACTTCAGTAGAGTAGGATCAGGCTTCAGTTTTTACATTTAGAAAGATAATTTCAGTATTATTACCGGATGTCCTTGACTCACCCTTCCTGAGACTGTGGTGCACCTCAGGAAGGCTTTCTGATAACATCTTGTAGAACATACTATGTAACCCAGTGTATAACATCTATTACAGGTACATGTATACAATAATAAGGATAAAAGGAAGAATTTTTAAAAGAGTTCCTTATTTGTAACTCCTCCAAGTAAACCAGTATCTCACGGGTAGCTCTTAGGGTCTTCTTTTCTAAAATTGTTGATCTTAACTCTCCCCCGCCCCCCGTCACCTTTAAATGAAAAGGGAGTTTCCCCACAGGTTCTGTGATGGATACCTAGGGTACAATTTTCAAAATTGCTGGAGTGACAGCCGCCGAATTTCAAAATTGCTTGAGTTACCTAGCCTCCCATTTTTCAAAATAATTTAGTCACTTAGTCTCCTGAGTCCATTGACTTTCAGTGAGACTTAGGCTCCTTAGACTACTTTTGTGCTTTTGAGAATGTTACTCCTAGTGGCCAGATACTTCGATCATGGGTGCACTATAAATGCCTACAAAGATAGATAAGTATAGCTTCAAGGCCTGATGACTTCAGTGAGCGTAGGATTGGTTCCCCTCCATCACTGGTATATCTATTTATTACCTGTGGTTCTTGAGAATACAGTGTATTTTGTAACATTCCTCCCCCCCCCCCCCCCCGAGAAAATCACATTTTTAACATGTGACTGAACAGTCTTGCCAGAAGTTCAAGAATACAGGAACACACTTAATGCTCCCGGCCATTGAATCTTCAAGCAGTTGTGCAGCTAGCTGTGCTGTGTATTCGGGGAGAAAATACCAGCTCCCCCACAACGTTTCTTCTCAGTTCTGTGATGTGTCAGTAGCAGCTTTAAAAGAGTGTCCATTTTATATTCTGGCTTTTTAGTAAGTATTTCATTCCCTTTTAAATGTGTGAGAAATAGATCCTTTAGCATCACTTTTGGTACTTTTATGTGTCGACCTTTTTAATGATTTCATACCTTGCACTGAGGAAGGGAATTAAATGGATTTAAGCAGTCTGCAATAGGATATTCCTAGTGCTCTCTTCCTATGCTTAATGTTACTACACAGCATTTTTGAAAAGTTCTTTGCTATGTGCTTAATGTCCTTTTCACCTTTCTAGTGCTTTTTCCCATACAAGCTGTACAGATGTTACAGTTTGAAAATGTATTTTATTACACTCTTCATCTACTAACCTCTACCCTGTTTCCTGCATGCCCATTCTTTTCTTATTTCCTATAAACTTTAAATTGACTTTTTCCCTGTCTCCTTTCCATAGCATTAGCAAAAACAATTCTTGCTTTTTTTTGCAGTCAGTTTTTTGTGCCAGTTCCTCTGTTGGGGTTGTTCAGAGTGTACAAGCTCATGCATAGTGGTACAAAATTTGGCCCCATGTTTATGGTTCAGTGGATGGGCTTTGGGAACAGATAATGCAGCTGTATTCTTTGTCTTTACCAGAATTGATTTAAACAATGTGGAACTAAAATATCAATTTTATCACCAGGCAATTGTAGTGAGGAGATTTGGTATCTGGATTTTAAAAGACCTTCCTTCCCAGTCCAGAGAGAGAGAGAGAGAGAGAGAGAGAATTAACATCAAACTTAGTGATTTTGATCTCTGGTTGCATAAGGCTATAAGCACTTTGGTGAAATACGTTGCTATTAAATTACCGTAGTTGCTCTATAATTTTAGTTGACAGTGGCCTCCAAGTTTCTGAGAGAGATCCTTAGTTGTATTCTAAGCAGGTCTCATTCAAGGATAGTGGTTCCGGAGTTCTAATCCATCTCTTCATGCAGAAGTGTGTGTGTGTGTGTGTGTGTGCGCGCACGCGCAGTTAAGGTTGTGTTGAGAACTCCATTATAAGGCTTATTCTGAGGAAAGCACACACACCGCTCTCATTTAATCTCAATAAGTTAATGGTTTGAAAATTTCTGTGTGTAAAATTGGCTAGAAGAATATTATCAGAGAGTTAAGAGTGTTTGCGGCGGGTGTGTGTGTGTGTGTGACAACTTAGAATATTTCTCCTTAATGGTATGTGTGGGCATTAAACTTGGTATCACAATTGTCTATGTAACCTTATTTTAGCTTGTGATGTCCATAATTTTAATGGTTTTTTAAATTTATTGTATTAATGGATATGCTCAATGATACATTTTTCACTTGAGTTACACTTAGCAACCTTAATAACTTGATATTTTCTGTTTTGAAAAATATATATATATGTACATGATACATTTATTGAAGAAACATACAAAGTTGCAATGAGCCAGATTCTGCTTCCATTAATGTTAATGGCAAAAGACCTATTCACTTTAATGATTATAAAATATTTTGCAAAATACCCATATGTTGTATGCAGTTGGTCTAGATTATATGTGGGAGTCCCCTTTACCAAAGAGTGATTCTTCAACCACTGCAGAAAAACTCCTACATGATTTGTTGCCCATTTGTGTATGCTGGTATGTGCTATACTTACTAAAAAATGTCTTGAAGACTTGGTAGCTCAAGGGAATAGTAAGTGGACACAGAGCAAGTCTGTGGTCCAAACTCCAGGTCCAGAAGTGGTGAGCAATGAGTGAAAATCAATGTCATCTAATGGGCGCTTAGTAGCCAATAAAGAATGAATCCATATTCTGTGTTCTGTGTGCTAATGGACAGGTATCCTTATTGCAAATGACATCAGTTGGCTGCTTATTGGCAGTCTCACCAGAGGAGGTACTATTAAGAAAGGAAAGGGTAGTTTATCTCCTGTGACTATTGAATTGCTTGTTTCTCTCCTTTAACTACCACTAGGATGTCCACTAGTGGTATTTGGGATGTGATATGTACACCTGTCCGCTAGACCATGGAAAAGAGACCCCTAGAGACTTCTGCCTCTAGAAGAAAAGAGTTATCTATCAGACAAGCCATTGAACATGGGAGAAAAATGTCTTGGGGACTTGGGGAATGTCTCTTGGGAACATAAGAAAGGGAGAACACTGTATTTAGCCCCAAATCAGTCTGACTCAGTGGTCTATCTTCCTGTTGTAGGGGAGAGGGAATTCCTATTAGCTTTAAAGGAATGTTATGTTTATACATCTCCTTGTGCATCAAGTGTATATATAATCTATAGATCAGGCAACATATTTAAAGGCTAAATAATATTAAATATTCAATGGAGTGCACCTGGCCCAGGGGTCTACTGTAAAGGCTTTGCACTGTTACCCAGGAAAGAAGGGAGACCTAGATTTTCTGTTCCCAGTCCTAGTCTCTCTCCTCTTTGTTGAGAAGTGACTAGGAATTTTGACCGAGGCACTGTATTTAGCCCCTGGAGAAAATAAATCCTCTGTAGCTCTTCAGGACAGAGACCGCCTTTTTCTGTATCTCTCCAGTGCCCATTCCTGATGCCTGGTGGGAACGCACATGTATAATAAAATGATTAATAATAACATAGCTCAAAAATGTCCTCTGCTGGATAATCTGGAATAGTGCCAATTCGAGCTGGTCGGGAAATTTTTGACAAAACAGTTTTTCATTGGGAAAGGTTTCTCAGGACAAGGATGGAATTACTGGTGTGAGAGAACAGCCAATAGCCCATTTGTTAGGTCTCCCACATCTCAGGTGAGTGCCTTAGTCAGCAGGCTATTGGCTATGCTAGGTGGTCTCTCTCTCTCTGTTTTTTTTTTTTTTTTGGGGGGGGTGTCAAAAAACTTCATCAAAGGTCTCAATTTCATCCCAATGTGAAATGGGAAGATTTTTGAAATCTTGAAAGTTTTCACAGGACAGGAATACCATTTTCCATCCAGCTCTAGGGGCGATGGCTTCTGAAGGGAATCTCATCACCTCAGCTATCTTCTCTCAGAAATGTGGTGGCAGTGATACAGGCACGATCCTCTGGCCATCCTGATTGAAAAGCATGCAGAACTTCTTAAAAGAAAATATAACTGGAGACCAACACAACCAAATAATGATATAATCATTAGTTTGGGATTTCTCTGCTTTACTCGCTGCTACTGTTAGAATTTTTTTCCTTGCTATGAGGGCCTGCAATCCCTTGAAATAGTGTCTGCATTTAAATGAAACCTATTAAACTTTTTTTTTGGAGCAGTTCAGATCTATTTTGGATCCGGTTCAGGGCTCAGCATTGATGCAAACACATTTTGACTGCTCTGTAAATTCATAACCATCATACAGATGCAAATAATTCTTAGGTTGCAAAACTCTCTACTTGTAAATGTAAGTCATGCCAAGTTTAACATTTCATTGGGAAATCTCAGGCTTTCTTTTTTGTCAGTTGGTACCTAGGTACAGATCACACCTGACGACAGCACTTGCATTACTCACAGGGATTAATTCATTGGATGTTCCCACAGGTATTTTAGTTTTTCATCCCTCATGCATTTTACCTGTCTTTGACACCTCACTGACAATATGAAATATTTATTTTAAATAATTATAATTTTCAGACTGCATCACAAGTTTATGCTTGTAGGCTAACAATTACAGTTATAATATCGAGTGTGCAATCAAGGCTTGTCATACACATTGTAACTCAAAGCGTCAGTATCTCAGGGAGAGTGTGAGACAAGTAGAAGAAAATGAAAACATTGAATAAAGGAACAGAAACTCTGACCCCAGTCCTGCAGTGAGCTCTGCCCTTGCAGAACAGAAGTGAAGTCAACAGGGATCTGCACAGGCACAGGGGTCTGCATGTGTGGGGCTCATTACAGGATCAGTACGTGTCTTTTCCCCGTGTGTGATATAGTACTCTTTGCGTGTTGGCCTGTTTCCCTTTGCATATTTATGGGTTCCCAAATTATACATCCCAAAGCCCTACATGGGTGGAATGGGAAAAAGTGGGGTAGACGCATGGAAGAGAAAGCATCTCCACTGCTCTCCCCCCTGCTCTGAGTCCAAGCAACTCTGCCACACCTGCCGTGCATACTCAGGCTGGAGGAGGAGCTTAAAAGGAGTTCACTTGTGGGCAGCTGGTGGAGGTGAGAAGCTCTGCAAAAGGAGCACTGTGGATGGCCCAGTTGCCGGGGCCCTTGCAGGGAAAAGGATCTTGGGCATTTGCAAGGGTGAAGACTTCTTTGATTTATTTTGTTTACCCATGTTTGCTTTCCCCTTTTGCGTGGGGAGGCTGGTAGGAAGTGATCCAGGGAGGCAGCCGCATATCACCCCAGGGAGCAGGACTCAGCCGCCTATCATTGGGCCCTGGATTGGAAACCAGAGGAGAAGGTGGGCCTGAGTTCCCCTGCCCACCCTGTGACGGGGCTGGAGACAAAAAGCCAATCCCTGATACTAAAGACTCAGGACTATAGAGACCCCATATCCCAGAGAGTCCTGACTCTGGGACTTTGACCGGGCGAAGCTTGAAGCCCCTACTGGGCAATGGAACTAGCATTTGTTAGGCTCTACATACCCGAGAAGGGTAGGACACAACTTGTGGCCAACCGGAGGCCTGAGTCACAGAAGGGGACAGATCACTGCAGGGTCAGAGTGGCTATCAACTGGAGGTGCCAAGACAGGTCACTTGTGAGAACCTCACCAGACCCCACTAGCAGCACTTGTGGGGAGCAGACCCCCTCACAGGTCAGTGACAACAGTCTAGTGAGCAGAGGTTGACTGAACCTCAGAGATCTGTGTGGGGATGTATTTTGCTGCTTCGTGCAAGTAGCCCCTTCTGGACAGGAAGTATGTGCAGGGAGAGGAGTCATGCTGCCAATGACAAGAAGAGGCTGTGTGGCATGACAGAGGAGCCTCATCCTGTGTGGATTATGTTTATTTTCTCTGTGGCTCCTGCTTAGATCCACAGGGTAGGAATGCCATACCTCCTTCCTGCTCTGTAAAGCACCAGACCTCTCTACTTTGAGCAAAATATTTGTCAGACTCCACAAAGAGAACAGGGATCTGTGTTAGGTGTGGTCTTATGTAACATCCTAATGATCTAGAACAGCAAATAAATGGCATGTTAGTAAAACTTGCAGATGATACTAAATTGGATGGAGTTGCACTAACGAGGACTGAAATAAAGCAGAGAGACCTGGAGAAATTAGAAACACTGGCAGAAAGTTAATTGAAATTCAGCTCAGAAAAATTCAAGCAAATACTGTTTACTGGTGAAAAATGAATCCACGGAGAAATCCTGGGAGCTGGAAATGCTGAAAGAGACTCAGTCATGACAGTGGGCAGCAAATTAGATGTGATTTTTCAGTATGATATGGCAACAAAAAAGGTCAATGTAGTTTTGGACTATGTATAGAGAGGCATGATGCCTTTGGCGGGAAAGGAACAGTCCTGTGCCACTACTCCTGGAATATCTTTCAGCTCTCTGCACATTGGGGCTGAGGTACTACTGTGTGTCTGTACAGTACCTAGCACAATGGAGCCCCAATGCTGGTTGGTCCCCAGGCAGTGCTTATTGCTATATTAAACATGATTAATTATTACCAGAATATTATTGGCAAACCGCAGATATTTCAGCGAAGAGCAACAAATAAAGGGGGCTGGATGGTTGGGATTTAGGAGGAAAGATTAAACAAGTTCTAGATGTGCATCGTGCATCTCTAACTTGTCTGGTCATTGATATGAACAGAATATTTTTCTTGTATTATTATTATTTTATTTTTTTATTAACATTTACAGTTATTCATTGCTGATAGTTAGGGTTTCACTGCACGGACACAAGAAATCCATTTGGCTCTGGTCTTGATCAGAAGCTTAATGAGTGAATATGTGTCTTTCCATTTACTTCGGTGGGCTTGGGATCAGGCCTGAAATGAATACAGTTTAGAATTCAGGTCAGGTGGCCTGATGCTCTCTGGATTCCTGTCAGATTGTGCAGTCAGGGTTCGGAAATCTGGGCGAGGTGGAGAGTGATAGATACAACACCAAAAATACCATGTTACGTCATTCACTTCATGGGCCATGCAGGAAACCCCTCTGGCTGCAAAAGGACTTTGAAGCACAGCATAGGCACTGGGATTTACTTTCTCCTGGCTAGGTTTTTTTTTGTAACTAGCAAACTATCAGTGACATCACCATCACCTTTGACCATCGTAAATTCTTTGTTGCCTTTCCTGTCAAAGCAGCTTCCAAAAACCTTCCTCCAGAGATCCCAGTAAAGCTGTTTTCTTGCTCCTCACTAGCTATGTCTGGTGTTACCAGGTGTTTTTGTGTTTTACTTTGCTTACCTTGCTGTCTCTGTTGCACCTTAATTTCCAACATTCCAGTCCTGTTTCCCTTCCAGTACTGCTGCTTGCTCAGTATGGCTTGACATGATCTCACAACAAGCTGGATATTAGCATATTATTATTATTTGATATTTTATTTTGATGTTGTTCCCCTACCAAAACTGGGTCAAGGCAGAATTGTGCTAGAAACCCAGCTTTACTTTTGAATCTTGAGTATTGTAGTCATCATAGAAGATAAATAGTACTATTTGATTCTAGCTGGGAGAAAAGGGTAATAAGGGGATTTATTTTCATACCTCTTATTGAATGATGCACACACACATGCATTAGTTGGCCGAGCTTCCAGAAACCTTATGCTCAACAGCGTTGGTCTGTCTGTTGTGTGATAACTTTTGAATGCCACATCCAATCAATTCCCAAATTTTAGGATATGTTCTGGGTATCAATGGACATTTTGGGGAAAATTGGAAAACTGAAAGGGGGGGAAATGTTGGACACCTGGGGTATGTCTATACTGCAATTAGATACCTGCGGCTGGCCTGTGCCAGCTGACTAGGGATCACAGGGCTCAGGCTAAGGGGTGGTTTAATTGCAGCATAGACATTTTGGGCTTAGATTGCAGCCTGAGCTCTGGGACCCTCCCACCTCACAGGGTCCCAGAGCCTGGGCTCCAGCCTGCACCCAAATATCTACACCGCAGTTAAACAGCCCCTTAGCCCTAGCCTTGCAAGCCCAAGTCAGCTAGCACGGGCCACCTGCGGGTGTCTAATTCAGTGCAGACATATGTCTGAAGTCCCTGCTATTTGATTAGCACAGCCACAGCTTCAAGCACCTCTGCAATTATCTATAGCTCAAACAATTGGTTGATGGTAACCAGCATAACAGTACTTCTGCTCATCCTCCCAACAGAATTTAACATGTTGACACCCTGAATAACTTATTTGTTGATGGTGCGGGGGGGAAATGGAGGGACATAGGGTGCACCCAGTCCCTGACCTGTGGGCAATAATGGGGGTCCCTATTATGTGGGAGGTTGGAATGGGGGAGAAGGGTGAAATGGAGGGAAGAGAATAATAAAAGTTCACCCAGAATCCCTGCCATGGGGGGAGAATGGGAGACCCTGCTGTTGGGGGATGAGGGAATAGGGGCCCATAGACCCCCTGATAGGGGAAGATTGGGGAACTCTGATGTAGGTGAAAGAAGGGAAGAGGGGAGAGTAGGGGTGTACACAGAGCCCCTGCCATTGATGAGGAGAAGGAGGAGGGCCTTGAAATGGGGTCAGAGGAGCTATATAGAGTCTCTGGCATTTGGGGGGAAGGTGGCAATGCTGGCACACACAACCCCTGGCAAAGGAGATATTGGGGTGATTGCATGGAGTCCCTGAAAAAATGGTAGGGTGGGAGGATGGCTCACAGAGAGATTGTGGGGAGTGGAACAGCGGGATGCAATGAGCCCCGGGGGTGTGCAATGAACTCAGCCTACATAAGCATTATGTAGTTTTCATTATCTTTGAAAACTCATGGCGATCGGGGGAGGCCCCGGACAACTGGAAAAAGGCTAATGTAGTGCCCATCTTTAAAAAAGGGAAGGAGGAGGATCCTGGGAGCTACAGGCCAGTCAGCCTCACCTCAGTCCCTGGAAAACTCATGGAGCAGGTCCTCAGGGAATCAATTTTGAAGCACTTAGAGGAGAGGAAAGTGATCAGGAACAGTCAGCATGGATTCACCAAGGGCAAGTAGTGCCTGACTAATCTAACTGCCTTCTATGATGAGATAACTGGCTCTGTGGATGAGGGGAAAACAGTGGACATGTTGTTCCTTGACTTTAGCAAAGCTTTTGACACGGTCTCCCACAGTATTCTTGCCAGCAAGTTAAAGAAGTATGAGCTGGATGAATGGACTATAAGGTGGATAGAAAGCTGGCTAGATTGTCGGGCTCAACAGGTAGTGATCAATGGCTCCATGTCTAGTTGGCAGCCGGTATCAAGTTAGTGCCCCAAGGGTCGGTCCTGGGGCCACTTTTGTTCAATATCTTCATAAATGATCTGGAGGATGGTATGGATTGCACCCTCAGCAAGTTTGCAGATGACACTAAACTGGGAGGAGAGGTAGATACACTGGAGGGTAGGGATAGGATACAGAGGGCCCTAGACAAATTAGAGGATTGGGCCAAAAGAAATCTGATGAGGTTCAACAAGGACAAGTGCAGAGTCCTGCACTTAGGACGGAAGAATCCCATGCACCGCTACAGACTAAGGACCGAATGGCTCAGCAGCAGTTCTACAGAAAAGGACCTAGGGGTTACAGTGGACGAGAAGCTGGATATGAGTCAACAGTGTGCTGTTGTTGCCAAGAAGGCCAATGGCCTTTTGGGATGTATAAGTAGGGGCATTGCCAGCAGATCGAGGGACGTGATCGTTCCCCTCTTTTCGACATTGGTGAGGCCTCAGCTGGAGTAGTGTGTCCAGTTTTGAGCCCCACACTACAAGAAGGATGTGGAAAAATTGGAAAACGTCCCGCAGAGGGCAACAAAAATGATTAGGGGACTGGAACACATGACTTATGAGGAGAGGCTGAAGAAACTGGGATTGTTTAGTCTGCGGAAGAGAAGAATGAGGAGAGATTTGATAGCTGCTTTCAACTACCTGAAATGGGGTTCTAAAGAGGATGGCTGTAGACTGTTCTCAGTGGTACCAGATGACAGAACAAGGAGCAAAGTTGCAGTGTGGGAGGTCTAGGTTGGATATTAGGAAAAAACTTTTTCACTAGGAGGGTGGTGAAACACTGGAATGCGTTACCCAGGGAGGTGGTGGAATCTCCTTCCTTAGAAGTTTTTAAGGTCAGGCTTGACAGAGCCCTGGCTGGGATGATTTAGTTGGGGATTAGTTCTGCTTTGAGCAGGGGGTTGGACTAGATGACCTCCTGAGGTCCCTTCCAACCTTGATATTCTATGATTCTATGAAGCAACAGAGTGTAGTGACCCCCTATTAGCGGTAGGCTACTGCTCGTTCTCTTGCAAAACAATCCATAGACTGGTGGTTGAAAGTGCCCTCATAAAGTTATTTTTATTCACCAGCCTTCCTTGGCTCTAGGACATCTACTGCATCTAGAAGAAATGGCTTTCTTATGAAATATCACGTACGGTTTGTTACTCTAAGACCATAAAACTTGATTCACTTGTCATTCTAAGCAGGTCTAGTTCTCAGTGAACAGCTGGAATAGTAAATCAAAGTGCCATGCACTCACTGTGAAAATAATTTTCAAAGGAAAAATATATATCTTATTCAGTCAGAGGAATATGTGCTACACATCCCCATTATAAATCACGAGTCAGAACCACAGAAGAGTGATTAGTCAACTTCCAGGTATTTTCCATTTGTATTGTCCTGTAAAAGTAAATAGATATTTTTCATTTCTTTGTAGTTGTTAGAGTAAGATATATTGACTGGAGGTATGCCTGGAGCCAGCAACTTTTCATTTTTTGTTGACACTTCCAGATTCCTAATTTTAGGCATACAGTGCATGGAAACAAAATAAAATGTTCATTTTTCTCTCCCCCACTTCTCTGCCTTTCACAGAATATCTCGATGCATAACACAGTCGGAGGAGCAATGGCAGGACCTGGAACCCACCAGCTCACGAATACTAGGATGCCAAACCATGACACCAGCGTTGTGATTCAACAAGCCATGCCATCTCCACAGTCCAGCTCGGTTATAACACAAGCACCTTCCACAAATCGACAGATTGGGTATGTCCGTTCCCTTTGTTTCTATTTTTTTCTCCCTGGCAGTTGTGGCATTGGCCCATATGTTGTGCTCTGGATACTTAAGGGGCATACATAAACATGTGTTGATCCCATCACCACTCAGGGGAGACCCCAATAATATGTGATGCACAGCCACAGTTCATGGAAATATATGTGTGGAAAAACAGCCACAGTTCATGCCACTATTCTAAAGACAATGTCTTTGGTTCTGTAATACTAGATTGTTGTATTTGGATGGACTTCCTGCTTTTTTCCCTCCATTTTTTTGTTTCTATGTTGTTAAATTCCAAGTTCAAAACTGTTCTTAAAACTCTATTGGGAAGAAGGAAGACAGGTGGTATTTCTGGACCATCCTTCAAAGTGCTGAATATGACTGTGGTGGTGGAAATCTTAGGCAATCTGCTTCAGAGGAGTCCCCACACCCTCGCCACACCATGGGGAAGACAGTTTCAATTCCAACTCCATCCATTCAGTTTCTACCTTAATGTATCTGGGAGTAATCATGACTCCAATTTGAAAAAGAATTTTTAATGCTCAGCGATGGGGTTTCATATTGGACTGCACTTGGCTTCCAAGCAACTGTTTAAGTACAATGACCAAGAATTACATGGGTTTTGCAAGATCCTGTCAATCAGGTTTTGAGTTTGCAACAGTTGGGATTCAGGTTCCATTTGATCAGCTTGAGAAATGTAGGCTCAAAGGACCTGTTTCCTGATCAGTTGCTAATGTCTGCATTGGGGGACCTTATGTGATGACCGATATCTTAATTCTGTCAAGTTGTTGCTGCTGCTTTGTGTTTTGTATTGTGATAATCATATCAGGCATGAAGTTTGAGAATGAATTTTGCAGCCCATTCAGGGTTCTTTGTAAGGTTTTGATTAGAGCTGTAGATTTTTTTTTCTGTTACATAACTATGCTCAAAAACAAAACTGTAAACTTTTAGAACCTAAAGTCCACTCAGTCCTACTTTTAGTTCACTAAGACAAACAAGTTTGTTTACATTTACAGGAAATAATGCTGCTCTCTTCTTATTTACAATGTCACCAGAAAGTGAGAACAGGCATTTGCATGGCACTTTTGTAGCCGGCATCGCAAGGTATTTACGTGCCAGATATGCTAAACATTTGTATGCCCCTTCATGCTTCGGCCACCATTCCAGAGGACGTGCTTCCATGCTGATGACATTCATTAAAAAAATAATGTGTTAATTAAATTTGTGATTGAACTCCGTGGGGTAGAATTATGTCCCCTGCTCTGTTTTACCTGCATTCTGCCATATATTTCATGTTATAGCAGTCTCGGATGATGACCCAGGACATGTTCATTTTAAGAACACTTTCACTGCAGATTTCACAAAACGCAAAAAAGGTACCAATGTGAGATTTCTAAAGATAGCTACAGCAAGATTTAAGAATCTGAAGTGCCTTCCAAAATCTGAGAGGGACGAGATGTGGAGCATGCTTTCAGATGTCTTAAAAGAGCAACACTCTGATGCGGAAACTAGAGAACCCGAACCACCAAAAAAGAAAATCAACCTTCTGCTGGTGGCAACTGACTCAGATGATGAAAATGAACATGCATTGGTCTACATTGCTTTGGATAGTTATCGAGCAGAACCCGTCACCAGCATGGATGCATGTCATTTGGAATGATGGTTGAAGCATGAAGGGACATATGAATCTTTAGCACGTCTGGCATGTAAATATCTTGCGACGCTGGCTGTCACAGTGCCATGAGAACGCCTGTTCTCACTTTCACGACATTGTAAACAAGAAGCAGGCAGCATTATCTCCTGCAAATGTAACCAAACTTGTTTGTCTGAGCAATTGGCTGAACAAGAAGTAGGACTGAGTAGACTTGCAGGCTTTAAAATTTTAGTTTTATTTTTGAATGCAGTTTTTTTAACATAATTCTACATTTGTAGGTTGAGCTTTCATGACAAAGAGATTGCACTACAGTACTTGTGTCAGGTGAACTGAAAAATACTATTTATTTTTTATTTTTTACAGTACAAATACTTGTAATCAGAAATAAATATAAACACTGTATACTGTGTTGTAATTGAAATCAATATATTTGAAAATGTAGAAAACATCCAAAAATATTTAAATAAATGGTATTCTGTTATTGTTTAACAGTGCAATTAATGGTGCGATTAGTCGCGAATAATATTTTTAATTGATTGACAGCCCTAGTTTGATACTAGGTGTCCAATCTAAAAACTTCATTTTCTTTATAAAACTACCTTGAAAATCATGGGCAGATGTTAAAGCCTGCTCCCAACACATCTTGTAGAATGGATATATCTTGGTCCTATCTCTACTGATTTTCATTCCTGCAGTGTGCCTCATTCGCAGTCTCGAGATATCAGATGTTATTTTCCAGGATGCTTTGATATCAATCAGAGGATCTTTCATCTTTTGACTCTGTATTTCAGCTAATATACTGATAGGGGGTCAGTATCCTTAACTGTTGTCATTCCAATCTGAGTTTCTGATCTTCCCATTTTGGCCAGGTCATCAGCTACCCTCACTCTTGTATACAGCAATGTGTGACGGTAAAGACCATCCCACGCTGGGGTGTTCGAGAGGAAATCTCTAGCTAACAGGTCTCTGGCAACCATATTCCCACCACCCACCATTCTGTCATGTGATTGATTAATATGTGAATGCTGAAGGCTGTGTCGAGAGATGCTGTATTGAGAGACATTTGTCAGCATCTTTGTTCTCTGTGTGAATAAGGCCTGTGACACAACCTTCAAAATACGCCATTCTCCCATCATTGAAGGTGGTTTTGTTTTTTCCTGGTGTGTCCAAGGAGATAATTGCTGCATTTTGGATGTCATCTATTTCCCAAAATCTTGAGCACCCTTGTGGTTTGTCTCTTTTTGTTTAGACTTTCCCTGTGGGGCCTGCTGCATTTATTCAAAGACCGTATCTTGTCAGTTCCATTATCTTCATTTTATCAGTTCTAAATATGGTAAGGATTGTAGTCAGGACTTATCTTGGAGGAATACAGACCAGCCAGTGGTTTCAATATTAGGCAACTGATGGTAAAGTCAGAGATGGTCTATAACTAGAAACATAATTACAAGCAGACCAAAGTTTGGTGGGCCTTTAAAAAAATTAAGATCAAGATCCTGGTGCAGGTTTTGAACACCCCAGTCAGATGTGTTTGGATCTCAGGCTTTGGTTTGGGCCGATATGTGTGTAAAATTTTAGGAAAGTTTGCTCCTTCCTTCCCTCAAAATGAAAGCGTGTACTTACCTTAAACATGAATTGTCCCAGAGAATGTGCCCTTAAATGAACACGAACGGTTACAGAGAGCAACTGAATAAAATTCCTTTGGCTTCAATGGGAGCAGGAGCAGGCCCCAAAGGTTATAGAGAACCATCTTGTAGCAATATTCTGATTTTTATCACAACCACAGATATTTAAGTGTCAAAATATGGCCAAGCCACCTGCAAATGTTTTCAATGGCCAGAGTCCAACAAAAACAGCAAACAGCAATGAAAGTCTGTCTTCAGACCCTGCACTTGGGCACTGCTCCAGCACGAGAGGCTGGGACCCACCTGTGCCCATGCACATTTTGTTTTGTGAGAAGTGGGTGTGTTCACAACAGCTGGGATTCTTGACTGGATGTTGTTTGTCCTCCTTCCTCTCCTCTCCCTCCCACCTCTGCCCCATGCTCTGGCTCTGAAGGCTTGCAAATAAAATGAGATATTGACACAAGCATGGAAAACATCATAGGAGGAGGATAGTTAAGAAAGGCTTACTGAGACTATATGTACACATTGTTTCAGATATTAAATAGATGCTACTACTGAACAGGCACCGAGCCAAATCAATCAGAAGAGGGGAGGAACATGAAGAGTAATAAGTTTTAAAAAAATGCAGGGCATTGGCTAATACCTTACCCATCATATACCCAGTTGAGAACACCCAGTAGTATTATTAGTGCAGCAAGCTGGCAGGCAGGTATAAACATCCCAGTTAGTACTTATGGGGTTAGGCAGTCCTTACCCAAGGGAAAAAAATAACACGGGAGGAACCCTGTGACTAGTAACTACTTGTGCTAAAGAAAATCCGTCGAGGAACACTTCACAGTGAAGCTTGATTAATAGCACGTTGTTTGGCGATTAGCTGCACAGTGTCAAGACAGTAAGGCATACCCAGGGAGGGGAGAAAAATGATAGAAGACCAGCATTCATCAAAGGTATGGAAAGGCAGATAAGCTGAATCAGCACCCTACTCCAGATATGAAACTTGTATTAGAATGTACAAGGGCTGAGTTTGTCATTTTATTATAACTATATTTCATGCAATCCATTCATGATTCTGTAAATCATTCTGTAACAGTGTCTTAACCGAGGAATGGGAAAATAATGGTAAGGCAAGTTACTGGCAACATGATATTCTCTGTGCTTTATCTGTGGACTTCTTTGGCTAGTGTAAAAGAGCTTTTTCCATAGTAGTTAACAGTCCACTTAATAGGTGGCTACAGCCTTCCTGGAAAATGTACGCTTCTTTTTTTGAAACTGAGTGGGAGACATAACTGGAACTCACTGTGTCTGTAGCAGAACCACTGGTACAACTCTGTAGCTGAAATGGAACAAAAAGAGAGGATTTGGTGTTATTATATGCTGAGAACCAATAGTGTGCTTAGCACTTTACTAAACATAGACCTGACCTGTATAGCAATGAGCTTAGAGTCTAAAAGTGACAGACACCACGGTTCATATAATATACACTATTATCAGAGGAACATTTCAAGACAGACATTTTTCATGAAGACAAAGTGGCCGTTTGGCACAACATCAGGGAAAGAAATTGTAGCAATATCTGATAGAATGGAAGAGCGTGAACGGAGAGAGTGGGAGAAGGAACTAAGAGGGTTTTTGGAATATGGATTGGGAGAAGCAGATCCCTGAAGGTGAGGATGAGAAGCTAGCATGTGGCAAGGCGAGAGGAGCCTAATGAAGGGGTTTAAAAAAGGAGCGAAATCATCAGTAGCTGGCAAGGAAAATTGTTTTATCAGCGGTTATGGGTTGCAGAGGGCAAGATGAGAGGCAGGGAGGAAGGGGAGGGATGAGACGTTTTCAAGAGTCAAGCTGAGAGGTGGCCAAGACGTAGCTAAAACCTGTTGGGGAGTCTTGAGGCTCCACAGCCCCTTGAACCATTGGCCCTTGAATAGCTCACTGAGAGATCAATGCTGAGCCATTGACAAAGCAAGAGCTCCTCGTGGTGCGGGTGCCTCTGTGTGCTTGAGACCCCAGGCGCCAAAGGCAGGGGAGCCATTCAAGCCACCCAGCATCCCTCCCACACAGCACCAGTACATCTGCCCCAAGATCCCTCCATGCATTCCACTGTCCCCCACATCTCCACTCACTCTCATGGCTACCCATGTCACCCTTTCCCACCACTCTTCCTACTTCCCTGCTCACCCTCTTTCTCCTGGGGGAGGACAGCTCCATGATGCGGGGCATGGAGAGTTAGTGGCCACGCAGAGGGATATAAGGGTCTAATAGGTTTATGGGGGGCACAGCAGGTTAGGAGACCATCTATGTCGCCATCCATGCCTCCAAGCTTTGGGAGACTGCCTCATCCTTCCCGGCTGCAGTCTTGGTCCAATTACCCTGAGTTGCATGAGATAAGGACTCTCCCCTTTTCTGTCATTAGTTTGTATCACCGTTACTGAGCCGGTCTGAGCTGGAATCCCATCACAACACTATGAGCAGCAGCCACAAGCCTCCATGACACTCAGGTGAAATGATTACAAATGAAGCATTCATAGAAAAAGGTTGTGCCCAATACAATAATTCTAATAAGGAAGTATGGTATCATAGGTGTGTGTGAAATATAGCATGACAAAATATTCTTTCAGGCCTTATCCTCCCCCCCCACCCCACCCCCTGCACTCCTCTGCCCCATAGCTGGTTGGTGCTTGTCAAGATCTGCATAAACACCTAAACGACACATGCTTGAGAACTCCTCCCTCTGTCTCCTACTACTACTTCTCCTGGTTGTTTGCACTGAGAAGGTTCATGAGCTGCTGACTTAAATCCTCTGAGAGCCTTCTGACACTGCTGAGTCAAGAAGAAAAAGAAACACCACCAGTGGCTCAGCCAGTGTACAATAGGGTTAATAACATCTCTCACACATCCCAAACCATATCTCCCTTACCTCCCCAATGTCTGTTTTCTTACTATAAGGTCCCCAGGGAGATTCTGGGCAATAAGGTATATCAAGATGACCTTCAGGGGACTGATTGGAGGATCAGTAGCTATATAATAAATAGCCTGTCAACCAGGAATGGAGACAGCTCTGTACACTTCTTATCTGACTTTTGAAATTAACCCCTGTACGGAAGTGTAAGTGTGTGTGTGTGTGTGTGTGTGTATAATAATGTGGATTAAATTTACTAATGAATACTCTCTCTCATTGAAAATGCCTCTGCTAATTTGGAATGAATCATTAATTTCTCATTTAAAAACTTGGCACCTAAGCTGTTGTGTGGATTTGTGGCGCTGCTTTTTATTATTGTTGTTTTTTCTTACTAGAAGGAAGCTCTTGCCATTTTAGCAGAAATCTCCCTTGTACATTTTTTATCCCTTGAGTTTTTATGTCCTTTTTGTGTGTGTGATAGTGATGCTGTAAGTTTCCCAACTTTCAGCTGCTATTCTTCCTCCTTTTTTCTATACATTGATGCTTTCTGTTTCAGGCTTCTTTGGAATTCCTAGGCTTAGACTCAATCTCTCTGTGGAGAAGGGAGTCTTAGGTTGCCTCTTTAGAAAACTTGTCCTGCTAATCAGCAAAAATGTGATGTTGTTATAGTGTACTGGACCTGTTACCATGTCCAACAAAAAGTATTGCTACTTCATAGGATTGGGTCAATTCTCACATCTCAGTAACAGCTATAATGTAGGGAATACAGATTTACTTAACTCTGACAATCTGTATCTTTTACATACGTTCAGTAGATATGTATACTGTACAAATCTTTTCTAAAGGTGTCCTCAAAATTTATAGTCATAGATTTACACCCTTCTTTGAACTAAAACAGATGTAAAATCACTTTTGGGTGAAAAAGCATCTTGAAGTCACAGTGGGTTTGATACAACAGGTCACGTTTTTCCTAGACCAGGAAAAATCATTAGATTTTTGCACAGCTGAAGTGAACAGCTCTGCTCTTTATCACACAGGCTTCCACTTAACATGCTCTAATGCGTGATCCCAATATGTGATTTATCCGAGTGTCAGCCCCTTTTGATTCGTACCTAATCTGCAGTAAAACTCTATATCAAACAATATAGACCTTTCTTTTTGTCTGCTGGCATATGTCTGCTCTACATTCTGCGGCAAAAGTGAATTAATTTGCAGGTTCCGGAGAGAAAACATGCCTTGAGATGCTTTCTCACCCCATATAATTTCAAAGAAATGATCAAATGTGTGGTGGTGGTGACTTGCTAGTAGAAATGAATGAGTACAAAGCAGAGAAGAGATTTATGTATTCTGAAGAACTCTGATTACTTTCTCGCTACTCAGTAAAAAGTTATAGACTGCTCTGTTTTTCCAAGAGAAGAATCGGATTCGGTATTGATGTAGTGAATAATACTTACTTCTTTCATCAGAAAATCTTAAAGGATTTTGCAAAGGATGTACATTTCATTCAGTAAAGCCTTAATGATTATTTTCTACGTGTATGTGATTGAAAAACAGTGATGATTGCTCAGAGAGAGGGTCTAGGAAAAGGTGGGTCTAGGAACATTTATGGGTCATATTTTACCCTCTGCTCTAGGAATTGGGGGAAGTTCTTTGGCTTGTGTTATAGAAGTGGTCAGACTAGATGATCACAATGATCCTTTCTAGTCTTGGAATCCATGAATAAATAGAACTCCCTGTTAATTTCAATGAAGTGTTCTCCTTAAAAATCAATCACATAGTGTGGCCCAGTATTAAGAAAAGTTTGATATGATATTTATGGATAAGTTAAATATGCACTTTGCAAAGCACTACTTAGTAGGTATGAATTAACATGGATTTATCAAAGATAATTAGATCAGATAAATGTATTTTTTAAAAATGAAGTAACTATTGGTGATAGAGAACAAATAGCTTTATTGTATCTAAGTTTTCAGGAAACTTTTGTCAAAGTTCCACATGAATGGTTATTATTTTAAACTGTCTTAATATAGTACTGGCTATTAGGTAAAACCTGATGGTGAATTTAAATGTGTGCATTCTTGATGGATGGAGGGATGGTGCCTGTCAGAGAAAACCGACTTCAGAAGGGGGCCCGTGTGATTGTTTTTTGAGAACAATCTCCACCCTTAGTCTTAGATCCTGATCCTGCTGTCACAGAATCTTACTCACGTGAACACAATAGAACTCTGCCAGGGCATAAGGTTCCTGATTTATTTTGTAGAAAAACAAAGGGAGAAATCTGTGTGCTGTTACCAACTTTATTTACATATTTAGCAGGGCTTCAACATATTTTCAGTAGACAATTCTCCAACTAAGTTAAGAAGTGGGTTTCCACTTGGCTGTTAGCCATTGGAGAGTTGTGTGTGCTTCCTGGGGAATCTTAGGTTATTTTCTTTTTCTTTCTCTGGTTATTTAACTGCAGTATCCCACATAGCCAATAATATAAATGTGAGGGCTCAAAATAGCCAGCTCACTTCTTTCCCTTAAAATAACTGAGGCGTAGGCTGTATGTCAGGAAAATGCAATTAAGGAACATAAATATATGAAATCAAATTCACTTTCCTAAAAAGTTATGTACATGGTTTTGTTTTTTTTTTCTCTTCCCTGCCTGTGTCTCTGTATTTTCCCTTTCTCTCGTTCCAGCTCCAGTTTTTTTCTGACTAGATAGAAATAATAGAGTTAGCATCAAACAGTGCCATACTTGAAGGTTCTATAGCCTGCTTTGAGTTTCTCACGTCTGTGCAATTATTTGGGCTGATAACTGTGGCCAGCGTTTCTTTTTTCACATTTCCCCAAACGGCTTATGATTTGGAATTTGGAGTTACTGTTGAACCAGATTATTTCATTGAATGATTCTTGTTCTGTAAATTGTTGTGAGCAGCTCATTGAGAATGCTGTAGTTTTTAGAGGACCTGATCTTGCACTCACTGAAGTCAATGGCCACACTTTCCTTGACATCAGAGTGTGCAATCAGGTTTCTGGTGTTACTATTTTTGTTTGTGAATTCATAATTTTCTTTCTGTGAAGATTCTCTAGAGTTCACTTGGAAGTCCCTGTTTCTGTGAACTTTCTGGCTAATAAATTTATTCATTTATAATATGTGCAATAAGGTAGCACAAAAGTGACACAAACACCATCAAACTGTTTGTCAGCAAATATTTTTTGCAATATGCATTAAATTATAATAATTATGTAATTCTGAACTGAATTTTTTTACCTCCCATCAAGATATAATTGGTTCAATTACAGTATACAATATACTGGTTCAGTTGCAATGTACAATATAGTGTCTGAAAGTATTCAGAAATCAATTAAACATGCATTTCTGCACAGAATCTCATGTTAATGAAAGTCATATCAGTGCTGCGGCCCTGGGGAAATAACAAAGCCCACTGAAGATATAGAGCTTTTGGTGAATAATATATGGACATTATTTCCTTTTCATTCAGTGCTGATGTTAAACTCAATGGGATTCTCCCTTTGACATGCACACATAACTCCCATAAGGAAAGGAAATGGCATGTTGTATTGATAAGGAAGAGGCTCAGGTTAATATTAAAGGACAATGTTTTTCTTTATGATAAATAAATTCCAGTGGATGTTATAGGTCTTGGACAATCTATAGAATGTTTTAAACATTACAAAGTTGGAAATTTACTGTGTTTTTTTTGTTTCTAACAAATGCAAAGTGTAATCAAGTGCAGTTTCTAAAAGTGGTTTATATTAAAACCGTAGCATGACACTAATTTAGATTCTGGTTAAGTTTGCTAATGGAGGGGAGCTTGATGTTCTCAGTCATGTACCCAGGGCATATTTGATCACAGCACAAAAACACCTCCAGTTTTGGCATGGCTTATAATGATTGGCAGTCTCAGCTGAAGTGAGGTTAGAGATTTGAATGGTATGGTAATATGGAGGTATATCGGCAGAGCTGTGAATTGGAAACTTGCACAATACCTGCATGCACTGGGTCAGGCCTATGTTCTAAATTCCCCATTTTGTATAGTGGAGATACGAACTGTGGGCTTAGTGTCCCTGAAAGAGTTTCCTCTTTGGATATGTTGAACTTCTTCCAAAGATTATTATCGTGAATCACTCAGTGCATTGTTTTGGGAGGTGTTAATGAGCATCAGATGAATGGGTCAAAGATAGCAAGATTCTTTAGGGATTTAAAAATGTTTTTTGTTAAATTAAACAAGCCATTATATTTAAAATATTTATATAAAATTTTAAGAAATGAACCACAGATTTAAATGCATAAAGAATGTGTTCAAAATTGAGCCAATTTCCTATAGAATCTCATTTAATATTCTTGATTTGGGCTCGTTTCATGTAGTTTGTTGGCCTGAGGTTACGGGTACGGGTTTTAAATTCAGCCTGGACTGAACATATGTGGTTTAGAGGTTATTAAAATGAGAGCTAGGTCATACACTACTGAGTCTAAAGAACCTATTGTGGAAAACTTTTGATCTCTTAAAATTTCCTTGTGGCACATTTTATTTTCTTCTTCCCTTTCAACCATGGGTTCCAGGCCCATCTGAAAAAGAGAGATAGAATATCCCTGAGTTCTTAATTGCTATCTGTTGGGGATATTGGTATCAGAAGCAGGATAACATTTCTGCTGCGAAGAAGTAAAGCAGCACACTGCATGCTGGGCAATTGCAAAACCCACTATTGGTGGAAAGTGATGTTAGTGAGTTCTCTTGTCTGTGTCGCAATATATGCTGAAGTGATGCTACGAGGGATTATGAGGTATGAATTCTGGGCTCCATGACAGAGATGAAAATCCATGCTTGTTGCCAGCTTTCCCTTGGGCTCTTTCATAGTTCCATTGTTCCGATATGGAACTTATGACTCAAAGGATTTGTTCAACACTGAGTTAAAATGTAGTAAACAAGGTTCAGCCCAGTGGCCATGAGAAAGTTGGTGTCGGTTTCCAGTCTGGGCTCGCTTTCTGAAGGCCAAGCTAACTGGGGCTAACTCACCCCATTGGTTTCAGAGTAGCAGCTGTGTTAGTCTGTATCCGCAAAAAGAAAAGGAGTACTTATGTCTCACCTTACCTGATCACTCTCGTTACAGTGTGTATGGTAACACCCATTGTTTCATGTTCTCTGTGTATATAAAATCTCCCCGCTGTATTTTCCACTGCATGCATCCGATGAAGTGAGCTGTAGCTCACGAAAGCTTATGCTCAAATAAATTGGTTAGTCTCTAAGGTGCCACAAGTACTCCTGTTCTTTTCACCCCATTGGGTAGATTAAGGAGCACCTCACAGAACAGTTGTTAGAGAATTTTTCACCTGTTCAATATAGCTTGGGTAATAGACAACATTTTTTCAGAGGTCAGATAGAGTTCTCTCATCCGTCAAAGCCATGGGGTCTGTGGCTGCTGGTTTTCCTCAGTTCCAAAATTTAGAGGAAGCACAGAGAGATAAGATCTCACACACTTCTGGTACTGATCATCTCTCGCCAAACAAAAACTTGAAGACCATAAGAACATTTTAATTTCATTTTAGCTTTATAATTTTTAAGTGACTAGTAGTGAGGAGTAAACTTAAACTTTGGAAGTTCTCATAGGGCTTGATACAACAAACTTGATATCAGTGGGAACCCAGCGAGTTCAATGGAAACGTTTGGATGCTTACTGAAGATGTTTTTAAACTACATGGGTACTACGTGAGTTTGAAAACCCACAATAATAGGTTTTCATTTTTAATTCTTGTGCTTCCAGTCTCCTAAACAGTGAGTTTTCTACGGCAGGGACTGTCTTTAATTTGCTATTTCCTTGTACATCTTTGTTTTAGGCCCCCAGATACTTCCTGTAATGCAAATAATACATAAACATATTAATCCCCACCAGAAATGCAGAGAGAACCAAAAATTAGGTGGAAAAAAGACAAGGAAAAAGCTAACAATGTTTTCAAACCTCAAAAAAGTTCATTTCAGATTCAGTTTGAATAATGGGTGAAAATGTGTTTTAGTCAGTTCACCATTCCCTATGACTATATCGGGGAGGTGTGTTTTCAGTCCTCAAAGACAGCATAAATAACCCAAAGCCAACAGGCCTTTACTGCAATGACAAGAGATACTGCATAATACCTATCACTATTGTATTAGTATCTTTTCTGCCTCTGCCATGTTCTGCTTGCATATGATTGCGTATGATCAGGAAAGCACAGATACTCCTGCTATGTTTACAGGCTTCTCTGTTACATGGCTCTGTAGTGGACAGAATGCCAAAAACAAGGTTGCCAAGAATGTTTATTTGTAAACCTTGTGAGTGTAATGGTAGAGCTGTGCAATGGTAGAAGGGGCTGTGTGTATGTGTGTATGTGCACACAGCACGAAATTACTCTGGAGAAACTCACTACTAGTAAGGAATGTTTGATAAGAGAGCCCCAGGACACCGTGGACACTGCTTGCGGGTTTCATGATGAAAGATGTAGAACTTTTGAAAAAGTTTAGAACTTTTATTTTGAAAAGCAAACAGTTTTCTCAGATGTAAAAATTCCTTTTACTGAACTAGATGACTTTCTGTAATATATTTTTCCCACCATTACTCATCATGCATCTGCTTACTTGGACAAAACTTCCGTTAACTGCAGCAGGAACTTTTGCCTAAGTGAGGACTGCAAGATCAAGTCCAAAACTTCTAAGAAATAAATAGCTCTCTTTAATATCTATGAGCCTTTATAAACCATGTACTATTCAAATTTTGATGAGCCCTTTATTTCTAGACAGTTCCAAATTGTGGTTTTAAGGTGATCAATAGTTTTCAGTATCAGATATTAAACTAATTATTTATTGATATCTCCACTGAGTTTTTCTTTCTACAATGGAGGAGTCCCAAAATAACTGTGAGCAACTTGAATATTTTCTCATACTGCTCTTTAAAAATAAGTATTCTCCATTCCAAAAGTCAGAAAGCTAGCAGCCTTAGTCTAAAGCACTTGCAGTTCTTTTACCATTCAAATGATTTTTCAGACCACCAGGAAACTCTGTAAAAAAGATAGCCAAAGAACATCCTGTAACCACGTACAGCCCAGCCATGCTTCTCATGAGCCACTCTGCTCAGAATTGTAGCAGAGGTGTTCTCACATGCAGATGTAGCTCTTCATCATAACTGGGCCACAGTGTAGCAGAGAAGTATGCAAATTCCTTCTTCAATATGCTTTACTTTTTAGTAGTAGGGATACAGACCCAGGACATGAGCAGAAATACTACCGTTTTACCCCAGAAAGGAATGGGGGATAAGAAACTACAACAGAGGAAAAAGAAAAGGAGTACTTGTGGCACCTTAGAGACTAACCAGTTTATTTGAGCATGAGCTTTCGTGAGCTACAGCTCACTTCATCGGATGCATAGCATATTGTGGAAACTGCAGAAGACATTATATACACACAGAGACCATGAAACAAAACTTCCTCCCACCCCACTGTCCTGCTCGTAACAGCTTATCTAAAGTGATCATCAAGGAGGGCCATTTCCAGCACAGTCTCTAAGGTGCCACAAGTACTCCTTTTCTTTTTTCTTTTTACGAATACAGACTAACACGGCTGTTACTCTGAAACCTGTCATTACAACAGAGGAGAAAGGGTGAGCAAATAATGAGTCAGCACCCCTAAGGCAATACGATGTATTGGCTAAAGAGCAGAAACCCAAAAATAGTTGTGATCCAGAATTCCAGTCTTTCATTGCAGATTTCAAGTTTGGCTGCAACTTTTGTCTCCAGTCAGTTCTGTATGAGAATATTGCAACAGAGAACATGCCAATGTGTACTGATACTTGATGCATGATATTTGATCATCTAAAACACTGAGTATGCACACCATACACACAAACTGAGACTGCAGGATTGCACATGAGCAAAGTCTTTTATTACTAGATGGAACACCCGGCTACTTCCAGTTTGATGGGGGCTGTAGCCCTAAAAGGGTCTGATTTTGTAATCTCAAAAGGGACCAGATTAAAGTGCTGTCACCATACGTGGAAAGCCATGTACTGTAACTGAGAGCAAGCAGTTCAGATTGTGCTCTCAGATTCTTTGTATTAGCTTTATCAGATCAGGCCATCGGAGAGCAGATAGATAGGTAAGTCTGAAAGACCTCTGAACCCAATTAAAGTTATACCACAAAGAAATCAAATTCATGTGGTTTGCATTTCAGAAAGTTACATTTGGTGGATTGTACTTACTTTTATTCAGTAACCTAATGCAGACCATGTGAACATTCGAAATGCTTTTAACAGTTAAACCAGCTCAAATAACACAGAACCAGAACAGCAATAAAGAATGAATTAAGACTGATTGCAACTGCATCCAACATTTTTTTCTCTGTCCCGTAAAGATATATTTATGTTTGTTGTAATTGTGTCTTCAGCTTTTAGCAATGCAATAGCTATTCTTTACCTTTTAAATAGATGTTTCAAAGGACTAGTTTAAAATTTGGCCTTAATCTGCAGTATGTTTTTATTTGTGCAGTGTTGCAGGGTAAATCTGGATATACTGCGAAACCAACAGTTTGTATTAGTGGTCAAACACCTGTAAGATGTTGGCATTGAAAATCCTGGGCAAAATAAGAACAAAAATATGTGAGACTGAGAAAATCAGTGTTTGGTTTATAATATATAAATAAATTGCCTGGTGATTTTCTTGTTTCATTTGCCAAGTGCTTTTAGTTCTCTGTCACTCTGTATTCATTTCATATACATAACAAATCAACATCAAACTGGTGCAGGGTTAGTTTGTTTGCTACTTTGTTTCCCCTTTTGCTTGCAAAGAGCAATTGCATAAAGATGTTGAGCCCTTCCCCTATGCAGAATATCACAGGGGGAGTTGTGAATGGCCAGCTAAGTATAATACCTTCTTCTTATGCAGTACATTTCCTTAGTAGATCTCAAAGTTCTCACACCCTTTAATGTATTTACCCTCACAACATCTCTGCGAGGTAGGGAAGTACTCATTTGACAGATAGGGAACTGAGGCACAGAAAAACTAAACAGGCCTTGCCTAGGTTCACACAGGAAGTTTGTGGATGAGCAGGTAGTCAAACCCAGGTCTCCAAAGACCTACAGTAGTGCTGTAACCCCTAGACCACCCTTCCTCTGTGGCTATTCCCACCCCCCTTAGTGCTTCTAACTTTGGAAAAGTGGTATAGTTTACCTCCAAAGGCAATAGGCAGAGCTAGCATTAGGCATAAGCAAACTTAGCAATTGTGTAGGGCCTGGAGCACTTTAAGGGAGCCCCCTATTCACTTTTTATTATGTGTTGTGTGGGTGGGAGAGGAGCCAAAATATTCCTGCTAAGGGCCCTCACTGAGCTAGCACCACCTCTGGGAGGAATACAGGGGCATTCAATGGTTAAGTTTCACATTGTGCTCAATCCTATGCTTTGCACAACAAAAACTCCCAATGGCTTCAGTGAGATTTTTGCCCTATTAAGAGAAGGGCATCAGGCCCACAGATTTTTGTAAAACGTGTATTGTTCTCATAGACTCCATCCTGAAGGAAGAATTTTTGGGAGGAAAAGAAATGAGACTTAGGGGGGCAAATTTCACTCTGTCCCATGGCACAGAGCCAGTTGGAGATCAGTGAATGAGCCAGACTTCCTGACTTCGGCGCACAACTGCAGTCCCGGGTAAGATAGCTATTTCCCTCAGCAGCTGTCTTGGTATGGCTTTGTAATAGCTGTACTCCAGCCACTGCCCCATGTGTGAAGTCTGGAACTCTACCTTCTCTACACCTCCCATGCCTTTGGGGATGATGTTGAGGAGATCTTGCACGTGCACAGAGCCCCTTCCCATTTAGATTCAAGATTGGGCTACTTTTAAATTGTTTCAATTTGATGAGGACTGGTCTCTGCATTTTGAATATGCACTCTGTGTCACTGAGAATTTTGTTTTAACTGCTGCTCTTTTTATGAAACTTGCAAAATAAATGTTCAGACTCCCTTTGCAGACTCTGCCAGAGCACATGCAAATTCAGGTCCTAGAGCTGTGCTGATATTAGTTTCCTTTGGACAAATAATAAAGGGTGGAGGAAAGACTCGTCTTAATTTCAAGTCAGTCAGAAACACAGGAAAACTGATTTTTTTGCCGGCGAAAAAAACCATGCTTCTCAGAGAGAATGACAAACCATGAAACATTAATAAATAGCAAGTAATTTGTAGAGTCCACTGTCCTATAAGCCTTTGCTGAAGATCATGTTCATTCTAACATATGGAACTGAAATGTTAATCTCATTCACTGTAAACTGCATTTACTGTTTTTTTAGCACCTTTACTGAAGGCAAGGTGATGTGATTAACCCTGGATGCTAGACACTGCCACTGACTTGTTGTGTAATCTTGCACGTCACTTAGGCCAAAATTTCAAAAGTACTGACAATATTATCAGCCCCAAAATCCAAAATCATGAGATTGGGCTAAAAATTGGGAGATGTTTTTAAAAATTTGGGATGCTTTTTATTTGCCTCTGGCTCTTTAGGGCACAGTTGGGTCACGTGTTCTAGTTTTTCTCTGCAACCCCTTTTCAATTTATTTTTGAAATGAACGATGAGATTCTTATGTAGTCACATGGCTTGGGAATGGGGGCTTTACGAAAAATACCAAAAATTGCAAGACTCTTATAGTAATGGCGTGATTGAGTGCTCCAGTTTTAGGTGCTTTACGGTGTCAATCTTCAGGGGATCTGATTTTCTGAAGATGGGTGCTCAGTCCTTTTTCTTGAGTGCTGCCATCTATGAAAATCCAACAACATAGTCCTAAAATGTTCTTATTGATAAAGTAGTGAAAAATAACAGGACATCTCCCCCTTACCCTGGCTAAAAGATTTGATTTGGCATTTGTTTTTTAAAGCATGTTGTGGCGACTTTTTGTTTTTTCTGAAAACGCTGTCATTGATGATAATATTCATATGTCTGTATTACACTTTATATCTTCAGAATACTGTCCAAATAATAACTAATTAGTACTCAAAGCTCCCACGTGAATAAATACATATTGTTCCTATTTTACAGATGGGAAAATGAAGAAATGGAGAGCCAGGTTCCTATGTCAATAACTGTGTGGCCTTGGGAAAGTCACTTAATCTCTCTGGACCCAACTCTGATCTCAGTTCCACTGGTTTCTTTGGTTAAAACTAGTGGAACTGAGATCAGAATCGGGCCCACAAAGATTAAATGACTTTCCCAAGGCCACACAGTGAGTCAGTAACAAAATGATGTTAAAACTCCTAACTGTATGCTATAAAGTTCATTTACAGTATAGTTATTCTTGAAATATTGTCTTCTGCCATATATACATACTATTTTCTCATACTATTTCAGTATAGAACATAAAGAGATAATGGGTCAAATTCAACCAACTGAAACCAATGGAAGAACATGTTGGGTTGAATTTGTGTTATTGGCAATTTTACAACCTCAAAAACTCCAAGAAAAAGATAACTTCAGTGATAAAGAACAGTGCACGTTTAAACACTAACAATCTGAAGAATTAGAAGAGTATTCTTTCTCCTCCCCCCACCAAATGATCTAACTTTCAGAGTCTCTCACAGAGATTGAGCGGGAGAGACTATCTGGCTCATGCCTCCATATTTCAGCAGATGTAACCTTGGGAATAATTTTAAATACCACATTTCAGACCTGTTTTGCACACAAAGTGAAGTGGAACGAATCTGCTGCTTTTGTACTGAAGGCAGGGGGTAGTAGGAGGGAAGTTTTGTTAATCTTTCATTTTAGTCTAGCTGAAGTTTACTGGATTCACGAACCTAGCAAACAATATCACAGGGATTACCAGGCTCTGTGGGAAATCTTCAGCTGCATCGTTTTCATCTCATCTACCATGTTGACTGATGCCAAGTTATCCTAATCAAGACCTAATGCATTATAAAGCTTGTAATAAAACATATGGGTTTCTCTGAAAGGGGAAAGAGGCTTCCTTTTTGATTGGATAGCTACACTCAAATACTTTATGTAGCAGGGCTGGTGGAGCGGAGGGGGAGAGCTGAGAAATGTGAATTACTGCAAAACATTTGGAAACACTTGTTCAAGCTCTAATGCTCTTTCACCCTCACCCCTCTCTGCTTCCCTCTCAACGTGCAAGGAAGTAGTGGGTGAAAGGTTGAAACAAACTCCTTTGGGTTGGGTTTATGTTTCATCAGGTTCCTGTTTCCTGAGGCAAAGCAATGTCGTTACAGGGAAAACCAGAAGAAGGCATTTTATTTAGAAGTAGCTCTTTCTTAATAGAGGGCTTAGTCCAGATACCATCCCCACCCTCAAAGAATGCTGCAAGTGAGAAGGGGGAGACAGGTTGGTGGAACCCAGTATCCAGATATCAGCTCCCCTGCTGGGCTGCAGTGGGCAGGAAAGTCCCACTCGCTTCCTTTCTCCCTGGCAAGCTGGTGGCTGGCCCAGGGCACAGAAACTCACACCTCTCCATTGTTTTAAATGAGAGAAGTGTTTCTGTAAACCGCTACCACTTACACCCCAGTATATTGAGAAATAGAGGTTGCTAGTTCATAGAACTCAAATAAAGCTGCCGGGTAACAAGTTCATTCTGAATCTTTCTTATCTGTATTGATTTCTTATATTGTGTCTCATCCTGACACTAAAAAATAAGGATGAAATTTGTACTTAGCAAAACAATGAGTTAGATACCAGTACTGTACTTATTCTGTAACCTACAACATTGCCATTATACATTCAGCAGAAGCTCACACACAGTCTTGAATTTTAGAGCCTGTTTCAATAAGGGAGGGAGTACTAGGCAAGTGACCACGTTTATACCCCTTGCTGCAAAAAAAGTGCCGAAGGTTCATTAATTTCCACCTGGGTTGTAACTGGAGTTAGTCAGAAGGGACCTCAGTTTAATGTCTCATCGGAGAGTCAGCATCTGTAACAATATAATGTATTTCTCCTCTCCTAGTACTGCAGTGCAGAGTCAGCATTGAGACTGAGCCCAAATCTTGATGTGGAATTTGAACCTCGTGACCTACTGGCCCAGAGATGAATGGAAGCAACTGAACCATTCTGACAATAAAAAACAGAAATTATTAAGAAGATTAACTCCTTGGCACCAGCAGTCCCAGTATTTATCTTTGTCAGCAATAGGATGCCTGGTGAAAAGAGAGAGCTAGTGCCAAAGGGTTAAATAAATGTGAACTGGCAAGTTCCTCTACATGATCCTTTTTCTTTGTTTGTTGATGAGGTGTAGGCCCTTGGCCATGTAAAGACACACATCTCTCAGTATCAACAGAGTCAGGGAGTACATTGCTTTTTAAACAGAAGAAAGCTGATCTCTTGGGATAGTTTGCTTCATCACCGCATTTTTAATGCTGTCGGGCGTCTGTATGTTATGTAATCTCCATATCGCTATCCACAAACAAAACCTGGTTACAGTGCCTAATGAGTGAGTCAGCAATCAGAGGAGGAGAAAGAAAACATGCAAAATTTATTCTGTTTTTTTTTAAATTATTGATCAAAATGAGTACCAACAGTAAGGGCTGGAGCCAGGCAGGGATAGTACAGGAGGCAGGTGTTGATGGAGATTGGGAGAATCTCATTCATGGATTCCAAGGCCAGAAGGGACCATGTTATTTGACCTCCTGTATAACACAAGCCATATAATTCCTAGAGCGTATCTTTTAGAAAAACATCCAATCTCCTAGTAATGCAGCTCAGTTGTCACTGTTCAAACTCTGGGCCTCTCTTGAGTGGTGACTGCCTCAGTGGTAACAAATCCACTGTTTTTCCTTCATGACATAATTTGTAGCAGGGCCATCAGGCCTCACTTCCTTCCGAAGGTGCGAAAATGGGAGGGGGGGGGTCCCTCACTCGGAAGGGCAGCACACGATTACTTTCTGTCTTAACATTGTGTTTTATTTTTCAGCCCGCTCCTCTCATTTTTAATGAAAGAAAGATGAGGCCATGGTAAAAATATATGCTAGGGAGGAGTTTGCCTTTCAGTCAATTAAAAATAGCTACCTGTGGGCCGTCACTGATTCATGCAAAGCACCACAGAGCAACCCATTTCCTACGTTTGCTATGCTATGTTTGCTGCAGTGAAAAATTTCAAACATGTGCCTGCTAAAGTAAATTTTATGAGATTAGGCATTGCGGGGTCATTGGGTTTTTTGTTTTGGTGATGTGTTTGCCGTTTGAGCTGCACTACCTTGGTTGATGGCTGGGCTTAGTTGTTACAGTGTAAATGTCTGACTGATGATATTGTAAGTTGTTATAATGTGCAAAAGGAAAACGCAAACCCTCATCCATTACTATAATGTTCTCACGATCATTATATGTTTTTCTGGGCTGTTTACAAATAAGTCTGCCCCTCTGAACATCGAAACCAGCAAATTCTTTCATTCTCCGCAAGACTGAAATGTACAACTACTTATGACCTTTTCTTTTTCCCATTGTCATATCCAGGACGAAATTCTGACTCCACTGAAATCAAAGGGAGCTTTGCCATTCATTTCAGTGGGGCCAGGATTTCAGTCCCTCATGCCTGCTACGGGGTGATGAATGTAATAAACCTATGCTGATGGGCAGGTTTTTCCTGTCGGTGTAGGTAATCCAGCTCTCCAAGAGACAGTAGCTAGGCAGGGGTACCAGAACCTTTGTAAAAGGGGGAGGAGGGGCAAGGTGAAAGCTTCTGGGAGGCCTGGGCACAAGGGGTGCCAGAGTCTGCTGCTTTTGGGAAAGGAGGAGTCTATACAGGAAGGATGGGCTAAACCAAAGCAGAACCAGATTGCTGGCCGGTAAAATTAAAATGGTCTAGAAGAGTTTTTAAACTAAGGGCTGGGGGAATGCCGACAGGTGCGGGGGAGAATGCAGTTCGGACAGAGACATTCCATAGGGGAGGATATATTAATGGGGATTCACTATATCCTAGTGAGGATGAAAGGATGGAAGATGATAAAGTAATAACAAGGTAATAAGAGGGTACAAGATATATAGGAAGGACAGAACAGATTGTGCTGGTGTGGGGGAGTGACATAGTCAAATGTAGTAAAAGAAAGAAAGCATAGTCAAATGTAGTAAAAAATCTTAAATGAACCAAACTGTACCATAGAATCTCTATGAATAGTAATACCATGCTTGAATAATAAGAATAGAGCAGTAGGGATATATTACCGTCCGCCTGCCCAGGATGGTGATGGTGACTGTGAAATGCTCAGGGAGATTCCCCCCCCCCCCCATTTCGCTATCTCTTTCTCTTCCCCCTGCCCTATCCCAGCCTCCTTCCCCACTGCCTCCTCGCCATCCCCCTTCCCTACTGCCCACAGCCTCTCCCCACTCCATCCCCTTCTTCTCCTCACTGTCCCCAGCTTCTATCGCCCTCCCCCACTCCCCTATCCCCTTCTCTTCCCCCTATCCTATCTCATTCCCCTTCTCCACTGCCTTCTCCCCATCCCCTTCCCCACTGCCCCCATCCCCCTTCCTCTCCCCACTGTTCCCTGCTCCTATCCCCCTTCCCCTTCCCCACTGCCTCTTCCCTCACCCTACCCACTTCCCCCTGCTCCTAGTCCCCCGCCCCACTCCTCCATTTTGCTCTCCCTGCCCCATTTCCCTATCCCCTTCTCTTCCCCCTACCCATCCCAGCTGTAGCACTTCAGTGTAGATGCTACCTATGCTGCCAACAGGAGGGGTTCTCCCGTCGGTGGAGGTAATCCACCTCCCTGAGAGGCAGTTGGTAAGTCAACAGGAGAGTTCTGCCATTGATCTAGCGCTGTCTATACCAGTGGGTTAGGCTGGTTTAACTGTGACACTTAGGGGTGTGGATTTTTCACCCTGCTGAGCGGAGTAGTTACATTGACCTAATTTCCTAGTGTAGACCAGGGCTGAGGATATGCATACAATGCTACAGTCGCACAGCTGCAGGTACGCTACTATAGTGCTGTAGTGTGGATGCTTACTATAGTGACGAAAAGGGTTTTTCTGTTGCTGTAATAAATCCACCCCCTCGAGAAGCAGTAGCTAGGTTGATGGAAGAATCCTATCAGTCTCTACACCGGGCCTTAGGTCATCTTCAGTATGTCTCCGAGGGGTGTGAATTTTTCATTCTGCAGAGCACTTCATGAGACAGATCCTTTCCTGAATCCCACCCTGTGGATTTCAAAATGTTTCATTCTGCAGATCACCAAGGGATTCACTGTCCAGTGATGTTTTGTACACACAGTTTCAGAATAACTGATCTAGTGTGACACAGTGATGGTATTTGTTTATTTCAAAAGCAACCCTACTAGATACCTCATGTGCCAATCTGTTTTCATTTTTCAGTTTTGTTTTGAATTTTTGGGATGTGGGTAATGTTAGTTCCTCAGTGAACACAAAAATTAGCTGTTCAGATGTTGTATCAAAATGGTACAGTTTCAACTACACTGGCCATAGTTACTCCAGATTATATGAGGTCAAAAAATATATTTAGGAGAATATGGAAAATTGTATTTCACACCTTCAGCCTTTTCCAATATATCAGTGGTTCTTAATCAAGGGTCCTGGGGCTCCTGAGGGGCTGCGAGCAGGTTTCAGGGGGTCCTCCAAGCAGGGCTGGCATTAGACTTGCTGGGACCCGGGGCAGAAAGCTGAAGCCCCACCTCATGGGGCTGAAGCCTGGGGCGCCGAGCCCTGCCACCCTGGGCTGAAGCTGAAGCCTGAGCAACTTAGCTTCATGGGGCCCCCTGTGGTATGCGGTCCCGGGCAGTTGGCCTGCTTTCCCATCCTGGCTTAATGTTAGTCCTGGCTTTTATATGCAGAAAACCAGTTGTTTTGGCACAAGTGAGCCATGGAGTTTTTATAGCATGTGCGGGAGAGGGGGCGGGCGGCTCAGAAAGAAAAAGGTTGAGAACCCCTGCAATACGCACCAGTGAAAGTTTTGCATTATTAATATGTTCCCTAACAACATTTTTGTAAACTTTGAAAGAGATGGCCTCTTCATTGGATACATGGTAATTAATTTTATTTATTGGTTGTTAGTGACTGGGATTCAATCTCTGTGAAGTACATTGGCTGCCAGGTAGAATAGGGGTGTACCAAATATGTCCCTAAACCAAGGACAGTTGTGTAAGTGTGTGTCCTGTGCCTCTCATAACTTGTAAAAAATATTCAGAAATACTTCTGGGTATGTACAATATGCTAGTCTCAGTAGCGCTGCATAATCTTGTCGAGCTCAGAGCCAGCTAGTTCTGGGGAGGGCTTTGTCAATAATGCATGGATTTTTAGTATCTCTTTTTTCCTCCAGTGAGGCAAGGGTCTCATTGTTTAATTGGCTCTCTGCAAGAACTTTTGTTTTTAGCTACCCTTTTCTGAATAATGTTACATACAAAAAGTGTGTTAAAAATGCTATTCGTTTGGGTTGTCCATACAACCGTAATTCTACTGTGCGTATACTTTATGATACAGTCTTTAATTACATGATCACATACTATTTTTACCACAGGCCTCCTGCCTCGTTTGGTACACTGGATGTACTGTTTCTTACTGAGTCAGTGCAGCTGAGTGTCTGAGAATAGCATCTGCCATAGGGTGACCAATATTATCAGGACCATCCTGATATTAGGGGCTTTGTCTTATATAGGCAACTATTATCCCCCGCCCCTCCCCTCCTCTTCCCCCCAAAAAGTGTCCTGATTCTTCACACTTGCTATCTGGTTACCTAGTCTGCCAAAGTGGAGAACTGGGTTCTGTTCCCGGATTGGATACCTGAGATGCCTTGCTTAATTTTCAAGATTGTGAAGGGTACAGAATTATTAATACCAGTTAGTAAAAGTGAGATTAGCCTCCCAAGTATCAGTGCAGTGCATTCTCCCCTATGTGTAACCAACAAAAAGTGGGGAGTGGGAGGGCAGAGTCAATCTGTCAACTGATAGATCTGAAAGAATCAGATCAGAATGGACACTTAGCCTTTTTACATCAGCAGAAGCTCATAGATCAATGAGACTGGCAATACCCAAGCCAAAGCCCTGTATCTGTTACATGACCAGCTCTTAAACCAGATTTAAAGGGCTTAAGGAAATCTGAGGGCTCAAGATAATGCTCTAGATAATGCTGGAGCTGCTTCTCAATGACCTTCTAGATAACCTTCCCCAAAAAAGGAAGGTTACAGGCAGTGTGACAATTGAGAAGATTAGCTGTATTGATATGACAACATTAGGATGTTAGGAGAATAGCTCAGTCCCTGAAGCACAGCGTTTTGCTGATGTTTGTTGGACTGGGGCAGCTTTGAGAGCTTGTCATAGCTCATAAGACTTGTGGGAAATAATGACTTTCTGTTTGTGTCCTGTGTTGTTTTAATTGTTCTGGTGGTGTCATTCTTCATGTTTTGTTAACAGGTTGTAGAAAACTGATATGCAGTGTTTTTGGAGTAGTTGGTTCCAGTAGTCTAGAATCCATACCAGTCAAAGTTGCCTAAAATAAGCTATTTGTTCTGAATGTCTTATATGCAAATACATATAGACATCCTTGTGTAGGTGTTTATATTTGGTTTGGTAGTTTCTCAAAAGAGCAGGATATTTGCTGGACATAGAATAACAAATTTTAGTCTCCTACTACTTACCTTTTGTATTTCATATCCTAACTCAGGGGTGGGGAAACTACGGCCCGCAGGCCACATCTGGCCCATGGGACTGTCCTGCCCAGCCCCTGAGCTCCCGGCCAGGGAGGCTCACCCCGGTCCCTCCGCCGCTGTCCCCTCTGCCCCCATAGTTACACCACTGCGTGGGCAGCGTGGCTTGCGCCCGCCCACCTCCTAGGCTTTCAAATAAGCCTGTCCTGCCGCTCTGAGCAGCCGGGTAAGGGTAAGGGTAATGGTAAGGGGGCAGGGGGAGGGGGGCTTGGATAAGGGATGGGAGACCCCGGGGGGGGCAGTCAGGGGACAGGGGGTGGTTGGATGGGGTGGAGGTTCGGGGGGGAGGGGGTCGGTCAGGAGACAGGGAGCAGGGGGTGTTGGATAGGGGGTGGGGTTGGGGAGGACAGGGAGCAGGGAGGGTTGGATAGGGGGTGGGGTCCTGGGGGGGCAGTTAGGGATGGGGGACCCTAGGGGGCAGTCAGGGAACAGGGAGCGGGGGCAGGGGGTTGGATAGGCATGGGAGTCCCGGGGGGCCTGTCAGGCAGCAGGAGTGTGGATAGGGGTTGGGGCAGTCCGGGGACAGGGAGCAGGAGGGGTTAGATAGGGGTGGGGGGATCCTGGGAGGGGGCAGTCAGGGGACAAGGAGCAGGGGGGGTTGGATAGGTTGGGGATTCTGAGGGGGGCAGTCAGGGGGTGGGAAGTGGGAGGGGGCAGATAGGGGGCGGGGGCCAGGCTGTTTGGGGAGGCACAGCCTTCCCTACCCAGCCCTTTATACCGTTTTGCAACCTTGATGTGGCCCTCGGGCCAAAACGTATGCCCACCCCTGTCCTAACTGGAAGCTCAAATCCACTGATATGAGGGCATACCAAGCACTTTTTTTGTATTCCCCATTTACCTTTTAGCTGCCCACTAAAGACTTGATCCAATGCCCATTGAAGTCAGTGGAGAGATTCCTATTGAGTTCAATGGGCGTTGGATGAGACTCTGTGTGGATATAACATTAGTGGCAAATACAACAGAGTTGGTTTTGACATTCGGGGGAAATTTAATCCTGTTCTGTGTAGAACATCTTGGCTAATTTAGATGGGTTTCACAGAGATGCCACCAGTATCTGCCATTATTATTCTATCAGTATTATTCTGTTCTGTTGCATATCATGACCTGTCCCATATAGAAAACTAAATGTTCAATTAGGGGAATGTCTGCCCTTCCTTCATTTAAATTTTTTGTACTGCTACCATTGTCCTAGGTCTCTTGCCAAACCAGACAGTGTGTATCTGTGTGCATGTGGGAAAATAATAATATAATACAGCCTCAAAAATCTGTGTGTAGTGTGTGTGTGAGAGAGAGATCTTTGTGAGGTATGGTGATATTGTTACCCCCGACCGAAGTACCCAAAACTTTGTCTGCAGGGAAGGAATTTTCAGTTGTTTTGCATGGAGTCAGATACGGTCTCATATGCTATTCTAATTGTGTAACAGAAATTTGGGGTTTATGTAGAAAAAAGATAAGATGATTTCATTTGCGTGGTTCATAACCTGGAAGCTCTGGATTTGTGGGTGTACCTGAGGTGTGTGCTTGCACAGTCTCTCTTACTAACAGGTATGGATGATCTAATCTTGCTATCTAGTTTTATATACTTGCATCACCATAGTATTTGAGTACCTGACAACGGTCAAGGGTTTGATTGAGAGGGGAAAAGTAACAGTGAGAGGTGACAGCATTGCTGCATAGCCTTCATCAGTGAAAATGGATTAGTTTGTATCTTGTTAGAAGAGGAGTACTTGTGGCACCTTAGAGACTAACAAATTTATTTGAGCATAAGCTTTCATGAGCTACAGCTCACTTCATCGGATGCTGTAGCTCACAAAAGCTTATGCTCAAATAAATTTGTTAGTCTCTAAGGTGCCACAAGTACTCCTTTTCTTTTTGCGAATACAGACTAACACGGCTGCTACTCTGAAACCTATCTTGTTAGAGATGATCATAGCTCTTGGATTTTTGCATAGCATTTGATCCAAAAGTCTAATCCCTCCTCCTAAATCCGAGCCAGTTTGTGGAGCATGGCAAACAGAAACTCTGTCTTCTTCTCTGAAGAAGAGCGAAAAAATATGTCTCAAAGTATAAAAAGAAGAATGGAGTATATGGAAAAGCAGGTGGGGAGAGGATTGTATTTCTTTTAGGCAGGGACCATGTCTGCCCACTGGTTTGCACCACTCATAGTCCAGTGAGGCCCTGATTGGAACCTTCAGGTGCTATAATAATATAATTAAGTAATAATAATGATAAAAGGAAAAACAAGTGAGACATAGTACTCTCTTTTTAAAAAAATAGTTAATTGAAAGTGTGCTTTATGACGCATTTTGAATCTATGATTTAACAATAGTTTGACTACTTCTTTTTAAAAAAAAACAAAACAAGTACACACATATACCAAATATAAAAATTTTCCTTGTTCTAAATGGGGTAAGTTGCTTCTCCTTCCAAATTGTTTGTTGTCTCCTTCATCTTGATTTTGCAAACTTGAATAGTATTAATCATAATGTATAGTTCTGGTATATATTTACAATTAATTTACTGTTGCTTTTTACCGGCTTTCATGTTTATAATTAATCCACATAGCAACTCCTTTCCCTGTAAACTAGCATTTCTCCTTGAGGAAGTTTGGTATAATCAATCTCAGTTTCTCACTCTTGTCGAACCATCCTGTGCCCTGACTTCCAACTCCTACTGCATTAATAGTGCATCATTCTAGAAATCAATACTTAGTACCATAATTCTGCCTAATCACTGAGGCAGAGAACTATAAATTTAGAACATTTCCTTATGTATGTATTATTCAAAATGAATAAAATTGGCCACATTATATTTTTGGTACTTATCTGACTCCCATTACTGTAGTACCTAACGATCTTTAATGTGTTTATCTTCGCAACACCACTGTGAGGTAAGGAAGTGCTATTTTGCCCATTTTACAGGTTGGGAACTGAGGCAATGTACCAATCACTGAGAGATGTGTGCAATGTCACACAGGAAGTCTGTGGTGAAGGGATTTGCACCTAGGTCCCCTGAGTCCAAGGCTAGCACCCTAACCTTCTTTTCTGTCTGCCATCTAAAACCTATCTGACTTGATCTATTTTAGACTTTTCTGTTGTGACCATTACCACAGAATCTAAGTACTTCCCATATAAACAAGATCAATATAGCATGAGCCTAATGAACTTGATGAAGTCTTCTGTTCTTCTTCTCCCTTACCTGTTTGTAGGAGGCTCTGCTTGGAGAATATAGAACATTGTTCCCTTTAATGTTCTCATTATGGTGAACATGCTTTATCAAAATACTATTCCCTAAATTGGTTAGGCTTTGGATGAGCCAGATCTTCTTTGGGAACTTCTTGAACAATTGAACCCCTCGATCAAAAGAATTTCATCTCCACCTGTTGTGTGTCTTGTCCTCCTGAGTTTTGTCATCTTTATTGTTCCAGAGAGCACAGCTGTCTTGGTGGGTAATGTATCTTGAAAGGGCCTCCACTGAAGTCAATAAAAGTTCTGTTCTGGTTCTTCTGCTGTACCCATCACCATGGCATCTTTGTGCAAGCACATATGAAGGCACACTTGGGCACTGTATTCATGTTAATTCATATGTATGTATTTGTTTACTCTTCAAAAGTATATGCTGTACAAAACTGACTAGCATCTGATATCTACTCATCCCACCAAGAAAGGCTAGAGTGCAAGTTATTATAGTCAAGGACACACACACACACACACAAACCCGAAGAAGGAAAGGGAAGAGGAGAGGTACAGTATGGAAGAACTATTTGCCTTCCACCTATTATGTTTGTTTCTATCCCATTTAGGGCCTTGTGGTCCTTACTCGGACAAAATTCCCATGGGAATCAATGAGAGTTTTCTAAGTAAGGACTCAAGGATCAGTTCCAATATTAATATTATTTCTCAAAATATGAGGATATTCTCTACCTTCTGTTCCTGAAAAAATAGTGTTGGGGACAAACAAGAAAACATAATCTTGCATTACTATCCTGACCTTCCTTAAATGCTACATGATTTCCCCCCTTCTTGTGACAACACAAATATGTAATAATAATTGCCTGAGGCTTATTCCCCAGTTTGGTTTTGGCTGTCGGGAATGGTACACTCTTACAGTTTCCAAAGGGGGCTTAGGCAAGGCCTCTGCAGTTGTCTCTTTAAAAAGTTTAAGCAAAAATTCCGTCATGTCATGTCTTTCTAACTCTTCAGGCACACCCAGCAGATGTAAGTTTGATCCAAGTCTGTTCTCTAGGTCCTTCATTTTTAGCTGGAACTTAGCTAGGTCATTACTGAGCATACAGACACCCTCCACACAGCCTGAATTTTCTTGCTCTACCTCAGAAATACTGCTGCTAAATGTTTCAAATCTAGAATTCTTTTTTCCCATCACCTCATTAAGTTCACTGCTTTTTCTTGCCCATTTTTATTTCTTTAAAAACACCCTTAAAAGTAATCTCCTGCACTTTCACGTTAACATATTCTATAGACCTGTCACGTTTAAGCGTAACATATTATTTGCACTGCAGGAACGAACCCACATTCCCAACCCTAATCCTTAAAAAATCATGCACCAGCCCACAAAACATGAGATTATACATTTGGGGTTCTTTTAGTTTGCTATCTGGTTTTTGCTCCTTTGGAGAATATTTTGGTCATGTTTTCAAGCTTTTCTCCTTCACTAGAAATTGGACTAGAAATTGGTTTTCTTTTTAAACGAAAGCAGAGATTCTCATGTAATCACTTGCTTCCAGGTGTTGGGGCTTTAAGAAGTACACCAAATATCATGACACTCACAGCAAAGTTGTGAGAGTTGGCAGTGCTGGGACCGACAAACTGATGTAGTGAGATGTTAAATAGTAAGAAAGGGATGGAAAAGGACGCATATCACATTGAACAAAATTCAACTATTTGTTTCCTTAAGCTTTTGTCTTGTGACCTTAAATGCTTCCTAGTTGTGCTTCCTCAGTTCTTCATGTCTACCAAGGAACTTGTAGAGCTGGGTATACTGTTACAGAGCTGAGTTAATGCTTTGCAGTAAATAGCACATTTGATATTTTTAGTCCTGTTTATGAATAATCTGTATACTGACTTTGATTTTTATTGATTTGCTTTTTTCGAAGTTATTCAGTTCAATTCAACAAATGTTTCAGGAAAATTATTTTCAGCCAATATTTAAATAGGTTGTGAACTAAATTCTGGACTATTGCTTTGAGTATTTCATTTCCATTCATAATTTGCTATTTGCTGTGTGTAAATGAATAAACAGGATCGTGAGCATCATCAAAGCGCGTTCTCAATTTTTCTTACAATGCAACTGATTTGAGAAATTTAATTTTGTCCAGTTCTCACCACTTTTGGTCCTGTAGTCTCAACAAAGAAGCTGTCATTTTTTTCTTACTTCCTTGGTAACATATTTCCAGTGACTTCCAAATGTTTAAAGTAACTGAGATTCAGGATCCAAATGTTTTAAAATAGATACAGGCCCAAGCCACAAAGATTGGTTCCAGATCCAGCCTTTGCCAAAATCTTAAGGTGATGGGATCCAGAGTTTTGGTTGGGGCCTGTATCTATTTCAAACAAGTCACTCACTCACCTTTTACCCTGATGGGATCCATCTTGGATATGTACAACACAGGCAGCCTCCCACTAAGTTTTACCAGGAACCCGAAGGAGCGCGCTCGCTCTCTCTCTCTCTCTCCCTTTGAGGTCAGTAACAAAGGAAATTTGCATTTGAAAAAAGCAGAAGTGATATGACTTACAGTTCAAGGTTTTTGATTCAGGCAAGTTTCCAATCCAGGTCCTGTGTTTTGTGAATGGGTAATGTGGCTCTTTGACATAAATTCGATTTTAGATTGTTTCCCACCCAAATTAAGGAACCTTCCTCGCACGTAGGATGATAGAATGGAAAAGAGGGTGGCACCTGCCTTAAAATGCAGCAGTCTCTCTAAGGAAAAATGCTAGTAAATAATTCTTGCTTGCTAGGCCAGAAAGGGCTGGGAGTGCTGCATGCCCTGCCCTGGTGGGCAGGGAGTCACTGTCTGGCTCACACACTGGCACTGACACAGTGCAGATGGACCTGTGTCCAGCCTTCCTTGACCAGAGGGAGAGTTACTGTGAGTCAGAGGGCCTTTGGGGATGGGTGGGAGAGAGGAACAGGATATGAGTTAAAACATGGTAAAAGGTTCCTTCTTTCCAACTTTGCAAAAGAACTGAAAATCAAAGTCCTGTACATATATAGTACCTACGAAATATTACTGTGCCTATTTCAAAACAAACTTTGCTGGCAACCATCTGAATTATTGTACATGTAAATATAACTTGTATGTGGCTTTTGAGAGAATAACTAACCAAGCCTAATAAATATCACTATTTTATCCATTTTGGAAGTGTTATTCTTAGGCCAAATCTTGATCTCATTGAAGTCAACAGTAAAACATTTGTTTTAGGGCCCTATCCTGCCAGTACTTTTGATGAGACGACTCACTGTGTAAGGTTAAGCATGGGTGTAAGTGTGTGCAGGATTGGGGCAATGTGTGTGCATTTTAAAATGCTATATCCCGTGAAAGAACACTTTTTGCTTTATAAATAGGTGCCTTTCTTTGGCAGTTTAGAAGAGCTTAGAAGTGCCTTTCAGTTTAGAAGAGCTAACAGTACTGGCAAAAACTTGGGATTTCTGGATTCCTGCCAGGAAATCAAACCAGCCTGTGACTCAACAAAAATTCATCAAACTGAAGATGTTTCCATGATTTATTTTGGGTTCAACAAATTGGCATTTTGCAATGAAACAGAGTTTCGTTGGAAAATTGCTGACCAGCTCTAAGAGGAAGCTCAATATTCTCATTTTACTGTAATCTCCTTGGTCTTTTATCCAGATTGTGCTCTATGAAACAAACACAAAACAACACAGGACACAGTATTTTCTGGGTAATGTCTTTGGCTGTGAGCACTGTTTATCCATCATAACGTTAAGGGCATAGAGATTTTCTTATTTTATTTCATCTTGCACCAGGCAGATTTCACAAAAACCTTTCTGCATTTCATCTCCATTCATGTCTGTTCTTCCTCTTTAGCAGTAGTGGATTGGTTCCAAGTACCTTTTGCACTGTTTCTTTCTTTTCCTTTTATTGTGTCGATTTTTAAAAGTTTGATTGGTGTAAAAGTAGAAAGAGTTAAAATATGGGATTAAATAGCATGTTGTCTTTATCAAACTGGAGCTAAAGCATTTAGATTGTTTTTGAAAGAGGATGTTTATCAAATAGGTTTTTATAATGCTAATACAGTTTGAATCAAAATGACATAAACATCTCCCAAACAAAAAAAAAAGTCATTACAAAGTTTTAGAGTTAAAGTATGTCTGAGTCAATTGCCATTAGCTCTTCCCTCTCAACCCTATGCATCCCAAAGTTACACTTTATTTATACAACCCCTCCTCCCCGCAAACAAAAAACACAAGACACAGCATCAAACTAAGTCCCTTTCCTGCAGAACTCATTGCAGGAGGAGGGCCTAAATATGAAAATGAAAACTAAGTAATCTAGCCAGTTCCTTACTGCCATTCAGTCCCACCCAACTCACTAACGTTAACCTTGCCCCCGTTTTATCCTGTAAAATGTTCTTGGATGTATACTGTTTATTTTATATATTGTTAATTAATTAGTATAGGCTTCGCAGAATTCAATTTTTTTTATAATTTCAGCTGAGTATATTGATTATTTTAAGTATTTTTTCTGTTTTTATCTATTTAAATGTTCAGAGTTTAAGCAATTTTTTTTAAAAATCAATTTACATGTTCACAATTGTGGAAAATTATGGGGGAGGTCAAATTATAATTAATCTAAGTACTGTAGATGTTGAGCTTCAAAAAATTAAAGCTTTATAACCATTAAAACTCAAATTGCCAACATCATATGTCAAAATATACAAAGTAAATATCCCAAACTCTAATAAGTTCTCAGGCAGCATTTCTCTTACTTTGCCTATTTGTAAATTTTGATTGTTACAGACATTTTTTGTTGGTTTATGTGTGTACATTGCCATTTACCAGCATTTACCAGTAAAACCTCATCTTTCTAACCCTAATTATGTTGTAAAAAATTTCAAAAGGGATGTAATTCTAGGCTGAAAAATGGGGCCAAATTTCAATAGAAAAGCTTAGCAAATTGGAATTTAAAATTAGTTTCCATTCAAGTTACATTTAATAATGATTTGGGGGTTTTCTCTGAATTTTCTACTGAAATATTTCTATTCCAAAATCAGAAAAAAAATATCAAAATTAGACCATTTCATCTTCAAAGGAATCCTCCACGACCCCAATCCTGCAGGTACATAACCATGTTCATAACTTTACTCATGTGAGTAGTTTTATAGGTTAAATTTTTTTAAAGTGCCTAAGTGACTTAGGTTCCTAAATCCCATTTTCAAAAGTAGTTTAGGTACTTAGGAGTCTAAATCATATTAACTTTTAAAGTAGTTTAGGCTGCTAAGTGCCTGAGTCGCTTTTGATGAGACATAGTCTCACTGAAGTATACGGAATCTATTTTGTGAGGGAAGTTTCATACATGCTTAATGGTTTGCAGAATTGGAGGTCCCTGGACCTGATTCAACAAGTACTTAAGCATCAGCCTAACTTTCAATACATGAGTAGTCTTGTTGACCTCCACAAGTGTAGCCAACTCCCGCTGAAGTCAGTGGGACTGCTTGTTTGATTGAAGTTAGGCTTCACCTCAATGCCTTGATGAAGTAAGGTCAGTGTGAGACTAAGAATTCAAAATTACACATTGGCAATACATAAAATAAACTTCCCCCTCTCTCTGCAGCAGAACTCCCAATAATGCCAGTGAGATGCGTGTATATTTATCAATGGCAATAGGCAGCTATTAGTTGTCTTGTACAGTTCTTGGAATGGTGAGAATTCTTTCCCCTGCTTTTCTTTTTCTTTGTTTTGTGGGTTAATCTAGTATTCTTAAAAGTGAGACACTGATAGAGACTTGGTTATACTTGGATATAGTGCAGGCTGTCACTGCAGACTCCCTCATCAAGAGCTACCATTATACTCAGCGTAGCACCTTCCAGTCGTGATCTTTGTTGAGCTGACCGTCACCCAGGCCTAAACTGTGCCAAATTGTCGTCTTGTCCTGTATTGCGGGACAAAATGTAATGTGAAACAGCTGCTCTTTGTGGTTCTCTGCTCCTCATGGCACCTGAGATTGTACTCATAAGAGGAATAAGAGTGTATTCATTGGTATAGGAAGATAAGATCCCTTTCTAAACAATGAGAGGTACAATGACTGTTCACTACTCTTAACCCCTATTGGGAAATAGTAATAATAATAATGAATAATGAATATGATATAATAGTATTTATAAAGCATTTTTTATCCATCTCTCTCAAATGTGGGTGGATGAGTGAAAAAGCTGATTCCCTTCAATGTATATCACCTTCTTTAGAGCCCAGGTCTGTTGCTGCATGAAATATTTTAATATAAGCCTCTGTTGGATTTCTTTAAGCAGAACCTGCACTAAAATAAGCTTTTATTTCACCTTTTGATTCCAGTCTGGCAGGAGCCATCCAGCACTCATCAAATGAGATGCATTTGTGGTATTTAAGTACTTTGCAGGCAGCAGATAATGCTGAGCCATAAACACTGTGTATACGTTGCACCCAGCCCCTGGCCTTTATATGCCCCAGCCTGTTCTTGTGGAGTTAAAATTAGCGGGGTCTGTCATGAGTGCCAGGATGGGTGATGGTGGGTGGTTGCTGAGAGTAGCGGAGAACAGAGGGACAGAGCCTGGTGCTGCCAATTGCAGAAGAGCTCCGTCATATGGCAGGAATCTCTGCCCTGGGTGACAGACAACACTGATTAGAAAGGCTTAAATGTCAACATTGTTCTGGACTGATAGTTGGAGGTATTCCAAGAGCATTTTAGACACGAGACTGTGGAGTTTTTTTTCTCCCAAGCTGCTTCTGTGCCCCTTCCCCTGCGCCCCCCCAGTGCTGTAAGTCATACTGTCAAGTACTGAGTCTTCAGACCTGCAAAGAAATCTTTTAGAGCACCAATTTTAAAAACTGCAGTAGATTTTTTTCCCTTTTTTTTTAAAATTCTTTCCCCACCCTTTTTTAATGTATATGGCCCACTTTGTCAGCCTGGTAAGGGAGGAGGGTGGCCCTGGAGGGAGAAGTGGAGTAAAAGACTTGTTTTGACACATGGGGCTTTGCATTTTGGAAGAGGTCGATAGCACTCTGCTTAGTGACCACAATTTGGTTACAAACACTGCGTAGCTGTGACGCTTTGCCAAAAATGCTTTGTAAGGTGGCCTGCATTTTTGTTCCCCTTGTCTGATTCATTTTTAAATATATTATTACCAGAAAGGTTTAAGGACAAATTTATTGCTTGCAAAGAGGGTCCAAAATCCCCAGGGCTGAATAAACAAAATGAAAACAGGAGAAGTGCATTTATAGGCCACTTGAAAATAAGAATGCAGTCTTAAAAAGGTTTCTTTAAAATGAAAAATGGATGACTGAGTCGCCAACTGCCACTAATCTAGAAGTGAGTGCCTTTGTAGTGCTGCCGGCTGCAGTGCTAAACTCCTTAGTTGGGCCATTCGGTGATAGGGCAGGAGTGCTTCAGAGAACATGTGCTCCCCTTTTGTTTAGAAACCATCCTGTATTTGGAATAAGTGCAGCAGAAGTGGACTGTATTTTCCATTTCCCTGTTTGTTCCTGTGAGTGTGTGGGTGCACTGGATGGGTGGGGGGGATGATCCTGATTAAATCGAATGGAAGTACTGTCAGATTTTCAGGAGTCAGCCTTTCAGAATTTATTTTATATGGGAAAGGCATTGATGTCTAATGTTTAGAGCAGGGTTGCCAGGTCCTTTTGCTGGCTCTGCTGATGACTTGTTCTGCGAATTTTGGCAAGCCACATAATTTTTCCTTGTCTAAGTTTGTCCTTCTGTTAAAGGGGTATGATAGCACATGCTATGCAGAATATTTTGAGGCTTCTTTTATTAAAAGTTTGAAAAGCACTTTTAGTTCCTCTGATGGCATGTACTATAGAACTGTACATTACTGTAGTGTGATGTGTTTGAATTTGAACATATTTTTTTTCTCATAGGGGAGGAAACACCGTGGCAGAAAACATCTTAACTTATCTTTTCCTTATTTATCCAATTCTATGGCATTCTAATAAATTATGGGCCAATCTGGTGTCCATTATTGTTAGTAGGGGTTTTGCTCTTGACTTCAGTCTAGTAGAATCTGCTGTATTTAGGTCTTATGTCCACTACAAGATATGTCTTTCAAGGCATGGCTGAAGATCAAAAGCAGTAGCCATTAGCAGATAAGTAAAATTCTGATTACCCAACATCGGTAACATCTAGACAGTGCGATTGTATTTTCAGCATTATTTGCTATTCTATGTGAGACATATCATGTCTCATATACTACCCGTCCTGCTCTCGGGTGAGCCCCAACAGCAGAAGCAGAGTTATCTTGGAAGGCCAACAACTCAGTTTTCCCTACAAATTCTGCAAGAAAGGAATTTAGACAGGCAGGGATTAAATGGGCTGGAGAACCAGTGCAGATGGGGTTAATTTTGAACTGCATGATCCAGTTGTCAGATTTTTTTTAAAGGGAAGCAAGATTTGACTGGTAATGGGAAAGACAATACTTATCTACTGACTAGAGACTGGAGAGCCTTGTTAATACTGTGCAAAGAGTAGAATGCTCTATGAGGTTTTTTTAATTGTACCCTAAAAAGGGGAAGACATTTTGTTATTGTTATCTGCTTGTTTGTTAAAAAAGGGAGACTTTTTTTAAAAAAAAAGCAAAATTAAACTCTGGAAAGATAAAAAACGTTACGGTGGTTCCTATTTAGTTTCATGAGCTACCCTCTCTGTAGTTGAGGGGAAGCCCATCCTGTGACAATGTATAATTCATTCATTTAGTCATGGGTTAATTGAATACGTCTCATCTTTTTGTTAATGGTATGTACAGTGACTAACACCATGGAGCTCTGATCCAAGGTGGTGGACCCCTAGGCACTTTCACGATACAATTAATAATGATCCCCTATGTAAAATGACATTTTGAAGTTGAAAGTGCTGATAGGAGGAAAGCAAGCAACTCAAGCCACATCAGTAAGTGTAAAGTCTCAGGAATGTTAGAGCTTGTTTTGTGTTTAAAAGAATATGCTGCACCATACCACAATATATAGTTTTGATTGGCAATTTCAGTCATTCCAGCCCAAAGCCATACAGAAAGTCCATGGTCAAGGTGGGAATTGAACCACCTCCTGTGTCCCAGTGCAGCACAATAAGACATAAGAACTCCACTTATATTGTTAGTTAGTTTAATGGGTCCTACTCTTAACTTGCTGCCTCATCAGTTAGTTTTTTCATTAGAACTTGAGATTCTACCTTGTAAAGTAACAATGACGTGCTAAACTACAGTTCACGAGTCTTAGCTTGTGATGTTCTGTCATGTTCTACCTGTAAAATCCCCAACAGTGGTGCTTGAATCTTGTTGGGTCATGTGACAACTGAAAAAGGCATTGTCCTCTTCTGTTGGTCTTTATTTTGCTTGCATTGGTAAGAAGTTATTTTGCATTTCATGCTAATTAGTAGCATGACTTGTTTTGATTCATCATGTGAAAGGTATTTATGAGAACTCCCAAATGAGTCACCTACACAAATACACGAGGTAAAGCAACCTACATTTTATAAGGGCTGAAAGCCAAATCATAACATCTTTATATCAAAGATAGCCCTTTAGTCTATAGGGGGTTTTACTTGAGCCTGTGGCCCTCTTTGTTAATGAGCTGCATAGAAATCTGGTGGCAAATAATAGGCTGTAAGCAGTAGCTTGCTGGAACAGTCATGTTAAATTCATGTTTACTTTTTCAAATTGCAAACTGGTAGACATTTATTTAAAATGTATACCACATGAATGTCTGAGGTAATAGGTGGATCTTGTAATATGTTTGTTTAAAAAATATTTTACCAGGAGGGTCTTTTGAGATGAAATATTTCATTTTCAAGTGTGTCCTGGGTATTTGGAAGAAGAGGAGGGGGAAGTAAAGAGGGATTTGGGGAACGTAAAATACCACAGAAAGCAAGATTTTCCAAGGAAAACATGAGGAAGCTTGGTATGAGCATTTAATGCATGCTACAGTTTTTAAAAGGAAACATTAATGGTGAAATATGCCCTCAAAGGACTAGTCTGTCATAAATTTAATGTCACAAAATTATGTGTCAGTGAGATTATGTTAAATAATGTAGAATTGGTACTGGTTTTTGAGGGAGGGGAGGAAAAAACATTATAACTTTATGGGAGAATGTTCAAAGTGTTTAGAGTACAGCATACAAATCCCATGATTGTTAATGGGATTTGTGTGCTCAACTCCCCTGAAACTGCATTTAAAAAATGTAGCTATTGCTATTCATTCCCAAAGTATAGATATAGCAAGAGAGCAATGAAAGCCAAAAATTTTTATTTCAGGAATTTTTTATTATGCTCTGGACAGAGAGTATCTTACTAGCAGCCTATGTGTACTGCAACATGATTAAAGACTAGAGGCATTTCTTTTCCCTTCCTTCAGAAATAGCCAAACAAACAAAAACTGATTTGACACTGTCATAAATATAAAGGAAAGGGTAACCACCTTTCTGCATACAGTGCTATAAAATCCCTCCTGGCCAGAGGCAAAATCCTTTTACCTGTAAAGGGTTAAGAAGCTAAGATAACCTCGCTGGCACCTGACCAAAAGGACCAATGAGGAGACAAGATACTTTAAAATCTGGAGGGGTGGAGGGGGAACAAAGGGTTCTCTCTGTCTGTATGTTGCTTTTGCCGGGACCAGAGCAGGAATGCAGGTCAGAACTCCTGTAAAGGGCTAATAAGCAATCTAGTTAGATATGCGTTAGATTCTGTTTTGTTTAAATGGCTGATAAAATAAGTTGTGCTGAATGGAATGTATATTCCTGTTTTTGTGTCTTTTTGTAACTTAAGATTTTGCCTAGAGGGATTCTCTATGTTTTGAATCTGACTACTCTGTAAGGTATTTACCATCCTGATTTTACAGAGGTTTTTCTTTTACTTTTTCTTTAATTAAAATTCTCTTTTAAGAACCTGATTGCTTTTCCCTTGTTCTTAAGATCCAAGGGTTTGGGTCTGTGTTCACCTATGCAGATTGTTGAGGATTTTTATCAAGCCTTCCCCAGGAAAAGGGGGTGTAGGGCTTGGGGGGATATTTTGGGGGGAAGACGTCTCCAAGTGGGCTCTTTCCCTGTTCTTTGTTTAACACGCTTGGTGGTGGCAGCATAAGGTCCAACGACAAAAGGTAAAATAGTTTGTACCTTGGGGAAGTTTTAACCTAAGCTGGTAAGAATAAGCTTAGGGGGTCTTTCATGCAGGTCCCCACATCTGTACCCTAGAGTTCAGAGTGGGGAAGGAACCTTGACAGACATGCCGTGGAAAAATCCATTCATATTATCAACAAGAGTGAGGAGTATTACTGCCTCAGCTACAGTTAGACACATGGTGATGAGCGTTTCTTTGTCTAGTTTGACTCAAGACAGATTTTAGTGTTGTAGGATTGGAATTGTTAAAACATTGTTGAGGAGCATATGTTGATATATTGTGACTGGAACTGAGACCACTTTCTAAGCCAGAGAACAGAATACAGCAGAGAATGCTATGAAGGTGGAGGGCAAAGGAGGAAAGGGGAAAAACATGCAATTAAGGCTTAAATATGACCAAACATGTTGCCAGGGGATTTGATCTTATCCTCTTTACAAGGGAAAACTTATGACTCATGGGTGTTAAATGATCAAGTCATTACTCACTTACGGAATAACAAAAAAAAATCATGGATACCTTTTATGGGATTTTTATAAATAATGATTAATGCCCAGTATTTGTGTATATGAATACCAAGTAAAGACGTGTTGCAATCTAAAGTTCACTACATGCTTCACTTCTTCTTTGTGATTGTTGAGAAATATTTACTGTTGATTGATTAATTACCCTCACGTTCTCCTTTTTAAAAGCTGTTTTATTCATTTATTTCATACTGAGTTAAAGCATTTGTTCCATATATATATATATATATATATACACATAAATACTGGACCAATCTAAAATATAGGAGACCTAGGATCAGATCCTAGGCAGCTGCTAAGGAGCACACAGCACAACTCAGAAGGGAGATGTGCAAAGGTAATTTTTAAGCCACCTTCTCCTTGCCCAAACCTGGGTTGGCTGTACAGTTTTCCAGCTTCCCTAGCAGACTTACACCAGCTGCCAACTCTCTGAAGGGCTGATGCACCTTTTCCCACAGTGATGCTCTCCATGTCAGTTGTGGAGGAAGGGTGTCGGAGCCATTATGCTGGCTCTGCACCACTGGAGGATCTCCTGACATTTGAGCCAACTGTAGTGCTGCCTTGTGCCTTTGATCTAGCATGGCTCAGCTGCAGCTCACCCTACGACCTGGGCTAGTTCATGCTTTGTTTTTGCTCTAGCACTATTCTCATTTATATGGTTTTAAAATTCTGCTGTAGTTCAATTTATGATCCTAACTTTTATGTATAGGGAGGGGCCCCGTGTTATTGTAATGCCATATGGTCTTCCTGTGGTTTCCAGGGATTCCTATGGATATACTCCAGATTCACACTGGTGTAACTGAGAATTAAAACTGGCCCCTGATTTTTAGGAAGCTCTCTCTCTCCTACCTTTCCCTCCTACCTCCAGCTGCCTTTCTTCTCTCCCTTTCCAAAAGGCACACTGTTTCTTCTGGCTTGGGGGCAGATACATTGAGAGAGCACCCATCTCCCTTGCTGGCCAGGAGCTATTGCAGCAAGCTTCAGCTGGTAGAACGCCTTCTGCCAACCCCATTCTCACTGCATCTTGCTAGGCAGCCACAGTTTTGTCCTCCCTTTCCTTCCCTCACCCCCAGTGGTCTCTGCTGTTTCCATTGCTTCCCCACTTTCCTTAGCTTTGCTGCTACTGTAAGGAACCCCCTTACCTGCTCATCTCCTGCACCAGCACCACCATCTCCCTCGCCCATTTCAGCCTCCTTCTAACAGTCTCTCTGAATCCTCACAAGTTTACCCTTCCCACCTGCTGCTCTCCCCTCTGTGTTATTCCTTTTTCCTTGGCCCTCTGGATTCCCTGTACATCTCACTGCATGCAACAACAGCTCCATCAATGCAGCCATTACTTTAGCTTTCCTCCATTTTCACCTTCTCCCAGCTGCCCCTTGTTTCATACCTTCCTCTTCTCCAGTCCTGAACTAAGAGGAAGAAAAAATTAAGAATGAGGAATGAAGGAGAGGTGGAATTTCCAGGGGGTTTATATAGAGAGAAAATGGCTAGCTTTGCAAGGGCTTGCATAATCTTCTGAAGTGACACACAGGAGATGTTAACCTTGGCAATGATAATCTTCCAATTTGGGTTTGCTGAAACCAGGCAAACTTACCTAACCCTAACAGATACAACGGAGGCCTGTCTGCATCACAAATTACAAGCTGATTTAGCGGGGGGGATTTAGTTGTGCAATTCAGTAGTCCGTACGTAGCCATGGAAGCTCTGAAAAACTAAACCTCACAAGCTTTGGTATGTGGCAACTGGGCATATTTATTATGAAATAGGACCCTTAGTTGTGGCACGATTGAGTACATTTACTGGTTCACCTAAGTAACCCACTTTGCTGTAACTGAGATACTGATCTATGTATGACATTCAAAGCTAGATCCAAACTTACCCCAAATTCATAGAATCACAAGACAGGAAGGGACCTCGAGAGGTCATCTAGTTCAGTCCCCTGCACTTATGGCAGGACGAAGTATTATTTAGACCATCCCTGACGGGTGTTTGTCTAGCCTGCTCTTAAAAATCTGCAATGGCGGAGATTCCACAACCTCCCTAGGCAGTTTGTTCCAGTGTTTAACGACCCTGACAATTAGGAAGTTTTTCCTAATGTCCAACGTGAACCTCACTGGCTGCAATTTAAGCCCATTGCTTCTTGTCCTATCCTCAGAGGTTAAGAACAACAATTTTTCTCCCTCCTCCTTGTAACTACATTTTATGTACTTGAAAACTGTTATCATGTCCCCTTCAGTCTTCTCTTCTCCAGATTAAACAAACCCATTCTTTTCAATCTTCCCTTATAGGTCATGTTTTCTAGACCTTTAATCAGTTTTGTTGCTCTTTCTGGAATTTCTCCAGTTCGTCCATAGCTCTTCTGAAATATGGGGCCCAGAACTGGACACAATACTTCAGTTGAGGCCTAATCAGTGCCGAGTAGAGTGGAAGAATTACTTCTCATGTCTTGCTTACAACACTCATGCTAATATATCCCAGAATGATGTTCAGATTTTTTGCAACAGTGTTACACTGTAGACTCATATTTAGCTCCAGATCCCATTCTATAGTACACCTTTCTAGGCAGCCATTTCCCAATTTGTATGTGTGCAACTGATTGTTCCTTCCTATGTGGAATTCTTTGCATTTGTCCTTATTGAATTTCATCCTATTTACTTCAGACCATTTCTCCACTTTGTCCAGATCATTTTGAATTTTAATCCTGTCCTCCAAAGCACTTGCAATCGCTCCCAGCTTGGTCTCGTCCCCAAATTTTGTAAGTGTACTCTGTCTGCTGTTATCTAAATCATTGATGAAGATATTGAACAGAACCAGACCCAGAACTGATCCCTGCGGGACTCCACTTGATATGCCCTTCCAGCCTGACTGTGAACCACTGATAACTACTCTCTGGGAACCGTTTTCCAACCAGTTATGCACCCACCTTATAGTAGCTCCATCTAGATTGTATTTCCCTAGTTTGTTTATGAGAAGGTTGTGCAAGAGAGTATCAAAAGCCTTATTAAAGTCAGGTGTGTTCAGTTTTAGGGTTCCGGTTCAGGCTTTGTATAAAGATTGGTCTAAATTGCGAATCACCTCAGAACTTTTCTATAGTTCTGTGTGGGCATGTTCATGTGTTTCATTCAAATCTGGGGTTTAAGTCCATCTATAATTTTTTATGCCATCTTAAAATTCATGAAGATTTCTTTTCAGAAAATCAAAATACAAAATCTCTTTAAAGGAATTCTTGAACATGCTTAAGGCCTGTTAGGTTAGGAATTGGCCATGTCAGGCAAGGAAGTGGGATACGTTTTCAGAGCTTGACCTGCATTCCCCAGGGGGAAGAAACATTTAGAAGGAAATCTGTGGAACCAGTATTCACAGTCAGTGAAAAATTACCAGAGACTGGGATATTAGAAAATCCTTATTGACATTGATTCCTACCACCCAGCTAGATAGTGCTTTATCAGATGAACAAACTGTATTTTTATCCTGGGTGTCAAAAAATACATGTGGCCTCTGCTTTCTTGTTAATTCTATTTCCATGGCAAAATATGTACGTGTGTCTATGTGTGTATTATGGTTTTAAAATATTGGGCAATAAAATCTCGTATTTTCCCCTGTATGAGTCTAGCTGGTCTATGACATCCCAAGTGTTAAAATAACATTCACACACTTTGATGGTTGTTCTAACTTCTACAACCAGCCATGGAGATGTGTGCCAACATCAATGCACCTGTGGAATCACCATCCCTGATCATGAGAATTAGGCAGGTACATAAGTATATTCAGAGAAAATACATATTCCACTCTGGGAAATGCAAGCAGTAGAGAATCCATTGAAGTACACAGAAAATAATAATTTATGGGAGAAAGCATATAAAATACAGTATGTAACGGAGAAAAGAGAAGTAATACCTTTATTTTCACTTGTTAGGAAGACCTCATGTATTGAAATTCATGCAGGTTCTACCAGTGAAAAGATGATATGCTTGTTGTATGCTTTACTCTAAAAAGTGTCTTTCAGATTTTCAGCATAGTGCTTTCTCTCTACGTCTGAAGAAGTGGGTTTTTTACCCACAAAAGCTTATGCCCAAATAAATCTGTTAGTCTTTCAGGTGCTACTGGACTCCTCGTTGTTTTTGTGGATACAGACTAACATGGCTACCCCTCTGATACTTAGTCAAATTAAAAAACATGTCCACTCCTCACAGCCTCCGGTCACTTTCACAATATGCTGCCCTTAAACATTTTGCTGCCCCAATACTTCACTTTCCTAGGTGCCTGCCTATTCTGCCTGTGTAGTAGATGTGGCTCATTTCTGTGAATAACTAAATAATTATTTATATATATAGACTTAGCCATCATGAAATGGTGGTTCACTTCATGGGACAGACTACCAGATTCTGCAGAGTCCTGTAGGAGCTGCAAAATCCCATCCAACAGGAATTACAGTGGGGTGGTAAGAATAAGAGGTCCTCAGACTAAAGCATCTAGATTGTTTTATAAAATAATAATTAATAATAATGTGTGAGACTAGGTCACGCTGCCTTTATTTTGAGGAGTTGTGGAATGTCTCCACACTTGTGATTTCAAGATCTGTTGGTGTTGGATGAGATTTAGAGAGACAGAAAAATGTTGAGGGAGTCCCTTGTTAAAAGTTTGGCAGCACATTGCTGCAACAGTCTTTTCCGATTGAACAGAGTAGTATTTCTTAAGAAATACATTTGAATTCTAAAATTCTTTTGTGCATGCTACCAGTGCTCAGAGAGGCATTTTGTAAATACAGTAAGAATTAAAACTTCACACATACTCTAGCTGCAGGATGTAGAGGGAATCCTAGATTCTGTAATATGTTGGCAAATTATGCCAAGAAACTGTTATCTGTGCTGTTCTGCTCTTCAAGTGTGACACATAGAATCCAGTCAAATTACTGGACTTCCCTGACCTGTATTAGATATGGCAAAAACTCAATGCCAACTAGGGTTGCCAGTTTTGGTTGGAGGTATTCCTGGAGGTTTCATCGTGCAACATAATCTTTAATGAAAGACTAATCTTTAATTCCTGGAGACTCCAGGACCATCCTGGAGGATTCACAACCCTAATGCCAGCTACCAAAGTACTGTTTTGTATCTGGCCTCACCAAGTCATGTAATATCTATATCATGAAAGTTCAAAGTGTTTTAGCCATTAACATTCAAATGAACTAATGTTAATTGTGTTCAGATTGGCTGTTGGATGTCACAGCTATGTCAACAAAAAGATAATTTTTTGTTGTTGAAATGAGACTTTAAAAGTAAAAAACATTTTTAAACATTCTCCTGCAAAAGCAAATTTATAATAAGTGGAATGTACAACAATAAATATACAGAAGAAGGACAATCTGTACCTGGATTTAATATTAAATGCTTTTCTTGATGAATCCTGGTGGAAAAAGTACTATGGCATTTAATAGAGAATGATGACTTCTCTGTAGAATTTTTTTAAATCAGCCTATAAAATCAAATTCCCATTTACACTGAGATCCCATTAGGCCACTCTGGCAGCCTAAAGAGGCCTTAGTATAAATAAGAATTGGGCCCATAGAATTCTCTTCTATTCTGAGATATAATTCATTATTAAATTCTATAGGGTAGTTTAAAAATTCTACAGAAAAGGATATCATCCACTCTAAAATGTAATAGAATTTTAGACTAATAACTATAGAATGCAATTGTTTTAATTCCTTTTAACTTCTTCAGGATTTTTCCATAAGGGATAAGTTATGCAAGCTACTGAGATTTAAAACACAGCACAGAAAAACTGTAAATTGGTCTACGTAGAATTGACAGTATTTAAATGATTCCTCAAACTACTTTTAGAGCCAAATCCTGCTAGCTTTACCGATTTCTAGTAGTGTTATTGGCAAACTGCATTTGGTTTGTGATCACTTATCTGTGTTAGTAAACCATCATCTGATTAAGAATCGTAGCTGAGACATAGATATTTGACCTTGATTTATATTAACGAACACGGGACCCTCGCTAGAACGCAGGATTTGGGATCCATGCATGGTACTGCGTTATAGCGGGGTCCGCGTTAAAATGAATCGCAATTAAAGTAAACCTCTACCCCAATATAACGTGACCCGATATAACACGAATTCGGATATAACGCAGTAAAGCAGCACTCCGGTGGGGGGGGGGGGGAACGGGACGGACTGCGCGCTCCGGTGGATCAAAGCAAGTTCGATATAATGCGGTTTCACCTATAACGTGGTAAGATTTTTTGGCTCCTGAGGACAGCGTTATATCGGGGTAGAGGTGTAATTAAATTTAGGATCCATGGCCGCGACCACATTATATGTGAATTTGCGCTATATAGATGCGCATTCTAGCGAGGGTCCGGTGTAATGCAGTTGAACTCTTTTTTTCCTTCTGTGCATTTCTAAATATTTGATACAACTCTCCTACTCCAAATAATGGTATCTTAAAGAGCCAACATATTATTTTTGAGAAACACTGTGGATCTGATCCTACAGGCCCTCCATCTATAGAGCCCTCATTATTAGAATAGAGCTTCTGCATAAGCTGTTTAAAAGGCTGCTGAGCTGAAGTTGCTGTGGATCAGGGTATCTCCATTACACTGCATTGAATTTGCCACAGGTACTGTGACAAAGGCAACTTCATTTAAGCAGCTGTAGCGGTAAGAGCTGAGGTTGGATTTAAATCATGGTTCTGGTGGTTAAAATTAGACCTATGCTACAATTACCGATAATATCTGTTCACTGTTCAGCAAGTAATCAGTTTAGTTGTGTTTAGAAGCAAAGAGTCTGGGTCCAGAGCTTTTTTTTTTTTTTTTTTTTAAGGCCTGATTCTCTACTATCTTGCCCCTTATACAATGTAAGTATAAAAAACTACCAAATCAGAATGGTAATGAAACTGTACACTCCCTTCGCAGGGATGTAAATGACAACATATTAAGGGATAATGGGTTAGAGGATCAGGCCCTCTGGATACGCCTTGCTTAAGGGATCACTGTTACTTCAGAGCCAAATTCTGATGAAAATAAAACTTTGTACAGATCATAAAAAGTGTTCCTAGCTGTTGTTGAATTATGGTATGTTAGGTCATCTCAAAAGAAGGTTACGCCTGTGCTCTTTGTATTACGTCTGTTGAACTGGTAGGGGAAAATATGCACTCACTTATGACAGGCCTCTGCTGACTCCTTTTCAGATGATGCTGTTACTAGTACTAAATTTAAGAATGCCACAAGCTTGAGAAGAGTAAAATGGGCCAACTTGTGTCTCTTATGTAACTATACTGGCCTCAGTGAAGTTCATAGAATCATAGAATATTAGGGTTGGAAGAGACCTCAGGAGGTCATCTAGTCCAATCCCCTGCTCAAAGCAGGACCAACACCAACTAAATCATCCCAGCCAAGGCTTTGTCAAGCCGGGCCTTAAAAACCTCTAAGGATGGAGATTCCACCACCTCCCTCGGTAACACATTCCAGTGCTTCACCACCTTCCTAGTGAAATAGTGTTTCTGAATATCCAACCTAGACCTCCCTCACTGCAACTTGAGACAGTTGCTTCTTGTTCTGTCATCTACCACCACAGAGAACGGCCTAGCTCCATTCTCTTTGGAACCCCCCTTCAGGTAATTGAAGGCTGCTGTCAAATCCCCCCTCACTCTTCTCTTCTGCAGACTAAATAACCCCAGTTCCCTCAACCTCTCCTCGTAAGTCATGTGCCCCAGCCCCCTAATCATTTTCGTTGCCCTCTGCTGGACTCTCACCAATTTGTCCACATCCCTTCTGTAGTGGGAGGATCAAAACTGGATGCAATACTCCAGGTGTGGCCTTACCAGTGCCTAATAGAGGGGAATAATCACTTCCCTTGATCTTATGGCAATGCTCCTATTAATACAGTCCAATATGCCACTGGCCTTCTTGGCAACAAGGGCACACTGCTGACCAGGGCCAGCTCCAGCTTTTTTGCCGCCCCAACTGGTGAAGAAAAAAAAAGAAAGAAAAGAAAAACCCAATTGAGCTGCCACAGAAGTGCCGCAGAAGAGGAAGAGAGGGAATGCAGGACCTGCTGCTGAATTGCCACCGAAAACCCAGATGTGCCGCCCCAATAAAGCACGGAGTTCCGCCCCTTTCTGTTGGCCACCCAAGGCACCTGCTTCCTTCTCTGGTGCCTGGAGTTGGCCCTGCTGCTGACTCATATCCAGCTGACTCATATCCACTGTAATCCCCAGTTCCTTTTCCGCAGAACTGCTGCTTAGCCAGTTGGTTCCCAGCCTGTAGCGGTGCATGGGATTCTTCCTTCCTAAGTGCAGAACTCTGATGTTGAACCTCATCAGATTTCTTTTGGCCCAATCCTCCAATTTGTCTAGGTCACTCTGTGGGAGCAAGGGAACAAGTCTGGCCCACCGTTTTTATGCTGACATTTGTGATATTTCAGTTTTAATGCAACTACTCCATTTTGACTAAAATACTAAGGGGTCATATTTGACCCTTGGATGCACTGAGTGACTCTATGCATCTCAGGGCCAAATTTGGGACTAAGATTTTTCTGAGAAATATGTATCTCCTTGAAAATAGGATACAATTGATTAAATTGTTTATAGGTTATATTAATATATTAGCTACAATCCATCATCTGAAATGCTGTAATGAGTAAATTACAGGAGTTCACATCATAAGATCTGAAAAGTCTTTGTAGGGATAATAGAATTTTTCAAACTTCACACACACAATCCTGCAAACTGGACCATGGTGATATAACATTTTTAATTGACAGTACTGTATATGTATTTACAATAAGCATTGTTTTCTGGTAACTGATATCAAACGAAAGTGTGCAATGGTGTTATAACAGGAATAGTTAATGAATCATGAAAAACAAGGATATAATTTCTGAGAAGTTCTGAAACACAATATGCCCTGACAATAGAATTTACTTTTCACACAAGCCACACAGTGCTTTAGTCTGAAACACTTCTTTTTTTATTACTGTCGATTTTGCAAAAAGATATCCACTAATGATAGTGTCAGATGGTAATAATGACACTTCATAATTTTACATTTATAGTTGTTTATATGGAGACCATTGCTATTGGGGGGGAAATTTTTAAAAGTTGTTAAATTATACAAAAGCGCAGCAGACTATATACATCATCTATATTACCCTAGTCTATATGAGTGTATATAGTCTGTTGGAATTTAATTCATATGTTTTGTGCCCATTTCCTAATAATTTGGATCTCCCTGTTGCCCCCCAAATTAATAAGGCGGATAAGGCTCCATCCAATTTGAAAATATATTTCTCCTCTTTCTGCAGATTAAGCAATTGGTTCAGGGTAAAGTTTACTTCATAATCTATAAATGGCTCTTACTCCTTGATCTGACTCACTGTGTTACAGCAAAGTCACTTTTATATATCAACTTATTTTTAGAATCTTAAAGAAACAGCTTCTAAAGGGAGCACTTGTTTCCAATCAGAAGACAACCCCAAACTGATATATTCCACTGTAGGGAACATTCTTTCAACTTGACCTGCAATACAAGGACTCTCTGCCAGTGACTACATGTATTCTTAGAGGCTATTTCACCCTGCAGCAGGCTATTTGTGTATCATTTATACAGAAAATTGATGGAACTAGACACTCCCACATCCTACAAATTGGATTTTTTTCACTGTGTGCAGGGCAGGATTTTTTTATGAAGGGGAAGAAAGACAGAGAGACAGAGAATCAGGCTCAAATAAAGAATCTGCCTTAAATCCAAACCTCTCATCCATTTTAGAATACAAACATTGTTGAATACTTTAAATGCAATTAAAATTCTCCCAGTCCATCAAGGGGCCATTAACCCATGTAGGAGTGAACTTGACAGCAAAAAATAGTCTTTGTAACATAATACATAAGTAGTGGACCATGCAAAGAAAATTGTATTCAATAATATTTATATTTGGGATCTTGATATTCTCAGATCAGAGCAGTGCTGAGGTAAAGGATTTTATTCTTAATCACTGTCTAGGTTTTTTGGATGTTAAAACCTCAGTGTCATAAAGTGACAACAGTGTTAAGTAGTTTTTTGCATCAGTGTTTCTGTTTTATTGAGATGGGCCTAGATTCCCCTTATCTTAGTACAAACAGATCAGCTATGTGCCCCAGCCCCATTGCCCAGGAATATGCAACAGCAGCAGATTCTGCCAGGCCTCAGAAATGGAAGCACTGGAAGCATCAGCCTATGTGTGGTGTATGGAAGCAGTCTAGCCTGATTGAACCAATAATCCAAATCAAGTATGTGTAGTCTTGTACCATTACTTGGTTGATGACAGAAGTGTAAGCATTGATGTAACACTGGATTTAGTTGGTGAGTTAACTGAACAGTCCCTTGTAAATGCCCCATAGTTGTCTGTCTGTGTATTTGTTTTGTTTTTGCATTTTATTTGGGGAAAAATACTAATAATTAAAAAATAGTGATTGCTGTGTATTGCGACTTACATGGTATATATTTATGGTAAGAAAAAAAAAAGAAAAAGGAGGGAATCCTTTTGCTTACAGTTGAAATCATGACACACTGTCAACCAAACCTCATCCAGATGCTATTTTGTGGTCATGCATTTCTGTCTGCTGAATTCCATGCTGCCAATGCAACAGTCCTGCCATGCAGAAGATCCACTGGGGAAAAAGTTACGTGCACAAGTATAACTCCCTCCCATCCCCCCGCCCACCTCTCCCAAAAAACCCCAATAAAAACTCCAACCCTGAGTAGAGCCCTGTAGGAATAGCTCCATTTTAGTTGGGAATTTTTGATACAAACATTGTCTAAGTGCATGGAAAATGTACCACCAATATTGAAGTGGTGATTGATACCAGCTAATTCAATGCTCTTTGGTAATTTTTCATTTTATTAAAGCAGCATAACCTGGTATACCAGAGATGTATCTAGTACATTAAGAATGCTGCAACCATGATATTTTATTACAGTGAAATAATATCCTTTATTGCAAACTTATGACACTTATATAAATACATATGTTGTGCATATTGCCCTTTTTCTATGTCTGATTTCACGCAACAAAGTACAATATGTCATCATTATCCAAGGCTATATTACTTACATTACTACAAAAGTTTCAATATATGTTAAATGGACATATTGTGTTTGTAACCAGACAGCATATTTAATTATCATTATCACAATCTAATAGAGGTACAATATTATTCTTGATGTGAGATGAGGATATAGCACATTGAGCTACTTACACCACTTCAAACGGTTGCTTCCATCTTATTCTGCAAGTCCTTCAGTACATTCTTCATGCCAGGGAGACATTCAGGGGTCACTTGTGCTAACTGGTAAATACAAAAAGATACAAGATGGAAACTTTTAGAAACACCACCAATGTGAAGGGGGAAAAAAACTCTTTTGTTATTCTTTCCCCCTTCTTGTGAATGTTTCTGGGCAACCTCTCCCAGTCATGGATCAGTTACACAGATAAACTCTTGTCTCTTGTCAATTCATGAACTTCTCAAAATAAGTCCAGCCTCTAAGAAAGAAGCAGAGTTGACTCAGGGCAGCCACAGAGCAGTATTTGATTAACTGATGGGTGGCCATACTCCATGTACTGTGTTTTCATTGGTGTTAAGGGATAGCAATAACAGTTAGTAGTTGATAGATTTCTGATATTTTTGAAAATTCAATAGCCTTCAACTGGAGATTGAAGACCTACTTGTCATGGGGCATCACCTTGCTTATTGACTTGCTTTTGAGTCTAGTGAGGTCATTAATAATGATCTCCGCATTAATTAAGATAGTCCATATGAGATGCCAACTTGACGTACTTAGCATTACATGATAAAACTATAGTACCTCTGTACAAGACATTGTCTAATAAATTGTAAAGTCGGGATTAATCTTTGTGTGGTACTATGTCAGGCTTCATAAATACTTAATGGATGCCTCATTGCATTGAATTTATAACATCCATGAGAAAACCAATGTCCAGTATATTTTTTGTGTGTGCCATACATCTGACTTGTGACTAGCCAGGGCTTGTGAACCTAAGATGCTAAAGAATTTAAAGACAATAAGGAATATGAAAGTACTGTACCTGCTGATCTGGTAGTGCAATGGGCATTTTATTGCCACTCATATAGCTTACTTGACCAATGCCATTTCAAAATGAAGGAGAAACCCACTCAAAGTGAATTGTTCAGTGCAGGCAGTATTACTTGTTTTAAAACACTCTCTAAAATCTGTTTTTCCAATGCCCTCAACATTTAAAATCTCAAGTACTGAAAAAGCGTGTGTTTTTACCTGACATTTTGCATCTTAAGGAATCACACCGAACTTGCAGCAGCTGAAAAAAGAGGAGGAGGGGGTGGGCAGGCGACAACAGTGAGCTTTCTAATGGGTAGCAATGCAGCGATGCATGGTTTGAAGAAAAACATAACTCTGATGAAAGTATTTTTTCCTGGTGTTCTGTCTCAAAAATGAAAGCTGCAAAGGGCTTACTTTTGGATTGTCTTTTATGCATGTGAGGGAGGACTTGGATTATTGTATGGGGGTCTTGCACAATGCCTCTGGATATCTCAGACGCTCTTCCTTTCCTCCTCCCCTACAGGCACTATCTACCTGAAAGGTTAATTCAGGGCAGTGTTAGGGTCCCAACAAGCTAACCAGAAGATGTGGCTGAGCACTGAGTGAAGGGCATGCTACACCTCTTGAAAGTATGGCAGAACTGCACTTGCACCATGTGCTCCCCAAGATACCATAGCAGAAATTTTGGCTAAGTCAGCCAGGATTTGTCCTCAGGCTCCCACTGCAGCGCTCACTCCACACTTCTCAGTGCTGTATATCAAAATCTATTTATCTGTAGGACAGTTATGTACAGATAGCAGCAGTGCAAGATTCCTATGCTCTCTTGCCCATGTGCCTCAGACCTGACCTGGAGCACATTAAAATCATGACTGATGTTGAGAAAGTAAATAAGAAAGTGTTATTTACCCCTTCTCATAATACAAGAACCAGGGGTCACCAAATGAAATTAATAGGCAGTAGGTTTAAAACCAAACAAAAAGTATTTCTTCACGTAATGCACAGTCAACCTGTGGAACTCCTTGCCAGAGGATGTTGTGAAGGCCAACACTATAAAGGATTCAAAAAAAAGCTAGATAAGTTCATGGAGGATAGGTCCATCAATGGCTATTAGCCAGGATGGGCAGGGATGGTGTCCCTAGCCTCTGTTTGCCAGAAGCTGGGAATGGGAGACCAGGCATGGATCACTTGATGATTACCTGCTCTGTTCATTCACTGTGGGACACCTGACATTGGCCACTGTCGGAAGAGAGGATACTGGGCTAGATGGACCTTTGGTCTGACCCAGTATGGCCGTTCTTATGTCCTTAACAGTAAGAAAATTAATGTTCTCTCCAGATCTTTTCAGACTTTGGCCTGTCTGTCAAATGTGTTTAACATCCGTTATGATGCTGCCATTGGGAGGAGTCACCAACTCTTTTCAGTTAGGCCATCTATCAGCTGGCCAAACATTACTGATCCAGGCAGAATTTGAATTTGCAGCCTCGTTTCTGAGAAGCTTTACATCCCATTACCAATCCCATGATCCAATACTTTCAAGTGTGAATGCCTAACATAGGTTCCTAAATCTATATATTAGCACTTGACTTTCAGAAGAGCTGAACACTTATAGTTTTCATTGACTTCTGTTGGAATTTTGGATGCTCACCCCTCTGAAAATCAGGCCCATTGATTTCTAAGTTAGCTCACCTGGAGCTGATCCTAGACATGTGCTGTGTGCACAGCTACAAAGGTACCACACTCTATGAACATTTCCTCCCAGCACACACCAAGATCTCACTGCCTGCTGGCTCACCGTCCTCACCTCCTTCCTTCCACAAGACTAAACAGGGGACTCAGCTCTCTTCCTCCTCCTGTGACCAGCAACGTGACTTCCCTGCCAGATGACTAACCTTTCCTTGACACTGCACTCTACTAGTGCTAACCATTGTGACCACCTTTCTCTCTTCCCACCACAGCCAATACCCTCCACCCAAAATGTATTACAATATTTGTGCAACCATATGTGAGATCCCGCAGATCATACTTCACAAAAATCCTAGGGTTAGGCTTGGACTCATTAGAAAGAGTCTGAGAGGTCTAAGAAATCTATGCTATTCTATTGTAGAAAATAAGCAGAGATAGGGTAAAAGACAATCAAGATGAGAGACATTATTGAGGAAGACAAAAGTGTTAGAAGCTTGAAAAATATGAGACCAATTCCAAAGTTGCCTACATTTGAAGACCTGGGGATAAAGCTCCAACCTCAATCCCCCACCAAAAAATTGTGAATTCATTGAAGTAGATATTATCCATTTGTAAGCCACAATGCTTAATCATTTTCAGCTGTCAAAATCCAATTGTCATTTGTCTGTCCATGCTTCAAAACAATGAACTCTACCCATACATTTGCAGTCGGCCATTTTAAGTATCTGAGATCTTTCTTTATCTGGTATACTTTTCAGGGGTATAGCTAATCAGCTTCATGATTTGCTTAGGAAATCTTTCTCCACACCTTCAAAGTATAGAAGGCTTTTGAGTTTTCAGAATATTTTGTTGAGCTTAGTCACTCTGGCCCTGATCCAAAGCCCGCTGATGCTAATGGGAGTCTTTCCACTGACGTCAATGGGCTTTGGATCAGGCCCCCACTCTGTAAGTTGATTCATAATCTAAAAACACTGTCTGTTTGGAAAGCGACAGCAGCACAGCTTCTGTCTGTCAGCTTCTGGAATTTCTTTAATGCAGTTCAACTCCAAAGCATCCTTCTCGCTCAGGTCTAGACTTGCCTTCACATTCGGGCTCAGTGCTGTTTATTCTGTTCCCACAAGAAGAGGTAAAGATCTTTGTCCCTCTACTGAAGCTTTAGATGACTGGACTGAACAAACATGAGAACATGTTCAAGTGAGAACATGACTGCTTTCACTGTGTTCCATCACCTACCAATGAGCAGAACTTCCTCCCTTCCCATCCACCCCCAACTTTTCCATTTCCTCCACTTCCTGTCTTTGCAGATTGGGCAATGAATACTATATATTTCCTGAAGTTGACTAATGACAGGACATTGAATAGTCTGGCCGGACTTGAGATGGATCCTCAGATGAAAGGATTCACTAGGGTCTATGTTCTTGGAGGCCAAAAAAGTCTAGTCTGGCTTTGACATTTCATTGCCTTTTCAGGTAATAATATTGGACTGTCTTGAGTAGCATCATGCACATGATTGTATACACCCAGTTTTAATTATTTTGATATTTCGTACATTACTCTTACCTTTGTTCACTTGGGTTGAGAAAACATATTGGAAAGCTATGACTCTGCTCAGTGGAGCTGCACCAATATATAATCTGCTGAGGGTTTAACCTTATAACTCTTAAATCAATGGCACTTTGGTTCTTTGCTTCTTACTAGGAAAAACCTGAAAGACTGAGGAACTGGCATCTCACTCCAGTTTCAAATAAGACAAACATTCAAGCTTCAACATGAAGAGATAAGGCTAGCTCCTCAGCTTGTGCAAATTGGTGTGGTATGGTGACATACACCAACTAAGGTTGTGGCCCAAAAGTTCAGAGTGCTTGGAACTACATTTCCTAATTTTCCTGGTTATATTTTGTACAAAGAGTATAAATCCCAAGAGGGGGAAATAACTTTATGAATTTCAGTGTATAGCTTTAGCATACAAAAGAGAGGCTTTCCCCTTCTGAAATGGCTGGACACTCTCTCCTCTTGGTTGTGGGATTTCATTCTCATTATGTCACTAAAGGTTCAGTTGCCCTCAGTTCCTTTTGTTCTGGCTGAGTAGATGGATGGATCTGTATTTCTGTATGGATCAAATTATAGTGATATTTTATGATAGAAAAGTCAAATATCCATCTACCCTAGCTCATGCACCCTTCAGCCTGGTTATTAATTACATTGGTGTGAGCAGAGATATTCTCTGTGGTGAAGAAATACAGATTTATAGATTGTGGTGCCATTCAGTCTCACTGCTTTTGGTTATACTGTGTTTTCTCTCTAGTGTATGTATAGCCTAACCTCTCTTCCTTATCAGTGACAGGAATAGTTTGCCTCATTTATTTTATAAGTTATATATCCCATTGTGCCGCACTGGCCAATATTCTGGAGGCAAAGAGATACAAAACAGCAAGTAAATGGGTGTAGGTGTATTTGGGACGGTATACTTTTTCTTTAACAGGACATTTATTTCTTGCATGCAGTGTCTGTGGACTATAAATATACCTTTGGGACTCATGAAACATCACTGTGTTAAAATATTGTGGTGCAGTGTAATAACATTTTGGTGCAGGGTGATCACATGTTGTCAGAATGTCCACCGTTTTGTGTTGTGGCATGTTGACACACATTAATTGCATCATCAGGACAGCTAGTCTCAAAGATGGCAACATTGAACTGATGGAAAGAGAGAAACTCTTTCTTTCTTTCTTTTCTTTCAGCATCTTTTCTTAACACGTCTGTCCCATTTCCTTCCACAAATGGGTTTTGCTGTTTCTAGTTCAGCCATGTGCAGTTTACTGCCTTCAGGTTCCAGTTGTGTCCCCAAATCATTAGTATCAGCTACAGTGGTACCTCATTTGAAACACAGTGACAGTTGACTCTGGGCTATTTCTGGAATCCAGAAATGCCATAAAATGTGTTCGAACTGAAGCAAGCAATGTCTCTTCACAGGGGAACACAGACATGTAGGCAAATAAAGTGGGCATACAAAATAATGCAAGCTTCTAAGGCAGAAAGTAGGAAAGAGGGAAGTGCAAATAGTGTTGTAGTGATGAGAAAATTAAGAAGAGCGGGACCTTTCCCACCTGAAAGCTGTGCTGTGTGAATCTTGTATCCGGAGTCACAGAGGTAAATTTTGCTTTCAGTGGGAATCTACAATACAGTAATACATGTTGGAAATATACCACGGAAGGAACCTTAAAACTCTTGGGATTTAACTCCTGGCATATCACAGAGAAGCTCATATCTCCTTAAAGCTCACTGTGGCTTATATGACTTCTTTTTTTAGCAAAAATAAAGATTCTGGGAAAGCTATTTGGGAAGTGTCCCTAAATAAAAACACCAGACACAGTAGAGCTCCCATTTGATTGGGAGATGGGAGATCTTTTATGCAACAGATATTTCTGGGGACATTCTGTCTGAGAAAGAGGTGTTATTTTATTACAGTTTGGAGTTGCTAAACCACCCATTCATCTTAAAAATTGAATAATTTCTTTACTTCCAAGTAGATAATCACTTTGTCCGTAGAACACTTTAGAGTCAGCCACAGCTCAGCTCGATGAGACAGCACGAGCCACAGCACTTTTTTCTCTCTCTCTTCCATTGTTTTTTTTCCCTCCCATCATGTCCACGCTGTAGACTTTCAAATAAGAGTTAGCAGATGCTGTTCCACATGATGTGACTTGGCTCTTGAGGGGCGCTTGTTCCCACCAGACATTTTATAATGAATGTTTGAAGCTGACTTCTCACTCCTTCTGGAACATCTCATGCTGGAAACTGGATGAGGAGGGATGAGAAGATGTGTGTACTGAGGCAGGATTTTGAATAACACTGGCAGACACTGACATTTCCACTTACACTGAAAATGCTGCTTTCAGGTCTATGGTAATAAACATGAGTGTTCAGCTGACTTATAGAGATGTTGATTTTTATTTTAAGTCCCTTGTCTTTGTTGCTAGCAACATGTTGGTTGTTTATTAAAGCTGGCAGATTTCTTTATAAAAATGTAATTTTTTTCAGCATTTATGCTGTTTAATTTTTTGTATTTCATTCACTAATCATTGTGAAACTAGATTTGTTGATTGCATTTCCTGTTTATACTGTAGGGCTAAATTCTGAAGTCCTGCTTTAATTTTCTCATTGGCCTCAATGGGATGCTTAAGTGAGAACTTCAGAATATGACCCATAATCTTTTTCACCTCGTAGGTTTCATGTTCTGCAGGGAATAATATACATTTAATTGAATTAAATTAATGGAAACTTTACTATCCATATTTGGTAGGGTCCACATGTCTCTTTCTTTTAATTTAAAAAAACACACATTTTTGGCTTAGACCACTTGACAATGTCCTTTTAAACAAAACAAGGAAACAGTTTTGTGTGTTTTTTTTGCAGTTACAAAACCATTTCAGGATTGTTCTATATGTCTAAAAATGTAGTGGTGTGGAAACCAAAAATGATTACATTTCAGTGACATAAATATGACCCAAACACGAACAGCTCTGAAGTCAACTGCCTCCAATACTACCACACCTATATCTGCTAAGAGAATATTTGTTGACCAATATTTTCAGTGTACTGCATCTTATTTTTAATTAACTGTTAACTTTTTAATGATAATTTTAGGAACCAAAGCAGGATGTTCAGTAGCTTTAAAGTAATGATTAGATCCAGTACCACTTTCTTTTAGAAACTGGATGATATTTTATGTTAATCTACAGGCTAAGAGTCATAAGTGAAGGATGAAAATTCTAATCTTAATTCACTCTGGGGGAGATTTTTAACAGTGCTGAAGAGATTTAGGAGCTTATATACCCCTGAAAGGCAATGGGTTTTGTGCTCCTAAAACTCTTAGATGCTTTTGAAAATATCCCTCTCTTATGATAATGCCCTCTTGTTTTGTTCTGCCTCAGGTTTAGTAAGCCACTGTACAGTTTCAGTACTGCTAGTTTGATGAGCTGGGAATTTGGAAACCTGGGCTGTCTGCAGAGTAGTGAAGAATACTACCATTTCGTCAGCATATAATTTCTACTGTGGTTCTTTTCAAGATTGACAGTCTCGGTATTGGGAATGTGACTCAGATTTTGATTGAGACTAAGTTAGAATGACTCTTGAAATAATTTGACCACTCCACAGGAGTGAGAGAAACTGTGAGGTTTAGTTGGACTGAGAGAAGAGCTAGGGAATTATTTTGCAAGAAGTCCAAGAACAACCATGAGAGCGATGCAGTTGAATGTGGTTAACCATTACCAGCTCAGAATGTGTTAGCATTTTAAGCATCCTGAAAAGCAAAGCATCAACAGAGATGGATCATTTTTTTTCTCCTCACAAACCTGAAAGAAGTCCCTGGGATATATTTTGGCCTTCATTAAAAATACAGAAAATATTCACGACGGCTGTTGTTTTTCATGATCTATTCTTGTCTTTATCCTTTCTTTTCTAAAATTGGATAACTACTTCTTTCTTTCTTTTCTTTCTCCCTCCACTGGATATGAACCCTGGTGAAAAGCTGAAACCCAAACAGGCCTCTGTAATAACTATGGGACATTTAAATTATTAGAACTGTTGATATGATAAAGAATTTGCAAGATCAGGCCTTAAACAGGGAATAGAGTGAGAGACATACAAAATAATTGAAAACAGGGAAATTCCTTCTACAGCAATATACTATATTTCCAATATAGATAGAATTTTGCCCCACTCTCTCATCCCCGACATAAAATACCGTATCAGACTGCGGAAAACTTCCCAGATCCATATAGCTAGAATAAGGTTGATGCTGAGCTCCTTCTAGTCAGATGCCTACTTGTGGTCTAGATCCATTCTGATAAGCCTTTTTAAGTTCAAGGTAATGCTGGAATGCCCTGGGACAGGGGTTCTCAAACTTCATTCTACCCTTCTGACAACAAAAATTACTATACAATCCCGGGGAGGAGGGGACCAAAGCCTGAGCCCACCCAAGCCCCACAACCCCAGGCAGGGGGGATGAAGCCAAAGTCCGATCTCCACTGCTCAGGGTGGTGGGGCTTGGGCTTGGGTTTCAGCCCCAGATGGTGGGTCTTGTGCTTGTGCTTTGGCCCTGGCCCAGCAAGTCTAACACCAACCCTGGTGACCCCATTAAAACAGGGTCATGACCCACAATTTGAGAACCGCTGCCCTGGGAATTGGACAAATTGTGTTTTTGCATAGTGTAATATTGTCATATTTTGGTTCGGTAACTGTTAGTGTAGCCTGCAAAATTCATTTTTCCTATATGCATGTAAAACTTCTACATACCGTAGTTCTGAGAGTAAAATTTTGAACTCTTTTTATTTTATATGTCACATAACTACTTCTGTAGCCTTCAGAGAACTCTCCGTGAAAGCAGACTATGAAAGCTGGAAGTTCACATATACCAACAGGAATCTTCAAGTATTGTCAGGTGCATGTTTCTGGCAAATTGTTGGTTTCTTTGGTTAATTTGCTTATTATGGTACAAAGATTGTTAAGGAGTCAGCAAAGACTCCTGGAGTTGTGTTCCATTCGATGACTGAGGGGGCTCAGTGAGGGTGCTAAGTCTCCCGTTGATTTTATTAGGGATGTACAACTGGTGTGTTTTGAAAATTGAACCTTTCATGCTTTGATGCTTCAAAATATTTGAATCTTGAAGTCAGAAGTAAGTCAAAATGGGAAAACTCTCTCAACTCTGTATTTTATTTGATTGAAAAAAGACAACATCAATACCCCCTGCTCTGGCCAACCATACCAATAATGGGTTTTTTTAAACAACAAACTTTCATTACTTCAGTTTGAACTATTTCTAATTCAAACTACCCACTCCAAATTTATGTTCTCCCCAGAGGTTTCTAACAAACCCTTGATGAATCCTTAAGGCTCCCTAATCTCTTAAACATCACATTACAAACAGCCTCCTTGTGGTCAAGGAGGATTGGCTAAGACCTCCATTCAGAGATCATCAGTCCTTCTCATCAGCTAGAGAAGTTCCTGTTGAGTTATATAAGAAAGGTACTGTCACTTTGCTCATCCACCAGCTAAGTGGAAGAACCATTGACCTCCTCCAAAACCAATACTACTAGATCAGTCAGCAAACAGGAAGAGCTGCTCAGAGCTGTGAGATCTGATGTGCGAACTTGTCTCTGGTGCTTTGGGCAACCAACCCATGCCTCCTTGTCATCTAAAGATGGGTTTTGAAATCAATGGGATTTAAAGGAATTCAGCACCTCAGAGGAATCTCATAGCACCTCACAGGATGGAGCCCACGGTGAATGACTATGACCTTCCCCCAGTCCCCTTCCAGACCCTGAGTGAATTGCTATGGCAAGCCACGGCAGCTTCATCAGTGTAATCTCAGTTTTTAAAGTCTAAAATCACCTCACACCCTCTCTGGCTTTCTTCCTCAGCTTTAGGCATTCTGGCCCCCATCACCTGGTATTAGGATTAAGGTCTGTGGCACTGCATTAGGGACTTTGAGAAGGAGTACAATACAATTTACATCTTCTGCAAAGCTTTCAGAACCATACAATATGCACAAAAACGCTGTCTTGGTAGAAACCCAAATCGGAGCCTTCTGTTTGTTATTAGCAACATTTGCTTTCAGTTCAACACCATTTTTTGCAGGAAAAACAAACCTGAAAACAATAACTCTTGTTCATTGACATAAACCGGCTGTCAGTTCCTTGAGGGACCTGGGCTGATAAAAACCAGGGAAAAACTATTTTATTTGCAATGTAAAGAATTTTAGCCTGTGGAGATTTTTAGTTCAACAGCAGTAAAGGTAGGGTAAGAAACCAGTGAGGCTGTTAAAGGTTACATTCCCTCCCTCCCTCCCTCTCTTTTTCCCAGTCCCTTGAGTCATAATTAAAACTCCAGAAAGTGAGAAGCTGTTACTAATACTAACATACAATTTGAAACAACAGGATCTTGCATTTACCATCTTGTGTTTTTTATTTTATTTTATTTTATTTTATTTTATTTGTATAGGTCAGACTGAAATTTTATATTGCTATTTGCTTTACAAAGGGCTTTTCTGAATGTGAGACTTTTATGATGATTTGACAGTTACACAGTCATAACAATCATGGAAGCAAACACCTTGTTCAGCAGCCGGACAATAATTATCTCCTATTGATACAATTACACATTCTAATTAGATGTGAATTTAGCACCTATATGCTGAAAATGTCAGAACTGGTCTCTTGTGTTTTGACTTCCTATATTGCCTTTCTTTTCAAGAGATGAGTTGGACTCACAGATGAGTTAACTTCCTACCTTCTGGTGAGCTATCTGGTTTAGAAGGAGCAGTTATGTAATATTTATACAGCAACTTTCAAAGTCCTTTACAGACTTTAGGCATAATTCTGAGATCCTTACTCAGACAACACTCCTAATGAATTCAGTGAGTAAAAACTCACTATTGAGCTCAGGGTGCGGAAATATCTAAGCACTGTAGTCTTTATAGTGTATTTGGCACAAAGACCCTTATTCCTGCAGAAATGATGATCTGAATCTGTGTTTTGTGTGTCATCTGAAAGAAGGAATCTCTACCAGCACAATTCACCTCATATTTGTTGTTGGGGCATTGAGTCAGTATTGGCATACTTTTGGCAAGTCTTTGTGCCAGCGTGCTGGCCAGTGAAGCCTGTTTTAACTACTCATGGAATTGACAAAAATCAGTTGATCAAGAGAAGAGGCCCTCTAACAAAGGTGAAGTATTCTCAATGGACCAGATTCTTGGGGCCGCTAATTTGCTTTCCACTGCAATAAACAGCACAAAGCAAACTTATGCTGGCCAGAGAAACCTCCTGGAAAATACCCCACTGTAGGGGGAGGAATCTTTATCATTACCATTGCCTATTGAATCACCACTTCATACAGCACTTAGCCTCTCCTTGGGTCTCCTATTCAAATACTGACTACATCAGACTCTGCTTACTTTGAGATCTGTTTCAATTGCAGCCCATGGTGGGATGAACTGGTGGAAGTCAAGAATTTTTTTTTTTACATAAGAATAAACAATAGGCTGGTGCTACTGCCAGTATTGTAATTCTTTATACCCACTTGCCCTGAATCTCTTTTTTTCCCTAACTTGTCTCTGGGGTAACCTCTCTAGGCTCAGATACATTTGGGCTCAGAATGAAACTGAGCCTGTTAGGGGAGTGACAGGCATGGGGCTTGTAAGCTTGGAAAGGCTTTAAGCCTCAGCCTACCTGAGGATAAACAGATCCAAGCAGCTTTTGTCATAAATGCTGTGATCTCTCTTGAACATTGTGGTCGCAAAGTTTAAATCAGCCATTCCATGCTTCCTGTTTTTATGTTGCTATGTAAGACACAGCTCATTGTGAGACAAGCGTACTCTTTGTCTTACTGTAAAACCTCTAGCCCCTGAATGAACCCGCACTCATGGAAAGTAGAACAGCACACGCTTGAAAAGAAGCTTTAATCCTTGGAAAGTATTTCAGCAGCTGCCTTCATAATAGTATCCCTAGGTGTGATTGCTCTCCAGCATGGCACCAAATGTATGGACAGTGAAGAAAGCTCATTTGATTTTGATTTGGAAAGGAGGCAGATTACAGGGCTTGGTCTTCATAAAGTGGGAATTATTCAGGGTTACAAAGAACAAGACATCATGGGGTAGAATCTAGGAATACTTCATTTCAAGTGATCTAGCAGTATACAAAAAGCGTGTGTCTGCTTTCGCCCCCCTAAACTGCATGTGTCAGAATGCCGCTCCCCGAGTTATAGTTGCTGTATTTAACCAGCAAGAATCAAAATCCTTATTTCGTTGCCAATACAAAGCGGTGACTCCACATAGTATTTTGTTAGTTAAATGGGTAGGAAAGAAAGACACAGGCCCTTTAAAAAATGCATCTTGTTTTTTGTCATTGTTGTATTTTTATAGAGAATTAATAAAATATATTTGCTCATTTTTTTTAATGAGAGCAAACCTCAGAAGCTTTCAGATTCTTTCTAGTTATCCTGTAACACATTTATTTTAATTTCAAAATGACAAAGTATATTACTCAACCATGTTATCTGAGAAAGCTTATAATTCAAAAACCTAGAGCGCTAATGTAGTGACAGGCAGCCTGGAACAAGGCCTCCTGTCAAAGATTCCTTCAGTAATATCTCTGGAATAGCATATTGACACAGTGCACTTGTTCCTAAAGACTCATTAGGAGCCAAATAAGTATTCAAACAAAATAAAGAATGTGTTTTAAAAAAAATGTTTTTAGAGCCTTCTCCTGCCCCCATATAAGTCAAAGACAGTTTGGAATTGATTTCAGTGGAAGAAGGATCAGACCCTTAGTTACTGAAATCTTCAGGGCAGGGACTATGAACCAGGTCTGTTCTTTCTTACTTTGGATTGTAAAATCTTGGGGAAGGGAATGTCTTTCATATGTCTGCACAACAGGGCCGTGACCCTGATTGGATCCTCGAGGCATTGCCATAATATAAATAATAATAAACAAACTGGTGTATGTCTGGAGTAACTCCTCAGAAGCCAGTGTTGGATCAGAACTGGGACTATTTTTTGTCTTTAAGACATCAAGCACATTTATAGCCCTGTATAAATAATAACAACAAATATGTCCATATAGCAGTTACACTTTTCTGTTACAATCCAGTTCCTTTGGATTCACCAAGGGAAGGTCATGCCTGACTAATCTAATCGCCTTTTATGATGAGATTACTGGTTCTGTGGATGAAGGGAAAGCAGTGGATGTATTGTTTCTTGACTTTAGCAAAGCTTTTGACACGGTCTCCCACAGTATTCTTGTCAGCAAGTTAAAGAAGTATGGGCTGGATGAATGCACTATAAGGTGGGTAGAAAGCTGGCTAGATTGTCGGGCTCAACGGGTAGTGATAAATGGCTCCATGTCTAGTTGGCAGCCGGTGTCAAGTGGAGTGCCCCAGGGGTCGGTCCTGGGGCCGGTTTTGTTCAATATCTTCATAAATGATCTGGAGGATGGTGTGGATTGCACTCTCAGCAAATTTGCAGATGATACTAAACTGGGAGGAGTGGTAGATACGCTGGAGGGGAGGGATAGGATACAGAAGGACCTAGACAAATTGGAGGATTGGGCCAAAAGAAATCTGATGAGGTTCAATAAGGATAAGTGCAGGGTCCTGCACTTAGGATGGAAGAATCCAATGCACCGCTACAGACTAGGGACCGAATGGCTAGGCAGCAGTTCTGCGGAAAAGGACCTAGGGGTGACAGTGGACGAGAAGCTGGATATGAGTCAACAGTGTGACCTTGTTGCCAAGAAGGCCAATGGCATTTTGGGATGTATAAGTAGGGGCATAGCCAGCAGATCGAGGGATGTGATCGTTCCCCTCTATTCGACACTGGTGAGGCCTCATCTGGAGTACTGTGTCCAGTTTTGGGCCCCACACTACAAGAAGGATGTGGATAAATTGGAGAGAGTCCAGCGAAGGGCAACAAAAATGATTAGGGGTCTAGAGCACATGACTTATGAGGAGAGGCTGAGGGAGCTGGGATTGTTTAGTCTGCAGAAGAGAAGAATGAGGGGGGATTTGATAGCTGCTTTCAACTACCTGAAAGGGGGTTCCAAAGAGGATGGCTCTAGACTGTTCTCAATGGTAGCAGATGACAGAACGAGGAGTAATGGTCTCAAGTTGCAATGGGGGAGGTTTAGATTGGATATTAGGAAAAACTTTTTCACTAAGAGGGTGGTGAAACACTGGAATGCGTTACCTAGGGAGGTGGTAGAATCTCCTTCCTTAGAGGTTTTTAAGGTCAGGCTTGACAAAGCCCTGGCTGGGATGATTTAACTGGGAATTGGTCCTGCTTCGAGCAGGGGGTTGGACTAGATGACCTTCTGGGGTCCCTTCCAACCCTGATATTCTATGATTCTATGATTCTTTATATCAAATTTTTTGGGGGCTCTATTTTTTCTGTGTCAAGGAAGGTTAAATTTGTATTTAAATCCAGGCTGTGCAAACCCTTGAAGCGGAATCAGTGCATCGCTGATATTAATGAACAGCCTTGGTAGCAGTCCACTAGATCAGTAGCATTTTGTACGTACTTCAGTGCTATTTGTGAAAGTACATCTGAGATTCCTGGTACCTTTCATTTACCTGCCATGCAAGGTGATGGATGGCATTTGGATTGACATTCCAACACCTTCCTTAGTCAGTACAGCAAAGCTTCAGCATTGCCAGCTGACTCTTTCTCTTCACACTGGAATTTAGTAATACAGTTGAGTGTGTATGTGTGCATCAGCTACTATTTTTATGCACCATTTAATCCTCATTTAAGGCCAGATTGAGGCTGTCCCTTACAAGGGAGTGCAGTGGTGAGGGAGGGGGTAAGGGTCCTCCCTACTCTTTGCACAGCCTCTAATAAGAGCCAGGCACAACTGCAGCCCTAATATTAGGGATATGTTCGCTCCCATCTGCACTAAGGGATGTACAGAATTTCAAAGGAAGCAAGGAGCAGGCAAGGCTATGGCCTCGCTACATGCACAGGAGGGAGGATGTCCTGAGGTCCCTTCCAAACTTGATAGTCTATGATTCTATGATTCTTTGTTGCATTCTCTGAAAGAGGGCACTCTCCAAAGGACAATGCAACTCCACACTTCCTCTTACTATGGGATGTGCCTCAGTAGCACAATTGAACCTGGAAATGGTAGAATTTTTTTCAAGTCATCAATGGTCTTGTCTTCACTTGAGCTTTTTTTTACCTCAGGTTAGATGCCAATTAAATCGAGGGAGTTAAAACTCTATAGAGTGTAGACTTGTCTTTACTGTTATTGCACATTTCCCGAAAAACCAGAAGGAAGAGAGTACGAAATGAAGTGATGCCCATCAATAAGCTGAGCGTGCAGGCTGCCTTTCCGTGATGATGAAATGCACAAGGAAATGGTATGATGTATGAAAGAGGAAGGTTTGTTCTGTTTTGAGACTGCTTCTTTGCCAGGAAAAAGGCAGGGCTCCAAGATGAGACTTAAAAAAAACAAAAAACAAACAAAAAACCCTTCTCCCTCTTAACTCAGAGGACCTCCCTTTTTTGTCTTTTCATGTGGTTTTGCAGTCCATCTAGTCTACTGCATCAGAAAGGAAGTGAAAAAGAGAAGTCTTGGTGGCATCTTCCTGCTGCAGATTTCTCTGATAGCCAGTTGCTGTTGTCTCCAAATATACTGCAGAAACACTAGGCCTCTTTTTCAAAGTCATTCAAAAAACAGTAGTAAAGCAGGCTCAAGATTGCTCTCTGGTTGCTTTTGATAATGCAGAGAATCATCCTGAAAGTGACTATAGATCAGAGGTGGCCAGACTGTGGCTCCCAACCCCCTCCCCCATTCTCCACCTACCAGACTGCAGGGGGCGGAGCTCAGGACCTCTGCCTTGCAGTGGGGTGGTGAGGTAGCGGTTCCTGCCCAGCAGGGAGAGAGGTCTCAGGGCTTCAGCCCCACAGGGTGCACCTGCTGGGGCTCGGGACTTCAGTAGGAGCAGGGCTGAAACACTGAGCCCCGGCAGATGACTCCCAAGGTGCTGAAGCCCTGACTCCTGGCAGGTGTGCCCCAGCACTCAAATTTCTGAAGATTGTCATATGCGTCATAAACTTGGAGAAGGCATTATTTCAGTGCATGTTGCAAACGAGGTATTAAATGAGAATGACCTGAATTTGCTATTTGTTCACCTTCCATTAACTTGGTTTAACATATTCAGGTGTTATAATCGCTCTCTCTTTTTATACAGTATTTTATATCAATGAGATTATTTTTCTTTGTCAGATTTCAAGTAGAAAAGTTAAGGCCAAAGACCCAGCAATTTTCATCTGTATCTTGAAAGAATTATGGGAAGCACAGCATTTGTCTTACAATATTTGGGCCTTCTCCTGCTCCATTAAAGCAGATCATCTAGTATCTAGAATCACCTCCTGTATCTGACGGGCCGCTGAACACCACCAGCCATGCCCAACAACTAGAATTAGACCAAACTATTACAGCCCTCAAGAAACTAAACTATTGTATGCCATAGGCAGAGAACAGGAGAGACCAAACTGCCCTAGTACCTGATGCCCCTGCAATGGCAGAGAATTGATTAAGGGAGATATACCCAGATGATGATATACCTAGCAAGTGGCCATATCCCAGGCTTCAGAGGAAGGCAACTGCCCAAGGTCCCTGCCGATCTGACTTGGTGGAAAATTCCTTCCCAACCCTGAAGTCAGTGAGCATATTGCCTTTGACTTGAATGGAAGAAGGACTGATACCTTTAAAGAGTAGTATAAATTGTATAATACAACCATTGTACTGTTGTAGTCATGAAGCGCTAGATCCTGGCTTCAAATCATGTACCACTGTAGATGTGTATCACACTAGAAAGTGCTCATGAAACCATCATGCCACAGGCAGCCATAAAGTCTCTGGTGCTGCTAGGGTTAACCATGTAGCAGTGACAACCGCACAGCAGTGACCACTGCTATGCCCTTTAACAGGTCAGTAGCCTCCATGACAGCCCAGCTGTAGCCTAGTGCACCTGCCCTTGGTCCACATCTTTTGGGGAGTCAAGTGATGCTGTTGGTTTTAAATGGCAAGTGCAGTGACCAAGGTTGTATCTGATCTCCCCTCAGCAGCAGAAGGGGGAAGGAAGGCACCTTGTCTCTTCTCCTCCATGCCTACCTTTATTATTATTATTATTAATTTGTATTATCATACTGCCTAGTCACCTCATCGTGGACCTCATCGTGCTAGACAGTGTATAAAGAACTGTGAAGAGCTTGGTACAGCCTGTTTTTAAATGTAGTACCATGTATGGAATTGCAGTTCAAGTCTTAGTCCCTGTAGGTTGAGTGGGCTGGGAGCATTGCGTCCATGTATTTAAGCTCTTTGAAAGATCAGAAAAGAATAGCTGTAGTTGTATCAGAAATTTGTTCTACAACTCAGGAAAGAGTTGCCCTCTTCATTCAGAAGGCCAGTAGTGAAAACATAGGGACTGAGGGTCGGGGCAGGCAGGAGTGAAAACCAGAAAAAGGTCCCTGGTCTTCCTAGCATGTTAGGGAGGGCCGTGTCCCACTCGCTACTCTGCCACTCTGCCTTGTCTATCTACCTTACCCCTTCAAAAAAGGAAATTCCACTATGTCCAGCTTCTGTAGCCCAAACAAGGCTGCACAAAAAAACGTTTTCAGGACCTAAATAAACATACATGGGGTTCAGATCACTGAATTGGGCCAAACAGTGTTGTCATCTCTCATTTCGTCATGTATCTCACAATATTTGTTGGGTTTTTTTTCCTTTAAAGTCCTAGCTGCCATACTGTTGTACATCAAAATCTCAGCTAAAAGTTTCTGGCCCACATGGTTGTGGAAAAGAGCTAGAAAATTTAACCTCCTAAAGGCTCAAATACCAGAAGGCAAACAAGAATTTTAAAAAAGACCTCATAATTTTAAACTAATTTCCTCATTTTGGGGGGTCCTGACTCATGATTTTTGAACACTTGGGATTGACAATACCACGTAATTCAGAAGTACCCTGAATCAGAAAAGTTAGCAGAGGAAAAGGCACAGTAGCTCCTTGCAGGTGGATATTTACCATATAACAAAGTAAGCAGACTATTTCAATACCCAAAAGTTCTTTCTTGAAAAAATATTTGTGAATAGGATTTGTCAGAACCTGAGGTGTGAGATGGATCAGATTCACATACTGTAATAGCCTAAAAATTATACTCAAATTTCCAAAACACCATTATGCAAAATATGTCTGCAACTTTTTGCAATACATTAAAAAAAAAAAAGTGAAATGTCCAATCCAGGGGGTGGCCAACCTGAGCCTGAGAAGGAGCCAGAATTTTCCAATGTACATTGCCAAAGAGCCACGGTAATACGTCAGCAGCCCCCCATCTGCTCCTCCACCCCGCTCCCGGCACCTTCCACCCACCAGCAGCCCCGCCAATCAGCACCTCCCTCCCCACACCTCCCAATCAGCTCTTTTGTGGCATGCAGGAGGCTCGGGGGGGGAAGGAGGAGGGAGGAGGGAGGGCACTGCAGGCTCAGGGGAGGGGTGGGAAGGGGTGGAGTGGGGGCAGGACCTGTGGCAGAGCCAGGGGTTGATCAGTGAGCAACCTCTGTCACATTGGAAAGTTGGCGCCTGTAGCTCCAGCCCCACAGTCGGTGCCTGTACAAGGAGCTGCATATTAACTTCTGAAGAGCCGCATGTGGCTCTGGAGCCACGGGTTGGCCACCCCGGTCCAACCTTTGTTTAAGCAATGATCAGGTGAGGGAGGGAGAGTCATGAGTTTTACAAATTGGTAATTTTCCAGATAATTGAATTAATAAGTCCCACAACAGTAATTTTTTATTCAAGAGACTATATAGAAGAAATCTTTATGCATCCTCATAATGCTGGAGATCATTGTGGGTAGCACAAAAAATGTAAAAAGAAAAAAGAAAAAGAGTACTTGTGGCACCTTAGAGACTAACCAGTTTATTTGAGCGTGAGCTACAGCTCACTTCATCGGATGCATAGCATATCGTGGAAACTGCAGAAGACATTATATACACACAGAGACCATGAAACAAAACTTCCTCCCACCCCCCTCTCCTGCTGGTAACAGCTTATCTAAAGTGATCATCAAGTAGGGCCATTTCCAGCATAAATCCAGGTTTTCTCACCCTTCCCCCCCCCCACATACACACATACAAACTCACTCTCCTGCTGGTAATAGCCCATCCCTCTTTGAAACCTCTCTTTATAATGCGCATGATAATCAAGGTGGGTCATTTCCAGCACTAATCCAGGTTTTCTCCCCCCCCCCCCACACCCCCCTCTAAAAACCACACACACAAACTCACTCTCCTGCTGGCAATAGCTCATCTTACAATGTGCACAGCAATAATCCAAGTTTAACCAGAACGTCTTGGGGGGGCTGGGGGGGGGGGTTTGTAGGAAAAAAAAAACAAGGGGAGATAGGCTACCTTGCATAATGACTTAGCCACTCCCAGTCTCTATTCAAGCCCAAATTAATAGTATCCAATTTGCAAATGAATTCCAATTCAGCAGTTTCTCGCTGGAGTCTGGATTTGAAGTTTTTTTGCTTTAAGATAGCGACCCTCATGTCTGTGATTGCGTGACCAGAGAGATTGAAGTGTTCTCCGACTGGTTTATGAATGATTGATAGAGCCAGAAGAGTTCCCAGAAGTCACCTACTACAGGACAGGCCTAACAAAGAAAATAACAGAACGCCACTAGCCGTCACCTTCAGCCCCCAACTAAAACCCCTCCAACGCATTATTAAGGATCTACAACCTATCCTGAAGGATGACCCAACACTCTCACAAATCTTGGGAGAAAGGCCAGTCCTTGCCTACAGACAGCCCCCCAACCTGAAGCGAATACTCACCAACAACCACATACCACACAACAGAACCACTAACCCAGGAACCTATCCTTGCAACAAAGCCCGTTGCCAACTGTGCCCACATATCTATTCAGGGGACACCATCACAGGGCCTAACAACATCAGCCACACTATCAGAGGCTCGTTCACCTGCACATCCACCAATGTGATATATGCCATCATGTGCCAGCAATGCCCCTCTGCCATGTACATTGGTCAAACTGGACAGTCTCTACGTAAAAGAATAAATGGACACAAATCAGATGTTAAGAATTATAACATTCATAAACCAGTCGGAGAACACTTCAATCTCTCTGGTCACGCAATCACAGACATGAGGGTCGCTATCTTAAAGCAAAAAAACTTCAAATCCAGACTCCAGCGAGAAACTGCTGAATTGGAATTCATTTGCAAATTGGATACTATTAATTTGGGCTTGAATAGAGACTGGGAGTGGCTAAGTCATTATGCAAGGTAGCCTATCTCCCCTTGTTTTTTTTTTCCTACAAACCCCCCCCCCCAAGACGTTCTGGTTAAACTTGGATTATTGCTGTGCACATTGTAAGATGAGCTATTGCCAGCAGGAGAGTGAGTTTGTGTGTGTGGTTTTTGGAGGGGGGTGTGTGGGGGTGGGGGGTGAGAAAACCTGGATTAGTGCTGGAAATGACCCACCTTGATTATCATGCGCATTATAAAGAGAGGTTTCAAAGAGGGATGGGCTATTACCAGCAGGAGAGTGAGTTTGTATGTGGGGGGGGGGAGGGTGAGAAAACCTGGATTTATGCTGGAAATGGCCCTACTTGATGATCACTTTAGATAAGCTGTTACCAGCAGGAGAGTGGGGTGGGAGGAAGTTTTGTTTCATGGTCTCTGTGTGTATATAATGTCTTCTGCAGTTTCCACGATATGCTATGCATCCGATGAAGTGAGCTGTAGCTCACGAAAGCTCATGCTCAAATAAACTGGTTAGTCTCTAAGGTGCCACAAGTACTCCTTTTCTTTTTTCTTTTTACGAATACAGACTAACACGGCTGTTACTCTGAAACAAAAAATGTAGTTGTTTTTAATTACTTTTAAGCATATAAACTGTTACAACGAAAATTCCTAAACAGGCTATAATTTTTACTGATTTGTCATGCCTGTTCTGATTATGTTTAAAACGTAAGATCACAGCTAAGTTAAGTAGCAATTTATACTTTACTGTTGTAGCGCCTCAACCTTCAGGCCTTACTCCCCCCAACTTCCTATTGCTTCTTTAAGAATTGTACATTGAAGAGTACAAGGCTTTTCCCCTTCATTTCCACTGAAACATTTTCCTATGGGGTTTGCAGCCACACATGCATGATATTACTGCGTGGGAACCAGCAAATTAAATTCTTTTTATTTATCACTATTTAATATTAAATAATTGGTTTGGGGCATGCTGCTGCAGTCTTTGTACAGTTCTTTCTAGCACAAAACTCACGTTTTAAATCAATGGGAGTTTTACCTTAGTAAAAACTAAAATCTCAAGGAGTGGACCTATGGCAATTGCCCTGGTCTAAGTAGGGACAGAATTTAGCTTTTGATATACTTATATTATGGGATGTTCAATGTAACCTTGCAAGTAATATTTAATATGTAATACCTATAATCATTCTATCTCTAAATAATAGATGAAAGAAAAAAATCAATCAAGCATGGAGTTGTAATGTTATAATGTAAAGTACTCTGGAGTAAAAAGAACGGGAGTACTTGTGGCACCTTAGAGACTAACAAATTTATTTGAGCATAAGCTTTTGTGGGCTACAGCCCACTTCATCAGATGCATAGAATGGAACATATAGTAAGAAGATATATATACATACAGAGAACATGAAAAGGTGGAAGTTGCCATACCAACTCTAAGAGGCTAATTAATTAAGATGAGCTAGTATCAGCAGGAGAAAAAAAACTTTTGCAGTGATAATCAAGATGGCCCATTTCAGACAGTGACAAGAAGGTGTGAGGATACTTACCATGGGGAAATAGATTCAATTTGTGTAATTACCCAGCCACTCCCAGTCTCTATTCAAGCCCAAGTTAATGGTATCTAGTTTGCAAATTGATTTCAGTTCAGCAGTTTCTCGTTGAAGTCGGTTTAAATGTATGTATTTTAAAACAACAGTTTTAAAAAAAAATCTTTGTCTTTAATTTTTCCACCGAGCAACACCCCCACTCCCAAAAAGAGGACAGGCTGTCCAGGTTACTGCTCCCTTACACATGTTCACACGCATGCATACACATCAACAAAAAGCCCATAAGCAGTCCAGGTCATTGCTCTAGAGCTCCAAAGGAGATATATAGTTTAAAACTGTTATTAAGTTAATTCTCCACTGACTGAGTTTCTTTGATTAATGGATGTTGGCATCTTATGCTGAAGTTTTCTGATTTGCCAGCACTTATGCAATAGAAGAGCCAAATGTTCTGGTCTGGAAGAACAGAAAAAAACTTTTTAGGTTATTTTCAGGGATGGTGGCAATGGCCCACATTAAGCAGTTGTGTGAAGAAGGAAAAGAGGTGTGTAAAGAAAATTAGTTGCTGAGTGACATTATTTTGTTTTTGTTGTTGGGCTTTTGTGTTTGTTTGGTTTGGGTTTTCTTCAGTTACTAGGAAAAACAGGACTGGTGCTGGAAAACAAGTATGTCTTCTAGCAAATATATTACAGCATGTGCCAGGGAAATTTGTTGAGAATCAAAGTAATGAATGGCCCAACCCTGAAACCCTTCCTCACCCTGAGGGCATTTACTCAGTCACATAATTAATGGGTTACTCAAATGTTTCAATGCTATACTCAACCTGAGTAAAGGCTATGGAACTGGACCCTGGGGGACCCTGGTCTGGCCCGCACTTAAAACTTAGGTCAGCATAGCTATGACTCTCAGGGGTTTGACAAATCCGCATCCCTAAGCACCGTAGTGATGCCAACCTAACCCCAGGAATAGACACAGCTAGATCAATGGAATGGAATAACGCTTCTGTCCACCGAGGGCTTGGGGAGGTGGTGTTTTTACACCAATGGGAAAACCCCTTCCATCATTGTAGGCTACGTCTACACTATTTGGTTATGCTGCGTTAGCCACAGTACCATAGTTATGCCTCTATAGTCTCCATAGTGTAGCCATGGCCTCTTAAATGCATGTTTAACTTTATTCATGAGTTTCAGTAGGGCTACTCACTTGAGTAAAGTTCAGTTTGTGTGTAAGTGTCCAGTGCCTCAGTAAAAAAGTTAGTAGTGTTCTTTTACCAACTTAATTATCTCCACAAAACCAAACTCCTTGGGAATATGGGACGGTAGTCTGACAAACACGTTATTCTTTTTTGTGTATATTTTTTCCCCTACCAAGCTAATCACTCTTAGCAATAGAAAGAAGAAAACAAAAACAAAAACAAACAAACAAAAAAACCCCAATTTAATTGGCACCCGATTTATGGACATGGTCATAATCAATATGTAGCAAAATTCTTTTTCCTTATTGTTTTACTTGTTATTAAAGAAGCAAAACTCACTATAAATTCTGATTTGCACGAAATTATGTAGGCATATAAATCTTAGGAACTACGAGGTTTTGCATTAATTTCATAGCACTTCTATTGTATTTAGTATAATTTTTTACTTTTAGTTCTCAGTATTTTTCTGGTAGATTCAGGGAGCATGAGGAGAACAATTCACTAGCTAATTTAACCTCTAAAAATTGTCCTAGCTGTAAATGATAGACTGTAGCATAATGACTATAACATGTATTAATTATATTTCACAGACTGAGTCCTAATCTTGTAAAAGTTTAACTTCTATGGTGGTGGTGGCAGGGCACTTTTTCATCAGTGTGATTATGGAGTAATTAATTTTTATTACTTTTCTAAAGCAGAAATAAAAAAAATTCAGCCATTTAACATGTATTGAAAAGCAAATTAACAAAAAGAGGTCTGCTGTATACAATTGTGCTATCTGTTAAAACAACAATGTTAGAAAAAGCTTTTTGAATGGCCAAGTTAAAGCTAATATGGCCCGCTCCAGAAATTCAGTGTCCCAGACTTAGGAGTTTTAAAATGAAGAGGGGCAACAACTTAACCCCATTTTTTGTCTTTTGTTTTGGCTGCTTAAATAGCTAACACAACTTTATATGGCTGAATTGCTCTTTTAGCAGCTCTTTTTTAATCCCCACGTGAAATATTTTGGATCAAATACAAATCATTTGTTACAACCTGTAGATATGAAGGTACTAATGTAATACTGTGTGATTCCTATTTGAAAGTAATAGCCCATAAAAGATACTATTTTTTTTTCTCATTTAGAAAGTAGAATTGGAAACTGACAGCTACAGACAAAAGTATTTGACTTATAGTTTTTGAAGTACTTCAAAGTGATTTTATTGAAAAATTCAGGTTATTCCTTTGGAACAGAATTTTTCTTTCTGTAACTATTAATTAACCTTGTTCATTTATCCTTGCTCTAATCAGCTGCTGTAGGTACTGGTAACTGTTTATAAATATGAAGTTTCATTTGAATTCTGAAGACAGTAGCACATTAATTATACATTTATTTGATGTCTTTACCCATCTCTTTTCCTTTGCTGTGGCTTATTTCATGATTATAATTCCTTGAATTTGCCTTAGGCAACTGTAATTTTTATTCCCCCCACTTTTCAAGGCTCAGAGCTATGGAAATCACTTCACACTATTTATAACTTGAGGAAGACGGGCTTGTTCAGAAAGAATAGCCACTTGTGAATCAGGCAGTCGATTGTACTCAGTATCTAAAAAAGATAAACTCTAGTGGTGAGGTCACACTTCTCTGAAAAAGGCTAAAATATTTTGGATGAGCTATAATACTGAAGTCTTGACAGGATGTCATCGTTAGGGCCATATTTCAAAAAAAGACATGCAGTTACATACATACATTTGTGTGCAAGTGTATGCTTAAGATGCATTTGCCTTTTGTGTGTACAATGTGTGTACAAATTGGGTGATCAGAATCAGCCATTTGTGCCCGCAATAGCCTGGTTAGAGAGCTTACAGTTGTGATTGTGTGTGCAAGTAGATGCATGCTTTGGAGATTGTGCACATTCAGTTACACATCTAATATTAATAAAAATCAGGCTTGATTGTACTTTTATCAGAGGAGCCAGGGTATTTACAGCAGTGTTAAAGCCAAATTCCCTTATGGCTATTACTTTGTTCTTACCTTCGCATGCTCTTTGATTGATATGGTAGGCTTCTTCCTTTTCGATTCCTAAACTGGTGCATAGTGCAGCTGTCACTTGTTTTGGCTGGTGCTTTGTTCAGTTCCACAGATGAACAGCCACATTTTGTTGATGGCAGAATGTCTGCTGGTGAGGATGAAAACCAGGTAATTCTGGGCTGGGGCAGGACACAGTAAGGGATGACATTGTTTCTTCTTCCCCAGGCCTAGGCAGGGATTGAGGAGGGGTAAGCTGAGGGCAGAGGTGAACTCTCTGCAATACTGCGTACCCCTTTTACAGGTCTTCAGGAGAGTTACAAGTTAATGAATAAGTTAATGCTGAACATTCCATCTGGTGTGCAGCCACCCTTATCTTCCCTACCCTCGCCCGAAGTACTCTCACCGTCTAGCCACCACTAGGTGCAACATGACAACTACTCTATTTAACAGCACACAGCAGCATTACACAACAATTTAGAGATGGGATTAAGGAGAATATTGCATCCATCTGAAACTACAGGAGGTTTGTGTGGATAGAATATAAGAACCCAAAGTGGTACTTAACCAGGAAAACTTGTGAAAACCTCTTGTGAAAAGGGATATGGGGTCTTTAATTGTCACTTTAAGTAGTAGGACTTCAGGTTTATTTCTCATTGGAAAGACCCCTTCTTGCAATACCCAGATCCCTATGCCAACCAACTGGACCCAAGTAGTCAATCCCTTTTAGTATTTATTTGGCCAGCAGGGCTTGGCTAATTAGCAAGAGTTTTTGGACTATGTATTGTGATAATTGCAACATTTGCTTCTCAGCTATTTGTATCTGTTGTCTGACTGTGACTAAGAACAAGGTGATCTGTCTCCTCTTGCATCAGCCCCCGCACAATGAGGGAGCCAGTCATAATGCCAGGATTGTGTGGAGAGACATCCACATGTGCAAATTGGCTATGCTATCTTTGCCCCTGGTGAAAGGGCACAGAACACATAGGGCTTGACTGATCAGCAGTTTCTCACAGCTGTCAACACTCACTCATGTAAGTGCTCACCTATGTGAGTAAGAGTTGCACCAGAGGGTTCCAAGGTGGGCATCAGTGTGGCTTGGATCATATCTCCATTCCCTAAAGTTGTTCACTTTTTAAGCCATGTCTACAATTTGTGTTTTGGTCTGTGGTTTCATTGTGTGTGAGCTGATCCCCTTGGTGCCATGGTCTGTCATGACTTCTTATTTAGAAACACACACACAAAGCTTGTGTGGGCATATCCTGTAGTGATACGTATCCAACACCCCTTTCTTCCTTAAAAGGATTCCCAGTCGCTGCAATGCAACCTATCTGTCTGGCAGCTCAGACATTTTCCCACACACAGTGAAAGTGACTAGTACCAGGTTTCACTGGAACACTGATCTTCAAATGCAGCTTGTCAGATTAATAACTAAATGACCTAAAACAGAGCCTTCTTTCATAATTCCTACCACTCTGTCTTTAGCACCTACCTATGAGTCTGGTCTTTTTGTTTCTCTTTAATTAATTCTGAAAAATTCTGGCTGCTCAGTCTATCCTTTGTAATATAGCGGAACCAATCAGCAATCTTAAACCAGCTGGTTAGCTATATGCTGGCATGGCTCATTAGTGCAGTCATAAACTTGTTCATCAGAATATTCTGGGGATGTTTTTATTGCTTTATTATGTTTGTAAATCTCTTTGTTTGCACACACTGAACACTGATTGAGATGAATGATGAACTGCTAGTTATAATTTCCGGGATGTTTACTGAGCAGGTATAATAGCCTGGCTTATGACTCTCTCATGCTTTTAAATCAGTTATTGCTGACATCATTCACTCTGCACCTATCACCTCTTTAATGAATAGACACCAAATCCACTATGTGTACAAGACCATGTCATATACAGTTTGAGCACTGGCAGTAATTATTGCTAATGAAATAATACAAGGAGCTGCTGATTTTCTGGCTCAGCATCATCTCTGCAGGCAATTGTCCAACCCTGTACTTGCCTGTACCAAAAGATACTGCTTATCTCATGTATTAGGATTCCAAACGTAAGCCCTATTTCAGTGTCTGCATTAGAGCTCTCTATGTAGAAGCTTGCAGAAGAAAGTGAAAATAGTGGATGCTGCTTATCTATCTGCCAATGTCAATAAATAAATTAAAAAGCCATTTTCCTCAAAAACATGCCCCTTATCGAGACTGGCTTCTGACTGCTTTTCACTCTGCTGCTATTTGCCCCCCAGTCTGTGTCTTCTTTGTAAAAGATTATTCAGATTTCACAGCTGTGCCAAAGAGCTGCAGCATGCACCAAAAAGAGCACGTCTGCATTAATTCACACAGAAATGTAGGCGACAGTATCAAATAGACTGCTAGATGAGGTCTAGCCCAGTGGCCCACCAGCAGTTCATAATGTTCCCAGGAGGACACAGGCTAGGTTTCTCAGGCTCCAAGCTGATTAAAACAAGGGTTAATGCTAAGGCCATATCGAGTCTCTAGTTGGGGGTTAGAAGGGTTAGTGGAAGAGGCTGACAGCTGCCTCACAACTGGAGGTAAAAGGGGCAGAGACAGCAGCTGCTAATTTGGGAATAGCAGAGAAAGATGGTAAAGAACAAGTTATAGCTGAATATGCTTATGTTTTTTCTTATATTATGTGTGTGTGTGTGTGTGTGCATGCGTGCGTGCACGTGTGTGTGCAGTATATTTATAGAAATGTCTAAATAGACATAGAAGACCAAAGCTAAACAGCAATATGCTGTGCATACTGCTCTCTTAAAGCACTGAAGCCGCATTTCAGTTCTGTATTATTTATTATTAGGTAAGCACCAAAAGAGTGCTCAGTGTTGTACAAGACACAAAATACAGACATGCCCTATCCTAAAGACCTTGCAATGTAAGCAATGCCTGACACAAAGCAGACAGGACCCACTGGGAATAACTAGCGTGTTTTTTAAATATGTAGTTTATGATTGGGATTTTCAAAGGAAGCTCTTTTGAAAATCTGAGCCTGTATCATGTTATTGTTGATTAATTCTTGTGAGCCACACAGATGTGCATCTCTGTGAGGGATTTAAATGAAAAGAGATTGGCAGATCAGAATTAGAATGCAGCAAAGTCATTGCTGGTGGAAGGCACAGAGAGCTGGATGTATAGGGGTTTGACGTTGACATCCTGTAGCATCATTTTAAAAGTAGAGAATGTACCCCATCATGGAAATAGGCATCAATCATCAGGTTAGAATCTGGTTCCAAACGTCTCCAAAGTTCAGGAGTGTTTAGATCCAAGGTTTCATTGGGCTCTTCTCTATTTAAAAGCATAGTGGACTTGCAGGTCCCATGAGATTTCACAGCAAAGAACCCACAGGGGACCACAAGGGTTTTCTGGGGCTGCAGTATGTTCCCATGGCCACTTCCAAATCCATAAAACTTCATTTTTGTAATTTAATGTATCTGGCAGAGAATAGCTATTGCTTTCAGACATGTTTTTAAAAGCTCTGTTGAAGTTAGAAAAGTATCTATGGGGGAACCTTTCCACTATGTCCAAGATGGTGGACAAGAGAGAGTCTTTGGGAGCTTTAAAAGCTTATAAAGTAAAAGTCCCTTTGAGAATTGGCAAAGCTCAAACAGACCTTTAAAAATAAATAAATGAATGAAGCTTAGGGGACTTCAAGCAAGGTAATGGGATTCCGTGGTACCTGTGACACCTGCAGTTTGCCCAACAAATACAGCATACTTTTCCACTAACAGCCATGTGTCAAATTCTGCACTGATTTACTCCTCATGAAGCTCCACTGTAGTCAGTCAATAGGTCTGAATAAAAGGTAAAACAACTTAGAATTTCCCCCCATGTGTTTTCCTAAAAACCTCTAGTGCTACTTTTTAATTCTAAACCCCATAAAATAGTCACACTAAAAGGTACACTAAAGTAAATTACTAATAGAAGTGGTAAATTGGAGTCTTTGTGCCTATCTACCATAAACTTTTGTTTCCAAAATGTATTTATTATTTACTGAACAGAGCAGATTTTTAGGGTCAGCTAATACGCACCCACAGTATTATGTCTAAACTAATATAAAGATTATGAAATGACTCTTGAATTCTGGATACAATAAGAACTTTTTAATTGGCTTCCATGATGTCACTAATGCCCCCTAAATGCTCTGATCTGAATTTCATTTTTATGGCTAGATTCCATTTCATAATGTCAGTAGAGCAGTCCAGGTTAAGCATTTCAGGGCGATTATGCACATCTTTCAGTCAGGGGTGGGTTAAACTCATCCAGTCTTTGGCCTTAAGCCTTGCACACCCCAACATCTAATCCAGGCTTTAGTTACCCAGAAAATTCAGAAATGCACTACGTACCATATCTTCGCCCTTAATTCTTTTACCTGGGGTTTCAGCAGATTGCATATCAAAGAAGAGGAATAAAACCTGTTGCCAGCTCCCTCCGCTAACCCCTTGCTCTTTAGCTACTTTTCCCATGTCCTGTGAAGTGCCTCAGATTACTGAAAATGAAACATACCGCCATGCATGTCTTTTTTTTTTGTGGCAGGCAGATCAGTAGTTGCTCTATTAGGTTGCACCTGGAAAGGTCCATAAAACATTTCCTTCTCGATTGTGAGTAGATCAATCTTAACATAAGAATTCATGCCTATGTAATTATGCCAGTGTCAGCTTATTAGATACTTCCCAGAAAAATGGTTGGGAATGTTGATATAAACATAAGTGAAGTTTTACTGAATTTTAGTTAGAATTTAAACTGTAGTAGCTGTCACTTAAAATAACAGATTGATGTTCTATTGTGTTGTCCTTCTGAAGATTTCAAAACTCTTTGCAAACAGCTAGTTTGCAACACCCCCGTAGAGGGTCTCTGTTGTGGAAATGAAGCCTCCTTTGTAGTGCAATGCTGCAACTCTTTAATAGCACACAGCTAACACTCCCAAAGAATGTATGTCCAGGGGCAATGTCCTATCGATTTGAAACTTCAGGAGAGTGTAGTTACCTGAGTTGGAATGATGGTGATATCAGCCAGGCACCCTCACTAGAGCTGATCAGAATTTTTCCCCCTACTTTAGAAAACTTTGGAAAACTTGTTTAATTTTTATCAATAATTGTTATCAAAATTTTCAGTGGAAAAATTGTATGCATTGTTGTTGTAGCCGTATTGATCCCAGGATATCGGAGAGATGAGGTGGGTGAGGTAATTTCTTTTATTGGACCAACTTTTGTTGGTGAGAGAGACAAGCTTTCCAGCTACTTGGTCCAATAAAAGTCCATCAGAAGTTGGTCCAATCAAAGATATTACCTCGCTCACTTAGTGGAAAAATTGACCTTTAATAAACAAACAAACAAAAACCATTTTTTATTTTTTTATTTTTTTAATGAAATATTTAAAGAAAAACCGCCACTTTCCAAAAATGTTCATTTCCAGGAAAACCTAGTTTTCCATCAAAAAAAATTTGCTGGAAAATTTTCTAGCAGCCCTAATGCTCATATTTATGAATAGTTCTATGGACTCTTTAATTGGTACAAGCAGTCAGTGTCTAGTGGACAACATAGGCTGAGAAGCTTTTTCTAATTTAATATATTTTCTTTTGCGTTTATTAAAAGCAGAAACATTGTCTTCTTCCTCTTTTGCTCAGTCTACACACCTCTCTGGCTTAAAAGATTGGTGGCGATTTCTCACAGGAGCAAACTTGAGGAAAAGAGAATGCTTGGTGGTGAAAACTGGCCTTGGCTAGTGTGACTGAGTATAGGTATCTTAGAGGTAAAGAGTGACTAAAAAGATTGAAAGTACCTGCCATATCTCAGAATGAGTTATAAACTGTAGTCCTGAAGGGAGCTAAGCCCTAGTCAGGAAGTAGGGCCTCGATTTCCAAAGATATTTGGTGTTGCTGTTCTCAGTGTTGCAGTGCCTCACTGATTTAGGAACCTAACTCTCATTTTCAAGAGGAATTTAGGCAGTTAGGAGCCAAAATCCCAAGTGCCTGAATCACTTTTGAAAATGAGATTTAGACTCCTAAATTAGCTAAGTGTTGCAGTGCTGAGTTCAGCAGCGCACTCAGCACTTTACAAATCTCTACAAATTTACTTTACAAATCTGAGCTTCACCATGGGAGGTGCCCTTTCTCCAAGGGAGAAACACATCCTGGACCTTGGGGTAAGAGTACTCTGCTGATGGAATGCTGTACAAGAGTGTGACAGACTCTGAACTTGCTCTATTTTGGGACTGTGAATGTTGCTGAAAAACTAGGGACTCTTCGCAGTGAGAGAACACTGCAGTCAGTTGAAATAAAATTCTTTCTAAGACCCACAATGGTGGCGTGCCTCAGTCTTTGAATCTTGAAGTCCACTGAACCCCAGCGAACTTGCTGTGGCTGTCACAGCTAGTCCCCCTATTTATCCTCATTTCATATCTTTGTGTTATGAACGAGACCCTTTCCTTCTGCTGGGTCATGCAGTGAACCTGTTGTGTTTGTGACGTGAAAGCGGCTGTGATGGCACACAATGAGCATACCAGCTTCACAGCAGGATGCAACAGGAAGCAAAGAGAGGTGGAAGGAGTGGGCCCTATAATTAGCAAATGCAAGAAAATTTGAGTAAAAGATTGATAGAGGTCTGTTTTTTATTCAGTCAGTGTAAATTAAGAGCCAAAGCACACTGTCCATTTGTTTGTGTGCCATTACTTTTGTGCAACTTTCAGCCATTTTCACTTGTGCAAACAAAAATGATAGAATTTATAGGCACCAAAGCCCACTTTCATATGCAAAATGAGCAAAAGTGTATTATGTAAAAATGGATAAATGCCTTCATTGTATCCACAAGTGATTGTGCCCAAACTTGCACACATAAGCAACTTGAGTATGTGCAAGTAGATGCCAGATTTAGTGCCTTTGAAAATTTCGTCATAAAAAAATTTGCCAGTATGACTGCCCCCTTTTTAAGACAACTCACACAGATTTTTGTACATTCTAACATGCCTTCTTTCTTTTCCAGAGGGGGTGGTAAATCTATCCCTTAGGATAAATTGCATGCATGTCTGGAGGGAGGAAATTACTTAGAGAACTCATAAAAAACAGAATGTAATTCTTTTTCGAGGCTGAGTCACAAAATGCAAAAAATTTCCTTGCACCTTTCTGTATTTTTTATTTACAGTAACAAACAGTTAATTGATTTATTTGTGATCATTAATTACACTGATTGGACCATAGGGTTGCCAACTTTCTAATTGCACAAAACGGAACACCCTTGCCCCGCCCCCTGCCCTGCCTCTTCCCTGAGGGCCTGCTCCTGCCAGGCCCCTTCTCCGAGGCCCCACCCTCCACTCACTCCATCCCCCCTCCCTCTGTCACTCTCTCACCCCCACCCTCACTCACTCGCTCATTTTCACTGGGCTGGGGCAGGGGGTTAGGGTGCAGGAGGGGGGGACGCAGAGGTGGACGTGGGCCGTACAGGCTGGTACAGAGTACCGGCAAGAAGTGGCCGCTGGTACAGGCCCGTATGCAGCTGACGTTAAAGTGCTGCCGCTGCCCCTTTTGCCCCCCTGCCCCGGTCGGCAGCCCTGCCAGTAGGGATCCTATTGGCCGGACTGCCGACAGGCGGGGGGCAGCTGCCCTGGGAACTGGTGATTTAAAAGGGTGGCACAGGCCGGGCAGCGCAGAAGTGCTGGCTAAGGGAGGCTGACCCCCCGAGCCCTGCTTCTTCCGCCCGAGGCTCTGCCCCTTGCAGGGGCACGGAGCCAGGTTCCCGCACCGGTAAGTCTTTTATGCTACTTTCACCCCTGGGGTGAGGGCTCTGGCTGGGAGTGCAGGCTCTGGGGTGAGACCAGACATGAGGGGTTCAGGGTGTGGGAGAGGACTCTGGGGTGGGGCCAGGGATGAGGGATTTGGGATGCAAGAGGGGGCTACAGTCTCGGGGGTGGAGCCTAGGGGTTTGGAATGTGGACTCTGAGAGGGAGTTTGGGTACGGGAGGGAGCTCAGGGCTGAGTCAGAAGGTTAGAGTGTGGTGGGGGGGTAATGGCTCCAGTGGGGGGTGCAGGCTCTGGGGTGGGGCCAGGGATGAGAGGTTTGGGGTGCAGGAGGGGGCTCTGGGCTGGGGCTGAAGGTTTCGGAGTGTGAAAGGGGGATCAGCACTGGAGATTGTGGTGCGGGAGGGGGTGCGGGCTCTGGGAGGGAGTTTGGGTGCGGGAGGGGGCTCAGGGCTGGGGCAGAGGGTTGCGGTAAGGGAGGGGGAACAGGGAGTGGGCTCCGGGAGATGCTTACCTCAGGGGCTCCCAGAAGCGGCAAAATGTCCCTTGGCTACCAGGCATAGGGGCAGCCAGGCTGTTCTGTGCAGTGTATACTGCCTCTGCCCATAGGCGTCGCCCCTGCAACTCCCATTGGCTGGCATTCCTGGCCAATGGGAGCTATGGAACCGGTGCTTGGGGCGGGGGGGAGCGCACAGAGTCCCCCTGGCCGTGCCTACTCCTTGGAGTCGAGGGACATGTCACTGCTTCCAAGGAGCCGCGCGGAGCCAGGTAGGGAGCCTGCCAGCCCTGCTCCAACCGGACTTTTAATGGCCTGGTCAGCATTGCTGACTAGAGCCTCCAGGGTCCCTTTTCAACCGGGTGCTGCAGTTGAAAACTGGACATCTGGCAACCCTATTGGGCCATTGCTTTTTGCTTTCTTCTTTAGGCCTAATGCACACATCACTTCATTTGCCTTTTATGTTGTGATAGCCACTTTGTTACAAGATTTCCAAAGTTTGTCATAATTTAAATAGATCTCTGTCTGTCTCTCTCTCTCTCTCACTCACACACACACACACACACACACACACACACACACACACACACACACACACACACACACACACACACACACACACACACACACACACACGGTACATAAATTGGATTGAAAAGAAGAAAGTTACAGGCAGATGATGGTTGCCCTCTGAAACAACAGGCAAATTAGCCAGCTGTGAAGGAAGCTGACATGTTGTACTAAAGCAGAAACACAATATAATAGGGAAATGCGGTTCTTTGTTCAGATCCGTTTCCTATTAACACTTAGAATGTTATGCTTGTGCATGCCATCCCTTGAGGACCGCTTGGTTGGCCTTACATGAATAACAGTGGAGTATGTAAAACTGCTAGATGCATAAAACTACTGTGCAATCATCGAATGTTCTCTCTGTGTGTGTTTGTGTTTTTAAATCTGAAATTTGAGCTATTTATTGCATCAAACTTTGAGTTAAATACTATTGTGTTGCCAGGGGCCAACTACTAACATTAATTTTAAAAGGTGAGAGCCCAAGTGAGAGTCTATGGCAATTGGAGCAGGATATTTCAAAAAGCTGGCTATTAAGGAGGAACAAACCTTTTCAGTAACAAAGGGATAGGGCAGAAACAGAGGACATAACAGGTAGATGGCCTGGCTGCATGGGCTTCAGTGAGTAGTTATGAGTCTGATGCCAGATGAAGACATCTGTTTCTCTGCTCTGCAGATATTCAAGTAGCTACATGTATATGGTGCAGAATTGGTGGATGGTTCACCTTGAAGCATTGTTTCCTGCTAAGTGGGGTCAAGTGGGAGATAAAAGACTGAAAACAGCAGCCTGTGTGTCAGATCCAATATGCCTTGGTCTAATTGGGGGATAGTTATTTTCTGGAGTCAGAGGAACAGATGTTGCCAGTTTTAGGGGGAATGCCCAAGCCAGAGACAGTTGGGCACAAAAAGAAAGAGATGGGGGAGAAACAAGCAAACTTTGGAAGTTTAGAAAGATAAAGACAAATGCACAAAGAGCGTTTTCCCCAAAGAAACGTAAGTACTTATCCTATAGATACATAGGGATCATCACTTCAGCCATTTGAAGGCATGCAGCCACACTTAATAGTTTGGGATAGAAAATAAATAACACCATATACGGTGAAACAACAAGGTAAGGAAATGGACCAAATGTAATGATCTAAACTAGCATTGCTTCTCCTCAGTACTGCTCCATGAGATATTTACCCACCACAAGAGTCAGGGCCTCATTTTTATGCCTCGCTGAAGAGACAACACTTCTAGCTGCACGGTATCCTCTTATATCATACTGGGACATTGGTTCAAGACTGATTCAAATAGACAAGTGCCACCCGCTGCATTACCAGCACCATTTCCTGCAGCACCTTGGTTTTCCTTGGAGGGCTCTCTGCTCAAGCCCAATCCAGCAGAGTGTGACCCTCCCGAGGAGCACGCAGACTGTGAGGCAACTCACCACCACCTGCCCCTAGTGTGAGGAAGTCTTGTTTGTGCTTGCTGTGGATCAGCTTCCTGAAGCCACCAGCCTCTGGCAACACACACACTATCTGAGACCTCTGCAGGCCTAGCTCTTTCTGTACTGGTTAGCAAAACCACACCCCAACCCCCGAGACCTCCCAGTGTTCCCTGCAGTGTCCAGCCCCTTATCCACTGAACACATAGAATTACCAGGCCTACTGTTCCCAGAGGAACAGTACACTGCAGCTTATTTGTTATACTTCAGAACACAGCTCTGCTGAACACACAGCACTTCGGTTTATTTGTAATGAAAACAAGAATAAGTTTATTGTCAAAGAACAGAGATTCAAGTGATAGTGAGGAAGGGTATTGGAAACAAATGGTTACATATAAAACAGAATCATATTGTGTCTTCTAGAGACTAAATTTATCTAACAAGTTCTCGTCCTGTCTACAGAAGCTTACCTCACCCAACGTTCTTGCCAGTGTTTTCAGCCAAGCCTGGGTGAGATCCCTTTTTCAGGAAGAAAACTCGCTGCCCATTTACTTCTTAGATGAAGGATGCCAGGGTATCATTGTTGCCCCCAGAACAAACACCAGAACAAACTTTTGATCGGCACCTCAAGGTAGGGCGTCCCCGCACCTCTGTTTACATCTTCCTGTTAGTTTTCGTCTGAAGTCCCTACCAGCTCTTCATTAGCATTTGACTTAGAATGCTAATGGTTGCCGATTGTGAATCAGACAAATACATAGTTGATGTGTAAACTGATAGATAGGTAAACTTGTCTTCTATGAAAGAGAGCCTGCTTTTCACCTTTGCTGGAGACCAGTCCCTATACACAGACCTTAAGAACATAATTTTCTTCGAATATACATAACTCATTACACAACATCCACACATGCATTTTGTAATGCTATTGCTGACCAGTGTAACACAGGTTTTTATTAGAGCTCACATGACACCCTTGTGAACCAGAATGTAAATACCAGACCCAGCAGCGTCCTGTAACACTTAGGCACCCCTTATGCCCTCTGCCAGTTGGCATCAGGAGGTCCCTGGATCACACACAGTTTATGAGATCTGACAAGCTCATAGCCCAAGAATGTGGTGGTGCAGTGGTATTTGTTGAGTCTTCAGTAGAAATGTTGATAAGGACATGATTTTTCTGTGCATTAGACAGATGCAGGGTAGGCATAGAGAGTAATTTGCTGACTCTTCTGCCTTGGAAAATGTGCATCCATATGATATATTCACTTCACAAAATCTCATTGCACTGTTCACCTCTATGTTAGTGAGGGCATGAGCTGGGAAAGGAAGGTATATAGAAACAATCTGAAGATTTAGAGAGTAGTCTTATGGTCTGTAAATGCAAAGGAGAAATGTATCTTGGATTATAACCTTTACTGGTGCTTTTATTAGAACCCCTCCCGGAAGTACAGCTTGAATATGGCTACAGTCAGATGCAAGTACTCCACTTCAACCCTTTACTACAAAATATTGTGTCTGTGTTTTTATGTGTAATTTTTCTGAACCCTCACCACTTCTGCTTTTTTGCCCTGCGATTTGAATAGCTGAGTCTGAAGAAGTTTGAACAAAGACTTGTAGGAGCTTTTTTTTTTCTTAACTAATGTGATAATCAAGTGGTTTGTTGAGCTTTAGAATATAAGTCATTTCCAGTGTGCAGTGTTTGTTTTAAATCCTAAAGGGCACCCAAATATTCCTAAAAGATTAGTGAACAGGGCCTTGCAAATCTGTGTTAATGCTCTTCTTTGACAAAAATTGACAGTGTCATTGAGAAAGTGAGGTGGGGAAGATAAATACAATGGAAGAGCAAACAGCAAAAGAAAAGAGTTTTAGTGATAACATATTCTCCCTAGATGTCATAGAACATGTACAAATAATGAGTGCACTGAAAGAAAGACAGAACCTGGTTAAGTATTGTGTCAGGAGAGTCTGTGATCTCAGGCTATTAAATACTACAGTGCTCTTTCAGACTGTCATAATTCAAAAGTACAATGACAGTGTGGTAGCTGTGAGCCAAGCTGCAGCATTGCCTGAAAGAAAAAAACAAGAAAAGATCAGAGTATGCTTTGAGATTAGAGGAGGTTAGCTCATATTCTTATGGAAGGTCCCTAAAATACCTGCATGATCTCTTGTGTGGCCGAATAAATTTCAGTGATGGAAAAAATGGTGACACATTGCCCACCATCCAGCTTTGAAGATTGGGCAGTGTTATGTTAAAGCGTGATTGGAAAGCTCTGCTCAATACATTTTAACGGAACAACTTCCAGGAACATCAACCCCCCTTCCTTCCTCCCCAAAACAGTAATGAATCCAAATGGCTAATAAAACATAAGAACTAAAAGATGTTGTACATGAGCCATGTTTCTGGAGTGATTATATTTTTAAATGTCAGTTTCCCACAGCCATTAGCATACTACATTTACTAAGGTATCAGACTGACTAGCTAAAAGAGAGACATTTATGTTATTGACTTCTATGAGCATTTTGTTAAGAAGGGCTTCATTTGGCCAGTTGTTTGTGTGTAGTAAGTAGAGATCATGACTCCTCGGTACTTGAAAGAGTCAGCTGAGAGCTCTTCAGTGGAGAGTAAACTATTCTGTCCCCTATGAAACTCTTTTCTACAAAATCAATTCATCTGAGTGCAAACTGATATAGGCAACAGGCAGATATGTACAGTCCTAAAGCACTACCTACATTCTGAAACTGTCTTGTGAAATTAGAGGAAAGGTAAGTTAAAATTTAAAGTTGGAGGAATGTTCATATGTTCTCTGTGGGTTGTATTTTCTCCTGGATTGCATTTGCTTCTATCCATGTAACCCAGGGTGTCAGGGTCACTGGCAGTTGCAAGTCTCCCTCAAGAGGTGTGTCGGTGATGCAAATAGTCCACAACCTGGGCTCCAATGGGGGCCCATAAGAGCCAGCTCAGTCTGTAATGAGTTAGCGATGTCTGTGGGTAAAGGGGCTGAGACTAGAGCATACATAGGATGTGGTGATACAGTGCATCCCCAGATATTCTCCACTGATAGGGCTTCCATAGAGGTCCAGGTGCACTTTAAGCCTGCCCACCCCTGATGGAAACCATAATAGAGGGAGACAATGCTGCCCCAGAGTGGGTTGCAGTTTCCAGCCTGTTGCAATATTGGGGGACTGTCTAGCTTGCCATCTGTATGTGTTTGTGCATGTGGAGAGAGAGAGAGAGAGAGAGAGGGTGGGTGTGGCAAATTTAAACATTTAGGAAGCTGTTAGGTATGTGATTTGCAAAGTGGTGTATTTTAATTCTCTAACTATAAGATTAATTGTCTCCCATTGTATGCACTTGAGCTAAACTGGAAGCTTTAGGAGTTGCTGTTCTCCAAGTCATAGAATCATAGAATATCAGGGTTGGAAGGGACCTCAGGAGGTCATCTAGTCCAACCCCCTGCTCAAAGCAGGACCAATCCCCAACTAAATCATCCCAGCCAGGGCTTTATCAAGCCTGACCTTAAAAACTTCTAAGGAAGGAGATTCCGCCACCTCCCTAGGTAACGCATTCCAGTGTTTCACCACCCTCCTAGTGAAAAAGTTTTTCCTAATATCCAACCTAAACCTCCCCCACTGCAACTTGAGACCATTACTCCTTGTTCTGTCATCTGCTACCACTGAGAACAGTCTAGATCCATCCTCTTTGGAACCCCCTTTCAGGTAGTTGAAAGCAGCTATCAAATCCCCCCTCATTCTTCTCTTCCGCAGACTAAACAATCCCAGTTCCCTCAGCCTCTCCTCGTAAGTCATGTGTTCCAGTCCCCTAATCATTTTTGTTGCGCTCCGCGGGACGTTTTCCAATTTTTCCACATCCTTCTTGTAATGTGGGGCCCAAACCTGGACACACTACTCCAGATGAGGCCTCACCAATGTCGAATAGAGGGGAACGATCACGTCCCTCAATCTGCCGGTAATGCCCCTACTTATACATCCCAAAATGCCATTGGCCTTCTTGGCAACAACAGCATACTGTTGACTCATATCCAGCTTCTCGTCCACTGTAACCCCTAGGTCCTTTTCTGCAGAACTGCTGCCTAGCCATTCGGTCCCTAGTCTGTAGCGGTGCATTGGATTCTTCCGTCCTAAGTGCAGGACTCTGTACTTGTCCTTGTTGAACCTCATCAGATTTCTTTTGGCCCAATCCTCTCATTTGTCTAGGGCCCTCTGTATCCTATCCCTACCTTCCAGCGTATCTACCTCTCCTCCCAGTTTAGTGTCATCTGCAAACCTTTTCTGCCCTGCCTGTCCTTCCTGAACAGTTTATATTCATCCATGACAGTACTCCAGTCACGTGAGTTATCCCACCAAGTCTCTGTTGTTCCAATCACATCATAATTCCTTGACTGTGCCAGGACTTCCAGTTCTCCCTGCTTGTTTCCCAGGCTTCTCGCATTTGTGTTTAGGTGCTTGAGATAACTCTCTGATCGTCCCTCTTCCTCAGTATGAGGCAGGAGCCCTCCCCTCTCGCGCGCTCCTGCTCATGCTTCCTCCCGTTATCCCACTTCCCCACTTACCTCAGGGCTTTGGTCTCCTTCCCCCGGTGAACCTAGTTTAAAGCCCTCCTCACTAGGTTAATGCATGAAATGCATCAAATGCATGAAAGGAGCTAGAAACATTAACATTAAAATAAAAAAAGGTAACTTTGGGTCAAACTAAATGGTTTGACCCCAAACAAAACATTTTATTTAGATTTTAAGCATTTTTAATAATTAAAAATTTTTAAATAAAATTAATGGAAATTTTGAAGCGAAAAGGAGTTTCAAAGAAAAAATCAGTAAGTTTTGTTTAGAAAAAGGCAAAATGAAACATTTAGTTTTTTTAATATTGGGGGGGCTCTTTTCTGAGATGAACAATTCAGTAAAACCGTCAAAAATTCATGAGACATTTGTGTCGCCAAATCTGTATAATGGGATTTAAGTATGTACTTAAGTACTTTGTTGCATCAAGGCCTATGAGACAAGATGCCCGAGTGACTAGTATGGCTTGGAGCCATACCACCTCAGGCTGTGATTTGTTAGATTTTATAAAATAAATATAAATGGTCTATAGTTGGATGGGGAATCTTCAGTGTGTTCAAGGTGGTAATTCAGCAGGTGGCACTCTTTTTATTCTTCATTAGTACTAATCTGATACCTGCTATTAGTGGGCATTGCTCTGCTGGAGGCCATGTCTGTTGGATGAGATGTAGAGCCAAGCTCCTCTCTACCTGTGATCATTAAAAGATTGGTATATTTGTTCAAAATTAGTTCAGAATTTCAAATGATCTTGACAAACTGGAGAAATGTCTGAAATAAATAGGATTAAATTCAACAAGGACAAATGTAAAGTACTTTGCACAGAACAATCAGTTACACAAATACAAAATGGGAAATGACTTCCTAGGAAGGAGTACTGCAGAAAAGGATCTGGTCAAAAACTAAATATAAGTCAACAATGTAACACTGTTGCAAAAAAAGCAAACATCATTCTGGGATGTATTAGCAGGAGTGTTGTAAGCAAGACATGAGAAGTAATTCTTCCACTTTACTCAGCACTGATAAGGACTCAACTGGAGTAGTGTGTCCAGTTCTGGGAACCACACTTCACAAAAGATGTGGACAAATTGGAGAAAGTCCAGAAGAGAGCAACAAAACTGATTAAAGGTCTAGAAATCATGACCTACGAGGAAAGATTGAAAAGACTGGCTTTGTTTTGTCTGGAGAAGAGAAGACTGAGGGAGGGGACATGATAACAGTCTTTAAATAAGTAAAAGGTTGTTATAAAGAGAAGAGTGATAAATTGTTCTCTTTATTCTCTGCGGCCAGGACAAGCAGTAATGCGCTTAAATTGCTGCAAGGGAGATTTAGGTTAGACATTAGGAAAAACTTCCTAACTGTAAGGACAGTTAAACACTGGAACAAATTACCTAGGGCTGTCGTGGAATTTCCATCATTGGAGGTTTTTAAGAACAAGTTAGACAAATACCTGTGAGGGATGGTTTAGCTAATACTTAGTCCTGCCTCAGTGCAGGGGACTCAAGATCCTTTCCAGTCCTACATTTCTATTATTCTAGTTGTAGTTATGTCTTGCTGTTTATTGTGACAATTTTTTTTTGGCAAAACCACAGCTTTGTCATGCCCCAAAATGCAAAAATCACAGTTTTAGGTTAAATGATCCTAAAAGTCATAGCACTTTTTTTTTTCAAATATATCAAGTGTACGGGGTTTTTTGTATTAAAAACGTAATACATTAATTCAAATGGGAAAAATGCAAAACACAAAATATTGATATAATTTTTACTAAAATAGTACTATGCTTGCTTTGATAAAATAAATTTATACAACTCTGATTTACATGGCTTTATAGCGCTAAACACATTTCATATAAAGTAATGTATTGCTGTGGAGAAGCACTTGCTGTAGGTAGGACTCAGAAAGATAACACTGCATTGGTAACACTTGGTTCCCATTTGGAACATTGTTTTTTCAACCAAAAAAGCTAGAAATTAATTATTTTTAAGTACAAGGTAAAGTAATTCTGTAGAGGACTGTAGAGCAGCCATGTCTTTTAAAAAAAAAATTGCCAAGCACTCTGTATCCTAACAAACCATGAGCGTGAGACAAATGACCATCCTCAGCCCTGGTGTCCTGCCCAAAATCCCATTTGGGTAATTATACTGTGTCTACCAAAATTTCCTGTGTAGGCTTTGGTCCAAAACTGACTCAAATGGAAGTGTGTCACCTACTGAATCACCAACACCACTTCCTGCAGCACCTTAGAATTTCCTTGGAGATCTCCCATCTAAGTGTTGGCCATGACCAAACCTGTTTGGCTTATGAGAGCAGACCAGATCACAAGCTGAGGCTGGTATGGCTGCTAATCATGTTGCTCATTGGGGATATTTAGTCAGATACATCTATGACGGGAGACTGTACTGCATTAAATGTCTCAAATGAGTTCAATATATTTTATTTGTGCATTACTTCGTGACCCTTTGTAAAAAAAACATAATGCACAGAATGCACATTTTGGTAGTTTAAGACTTTGTATAACAACTTTTTGTGTTACAGGTATGTGATTGAACATATATAAAAAGTAAGAAAACAGCTTCTCTTAAGGTTTGATGTTTTAGGACTAAATTATTTTGATGTAACTCTTGAATATCTGCTTTTGATGTCTGTAAACAAACTAACTAGTAAATCTTCACTGGTATGTTGCTTAAGTTGATCAGCAAGGGCACCAGGGCTAACCGTGATCAGCTAATGCATTTTTAAGAACAACTGTATTTGTCTACAGGTCAGGTCAGGCTATGCCTGCTACTGTAGTACCGTAGGCGGTACTACCTGCATCTCATCAAACCCACTGCTTTGTGGGTAGCTCGGGAGGGGGTAAGGCTAAGGGAGCAACCCCTGACAGAAAAGCCCCACTGTCTTGTGAGTAAATTTGGGAGAATGTAAGGCTATGAGAGTAAACTCAGACAGAAAATCTGGAGTGGAGCCCCAAAGGCGGTCAGGTACTAATATTTTAGTATCTTTCTGGCAACTCCTACAGCAGATCAGGTACCAGATGTATTTGTTCTTCTTCTCCTCTGAAGTTTACTGGTGACACAGGGAAGGCTGTCCTGATGCCTGGGCAACTCAGGGCCTCCATATTATCTGCCCACGCTTGCGCCCTGGAGAGGTACTCTAGCTTTGCCTCGAGCGTCGACAGAACACGGGAGGCAGCAGTCACCAGTTCTAAGCTTTTACTCTATTGGCATAGAGTTGAGCATCAGAAGCTGTCTCCGATGGTGGGAGAGATCATCATATCTCACTCCACAACCATCGCCTTCCATAAAACTGAGCAGCCCCCAGACAATAGGGTGTTGTCCTGCCACAGTCTGCCTGCTTCAATGGATTCTTGGAACTTAGATTTTTATAATTTGTCAAGTAGACTGTATCAATGCATCAGGCAAATCAAGTAAAAGAAAGCATCTTTAAAGATAGGGTGCTGGAATGTTTGCACCGTGATAACTAGATTATCTGAGGAACTTCAACCGATCGATGCTGCACATAAAACTGCCGTGATCAATGATGAGCTGAAACGACTCAATGTGGATATCACATCCCTCCAAGAAACAAGGCTAGCATCAAGCGGATCTCTCAGAGAAAAAGAATACACATTTTTCTGGCAGGGGAAAAGCGCAGAAGAAACATGAGAGCATGGAGTGGGATTTGCCATCAAGAACTCACTTCTGGGGATGATTGAGTCACCTACAAATGGATCCGAGAAAATTTTGGCACTACACTTGTTCACATCTGATGTCCCAGTCAGTGTTGTGAGTGTGTATGCCCCAACACTCTCCTTGTCTTCTGACATCAAGGACCAGTTCTACGACCAGTTGAACACCACCATCAGCAAGATTCCGAAACATAAATATGTTTTCCTGCTAGGGGACTTTAATGCAAGGGGGGAGCAGATCATGAAGCATGGACCAACTGTCTTGGTCAACACGGAGGTGGTAAAATGAATGGAAGTGGTCAGAAACTGCAAGAATTTTGTTCCTATTATGATCTCTGTGTAACAAACTCATTCTTCCATACAAAGTCGCAACACAAAGTGTCTTGGAAACATCCCAGATCTGGCCACCGGCACCAACTGGATCTTATCATCACAAGTCACTTATGTGAAAGCATCCAAGTAGCAGCTGATACAGGCAACATTAGAAACGTATGATGGGATCAAGAAAGCCTTGGGTCCAACTTCAAAGAAGATAGCCCCATTGAAATCAACAGGGGAAACAATCAACAACTGCACCAAGCACAGAGATCGCTGGGTAGAACACTACTCTGAGCTTTACTCTCATGAAAATATTGCTATGGACGCAGCCATAAATGCCATCAAAAGCCTGCCTGTTATGATCCAACTTGATGATGAACCAACTGTTGAGAAGCTTAGCCTTGCCGTAGATGGCCTCCCCAATGGAAAAGCTCCTGGAAAAGACTGCATACCGACCAAGGTCATAAAATGTGGAAAACCTATTCTACTGCAACATCTTCATGAGTTGCTCTGCCTGTGCTGGAAAGAAGGCGAAGTACGACAAGAAATGAGAGAACATCACTCTACAAAAATAAGGGTAACAAGAGTGACTGTAACAACTATAGTGGCATTTCCCTTCTTAGTATTATGGGAAAAGCCTTTGCCCAAGTTGTCCTGAACAGACTTCAGACCCTTGCAGACAGAATCTATCCTGAATCACAGTGTGGCTTCAGAGCTCAAAGGTCTACTATAGACATGATCTTCTCACTGAGACAACTACAAGAGAAATGGAAAGAACAAAAAAAGCCCCTCTACATAGCCTTTATCGATCTCACAAAGGCTCTTAAGCATGATTCGATCCTTCCATGAAAACATGTACGGCATGGTCCATTATGATGGCTCAGTGTCTGAGGCTTTCCAAATTCATAGAGGAGTTAAGCAAGGTTGTGTACTTGCCCCAACTCTGTTTGGGATCTTCTTCTCCCCATTACTGAAACAAGCTTTTGGTTCCTCAACTGAGGGAATCTACTTGCACACAAGATCTGATGGAAAGCTGTTTAATCTTGCAGGACTCAGATCTAAAACCAAGACTTGGGAGGCCCTTATCCAACACCTTCACTTTGCTGATGACTCAGCAGTGACAGCCCACCCAGAAGTTCATCTTCAAAGCCTAATGGACAGTTTTTCCAAAGTCTGCCAAGACTTTGGGCTTATTATAAGCCTAAAAAAGACTAATACAATGTGCCAAGGAGTTGAGGAAGCACCCTCCATCAAGATCAACTATGATTTGAAGTGGTGAATGAGTTCACATACCTGGGGTCCACTATCTCTGTCAACCTTTCACTTGAAACAGAACTCAACATCCGCATTGGAAAAGCCCCCACAACAATGTCTAGACCAGCAGTCTCTAGCCTTTTATGCCCAAGATCACTTTTTGAATTTAAGGGAAACCCAGGTTCTACCCTGCCCCTTCCCCAAAGTCCCATCCTGCTCATTCCTCCCCGCTCATTGCTCACTCTCCCCAACCCTTACTCACTTTCACCAGGCTGGGGCAGGGGGTTGGGGTTCGGGAGGAGTTGCAGGCTCTGGGCTGGGGCCAAGGGGTTTGCAGTGTGGGAGGGGGCTTCTTCATTGAATTGAGGCTGGGGCAGGGGATTGGGGTGCAGAAGGGGGTGAGGGGTGCAAGCTCTGGGAGGGAGTTCGGGTGCAGGAGGGGGCTCTGGGCTGGGCAGAGTGTTGGGATGCAGAAGGGGCTATGGGGTGCTGGCTCTGGGAGGGGGGTCAGGGCTGGGGCAGGGGGTACATGGTGTAGGAAGAGGTTTAGGGTGCAGGAGGGGGTTCAAGGTCCTGACTCCAGGAGGGGGGTTGGGGTGCAGGCTCCTGCTGGGAGGCACTTATCTCAAGCGGCTCCCAGTCAGTGCTGCAGTGGGGCAGGAACCCTGCCTGCCCCAGCCCCATGCCGCTCCTGAAAGGGGCCAATGCACCCCTGCGGCCCCTGGCGGGGCATGTGGCTCCGTGCGCTGCCCCTCTCTGTGGACAATGCCCCCGCAGCACTCATTGGCCATAGTTCCTCTTACCCAGGCAATGAGAGCTGTGGGGGAGGTGCTTGCCACTTCAGGACATCCTGGACACTTCAGGGAGCTGCATGGGGCCATGGCAGGCAGGGAGCTTGCCTTAGCGGCAGCCCTGCTACACCATCAGAGATCACGATCGATTGGGAGAGTCTCCAGAATCGACCAGTTGATCGCGATCGATCGGTTGGTGACCACTGATCTAGACTGAACAAGAGGGTCTAGCAAAACAACAAACTGACAGAACACACAAAAATCTGTGTGTCTCATGCATGTGTTATCAGCACACTTTTGTTTGGGAACGAGACATGGACACTATACTCTCATCAGGAAAAGAGACTCAACAGCTTTCATATGTGTTGCCTTTATTAAATCTTTGGAATCTCCTGGAGGGACAGAGTCACCAACACTGAGGTGCTCAAGCAGGCCAGCATACCCAGCATGCAAACAGTCCTCAAACAGAGACACCTCCACTGGCTTGGGCATGTGTGCTGAATGGATGATAGGTGCATCCCAGAGGACATCCTCTACGGCGAACTGGCATCTGGAAAAAGACCTAAAGGATGCCCCAGATTGCGTTTCAAGGGTGTGTGCAAGCGAGACCTTAAAGAAATGGACATGGATGTGGACAAATGCGAAGATCACCCTCAAGACCTTAGCCTTTGGAAATGAGCTTAACAAAGGTCTCTGGAGTTATGAGAGGAAACTGTCCAGTTTAGCAGAGGAGAAAAGAGCTCTCAGAAGGCAGAGCCCAAATGGTTGAAACATCACCTTTAAATGTGACTGATGAGGGAGAGATTGTCTCACAGGGGTGGGTATCTTCAGCCACGTTCATGGCTGCCATAAAACCAAATGAGTAAATTCTTCACCTCTCAGGAGCACATACCCATGGACTCTTGAGACTGAAGGATGCCTACTGCTGCTATTTGTCTACAGTAGGTACTAACTGGTGTTTGAGAACATGTTAATTAACACATGTTAGCTAACATATTTGCAAAACACACCTTGTTTTCCTAGTCCAGAGAGGGCCCTCTGAGGCCTTGTCTAAACACACACAAGTTATATGACATTAAATATACTGGTATAGTAAAAGTGGTATAACTGTCCTGGTGTGGATGCAGTTATACTGGTAAAAAGGTGGTTATACTTGTATAGTTTATTCCATTAGGAGAAGGGATATATATTCTACCCATAGAAGGCCCCTTTATCACGTTATAAACATGTCCATGCTAAGAGTTATAATGACATAACTAGTTTGGTTTAAAAAAATCAGACTCTTAGCTGATAGTTATACTGGTACAAAAACTCTCTGTAGTGCAGGCCTGAATTTTCTTCCCTTCCTCTTTGCTAGTAAGGGTATTTGCATGAAAATATAGGATCTTGGTTTCTTCAAGTTTCCTCTCACCGCTACATTTTTCTACCCTTTTGAATTCCCTGTCTGAAGTCCTAGTTCAGATGATGGCACTATTTTGAATGTATATAACAGAAATGGAAAATAAAAAGCATTAAAGAACTGCTGGCACCTGGTGGTAAATATTTGAAAAACATTTTTAGCAACAGTTTGGATTATAAATCATGTGTTTTCTGAAGATGTCTTTCCTCATTCATTATCACCAAGACCATTTTTGTGAAGGAAGATCTTTATCTTTTATTATTTCCTTTGCCGCTTATGCCTGTTTCCCACCTGCAGCCAATCTTATTTGTGACATCCCAAACACAAGGTCTTAAAGGGGTCTCAGAGATGTACCAGGTCTTGTTATTTCCCAACAGTGGAATTTCATCAGAAGGACAACTAAGCATGTGGAGGAAAAAATCCAAGTTTCATGCAAACATGCTAATAATGAAGAATCAGAAATGAAAGCTATGGTGAAGTGTATGCACAAAAGCCTTGAGGAGGGAATTACTTGGAAGGTCATTTTGTTTTTCTGCTTTTTATTTCACTGCTTATAGACACCATGAAAGACATGAGTTTTGTGGGAACTGAAAGAGGAGAGGGTGGGTAGTGGTTTGGTGAACTGGGCTGGGAGGTTCTAAAGTAGGAAAAGGACATGAATAAATCTTCAAAGGTTGGTATTTTTGGTGGAATGTAGACTTAGATAGAATGGATAAAGGTGAGAAGGGGAAGTTTAAAGTTGATATGATGGGCAAGGGGGAGCAGTATGCATGAAGAAGATAATTTTAGCAGCTGTGTTTTGGATGGATTAGAAAGTATGATGTATACGCAGAAGAACTCTTTGACAGTACGGGTCACTAAGGTGTACAGCATGAGTGTATTCTGAGAGAGAGAGAGATTGTGTATTCTGCTGTGGCCCTGGTATGCCACTCTGGTGTGTTAAGAATGCCTCGGTAGCACTGAGCAGAGCACTACAGAGATTTTTGCTGCTGCAGGCTGTGGAGTAGCCCATAGGCAGTTCTCAAGGGGTTTTCACGAATTAGGTATGTAGGGGTGGAAAAGTGCTAACCCATACGGCAGCCCAGATTCAGAAGGGTACACTGGTGTCTTAAAGCCACCTTTGCCCCCTCCCCTGCACAGCACAGAATCTAAGCTCCATTGTGGGTGTCTTCATAATATATACATGTAACAAAAAGTACTTTAAGAGAACCTCTCTTATAACCCTTACAAGCTGAGCTCTTACAGTGTTTCAAAGCAGGCCTCCTTCCTGTGCACCTTGACAAGTGTGCAAGCTCCCTCCTCCCTCAACCATTTTATATCTTACAAACCTTTCTTGGCTGTCCACAAAAGATTCACAGGGGCTAACTAAATTAGCCAACATGAACGTGCAGCATGGCCTTCCTCAGCTGCATGTTTCATAAGCTTAGTGAGAAAACATGTGGAAAATATATTCTGTATGGGTGGAACAGGATTTTGAAAGACTTGTAGCTCCATCAAATCAAAATTAGTTTTCACGAGTGCCCTCAGAACCACTTGTTTTTGTGAGCTATTTTCATGACAAAGTTCAACTTTCAACGCTCCAGATTTCTGAGTGTAGAGCAGTTTAAAATTAAAAGTTCACAATTTTTTTCTTAGAGTGTTTATTTTTCACAGTTCTACTCAAAAATGGCAGAACAACTGTAGCAAAATATTTCTGGAAATATTCACTGTATGGCAAAGACCAAGCATGGGAAAAAAATTTCCTAAAAGTGAGAAAGGCAAGGTGAGTGAGGTAATATCTTTTGTTGGATCAACTTCTGTTGGTGAAAGTGAGAACCAGAGAAGAGCTCTGTGGAGCTTGAATACTTGTCTCTTTCTCAACACAAGGTGGTCCAACAAAAGATGCTGCCTTACCCACCTTTTATTTCTCATATCCTGGAACCAACATGGCTACGACACTGCAGATCCTAAAAGGTGAACGTTTTGGAAAAAACTTTGAATAAAAATGAAGATGTAACCTTAACAATAATGGTTTCTGCCATTATTACAGTAATAATATTTCTGTTATCTCTTAAATCATTCTGGAGACTTTTCAGTTATTTCAAAGACTCCACCAGATAAAACTGTTGTTTAGCAGCTTCTGAGCATTTACAATCCTATTGCTTTTAATGCTCAGCATTTCTCAGAATCAGCTTCATGAAAATCTTGCCCAAGTAAGGAGTCAGCCCAAACTGAATAATGACTTCATGATTTGACCCCCCCACACAAAACACAGAAGTGACCGTTAGACTACCACGGTCATGGCTATCAGTGGCATATCATAACGTCTGAGGAGACTGAAGATACAGAATAAGCTAAATTGATAACCCAAGCACAATGAAAACAAACAAAACACAATGAAAACAAACCACACCAAAAGGAAAAATAAAAAAGACAATCAAGCAAACACTAAACAGTATAAATGGGCCTTAGAAGATTATGCTCTGAGGCTTGCCAAACTTGGGGCCTTCGGCAGGCCTCCAAGGATAACATATTCCAAAAGCAAAGGGCCCTCATCTGACACAGCCCTGCTGCAGTCCCCAGGGAGTTTTGCCCTAAGAACTGACAACAAGAACACCCCAGCCAATCTCAACACTCGCCATGGGATTATAGCGTCAGATTTCTGTAAAGTGAGATTAAACTAAACTTCTGTCTTGTGTGAATTTAGATGTAAGTGAAGGGACTCTTGCTGTTGTTTAGCAAAAACAGTTTCCTTGGTTACACTGAATCATTTTTACTGTGTAATATGATGTAATCAGTTTGTTTAGCATTTAAATCTACTAAAACATATATAATTCTTTTTAAAATGTGTCTAATCACTTTGATTTCACCCTAACTCAGCTCTGTCTTGATGGCTTGCATCAATACAAGATTTACAAACAGGTTGATGATCATGACAGAACCTGAATGTTGAAGGGAGTGAAGAATTTTGTCAGACTCAGGTACTTCACCTACATCATTGTCCGCACATGCAGCCCACCAAATAATTCACACACACATAGATGTATAGAGGGGTATAGCTGGAAGTGAAGCTGCACCCAGGAGTGGATTTCCTGTGAAAGTAACATCAGACAGAATTAGCATCACAGATCGTGGCATCAACAAGCAGTCTGTTTTTACTGTGGCATTCCTGAAATCCCTTTCAGTGACCCCAAAAGTTTTGCAAGATGATAATGATCCTTGTTAAGTAGTGAATGTAATTAGAGTAGAATGGTATGCCAGTGCCAGGGAGGGCTTCTGAGTTCAATAGGCTACAGATGCAGATTTCCTCTGATGGGTGACAGCAGACATCTGAACAATTCCATTTTCTATATAAGTTGTGATCAGACTGTCTTTATTTTATTATTAAAAATGGACTAAAAGGGTGTTTTCAGAATTTCGTCAGTTGAGGGAAGTTCCAGGCTATCAATAGGCCAATGCATAAGAAATAGGCTCTGGTAGTATTCCCAAGTGTTTCAGTACCTGATCTCCTCGGGGAAAGGAGCTTTGGTAAAGGGTAGTAAGATCTACTTCTCCTGCATTTGGCATTGATGTTTATAAATGTTCACTCTTTATAATCTATTAGCAACTGTGTGGAAGTGCAGCCTATATTGGGAAAGCTACCCTGTGATATTAGGAGAAAGAAATTTAGGCTCAGATTCTGCTAGGTATTTAAACATGTTCCTAGCTTGAAGTGAATTCAGTGGGTCTGCTCACATACTTAAAGTTAAGTATGTGCTTAATTACCTTGTTGAACTAGGGACATTATATTTTATTAGAAATATGTTACATAAACATTGAAAATACATGTTGTCAGGCATATCTTTAAAAATAGGCATAAAGACATTTTTATCTCTTTTGTGATGCTTGAAGAAGAAGTAGTAGTATTGGTAAAATGAGGTCCATATACATTGCCTCTCTGGGTTTCTGTCTTTTCAAAGAGAATCTGCCCAGTAGCCTGTATGTGCCTTCCCAATCATTCAATCCTAAAAATGTAAAACACTCGTATCAATATTAAAATGAACAATATTTTAAAAATATGGATACCACTTGCCATGCAAACTGTGGGAATTGGGGATATTCATCTTTTTCCCTCCCCCATGCCTACTTCCTGGGCAAAAGTGTTGGTGGGCTTCTAAATACATAACTTAGTGCTAGTAGAATTCTTCTCAGTTTGAGAAAAAGTCGCTGGTAAAATGCACAGGTGGTTGTATAACTGCAAATATCAGAAAATGTACCACAAATAGCAGTGCACAGGAATTAGGCTTCAGTTTTATCCCCATTTTATATAGTAAGGTGGAAGGTAGGTATTTTCCTTATTAAAATAAAATATGTTCTATCAGCTGACAGTTTTTGTTTGATCAGTCAGAGAGCTTAAATTCGTAGGCGTCAATTTGTGACATCCTTACTTACATTGGAGAGCACTGACTTCAGTGGGACAACTCCTGTAACTGCTCACCATTGCAAGTAAGGGTCTCACAATGTGACCCTTACTTGTGGCTTTATCTCAGTGCTCTTGCCAAAAACCTTCTTGTTTCTCAGAAGCACAATACAATGGTAAAATAGACTAAAGGATGCTACAGCTAAGGTATCTAGACATGGGATGTTGACATAAATTAATTCTGAACTCTGCTGGGAAGCCGATGGATGGAGCCATGTAAAAATGATGTCACTAGGATTCATGCAACTCCTTTTGTTAATAAGAATCATTAAATGAAAAAGAGATACTATTTGTGGGACCAATCCAGTGCCATTGTAATCAAGAAGAGTGCTGCCATTAACTTCAGTGGGTGCAGAATCAGGCACCTAAATTGTAATGTTCATGAACACTCATGGCACTATAAACATACTAAATTATTAATAATTGAAAAGTATTTATTTTTAAAAAATCCTTTGACATCTGAACTGTATCATATATTTTCTAAAAACTCTTTGTTAGTTGGAGGGTTGTGCTGTCATGGCTCCTGAAATACAAATCAGGTTCAGGTTGCCCAGATTAGAATCCAGAAAATGTTTGCTAATGGTTGATGATGGTCACTGATTCTCATGCAGGAAATAATGAATGGCCAGTTGAATTATCAACAAAGAAGACACTTCTTTAGAAGCAAGCAACCTTATATGCTATTACTAAGGATCAGATTTTGTCAGGGATATTTTTCGTAAAAATCAGAGACAGGTCACGGACAATAAAAAAAAAATCACGAAAGCCCATGACCTGTCCGTGATTTTTACTAAAAATATCCCTGCCAAAATGGGGAGGGAGGAGGGTCCAGCACCCACAGCAGCTGGGCTGCTGTGCGGTCCAATCCCTGCCCTGGTGGCTGGGTAGCTGAGGAGGGCTCCGGCCACCCCCCTCAGCTACGCTGCTGTGGGAAGGGGAGGGGGGTCCTGCCACAGCTGGACAACTGCAGGGAACCCAGCCACCCGTGGGGAATGGGAGTTCAGGGGGACTCCTCCGGAGTCCCCCTGCTGCCCAGCAGTCCAGCCCCGGGGCAGAAGATGTCATGGATGTCACAGAAGTCACAGATTCTATGACCTCCGTGACATAATTGTAGCACTAGCTATTAGTAGACAGTACCTTGAATTTACAGTGCCAAAGTGGAGAGAGATCTGAGCTCCAGAATTTGTCCCTCACCCCATTTCCCAACAGGAGTTGAGTCCCAGGGAGTTGCCTGATTTAAAAAAAAATCACTGGAATATAAATTATTATTATTATTTTATTTTTCAGGCTGAAGGAATAAAACAGAAGGTTAAAGAAAATCTATAAGGAAAAAAAATCAGGGAAAGACTAAAATTAATTTTAGAGTCTGATATGAACAGTTATTCAATGCTCACTCCTACAGTATTACTGATCTCCTGTGCTTTGCTCCCCAGCTCAGACTTGCCTTATGGCATTATGTGTGTTACTTCAATTTTTGCTCTCCCAATGTGAGGTCAGTTTTCTTCTTGTCTGAAGTACATTGGGAGGGGATGCAGAATAGAGATGGGCAGGAAATGGTTTTCCCATCCTGCAAATATTTCCAAGAGTTTAAAAAAATTTCCTGCTGCAAATTGGGACAAAAAGTCAAAATTGCAAAAATATTTGTGATCCAAAAAACTCCAAGGTTTTTGCAGTTGTTTGGGTCCATCAAAATGTTTTAACTTATTTTGAAATTTTGATTTTGTCCTTTCCCCCCACCCCTAGCTGAAGCTTAGCTTAGGTTTTGAAATGGAATGACATTTCAAATTGGAAAACTAATTTTTCATTTTGAAAATGTTGACATTAAACATTTTGAAAGTTCTGAAAAGTCACCAAATCCAGTCCTGTTTCACAAACAGTTTTAGTTTTGGCAGATTGGCATTTTTTTTAATTTAAAATTAAAATTGAAAAAAAAGATCATTGAAAAACTCCCAACCAGCTTTCATGAGGAAACAGATCCTATTTCCCATTTTTTATGAATAACAAGATTGAGATATTTGAGATAACAGTGACAAAGCTTCCTAGAATGAGAATAGAAATAATTATGGTTCTCATTACAGACAAACGCACACTGGTGTAAATAAGTAACTCCATTGAAGCAAATGGAATTATGCTGATGTAAGCAAGGGAAGAATTAGGTCTCATTTTGCTGTTCAGAAACACTGATAATTACAAGGCATTTTTAAAATAGTGGGTGTTTACCTTTGTCCTTTCTCCTCCCGCAGTTCTTGTGCAGTATGCTGGCTGGTTGCCACCTTTCTTGTCAGAGCTGATTACATTTCTTTGGTTTTTTATGTATAGTCTGTGAAGTGCTTTGGGATCCTTCAGGGTGAAAGGTGCTATAGAAATGTAAAATGTTACTATTTTGCATAAATTGCTTCATTATTTGTGGTTTAAAGCTGTAATAAAATAGCTAGCTACTCGGACTGGCTGACTCAATGATAGGTAATTGGATACAGAGTTCTTCACTTTCAGGTCATCAGCTCAAAGCTGGCCCCAGGCTATTTGGCCTATGTTTAATGAGTAGGTGATGTTTCATTCTATTTCCTAGTGGTTAAATGTCCACATCACAAAAAACTCTAGCACAGTTGTCATTAACAGGCTTAGCAATCTCACCTGAGAGGTTAAGAAGGAATGGGCTAGGAGACTTAACTACTCTCACATCCCTAGAGGTTGTCCCTTAAGGTCATGGTTGAGATTCATGATGAAATGCGGGGAAATTTCGCTGCCATTCATGCCTGTGTTGTACATATTTTCTGGACTATTAAAGAGCATCAGTCTCCAGGGCTATCAACCCTGCACCTTTCCCAATTACTATATTTACTTCGTGTGTGTGTGTGTGTGTGTGTGTGTGTGTGTGTGTGTGTGTGTGAGAGAGAGAGAGAGAGAGAGAGTTGGTCCAAAACAGTTTTGTGCAATACAGATATATTGGACGTTTGAGGGTGTTTCCTGCAAAGAATATTTCTTGCTATTTTATTTTAAAACAATGTAGGGCGTTTACAGAGAGACATGCTTTACCTCTCTTGGAGTTCAGTCTTGAAAAGTGCTGAGCACTTTGACCCTGATCCAGCAAAAGACTTTCAGAAGCACCTAAGTGACTTAGGAACCTAAGTCCTATTGAAAGTCAATAGGACTAATGTTCCTAAGTCACGTAGATGCTTTAGAAAATTCCACTTCCCCAGTAGAATTTTAAACTTGTGAGTAGTTCAGGTGAAGTCAGTGGGTCCACTCATGCGTAAATTAAGCACATGCTTAAATCCTTGCTGGATTAGGGCCAGAGGCCTCTGCATCTTGTGAAATCGAGCCCTTAAATGTAGGCACTTGGGCAGACAATCCCTCAGACTCTGTCCACTGTAAAAACACAGGACACCCAAGTTGAACCAAATGCTAAATAACACCACATGGGTTTGCAGTGGTCTGTGACTAGAAAGGTTCACTGGAAGCAATTTGCAAAGAAATCCTTAGGAAACCACCTGGATGGTTATTTTAAATTAAAATAGGAAGAGATGCCACTTATTAAAAAAATAATTTTTCAATACTAGGTTTAAGGCTCTGTACATATGATAGTCATTAAACCTTATTTAACTCTAAAATTATCTGGCCTCCTTAATTCCACAGGGACTGTAAGGATCTAGGTTTAAAAATGAAACATAATGTCTGGATGACAAACATATCATCCTCGATGTGGAATAATTGTTATAGAATATTGTTCTCAATCAAGCCCATAAAAAAGCCAAGTAGTGTATACAAAATATATAATAAATACAGTTTTACACTATATTTAGGGCCTTATCTTTTGCCCATTGCCAATGATTTCAACAGGCACAGGATCAGAGCCATTGAGATTGTGGGTATCCTCGTGCATATATGTGTTTAAAACAAATGATTTATCCAGCCACATTCTCAATCTATTTTCACACACTGTTCAAGCAGTCTATGCAATTTCCTTATTATAATATTGCTGCTTTCGAGATAATCCTAGTGTGCCCTGAGATCTGAGCTCTCAAAATTCAGATGTTGTTCAGACTGGAACCTTTTAGCAGAAGCACTGAATTTGTCATTTTTTGTTGCACCAAACAGCTGTGGTGTGCCTCACCACCCTTTCCCTAAGGATGAAATACGCTGCAGGGAGGGTGTTGTAAGCATTCCGGAGCTAGCCAGCTAAGCTGGAATCATTACTGGACTGGCTTGTGTACTGCTTTGAAGAAGTCTCCCATTGGAATTAAAACATCCCACAACTCCCAACACAACAGGCCTATTCTTGAGTGTAGCTGACTGCTGAAAACATAAGGATAGTGGCAAGATGGGGGGAAGGGAGAAGAAAAAGAGGCTAATAGATAAAAAGGGGCAGCTCTTGTATGTGAGTTGAATTTCCTCTGAGTACAGGATATTCTTTATCATTGACTGGTCACAGGAAGGAAAATGGGAAAACAGTGTTTCCTGTAAGGGAAAAAAAAAAATCAATAGGCCTTGAAAATACCTGAGATGGAAAGAACCTTTTGCCTTCCCACCAACAAGTACAAATGTTTTTAAATTCCTTTGAAGCATGAACTTGGTATAAAAACAGTTTGCCTCTCGAAATGAGACTTTAAATGCACACATACCCTATTTTTTTAAAAAGCGGCTTCATGTGCTGCCCAGGCCATACTGGTCTTATCTGTTCATTTTGAGAAATCTCTAATTCATGAGAATCTGTTTGAATCAATGCTGTTTCTTTAAAAAAAAACAAAACAAAATAAAAACTGATTTCAAGGAGCTCTTTCCTTCAGAGACAATATTTCTGTATTAATGTATTAAGTATTAATGACTTAATGGACCACTTAGCATTACTATATTGTCACTGTCATATCCCTTTAACAGAAGAAGATAGCCACAGAGGGGAACATGGAGTCTGTGCTTGATTTGGGCAAACAGAATTTTCTCTTGCAGCTACTTTCTGCTTAGAGTAGGTGGCAGAACTATGGGCCTTACTCCTGTGAATAATGCCATTGGAGCCAATGGGGCTAGTAATGAGTAAAGGCTGTAGGAGTGGATACATGTGCACGTGCAGAGAGATCTATAACACCTCATTGATTAGTATAATAGTTTTTCTGTCTGCAAATATTTGCCCTAGTGGCAGCTCCTCTCTTACTAGGCATGGACCTGAGCCTCTGAGTTTATGCCTATATCATACCTTTACTTCCTCTAAAGTTGGGGGTGTTCAGGGGCAGGGTGCTGCTTTGGGACCACTCTTGTTTATAGCAATCCCAATGGCATAACTGAAAGGCAGATGATGAGGTTAAGCTGGTAACCCAGAGCTGCAAGTGTAAAAAAACAAAATAAAAGGGGAGTGGGAGGCAAAGATGAGCTGTCGCAATTTCACAAGAAAATTAATATAGCTTTTTTTAAAAGGAGGAAGAAGAAAAGAAAAAGGATTGGGATTAAAAATAAAACAGCCAGAAAGGCCTGGAATTAAAAGAAAGCTTTTGGAATGATCTAACTTTTATTTTATTACATTACAGAAGACAAAAAAAAATCAATAGCTGGTAATTCAGACATAAATGAATTATATAGGCCACTGACACAATGGACTAAACTTTATAACAACCACATCTGATGCCGTCAAGCCACAGGCTTCGGTGGCGCCAGTAATAATTATGGCCGATCACCTCTAATTCAGTGCTGCCTTGCTTGATAAAGGTGTCACTCGGCATGGCTGCAGCATCAATATCGATTGGGGATGTCACGCAGGAGGGCAGCCTGCTTTCCCACTTGAATGGGACAAACCACTGCTTTTTCCCCTTCTCACCCTGCTGTGTCCTATACTGATATGCCCAGAAAATTAATCATTTAAATTCATGACTGAAACCAACCAAGCTGAAATTAGCAGCATTGACCCCTGGAAGTATATATCTTTAAGATCATTGATAGCCATAACAGCATCCTGGGAAAACTTCGCTACTTAACAATAATCGCTATTGCTTTGCAGCATATGGGGCATTAAACGGCTGGAGTGATCAATCATTCAGCTACAAAGAGCCATTTACTGCCAAGATGCTTCTAAGCAATAGAAAATATTTTGCTATAACATGAAACCATAATTTGAACAAAATATCATTGGCTTTTGTATTTTCACCAGATTTTATGAAAGCTCTGGGTGTCTTTCCCAAGTCTTTTGTAATACTGAAATTTACCCTGAGCTGTCCAATGAAGTGATAGGTATGGAAAAGGTGGATGTGGCTGGCAACCCAGATGTCAGTAAAGGCTTTTCTGTTTTATTTGTATAGGGTGGTGGTTGGATTTTCTGAGCTGCTTCTTGAAATTCTTCTCTTGACCTGTAGTTAAAAAGGACCCATTCTGGTTATCCTCGCAATGCTCTAAGTGCAAGTCATGCTGATTTTTCTGTAGTTCCATAACGTACATTTTCACATTTGGCATATTCAAGGATAATAGATGTGATTGGAAATTTAGTGTTACTTTTTAAAAACACAAGCATTGCATTTTACAATGGAGCTACGTTTTTACTCCACTGATCAAAAGTAATTGTGAAAGAACAGTAAAAGAAACCTCGGTGACGTTAAGCTACCCTGATAGACACATGGTGTATTTCAGCCCTTTGTAATATAGCTGCTAAAGTTGGAAACACTTGTGTCATAAAACTACAATATTTCACTTGAAAAGTTTCCTCTTTTTTAAGTAATCTTTACCAGTTCCAGTGTATTGTCCATTTAAGTATATGGAATATTTCTTAAGTTTGTAGAAGAATCTCTTTAAGTTCAAAACTAAATACATAGAGGTGCTGCAATGGTGTGATTGAATATGGTAGGGTTTGGTGGTGGTTGGTTGTTGGGTTTTTTTTTGTTGCTTTTAGATAAGAGTCTGACATCCTCTGGAAAGAAAACACCTGCACATTTCAGCTCACTGACAGCCCAAGAAACTCAAACAGAGCCCCACAATTATCCTGCAAAAATGGGGGCCTAGTTTCAAGCTCTTGCCAGGTTTACACAGCTTGAAGTCAGTGGAGTTGCTCTGATTTAATTAATCAAATCTGTACAAGTGCAAACACCTATACTGAATATTTATTCTCCCTACATCCTAAAAGATCCCCCCCCCTCAAAATTTTCTCTTCTACACTCCTAGTCTTCCTTTCTTCTTTGTCCTCCCTTCTCCTTTCCCAGTTGCTCTTTCTCCTTCTTGAGATCCTGAAACACATGGGCATTTTTGTGTGTGTAATATCTTCTGATCAAAACCAGTAAATCACTGACAGCCCAGTTCCCCGGGTTTTACTCTGATTTCGCAGGCAGCTGTTCTGGCCATTCTGAGACAGCACTGTTTCTTTCTCTGTTTACCCGTTTCCAATAGCAATTGCACCACCAAGTCTCAGTACGTCTGGAACTTGGCCTGGGGCTGTTTTGGTTACATTGAAGTTTTTGCTTCAGTTCTGCCAGATTTAAATGGTGACTTCACCAGCATTGAGCTAAAAAGGAGAGCAGGGAGGCGGGAGGTAGTGTAGAGAGAGAGAAGGCCAGAGCATTACATCATCATTTGGACTGGAATCAAATGGGAAGGATATGACTCACTCGGGCTAGTTAAGCTTTGGCTCAAGTTCTACATATACTCATTCCAGGGCTCTCATGTTCTGCACCTCAGCAGGGAATTCAGGCTCAGTGATGTCCATGAGGTTTGTTTTTAATTTTCTTTTCCTTTTCTGATTTCTATAGACTTTTCTACCGCCCCTCCTTCTTCCCTTTCTACTCCTCCTACTTCTCAATCCCCCTTTCCTGCTCTCCTTTTCACTTTGCTAGAGTTTTTCTGGTGAGTGTAACCTGGACTTGTAGAGCAGAAGCTGATTTTAAAATGAACCAAACCCAAACAAGGAGCAGCAAACTCAAGAGAAGTCCCCCCATCCACCATCACTGTGTTGCTCTTAATCGGAGGAGACAGAGAGAGAGTTAAAATGCAGGGACCAATCGCTTGAATGGTGATGTAATGCTGGAACTGCAGGGTTGTTAAGTAATGTGAGAGCAAGGGGGTCAGGGTTGCAAAGCATTTACCTGCTCCCAAGGGGGTTTAAGTTTATTATCAATTGCAGTGACTGTAACTGGCTTCAGACTGCAATCTCTAATTATTCACAGACTCTCCTTTTTTATCTTTTATTATTAAAAGTAAAACTATATTATGGTATTTTAAAAAATGTGATATTATCACAGCTGCAAATTATTTTCCACCAGGGTTTTGATATTTTTTAAAATGGTTTGAAACTGGGTGTCTATTTCACAAAAAGACCAAAAAAAAAAAAAAAAAAAAAGGAAAGAGCAAGCGAGGATGGCTCTTTAAGTGTAACTGGTGAATTTGTAACTGTATGAAGAGAGCAGCTTAGCCACTGTCTAATAGAGCAAGTAAAAGGTCTTACTGTTAAAGTTACTCTCTAGAAAATAAATCATTTAAGGAGGCAATTTATGTAGCTCATCCCTTGGAGCCTTGGTGCTCCACACTAATGCCTGTTGACATCATTCTGACTCTGTTTGTCTTTTTTTTTAAAACTAATGATCGCTGAGGCCCCAATCCTGCAGAGTAAACCACATGGACATAAATTGCACCCATCCAGTACCACATGGGAGTCTGTGGGGTTTATGCCCACCCGTGGCTCTCTTTGAAGGATGAGGGCCTTCAGGTGCTTATATTTGTACTTCCCATTAACAGACTTGAAGATATTTTGTTTGAGACTAACCGTGTATAGAAAAATGTGATATTTCTTCCGTAGAGTCATGGTGTGCAGGTGCAAGTACATTATCATTCATGTGGGACAAGTAGGAATTAACATTAAGTAAATACCTATCTGTATGGCGCTTGCACTTAGATGTGGGCTGAACAAGAGATCCCTGCTATCTGTAGGTATCCTCGAAGTACTCAGTCTCCTCACAGGAGCTCTGAATCAGGTTTCTGTGTCAAAAGTTGTCAGCCATTAAGATACCATTCCTGGAAGAGACCCCCTCAGGGACTTTACATCACTGATGCTAACAAGGAGAGTGGCTTCCATTGGTTCAGCAGCAGACAGGGGACCCGATTCAGCAAAGCACATCAAAGTGCTTTGCTGAATAAAAATGGTCTTAAGCACACACTGAAGTGCTTTTCTGAACTGGGACCAGAGTAAGTAAAATATCAGATATTGTTCTCAGTTACAATCATGAAACCCCATTACTATATCTGAGGCTGAATTTAACTCCTGACCTTCTCCTGGGTCTCCAGAACCTATCTATAATTTTCCACACAGTAAACACGTAGCCACATTTTCATAAGTGCCCTGATTTTCAAGCTGGATAGTTAGCCTTGCTCATGGGCCAGACTTTTACAGTTTTAAAGGCCAGCCTGAGGCCACACTGAATATTTGGCCAACAGTGTGCCACATACAATTCAGATATGCCACATGGGTCACATTCTCCAGCCCTCCATTGAAGGTATGGGTCTTGCGGAGGGGACTTGTACTGCTTTGGGAGTTCCAATAGGAAATCTGTCTGACTTGTATTTTCTCCTAGAAGCCTTGGGAAGTGCACACTGCAATGTTTATTGTAGCTCCACCACTTTTGGGGTAGATGCAGTCTGTGATTCTCCCGAGGCCTGACCAGTTCTGGTAGATGGCATTGCCTTTCCCTCATCCTTCCTCTCCCTGCCCCTTTGAGAGGCCGGGGGGGCGGGGGAGGAACGGAAGAGAATGACTGTCAGGGCTTGTGCAGTGCCTGCTTCCTCCAGGCACACTGTGGCTTGTCTTGTAGAGGATGACTTGTATTATCCTCCCCCTCTTGTGCACAGATACAGGCCTTGCCACAATCCGTTTGCATCTATAAAGATACCTATCCTGACACACATACTGTGTGCATGTTATTTCCCTTATCATAATGAAATGTATATAAAACATATTATACAGACCGGTCTAGCAGTCCAGTGGCAACACATTGCATTAAAGAGAGAGGGCTGGTGGGGGGGGTAGTTTGGATCTCATGTATCTCAAACCATCATGTATCTCATACCAACAGGTATGTTAGCAACAAGAAGAAGGTCAGGGAAAATGTGGGACCCTTACTGAATGGGGGAGGCAATAGATGATGTGGAAAAGGCTGAAGTACTCAATGCTTTTTTTGTCTTGCTCTTCACAGACAAGGTCAGCTCCCAGACTGCTGCACTGGGCAGCACAGTATGGGGAGGAGGTGAGCAGCCCTCAGTGGTGAAAGAACAGGTTAAGGACTATTTAGAAAAGCTGGACATGCACAAGTCCATGGGTCCAGATCTAATGCACCCGAGGGTGCTGAGGGAGTTGGCTGATGTGATTTCAGAGCCATTGGCCATTATCTTTCAAAATTCGTGACAATCGGGGGAGGTCCTGGATGATTGGAAAAAAGGCAAATATAGTGCCCATATTTTAAAAACAGAAGAAAGAGAACTCAGGGAACTACAGACCGGTCAGCCTCACTTCGGTCCCTGGCAAAATCATGGAGCAGGTCCTCAAGGAATCTATTTTTAAGCACTTGGAGGAGAGGAAGGTGCTCAGGAACAGTCAACATGGATTCACCAAGGGCTAGCCATGCCTGACCAACTTAATTGCCTTCTATGATGAGCTATCTGGCTCTGTGGATATGGGGAAAGCAGTGGATGTGATATATCTTGACTTTAGCAAAGCTTTTGTTATGGTCTCCCACAGTATTCTTGCCAGTAAGTTAAAAAAGTATGGATTGGATGAATGGACTATAAGGTGGATAGAAAGCTGGCTAGATTGTTGGGCTCAACTGATAGTGATCAACAGCTTGATGTCTAGTTGGCAGCTGGTATCAAGCGGAGTGCCCCAGGGATCGGTCCTGGTACCGGTTTTGTTCAACATCTTTATCAGTGATCTGGATGATGGGATTAATTGCACCTTCTGCAAGTTCACAGATGACACTAAGCTGGGGGGAGAGATATGATGGAGAGTAGGGATAGGGTCCAGAGTGACCTAGACAAATTGGAGGATTGGGCCAAAAGAAATCTGATGAGGTTCAACAAGGACAAGTGCAGAGTCCTGCACTTAGGAAGGGAGAATCCCATGCACAGCTACAGGCTGGGGGACCGACTGGCTAAGCAGCAGTTGTGTAGAAAAGGACCTGGGGATTACAGTGGACGAGAAGCTGGATATGAGTCAGCAATGTGCCCTCGTTGCCAAGAAGGTCAATGGCATATTGGGCTGTATTAGTAGGAGCATTGCCAGCAGAGCGAGGGAAGTGATTATTCCCCTCTATTTGGCACTGGTGAGGCCACACCTGGAGTATTGTTTCCATTTTTGGTCCTCCCACTACAGAAAGGATGTGCACAAACGAGAGAGTCCAGCGGAGGGCAACGAAAATGATCAGGGGGTTGGGGCACATGACTTACAAGGAGAGGCTGAGGGAACTGGGCTTGTTTAGTCTGCAGAAGAGAAGAGTGAGTGGGGTTTTGATAGCAGCCTTCAATTACCTGAAGAGTGGTTCCAAAGAGGATGGAGCTTGGCTGTTCTCAGTGGTAGCAGATGACAGAACAAGGAGCAATGGTCTCAAGTTGCAGTGGGAGAGGTTGGATATTTGGAAACATTATTTCACTAGAAGGATGGTGAAGCACTGGAATGGGTTCCCTAGGGAGGTGGTGGAATCTCCATCCTTAGAGGTTTTTAAGGTCCGACTTGACAAAGTCTTGGCTGGGATGATTTAGTTGGTGTTGGTCCTGCTTTGAGCAGGGGATCGGACTCTTCCAATCCTAATCTTCCATTATGCTATGATCAGGGGCTTGTAGTGCTGAGAAAGCAACGCACCACATCCTCTATCGGGCTGGGGGAGCATATCATATTGGTCTTAAGGAACACCCTATAACCAATGCATGTAGCCACATGGATGGCCTTCACAGGGAGCTGCATCCACCCCACACTGGGCTTGAAGCCAGGTGAAATGAGTAAAGGGGGAAATCCTGAAGACTGCCCCCGCCAAAAAATACATTGTGTGTCAGATGTCTGTATTCCTGGTCACTTCTGCTACTAGAATAAACTTACTTTAGTGTAACACAATAGAAAAGGAGATTGAATCTCTCTCTCTCTCATGTATATCCCAACAATAAAAGCACATGACTGATGAAACAACTGCTCCCAAGAAAAATCAAACAATACTAGGTATGCTCAAAATGGAAAGGGTCCAGAGTGATAGGTGCTTTTGCAATGCAAATAAGTATAGGACAAAATATTTGAAAGTAGCTACTCTTTTTGGGTTCCTCCAGTTTTGGGTGCCCAGCTTGAAAGACCGTGGACCTGATTTTTATATGTGCTGAGTACCTGCAACTCCACTTGATACCAATGGGAGCAGTGGGGGATTAGCATTTCCGAAATTCAGGCCGAAGGTGTTTCAAGCTGGGAACCCAAAACGAATAGATACTTTTGAAAAATGTCAGCCATGGTTATTAGAGCTGTGCAAAACTTTTTCAAGGAAGCCTGAATTCACAAGGTTTCATGGCTCATTTTAAAAACACATTTCTTAGAAGTTGATGCCAGCTGCAAAGAGGATTCAGCCAGGCTTTCTCTCCCCACACAGGTGCTTTTCCCCACAGGCCCGGGGTCTCTTCCTTATCCGTAATTGTCTTCTGCACAAGGGGTGGGGTTGGGTCAGGGGTCTGAAAAACCCCTGTGGCAAAGTGTTCTGGGATGGGTGGCTGGACAGCTGTCCCCCTTCTTTAGTGTTTATGGAGCTAGCAAGTTCAACCCATTTCCGGTCCACAGAAGCCATATTTAGGGGAACTGTCTGGCTGTTCAGCCACTTGGCAGCAGTGGTTCTCCAGACACTACTTTTAGTCATTCTGATAATGACTGCCCTGATCTTTATCTCCACTTGGTGCCCTAATGTTAGCAAATGAACCACATTAAAAGAGAATTCCAAGGACTACTGTGCCATGTTTAGTGTTTAAAATTAGAACTGGGCAAATAACTGATTTTTCGGTTTGCTGGCAGTTCCAAAAAAAATCAGAATTTTTTTGTCATTGAAAATTGGTAAAACAAAACATTTCATTTAGAAAATGTCCCAACAAGATATTTTGATTTTTTTCAGAATATTTTAATGGGCCTTTTGTGTATGGGGGTTGAGGGGGAGGCATGAAATTGACATGGATTCGCTGAATGTTTTGATCAACCCAAATGTGCATTTTCTGCTGAAAAAAAGCTTTGGCTGAAAAATTTTGCTCCGCTGTGTTTCAAATTTAAATTGGTGCTAAATTGGGGGGCAGGCAGTAGTATTCTCTGCTGATGAGAATATTTTCTGTGAATTGAGGAACTAGCTTGGTGTTATTTCCATACTGACTTGACTATCTTTAGTACCGCAAGAATTGAACTTAAGTGAGTGGACCAGCCAACTTCTGCTGTCCAATAGAACCCATGAGAGGGTCGTTACAAAGTTCATCAGCTCCCTGCTCTCCGCCATGGTTTGACTGCAGGTAAAGGGGATCCCACAGACTCTTAGTGAAGGGGGTTCTCTTGGAGAGCAAGTGGGAGCTGATTTTGCTGATTTTGCTTCAGAATGAGAAGATTTCACTGGATTTGTTTCAAGATTTCAGATTTGTGTAAATTCAGAATTCTAAGTGAATATCAGGGGCTGCCATCATGATAGCTTTCTGCAAAATTAATGTGTGTTTTGCACACTCCTAGAAATTATGCACTATCAGCCTGATTTTCACGCAGGATCACCAGTGTGAATCAGTGAAGTTATACCACTGCAAACCTGGTATTATGTAATCAAGAAGGGATTTGAGACCTATCCCTTATGGTAACATATTATATTTGGTATACAATTATTTTCATAGTTACCATTATCTTTGTCTTCATAGTCATTTTTTTCTCCCCTTATCCCTTCTCTGCCAAAGTTATAGCCAAGTCTTTGTGCCATCTCCTGAAATGGGAATTTCTCTTCTATAATAACATTTTTAGGTGCATAATTTTAAAAAGCAGTCAAGAAAAATCAGACGCAAAGTCTCTGGGAACTTTAAGCTGCTGCACCAGTCATTGAAAGGGGCAGAGTACACTCCTACCCACATTTGGCCAGATCGTGTAGCTCTGGGTGTGCTGGAGTCAGAGCAATTCTCATTTTGGGTAAGGTAGTGATGATGGTAACATGAGCCACACCTAGACCTTCATTCAAGGGAGCACACAGACCAAATTGTGTCCAGTGCCTACACTGGTGATAAAAGGACAGGGGAAGGCTTCTTATGCCCTTCCTCTCCTTACCTCCGCATGCTCCTTTGTTCACTCACACATGGCTGGGCGTAGTCCAGTCCCCAGTTGTTAAAATCACCTTCACTTGCCATGAAAACTACAGTTAGGATAATAGATTAAATTACTTTAGTATAAAGAGACTGCTGTATCTTTCTCTGCACTTAAATAATAGATGGACAAGATAAGTAGATAATTGATTCCTTGCATCTAACTCCTGTTTGCCATAATCCCTTTAAAACCATTTGGTACGCATCATAATAATGGTAATCTCCATTAATTCATTTGGTGTTAATGTGGATGCAATTTATAATCTCGAAACAGTAATTTTGCCATCACAGTTTAGTGTTTGTTAGTATCCACTTAACTATGTTTTCCCTCTCTACTGCAAAAGGACTTGCCCATGCTTTAGTTTTTCCACCTAGCTGAAGTGGTGGTTCTCCTGATGGGAATTTGCTCCTGTATTCAGATTTATATTTCCCTTTATCCCAAAGAAAGATGGATCTCTGTGGAAATGCTCCAGCTGACTTTCTGCACCCTGTCACTTACTAATGCCTTCCACTTCAACACCAAACATCAGGGAGCACATGTCTTCCTGCTCACTACTCAGATGACATTCCTTTCTAGATTTCCTCAGAGACATAACCTCACTACAGTCTTTTATACTATTGTCTCAGAGGGTGGGCTGGTAGGAGACACAACCCTTTATCTTGGCTTGGAGACAAAATATCTGTTGCCTGCTAGCGCATTCTCCCATGTGTGCTCTGTTTATGGGTGGAGTGCACTGTCCCACTGCCCAAACAGTTTCCAGTTTGTCCAGCCAATTCTGGAGAGGGAAGAAAATGTCTTGACTTAGGACCTGATCCAAAGCCTGTTGGAGTGAATGGGAGTCTTTTCATTGACTTCAGTGAGCTTTTGATGAGCTTATAAAGCTCTTCTCTTTGTTTCCCTAAACACCTACATCTTTGCAACTCTTCCATCTGTTCTTCTGGACAGCAACTTTGTATCAAAGATGACCCAAAAGATTAACACAAATTTTGGATCACTACCAATAGTTGGGCACCACCCTTCCCATAGGAGGTGTGTCTACTCTTAAATGTGACATACAGAGTCTCTAATACATTGGTCCTTTTCTTCTTCACCTCCAAATAGATTGTAAAGCGTTGATTATCAAATAGTGCAGCCTAATGAAACGCAACACGTGGTCTGTTTTATTTAGTGGAATTCTTAGATTCAGACTCAGCCAGTAAAATATCACTCACTCAATAGAACACTTTTGGTTCCAGACCCACTGCCATAATTATTTTAGAGCCTTGGTGTTTCATTATAGCCACAGCACGAGGTTCCAGTGTTAAAATGAATAACAGTGGTATGAAGACCCTGGTTACAACTCTGAAAGAAAGACGCAGCTTTCTGCACATCAGAATTACAACCAGGATTTTATTTGATAGGATATATCAGTAGATAAAATAAGTTTTCAAAGTGGGTATTTTATGCTGCTCTTAAATGGTACAATATGTGGAATACAATACATTTTATTTTTGTGTAGCACCTTTCATACATCAGTATCACAAGGCACTTCATGTGTCACAGCCATTTCTTCTATGCAGTCATACATACTAATGCTGTTCGGTACAATATTACCTACAAAAGACATTCATATACATAAGGTAGGGTTTCTGACTTTGAATCCAAGATAACTGTGATTATATCACATTCTCTACTAGGAACTTTTCCTGCAGTTTGCAAAAGACAGTTTACCAGATGAAGAGAAAGATATTGGGTCACATTCTCTGCTGTGTACATGGGTGCTGCTCTGCAAAGGCCATTAGAGCTGTGCCCATTTACAGTAGAAGAAAATTTCACCCATTTTCTCTTACCCTGTCGCTCCCTTGACACAGAAATCTCCATTTATCTGAAGACGGTTGATGTCTTTGAAACAGTTTGAATAAACGGGCTTCTACTGTAAAATATATAGAGAAATATGAGTGGTCAAGGGAATGAAATAATTAAGGCTAAATAAGGACTCAGCCTACACATTTATTGGACAACCACAGTGTTATGAACTAAGATGTACTATTCTTCCCCCCCCCCCCGCCTCCCCCCGTATTGTGCTGTGCTGATGTATATATGAGTCATATATGACCTCATTACAGCATCAGGTATTAAATCTTTGCTGAGAAGTGACAAAAGACATCCAGTATTATTGTGTGGAATATAAAGTGTGCAGTTCACTATAAAGTGGATTAACAAGATTCTGCCTGGATATGTAAAGTAATGTGGGCCGAACCTTTTCCATCAAAACGTTTTTTGATTAAAAATTGGGTTTTTGACAAAATTTAAATGGTTGTGGAAAGCTTTCAACATTTTTTGGTCAGAAAACTGAAAATGTTTGCCAAAAATCAGTTGTGAGAAGATGGAATGTGGTCCGTTTTGTGGGGGTTTGTTTTGTGACAAAAGTAAAAATTTTCTGCAGAAAATTGATGACAATAATAAATATTTTGTTTCGAAATCTAAATTTTCCATGGGGTGAGGAGTGGAAAATTTTTGACCACCTTTAATTGAAAGGACAATGAAGTGACAAAGCTAATGTTAGAGCATCTGTATCTTTTTGAATTCTGGAGGACTTTAGCATTTGGTCTCAACCTCTTCACCTTGCACCCAAGAAATATGGTTGGTGTTAGTATATTCAGTAGTGACATTTAGATATCCATGCACCACCTAACTGATCCCTTTCATCTTCTCTAAATACTGGATCTTAAGCTTGAGAAGACCAACATTTTGCATTGTTATGAAGAGGCCCTGCTTTTGTGAGGTGATACTTTAAAGTGGAGATTCAATTGAATTGAGTGCAGAGGGACACTAGCCTGCTTTATCCAAGAGTCTTATATTGAGGACAGTGTATTGGATTTCAGAGGAATATCTGTGTACTGTAATTATCATATGGGACAAATGTTAAATACCCAAAATGAATTAACTGATTGGCTCAATATGAATTAACAGACTCAGTCAAAATTCCCAAAAGAATTTTAAAAACCCCCTCTCTCCACTACAAAACGAGGTCCAACCCATTCAGGCAAAAACCTGATCCAGACCCTGGCAGATGAGCATGAATTTTACTTTGGGGGCCTACAGAGTCTGTAATCAGTTGTGGGCCTACAGAGTCTGTAATACATTGCTTCCTTTTTTCTTCCCCCATCTCCTCCAAGCAGATTGTAGAGCTTTGATTGTCAACTAGTGCAGCCCAATGAAACATTCCAAGTGAAAGTGACTGGAAGCCTTGTGAACCCCAACCGGAAACAGTTGCTATGAACGTGTGTGAACTAAATCTACAAAAAGAAAAGGAGGAGTTGTGGCACCTTAGAGACTAACAAATTTATTTGAGCATAAGCTTTCGTGAGCTACAGCTCACTTCATCGAATGCATTCAGTGGATGAATGTGCATCCGATGAAGTGAGCTGTAACTCACGAAAGCTTATGCTCAAATAAATTTGTTAGTCTCTAAGGTGCCACAACTCCTCCTTTTCTTTTTGCGGATACAGACTAACACGGCTGTTACTCTGAAATAAATCTACAAAGTATCACACCGCTTCAGTGGAGGTAGGATAGCAAGGTGATTGGAGAACTAGGAGAGCAGACATCAGTATTGGGTGGGTAGCAAGGAGGGAGACAGCAGCAATTGCAGAGCTGGTTGTCTGGGAAGACGGGCATTAGAGATTGGTGGGATTGCAGATGGGGCTAGGAATGAAAAAGTAACTAACAAGACATGCATTTATCGCAATCATTTTGCTTTTATATGTTTTGTCTATTGTCTGCCTATCTGTCTTGTCTGTTTACAGGGCAAGGACCATGTGTTCGTATGTATCTGTATAGTGCCAAGCACAAATCGTCACTATTATAATGAAAATGATATATCATAATTTAAGGTGCTGCAGTGACGGTACTTGTTGACATTTACTATTCTAATAATATTCATTTAAATTGCAGTAAGCGATTGATGAAATGATTAAAATAAATAGGAGAATATTGACAGATTTAAGGGGTCTATTTTCTCATCAGTGGGTTTGTGGGCAGGTGAGATATGGATGTAACTTTTATTAGGACGAATGGGAGTTTCCTGCATAAATGCTCGGTAGTAGTGAATTCCCGTTGGTGAAGAGAAAGCGAGACTATTTAATTTGCAAATGCCCTTTAATTATTTGAAATCCTTGTCCCAGTATAAAAATCTCATCAGTACTCCCGGCAGACCGTCTCCATTACAATTTCCTGGGGAAAGTTTTCTAAGGTTTTTAACACTCCACTAGTGTTATCATTGGTGGGAGAACTAGAGTAGAAAAGGTTCAGGCAACTGTAGCATTTTTCCCACCTTGATTTCGGACCCTGCACAGCGTAGTAGAGCTGAACTGACAGCAGCAATGGGGGAAACTTTTTGCTGAAAACCCTAGAGTAGGCAAGGCTGATAATATTTGAGACTGTTGAATGCAGGGCATCTCCCAGTTGAGACCTTTACATTGAATTGCAATTAGGGCTGTCAAGTGATTAAAATATTAATCATGATTAATCTAACTGTTAAACAATAATAGAATACCATTTATTTAAATATTTTTGGATGTTTTCTAAATTTTCAAATATATTGATTTCAATTACAACACAATGCAAAGTGTACAGTGCTCACTTTATATTTATTTTTATTACAAATATTTGCACTGTAGAAAACAAAAGAAATAGTATTTTCAATTCACCTAATACAAGTACTGTAGTGCAATCTCTTTATCATGAAAGTTGAACTTACAAATGTCGAATTATGTACAAAAAAATAACTGCATTCAAAAATAAAACAATGTAAAACTTTAGAGCCTACAAGTCCACTCAGTCCTACTTCAGCCAATCGCTCAGACAAACAAGTTTGGTTACATTTGCAGGAGATAATGCTGCCCGCTTCTTGTTTACAGTGGCACCTGAAAGTGAGAACAGGCGTTTGCGTGGCACTGTTGTAACCGGCATCGCAAGATATTTACATGTGAGATGCGCTAAAGATTCATATGTCCCTTCATGCTTCAACCACCATTCCGGAGGACATGCTTCCATGCTGATGACAGTTTCTGCTCAATAACGATCCAAAGCAGAGTGGACCGATGCATGTTCATTTTCATCAGCTGAGTCAGATGCCATCAGCAGAAGGTTGATTTTTTTTTAATTTTTTTTTTTTTGGTGGTCCGGGTTCTGTAGTTTCTGCATCTGAGCGTTGCTCTTTTAAGACTTCTGAAAGCATGCTCCACACCTCATCCCTCTCAGATTTTGGACGGCACTTCAGATTCTTAAACCTTGGGTCGAGTGCTGTACCTATTTTTAGAAATGCTCGCATTGGTATCTTTGCATTTTGTCAAATCTGCAGTGACAGTGTTCGTAAATCAAACATGTGCTGGGTCATCATCAGAGACTGCTATAACATGAAATATATGGCAGAATGCGGGTAAAACAGAGCAGGGGACATACAATTCTACCCCAAGGAGTTCAATCAGTAATGTAATTAACACATTTTTTTAACAAGCGTCATCAGTTTGGAAGCATGTCCTCTGGAATGGTGGCCGAAGCATGAAGGGGTGTATGAATGTTTAGCATATCTGGCACATAAATACCTTGCAACGCCGGCTACAAAAGTGCCATGTGAACGCCTGTTCTCACTTTCAGGTGGCATTGTAAATAAGAAGCAGGCAGCATTATCTCCTGTAAATGTAAACAAACTCATTTGTCTTAGTGATTGGCTCAACAAGAAGTAGAACTGAGTGGACTTGTAGGTGCTAAAGTTTTATATTGTTTTGTTTTTGAGTGCAGTTATGTAACAAAAAAAATCTACATTTGTAGTTACACTTTCACGATAGAGATTGCACTACAGTACTTGTATGAGGTGAATTGAAAAATACTATTTCTTTTGTTTATCATTTTTACAGTGCAAATATTTGTAATAAAAATAATATAAAGTGAGCAGTGTTGTATTCTGTGTTGAAATTGAAATCAATATATTTGAAAATGTAGAAAAACATAAAAAATATTTAATAAATTTCAATTTGTATTCTATCGTTTAACAGTGCGATTAATCACGATACATTTTTTTAATCACTGTTCATTTTTTTCAGTTAATTGCGTGAGTTAACTGTGATTAATCGACAACCCTAATTGCAATTAAATTCCTTTTACTATTTAGTTGAGGGCATAATCTCTTCCATTCTCCAGCTTTCTATATGGCCATGAAAAATATCTTCTTTTATCTTCCCCACTTTTTTGGCCTAGAAAACCTCATCGCCAAAATTTGCCCACATCTATAACAATTCTAAGTTTGAATGGGATGACTGAGTCAAATCATGTTTTAATTTAGACTTGCTCTGGGCAATGTCAATGAAGTCAACTTTAAGGCCCCAATCCTGCAAACACTTAACGGAAGTCCTTATCTTGAAACTTGCACCTCAGTGTTTGCAGGATCAGGGCCTAATGGCCTTGGAAAAAGGTATATGGAAGAGACTTGGAGAATGCCTTTTCTCTCTAAGATTACAAATTCAAAGATATCCTTTCAGAGTATTCAGTGGGGAACACTTAATGTGTCCAGTCCTGCCAAGACTTCCACACAAGAGCTCCCGTTCACTTCAGTGGGACTCCCATGAATGGACGACGTGAAGGGTTGTACTTACTGTGTAGGTTTGCACTTTTACTTAGCATGAGATAGCTTAGAACTTTTCAGAGCTGAAGCATCTGTTCAAGACTTTCTACTGTAACTTGTGATTTTGGTGCCTCAAAGGGGCCTGCTTTTCAGAAATGCTGTACACCGCCTTCTGAAAATCAGGTCTCTAAAAGGAGTCTCAAATTGAGCACCCATATTGCTAAACACTTCTCAATATCGGCCTCCTAGGGAAGAATCCTAGATTGTTTTTCTTTTCTCTCTTTTTCTTGTGGGATGAATCATGAGTTAATGAAGAAATCCATGAAATTCCATTTAAAAGTTGGGTTCTATCAGTCATAAAAATGAAGGTCCTTTGGGTGAGAGAAACAAAACACATTAAATATTAAATATAGCATTTAGAAGGGATTTTTAATGGACTTTTTTTCTCAAGAAAGATCACAACTGAAAAATATGTAAGCTTAAATCTTATAGGAAGTTTGGAAAAAACTATTGGATTTGCAGGTGTATATGCATTTCTTATATAGGTTCCTTTTGTGAAAGCAGTTTGGATTAGCGTTCCCCAGCAGATGATGCGAGGATGCCATTTGGTTGTTTTTCTCTGCATTGATCCTTGACACATTATTTTTTTAAAATATTTTCAAATTGGCTTAAGCGTGCATTTATGTGATTGCACCTAATGTCAGACTTTCCCATTTTTCTTGATCTGGAAGGGGACATATCGTGTTCCAGGACGTCATAAAAACAAAATATTTAAAGTATGTTTCAAATAAGAAGAAGAAGAAATGCTTAACTTAATAAAGATGTGAGATTAATTTACAAAGGAAACACTGGCCACGGACCAACAGCAAGCCAAATATTTTGCCAGCAGTTTGCAGTTCAGTCATCCTTGCATATCCAACCTCCAGTGGTACCCCCCATTACTTTTAGAAGTGAGATCTGTCTGGTTTACTTTGTGTTGAATAAACTGATTTTGGTTTACTCAGTTTAAAAACAAAAATAGAGAGGGCCTGATTTTATTTCATTATTCCCAGGGGTAAAGCAGTCCTAGGTAATTACAACCACAGTGCTGTTTTCTCTGTCTTAATTAAAGAGGGGTTTTGTACATAGGATTTTGCACAACATAATAAAATAGTTTGTGGTTTGGCCAGCTCAGCTAAGTGTCACAGGAGCCTATACAATGAGAGAGGCCTTCAGAAAAGTAGGGCTGTGGGGATATCATGCAAGAGTGAGTGAGCAGAGCTGGTTGCCGGTATGCAGGTAGTTTGGAGTTCTTCATATTTAGTGTAAAGACACAATCATAAACCATCCAGTGAACAACATTTCATGTGAACCTATGCATTAGTGGCATGCTTCTCAGAAGCTATGAATATGGGTTTCAGGAAAATCTGTTAGCAATAACAGGTACTATAGAAATCACAACATTGGTCACACACCTGTGACCAATACTTCTTATTTCTGTAGACTTTTCCGGCAATGTTTGGTTTTTTTTAACTCTTGCAAATAAGCATGATTTATTTCCTAGCAAATCCTTTTCAAGAGAAAGCATCAAAGGGTTTTAAATAATGCACTTGGGCTGGACATGAAAAAAACTCTCAAACCAAGGCTAAGATGGTCAGTAATTAGGAAAGTCAAATTGGGTGCATTTTGCTGGTTAAATAAATCAAAAATTCCTCATGAAAAAGTAGCATAGTAAAAAGACTTTATCAAGCATAATTAAGAATAAGTGCCTTTCATCACTACATTAAGTTCTCTGTTCTGCTGCTGTTTGTTTGTTTTACAATCAAACTTAAGATATTTACCTATGTTGCTTTAAATACCCCAACTGTCACCTATAGTTATTAAAATCATCACCCAGCTACTTGATTCCGAGGTATTGGAGTATCACCGAGTTGTTCTTGTTCATAAATTGGATTGACACCTGCCTGTTCTTCAGCTGCTCTGAACTTGTAGGTTTGCTCAAATTTATATCATTGCAATTTTGCAAATCCTAGTGGGCCAGATCCTCAGCTGATGTAAATCAGCGTCTGTCCATTGACTCCAACAGAGTTGATTTATACACAGTACTACCTGTAGTACTTTAAATCCAGTTAACACGATGAGCCAAATATTAAGCTCTATCAGCTGTATTTGGTCTTTGTCACAATGTGCTTTGCCTGATCCATTCTAGTCAGCAGGTAAAGTTCACATGTAATCAGTACACTGCAAGGAGGGCTTCAAGATCTAATGCTCAAAGTACCCTAGATGTCCTGTTGGGTGATCAAAACAAGTTTCCCAGGTTGCTTTTTTAAACAGTGATGTGGCCCGTGGGTTTGGAGGAGCTGATACATTTTTCAGCCAGTGTGGGATTTTCTTTTTTTAACTTAAGGGGCTTGATTCACCCTGCATATACTGTGTCTGCCTCAGCTAACGTCCTTTTCGGATAGTGCCATCCACTTCTTGAGGCAGTCCTGGCTGCTTGAATGGCATGGTAGAAGGGTGACTGTGCCCTGAATTAAACTGTATAAATCTGAGTAACTCCAGTTTAAATCTGTCTGTCTCATAGACTGGATTACTAAAAGGGCTGATCATGGATTACAGAACCATTCACCTCCAGGTTCAAGTCCAAACCGCATAAAACTGACTTACCAATGGGTGCTTGGTAGCCTACAGGAAATAAATTGTTGGTCTCAGTTAAGTTCCTAGTGCATTAGTAGGAGCATTGCCAGCAGATCGAGGGAAGTGATTATTCTCCTCTATTCGGCACTGGTGAGGCCACACCTTGAGTATTGCGTCCACTTTTGGTCTCCCCACTACAGAAAGGATGTGGACAAACTGGAGAGAGTCCAGCGGAGGGCAACGAAAATGATCAGGGAGCTGGGGCACATGACTTACAAGGAGAGGCTGAGGGAACTGGGCTTGTTTAGTCTGCAGAAGAGAAGAGTGAGGAGGGATTTGATAGCAGCCTTCAACTACCTGAAGGGGGGTTCCAAAGAGGATGGAGCTTGGCTATTCTCAGTGATGGCAGATGACAGAACAAGGAGCAATGGTCTCAAGTTGCAGTGGGGGAGGTCTAGGTTAGATATTAGGAAACGCTATTTCACTAGGAGGATGGGTGAAGCACTGGAATGGGTTCCCTAGGGAGGTGGTGGAATCTCCGTCATTAGAGGTTTTTAAGGCCCGGCTTGACAAAGCCCTGGCTGGGATGATTTAGTTGGTGCTGGTCCTGCTTTGAGCAGGGGATTGGACTAGATGACTCCTGGGGTCTCTTCCAACTCTAATCTTCTATGATTCTATTATTCTAAGTGTCAGCAAGACACAATGACACAAACTGGTATCCCTGTGGCAATCTCAGCAGAGAGGCAAAAAATCTTGCCATGCAAACTACAGCGTCTCTGCTCAGATCCACGAGTACGATACTTTTTGGTGTTGAATGAGGAGGCATAGTCTCATCATGGGCTTGTGGCGGGCTTCCATGTGGAACAGATATTTACTATGTGTGTGTTTTACACGCATAGCTTTCAATGTACAAGAAAACAGTCACTTTTTATTTCCATTTGCATTCGCGACTTCTCATGAATATCTGAAATAGACGTTTATTGTGACCATAACCCTACCACAAATTAAAATCAGATCCCAAGTCCCTTGTGAAAAGAAGCTCATTATCATGTATGGAGACTTCAGAAACGATACGAAATGACACTTAGCTCTAAACCCCAAACACCACATGTATCTAAGGCTTACGGTTAAGTTCACAGTGGAAATAAGACCAGGAGCTAAGCAAGGTTTTTTTCGATAGATGTATAGCCACAAGATAAAGAACAAACAGCTGGTCTTATACTTCTGCCAAATGCAAAATATCATTCATATATTCTGCCCGCATTTTCTCCTTTTAAGCGACTGATTACCATTTCTAAGAGATAAACAGACTTCTTTGGCATTATACCAGGGATAAATTTGGCTCACTGGCCTTAAGGCTTGAAGTTTTCTTAACATTTTCTGAATCAAACTTTTTGTGTGAATTGTTAGGTTGTAAGGTGACTCAAGAGCTAAATTCGCCCTTCTCAAGCTTCACAAACATCAAGAAACTGTGCTGGTTGCCCAACCTGCAACCATACTTTACCAGTATTCTTTGTATTCATCACACTTGTTATGCCTTTACAACACAGTGGAGTGAGTAAGCTATGTCTTCCAACACCTGGAAATCAGCCGTGCTCACTGCTGTGCAGATTTCTGCTCTTCTCCAAACTGAGATCATGTCTTGGGAGAAGACTATTGTATGTAGTGCAGTCTCATAGATTTATTCCATTGCAGAATGGTGCCACCAAAATAAAGGTGTAAACAACACAACGGTCTTTCACCAGGACGTTGCTGCGTGTGCAGGTGGTTATTAAAAATTTCCCAAAAGGTTGACCATATGGGTTGCACTCCTCTACTCAAGATCCGATTTATTTTCAGTTATGCCAATCTTGAGGGAGCTGCCACTTTGTGTCCTTTTGTTAAGTTACATATTTATAGGCTATCTACTACATGTCTTAACACATATGCACATAATTTAAAGAAAACATATATTTTTGACTCTTTTACAAGTGAGAGATGGAAAAGGACATCCCCTCCCCCAAAAAAGCAAGCAAACAAAAAATCCTTTCTCCCCTCCCCAGCCAAACACCCCAACTCCATCAAGCAAACATTGGAAAAATGAAATGGGCTCTGACTGTCCATATGCTCTTACTCTGTCAGGTCAGCAGGGGACGCAAGTTATGTTGTAAAAGGCCTTCCACTGACAACTCCACAGTACCATTCCCCACCTTTTAAATTTGGAAATGCTTAACTCAGATGCCTCAGCTGATTTCAACTATTTTGGTGGTTCTTCACATAAAAGCAAATTCTGAAACATGATATCAGAGCATCTGTCAGTCAGTGTTAGTTTAAGTTATGTTACTGATCCTGGAAGGGCTGCCTTCAGAGGCAGGACTTCAGTGAGTGATATGCCTCAGGACAGCATCACAAAGCCGATGTAGACTGAGGCCTTGTCTAAACACAAAAATTGTACCACTATAACTATACCAGAAGAATTAGATTTATCTCTCCCACCCCGCCGCTCACAAGCATGGACACAGTTATACCAGTATAAATATACGTAAATAGTATAAGCTTATTCATGTGTGGGGGATAAGCTTATACTGGTATAACTGTGTCCACACTAGAGGTTGTACTGGTATAACTGTGTTTGTTTATCAATATGTACATACGTGTGTGTGTATATCTATATAATCATCCCCTTATCCAAAATATCTATACTGGTACAAAAACTACTGTGTGTGGACCAGGCCTGAGAAATCAGACATTTCTATCCTTCCCATCTATAGACCTCAAACGTTGCACACCATCTCTTCAAGTAGAAATCCATATTTCTTTTAAAATTGATTGGCCTTTGAAAATAAAATGTGTTTAAATAATGGGAGGAAATTATTTTAGCTTGAACTAGCTTTGCATACCTCCAAAATAGAGAGGTTTGCGCAATCTCAGACAGTAATAGACTGTCCTGCACTCAGGAGTTTTCAAAGCCCAATCTGAATTGCTTCGAACACTGTCACGTATGTTATTTACATTACAAGGGAATTTTTTAGCCAAAGTATTGGGTTTCAGTAACAATATTCACAAAGGAAACAGGGAAAAACAGAAATATTGTAAAATTAATTTGGACTACTAAAAGGGAGACATTCAAGGGCCACCTGAGGAACCCTTCCAGGCAAGAACAGATGAGATAAAACAGCAGGAATAAAGTGGTGAATAGTGATGTAGTGAAGTGTGCTTTTGCATTATTTGTTTTTCATGACTGAGGTCTGGTCTTAAGCCTTTTATACTGAAATGGGACACTGGACTTTATCTTCATCTTTAACATCAAATTCTGTCTTGGGAAAAGATTTTTTCTTTAAAATAAGATTCCTGGGCCAGAGAAGGGAAGGGGTGGGAGAAGAAAAAAAGAGGTGCAGATGTGAATTGCCAAGCCAGAAAAAACATTAACACAAATTAGAAAATATAGATTTAAAATAAGCTATACATTTTTATGGAATATATTCTATCATTAACCTGTGTAACTCACTACTTCAAAATGTTACTTAGGAAAGTATTTTAAATTTCAACCACAGATTAGATATTTATTAGTTTGATCCTGCTCTAATTAATGTTAATAGCAGCACTCACATTAACTTCAGTGGGAACAGGATTATACAGATATAAATGAGATACATTGTCCTCAATAGAGCTAGATTAGTTTACACTAGTTGAGAATCTGCCCCATTTATTTTTGCTGTTGTTTGTTTGTTGATCATTTTATATTGTTTTCTCAGGATATTATGAGGATGACTGGGTCACAGGTTGTGCTCTGTCTATTGAAATTTATATTTGCTTAATGACTTTTGCTTAATGAAGATATTACACATAAATGGGCATATTTTGGAAGCCATCAGGTATAATAGTATATAAAACTATTTAGGAGAGAAGTGCTAAACATACTTGTTAAAACATTCAAACTGAAATGCCTCTGATTTTACCATCTCTCATGAGCAGGGCTCTGAGTTACTACAGAGAATTCTTTCCCAGGTGTCTAGCTGGTAGGTCTTGCTAACATGTTCAGGGTCCAACTGATCTCCATATTTGGGGTTAGGAAGGCATTTTCCCCTAGGTCAGATTTAGAGACCATGGACATTTTTCATCTTCCTCTGCCGCATGAGGCACAGGTCACTTGCAGGTTTAAACTAGTGTAAATGGCCGATTCTCTGTAACTTGAAGTCTTTAAATCATGAGTAACTCAGCCAGAGGTTGTGTGTCTATTACAGGAGTGAGTCAGCAAAATTCTGTGGCCTACAATGTGCAGGAAGTCAGACTAGACAATCGTGATGGTCCCTTCTAACCTTAGAGTCTATGAGTCTATGTTCTTCAAAAAGGAGAGTACAGTGAACTCTTACTATGAAATCAAGAGGCTTTATAGTAATATTTTTTCCTTTTAATTTTTTAATCACATTTTCTCTCTCATTTGGTCTTCAAAACATTTGACAGCAGTAAACATCCACCTTGACTTGCACTGTTCATGCCATAAAACTGTACTTCGGATCCAGCAGGTTATATATTCCTCAGTATTATTGGTTTTTATTGTGAGCATTGGCTTGGGTTGGTCATATGCATTCATTAAAAAACCCCTAAGATTTAAGATTTTCAAGTTATCTGGAACTTGATCTGCAACATGAAAGGCTTCTATAGCCACACTAAGAATGAAAAAAAACCCAACCCCACAACAACCCTGAATTGCTGCAAATTTAACTCCATACTCCCACAATGGTAATGACTGAAAAGTAGTTTTGTCAATATTTATAAATCAATGCAAACCAGAAACTGGATGTTTTAATTTACCATGGTTTAAGTGTAACTGATACCCCTAAGTTTAGAGCTTTCAGCTTTGTAAAGTGCAATGTTATTGCAGGGCATGCATCCAATTTTTAAAACATTATATAGATTGGAGACAGATGAGCTTTCCAGAATTATTTTAGGCCTATTTTGATTAAATGCCCAAGATGCAATTTCCAATGGAAATTAATTGCATTGATGTGAAAACAAATGAACTCCAACCTCAAAATCAGCTGCAGCTTCATGTTCAATACAGTACTTAAAAGGGATGGAGCAGGCACCAAAAACACTGGTGTGAGTTATAACTTCAAATCAGCTTTCAACCATTCCCCCTGAACGCTGTTGAAAAAATAGACCCTAGCACTGATAGCACATATTTTTCAAGATAATCTTAATGTCAGTATCTAAAAGGCAATATTTCACATTATAGGCCTGATTCAAACATGGTTGAAATCAATGGGAGCCATTTTATTAGCTTCACTGGGCTTTAGATCATGCCCTGTGACACTTCTGGTGAGGCATTTCTGCTATGTATGTCATCCAGCAATATACAAGGAGATGGGAGATTTTATTAGAAAAAGGGTAGGGGACTTGATTCTATCCCCTGAGGAGCACTTGGGCATTTTTGTTACCAAATTAGTTTAGGAATCAGATTAGCTCAGTCTTTCCAGTTGTGCTTTCGGCACCATCCTTAGGTCAAAAAGTAGCTTCAGGTACATATGTGCCCTCCCTCAATCAGTGAACAACTCCCACTGACATCAGTTGTATAGTGGACCGAGAAGACAAAGCATAGCCCTTTAAATAATGAAAGCAGTCAACATTTGCTCAAAGCCATCTGTGTTGAGCTACTTTTTGAGCCGTTCTCTTTGGCTTTTTCCTGTTCTCTTAATGTTTTGCTCTCCATCCTGTCCCTCTCATCATTCCCACTAACACAGTTGTCACTAGGAACTTTTAACATGATGCAGTTGGCACAAAGTTTCCTTCCAAGAATTGGTTTAATATTCATTTTGATCTTCATGAAATTTTTAAAGGAATCAGAAGAGGGGTTGGTGGTGGGATGTTACTGACCATAAACAGGTTCTTGGCCGCCTTACCTCCTGGATATAACTTGCTAAACAGGTTTCTGAGTAGAGAGAGAAGCCCTCCCTCCTCCATTCCCTCTCCTGCCCCCCTCCCTCCAGTTACTCACATTCCTTCCAAGGAAGAGGTTTTGAACAGGTGAGGGTCTGCAATACTTATGTAAAATGAAGAAGTTTGTTCCCTCTCACAGAGCATTGGATGTTTGAAATCATAAGAAGCTATAATAATGGCAGCAGAAGGGTCAGGGAAACTAAGAACAATATGAAATACATACTATCCAGAATATGGCATATATTGGTGCTAAGGCACAGGACTAGAAGCTAGGAAAGCTGGGTTTGATCTGCCACAGACCTCAGATATCACCTTAGGCAAGTCACCAAACTTCTTTTTGTCTCATTTTCTATAAAATGGGAATCATGGAATTTTTAAATTTTCTAAGTCACACGTCTTGAAGATGATAGGTTTTTAGCCCCATTTACAGAACTTAGATCGGTAATAATCTAAATATCGTTTGATAGAAAAGTTGGGCAGATTTTTACCTTGTGTTGGATATGGTGCAATTGTCTCATGCAGGCACTATACAGAGGAAGTGGAGCAGGTTCAGTGTAGATTGGAGAGAAGTTTGCACATTATAGAGACCATGATGTTTTCCTATCATGAGTGTTGTTTATCTGATTTTTGGCTTTTGCAAAAGACCCCTTCACACTGCTTACCTATTTCCTAATTACAAGTGCATTAAATTTGTATACTCACAGCAAATCCCATGTACTCACATATCTTCTTCCTCCTCAGCTGCCATTATCTCTGTGAGGTGTTTTCACTCTAGTCTTATCACAAGGATGCTCCAGCTCTCACAATAGTATTATATCTGTTTATTATAGCTACTGTTTATTATTATTTGTATTACAGTAGCACCTTCAGGTCCCAAGAACTATTGGAGCCCCATTGTGGTAGGCGCTATACAAATACCGAGTGAGGCAGGATTCTGCCCTAAAGAGCTTACCGTCTAAGTAGATAAAATGGACAAAAAGTGGGAAGAGGGAAGACTGTTCCCATTTTATAAATGGGGAACTGAAGCACAGAGATTTTAGGGGGATTTTCCATGGATGTCTGAAGCCAAGCTAGGAATTAAACCCATATCTCCTGAGTTCCAGTCCAGTGCCTTAGCTCTAAGCTGTCCTTCCAACCCATTTGGTGACAACATTCCTTATTTGGGGAGTATCTGAGAAAGAAAGGGGTAAAGAGCCCATAAGCCATCTGAAACACAAGCCCTTGGTTCTTCCAGTATAGCATAAGGGCACAGAAGAGGGTCAGCAAGTACATCCTGAGACACCCCAAGCAAGCAAACATTTTTGAAACACGGGGCATGAAACTCCTGCTGCAGCATCCATCATTCATTTGAGGACAGTGAAAACATGTGCTGTCATTTTTGACATTTTAATTGAAAAGAAAGCTTACACAGATTTCAACCTTAAGTAGTATGTTTATACAAGTGTATATAGAGAAATAATCTGTCAGTTCAGAGCAGGCTCGGTGCTACAAGATTTGGTTTAGTAACCGAACAATCCAACATTAGCTCACACACCTTGCCTTGTTCCATGCCTCAATAATTTTTAGTAGAAATACTTTGCCTAAAGGCACACAGTTATTAAAAAAGAGGCTGAGCTTGCTTAAATTATTAGCTCATGGTAACAAGCCTGCACTGGAGAAACTGTTGGTCCTTTGTTTTCACAATTTAGCTCTAATTCGCCATCTTATTTTCAGAGACAAACTTCTGCTTTGTTTGGGAAGTTTAAAAAAAAACCGAACAAAGACAGGACGAATAAATCACTTAAAAAAGAAGGCAGTTTTTTTCTTTTAGAATAAAAGTAGCTTTAAAACACCCAGTTATCCTTATATTTTTATTAACATTTACTGGCTTAATAATAAGAGTGAATAGAATCAGAAAAGTTAATTGATAAATTTGTTTTCCCAAATATCCAATTGGTTCTAAGTGCTCAGTGAAATGCTGTGACCCTGTCAACCTGCTGAAGGTGGGGAGAACCTTTCTCTTCATCATTTTTCTCTTTTTGAGAACCATAGTTGTTTTATGATGCAAAGTTATGAAAATAAAATATATATTTGTGCTGCTGTAAAGCACTCAAGAATATTTAACTGACTGGGTTGCTGGAGCGGCTGACCATTTTAACACCTGTATAGAGACAAGTTTACCAGAACAGCTAATACATGTTCCATTGTCACCGGTGGCTGGTGGTTAGGGTTAGGGTTCTTTCAGCTTTTTTATTCACTGAGCTCTAGATTTTTCAAGTGTCCACTGATTCTGCATGCCTAACATTTGGATGCCCTCCCTGAGTAATCTGAATGTCTCAAGCTGAATGCCCCAAATTAGTGGACACATTTGAAATTTTTTTGCCTTAACTATTTTAAAAATTTGTTTTAAGGTAATAATGCTGTACAGGATATTCAGATATTAGTACGTGCGGTCAGTGCCTTCTCTTTTCTCTCTAGAGTATTAGTTGTGGTGGGACAAAATCACTTGTCTTCCTGCATGATCCAACTTTTGGTCTGGCTTGAGCTCAGAGCATGCAACAATACTTTAATCAAATAAAGGACACTTACTAGTGCTCTCAACATCCCTGGGATGTATTTTGTCATGTTTTGCTGCATTCTGGTTTTCTCTTTATACCATTTTTTTATTATAGTATAGGTTTTATCTGAGCCAGTTCTTCATTTTAATCTCTCCAGCGTGCCTTTAGCTGTTTTCCCTAGTTTTGCTCTACTCAGTTACATATGGAACAATGGCATAATTATGATTTGTGGAGTGCCAGCAGTGTACAGAACTTAAAGGAAGACAGTCTCTGCTCTGAGGAGACTAAAATCTAAGAAACTATGCTAGCTTTCTTTCTTTTTTTTATTATTCTACTAATGGGTCAGGCAACGAGACCAAGTGAAATATTTAGAGAGAAAGAAAGATTGAAACCAGCAGTTTCTAAGACCCACAAGAGCCAAAAGGCAAATGTTAATAAGTTCTGGGAAGCTTTCAAGGACCTGCTGGTCCTTGTACTTATGCTGAATTCCCAGAGGTTTGTAGAACATGTGTTCAGGAAATATAGGTGATATTTACACAATCTGAGTTTCTAAAGGCAAGATTTATTATTAACTAAACCCTTAAACAGAGTTTGACCCAGGCCTGGTGCTAACGGGGCTGTGTGTGCGTTTGGAAGTGGACATTTGCCGCCCCCCCCCCCAAAAAAAAAATCTTCAAAGGGCCCCAAATTACTGTCATGCCAAAAGATGTACAAAGTTAATCATTGTTAAGCAGTGGAACAGCCACAGACTGAAGAGTCTTCATCCTTTATATGAATCATGGCACAAATCTGACACAGTAGCCAAATTTTTCTTTTTTGATCTCGTAAAATCCAAGATTTTCCAGAGGTCTAACTAGCCCCTAGACTCCTGTTGTTTTTTTAAATAGTAATATCCAGAAGGCCCCCCAAAATCGCCCCCTCCAATAATAGAATCCTCGATGAGACTCTGGTATGGCCCATTATATACTCTGTGGTAGCCTAATTTGTGGTGCCCTTCTTTCATCAGGGTAGGTGAAGAGCGCAGCACTCTTAGGGAATTTTGGAGGTGTTACTCCACAAATCAGCTGTTATAAGGAATGTAAGTATTCATCCACATCTTCTTCCTCTGTCTTCTCCCTGATCCTTGCCTGGCAGTACTTAAGCATGCCATCCCTATTATTAAATAAAAACACCCTACAATTCTGAGGGAGAGGAGTTGCTCCTTGTACTCAATTTCTTACATGTCAGAAAGTGAATTCCATCTCTCTGATAGGTATTGACCATGCCCTCCTCATTTCACATGTTGACTGCTACAATTTCCTGCATTCTGGCCCCGATCACTATAACTGTGCTCCACTCAGGGCCATTTAAAGGGCCACTGCTAAAGTGCATCTTCCAGGCTTGCTGCTTTAACTACCCGAACTACCTTTTTGGAGCCCCCCTCCTCCACGGCTTCACCTCAAATCAAACAAGCTTCTTATCTTTACTTTTTAAGTAAATTTTCACAATTTAGCCTCATCTTAGCTAGCTGCTCTAGTAATGTATTGTGACATCGACCACCACTTTCACCTTGCCAGCCACCCCAGCCTTTACCATCCACTAGTCGGTTTCTCCCCCAAACACCTGTGAGCTTTTTCCACACCACCTCTTATGTCTGGGAAAATCCCTGGTATTATCCATGCAGCCACAACCTTAAAATCTCCCCACAAGGGTTGCCTTTGCCACAATGCCTACAAAACTGTTCTAACTGATTATAGCTAGGCAGGTTCTGAGCTGGGACTTCCCCGTTTCCCCTTCCTTCCTTTTCCTACACCCTGGCTCTTTCACGTTTCCCCATTCCTGTCATTCCCCACCATACCTCTACCTCCACTTTAAAAAAAATGTAAAAAGACAAAACCAACATCAAAAATGTAACTAACTAAGCTGTGCCAATTCTTCATTCTGTTACTTTTCTTATGTGTTATATCCCCATCCTGTGTCCTTCATCTGTCTTTTAGATTGTAAACACACTGGGGTAAAGACTGTCACTTATCTACATTTGTATAGTGCCCAACCAATTGGGATCTTTGAGCTGCTACCATAGTATAAGTGTCTACTACTGATGATAAAAAAAATCTATCACACGTAAGAGTCTGAATTGTCTGTGAAATACGAACAGAGATCTCTACTAGATTGGAAAAGATCCGCTTCTTTAGGTGCCAGTTTTCTTTTCCTAGAATATAGTTCAGTTCTGCACTTAACTTGGCTAAACAAAGCTCTTCTTTCATAGAGAGTTCTGCTCTTGGATGATATTGGAATGATAACATTGTTAAACGACAGGTACTATAGGTCAGGTGAGGTTTATAAAATGACATAGGGGATTCCAAAAGAGTGTCTGGTACAATGCTTTTCTCCTATGAACATAGTAGGCTGAAAGTAGACAGAATCACAGTCTTAAAGTGTCCTGGCTTTTCAGGATGAAAGTCTCTAAAGCACCAGGCAACAATTAGGCAAGTGGAAAAACATCAGTACGTTTCAGTAGTGGCACTGTAGGTCAAGCGATTCCCAGCCAACATGCAATAACTGAGTCAGCACTTACGGTCAGTGCCCATCTTAGGTACAATTCCTGGTGCAAATATTTCCCCTCTGCCTGAATCTGGAGGATTTATCCTTGTAGTTCGTGCTGCACTTTTCAGATACTTAAGCAATGTGGTAGCACTGCAGGCTTTCTGAGGTGCTTCACTTTGAAGGCAGTTCAAAATACAAATATATGGTAACATGTGACAATGTGCAGGAAGCTGGTGTGCTGCGACTGCTGCTTATTAAACTGATAATTGTTTCATCCTTGTCTGATTGTTGTATCCACCTGTTGCGTCTCATCATATTATTAAGGACCGAGACGTTGGCAGTAATGTCTCATGGTCAGAGCAGTGGTGGTCACGCCTATTGGGTTGGAGCCAGAGTCAAGAACCAGGAGTCAGAACAAAGGGTCAGAGCTGGAGTCAGGAGTGAGAGTCAGGAAGCAGAGTCAAAAGTCAGAATCAGGGGCCAAATGCCAGAGCCAAGGGTCAAGTCAGAGCCAGGAATTGGAGCTGAGGGTTAGAACCAGGTTACCTGGAGTAAGGGAGGGCAGGAGCAGGGCTGAGATAGGGTCTGAGATAGGGCTGGAACAAAGCAGGAGTGGGATTGGAACAAGGCGGAAGCAGATGCAAACATAGCTGTGGGTGGGTGCCCTGCTGCTGTTGGTCTTAAGAGCGGGTCTGCTGATCCCCTCAGTCAATTGGACAGTTTAGAGCATCAGGAGGCTCAGTTGGGGCCAGCTGTGCTCATCAGACTGTCTGGCTCTTAAGCTATCAGTTAAGCAGGCTAGCTGCAGGCTCATGCTGCTGACAGTACCCCCTCCTCTGAGGGTGCCTTCCAAGGGTTGGGCTTGTCAGGATAGGCTTGCTGAAACTCCTACAGTAGGTCTGGGATATGAATATTTTCCACTGGTTCCTAGGATTGTCTGTCTGGATTATAACCCTCTCTGTCCACTAAGTTTCCCTCCAATGCGTCAAGAGCAAGGATTTGTTGAATCAAATACTCCTCCTGCTCCTGGATGGTGATAGGCGGGGGTGGACCACATTGGAATGTAAGACTTCAATGTAAGGCTTCAGCAGAGAGACATGGAACACCTTGTGGATCCTTATAGACTCTGGCAACTGTACACTGAATGCCACTGGATTGACCCATTCCAGAATCTTACATGGATGTAGATACTGGTGGTCTAACTTAGCTGATGGATGCACTAACCTAAGGTACCAAGTGAACAGCCACACCTGGTCACCTACGGCAAGGTCAGCGTGGTGCTTATAAACCCTCTTAGTAGCTATCAGGTATTCCTTCCATTCTTGGTGTAGCTGACAGAGGTGGGAGGTTAAGTCTGAAGCAGTGGGTATCAAAGACTTTGTGGGGATGTCTGGATGAAAATGAGGATGAAACCCAAAGTTGGTGAAGGAGGGACTTTATTGGGTGGAAGCATGTGTGCCATTATTATACACAAATTCAGCCTAGGGAATCAGAGAAACCCTTTCATCTTGACAGGTTTCAGAGTAACAGCTGTGTTAGTCTGTATTCGTAAAAAGAAAAAAGAAAAGGAGTACTTGTGGCACCTTAGAGACTAACCAGTTTATTTGAGCATGAGCTTTCGTGAGCTACAGCTCACTTCATCGGATGCATAGCATATCGTGGAAACTGCAGAAGACATTATATACACACAGAGACCATGAAACAAAACTTCCTCCCACCCCACTGTCCTGTGGGGTGGGAGGAAGTTTTGTTTCATGGTCTCTGTGTGTATATAATGTCTTCTGCAGTTTCCACGATATGCTATGCATCCGATGAAGTGAGCTGTAGCTCACGAAAGCTCATGCTCAAATAAACTGGTTAGTCTCTAAGGTGCCACAAGTACTCCTTTTCTTTTTCCTTTCATCTTGGTGATAGTTCAAAAAGCAACAAAGATATTGCTCAAGCATAGGTGGCGCATGGGTCTTTTGTTTTGGGAGGCTATGCCCAGGAGTGCCAGAAACTCCCTAGAAGTGGCGGGGCCCAGACCGTGGCCCCCAACCCCAGCTGAGGCCCCAGTCATGCTCTGCCTCTCCCTCCATGGCCCTACCCATGCTTCAACCGAATGCCACACCCGCCGCTCGCTCAGGGAGCAACAGACAGCAGGGGAGCAGGTGCTTGTGGCAGGGGAAGCAGCAACAACTGCAGGAGGGAGGTGATTCCATCGGGGGACTATGGGAGGGAGCAGAGAACAGCAAGAGGGCAGGACATGACCAAATGAGGTGAAGGTAGGAAACTGCACGGGGAGGAGGATAGACAGGAAGAGGGACGAGAAGGCCTGTTGGCCCAGTGCAGGCTGACGTAGGAAGAGGAGGGACCTCTGAGGGAGAGCACGTGTGCCCAGATCCACACACCCGTGGACAGCAGGGGAAATGCTGCAGCTGCAGGGCGAGGGAAGGCAGATGGGCAGTGTATTCTTCGTATCAAACAAGTCAGCAAATTCTTGGTATTTAGCTGTTATTACAGAGGTGATAGGAGGGGACGCGGAGGGTGCCGAGATTCCTTGCGAACTAATGGCCTTGGGCTTGGATTCTCCAAGGAGGCAGACTGAGTCTCCTGGGAGTTTCTGGCCTATGGCTCAATTTTGGGAGACAAGACTGTTGACAGTGCAGGGACCTGCAACTTACTGCACCTGCCCACCAACAGACATGCGGATCCTGTGTGGTGAGCCAGGGCATACCGAGGATAACTGGAAGGTGTTGGGCTCAGATGAGCCCAAACTGAAGGTTTTTCTATGACCAGGGAGAGTGGTGTCCTCCAAGGGGCAGGTACCTGGTTTCAATGAGAGGAGCAACCCGTTATAGACTCTGCCAAATCTGGAGATCTTTCCCATTGGATGGGGATCATACGTGCTTATTCAAAGTCCAAGTCCATGAAATTACCGGAGGCCTCTGAATCCAACAGCGCTTACAAAGTTGGAGAGGGAGTCAGAGATGTGTTGGGTTCGGGTTAGTTGTTGCTAGAATACCGGTGGGCAAATATCTTTATTGGGTACTGGGGTTTGGGGAACTCACTAGCCCACCTTCTGTAGGGGCTGGGACTTGGCATTTCCTGGCAGGGATTGTGAAGCACTGAGGTTCTCAGCAGTACTGTACAGGCATAAGCCCGCCATTCAGTGTCAATTTTTCTCAGCATCGGAGAGGCTGTGACAGGCTTGGTCAATTTGGATGAGCTCAGTCTGTGGGGGCAAAGCCAGTGATTGGTGAGTTGGAGCCAGGGAAACCGCTGGTACATGGGTGACTGACCCTTGCTCTTGGAGGTGCTCCTTTATACAGTTATCGATCTTCACGCACAGTTCGATTAGATCATCCACCCATGCCAGCTTGTCTTTGATTTCTTTGTTAAGGCTGAGCTAGAAGTGGTAACACTGCGCAACCTCATTCCACTTAGTGTCTGCTACCAGGCATCGAAATTACACAGTGAATTTGACAACCGATTGGTGCCCCTGCCACAGTGCTTGGAGTACAGACTCTGCTGTGCGCATGTGATTTGGGTCATCAAAGATCACGGTCATGGCTTGCACAAAGTTTTCAGATTGACCCAGGAGCAGACCAGATTTCTCCAGGAGCTGGGAAGCCAAGGCCAGGGCCTCCTTGACTAGAAAGCTGATGGGCTTGGTCAGTGGGGAATGTTCTCAGTTGCAACAGAAACAGAAGCTGATGCGGATTCAGGAATCTGTGGAATTTGCCACGGTTGCCATCAAAGTTATCTGGCAATGGAATCTTTGGTTCTCAGGGTGCCAGGGTGGCATGGCTTGCACCTGCAGTGCCATATTCTGTGCCTGCAGGGCAGCAACCTGAGCCTACAGGATGTATACCCACCATTTCCAACAGGGAGATATTTGTCTTGGTGGGATCAGTGCCAGCAGGGAACCGGGCCCCTTTTCCCCAATGGGGGTTACTTGGGGGAGTGCTTAAACTACTAGGGACCTGGACATGGATGGTCAGGCCTAGTGGTCAGAGCTGTGGCGGTCAGGCCAAATGGTCAGAGCCAGGATCAGGAGCTAGAGCCCAGGGTCAGAAACCAGGGGTTTGAGCCAGGAATCAGAGCCAAAAGTCAGAACTGGAATCAGGACCTGAATACCAGAACCAAAGATTAAGTCAGAGTCCGAGCCAGGGAACTGAAGCCAAAAGTCAGAACTGGGTTATCTGGAGTAAAGGAAGGCAGATGCAGGGCTGGGTCCAAAGCAGGAGTGAGGCTGGGACAGGGCTGGAACAAGGCAGGAACTGAAGCTAACACAGCCATGGGCGTATGCTTTGAGCAGCCACAGCCCTGGTGCTATTGCTGGTCTTAAGGGCAGGCCTGATGATCCCCTCAGCCAATCAGGCAGTTTCACCAATCAGGCGCCTCAGTCGGGACCAGGCTGTGCTCATTTGACTGCTGAGGGTTAAGCTAGTAGGTAAGTTGGCTAGCTGTGGGCCCTTACTCCCGATGCATATGCATAGACTGTAAGCCCTTTGGGGCAGTACCTGACACAGCGGGTCCCTGATCCCTAACTGGGGCATGGTTCAATACAAATAATAATAATAATGAATATTGGCTCTCATTTGAATTGAGGCTGTTAGGAGAAGCAGGATGGAATGTATCATGCTTAAGATCCTTTGATCTAGAGTTCTTCCGCAAACTAGAAACATGCTCCTGACTGCTTCAGCCCTGCTACGTTTAAAGCCATGAGGGTCTAGGCCTACGTGGCTGAAAATAACCCCAGGGAACCTCAGCTAGAAATTTCTGTGAACTGAGGAAGCACGAGACTACAGTGAAGATAAATGGTCTTAACAAGTAAAACAAGTGGTAACCAGACAATAAAGAGAGCTGGTTCAAATGGGATTTTCAGCATAGCTGGCAGCATGCCTGGTATCAAGAAGAAGTGCTTGTGTTGCATTTGATACGCTGTTGGAGTTATCTTTATTTTAGTCTATGCATATAGGTCCTGAGCATGAGCCCATTGAAGCCATAGAGAAGTTAAAAGTTGTAAAATGTCTCCACTGGGTTCACTTATGGCTAGGTTTCCAGAACAGTTGAGCACTCACAAGTTCCACTGAAGTCAAACAGCTGTGAGTGCTTAACATCTTTGAAAATTAGGCCTCATTAGTGTCTAGACTGGTATGTTGCTTCCTCTATAGAGCAGTTCCCTATCTGCAGGTTGTTTGTCCAACAAACCTATTTACTAGAGTACAAAACGACTAATGCTCAGGGCCTAAAACCTTTGAGTCAGCAGCATTGACTGACAGGTCAGGGGGCTGTTCGTCGTCTTCAGCATTTTATCAAGTGTACAAAGATGGGAGGTGAATGGAGGACAATGTGCACTTCCAGCATAAAAAATGATAATACCTGTCTGTCACAAGAGCATCACTTTTGTCTCCTTGATTTATCTGCTGCTACAGAAGGTTAAAAAGCAACAACAAAAAAAGAGCACTTTGTCCTCTTAAGAGAAATGATAAATGGGATGGAATGTAAGAACCAGACAAATTAGTATTTCAGTCAATTTCAATCTGTAGAAAAGTGTGTGTGTGTGTGTGTGTGTGTTAATCAATGGCTTGTTTCTAGTGTGGAAGAAATAGAAATATCTGTGAGCACTGGCTAGTGTCAAACTCTCCTACTACAGAAATGAGTCTGGTGTGCATGTTATGTAGCATTTTTATTAGTGGCAAGAGTGCAGACTTTTTGACAAAGAGAGTCAGCCTTGAAACACAAAATCTCTGATTGTACCGCAGAGCTGGGAAAGATCGTTCTCAGGGAAAGGGCAAGCAGGAGCTTTAGTAGGGGGAAAAACCCTAGAAGTAGTGAGGTGTTGAAAAAAAAATCTTTCACCAAGTGCAAAGCATATGCAGACCCACAAAGCTAAGCAGCATGAAAGGTGAGACTGGATACAGCGAGGTAGCTTATTTGCCATTGCAATAAATACAAATAATTCCCTTTTGACTAAATCCCATATTCCCAGGCTCATTAAATCAATTTCAGAAATTTTTTTGGCTCTGGAACATATAAGCAGAATTCAAACCGTGCCGTCCCAGGAGGTTCACTAGCATAAATTGCATAGGTCAGGCCAAAATAAGTTTCTGTCAAACAGCCTAACACCTATGGTTATTATGAAGCTGGTGAGTTGTACAAAGGGCCTGTATATGAGATTGTCAGTGTGAATACGTGGTGGGGGGAGGTAAAAGCTATTGTCATGGTACTTGTTTCACTTCAGTCTCATTGAGAGTCAACTGATATTTTATTGAATAGGATCCTTCTGTGAGCTCACAGCAGTTAAAAAAAGGGAAAAATCCTTTAAGTCATGGTAGTCTGTCTATCCTTCTTCAAGATTGTACCCTAAGGCAGATAAACTCAGTCCATTGTCCAGTGGGATGGGGGTGGCTTCCACCACTTCCTTTGGGAGATGACTGCAACCTAAAAAACCCAAATAAAGATCAAGTTTCTCCCAATATTCAGCTGCATTTTTCTCATTTTTAGATTTATCTCACTACTCTTAGTTACACCTCCCTGTACAGTCCCACCCTACATAACTTCTCTCCATCCTTGATGCTTGATTCATGCTCACAGACGCTGGTAGCAGCTGCACTCCAGGCAATAGGGGAAATTCAGACCCTGGGGAGATAAGGCAACATTTGCATTTATTTCCTCTCACGGGGATAGGGAGATTTAAAGTGCAGCCTGATCTCTCATAGGAGACCCACTGACAGTGGATATCTAGGGGGTGAGCTGACTTGTGCTGCTCCCAAGTACTGCAGTTATGACCTCCAAATCCCTGACGAGAGCAGCTCACCTTGGGGGCTGCAGTCGCTGGCGGTGGACCCCTCAGTGGAATGGGGGTGCTTATTTTAGGGCTGAATAACACCCTGGAAGTGTAGAGGCTTCAAATATTTGTAGACTTTTCTCATCTCTGCCCCATACAAATTGCTTACCTAAGTCATAAATCAGTCCCTCCAGCTTCCTAATTATTTGCATTTCCTCTTAACGCCTTCCAATGCCTTTATCAGTATCTATTTGCTAATGGATTGAACATGATGCTGCAGGTGCATTCTGGTCTGTGATGCTCTGTCCGTGACACCCAAAATTGAACTGGCCTTATTTGTTGCCATGTCGCATGTCTTCTATCCTGGTTTTGGAAAATTAATACTACGTTTGCTTTTCTCCATTGCTTCTCTAGGACTTTTCAAAAAAAGCTGAATAACTGGTTAACTAACTCCCCTGACACCCAAGGCTCCATATGATCTGGACTGCCCGATTTTGTCTTCACATCATTCACTTTCCCTCTCTTTTCAAGGGAGTCGTTACTTCCCAAATGTTTTTCTTCTTAGAGGCAGTTATTAAAAAGCAGTTCAGTACCCCAGCTATTTTTGAATCCATTCACTTAATGATCCTTCTCATTTGTTAATAGGTCTGCTTTCCCTCTAATATTTATTTTCCCCTGGTATATTTGTAAAAAACCCTTCTAAATCTCTTTAATGCCTTTTGCTAACATTAACCCATTCTGCTTTTTTTCACTCCTTTTTTTTCCTTATAAACCCCTTAATCTGGCTCTGAGAATTAATCGTAATTCTCACTTTTCCATTTCCAGTGCCATGAGTGACATGCTGACCAGTAAAATCAGGACTATTGCTTTGGAAGGAGGAAATGGCGTTTATTGCAGAAGATATATCTGTGTATATACAGTAGTGAAAAATGTTCAAATTAAAGTAATTTATAGGTGATAAGATTTCTATTAATTTATGCATGTTTAATAGACTATCATGCACTGTTTGGTGTCTGTGGGCAGAATTTATAACAATGCATTCACTATAGAATGTCTATATCATACTTGCCAGGAAATAAAGCAAATTAGGGCATTCACTAAGAAATAGCAAAGGAAATCAGACCTGGGTTTTACTTGCCGTTTCCTTAATACTTTCTGTTACATGGATCTACAGACAGTGGCACTAATACTCTATCTTCTACTTCTATATAGTTGTCTGCTGCTGTTTGTGATAGAAATGTCTGGGACTGTCGAGCTTGCTTTAGCCTCCACAGACAGTGACAACATTTTCTCCTTTTCTCCTAGGCCTGTCCCAGGTTCTCTGTCTTCACTACTACACCTACACAACCGACAAAGACAGCCCATGCCTGCCTCTATGCCTGGCACCCTGCCCAATCCTACCATGCCTGGATCTTCTGCAGTACTAATGCCAGTAAGTTATTTTATTTTAATACTGTATCAGGCATTATCAGGGGCAAAGATCTACCTCACTGCACACAGTGAAAATGAAGTGATCCAACATAGAGAATACAGAGTTTTGTGTCATTTTGCACTCCATTATGCCTGTTTTACACAGATGTAACTCAATTAACTCCCGTAGAGGGTCTCCTGATTTGAACCACTTTATGTGATTCTAGAATCACATATTCTTATTCTTTATTAGAGTTTTTTGGGTCCTGATATTGATCTTACTTACTGGTGTAAATCAACAGCGTCTTCACTGGAGGCAATGGAGTTACATAATTGTGAGATTAGAATTGGGCCCTTACTGGACAAAGCACATGCACGATGCCAGTTTAATCTCAAAATAATTACTCACCTACTGTGAGGAGGTCAGTCAATAAGAAGTAAAAGTGATTTATTTTTCAGAACTAGTAATCAGTCATTTGCTGTAGATATGGACCGAATCCTAAATGGTTGCCTTTGCCCTCAGCTCCCATTCTTCAGTTACCTGTCTTGCAAGACGCAGCCCCTACTTTTCATAGTATTTTAGCAGCCCTGTTAATATAAAAAGTTTTGGGAGACAAACGGCAGAAATTAATGAGGAAGGTTAGAAATAATGAAATAAAACACTCATACTTCACTGTGCTGAATGTGTTCATTTTGCAAGGCTGTCTGAGAGCTAATGTTTGTGCTGTTCCTAAAATAAAAGTATCCTCCTCCACCGCTGAGAAGGGAAGAACATGCCATTTGTTTTGTGCATGGTGGAACAATGATGGGACTTTGGGCAATTCACCTGGCAGATTTGGGCTCTTGTCTGTGTTAAGTCTTCCAGAAATGAGAGTGTGGCAGTACTTGTCATGGGAGAACTCCCAAGGAGCCCTCAGTCGGGTGAATATTCCTTTAAAGTACAGCTTATTTTCAGGTTCAGGGGGTGCAATTTGTTCCTACTTCACCCACAGGAGTGAATCCATCCATCTGTTGTTAAATGGAATAAAACATTGAATCCTACCACATCTCTTTTCACTGAAAACATTAGAGAGAAGCAGTTTTAAATAGTAAAGTCTCCTTGTTCCAACTGTCTTTTGAATTTGTCAGGGTACTATAGTGTAGTGAATTTAGCTTGCAAGAAGAGCTCTAAAGGGTTGGTAGGGTGTTTTTGTTTTGTTTTGTTTAGACTCCAAAGCTACACTAACATGACCTGGGATATATGAAAAACTCCCCTTGATTGAGCAGTCCCAGAGAAGAAAAAAGAACCCAATTCCTGTTCCATACACTCTAGATCATGGATTTTTATTTACGTTTTCAACAAGCTGAGCTGGGCTGCAGTGACAGCAGAAGCCACAACTTTATACAATGATGCTTTTAAAACCACTTAACTCAGAGTGTTGTTATACTAAAAGGGGGGAAATCATTACAAAAAAAGTTCAAACCTGGGTGGCTGATATGTTTGTTTTGAAAAGAAACTCTTTTTTTGAATGGCTTTTGAGAAAAGCAGCGTTCGTAGGACAAATTTGGAGAATAAGCAAATATAAGCAGTTCACAAAACAGTTTTTTGAGGGATGACTCAAAGAAATAAAGCTGGGTTCCTTTGAAAAGAAACTGAACATATGCCCTTGAAAATGTTTTTAGACTTTATTTTGTTGTCTAATTTGTTTTTCTTTTTTTCTTCCTTTTAAAGATGGAGAGACAAATGTCAATGAACTCCAGTATCATGGGGATGCAAGGCCCAAATCTCAATAACCCGTGTGCATCACCCCAAGTCCCTCCAATGCATTCAGAAGCCAAAATGGTAAAAAGAAACAATTACAAATCCTTTTTTATATTGTTTTTACACAGCAGTTATCTGGAGCAGTAGGCAGGCATAGCTTACCTCATTCTTAGTCATGGATCATGTGATCTTTATCCATGCCTGTAATCCATGCCTTTATCCATACATGCACTTTCAGATGTTACCAGTCTCCACTGACTCTGGGCGAGATTAATTTAAAGGGAGTGGACCATCTGATCCTTACCATGTTTAATAGGAATGTTGGTGCAGATGTGTGGAAAATCAGCAAATAGACTAGCTGGTTCTGTGATGGTGTCTGCAGCTTGAGTTAAAAAATTGTAAGTAAACAAACACTAGAGTAAAGGGATCTGGTGTGGTGGGCACGGGCATACTGCCTGATTTTTCTGCGTAGGCATGTGGCATACAGGGGTGATGTCAGAGAACAGTGTTAGAGGCACAAACTGAACAATGCTTGGAAAATCAGGATTATATTTTTTTTTCTTGAGTGCAGCTGATGAGGTTAGAGCAACTGATAAAGTGATAATTTGGACAAAAATGATTTAGTATTTTAAATGAATAGTTACTTCTAATTAGTGCTTAATCTAGGCTTGCTGCATCAGATATGAAAGTGAAAAAAAATTGCTTGAGCCCTGGCACCTCTTTCATTACAAATTAAGCACTGCTTCTAATGTTTCCTGAAGTTACTGTGATGTGTGTATTGTGCGCTTAAATCTCCCCTGTAGTGTGCAGAGGATTTATTTGTGTGAATGCCATTAGCATTGAGTTTGTAAGTCCCTGGGCCCCATACATCCACTTCCAGCGGAGCATACAGTAATAATACCCCATAGCTGTACCCATCAACATATGCTTACATTATAATTGAAATATTAACATTTTGTTTCAGTCTTGTAATAATTGTTTGACGGCAGCTGTAAGTGTAAAGTCACAGGTTGACACATTAAATATGTGGATCCATTTCAAGATACTTTGTGCCTGGTTGTCCTTTCATCCCCATATAAACCAGGAATGAGCTCATTGGAGTTACACCAGTAGAAAAGTGTAACACATGAGCAAGGAGACTCAGGCCCCCAAAGTTGAATGTCTCATATAGCCTTAAACCACCACATGTTTATATTTCCTAGTTTGATTAGTAGATATAGTGTCTGTTTGTAAAACAATTGTCATTCATCCCAAGGCAAAGGAAAAGGTGTACCTGTCAGTTGGTACAGTATATGCAAGAAACCCTCTGTGTATACCGTTTAGGACCAGAAAACATACAAGGTTTTCCTGTCTCTATTTTCTTAGTCATGATAGATCACACATTCACCTCACTATTAGTTTGGGTTAGACTGTTAACCCAAGCTTTGTTAACACCCATCTACAACCACACTCTGTAAACATGCAGCCAGTTGGCCAGAAGAACAGATGTAGCCAAAAATGCTAGCTACTTCAGCCAAGCAAAATCTGTGGTCTAGAGTTCTTTCTGTGCCACACAGTAACAGTGACATGCCAAATGGCAACAGCATCTGCAGCAGACCTTGTTAAATCTCTTTGGAATAGGCATGTGTTTTTTCAACCCAAGCAATGTTAAGCCAAACCAAATACTCCTTGGTTGAATAAATCCAAAACTGGCATCTGTTTTGGAGACTAAAGTTTCTGCCCACCCCCTTTCCTCTCCACCCCCGCTTTTTTTTTTTTTTTTTTTTTTTTACTGAAATTGTGAGGCTACTTAAAACAAAATTAAATTATTGGTACATATGATGAGAACTCTGTGCTGTAATATCTGAAATTACACTTTAAAGCAGATCACTCTTTAATCTGAAGCAACTTGTTTTGTCCCGAACTCTGATATATAAAGGTATTGCTTTGTGAAATCTTCCCCAATCTGAGTTGATAACGGGTCCAAGACATTGCAAAACAAAATACTGCCCAAAGAACTCTTGATGCCTCTTCCCCTTGCTTCTATGGGGTTTTCTGCCCCCTTTCTTAGAAAAGCAGCAGCACAGGTATGAACCAATAGAACAGAGGCACCAATTACAGACCCTAAGCTTCCCTTTTTGAAAATTTACTCCTGTAAATATTTCACATTGTGTATTTATATTATATGTTGCAGTTAACATAAATAAAATGAATGCATGAGAAAATACACATATAACATAACATCCCTTTTCATTCACCCATTATGAATATAAATCTACATGAAAAAATAGAATAAAGGAAGAAAACATAGGAAATATTTAGAGAGAAACATTCATTATGACTTAGTTAATGAATTGACAATTTGCATTTTAACTTCATTCTTCACTGTCCTGTTCTTATAAATAAACACTGCAATCTTCTTCCTATTCAAAGACCTGCAGATGTGAGGTATTGAGTACCTCCTGCAAGTTGAAGTCAGTGGAAGGTGAGAGCACTTAGCATCCCCAAGGATCGAGCCCTACGTTAAGAATGAACTTCAGATTTCTTCACAGTTAATGCTGTTATCAATGATGCATCCAACTCCACATATGTGCCATTTTGCTGGTTGCACTCTGTGACTTATATACATAGCATTTACTATACAAAAGTCACTGAAGCAGCCCATAGTAACTGGAGAAGTGCTAGTGACTGGGTCTGAGCCAACAGCTACTGAAGTCAATGGCAGTTGGATCAGCACTCATCTATGTAGTTGACTGTTTACTCCCCAACACAAAGTGGTGCAGAATAGATTCCACGGTAGACTCCTCTTCAGATATGAGACATAGATGTAATCCAAATCCCTCTTGCCTTACATGGGACTAGCAGGATGTGACCCATAGACTAGGCATAACGGTGTTTAGGTCTGTAAGTGATTACCTTGTTCCTGTAGAATAAATGTTCATAAACAAATAGCATATATGGAGACTTTTCAGTATAGATGGCAAAATCTAAAGAACTTCACCATGATAACTTCTCCAGAGTCAGTTTGTTGTGAGAAATGGGAACGAGGGTATAATTTTTAAATCAGCTTTTTCTTCCTGCCATTTAAAGGATGCAAAATCCAGTGAACTAATGTTAGATTTTTTAAATTTTTCTTTAGATTAAAAGATATTGCTTGAAATATTAATCTGCTGTACCTAATAAACCAGAATGGATTTAAGTTATAATCACAAAAATTTACAGTTTGTTTTATGATATGTCTTTCCTTCAGCATATTACATGGTGCTTTATAACTGTCTCAGTTAATGAATGAATGATTGAATCTCTACATCAATATTACTTTCTTGCCAGATTCAGAGCTAAAACCCCCGTGATCCCCAGCAAGCACTGATGTTATATATTTCCCTCTCCTAATGAAGTAATATGTATCTTTAAAATTAGTAGGTAAAAGTGAATAGAGTATGTCTAGCATGTGAACATGTGGTTAGATACACTAAAGGTATTATGAACCTTGAATTGCCTGCCCTGTCTTTACTATCACATTCGCTGCTCACGTACCATACCTGCAGCTAGTTGAGTTTGCAATTTTAGAAACAGTCGTATTCAAACCTTTGCTTAGCCCCAGTTCTGATATCTTGTGAACCACAAAGCTCAGAAATGAGTAGTACGCATTGTCCCATTGGAAGTCTGAAAATCAGATTTCTAAAAGTTTACAACTCCAACTTGATTTAGGTAGCTGCTATTGTAACACCGACAGACCCCGGTCGTCACTGGGTGGGATTGAACCTGGGACCTCTGAAGCTTAGTATAGGAGCCTCTGGCTCTTAGCTAAGGCTGTAGCAGACTCATCAATCGCTAGCTGGGCCAGGAGCCACTAGAGGGGGACAGAGTGCCTCACCATGTGGGCATGAGTTACACTATCGCAAGAATTCTTTGAGCTGGAACTAACACAATATATACCATATGAAAACTTGAAATGCAAACTTTCAAATGATGCAAAGCATAATCTCTGACTCAGTGACTTTACTGGAATATTTGCTGCATGCCAGAATTGGAGTAGAGGATGAAGAACAGGTTGCTACTCAGAATGCCCTGATTTTAAAATGATTTTTTTCAGTATTTTTCATATTAAAAGTTAATTGTGTAAAACTTTTCAATGGTTTTACAAAACCAAAATAAAATATACTATTTGTGCCTCCCTTTCCTGGCAGAATCTGGGGTTGGGGGGGCGGGGAGGGGTTGAGAGCCTGAACTCTCACCCAAGCCACAATTTCAAAGCTATTTTTATAGCGCTAGCTTGAGTCCCACTATCCTGTTGACCCAGGCTGGGAGATTCACTCCCGTGGGTTGTATAGACATACCCTCAGTGGCCTTTTTTCCCCTAACAGTTTCTTATTATCTTTATGGAGTTAAGCACTAGTGTTAGTGCACTGTAAGCATTAGTAGGGCAAACAGTAATGATCTAAAAAGTTACATGATTTTTTTTATCCGATGAAAAAGTACGTACATAATATATTAGAAAAGGAAAACCCAATAAGCCGATAATGAACATGTTCCTAATTATAATGACAATACTAACCATATTAACTGGGTCTGATATAATTTATCTAAGAAATCTCTGAGAACTTATGGGGAAGAGGAAGGACATAAATTGTGACACTCTTCAGACATGAAAAATATTACAAAGTTTTTGCATTTTAGAGCTGAGATTTCAAAGCCACCTAAGGCTTGAATATCCAGTTCCCAATGCAATTAATGGAACTGGAACTGGAACGTCTAGATCCTCTATGTGGCTTTGAAAATCTTAGCCCAGTTGTAGATAAGTCCCCCTTTCCGGCAGTCTTGTGGGGGTCCAGATAGCTATCAGATCTGAATCTGTACAGTTTCTCCATAACTACAGAGTTTCAAATATGTTGAGAAAGATCAGCTGAGAAGGTAGGAGTCGTAGCTTCCATTTACTTACATATTGGCTTTCTGAGGGACCTATTAAGTTCTGTGCTGCTTCAGATGTCATAAATAGTACCTGTTTCCTCATCCACAAGGAGTTATGATGGTCCAATTAAGCGAAGTGGAAAAAATGTTGAATTTAACACTCTTTCTCTCATCTGATGTTTTCTGCACTTAATTCAGTTGGGGCATTGTAGCTACTCTTGAACATGGAAACAAGAACTCCGTATGATATCAGTAACATCTTGGGACATGGCTGGTCTCTGGAGATTGTTTGAAAAGGAAAGCACAGCAAAGGACAGATCCTGGTCTCAGTACTGTAATTTTTCCATGTTGACTTCAGGTGGGAGTTTGACATGAGGAGTACCTGCAGGAACAGATCTATTAAAGTTCTAGTTTTATTGTTAACATTCCATAGCACAGCAAAAATACTGAAGGAAATTGTTTAATAATAAATTAGTGGATTCCTATGCTTTCTAAGTTTGAACCCACCAGGACTAAAATCACCTTAATGGACCAATAAAAATTCTTTCATGGACGTAAACATTTCTAAACACTGGCACAGCATCAGTGATTGGAAAGAAAAATGTTTTCTCTCTGCCAAGCCTTCAACAACAATTTTTCACATGCCCCCTCAGAATCTAGCAGAGAAATCTAAGCAAGACAAAACAGCAGTGTAAAATGATGTCTTCCTTTGTAGAAAGATCCTGACATAAACTATTACATGGTACATTTTCAAGGCAGTTCAAAGGTTAAGAAGTGTGCCGATTCTGCAGTTGTTTACATGAATTGCACGTTTAATTCTCCACTGACTTTACTGAAAATATATCTCTTCTTATATGACTTTGCATTTTAAACTATGAAAAGCCAACTTTTCAATGCGGCATTGCTCTAGCATTTAAAAAGTTCTACAGGCAAAATTCAGTAGCTTTTCCTGTAGCAGGTATGTATGCTTTGCCTTGGAATATTTAACACCATGCATAATATAAAACTATGGGTAAAGTTAGCCATATTTTATTTTGTGCACTGAAATGAGACCATATGCCTACCAGGCCTAAATGCTGCATTATTGAACTAAAGTCAGTAGAAACTAATTCTTCTTAAGCCCTCAGTAGCTTGACAAATGAAATTGCGGAAGAGCCAGTTTACTTAGTCATACAGGCTATGAGTACATGTTGAATATTTAATCTCGCTTTTACCAAGTGTGCACAAAGTGTTGCCACAAGTTATAGTGATGCTTAGCATTTTTCTTTCTTGTGTCACTTTATCTGCAGTGATTTTATTGACTATTTGACTGGAAGAGCTTGGATTTTTATTATATTGTTTGTCTTTATTTAGCTGGGTGTTGAAATGACCTCTGTCTCCCCCCCACCCCATACTAACTACTCTCCCTCCCCTCTCTTATTCCCTCTCTCCACCCCATCTGTTTTCTCATAGGATTTACTGTCTTTGCAGATTTGTGTCTCTTTCTCTGTCTTCCTTCAGTGTCCACCCTGATTTTGTAACCATAGCAATAAATGAAATACAATCCCAATATTTGCGTGCTGTATCTAGCATCTAGCCAAACACATGAGCTGCTGGATCTTGTTTTTGTGTTTGTTGTATGATTCTAAAGGCTTATGTCAGATACATGTGTGTGTATAGACTGTGGTAGTCTGATTCAGAGCTGTCCCTTTCAGACAAAGTCCTGTTCATGTAAACTCATGTATGTGTCTATCTGTGTGTCTGTGGGAACTGGAGCAAATAAAAGCAAATCCTTGTGTCAGTGAAGCCAGGAAAAAAGGAAATTATAAAAAAATTGTTGTGTTATGGGGAAGTTCTGCGTCACAGAGATATACTTCAGTCTTTTGCTTGGAATTTGTACAGCTTTCACTTTCCAAGATTTTTGCAAGAGTCACTAATAATGAAAGTTGTTTTGCACTTTGGGCAGATCTGCCGAAGTCTGGAATTCACTTGGGATGTACAGTAAGTCTCCTCACAACATAAATCCTCTCAGAGGCAAGGGAAGATATTTAATACAACATGAACAGCTTCAGATTTTATCAGCTAAGGAAACTTATTGTACCGTAAACAAATCCTAATGTTAAACAGCAAGTTAGAAAACACTTTTCTTCACTATGTACAGGTTCTAGGCTTTCCCTTCTCGTCTCTCTCTCTATTATTATATGTACCATTTACATTTTCAAAGCTCTGCACAAACATTAACTAATTTTCATCTGGGGTAATTAAATATTGTTACAATGTTGTAGTTTGGGAACTGAGGTAGAGAGGTGAATTGAGTTGCCTAGGGGCAGACAACCTATTGGGGCAGAGATGAGATGGGAAAAAAGGAGTTCCTGGCTTCCAACTCTGAGCTCTGTCTATCAGATCATTTGACTGGCTCTGGATAGAATTTACTTACAGTTAATATGTACACAAGTCTTGTATTTTATCAGCAGAGTTGGGCTTAGGAGACGGTTTACACATCCAGTTCCAGAGTAGGTCTGGGGGTCAAAGCCAAATGGAGGTGGGGGCTTCACTTTGGATTCAATAGCACTGAAATCTTCTGAACTGCTTTCATGAGATTTTGGCTCAAAGATACAAATGTTATAGATTAGTTCTTGTGAGATTTCGATCATCTTCAATGATGAAAGTTTTGTGAGATCAGATTTCCTGATGCTGCGGATTCCACTATTTTGGATTGAAATCTTATGAGAGCACCTATTTTCAGCCACATCCAAACAAATCCTGGAAAATAGTTTCTTTCCAGTTTTGAACGTAACACAAACTTGAAATTGCAGGGGGTGGGTGCGGAGGAGGGAGGTATTAGGATCCAAGGATTCAGACCCATTCCCCTGCACTATAAAAGTATTTAATATTTGAGGTTTCTCTAGAAATAACAAGTGTTTTTAGTGTGCATATCCATCCGTGGCCATTTCTTTAGGCACTGAGAATGTAAATGGATGATTACTTAGTTAGATAATAGAAGTTGCAAATATCGGCCCCTATCCCACAATGAACTCTATCAAGGCTCAGAATGACACCCCTGTGGGGCTTATTGTAAGTTAAGGGTCACAGTTCAAATACAGCTTAGAAGTTAAGGTAAGTTTGAAGGGACATTCATACATTTCTACCCCTCTTTAGTTTGATTCTTTCAAATACGGACAGTGACACTTTCCAGAAGTGAGAGGATTACAGACTGTCCTCCAGATGTTCAGTAGGGCAGCTTTTCTCATTTATGTTCAGCCAGTTATCAAGGGAGGTAATTTGAAATGCCTTGGACAGACTAGGTCCCCCACCCTGGAAACACTTATGTAGCAAACTTTACTGTGCTACACTTGCTGTTTTTAGTAGCAAAACATTGGCCTATTAAATGTTTATCTGAGATTTTAGCATATGAAGTGCCATGAATAAATTTTTCAAATGTGTGTTTCAGGCAGACTATGGTGTAGATAGTTACATCCTCTACATTCTGTATCCTACCTGTAGTTTAATGTATTTCATTGCTGAGCTCTGGGGGAGTCAAAGCGTTGCTTAGAGAATTCTAGTGACACTGTGACCAACAACCACTCTCATCTTTATTAGGGACATTTTATTAGCATGCAGGGGACTGTAGCCTTGGTAGGTCATGCCTCTGTTATGGTAAAAGCAACTACAATTTGCTTCATTTCATATAATTAGCTGGTGCCTTGGACTCCGGGAAAGTTGGCAGTATGTCTCTCAGATCGTTAATGTCTGGGTGCCCCATGCCTCTCTAATGCTGTAGGGGAAGGGTAAAGGGTATGTCTGGTGTACTTAGGAAGCTTGATTGAATGGCCCTAAGTCCTTTAAGAATAACAGTTGATTAAGTCAGTCTCCTTTTTTCCAATATGTGTATAATTTCTTTGTATATATAGTTTTATGCACACTATTGAAACCAATTCTAACACTGGAAAATGTTAGAAAATAAAGCTGTTCTTTTAAGATAGCTTTACTAGATGATTAGTTAGATACTATCAGTGGGGATATACTTTTGTTGATAATTAAGTTCCACTTCTTAGATCTTCATGCATCCAAGTTAAGGGATACTGTCAGGTATACTTTGGCCCCATATTTAAGTTGTGTTAAAAATGAGATGTCACAAACGGAGACAAATAGAAATGTTTGCATGAGTTTTATTTTTCAATAGAGGGAAACAGTTTGGAAACAAAAAACAAAAATGACCACCATTTCCTGGTAACATTGCAACCCAAACTTTGCAACATTGTGCTTTCACTTCAGAGCTTACCTTGAAACTGACTAGATACAAAAGTGAAAGGGACTAGTTTGTTTTCATTTTCCAAACAGAGTGAAAAAAGGAAACAAGCAGCATAAACAGTTTTAAAATAGAGTCTTTTGACTCCTCTGATTTTGAGAATCTGAGGTGATGTTGGTGACATAGGGTAGGAATATTTTTAAAAAATATATGGTCCAGCTCCTCAGCTGCTGGAAAGTGGTTTAGCTTCATTGACTTCAATGGAGTTATGCTGATTTACATCAGCTGAGGACTGGCTCATGTTTTTAACCTCCCAAGGTTCCTGCAATTGACACAATTGACTGGGAAAGAATCCTGGAGCCTCTCAGCGCAAAGAAAGATAGGATTCGCCCCCAGACACACACACACAGAAGTACAGAAACAATGAGTACACAGTAACCTGGGTATGTCTTTACTATGGAGACCCACATACATGGGCTAGGCTAACCTGGGTGCTCAGCCCCAGCACCAAACACCTGGGTTAACTGTGCAGTGAAGACATCTTTGACTCCGTTCTAACTGGCTGTAACAAACTTTAGGAGGATGCAGTTTAACGTTTTGCTCTATTTTTGGAGGCATCACTTTGCTTAGATGTCTTTTCTTTTCATGCATTGATATTTTACCATCATCTTCTATGAATATTATTTGACTGCACAATTTTCAGCATTATTTCATATATTTTATTATGTGATCTTTCAAAATAAATGCATTTGTGCAATTCCAAATAGACAATCAAAAGATTTAAAAATTAATATGTAACTTTGGACAGTTTCAGAAAAGATTTGTCTCTTTTGTGTCTGGTATTTGTACTGGTGAATAATGATTCTGAGCCAAGAGTTGCCAGCTCTTTCTCTGAAAAGTTTGGATAATTCAAACTGTTACATCTAAGCTATATTATTCTGGAATGTTTAAATTAACCTAAAAGCCACCTCTCAATATATACACAAACAAAGTTCATTCTTCATTCTGCATCTGGAAATACATATGTAATCTAGTGCTGCTTTTCAAGTTTGCAAGAAATATTGTGATATTTTTATTATGGTTCACACTCACACAAATATGAAAAGTTTAGTAATGGCATATCCTCAGTACTGCCCTCAAGTGCCAAGGTTGCACATGAAGCCTGGTGGGATCAAACAAATGTTTAAATATGTACTAAAGCCTAAAATAGTCTTTACTAGACCTGTACAAATTATTTTAAATTATATAAATATTTTTAATATGTCTGGCTTCTGACAGAACACTACTATATACCAAAGTATGACATTAGCTGCCCTGTGCCAACTTTTCACATTTTTTTTCCAACATACTTAACATCGTTATTGGTTCAGTCTAGAGCCCGCTTTTTGTAGTGTATGTGGTTCAGCAAAAATGTTTGTGGAGAAGATAGACCTAGATTCTCCTACTAATGGAGACACAGACTTCATTAGGACAAGGTTCAGAATGATCTTTATTCTTGCTGCCAACATAGTGCTAAGTACAGAGATAAGAATGTGAAGTCCCAATTTGCTTTTTGATCTGATAACCATGTACAGCAGTTCTGTAGGCTGGTATGATGCATGTATGTGTGTGTGTGTGTGTGTGTGTGTGAGGGAGAAGAGAGTACATATTTGGGTTCCTGTGACAAACATCTTTATCTCATTTCATAAGTAGAGTGAACATTATCTCCTCGGATTCTCTTAACTAGACCGTCCTGCTAAAGCCATGGTTTAATAAAGGGAGGTTATTAAAATGTGGGAATTCTCAAAGCTTCATTTTAACAGGAGGCAGAGTTTTGAGATTATAAGAATGGATAAACTGAAGAGCTGTGTGTATTTCTTAAACCAAGTCTGTTGCTGCTCAAATGGCTGCTTTTATATTCTTCTTTTCCAGAATGATTCATTCCTTGTGTTTCTGCTACACATTCTTAATCTGTATAAACACATATAATCTCTGCCTTTTTATTTATCTGGGCAGTGCTTTTTTTTTTTGTTAAGAAAGCATTTCAATCTCATGAAACACTTTAGAATGTTGAGGATCAATAACTGAAAAGCAACGGGTATTACCTAAAGCTCACTTATTAACATCTATCTGGAGTGACTTCCATTTACATCAACAATGGGAAATTTGTTCTGCTGCACCAATTTGTTCTGCTGAACTGTCTATCTTCTAAATGGTGTTAGTTGTGGGAAGTTTGATCTAAGTAGTATTTGCATTAGGTAGCTGAATAAAGGATTCCCAGAGGGAGTTTAAGGATTATGCAAATAACTTGTGAATATATGCATCAGCTCACAGAGAATTCATAAGGGAGACTTTCTGCTGCTGTGATGAAACTAGCAGCTATAGAGACTTCCAAGAACACTGGGATCTGTCACTTCAGAAAATTGGGTAGACTCTTCCATTTTAAAACTTTAAAAATTAAATGTGTTTCTCTCTGATACCGAAAAGTTCAGGATGTCGTTATAGTAATCTCAGTAGATTTAGGGATCACCTAATGTACCCCAAAGCCCCATGTAAAATGGCTTTGCACAGAGCTATGGCAATCCAGGGGAGAGGAAATGCAGAGGTAGACCACACGTGCAGCCCCGCCTTGGTCACTACTGCAACCAGCTCAGGTATGGTGTATACTCCCTCAACTCTAGTATGTTGTTATAGTCTGGTGAATCTGTGCAGTTTTCACTTCCACAACCCATTTCCTTGTCCCACCCATTCCTACAGTGAAACCAACCCTGGGACACGACACTACCTTACATAGAGGGCTGTGAACGCTTCAAAGCAGAAATAAGGCACTTCTGCTGCAATTGGGTCTTTTGGAGGACCCTATGGGTCAGGCTTAGATCCTACATCCCTTTAACCTGGGCCAGTTTAACGCATAGCCACAAGAGCTCCATGCTGGGAGCCCCAGCTCCTGGAGTCATGTGATCACATCAGAATCTCAGCTTTCATTTAAAAAAAAAGTATATTTGTTGCTCTCAGGGTTATGAAAGAAAGTTTGAGGTCATGACCTGAGTATAATCAATGCACGGTTATCTTCCTGAATTTGCAGACAGCCTGAAACCATAGCTGTGAGAGTATGATCAGCCCAATACATCTCAATGGGATGTTAATTCCCAAACCTATTATTTAGTTTATATCAATAGAGTGTTAACACTAACAGCTCAGGGGGCTGGGGGGTGGGGCGCTAACTGGCACCACCCCAGCAGAGGATTGCATGTGTGGCAGGAGAAGAGTGCTATGGGTCCGACCCTCCCACCCAAGCAGATGACCCCTGGCTGCCAAGGTAAGTATTGGAGGGTTCTCATGAGGCCACTTCTCCTCTCTGAGTGGAAGTATGACTTTAGCTGCCCTGTACATTAGAGTTCTAAAAATATGAGATGGAATTTTGTAGTTTCTTTATGAAGTAATTCTAAAAGGATACAGAAAGAGGGCCTGATTCTCATTTACGCTATGGCCCCTTTACACCGCTCTGGCAGTGGTAAGGCATGTACATTTTTACAATATTAGATTCAAAACTTGCACACAATATTGGAAGTTTGCTATTGTACATTAGATTTCCTGGGTCTGATTCTCATTCACACTGTTGCCACTTTTACACTGTTTTGTGTCTGAATATGTGGAAGAAAACTTGTACTGCATGGCTTCGTCCTCCTTTATAAAATCTCTCTCATTACACCCACAATATGTAACGTTAGCATGGCATTAGTGAATACTATACCTGCCCACTTTAATCCCCACATGCCATTCAATGTGTCTCCCTTAATAAATTATGTACTTAAGAAGCAATAGCAATAGCTGAGATTCTTAAGGCAGGAAGAGTCACATTACCAGAAGTACCAGAAAGGCTGATTAAAATTAAATTGTAGCAGACAACAGTTGTGTTACAAAGGAGGGCTCTATTACAGCCAACTCACTTTCTTAGCTAACCTCTGACTTTTTTATTTCTCCTGCATGATGCAGTCTGCATACTCTTTCTAGTTGTAATGAGCATTAATTGATTAGTTGGATCTATGAAGAGCTTGAGCACTAGTAAGTACTATCCCAGTGGGTACACACTAAATAGTTTATGAGGTAATTAGTATTTTAATGCCCTTTCTAATGAGCCTTTTCAGTAATGAAATCTCATGAGAATGTTACTGGTTCAGATATATTTCTTCAAACACAACAGAAGGTAAGCTAATGCCGTTAAGAGATTTTAAACCTAGTTTATAAAACAGCTTCAGTAACTTATTTCTGAACACTTGCCTGATTCATTTTCCTTTATTAAAAACAAGTGCAATCTTTTATTTTTCCCCTCACTGCTGTGTAACTTGTACTCCCCTCTCCCCATGCTTTCTTACAATATACTGCAATTTCAAATACTTGAGCTCATTTCTGAGGCTGTTAGCTGATCTCTTTGACTCTTCTGTAAGTAAATAATACCATACTGTCTAAGTGTGTTGTTTCATATGTGTTCTCATCTCATCCTGGGGAAAAAAACTAACACCCAGTGCTTGGCTGCATAGTTACTTGGATTTATGGCTGGTGTCAGGTTTGAGAGAATGACCAACCTTTACAAAGCCTTTCAATGTCAAACCAACTCCTATATTCTGGAAGCTAGAAAATGGCACAGACTGTGGTCACACAGGCATCCTTAGCTAACCTCCCCTTTCAGAGTTGGGGGACTTAATGCTGTTGTATCCTGGATTTTCCCATAGCTTGAGGGGCAAGTACTCTGTCTGGCATTTTTATTTCTAATGCCTAAAATAAGCAGAGCTGCAGAGGGCTTTTGCTAGGTAGAGCTTTTCATAGTATGTATCATTTCATATGTGACTATGGTAATAACACTGCTTTTTACCTTATAGAGGCAAGGCACAGTCAGAGATGCATGATTTAAACAATTTGTTATTCTGTACCCATAAATACACCCCAGATGTAAGGAATGAAGTATAATATGAGTAATAATAATTAACTTTTCTATAGCATCTTTCATCCAAAGAGCACAAAGCACCAGACAGACCTTTGAAACTGATTTACAAACTCTGTCTAGAGATCACTTCTTCTAGCTCTGAAATGCAGCCTCCTCTTGGGTGGGAAGGCAGCAGCAGTTTAACAGCACATAATAATGCAACAAAACAATTCAGGCCAGAGAGTGAAGAATGGATGCTTTGGAAGCCTCTGTTTCATAAATCAGTCCTAGTTGTTTGAAAATGACACATCCATTAAATGCTTTTGGAAAACTTAATTCTGAAATAGTTGTATAAAATCTTACCTAATGCTAGAATGAATAGATTTAATGAAAACAATACGGAAAACCCACAAATAGTCCTCATGATTTAAGATGTAATGGTCCCAGTTATTCCCTGTTGTAACTTCATGGGAGTATGTGGAATTTCCCCAAGAATGAATTTGGCCCTGTACTTATAACACTGTTATTAAGATATTTCTCTGCCTTTGTCTTTGTGTCTCTATACACACCTACCAGTTTATCTCACTCTATAGCTAACTTTTGGCATCTGTCTTGTTAAGGTTTTTCTAAGGCACCTATCACTGTGACTCCATAGCATCTTAGTGCTAATCAATGACACTAAATAGATTGACTCTAAAATCACCAAACATGTTCCATTTCTAGCACTTATCAAAATGTTATGCAATTTGACTAAATATGTTTGTGATCTCACAATATGGTGAGTGATGAGTAACACTCACAGGACCAAGACCTTCCAACACTGTCCAGGTAAAGATAGTCAGTCGTCTCCACACCCTGCAGCTTGCACTCAGAGATCCCAATAGTATTGGAGAAGTTAAAGATTCCTGATTCAACTGTTAACAAAACACCTTGGGCCCAGATTGCTCCCTGGAACTGTTTGTGGGGGCACCTTTGTGCATTGATCCTTTCCTTGGTCATGCAAAAAGAATCATCAGTTGCCTCTGCTACTCTCTTACCTCTCTGCAAGATCACAGATCCATTCAGAGGAAGGCAGGGAGGTGGAGGCATGTCCAGGCACTAGAGAAGGAAGTACAAGGGATGCACTATGCACATTCTCTAAGGTTATTTTGTATTATAGTGCCCAAAGCAGTGGGCAAGTTTGTGGAGGTGATTGGGTAGCTGGTCGGTCAACCCCTATCAGAGGCAGTCTGGGGCAATGGTCTGAGCGCTCACAAGAATCAGGAGCAAGGAGCTCCAATCCATGGGATTGGGTCAGTGGGTTAGGAAAGCGATGATGGGCAGGTCAGTAAGGGAAGGTCTGCAAGGGGTCAGGTGAGGCAACAGGGCAGAGTCAGGCGAGGTGGTGCGGTAGCAAGGTAGCAAGAGAAAGTGGCTTCTTTGTGTTGAGGTCTTTATATAGTCCAGGTATCCAACGAGTGTGCTGTCTGTCCAGCCAATCAGCATAGCTGTTCGGGGGCCACAGGCTGTGAGCACTCAGGCTGTTGCTTGTGTGCGATGGCTCAGTGTACCGTTGTGGCACAGAGGCTGGGGGCCTTCTAGAGAGCCACCACACCAGCGTTCAACACCAGGATCCTGACACTCTGATCTTGCTTTTTAACTTAAGTGAAGCTACTTGTACATTTTGGAATGTATTGGAACAGTTTCATTAAGTTGTTCAGAGAGTTGGCGTTTTTGTTTGAACTGCTTGAGTCATTGCCTGTTTTTGTTGAGACTTTTTAGGGTATGTTTGAAACCTGATGTATTAGTGGCTTAGTGCTGAGTATACTCTGATATTAATCCAAAGTTCATTGAAGTCAGTCGGAGCCTGTCCATTGACTTCAATGGGCTTTGGATCAGGCCCTTTATCTCTTTTCCATTTTTAAAAAAGAAAATTGTCTCTTGAAAAAATTCACCAGTGCTCAAGTTCTGTTGGCCTTCTGGTTGCCACTGGATGCAGGTTTTTTAATTAGATTGGGCTAAACGGTCCAGGGAAACCAAGTAACATCTGCATGATTAGCAAATTCTCTTTGCTCCTAAAGAGCTTCTCTGGTTTGTTTCCTTTTGTTTGTTTTTGTTTTATTCTTTTATTAAACTGGTGACTAACATTTATGGATGCAGCAGTAAATCTTTAATATTACCTGTTCCTGGTAGCTTGCACATCATCTGTTGTTTTTTAACTTTCCGAATAAGAGCCTTGCTGCTTACTTCAATGGGACTACTTGCATACAAAGTTAGGCTAGTGCTTGATTACCTTACTGAATCAAGACTTAAATTAGTAAATTAAATGACTGTGTTGGCAATTCTCACAAATCTGAGTGTTAAAGGTGAAATGTAGAATAAGGAAGAAAGATTTAGGATGGAGACAATAAAATCAGATAAAATCAGTCCAGGAGAAGTCAGAAATGGGCAGTTGAGTTATATTAGACAGGGAACTGCATATAGAAAATGCAGTTAGGGTGGGACTTACCCATTTTCTATTTAAAAGTCTAGGTATTCGGCACAGGACATGCATGCACTTCCTCAATTCCAACTTGCTGTATTTGGGAATATAGCCATATTTTAATGAGGTGTCACACCATCTTTAGGTGTACCCCCAGTTTAGTAGATAAGCATCTCCTTTCCCTCCTCTTCAATTGCATCTCACTCAAAAGGCTGTTACAATGCATTTTTGTGGATCAGAGAATGCTATTGGTATATAATTGAAGTAAAGTAGCTGCATATCCCATTTGGTGTGGAAATAATGTAAAAATCAGAGATGTGGAGTGCATACTGATTGGTAGGATATGATCCTTCCTTTACAAGTGCCACCCCTTTGATTTGATAATGGCTTTGCTACTGTGCAAAGAAAAGACTCCTGGCCTGTATTTGTAGATGCAGCTGAATCCATTGGGATCCCAATGTGGGAGCCGCCCTGAGTACAATGTTCACATTAGTCTCTGCTCTGTTACACAGAATGCCAGAGCTTTATGCCAAAGCTAATTAATGGATTCCGACTCCCCCATGTTAGTCTATTACTAAATACAATGGCTAGTCACAAATTATAGTTTATCAGATGGCTGTGTGCACTAGGAAAACATTTGCTTAATACTAATAATTAGGCTGTTATAATAACAAGAGTTGTAGATTGCTTTGGAGCACTGAGACAAAATAACTGTAACACTTTATTATTGGCAAACCTGTCACCTCTGTAATAATGGAAAAGTAAAAAAAATCCAAATAATAGTAGTCATTATTGCAAATACTGAACAATTTTTAGGGATATGAATTTTCTTTATTGAGAGCCAAGGTATTAAGGTCTTCGTAAAGGGATATCTTTCTGACTGAGATTACGTTAATGAGGGAGTATATGCTGCTTGACCAAGTGGATGCTTTGTTACTAAAACCCGTAACAGTTAAGTTAGTAGAAAAATCACAACTGGCAGAGTAGTTCAACAAATCACCAGGCAACCTGTGCTGCTGACACACTTTCGTTCTTGAGCAATGACTTCATACCTTTTGCTTTTGTATTCTTGAAGAGGAATCCGTAGCTCAGACAGCCTCTAGAAGCAGCGTGGTTAAATGAAACCTCAACAGTAAGCAACTCGTGTTACTGAAGCATGTCATTGTAATTTGGCACTAAGTCGAGCTCTGTGCCTGTGCTTTAGATTGGTGGGTACTGCTGCACACTTTTCTGTATTTTCTTTCTTTTCCTGTGTTGTCTAGAAGAATAAGTGAAAAAATAAGTATATGCATTTTAGAGGGTTTTACTCTGTTTTCTATGGTTCAGTTTCAGGAGCATGACTATTAGATGAATAAAGTTGCACACTTGTCAGAATAAAATTCCTGGTGGTCCATTATATCTGTTGTGTGGTTAATAGGTTGGCTTGTTTTAAAAGTCTGCATGAATTCAGTGTGAGTGAAAGCAAAGGACTAAGAGCATCTAATAGTTATAGTGTAGGCAAGAGCGGGTACAATGTGCCAGGGTGTATTTATCCTGACCTGCAACACCTTTTCTCTTCCAATTCTGGGCCTCACTTCAGCAGATTCATACATTCCAAGGTCAAAAGGGACCATTGTGATCATCTAGTCTGACCTACTGTATAACACAGGCCATGGAACTTCTCTAAAACAATCCCTAGAGCATCTCTTTCTTGATTTTAAAATTGTCAGTAGGACAATCCACCAAAATGTTCCAATGGTTAATTACTCTCACTGTTTAAAAAAATTCTGCCTTATTTCCCATCCAAATTTGACTAGCTTCAATTTCCAGCCATTGGGTCATGTTATACTTTTCTCTGCTAGATCGAAGAGCCCATCATTAAATATTTGTTCCCCATGTAGGTACTTACATACTGTAATCAAGTCACCTTTTACCCTTTTCTTTGTTAAGCTAAGTAGATTGAGCTCTTTGAGGCTATCACTGTAAGGCATTATTTCCAATCCTTTAATCATTCTCATGGGTCTTGTCTGAATCCTTTCCAGTTTTTCAACATCCTTCTTGAACTGTGGACACCAGAACAGAGACACTACTCATGCTGAATTTGGTAGTGGTTTTACAGTGTCCTCAAAATTGCGTCTAGGATGAAAAAAACTAATTTTTACTTTTAACCTAATCAGCATTGACACCTAGATCTCAAGGTTCATGATTTATGTTAATAATATGTTAGCCCCCTGACATGGCCATGACTTCTTAACTACATAGGTTATAAAGTGTGTCCTTCCCTGCCTGTTTATGCTGCTGACTTACTGAGAAGCACTTTTGTCCCATACATGCTATGTAACTAGCTGACATAAACAGAATGTATGCAGTAAAAGACTCTGAAATTTTAAGGTAGGGGTTGACTATATATATGAGAATATAATACTGGAGAGACAGAGGCCAAAACCACAGACTTTGGATCTGGACCAGAATTAACCCAAAGTTTGAGTCAGATGGGGATTTAGATTCAGGTTCCAGTTAGGGCCTTTCCCAAGATTTTAGTAGAAGATTTGTGCACATGATGAGAATCTATTAAAGCAGGTTGAAATTATCAGTATTTCAATTTTTCAACAAATGTTTTTGTCAATATTCAGTTTTCATCGGGGCAAAAAAACCCTGAAAAATTCCATCAAAAATGAAAATTTTGATGTAGTATTGTTTAATCACAGATCTATCCTCTGTCAAGGGACTGTAACCCTGCCCTTGTAGAAGGATGGACTCATTAAGAGCATAGGCATTAGGTATATACCTATGATGTACAGGTATATGATGACAGGTTTCAGAGTAGCAGCCGTGTCAGTCTGTATCTGCAAAAGAAAAGGAGTACTTGTGGCACCTTAGAGACTAACAAATTTATTTGAGCATAAGCTTTCATGAGCTACAGCTCACTTCATCGGATGCATTCAGTGGAAAATACAGTGGGGACATTTATATACACAGAGAATATGAAACAATGGGTGTTACCATACACACTGTAACAAGAGTGATCAGGTAAGGTGAGCTATTACCAGCAGGAAAGCGGCGGGGAGGGGAGGGAACCTTTTGTAGTGATAATCAAGGTGGGCCATTTCCAGCAGTTGACAAGAACGTCTGAGGAACAGTGCCGGGGAGGAGGGGAATAAACATGGGAAAATAGTTTTACTTTGTGTAATGACACATCCACTCCCAGTCTTTATTCAAGCCTAAGTTAACTGTATCCAGTTTGCAAATTAATTCCAATTCAGCAGTCTCTGGTTGGAGTCTGTTTTTGATGTTTTTTTGTTGAAGAATTGCCACTTTTAGGTCCGTAATCAAGTGACCAAAGAGATTGAAGTGTTCTCCGACTGGTTTTTGAATGTTATAATTCTTGACGTCTGATTTGTGTCCATTTATTCTTTTGCATAGAGACTGTCCAGTTTGACCAATGTACATGGCAGAGGGGCATTGCTGGCACATGATGGCATTGGTAGATGTGCACGTGAATGAGCCTCTGATAGTGTGGCTGATGTGATTAGGCCCTATGATGGTGTCCCCTGAATAGATGTGTGGACACAGTTGGAAACGGGCTTTGTTGCAAGGATAGGTTCCTGGGTTAGTGGTTCTGTTGTGTGGTGTGTGGTTGCTGGTGAGTATTTGTTTCAGGTTGGGGGGCTGTCTGTAGGCAAGGACTGGCCTGTCTCCCAAGATCTGTGAGAGTGATGTGTTGTCCTTTAGGATAGGTTGTAGATCCTTGATGATGCATTGGAGAGGTTTTATTTGGGGGCTGAAGGTGATGGCTAGTGGCATTCTGTTATTATCTTTGTTGGGCCTGTCCTGTAGTAGGTGACTTCTGGGTACTCTTCTGGCTCTGTCAATCTGTTTCTTCACTTCAGCAGGTGAGTACTGTAGTTGTAAGAGTGCTTGATAGAGATCTTGTAGGTGTTTATCTCTGTCTGAGGGGTTGGAGCAAATGCGGTTGTATCGTAGAGCTTGGCTGTAGACGATGGATCGTGTGGTGTGGTCTGGATGAAAGCTGGAGGCATGTAGGTAGGCATAGCGGTCAGTAGGTTTCTGGTACAGGGAGGTGTTTATGTGACCATCGCTTATTAGCACAGTGTGGGGGGGGGAGAAAACCTGGATTTGTGCTGGAAATGGCCCAACTTGATTATCATACACATTGTAAGGAGAGTGATCACTTTAGATAAGTTATTACCAGCAGGAGAGTGGGGTGGGGGGAGAGAAAACCTTTTGTGGTGGTAAACATCCATTTTTTCATGCTTTGTGTGTATAAAAAGATCTTCTACACTTTCCACAGTATGCATCCGATGAAGTGAGCTGTAGCTCACGAAAGCTTATGCTCAAATAAATTGGTTAGTCTCGAAGGTGCCACAAGTACTCCTTTTCTTTTTGCGAATACAGACTAACACGGCTGTTACTCTGAAACCTGTCCAGGAAGTGGATCTCTTGTGTGGACTGGTTCAGGCTGAGGTTGATGGTGGGATGAAAATTGTTAAAATCATGGTGGAATTCCTCAAGGGCTTCTTTTGCATGGGTCCAGATGATGAAGATGTCATCAATGTAGCGCAAGTAGAGTAGGGGCATTAGGGGACAAGAGCAAAAACCCGTCGGAGAACACTTCAGTCTCTTTGGTCACTCGATTACAGACCTAAAAGTGGCAATTCTTCAACAAAAAAACTTCAAAAACAGACTCCAACGAGAGACTGCTGAATTGGAATTAATTTGCAAACTGGATACAATTAACTTAGGCTTGAATAAAGACTGGGAGTGGATGGGTCATTACACAAAGTAAAACTATTTTCCCATGTTTATTTCCCCACCCCCCACTGTTCCTCAGACGTTCTTGTCAACTGCTGGAAATGACCCACCTTGATTATCACTACAAAAGGTTTTTTCCCCCGCCTTCCTGCTGGTAATAGCTCACCTTACCTGATCACTCTTGTTACAGTGTGTATGGTAACACCCATTGTTTCATGTTCTCTGTGTATATAAATGTCCCCACTGTATTTTCCACTGCATGCATCCGATGAAATGAGCTGTAGCTCACGAAAGCTTATGCTCAAATAAATTTGTTAGTCTCTAAGGTGCCACAAGTCCTCCTTTTCTTTTTGAGGTATATGATGGTTTTACCATAAATTGCCTAGGGCGGTTGTGGAATCTCCATCATTGGAGATTTTTAAAAGCAGCTGACACAAACACCTGTCAGGGGTGGTCTAGATAATACTTAGCCCTGCCATGAGTGCAGGGGACTGGATTAGATGACCTTTCAAGGTCCCTTCCAGTCCTACGATTGTATGATTCTATATAATCGAAAGTGGGTAATAGCCTCAAAGCATGCATTTTACCTTAAACCTGTTTTTATTTCAGCCATCATCCGTAGTTCCAGCTCTGGATAAAAGTATCATAACATGGGCTTCAGCCTGCATCCATTGGAATCAATAGTAATTTTGCTATTTATTTCTGTGGACATGGGATCAGGCAGGCTCTGTATAGAACTCTTAAGGAAGAAATCCTGGCCCTGTTGAAGTCAACAGCAAAATTCCCATTGACTTCCCCCTAGATTTTACCATCTGTAACTCTGTACATGACTATCAATCATTAAACAATCAATTACTTGTATTTTTGTGAGTACTAATTAAAACAATACCTGTAATAGCTAAATTAGGTTATTAGTTAAGGCAATCTTCAAGGTTATTTTGTGTTTATTGGGTTACTAGGGGTACCTAATACATCAATATGAGTGGAAGTGTTTAATGCAATTGCCAGATTTTTAGAAAGATAAATAGTTTTACATGTCTCAGAAGTAGAATCCAATTGGCTAAGGAATTGGCTAAAGACTAAAATGTGACATCATTCTTGGCAACTGCTAAAAATAATCTTTTTTTTTTAACATATGCTATATAAAAAGTGCACTATATGTCTTCTAAGAGTCAGATTTGTTTCTGAGAACAATGAAATGCTTTTTGATAGAGAATCAATTTTTAAAAGAAAATTTACTGAACAGTCCTGTGCGAATCTCCATAGCATTGCATGTCCATACTTAAATATCCGTTTTCATTTAAATGCAATTATTGCATGTGAAACCTGAATATATTACTAAAATTAAATGTAACTATTTAATAGATAAATAATAAGTATAAACATAGTAATCCTTCCATCAAATCCATACATGGTTAACAGACATATAATAATTGTCTTCTGGAATCTGATGACATACTTCAACTTTCAGCATTATGTTTTAGCTTATTTCCAACGAAAGATTAAAACCATGTGTATTCAGGTTCAGATAGATGTGTTGACTACAGCGCTGTTAAACGTGAAAAAAATATGTTTTTAATAATCCTGTAGTATTTAATTAGCATGCAATAACTGTCTTATTAAATCTAAATTAAATCCTTATTTGAGGCACGTAATTGAAAGTGCCACTGGGTAAAATCTAATCTGTTAGGGATGATTTGGAGCAACAATGCCAAGTTTTCTTTTCTGCAGTTTTCAGGGTCGTCCCAAACATTTGCTTAATCACCACAGTGGAATCTTGCAACAATCAGTTTTACTACAGCTGTGGCTTTTGAAATGATTTTAAGGTCAGAGTTGTCATCTTTTGAGAATTCATCTTGATGTAAAAGATGATTCTCAGTGTAGAAGATGAGGAATTCTTAAACCTTTACCAGATGCCAGAGCTTGTGTGGGAGATGAGTGAATACTCCCTTCTAGCCAGTGAGGAAGGGACAGTTTGCTGTGCGGGGCACGCAGTCAGGTGGCTCTAGGGGACCAAGCCAAATGAGAAAGGAAGAGTATTTCTCTATGGTAATTTATATTCTGAACTGATTTACACTCAGCATTGGGGCTACTTATGTGTAAGTCAGTGCAGAATTGGGCCATTTTTTACCATGAGGAATTTTGTAATGTTTATCACTGCTTTAAAAAAAATCAGTGATAGTAAATACAACTTGAATTAGTTGTGAAGACAGCTGAAGGCTTCTATGTAAATTATTGAACCAAATTTTTTCTAAAATTCTAAACACTGTTTTATGAGACCAATAGCTATTCAGACAGACCCTTGTAAAGATATGTTAATTAACAGGCTAAAAAAAATAAAGCAAAATTGTCCTCTCAAATCTTCCTTGTGGAGTTCAGTTCTGATCTCTCACCATATGGAGGTCTCCCCTTGACACCAAATTCCGGGAGAGCAGGATATCAGATTTGCCATCTAGATCTAAGAAGAGAATTTTCTCTTGTTGGTATATACCAAATAATTACTTAACTAATAACCTACTCCTGCTTTGTGGGACTGTTCTCCATGTGCATCAAGAAAAAGAATAGATCTGATGGGGCAGGGGGCAATCCTGCAATCTTGACATAGACAAAACTCTGATGGATCTGAGGAAGTTCAGTAAGTTGAGATTTGACTGCAAAGGACATGGTAGTTTCTGGACTTGATGAAGCGTGGATAAAGAGGGAAATAGATGTGGGACACACAGAGGTTTGCAGCATTGCTGAAGCAGAGCCTAGAGAGCAGGGATAAGCAGACAAGCTTTTGGCTGATGCCCTGGTCCTTGTTACCCACTGGCTCGCACCTCTGCTGCAGAGCAAATTCCCTGGCCCCTACTTCATATACTCCTCCATAATCTCATCCCAAATTGAAAATGTGTTTTCTTCATTTTTATTAATGGGCTGCAGGGATGAGAGGAGGAGGAAGCCTAGGGAAAGGGTCATTGTGAACTGTGGGCAGAAGTGGGGGATGTATGGGGATTTACAGGGAGAAGTACAGCTCTGCATGGAGAAGGGGGCATAGGTGGGACATCAGAACTCTGCAGGGGGTCGTCAGGGAATAATACATATCAGTATGATAACTATCCATAGGACAGGTTTCAGAGTAGCAGCCGTGTTAGTCTGTATCCGCAAAAAGAAAAGGAGTACTTGTGGCACCTTAGAGACTAACAAATTTATTTGAGCATAAGCTTTCGTGAGCTATGAAGTGAGCTGTAGCTCATGAAAGCTTATGCTCAAATAAATTTGTTAGTCTCTAAGGTGCCACAAGTACTCCTTTTCTTTTATCCATAGGACCTATCCAATGCCCATTAAAATCAATGGATGTATGATTTGGGCCACGTGTGAACACCTATCAGGCCTGTTGTGTACTTATAAATAAGTTGGGAATTTCCAACACAAAGTTTTAATTTACTCTAAAGGCTACTAGACACCCATGCAGAACCATATACAGTGTCATTTATTAAAGCCACAAAAGTCGTCAAAAGACATGAAGATATGACCAATGGGATAGTGAAGTATGCACTCGAGCAACTGTAGCTGTAAGTTAACCAAATCGAGATGTAAATATTATATAGTGCTTGTCACCATAGTTATGTGTGTTAACAGCTCTGAGGGTCACGAAGAGGGATGCAGTAGCTGCTTTGTGAAATAGCATTTATTTCTAGAGGCCAGAGACTAGCTCTTCAATTGGTGTAAATCAGAGTAGCTCCACTGGCTTCGGTTACAACAATCTATAGAAATTGCTGAGGATCTGGCCCATAGCTTATATGTATATTTTAAGAGGCATCTTTTAGATTTCCACTGCCATTTTTTTTTAAATGAAAAATCTATGGAACCTAAGGACTGGGATATAAAAAACTAATTGAATGGTTATCAGTGAAAGCATTAAATGTATTTCATTATATTATTCTTTTCAAGGCCGGTCAATAAAATTAGGTTTATTAAAAAAATCTCCCCCAAATTGCAAAAGGCAGAAATATTTGGCTTTCATTTTTAATCAAACAGGCTAAATATTCATGTTTATGTGCCTAAATGGAACTTTTGTATGCAGTCTTCCACCCTATCTGCATGAATAGTAGCATTGTAACAGGATGAGGTCACTGCAGAAGGGAAAGTGAGGTAAGAACACAGCTGAATCTACAGGCTTCTCTGCTACATGGTGCACCAGCTTGTTCTTAAAGCAACAGGGTTCTTTTTCTTGTGCCGAAGTCACTGTGGGTACTGCTTTTATGGCTGAATGCCTCTCACAGGGCTCTATGGTCTGATGCACAGTATACACTTTCCTCAGCCCTTACAAACTGCACTTCGGAGACCTCTTTATACTTCTAATATAAGCGAAAATCCATATGGTTTATTGTGCATTTAAAAACTTAAAGTTATTGGGCCACATTCAACTCTTAGTTACATAGTGTAAATCCTGAGCAGCCTACCCCAGTCTAAAGGAGAGCAGAATGTAGCCCATGAATGAGCCCCCCTTCATTCTTTTAAAAAAGAAATGACTCAACTTTATAAAGACTGATGATTTCCTATTGGCGTCACCTTTGTACCTAGTGGGAACTTTTACAAATATACAGTACAGCATAGCCCAGGGTGTCTCCAATTTAAGCAGTGGATGGGTGACATAGCAAAGCTACATGGAAAAAGGAGTGTGAGATCTGTGAGATCCGTTTGTCAGTTCATATTTTACCTACTCTTCGCGCTAACTTTAAAGGATGTAGCAATGGGTTGCCAAGGGTACACTGGCAAGTAGCCTCTCCTCACCCACCATCATAATTAGAGCTGTGAGAACTTGGAAAAACCAGCTCGGTGAGCAAGTTCTTCTCTCCCTTTTTCCACCAGTCCCTCCAAGCTCACAAGCCTAGGGAGACTTTAAGCTACTGCTGTTTTAAACTGGGGAACGTCTGCCCCTGCCTAACTGCTCAATGTAAATGCTAAATGGATAGTCTCATCCTCTTTGCTCTTCTTGGTTTGGCTATCCCACAGCAGCCCCAAAAGTGGCAAATTAATTCCTTTAGAATAGAAATGAGATTCTGCCTTTGCCTCCTTTCCCCTTCCCCACTCTGCCCAGCTGCAGAGCTCGAGTCCTGTCTTTGCTGCAGACTTGACAGAAATATCGTCTTGAATATAGCCCCATCCCTTTGGTGCTTCCACAGCAGCTGCAGCATCCTGGAGCCACTTTAGGCTGACAGGACCTTTGCAGGACATAACCAGACCAGAGCACTCAACAGTGAATTTCTGCAAATGGAGGTTTGTGACCAAGCCTATACCAGGTTTTCTTTGCACATTTCCCCCTCCCCCCTCACCTCACAGCCAGTGACTTGAGCCACTTAAAAAATGTTTTTAAAGTAAAATCATAAAGTTTTAGAAAGACTTTGTGGCTCATTAGGTGCCCTCACATTTGCCAGCACAGACAAACCGGGTAGGAGATTAGGAGGCAGACGCAGGGCACATGCAGAGTCACAAAGCACTCTCCCTGGGTTGAACTCTTTAATATGCTTATTTGCTTGTACCTGAGGCAAGACCTCATCAGTTCTGAGGAGGCAGGATTTTGAACCATGCAAACATATTTTTTTATATACAAAAAAAAGCTGCTACTCTTTGTTTTGTTTTTCCTTCCTCTTTCCCTGTAGGCTGAGCCATGTTTCCTTGGAAGCCAGGAACAGCCCAGGTTTTCCTATCCTCCCACGCCCCCAAGTTGCCCTGTTTTTCCTTATGAGTCTCTGAGCCAGCACATTCTCGTGTGTCGTCTCAGATCCATATGGAATCAGGGAATCTGACTGCAGGTCTATGAGTGGTGAGCTTCCAGACAGCTCAGCCACACCACTGCTAGCAAGCAGCCCCTGATCTGCTCTGGCCTCGCTAGCAACTGCACTTCTCACCACCACTGCCCCAGATGTGAGTTCTGGGTTGTGGTAGGATGCAGCAAGAATAGGTGGAAGAAGGGAAGACAAAGAACTGAGAGCATGGGAAAGAATGATGCAGAGAGTGGGAAAGATAAGAGGGTGAGAGCTGGAATGCTAACAGAAAAGGAAGAATAGATAGAAGTGGGGGGAGGAGGAAAGAGGAGGATTGAGCAGAGGAGAAAATAAGGAAGAGGGAAAAGAGAAGACAAAAGTAGAGCCTATATAAGCTCAGGAGCTAGAACTACAAAGAAAGAGACTGGGACTGGGAGAAAACAGTAAAAGGACACAAAAGAGTAAATATTATTATTTCTTCTCCAGTGCAGCCTTTACCATAACATCTCCTAGATTTTATTCTGATAAAGAAGTGGGTTGCAGGGCAGAAGAAAGGAGGAGGCTGCTGGAGCGAGGACGGAAAGAGTGGGTACCCTTCTCTCTCCCCTCCACCAAGCTGCCAATCCCCCCAATGCATATCTCTGTATCCCCCATCCAAATCATCCTCAGTTGCTCCAATACCTCCTCTGTGATAGGTGTTTTTTGAAATTTGGTCATATTAATATCTTCATTATATTTTCATTTTTTTCATCCAACCTTTTTATTGGGCAAGGGGTGGGGGAAACAGGCAGAGAAGAGAGGGAGGATTCAGAAGCTGGGGATACAGCACGAATGAGCCTTTCACATCCAGGTGAGTAGTTCAAATCTAGCCCACATCAGTAGTATCTGAGAGCCTATGTGCATTGCATTCCTTGGTGGTCTCGTTCTAGTTCCTAGTGGAGGGGTGTCCAAATCACTGTTGGCCCTAATTGGCATCTTTGCTGGCAATCTCAGAAGAGAAGCTGAAGAGTGAATGGGCACAAAGCCGAAGATACCCTCTCACGGGTGGTCCCTCTAAAAGTGGGTTAAAGCAGGTTGGCAGGTTAGCAAGGGGTGGCTCACACTGTCAGTTCTTTACTAGTTCTGTAGGTAAACAGAGAAATTCAGACTGGAGGGTTGTCTCTCCAGCACTAATTTCACATGTAAGAAGGGGTTTTTTTCCCCTCTGCACCCATTTATTTTGACATCATCTTTTCCTTTTTAAAAAAATTAAACTTTTTTTGAAGCTAATGGATTAAAGATATGGGGCTAAATTCAGTATGGGTCACGTTGGGCAAGTGCAGTTTGGGGAATGCTGCTTATGGCAGAGGAATGGCTGAGATAGGACAACTAGGGAATGTGCTGATGCAGAACAGCTGCTGCCAAGAAGCCTCCTGTGGAGTTTAAAGCTGTCTTCATGTGGCAGTCATCCCAAGACAAGATTGCTTGCCTAATTACCCCCTTGGGGTGTAGTGGGCCATGCGTGTGCAGGGGGGTGTAGGTTACCCCTCCCTGTGTCTTGATCGGTGAATTTTTCCCCAACTCGTATGTTGGATGTAAGTCGGAGTAGGATCGTGTCTTGGCCTTGCAGCTCTCTGGCATGGACTACATTTGTTTCTCTTTACCCAAAAGCAACTTTTTAAAGACCAGAGCTCCCTGTGAATTCTGCTGGTGACTCTGTGATCCTAAGCAAATCTCATTCAATAAAGAATACCACTGGTGTTTCCATACTTCTGACCACTTCCCCCTTTGACTTATTTCTGTATGTATGCATGACTGCTTGCCAGGAATTGTTACTTTTGAGTGGGACCCAGTCAGTCCCCTAATGTCATCGTGGAGGGAAGGGTTCTTCACTGACCCACCTCCAGTCAGCCGAGGAAGAATTTTAAATGACCCACAGCCCAAAAGACACTGGGATCTCCCTGCCTGGTATGTCCATTGTGGAGATCATTGAGAAAAGGGAGTAAAAGGGGCCTATTGAACCAGAAACTCGCACGTTTGTGAAGCAATTGGAGGAGAGTACTTTCCAGTGATGATGGGTGGGGCTCCCTCACTGACTGGTTTTTGTGGTATTTGCTGTTTTTGTTCCATTGTATTTTTGTGAATCAGTCACCTTAGCTGCATGAATGTTCGGTGGCCTGAATTTTCAAAAGTAGCAATTTTAGATGCTTTAATCAGTGGGTGCCCAATTCGAGGCGTCTTAAAGAGGCCTGATTTTTTCAGAAAGGCCTGAGCACCTGCCTTGTGAAAATCAGGCTCCTTTAAGATTGTCTCGTGTTGTGCACCCAACATCATTAATTACTTTTGAAAATTGAGTTTGATTTTTACACTCAAAAGGGCAGATCCTCAGTGTAAATTGTCACAGCTCCAGTGACTTCAAAGCTACTCTACCTTTGAGAAAACTGTAAACCCAAGTCCCTCTCTTGTATACTGAGCAGGGTGGCTGTGATCACGTTTTTCAATTATTACAGTGGTCTTGCCATAGCAAAATATTGTAAAACTTATTTCTCATCATAGACCAGGTCACTGTGTGTTAGTTGTACATTTCCATTTGTAAGTTCCATTCACCTACCTTAAAAAAAATCCCCAAAAAAGCCTTTCTTGCCAAAATCCCTAGCTACATAGTAAAGATTGATTAAACATGTTTATGTGTAATTTAAAAATGGTTCTTTCAGGAAGCATATGGTTTTCTAAAGACAAGTTTAAGAACCTGAGATTTTACATGGGTTTATTTATACTAGCAAAAAGGGCCTGGAGTACTAAGAAAAATCCCATGATATATGGGGTCCACCATGTGAATTGTCAGAGCTGTTTTATATAGTTTGACTCTATCAATATGGTCTTTCACAGCTCCTAATTAGTTTTGTTAGTTGACTTACAGAAAATCATATTTAAAGCAAGAAGTAAGTAGTGCCACAGCAGTTAGAGTATTAATGAAAAGCGCACAGTCAGAAGGCAATTGTTGCAACAAACTGGTTCAACCAAAAAGCAATCTCCATTTGCATCAGCATGATTAATTACATTGCTTTACCTTGTCACAGTACACTGCAACAGAAACAGTCAGGACTTTTTAGAGCTCTCAGTGTATATTTGTAACATATGTTAGCTATCGTAGAAAACTTGCATTTAGATACTGTGTATGTCTGTATAAAAATAACCTACCATTGAAGGGAAAACAAAATGAAAGGTAACTTTAGTAAATTATTATGTATGTTTTTTTAAATCAGGTCGGAAACAGAACTGACTGTAAATTGGCTTTGGTTGTTTATATCTGAAGATGTATCAAGGGATGTTAGGTGAAAAGACGTAATATTTCAAAGGCAACAATTCAGAGTAATAAATATGTAGTGCTTCAAACATTTCAGAGTACATATACACAGAATATCAAAATTGTACAGTATATGCATAATTGATTTGCACAGTGTATATACATTCATATGGCTTAAACTATTTTGGGGGGGGGAGATTTGGTGGGTTGTTTTTTGTTTGTTTGGAGGTTTTTTGAATATCAAATTTAGTATTTGCTAATAATGTTTCTATATAAATAGGCTTGCCTTAAATATATTCCCATTCCATTTTGGTTAATGGATTGCTTATATGTACAGGATCTAAAACAGTTGTAGTGTATGTCATCACTTCTTGTCTGTACATGTGCAGCTCTGGAATATGAGTTGTTCTGATTTTAAATACCAGGCCCCTTTTCAGTTTTTAAATACCAGGCCCCTTTTCAGTTACTGTATGCCTGTGGCATGCCATGGGTGTTTATTATTGGGGGAAGGAGAGGAAATCCTGCCAATCCACATCACTAATGTCAGTTTGTCAAATGACATTAGCAGCAAACTAGGATTTTGTTCCTAACCACATACAAATTGGTCCCAAACTGCTGGTTATGCCATGATGTCAGCTCCAATTCCTCATCCATTACTTGATGCGCAATAGGTGAATGCCAGTTACATCCCTTCCCGGGTTTTGTTTTGATTGTACTGTCATACGATGTGTTTTGAAAAATGAAAATTCCTCCCTATTAACAATTAATTTCAGAGGTGATTTCTCAATACTGTTCATTACATTTCCCATTCAATCAGCTTTAAGGCTTTGTTATAATATTCATTACCTACCGAGTAGTTAACTATTAAATCAGATCCATTTTTTTCCAGTGGATTATCTGTACTACTAATATAATTACAAGAAAGTACAGACACCATTCCAGTTTACTTTGTCATGATTCAGCATTTAACTTTGTTAATGAAGGATACTGCATCATTTTGGCAGCATGATATTAAAAATATACATTTTCAGATGCACAAATGGCATAGCAGCAAATCAGGTCATTGTCATGTATGCCTAATTTTCCGGTTAGATTTTATAGTACGAATATCTGGAAAAAGGGAAAACTCTGCTGGATTGGTGGTTCAGGAGTAATGGCATGTATACATCCTTTACTTCTAGGCCATTGTCCGACCACACTGGAAGAAAGAAGGTATGCAATTGATGTGGTTTCATTAGGTCACAACTTCATTCATTTACAATATCTGAGAGTACCTGGAAATAAATTGTACAGAGCAGGTCATCACTGTTTCCTTAATAATTTCCCCATATCCCCAACCTGATTCCAGCCTTCCCGTTACTGGTACCCTGCCATCCTTCCCTCATATGAAAGTTAAAGGGGGCTAGAAAATAAGGGGGGGGACAATTTCCCACTGTACCAGATGTAGGAGCCCTAACCCGCCCCTTCCTCATCAGCCTAAAGCAGTGGTTTTCAATCTTTTTTCATTCGCAGACCCCTAAAAAATTCAAGTGGAGATACAGACCCCTTTGGAAATCTTAGACATAGTCTGCAAAACCCAGGTTGAAAGCCATCGCTCTAAAGGGTTGTTTTCCTTCAAAATTCTTTTCCAATCCATCTTATCCAATAATTGTATCCCTTACAGAATAAGAACGCGAACTGGACATCTGCCACAAGTTTTATGTGTTAAGTGGAGACATTCTAACCTAACCCCCCTGTCCTGCCCCACTGGGTCCCAAATCTGCTATGAAAAATCTGGCAGTGAGGTAAAATTTCCTTCCCAGCTCCCAGGGAAAAAAGAGGTGAGTAGTGTGATGCCTACAGCAGACCATGAAGGGACTCCGTCCTTTTTCAATTTCATGGGTGGGTGGGAGAGTGATGCCAGCTCTATCCAGATGAAAGACAGTTTCTCTGGACATCACGGGGTATAAATAACCCCACAACTGGCTAGCTGGAAGGGCAGTGCCCTGGAACTGGTCCAGCTGCTTCCTGGTCCTACCCACTCTGTGTGCGTAAACTTTCTCCCATCCTCTGTTTCTGTTTACCAGTTGCTGGGGCAGCCCTTAAAGGGGCGACAGCCCCTTTTCTTTCAGCCAGCTAGACAAGGACCGCTGCATAGAATCCAGCCCAGGTCATTAATGGTCAACAAGCGTTGCCATTAGATTGCTATTTGCTGCCTTTTTTAAAAGAGTTTAGTAGTCTCATTCCAGTTGACAGGTGCCTACATCACCTTGTTGGCAACCCTATCAATCTCAGTAGAGTGGTCAGAGGTTGAATGGACTTGGAAATGTAAGTCAGTTGAAGTGGGAATACTTAAAGTGACTTAACTGGGTTTTGGATTGAGCCTTTAATCATAATTCTAGAGGTATTTCTTCCAAGTCAGGGGTGGGGCATCATGAGGAAGCTTTTACTCATGCTGTCTGTGTTGCACTTTTTACTGTGAGCCAGAGGACTTTGGTCTCCAGGTCTGTTAATCAGTCACTTTTCCCAAGCATTCAGTTCAAACTGATTCTTCAAAAGGCAGAATGTGGGTAATAGTAACTTGGAAGTTCGACGCTAATCAACAAAACAAGGGAATTAAAATCTATTTCTGTTTGTACATTTATTTGGTAGCTCTTCAGCATTAGTATAGTCTTTGAAATCAAAATACTGTTGGTTACCTAGGTATTATAGGCATGTGACAGATCCCTCCCCGCCCTCTGAACAATGCACATGTAATTAATTAACGTCTGCATTGCCAAAAATAGAATTTTGATGATAGTTATTTGGAACAATGGGCTGAAGGTTATTAACTGTAATTTTGAATTGTTCTTTCTTAAGGCCCCAAAAGGCAAAAGCAGGAATGTAACCACAATAAATTGTTTGGGGGCAGAGGGTGATTGGGTCTGATCGAGTCATATAACTCATATATTGTGTAACTGGGAGAGAAGCCAAAAAACATTCCCTTTACAAGTGACTTTAAACTGTGCATGAGGTGTGTATTTTCCTCTTTGTTTCATGGAAACATCTCTGGATTGGCAAAAGGCTTGAGTTAGAAAAGTTGGCCTACTGTGAAATGGGTGCCAGGCTTCAAGACCAGTGTAGATGGTCCATTAAGTACATTAGAATTATTTCCTTTGTGTTGGAATCCTGCGTTATTAAAACCAGATCACTCCCTCTGTTTCTAGGAACAGAAGGGACTAAGAGCCATCAGACCTCTCTTAGGGGACGCAGATGGTGGGAGCTGCAACTACATGGTGTCTCTCCCCTTCCCCAGAAGTGCCCTAGAGAAACTTCTCTGCTGAGGCTCTGTGAGATCAGTGCTCCACGGTGCTTTGAGGGTGCGAAGAAGGGGACTGTCCTCTCCCTGTGACCCTGCTAATTTCTGTTGGGAAAATCAGTGAGTTAATGGTTCTTGAAGCAGTATTCTGTCCTGATGGGCATGTTCTGAGGCTGCTGTTGCGCACTCACGGCAGAGACTGTGCAGTGGCAGCATACTGCCTGGTAAGGGGGTGCTCAGAGCAGCTGCATGGAGGGAAATCCATTTGGTGGTCCCTTCTTTGCAAATCTTTGGGAATCACAGGCTTGGGGGTTCATACTCCCTGCCTCCCCCGGGGGGCTCCTCATGCCTCCCCTTTGGGAGGAAGATTTGAAGGAAAGTCGAACCAGAGAGGGGAAAGTGTGCAAGTAAATGGGGCTTCTTGTGGGAACAAATAAAGCAAAACTTGGGCTTACTTCTTAATTGGCAAATGCCTGAAATCATATTTTGAGAATTTAATGCAAGCATTCCACACAGTTAGTCATACAGCAGTACTGTGATTCACAATGGATTCAGTGACCAACTCTGTGGTTCATGGTGTTTTAAAGCCCCATGTACATACAGACTTAAGAGGTAAGTCTTATTGGATTTCATTCAGCAAAGTAACCCAAACTCTTGGCAGGTGCTGTGACTTTATTTTGATGACCATTAGGCGGTGAAATTGTCAGAAAGTTGCTAAATAGATTCATAATAACTTTTTTCATATACTTTTTTTCACCCCTTTCCTTTGCTAAATTCATCAGAAATTCATCCAGTGACTGAAAGGTTTGATGAAACCATTACAAATTATTGATTGTAATCATGAAACATAAACACCTCACATGATTAGACCTACAGGACTTTATTTATAGAACTATATAAGGTACAGTACAGTAAATGAGAGGGGGGTTTTTTCCTTCGCAAACTTTGTATGGTAAAGGTACAGATTGCCAGATGTTAGAAAGGGAGCGTAACTAGCCAAAAAAGGAGTTTAACTCTACTTGAGAGTGATTCTTGTGTGTCTGTTTTGAGATTATGGGGTATTTTAATTGCTTGTGGATTTTTATGAATTTTTATTTTGATACTTACATTAAGGAAAAAAAACTATTCAACATAGCATACCTGACATATTGTGGTTTCTATACTTATTGTTATATTTGATTTCTTACTTTCCTCTGTGTCTGAGCTTATTACAGGTTTCAGAGTAGCAGCCGTGTTAGTCTGTATTCGCAAAAAGAAAAGGAGCACTTGTGGCACCTTAGAGACTAACAAATTTATTTGAGCATAAGCTTTCGTGAGCTACAGCTCACTTCATCGGATGCATTTGTTAGTCTCTAACGTGCCACAAGTACTCCTTTTCTTTGAGCTTATTACGCTACCCATTCATGTCTGCTTGGACTAGGTCTCATGCTCGATGACATGACAAAATGTCTAACGAGATACTAACATTTACTGACTCTCGTTGAACTCAGTGGGCCAGAATGGCCTCTCTGTTTATACAAATACAACCCCATTGACTTCATTGGAGATGCACTAGTGTAACGGAGAGGAGAATATGGCCCTCTGTGTGTAGTAAACACCTATCATAGATGTGCAATGTGTTTTCAAGTTAATGCTATTTGTGTGTGGTGGTTGTTGTTTATTGTTGTGGGAGCCTAAGTTTCTTTTATTTACTGGGTTTTACATTTATAATCATAATGTGGCTGTATACATTTAATATATATTTATTTATAAATAAATCCTGAATATTTAATATTACTGTGGTCTCCTTCTATAGACGTTTTCCCTTCTAATAAAATATTTTTTAAAGAATATCCAAAATGTTTAGCAGCTGAACAATGAATACTGCTTAGGAGAAAAGCTAAACAATTAATACTGCTTAGGAGAAAAAACAAAACTAAAATGCGTTAGCTAGCAGTTGTTAAATATTTAGTAGTTTTGTCTTACTATTATTTGTCTTTTTCCACTGCCTTTGAGGGCAATGGCAAAACTCCCATTGACTAAAATGAGACTAAGATCAAGCATATTACATGGAATTCATACCGAGGTTTTACTTTTGTTTATAAAGAAAAAGGAATTTCAAACCAGGAGATAAAGTCTTTACCCTCCTGTGCAGGAGTAAATGCCCTTGTTCTTAAATTACTGTATATCATACTAACTTTTGTAAGTTTATTTTCTTTTGTGCTTTACTGAAGCAATTGAAGATTGCAGATCTAAATGCTTTTGCTTTTTCCACGTTTCAGTTGTCATCTGGGAATTTATATCTATACTTAGGATAGTAAGATTTAGTGGGGCCATTTATGTGCTTTTGGTGTTGTATAAATCAGATGTATCCACTATCTTAAGACTTGTGGCTTTTACCTTTTCTCTCATGGGTAAATATTTTATGCCATTTGTAACTATTCATATTCTCTGTTTATAAAATCCAGAAAATGGTATTAATGGAAACAGTAGCAATAGTACACTGATAATGCCAGGTTTCCACAATTACAAAATTATTAAATGAGATGTGGCTTTCATTATTTTAGATCATTAAATCAATGAACTGAAAGGATCATTTGCATTTTAGGATTCCATTTATTGTTTTCAGATGTTAAAGGGCTGTCACTATAGAGCAAACAATGATAACAAACACTTGCTATCATCACAGACAGTTGTAAGCAATTGTTTTGTCAACATTAAATAAAAAACCACACACCAGTATGTTACAGTACATGCTTCATTTAACAACCATTACAATTTCATTGTTGTTTTCTGTTTTAAAAGAGGGTGAAGAGAGTCTCTTTTTTCCCCTTCTTTCATCCCCAAGAGGCATTTCAGATATCTTGTGAATTTGGAGGACATCATCTTGATTGCCCCATTCCTTCATTCAAAGTTGTTTTCAACTCTTCCTCTTCCCTGATAATTTTAAGCCCATTCTGCATATCAGTATCTTTCTCTAATGCTTATGCCACTGTTATTCTGTGAATTGACCAGGCTGTCCAGGGCTCTTTCTCACAGACTAGCTATACCTTGGGTCTAGATATTGCAGCATATGTAAGTCCGAATTTTTGTTAGAGCTGCACATAGACTTATGGCAGAGACCCTTCTCACTAGTGGGAAGCAATAGGGGGTGTTGTCCCTCTCCAGCCCATGCCCATAGCCTCCCCAGTCACAGTTCCCAGCAGTGAGCAAAGTAGATACCGAAAACAGTGCTCTTCTCACTCCACTAACAAGGGCATGGTGAGCTATTGCAGTCTCCTCAGCGTAGCAAGCAGTCCTGCCTGCCCCTGTGCTGGCTGCCTCTTCCCTCCACTCTGAACCCCTCCCTGCCAAGCCTGACATTTCTTGTTTGTATCTTAAAACTAAAAAAAAAAAAAATAGACTGTAAGATCGCAGGGGACAGGGACCTTCTTTGTTACAATATGTCTGTACAGCATCTGCCAAATTGGGTTTTGATCCTGCTGGGGGTCCGTAGGCACTACTGGTATTAAATAATACAATTTTCTTAAGAACGCTTCCTCTCCAAAGGTCAGAGGCATGTGTGCACATTCATGTGAAGAACACTTCCTGACCAGGTAGTGATCTCTCAGAACATAAGAACGGCCATAGTGAGTGAGACCAAAGGGCCATCTAGCCCAGTATCCTGTCTTCCGACAGTGGCCAGTTCCAAGTGCCCCAGAGGGAAGGAACATAACAGGTAATCATCAAGTGATCCATTCCCTGTCGCTCATTCCCAGCTTCTGGCAAACAGAGGCTAGGGACACCATCCCTGTCCATCCTGTCTAATAGCCATTGACGGACCTATCCTCCATGAATTTATCTAGTTCTTTTTTGAACCCAGTTATAGTCTTTTTTGCATAATCTCTGTACAGATTCTCCCCACAGTCTACCAAACACTGATTTTTCCTAGTCTTAGTAAGAATAGATTGCATTAGGAGACTGTGAGTGGGACTGATTCAGTCAGAACAGGAGCATGCCATTGCACCCAATTTCCCATAGCGTGGACCAGGGCAGAATCGTCCCCAAAATTTGGCAATATCCAGGCAGAATGAGCTGGGCTAAGGAAGGAGTCCCAGCTTTAGTTCGAATTTTTTGTTTGCTGGATGTGGGTATAAGTCAGATTCTCAATATTACTTTGCCATCATTTTTGTAGTTACAGTAATATAAATGAAGGGGAAACATGGAAAAGTGCCTTGTTGATAAACATTCTTGAGGTCTGTGGCTCTTTCTGACATTGTATTTTGACAGTTGTCCCATTAAACTTGAATTGTTTTGTGTATTATTTTTATTACTCATTCACCACACATTACAGGCCTGATCCAACTCCCACCGAAGTCGATAGGAGTTTTTCCACTGACTTTAAAGGGAATTGGATGAGTCCCTTAATGCCATATTAACTAACATATGTACTGTAGTGGCCTGTGGTAACATATAATTCCAAATTACATGGAGTAAAATTCCTTCTGAAAAGTGGTTTCTTTGTGTTAGCTGCTTTTTGACCTTCATTAGCTTGGCTGTTTTGACCAGGGGGACAGGGGAGGACTGTTAACAAAATAAATTAATCCACATTATGGTCTAATTATTTGGAAATGTTCATAAAGTACAAAAAGAATCTAATAAAAATTTAAAGTTAAAAAAGGAAAAGAGTAAACTCTTACTTTATTCGCTCTGCTTTAATTTTTTTAGACAGTCAAGTAAAGAAGGGCCTGAATACTGCAGACCTGAATACCTTCAAACTTTCAAAACTGTAAGAACTGGATCGCTACATTGAAATTGATGTATTTTGAAAGGTACAAACACACTAGTGTTTGCAGAATCAGACCCATCCTGAGTATCCTACCAAACTTGTGATAGTTTACTTTAGTTTACTTGGCAGGAGGTCTGATTAGAACATTAGATGCCAAGGTAAAGAATAGACTTTCAAGCAAAATTCTCCCATTGGAAGTTTTTCCATTGATGGTAATGGAAGCCAGAACAGGTCAAAGTTTCCAGTATGAATTAGTGGAAGACACATTATAAACTTGAGAAAGTCATGAACATGAGGGAAAATCACAACAAGAAAAGTCAACTTTATTTTTTATTGTTTTTTCATTGTTCAGATACAATGAGCTAAGTAAAATAGTTGGGGTAAGATATTCCTCGTTCGATCAGGTATTCCTCTGTACTGACAGTGGGGAATATTGCTACAACCAACAGCAACTACTGGTGAAAGGAGGAAAGAAAACATTTTAACAGCATCCCCTGTAAAAAGGCACTTACTATAGTTTAGTAGAAGTTCTGCTACCTTTCAGTTTCTGCATCTCTAACAAGTTTTTGCTCCCAAATGGATCATTGTAGTTATCAGTTCTTTTTAAGCCATCAAAATTCAGTCTTTCAGACATCTCAGTCCCATTGGCATCACAATATCAATGAGGGCATGTCAGGAAATTCCTCCAACCTTCAACATAGCCCACGCATGCCACCAGAAAAAAAGCAGTTTCAGTTATTTTGCAAGATCTGAACAGTCTTGAACTTATCATGAGAATCAGCAGCGCCATCAAGGACCTTCATGATTTCCTAAGCACCCCTGAGTCTAGCAGAACTTTTCCACATTAATTGTAATTAGTCACAGATTTTGGAATAATCTGCTGAGATCACCATTAAAAAGTCACTATTTTCCCACACTACTACACAGTAGCATTTGAAATAAGGTGGGTAATTCCCAAACGTAGTATCTCCTGTACCAAAATGAGGGATTGGGTTTGTGGTATCACAGTGCGGTAACTGAGGGTAAATGCTGATTTACAGTGGTGACCTCTGTGCTCGGCCACTGAAACAGTTTATAACTTTTCAGGAGCAGAAACCTCTTATAAACTTCTTTTGTACCAGTACTCTCAAAAAGGTGCCGTATCGGTACTAGTGCCCTCAAAAGGATTGTGTGCTAAGCTTCACTATTCCACCGACAAGAACTATAGTAGGAACAGTGGTTTTGTGGGTTTGGGGGTATTTTTCCCCTCTGAAGTTATATTCTAATCCCCAGAGCTTCTTTTGTTGTTGTTTTGAAGTGGCAGGTTTGGGCTGTATCGTCTAGTACTAATTGATATCAGCTGTCACCCAGCAATCTAGCACTCTGTGCTAATTTTCAGTTTGTAAATGCTCTGTCTACAGATGTGCACAAATGTTGTCACATGATGTTGAGCCAATTTGGTGAAATGTGCCCATGTTGAAAAAATGATGACAAAGGTCCCTTTTCATTAGATGCGGGTTTATGAATTATATCAAACATTTTTTTTCTTTGGCTGAGAGAGATGGACATCTGATTTGTGTCCATTTATTCTTTTACGTAGAGACTGTCCAGTTTGACCAATGTACATGGCAGAGGGGCATTGCTGGCACATGATGGCATATATCACATATCACAAATCAGATGTTAAGAATTATAACATTCATAAACCAGTCGGAGAACACTTCAATCTCTCTGGTCACGCAATCACAGACATGAGGGTCGCTATCTTAAAGCAAAAAAACTTCAAATCCAGACTCCAGCGAGAAACTGCTGAATTGGAATTCATTTGCAAATTGGATACTATTAATTTGGGCTTGAATAGAGACTGGGAGTGGCTAAGTCATTATGCAAGGTAGCCTATCTCCCCTTGTTTTTTTCCTACAAACCCCCCCCCCAAGACGTTCTGGTTAAACTTGGATTATTGCTGTGCACATTGTAAGATGAGCTATTGCCAGCAGGAGAGTGAGTTTGTGTGTGTGGTTTTTGGAGGGGGGTGTGGGGGGGGGGGTGGTGAGAAAACCTGGATTAGTGCTGGAAATGACCCACCTTGATTATCATGCGCATTATAAAGAGAGGTTTCAAAGAGGGATGGGCTATTACCAGCAGGAGAGTGAGTTTGTATGTGTGTCTGTGGGGGGGGGGGAAGGGTGAGAAAACCTGGATTTGTGCTGGAAATGGCCCTCCTTGATGATCACTTTAGATAAGCTGTTACGAGCAGGACAGTGGGGTGGGAGGAAGTTTTGTTTCATGGTCTCTGTGTGTATATAATGTCTTCTGCAGTTTCCACAATATGCTATGCATCCGATGAAGTGAGCTGTAGCTCACGAAAGCTCATGCTCAAATAAACTGGTTAGTCTCTAAGGTGCCACAAGTACTCCTTTTCTTTTTTCTTTTTACGAATACAGACTAACACGGCTGTTACTCTGAAACCTGTCAGATATTAAAAGTGGTTTTTATGTTTTTCTTTGTAAAGCGGGTGGATTTCAGGGGCCATGAGTGATGGGACAGAAATCTAGGGAGACATACAAGTCCTATGAAACGAGAGAAGTTTTAAAAAAGAGGGTGAACTATTGGCCCTGCAAAAATAGTCTCCAAATATTTCCTCTAGAATGTATTGGGCCTGATTCTACACTGTCGTGCACCTTGTGCGAAATGGTCTTAAATTGCTAACAGATTAGAATGGGAGCATTTTCACCCACTTTGCATTCAGTTTAAACACATCTAAATGACTAAACAAGATGCAAGGTAATAGAGAAACAGGCCCATTAACTTTTATGCCAACGACATAGAATTATTTCCCCTCCCACTAAAATGTCTTTCAGATGAAATGTGTCAGCTTCTAAAAACTCTGAGCAAATCTACACAGTACTGTAGTTTAGGACAGGAAAAGAAGAAGACCACCATATCCATTTGGGTTGCAGGTATACTTTTAGGTAGGTAAACTGTAATTCAAATTAGAGTTTGATCTGGACTTCTGGGTTTACACAGCTGCTCTTGGTAAAAGTGTCATGGCATCTGTAATTATTACAAGTGGCCAAGACTTCAGTTTTACTCCTCATCAAAAGATGGCCCCTCCAATAGTAAACTGCCCCCTCAACCATGATGAGTAACTGTTTTCTGCTAATGCAGAGAAAAATGCCAGCTGAATAACTGAGTTCCTGAGGTAGCTAGATTTTACTTGGATGTTTACCATTCAAGTACTAACTAGCTCTGACTGTGCTTGGCTTATGAGATTTGAAGACATCCCAATCTAAGGTGGCATGACTATAGGCAAAATGAGCACAACAGGGAATCAGCAGCAAATAAGTAGGAAAGATTAACATGTAGAGATTAGTTGGCAGACACAGCTCCTTCTCACACTCTGCACCCAATGGGTCTATTACCTTCCCTTCCTCCAATGCATGAGTCAATACCTAGAAGTGAGCAGTGCCCGGAAGGGGAAAGGTGAGGGAGAGTTCTGTTGCTATGGAAGGAAAATGCAATGGTTAGGACATTACCAATGCATTTCGTACAAAAATCAGAATTAAACTTTAGTGATGAGCCATTAGTCCCATTGTTCATGGAATGCACTGGAAAAGATAGAACTTAAAATATTCTCCATGCTTTTTCTACTGTAGATTTTATTTCTGAATTTATTTAGTAGTTGTGTTCAGCTCGGGTCTAGCCAATAAGTAGATGTATTTTTTTAATAGTCCATTTAGTGGCCAGTTCCTAAAACAATACAAAAAAATCTGCAAGGGGGCTCAGAGCTGCACATAGCTTACTAAGCCAGCTGCCAGTTTGCTGTGTTGTTAATATTTGATTTATAGTTTCACATATGTGTTTGCTTGGATTGGACACAGCTTTTTGGTTCCTCCTTCTTATTATTTTGTAACCTTGTTTTTAGTTCCACAGCTATAGTCACAGTGCACAACAGCACAGTCCTGCCCTGGGCGGGTGGTATGCTTTTTAACTCCTGCAGCACTGAGTCCTCAGCAGTGGTAGGTCTCCTCTGGTCTTCCACCTATTTCTGTCATTTCTTTCCCTTGGTATGCTGAATGGAGAAAAGCAATGCCAGTTCTTTGAGCTCTCTCTCAACTGTTGCCTTCATGACAATTAAAAACATTTACAAACCCCCACCCGTGTTCTAATATTCCATACTTACACTTCTATAAGTGTGTAGAAGTGAAGCTTTATGGAACTTTCAGGCTTCTGCGGAATCTGGCAGACATTTCCATTTGGACTTCCATAATAGCAATAATACACTGCACTTGCAGACCATCTTCCATCCAAGGATCTCAAGCCACTTTACAAAGACTAATGAATGTGGATATGAAATGTACCGATGCAGGAACTTCATAAGTACATAGAATGGGGTCACAGGGAGGGTGCAGGTAATTTTAATAGGCAGTGAAGAGGTGTTGCATAGAGTTAATGGGGGAGAGAGGCACAGGATAAGTAAGGAGCATAGATGGCTGCCTAGGCTAATTGGGGGTGCACAGACTGAGCACAAGCGGGGTGTGAGCAGAAGTTGGATGTGTTTACAGAGAGACAGGAAGGATTGAAAGAAAAGCTGGAGGAAGGAGTCTTAATTCCAGCTATTAATGTAATACACCAGCAGGTGCACACCTGCAGATTTCAGTTCTGTAATCTTGACACAAAATCATGGACGGCACAGATCATCCCTTCACCTAGGTTTTCCTAAACAACAAAGAAAAAGCATTTACCCCAACCATCATTTGCAATCTAACATTGTATCTTGCAGTACTTGCAGACAGCCATTCAAAACCACATACAGAACAATGTAATTTATGAAATCCATGTAAACCTTCTACTAATCATCAAAACCCATGAATGTATAACCAGTGAACATAGTCAAAGTTCCAAGGTGCCCACTGGCTGGTCAGGGTAAGGTTGGGGATATGGGGAAGGCTGGTATTAAAAGGTGACATATGTAGTCTTGTAAGTCTCTGAGTCTTAGCTCAGAGTTAACAAAGTGTTTTGTGTAGGTGTGTATATAAGAGAGTACTGTCACGCTGCCTGGTATGGGACACCAAGAGTGCCCATCTTAGGTCAGACTGCTAGAAAACAGGGCATGTACCCCAAACTGGTGATATATTCTATCATAAGATTTCACCAAGTCAGGAACAAATGTGTGCTTCCAAATTACTATACTAGTCATTATGAAGCCACAGACAGTCCCCTTCAGCCCCTCTAGCTCCTGATTCACCACCCAGACAAACCAGACTTCTGTGATAAATGAATATTTATACTAGAACATAAGAATGGCCATACTGAGTCAGACCAAAGGTCCACCTAGCCCCGTATCCTGTCTTCCAACAGTGGCCAATGCCAGGTGCCCCAGAGGGAATGAACAGAACAAATAATCATCAAGTGATCCATCCCCTGTCGCCCATTCCCAGCTTCTGGCAAACAGAGGCTTGGGACACCATCCCTGCCCATCCTGGCTAATAACCATTGATGGCCCTATCCTCCATGAATTTATCTAGTTCTTTTTTTAACCTGTTTCAGAGTAACAGCCGTGTTAGTCTGTATTCGCAAAAAGAAAAGGAGTACTTGCGGCACCTTAGAGACTAACCAATTTATTTGAGCACAAGCTTTCGTGAGCTACAGCTCACTTCATCGGTATGCATCCGATGAAGTGAGCTGTAGCTCACGAAAGCTTGTGCTCAGATAAATTGGTTAGTCTCTAAGGTGCCACAAGTCCTCCTTTTTTTTTAACCTGTTATAGTCTTGGACTTCACAACATCCTCTGGCAAGGAGTTCCACAGGTTGATTTTGCATTGTGTGAAGCAATACTTCCTTTTGTTTGTTTTAAACCTGCTGCCTATTAATTTCACTTGGTGACTCCTAATTCTTGTGTTATGAAAAGGAGTAAATAATACTTCCTTATTTACTTGCTCCACACTGGTCATGATTCTATAGGCCTCTATCATATCCCCCCATAGTTGTCTCTTTTCCAAGCTGAAAAGTCCCAGTCTTATTAATCTCTCCTCATATGGCAGCCGTTCCATACCCCTAATCATTTTTTTTACCCTTTTCTGAACCTTTTCCAATTCCAATATATCTTTTTTGAGATGGGGCGACCACATCTGCACGCAGTATTCATGATGTGGGCGTACCATGGGTTTATATAGACGCTATATGAAATCACATCTTTTGGGTTCTTCCAGTTCCAAAGAACCAGCCACTTAGCCCCAGGTCAAAATATGCTTCATGATCTCACCCAAAAACCACATTGGGAGCCAGTCTTTAAGTAAACTAAACTAAAGGCTTATTAATAGGGGGAAAAAGAGAGGAAAGAGTTATTAAATCATTAAAATGAATCATATACATTACAGTTGATTTCAGAGTTTGTGGATCAGAATAATAGCAGCGATGTTAAATCTTCTAGCTTGCAATAAGTCTCTCTGGATAACCTAAAAGATTGGAGATCCTCAGTCCATTGTTCAAAGCTTCCCTTTGTTAGAAATCTTAGCCCAGAAATGTGGAGCAGGAAAGAGGCAAGAAGGTGATGTCAGTCTCCAGTTTACACCCTCAGCCCTTGTGCCTGGAAAGTTACTGGGTCAAACATAGTGTCTTGGATCACATGTTCTAAGTGCCTTTCTGAGTCACTGAGCCTCCAGTGTCCATATGCTCTCTGAGGCGTCCTCAGGAAGGGCGCATTGAAATACTTGATTCTCCTTAATGGCCCATCAAATTTGCTGGCTGATCTTTATGTAAATCTGTCTTGTGGCTGTTACCCAGGAACACAACACAATTTGAGCTACAAATGCATAGCAACGATTCATAACTTCATATACAATACTACACTCATATAAACAGGATACCATTGTTCAAAAGATTACAATTTTTCCAATGATACCTTACAAGGCACACTTTGTATGAGGTTTATCACAATTGTGCAACAGTGGTGATATATCAGTGGTTGCAACAGTGTTGGTACATCAGTGGTGATACCTTAGTGTAAGCATGGTCATCTTTCCTTTTTATAGAGTGTCACAGGCACTATTAAAATTTTGTTTATGTATGTGCGTGTGTGTATATATATATATATATAGACACACAAAATTCTAATATAACTTCCTTCAAGTTGCCAAAACCATTTGTGTGTATGTATGTATGTAGTATACATAATACCACTTATAATATATGCACACACACATATGCTCAGAAATGGTTCTGGTGATGTGAAGGTAGACATGCTAGAATTCTGTGTCCTGCATAGAGCCTATTACCCAGACAGCTCAAGTCAGTCAGCTCAGCTCTATTTTTTGGCCCAAGAAACTGCTTCAGCACAGTATTGTGACAACGAAGTTGGAAAAAGATAAAAGGTGCTCTGTATTGAAGGTGGGGGAATAAAATGCCTCCAGATAATTTCTAAGAGAAAACTCAATGTTTTCACACACTCTTGCCATTAAAATTATTGTCCAATTTCTGTTGCACATCAATACATTCAGATAATGCTGAGAAACAACTCTGACCAGCAGTAGTTTGAATGAGTGTAAGTCCACCCTTCAAAGGGCATGTTAATTTGAAAGAAAATACAAAAAACAGCGTATCATTTCTGAAATCTTAGTTAATGCCTTCATTAAGCTCTCTAGGCCTTTCACCATTAAAATCTAGACCACAGCTACCAACATTTCAAAACAAAATTCTTCAAGAGTTGAGGTTACTGGGGAAGGGAAAAGTATGGATGTCGTGGGTAGAGGTTATTCATATACTGTGAAACTTAGATTATTTTAAAAATAACTGTCTTAATTATCTAGCACCTCAATTGTTTGAGGTTGAGATTCAAAAGTTTGGAAGCTGATACAAATCCCTCACAAAGACTCCTGTTTGGTTCCTACAGCAGTTCCTGCCTGAGGGAGCTCATTTGTGACCATTTTCTCCTTTTACTTTCGTTAAGGGTTTTGGAAAGGGTGATCATCGTGCAGTTTATGAGGAACATTCTCTACCTATCTTACCTTGAAAGTCAAATGACAATGATGTAGAAAGCCTATAGAATTGTAATTTTAATCTGGAATAGAGTCCATGCCATTTCTTTCATATTTCCCATCCCATCATGGTTTTTCATTCACTGATGGACCTGTGCAAGAGGGCTCCAGATTCTTGATGAATGAAGAAATGTCAGCTTTGTTTTTGTGCCTACGGTTGCCAGCTAGAGTATTTCATATTGATTTATGGTCATACTGTGACCCCCTTACTCACACTGCTGAGGAGTTACTCACCCAACTAGTCCTACTGAATAACCCTCATGCTTTCAGTAAGGAGGTCACAATTTAGCCATTACTTTCCATTGCATTACTGCTGTCAAGGCAGAAGCAGTTTTCTGCTTTGTATCAGTATATCACTGACATTTTATAAGTCTGAACAGGTAAAACCTATTGCTGCTTCAGACTGGGTAAATGGGGCAGTGAAAGAAACCCAGATCTTTGGTGTTATTTGTAAAAGCCGTTGCTCTGGATTGTTTTGTAAAATCTGTCTTTCTTTCCCAGCATCCTTCTACGTCCTGCATAGAAGGACACATTTATGAGACATATTATTCTGACTCGCTTAGCTGAACAGTATTACGGAATTATTTTTCTATCTGGCATGCAATGATAATGCCAGAAACCTCTGTTCTACATTGTTCCACATGTGTTTGCTGGTTTTGAGTGACATCCTAACGTGCAGTCCTGTAAATCAGCAAGGTGGGAGTACCTAAAGAACATCAAAACGCAGCCCCTACTCCTGCAGAATATTACTCTATAATTCTTGTGCTGGGTAATCAACATTGCAACAGTTTGAGTTGTTTTTGTTAATAGAGATGAAATTATGGGCGTAACTAGCTGGCAGTCTTCAAACAGGCTTTTGCAAGCTGTTTACTCAGCTGTCCCTGGGCGGCAACTTCATATGTGTGGTGAAGTCTATTCTCCCATCACCTCTACAGCGGCTTCCATTTATCCCATTTTGTTCTCAATATAAGGGGGATCAAGTTTAGCAAAAAATAAGTCAAATACCACTGATATTGTATGATCCTTAAGAGTATGTTGATGGATGTTTGGTTTAAAACTCCAGAAGAGCAAAGAAAACAACAACAAAAAATCATATAAGGCCTAGTCTTCACAAAAGTTGTATCAGTTTAACTAAATGCTTGATTTTAAACAATTTTAGTTAACAGTTCAGCTTTGTGAGTGGACACAAATCTTACTTTTCATTTATAATTATAGCAAATTTAAGGTCAAAGGTTCAAAGTCATCCCCCTCCCAGTGGTTTTCAGTCAGAAAATAATAAATAATTAAAGACTTGCCATGCAGCGGTATAGACTTTAAAGCATAGTAAAATAGTATTGAAATCCTGTATGTTCTTTTTATTTAAATAGCAAGTGCAGTAAAAGGTCAACTAGAGAAGTTATGGGTTTATATTAAAAAACCCATCTGTTTCACTAAAAGAACATAAAATGAGTACAAGATTCTAGGGTAAATGCTGAGATCTTCTAGGGATTGGCAAGACCAGTTGCCATTTAAGTTTCTTTGTTTTTAAACAAAACCTCTCAAATTTAACCTGAAATTAACCAAAAATTGATTAATATTTCAGCCAACTGCAATGAGAGGACACTGTGATGTGGTAGAAAACTAGAATGAAAATCATTCTTCTGATCCAGAAGTATCTGAATGGACCTTTGCCCCCGGTGTGATAGGTGCATGACGGGTGTAAAGTTGTGTTTGCTAACATTTGAAACAGAAAGCATGGGATGCTTACAGAACTATATGAGACTTGATGGATCTCTTGTCCAATCCATGTTGCAAATTCTGGTCTCATCCATATTGCAAATCCTGAACATGTTCCTTTTCCTATGCAGAGATAGAGAAGGGGAGGTGAGAAGGTCAAAGGAAGTGAGAGAAGGTGAGAGAAGTAGGGAAGAGGCCAGTCCATCATGTTATCGACTATACACGGGGATTAATGACTTTTCAGTTCACTAATGTATGTGTCATATTTGCTAGATCTATTATAATAGGGCAGTAGCACAATAGGTTGAGATTAGCTTGCTGTTTTTGACCCATAATACTGGGTTCATGCAGTCATGTGAAGTTGTCTTTTCAGTTTTTTCAAAGAATTCAATTCAAAAGAACTTTAGCTGATTAATCTTTATTTTTTGTAAAAAGCCAATAAAGCCTAGATAGTTTTCTGACACTGCCAGGCGTTCTGACAGTCCCTTACTGCAACCAGTTTCTTGTAGTTCATATGGTCCTCAACACCAGCTTTCTAAGCTGGAGTATTTTGGCTACAGATTTTCACTGTCATAAAGGTGATAAAAAGGTATTAAAACTAAACAAAAGCTTTGGCTGGCTTCTGAGAAACCAGCTACAACCAGACGCTTTGCTAACCAGCAACGTTAGCATGGAATTAAAATAGATAAGGCCAAATTCCGAGTTGGTGTAAATCAGCATAGTTTCATTGCCGTCATTAGGGCTAAGCCAGATTTCACCAGCTGAGGGGAAAATATATATTTCATATTTTCTGTACAGAATTATTTCATGCAGTGAAAGGGATGGATGCTGCCTGCAGGAACTTGTCTGCCAGCACCAAATCTGTATAAGAAAACAAGCAGTAATAGAAGTGGGCTTATTGCATAGCTTTTCCCATTTTTACAGAGAAATTTATGAACTGCTTTGCAATTTTTGAACAGTTGTTTATAAACTGGGGAGGGATGAGAGGGAAACAAAATTGAAAAAAAAAATCAAATAGCTAACTACTCAAATGTAGAATAACTCTGTTCTGCCAGGTGATGACAGAGTTGCCTCAGGCTTTCTCTTTGAAGGTGCTTAACTTGGTCTGCTGGCAAGAGTAAAGGAGTGAATTTATTAGCTGCTGAGAGAGGTGCCTTATTTAAAAGAGATAAACTGGCAAACACAGTGAAGAGATGTGAGGGATTTCCCCCTCCCCCAAAAGAGGCTCCTTATCTACCTTGGGTTAATAATATCTCTTAGTCATTTCTTGGGCCGGGGGCGAGTTTTAGAGGCACAATCATTGAACTGTGGTAAGAGGGAAGAGAAAAGCCCATATTGGGTGTATAGGGCCTGGTCCACCCTTCAAATCATCTCATGTGAGTAAGGATTATGTATGTGTAAGGGCACATAACTGGATTGAACTTTGTTAATGTCATTAACTTGCAAAAGTAAGCAATACAACCATAGATAAAATACATAAAAGAGAATATCTTGTAATCATTGTGTTCTTACCTATAATAAAGCATGATGAAAATTATAAACATGGATAACAAACTACTGAAACCTATTGCATCATAAAGACTTAAGGCACTAAAGCAAAGAGTAAAGAGAGTATTCGCTACTGCTTAGTGTGGGAGACTGAGACATAGTACCCTTGGATTCAGTTTTTGGCTTTGCAACTGACGGACAATACAACATTGGGGAAATCTCTGTGTCTCAGTTTGCCCATCTGTAAAGTGGGTATAAGAGTACTTCCGTCCACATCACAGGGGAGGTGTGACATTTCATCATTAAACTGGGCTAGATCTTGTAGTCCTTACATTAATAGCCCAACTCACTTTCAGGATTGGGCCCATTTTATGCAATGCTTTGAGATCCTTGGTTGAAAGTGTGAAGTGTTGTTTTTCATCACAAGGGATTGTGTCTTTAATTCCCAGGCTAACTACCTCATGGTCACCAACCACAGCATGAATTTTCAAACTAAATATTCAAATATAAAATAATCTTATAAATAGCATAAAATTAGCACATTAAAGATAGAGTCATTCAGATACTGTAAGATATTTCTGCATAGCAGTGACATAATTCTGCTGCAGAGTAATGAGAGTTTGCAGGATTGAGCCATAAAATATATATATATTCCAACAGAGTGTCAGACTCTGGAATTACAGGGGTGCTCTCAGTTGTCCTTTAAGAAAAGAGAAGTGTATTTCTGACAAGTAACATAAAAATCTGTTCCTTAAAAAAGTTAGGGCTGCATCAGGTAGCTCTTTAGTTTTCTCCCTTTGCTGGAAGGCTGTTGGCTGAACAACATGATTAGGTGTGAGCCTATTCAAAATCTGGCCCACTATCCCATTAAATAAAATCATCACATTCCCATAATTATGCAGGGCAGCACTGCATTTAAGTTTAATAGTTTCTTTCACATGCTGTTGAGCAAACTAGATTTTCTGCAACACAATAGTAAATACTTTTTTTTTTTTGGCAATTCAATACCTTCAAATTAATGCTTTTTTCTCTCTGACCATCATTTATGTTTATGATGGCAGGGAGTAAAACATATTGAAACAGTCTCGGTTACAATATTTATAGATTCTGAACGCACATTAAATTAATAGGCAAAGGAGGAATGGAATTACGTTCATTTTGTAACATTGTACTCCAAAGGCAAAATCATTCCTGCCAGCGCATCTGCAAATGTTTTAGATCATAACTGAGAACCAGGGTAACATTGCTGAACATGTGTAGATGGCATAGTATGGCTGAAGTGTCACCTACTGACTACAGAACCCCACAGAGAATCTAGCTAGGGTAATTAATGAATCCATTTGGAAAAGTCAGTGCCCTTCAATTAGCCTGACTGCAGTGAAGCAGATGGGATCCCATCCTCCAGGGAGTATATTGAGAAAGATCCTAAGAAATACTACATCGGACTGATTTATCTGAGTAATTATAAGTCTCATTTGCACAAAACTGTTCAATATGGCTGCAGTGAGAAAATTAAGAATTTATAAAATGTTGATATGTGGCTTAAACTATCAGCATTAGTGGAATCATCGGTCAAACAGAATCTCAGTTCAAAATATAAAATTAATCCTCAGGCATGAGAAGCAAAAAGGAAAATTCAGAGGGGGTAGGGGAGATGATCGGTGGGGCAGGTTAAACTTCTTGGGAACCTTTGTTAAAGCCTCAAGTGAGCTCATCTGCAGTGGAAACATGCATTGCCATCCTAACTTGATATGGTGTTTTGGCTCTGAAGGGCCTGTAAGATTTTTACAGTTTCATAATATTAAAGTTTGCCTGGAGAAACTTTACAAAAAACAGATTCTTACTTTAAACACATCAAGAAGAGGAGGGTTGGGGAATCGAATGAACAGAGTGACATGTAGAGCTCCCAAGTGATTATGGGCCAGTTCTTACTCCATGAGAAACCCACATTCATGTGAGCAGTCAGTGACTCAAAATACTAATTGCTGGAGTGAGGGTTGCGGGAATGCGCCCTGGTTCTTTTTTAAGGCCTAAATTAGAACATTGTGCACATAAGTGTGTGAGAGGGAGATGAGGAAGTTTGATGCTTTATATGAACCACAGGGAAAAAAAGTAACTACTGTTTATGGCAGTGTTGAAATCTCAGAGAAATTAGTAATATTTAGTGATAAGAAGTCACTAGATTATTTTTTTTCATGCCGTGATGGGCTCTGTATCGGTAGGGAGGAATAAGCCATGTGTGCCATGTTGTACAATTATAATTTAATGTAGCAAGATAAAAGCCTTTTATCAAAACACAACTAAAAAGGCTTATATAACTGGACCAGCTATGTTAATATTATATTAGTGTAGAGGTGCGTATGTGTACCTTGGAGATTATGGGTATCATATCAGATCTTCCACACATATATATATTTCCGGTTGCTAGCAACAGCCCTGCTCACCTCTGGCCATTCAAAGGACCGGCTCTTCCCACAACATTTCTGAACCTAGAGCTTTGAACCAATAGCGCCAGAAATCTCCAAGTTTGGAGTGGACAGGGACTTGGAGGAGGGAAAGCTACAAACAGCTAAAATAACTGACCAGTTTGAGTTAGTTCTTCCGTTTTATTTGGTTTGCAATTTAGGAGTGACACTAAAGATCTCCTAATCCTTGCTCTCACAAAACTTTCATTCAACCTTAGCTGAGGAAGGATGCTGGATTTTGACCTATTCTCACTGATGGAATAAAACCTCTAAAACCTCCTTCCCAGGTGCCCCCCCCTTTTTTTTTGTAGTTTGTGAAAACAAACTGAGATAAATGAAATGCCAGTTTTGCACTTTCTGTGCATTCTATAGAATCAATAAGGTAGTTTAGAAACATCCATGGATTAGCTGCAGCAAAAAAGTAGCATAGACAAATATTCATGAACAATACATTTTATTGAAGGCTGGACGTGCATGTCAAATACCCTTCCATAGCAAGGACACTGCTTATTTTTTAACAAAATAATTATCACTTTCTCACTGTACAGTTCTGTGAAGTCATATTTTAAAAAGAGATTCTGACCAAAACAATTCCCCTTTGATCTGGGGATAAATGCCATATACTAGGGAGCACGTGCTCGTAGAGTAGAAGCGTGAGGAACTGGAGAATCCATTTGATAGTGCGTGGCTGCTTGTGGAAGGGCCTGGACTTGTGGGTGATGATACCTGCCAATGGGAAAAAAAGAAAATACTTTACCGACCCTTCCTTCAATCTGATGGCAGAATTTTAACTGGGGTCCCCTGAGAGCCTCCTCCAACACATCACTGCCCCTCTGAAACACTTGCCTAATTCAAAGGAATTCAGTGGAGTTATACGTTTGTTTGGTTTTTTGTTTGTTTCTCCCTCACAAATGTCCCCTTTTTATAGATTTCAAATACTGGCAGGTAATTAGGGAGCTTCATTACACTAAACATCACCTCAGTGTTATATTAGTGAGTCTTTTAGAACAATATCACCATTGAACTTGAAATTAACAATGTATTCATTGATTTTCATGAATTAAAAAATTAGTTCAGGGCAGAATGTCAGACATAACGAATAAATTTATGACATTGTCCTGCTGGCACAAAAGCCAGACCTCTGTTTTAGGCCCATCTTGAGCATTCATTAAAAATGTATGGGGTTTGGGGTTTTTTGTTTTGTTTTTGTAATTTTTCCTTTTCTCACATCAAAAAGCTCTGGATAAACGCAGCGATCAATGCACATAGTCAGAGCTGGAGGGGTGAGAATGTTCCATCTTACTGTTTCCCTGTAGGTCCAGCTGCAGACAGGCTGAAACTGGCACAGCGTGGCCTGTGACTGCACCTTCTAGCCCTCCACTGATAAATAAGCAGGCTAATTGAATTAATAAACAGATAGCTCTTTTTCCTGCCAGCTGGAGCACCATCAAAATGTGTGATAAATTATCTGTCGCTGCTTTAACCACAGGGAAAAAAGGAAAAATTAGCTGCCTTAACCCTTCCTCCCTCCCACCCAAGCCCCCGGTTTGGTTTGGCTTCACCCTCCCCTCTCCTTGTCTTCTATACTTTGGCAGCCTTCCAAGGAGAAGTAGTTGTGAGTGGGAACTTATTTGGCCACGTTGATAATGGGTTATTAAGCTTCTAGACTGTGGTAGGATGCTAACATTCCATGCTCTGCTGTGGGAAAGAGAGATCGTCTGCTCCACTGGCAGGTTGGGTTCAGATCTGAGCCCGCTGCAATTTAAGCACACAAGATACTTGTTAAAAAAGTGGGGTGAGTGATGTGGTTCACTAGCTTAATACTGCAGTGTCGGGTTTCTCTAGTTCTCTCTCTGTTAACGCCAAACAGCTTTCAGGCTGCTCTGATATGAATTCACATAGCATGGAGGCAAAGACCAGGGCCTCACTATCCATTTCTCTAAGGAATGGTACAAGGTGGCATAAAGACAAATGGAGCCATCTAATCCCTCTCCCGCCCTGAGTTTTTCATGTTCTGCAAGCCTCTTGGTGTCATCACTTCCCGCTCTAACATCTGCTAGAAGGAAAAGCCTGAATCCAAATACTCCTAAACTGTGGGGGAGTTTGGATTCAGATACATTCGGATCCAGATAAGTTCCCATCTAGCTGCAACCTAAAGAATGGGTTACATCATCCTTGTCCACTGTCCACTCCCCCTGCACACAACATAACTGAGAGAAGGATTGTGCCTTTCGCGCACCCCCTCTTCTCTCCCGCCCCATTGCACCGCTGTGCCCAAATGGCACAGTTTATCCCTTAGGTTGTAAACTCTGTTGAGCAAAGACTTCCTTAATTACGCGTTAGCACTTCTGTTCTGCTTTTCTTCCACACACTTCAAAGCACTTGACAAAAATTGGCTAAGCATCATGATCCCCATTTTACAGGTGGGGAAACAGAGAAGCGGGGAGGTTAAGTGAGTTCCATAAATCCGGTAGAAGGTAACATCACCCACCTCTGAAACGCAGCCTCCTCTGAGGTGGAACAAGCTAGCTATTTTACAACTGCCACGTTATAGTACTGGCACAGCATGTAGTAGTGGAAGCAAAGAATGACTTCTCTGTTTCAACCTGTAGGGGGCATATTAGGTAGGTAGGATGAAAATACACAGTTGGAATTTGGCTGAAGTTTATTTTATATATTTAACTTACAACTGTTAAAGTTTTATTCCCAATGTTGGTTACAGCTGCTGTGTTCTTTTTGGCCTATTCCAGCTCACCACATCCCTTTTGCCTTGCTATGTGCCACCAGCCATTAGCTTCACAATGAGAAAAGCAAGCCTGGAATAAAAAATGTTTTTAAAATCTCTCCAAACCTTATCTTTCTGAAGCATCAGGAAGCTAGTGCCACTGTTAGTTACTGAGAGTGCTGAAGTGTGAGATCACAGCATTACGATCTTCGTCAGAATGTGACTTTTCTGGTGCATGTGTCAGATGAATATCACAGTGCTGGTATCAGAAAGACTAACCCTGATGGCTAATAGAGAGGCTGAGAGAATAGACAGGGAGCTGCATTAAGCATCAAAACAGGTCTTTATAAATGCTTCCTTCCACCCCCTTTCAAAGACCATGAGAGTCGAGGAAGGTGGTGGAGAAATTGGGTCCCCGGCGTACCTTTCTAAGGATTCCATTGTGCCACCTAGCATAGCCCATAGTAAGAAACGGTGAGCTCCAGGAGGCAATCTGCATGTGCCATTACAGTCCTGTGGGAGGGACATTATTCTGTCTCACATGAGTTTGGCAGGTGCTGCTGGCCAGTGCAAGGTCGGGGGAAAGGAGCTATGACTCCCACTTCCTTCCCACTTCCATTGGGGCACTGCATTCCCTTCAGGGAGAGAGCAGTCTCTGTGCTCCCCAGAGTGCAGGGAACTGCAGTTCTGCTTGGCCCTTAATGCTGATTGTACAGGGGAAGGCCCTTTATGCCCTCCTGCCCACACAATGTGCACCTGCCTTTTCTCCCCTCTGTTGCATGGTGCACTTGGGAAAATTGTGTGAAGAGAGCTCTTTCCAACCACAGTGAACCCACACAAGAGCAAGGCAGGATACCTTCCTTGTTAGAGGAGAGACCCTGGCAATGTGTCAACCAGAGCACTTGGGGCTGTGGCAAAGCCCTAGACATCCTGCACATGTGCTGTAGCCTCCATTATGTGCTATAGGGACGCCAAACTGCTTCTTACAGTACAAAACCATGTTTACACCTGGCTGTCCTGAGCGCTAGCAGGATGACTTAGGGACTCACCGAATGGACAGCACCCTTGCCTCCCTAGAATGAGGAAAAAGAAGGGGAGCAGGAATTAAGCAAAGACATGTTTAGATCAGGCAAGTGTGATTTAAACATGGTTTATCTAGTCAATGTGTATAATGGGGCACAGCCATTTAAAGCTGCAGACAAATACGTTGTACCATCAACAGGACTATGCTGCATTTAAACAGTGTTAGTATGAATCAGTTCAGAATGGGTCAGCAGGTACATTTTTCCTCCATTGTAGATGGATCTCGATTTATACTGACAAATCAGGCCATGCAAATTTGGATTCATATTTTAAAAGGTTACTTGCCTGGAAAGTTTATTTTTAGCTTAACCCTGCTGTATTGTTTTGAAAGAGAATATAACTGAGGTACAAATAAACAGTGTATATCGCTCTTTTTTTTTTTCCTAATGAAAAAAAAGAACATTTCTGCTTTCGACTATGTGGTTATTGTGTGGAAAGATTTTTCTGTTAAAATATTATAAAATGTTTGTGTTTGTCTATAATGTCTCGTACTTTACATTTCTTAAAGTGGATTTGTGACCCAAGAACCCCTGAATGCCAACTGGCAAGAGGGTTACAGGAATATCTTGATTCTGGTATGTAAACTTCAGTGCACCAAAGAATGTTGTGTGAGGTCGTAAGTGAAAGCTGAGGTCACACTGGTCATTAATATCATTGTGAAATATATGTACAGACACTATGTAAGGAGTTATGTATGTATATTAGAAACGTTCTTAGAGTCTGTATCAAAGTATGAGTCACCGGCAGAGGTGAAAAAACAGGTTTTCGCTCAGACAAGATGTTTATTCTCCTGTTTCTCTGATGGGATGTAAATTAAGCATTGTAAGCTAACACAATAGATACCTATTTACACACAAAGTAAACGAAGAGACATGCAGTCAACAAGGAAGCAGGAAAAATAGGCCACAGATGGTTATTCTGTCTCTGAATACAGACAATAAACTTTAGGAAGTATAAGTAGAAAGCAAAGAAGACACCCTCTTATCCTGCATCTAGGAATTAAACGAGCAGTGTGTTTACATTCATGAAAATGGGATCTCAGCCAACCTTGGTTGAAAACTCTGTAGAGAACTTCGGGTGAGATAAACTTCTTTAGAGAGGAGCTTAACTTGTTAGTCAAGTTTAGTCTCTAGAAAATGTGTTATGATATTGTTTTACATATAACCATTTGATTTCAATATTCTTATTCACTATCACTTGAATCTTTGATAAACTTATTCTTGTTTTCACTATAAATATATCTAAGTGCTGTGATACTAAGCAAGGCGCTGATTCTGAGTTGAATCATACAGGCTGGTGTGTACATTGTTCCTTTGGGAACAGCAGAATTATAGAATTGTAGGACTGGAAGGGACCTCAGCAGGTCATTTAGTTCAGTCCCCTGCACTGAGGCAGGACTAAGTATTATCTAGACCATCCCTGACAGATGTTTGTCTAACCTGTTCTTTAAAATGTCAAATGATGGAGATTCCAGAACCTCCCTAAGTAATTTGTTCCAGTGCTTAGCTACCCTGACAATTAGGAAGTTTTTCCTATTGACTAACCTAAATCTCCCTTGCTGCAATTTCAGCCCATTACTGCTTGTCCTCAGTGGTTAAGGAGAACAATTTATCATCCACCTCTTTATAACAACCTTTTTACTTTCTTGAATAGTGGTATTTCTGTGAATGTTCAGTGGAGAAGGGGCTGAATACTCCAGGGGAACCCCTCAAAGGGACTCGGAGGTGGGGGTGCACCTGTTGTTAACCTGCAAGGCAAAGTAAGGCATAGCCCAGAGGAGAGTGCTTGGTGGCTGAAAGGCTCGTGGTGTCAGGGAGCTGACACCCAGTTAAGCACAAGCAACAATTCCTCATGCTGAAGGCAGGGGGCTAACAAGGTGACTTTCAGTCCTGGGTACCTTGAGGACTGTCACAGGATTAAAGAACAGTGATGAGTTATTGCATATACAGTACTGGGGTGGGGGGGACGTCTGAGGGAAAAGAAGCTTGTTTATGGATGAGGATTGGGTTGAAGGAGGAGGTATGTGACTGTGCATAGGGCTTGGGGTGGATGTGGAGCACTGTGTGTCTGTACCAAAGTCCTGTAGCTTGAAGGGAGCAGGGATTTGTGAGGGAGAGTGTTGTGGAGTGGGGTGGTGAGAGACATGGGAGCGATCTGGTGTGGCATAGGGGGGAGATGTACAAGGGGACACAATGGAGGTGTGAAGAGAAGCTGTTAAGAGGGAGGGCACAAGAGACTTTGGTCTTTGCATGGAGCCACTGAGGGGACAATACATATCAATCCAGATAGCTATTCCTATTAATAATTATCCACACTGACATATTTATTTAAGAAACAGACAAATTTCCAAAAATAAACTTGGTTAAATTAAGGTTGTTAGACTGTATCATCTATAGCTACATCCCATGCATCATGTGTTTGGATATTTACAGAGAGAGAGAATAAGAATATTGTACATAGGAAATCATCAGTCATTGGACTATCAGAGGCAGGTAATTGAAAGCCATCAGTTTAATTGCAGTTATCGTACTTTATTCCTACTGGAATTCAGTCTAAAAACATGAAATAATCCTATAAGAATAGTATCACTTTTTGTTTATCATAATGTTGTTTCTCCAGAAAAATCTCTAAATACTTTACAGACTATACAGTATATTTAGGGACCACTTAGTTTTAGAAATGAAAAATGACTTCCCCTGAAACTACATGGGAATGTTAGGTAGGCAAAATCTAATTACCCACGTTGAATTAGTCAGGACACTAGGCAAACAAACATCAATACTCTTTGAAACAGTGTCCTGGGATCTTTAATGGCTGTAAGTAGTTATGGCCTTGGTTTTCCATTTCAGACACTCATTGGTATAATCTTGAAACAAAATCTAAGAATCTGATTGTATCCTGTGTATACAGCAGTGGATTTGTGTGTGTGTGTGTGTGCATGCTTCCTTGAGTACTGCCACATCTGGGATTAAAACTATAAAATGTAGTTTTAAAACATACGTGCAGCAGATTTTGACTCTCCTAGTGCTCCTTTAAAATGTGTTTACTCCAGTAACAAGTTTCCAAAATTACACCTGCAAAAGCAAAACTCAAGTCTCACATACTGGTGTTCAATCTCCGGAATGAGGATGACTAAATATGATTAGTGTTAATAGGTATTATGCAGATGGAAATAAATAGCTATCCTCTTCTACCAGTAGCCATAGAGTCATGCTTTCAGTGAGTTAGTGTTTTTGGTTTGAGAATTCAGCAAGGGAGTATAATATTCTCAACTTCTGTTTTCAAGTGCAAGGATACCATGAAGAAGTTGCTCAGATACCAGGATAATGGGCATGGGATAAAAACCTGAATACAGTTCTCTTGTGTGCGTTATGTGAAAATATATGGGTTGATTTTTCACGATGCTCAGCACCCAGACCTCCTACTGACTTCACTTAGAATAGTGGATGCTCAGCACTTCTGAAAATCAGCCCAGTAGGATACATCCCTTTCTTTATCTGCCAAAAGCGCACATCAGAGGAAAACATATCCACCATTTACTTTTTTGGGATTCACCCCTAGGGGAGGACAGGGAGTTTCCTCTGTCCCCATTCCCCTGGAGTTATGCTCATAGAAGTAGGTTTAATCTCTGGTAGGAGCTCAGTTAAAGCTCAGCCATAGAGACTGCTGTGGCGACACTGAAGCAGCATACACCCATGATGCTCTGTCTGTTTGGGGGAAGTGCTGTTGGTCCCCTAAAACAGTGGGGTTGTGGCTGCTTGACACTGTTACAACCTCTCTTCCCTACGTGGGGTGGATTTCTGCAATCTCTGATCCACCACTGCTACAGCCATAGCTATATAGAGTTCAAACCATAGAGCATTAGAAAATATTAGACAGAGATCCAAGCTTCAAAACTTGGACCAGAATACTGGATTTGGATCAGAATCCAAATTTTTACTCCCTGTGCCTAGTTCAGGGGTGCTTAGATTTGGGGTGTCAGTGCTGTTTTTTAGAGAAAGAAACCCAGAAATGGACACGATACTCCAGCTGAAGCCTCACTAGTGCCAAGTAGAATGGCACAATTACCTTCTGTGTTTTACATACACTACTCTTGTTAGTATGACCCAGAATAATATTAGCCTTTTTTGTAATTGCATCACATTGTTGACTCATATTCATGATCCACTATAACCTCCAGATCCTGTTCAGCAGTACTACTGCCTAGGCAGTTATTCCCCATTTTGTAATTGTGCATTTTTTCCCCTTCCTAAATGTAGTACTTTGCACTTCATTACTTTGTCTTTATTGAATTGCATCTTGTTGATTTCAGACCAGTTCTCCAATTTGTCAAGGTCATTTTGAACTCTAATCCTGTCTTCCAAAGTGCTAATAACGCTTCCCAGCTTGGTATCATCCACACATTTTATAAACATAATCTCCACTGCATTATTCAAGTAATTAATGAAATACTGAATAGTACCAGACCCAGGATAGACCCTGTGGGACCCCACTAGGTACATCCCCCAATTTGGCAGCTAACTATTGGTAACTCCTCTTTCAGTATGGTCTATCAACAAGTTTTGCACCCACCTTATAGTAATTTTATCTACACACGTTTCCCTAGTTTGCTTCTGAGAATGTCCTGGAGGACTGTGTCAAAGAAATTATTAAAATCAAGATATATCACTTCCCCTACTATCCAGTAGGCCACTAACCCCATCAAAGAAGGAAATTAGATTGATTTTTGGCATGATTTATTCTTGACAGATCTATGCTGGCTATTCCTTGTAACCCTATTATCCTCTAGGGGCTTACAAATTATTTGTTTAATAATTTTTCAGTATCTTTCCAGGTATCGAAGTTAGGCTGACTGGTCTATAATTCCCCAGTTCCGTTTTGTTCCCCCTTTTAAAGATAGGTACTATGTTTGCCCTTCTCCAATCCTCTGGGACCTCACCTGTCCTCCTTGAGGTCTCAAAAATAATTGCTAACAGTTCCGAGATTCTGTCAGCTAATTTCTCAAGAACCTTAGGATGACTTGAATACATCTAACTTATCTAAATATTATTTTATCTGTTCTTTTCTTATGTTGGCCTGTGTTCTTTCCCCCTTGTAATTAATATTAATCATGTTAAGTTTCTGGTCACAATTACCTTTTTAGGGAAGACTGAAACACAATAGGTAATAAACACCTCACCTTTCTTGATGTCATCTGCTATTAGGTGGAAGACCTGCACTTTTCTTTGTCTTTCTGTTGCTCCAATGTATTATAGAACTTCTTCTTATTGCCTTCTATGTCCATTGCTAATATAACTCATCTTGTGCCTTAGCATTTCTGATTTTGTCCCTACCTACTTGTGCTAATCTTCTGTATTCCTCCTTAGCAATTCATCCACGTTTCCACTTTGTGTAGAATTCCTTTTTGATTTTCACTTCATTGAAGATCTTCTGATGGAGCCATATTGACCTCTTACTATTCTTCCTATCTTTCCTGCACATCAGGATAGTTTGCTGTTGTGTCTTCAGTATTGTTGCCTTGAAACTGCCATTGCTCCTGAACACCTTTTCATCCCCTGAAACCCTATCTACCAGTTCTCTGAGTTTATTAAAGTCTGCTTTTTTGAAATCCATTGTCTTTATTCTGCTGCTCTCATTCCTTCCTTTCCTTAGAATAATGAATAATCAAATACTGGATAAAAATGGAAATAATAATGGACACACATAGGCTGAATTACAAATATTGTGGGAACCTTAACTTTGAATTTCCTGAGTTCGGTGCAAATAAATGTCAACTTTAACATTTCACAAATATCACTTCTTGCATTTAATAATCAAGAAACACAGAGTGTGTTTCAAGTGTATTTCTCCAACATATTTCTGTCCCTGTTATAGGGTATTTATTCATCAAAAATGGATATAGAATACATTAACAGGGAACTTATTTTTCTAAATAATTGGAAGTCAAAAATATTCTATGCACAGGAATAATGATGCTTACCTCCTTTATAAAGTGCTTTTGAGATTTACAGATGAAAATCCCTAATAGAAGCTAGGTGTTATTACTGTTATTATGTTGGTACTTCCATTTTGGTCTAACCTACACTTAGGCACTCCCAAAACAATGGACATCCCTTCAGCAATGCTATCACCAGTGGATGGTACTTTTGTGATGAACACCATTGTGCTATTGTAGCCACTACCATTGTTCAACTTCCAAGTGTGACACTTCCGGAAATAACAAAATGATAATGATCGGTGTCTGAAGGTCTGATCTTGTGAGATGATGTCATCAACTTATATGGATGGCAGTAGGAGATGAAGCTACACAGCACACCATAGGTTAAGGCCTGATCTCAGAGGTATTAAGGTGATTACTTCGGAGGGTACATCTTTTGTGTACACTGCAGTTTGTTTTATTGCCGGTTTCATTGTTTTCAACTGATCTCTATCACTTCTTAAAGATTAATTCAATTCAGCAAGTTTGAGTTTGGGAGGACAACAGAGTTAGCTTTTTATTAGAAGCTGAGATGTACTGTAGACTTGATGGAAATCCAGTTATAGTGCTGTTACAAAATCTTACAGAGTATGTAAAAGAGCTCAGAGGAATGGGAGAGTATAATTTAGATGTGCCAAACAGCCTGAGAGTGAGTCATAATAATAATACCTAACTCTTATGTATTGCTTTGCATCCATATATCTCAAAACGCTTTACAAATGAGGTCAATATCATTATTACCATTTCACAGACGGAGAAACCGAGGCACAGAGACCTTGCTTAAGGTCACCCAATTAGAAGATTAGCAACTTGTGTCCCCTTTCTCTTAACTTTAGGACAATGTGATTTATGGCTGGATCCTGCATACCTCGTATTCCTCAAACTCCTCCTGAAGACAGAAGGAGTTTTAAGTGCACAGGAATGCAGGATCAAGCTCTCAATGTGACTGTGAGACTCTGTACCTTGGGGGAGCTCCCTGCACCCCCATGTTCATCCTTATAATATGATTGTGTGGTATCCAGTGCAAAGTTTGTCATGTCGGATGTCTTCAGAAGGCTCGTGATGCACTGAACATTGTTGTTATAGTAATGTTATAGGTTGTAATTTCATGCATATAGTTACGAGGCTGAAAATGTGTCCTCGTGGCTTAAAACAAGCTCCGGCAAAACTCTCCAGGAGCAGAGGGGCAGTTCACAACTCATCAGGGCATGTATGGGACAAACCCAGCCCAGCCTCACAGGAACAAAGGACACTGGCTTAGGCAGCAACAAAGGATCTGTTGGACTCTCGAGTGAGTCACCCCCCTTCCCTTGGTCAGTTTGGAACTACGATGAGGTAATTCTCACCTGACTCTGAAGGTGGGGGGCAAAGCCAAGAGGGAAGAAAGAACATGATAAAAGGGAGAGACATTTGCCATGCTCTCTCTCTTCCCCCTCCATCTACAGACACCACCACCAAGTGACTGAAGTGCTGATCAAAGGGGAGAGCTTGGCTGAAGGGCAACCAGCCAGCATATGGTGAGAAGCATCTTAATTTGTAAGGGCACTGAAAGTGTTAAGATCAGCTTAGAATGCATTTTGCTTTTATTTCAGTTGACCAAATCTGACTTCTTGTTCTTTGACTTATAATCACTTTAAATCTATCTTTTGTAGTTAATAAATTTATTTATTCTACCTGAAGCAGTGCATTTTGTTTGAAGGGTGTCAGAGATTCCCCTTGGGATAACAAGCCTGGTACATATCAATTTCTTTGTTAAGTTGATGAACTCATATAAGCTTGCAGCGTCCAGCGGGCATGACGGGACACTGCAAGATGGAGGTTCCTAGGGTTGTGTCAGGAACCGGAGATATTGGCTAGTGTCATTCGGTTGCACAATGCTTGCAGCAGCTGGCCAAAATTGCTCACTCACGTAACTGGGAGCAGCTTACATGCTAGAGGCTGTGCATGAACAGTTCACGAGTGGGGGTTTTCACAGCAGAGCAGGGTAAGGCTGGCTCCCAGAGTCGAGGATTGGAGTGACCTAGCAGATCACCGGTCCAGATAACAACAGGGGAATGTCACCTACAATTTGCTTTTATGAACTTAAATGGCATGAAGATTTGCAAAAAGTGATTTCTGCTATTTACGGTATGAAATATTTGTAAACAGCCAAGAATTGAGTGAAATTTATTCTCATGTTCCCCCGTCACAATCATTGCATGAGGCAAGGAGGAAAATCCATTGTGACACTCTAAAGTACCCTAGGCCAAATTCTGCTCTCAGCTTCCCCATTGCAATACTATTAGCTATGGTAGTTTTGTGTATGAAGGACATTGCAGATATTAAGCTGATACTACAATTGGTCATGTTTCTTGACTGATGTTAATGGGATTTAGGCATGTCCACCAAGCAGGGGAAAGGGACAGACCGCTTGATATATTTATATGAGTAAATAGGACAAACTGAATTAGAATTAGAAGAACATCAATATTCATATCCTTATTGCTTCCTTGCTGTCCTAACCTGGAGTACTACTGTGATAGGAGCTAGAGAAAAAACAAAAGATAAATAAGACAATACAGTTTTATTTCATGCAGTGACTGAAGTTTAGATCAAAATAATTTACTTACATTTCTTTTCAACAAAAATATCTTTTAGAAGGAAACAAATATTTTAACTGATTGGTTTTTTCCGTCCACGGTTCAGGTTTGGTTTTTTTTTTTTCCAACAGAAAATGTCTAATGCCAAATTATTTTCAGTTTTTAAAAACCTAGGGATCAGAAAAAAAAAATCTGTTATTTCACTTTTGGGTTCTTCTAAAAACACCAATTGTTTTCCACAGGCGATGTTGGGGGAAAATTCCTGTTGGAAAAAAAATGGCAGTTTTTTCAACCATCAAGTTATTGATGTTGAGACACAGGAGAAAAAAATGGCAAAAAAGAAGTAAAGATGTCAGACAAATTGCAGATGCATGCAGGAAACCTAATTTAATTTCCAATTCCTCATCTTAGTCTCCGCTACTCATTTCTGCCAGGGGCAGGGTGTGCTCAGTGATGCTCAACAGCAGTCCCTCTGGTTAACTAATGATCCGCCATGAGGGGCTATTAAAGAAATGTCCTGCAGTCCTTTTTGGCTAGGTGACTGGTTACTCTGAAGTGAGGCATCTAGAGGTGTAATATAAGGTAAGGAAACAGTGTGGGCATCTTCAGGAATGTGGATGCCACCTACTCTCAGGAAAAAATGGCAGAGTTCCAAGTACTCACTTGTCTTCTCTCTTAGTCCAGTTTTCAGAATTGCTGAGCATCAGGATCTCCCTTTAAAATCAGTGGCATAACTTCTGCTGATGAGAATGGGAGCATGATTGGGTACTTGATCGTATCTTTGTTTGAGTCCCTTTGCCTTGAAATGCACTAGAAAAGATGTAACTGTGGTGCCATCACATTGTATTCTACGCTACAATAAAACAGCAGTTTGGAATTACAAGACCCAAACGAACAACAAAACTGAAGTCTCCTCTCCCACCCCAACACATACACAATGCAAAGAGTTTATTAAATTCCGGGGATTTTTCCAGCGCTCTACAACACAAACAGTTGATCTTGCTGAAGACAAGGGAAAATGTTTATAGTTCCCCAAATGTTCTAATTGGCAGCAGCCTCTCATTAATGAAAAATAAATTGCCCTGGGGGTGTGTGTGTGGGTGTGTGAAGTGTGAAGTTAAAGGAACTCAGAGGCTGGACAACCCGCTGTTGCTGCACTAGGACAGGATGGGGGAGATAGCTGGTTTCTTACCAGGATCCAGATCCAGGGCAGCTGGTCCACCCTCCCAAAGGGAAACGTGAACAAGGAGCTTGTAAAATACACAGACCAAATGGAAATTACTCCTATTGACTGAAACCAGCTGTATGTCAGGCTTCTCACTGTCTCTCTTGATTTGCTATCACAAATAAATGGATGTGGTAGAAGGGACCATGGAAAGAAAACAAAATATTGTATTCTGCTTGAAGTCATGCCACAGTAATAGCCACAGTTTTTGCAGCTAAAAGAAAACGTTTCTTTGCAAATTAGGTCTCCCTTGCCCCGTTTTTGGCTTTGAAAACTATGCCATTTAGAACAAGTCATACTGTAGTTCAGCTTCAGAGTGTTTTGACAAATACAGTGTGGGCACATTTGTTAGGTATTCATGATATATAAAAGTGCTGGCTAACCGGAGTTTTGAGGGGGCTACATTTTGATTTTGAAAACAACTAACTTTGGCACTAACTTTGCTGAGCTCAGATAGGAAGCTGGTCTTAGGTAATCCAATGTGAAGACTATGTTGGTGTGACAACATGGCTAATACGTTGGTACCATCCAATAATTGAGGGGGGAAATTCTTCCGCCTTTAGCTATCATTACAGTGAACAAAAGAACCTTATCCTGCAATACTTACTCAGATTAAACTTCCTTCGGCTAATGCTGCATACCCTAAAGTGGGAGAATTAGAAGAATCCTATTGACATTAACTGTAGCTTTGCCTGAGTTAGAACTGCAAAAATCAACTCCAGCATCATTAAAAGACATGAGGACAGCACCGATGCAGGAATTGGCATGCAACAATGACCCACAGCTAGCATTTGAGCTTTCAGGCTCAGACACAAAGGACCTTAATGGCAAGACCACACTTAACTAATAGTTTTTTAGTTTGGTGGGAGGACAAAAGGTTTGGTCTTATGAGGTAAAATATTGTAAAGTGACTTGTGTTCTTGGGCTCTGAAATTTAAAAGAAGGGTCAAGATTCTATTTCTTTGAGGCAATAAAAAAAATGTCTGTAATACTGGATGGTAAATTAGTGTGGATCTTTGTTCAATGCATCATTTTAGCAGGTATTCTTTTTTTAAAAAAAACACGACTGCATGAGACTTTAAACTTAATGAGCCGACTAAGAATAAAAGAATGCTCTTTTCCTTAACAGCATAGTAGCACAATCATATGAAAAGCTGTAGCTGTTAAATTATGATCTAGATAGTTAGTGTTCTATAGGTTTTGACTGATAATGACTGGAAAACTAGACTATAACATAACAGACATTGAAGGTTGTATGAAAATCACTATACTTAAGTCAAGAAGCAAAATCTAGAAAAAAAATTATAGAACCGGACACTTTCAGGTGTCAAGAGTTTCTACAAATCTGGAAATATGAACCTCTAATAAATGTATTATTGATTTCAAATTCTCTCCCCCCCTCACCCTTTTTTTCTGTTTCAGAGGTTGAAGGCAGCATTGACTCATCATCCTGCAGCCATGTCAAATGGAAATATGAACACCATGGGCCATATGATGGAAATGATGAGCTCCCGACAGGACCAGACACCACATCATCATATGCACTCACATCCACATCAGCACCAGACACTGCCACCTCATCACCCATACCCACATCAGCACCAGCATCCAGCACACCATCCTCATCCTCAACCCCATCACCAGCAGAACCATCCACACCATCACTCCCACTCGCACCTTCACACACACCCGGCACATCACCAGACCTCTCCACACCCGCCACTGCACTCAGGTGGACAAGCACAGGTAGAACCACTTAATGAGCTGTCATCTTCTTCTGTTCTGACGCAAGTTTAAAAAAACAGATCACATGCGCATGGCTTTTCAAAAGCAAGTCAACTGGCTGCTAATAGATTTACTCTGTTGTTGGCTGCCAGGTCACAACCTTACACCAAGCTCTAGCTCAAAAATCCCAGATCAAAACGTACTTAGAAACAAAGAAAAGAATGTATTTCAAATGTCTAATTTTCTACCAAAAAACCCCAAAGCTTGTTCAAGCCATGATCTCTGCAAAGTGCCAAGTGTACATTTATGCTGTTGATATGTTATGGAGTTTGGCACATTGTGTAGCTTGGCGCACTAAGATACATCCACACTGCATTTGAAAACAGGGACTGGGTCCACAGACTTGGGCTGGCGCTATGGCACTAAAAACAGCTGTGTAGACATTCAGGCTCAGGTTCTGAAGCCTGGGGAAGGGGACTGGTTTCAGAGCCCGAGTGCAAACATCTATACAGCTGGTTTTAGCATCCCGATCCGTAGACCCAAGCTCTGAGACTCACTGCACAGGTTGTAAAACACCGTGTAGACATAGTCTAAGGAGCTTGGCCGACTACTTGGCAGCTCATGTTTTAAACTGTTCAATACACTCTGCCCTCAGAGATGGTCCCACAAGCCCCAATGAAGTAAATGGCATTGCACATGCATATTTGAAGGATGAGTTTGACCCTGTATATATTTTATTTGTATATAATATAGCAACTTCCATATGAAGTATCACAAGACACTTTATAGTGAATGTCAATCATAAGGCTCAAAAAATAAGGGTGTAAGTAGAGATGGCTTCAAACAAAATCTGCAGATCTGCGTACACCTATACTTTGGTTCTGGATCGAAATTTTGCTGCTGGCCCTTATTTCAATCATGGGAACCAAACAAAAACTACAGTCTGAATACTTTTCCATTTTGGTCACATTCGGATCCAAATCCAGACCCCAAGTTTGCAGTCACTGCCTCTAATTTTAAGGCAAGAATTAAAGATTTGAAGTTATTAATTGTCTTGTAGTGAGAGAGTAGTAGTTCCAGATACTGTAGATAGATCAGATGGAAGAGAATTACACCTGTAATTAGAGCTGTAGAGAATTACAGAATGGAGACAGAGGGAAGGCCAAGATTAGCCTGGAGAACAGGTGAGGATTAGTAGGTGAATATTATGTCAGAGAGAGAGAGAGGATGAAGCCAGTTGCTGGAGAAAGATTTAACCCAGAAAGGTAATTTTGAATTGGATTCAGATGATGGGAAGCCAGCGAAGGTGATGGAAGATGAAGGTCTTGGAGTGAAAGGGTTGTCTTGCTACAGCATTCTAAACTCCCTGACATTTAAAGAGTAGGAATTAAGAAAAACTATTAGTTGAAAGAGGAAGTAATGAACTCACAACTAAGGATTTCAGCATAGGCAGAGCTGATGTTAAGAGGACTTCTGGCCATATTTTAATGTGGTGAAAGACAGACAAGCCAGGGAGATATGAGAAGAAAGAGAAGGCCCTTGGTCAGCCATAGGATATCAGGCCTGGAGAGCAAAGTTCTCATCTGAGTTAAGAAGAATGGGAGTGGAGTCATGGATACAGAACAAAGAGGACTTATTATTATCCAGGAGGAGTTAAATCTGTGAAGCACTTAGTTGCTTACAGATACCTCATAGGCAGCTCTTAGAAAAACTTACAAGACATTAAAAATAAGAGGATTTGACATCCCACTGTCCAACTACATTAACTATTTACTGACATCTTGTTTTACTTTGTTACTGCTCTTGCTGCAAGTTGGTGGTATTTCCCTACAGTATTTACTAATGTAAAATGTTATGAATTCTGTTGTTTTTCCATCTATTAATTATTTTTTCCAGAGCTCTTTAACAACTGCAGTAAAAGACCCTATATAATCTTATAACATAGAAAGCAAAAGAGGTGTGATCTGGCTGTCCTTGAAGTCAGTGACAGAGTACAGGTAATCTTGGGGCTCAGAGCACTAGACTGGGATTCAGAAGATCTGGGTTCCCCGCTCTGTCTTTGACACTCTGTGAGCTTGGGCAAGTCACCTAATCTCTCTGCACCTCAGTTCCCTATCTTAAAATGAGGGTAATAATACTGACCTGCTTCACAGAGGTGTTGTGAGGACACATTAGTTAGTGTGTGTGAGGTGCCAAAAGCTTCAGATAAGATTGCCAAAGACAGACACAGACTAAACATCCAGCCAGGCTGCCTGAAGGACCTAGCTAGAGATTGGTCTGCATGGCACTCCATTTGCAAGGAGGTTCCATCCCTGTGGGGATTTGCCCTGAGGTGCTGAGCTACTTCAGTTGAGCACCATAGAAAAGTCTATAAATAAATAGCAGAACTCCCATTGACTTTAAACAGGAGCAGGATAGGGCCCTGATTTGAGCTACCAGTATATTGATGAATTGACTACCAGTGAAAAATAAATGTACAAAATGTAAGGATAATAGACCATTCAGCCTAATGAGCTAGTGTATTGGCACCCCCCCCCCCTCTGTTACATGACTCAGGATTTGGAGCTTCCTGCTCTTTACTTTAATGATGAACTGTTGTGGGGCCTAGTACCCCATTGGCTGGATCTGATTCCATGGTGAACACTTCAAGCCTTGGTGGAGCTCACTTCAAACAGGAACATGAAGTTTGGAGCACCCACAGTGGAACTTGAGACTGTGGGCATCAGCTGATACAGAGACGTCTTCATCTTGTAAACAGGCATAATTGTCACGAAAGGTTGAGAACCACTGGCTGGAGGCTAAGTAGGATCTATAGATCAGCTGCTTCCCTTGACAACACAATAGTCTCCTCCTGATACACAACAGCAATAACGCGTTCTGAAAGGAGGCATTAACAGGGATAAAAGAAGGGTTTTGCGAGTAATAAATACAAGGTTATTACTTTCTAAACCCATCCATAATCACTCGGTATCGGCCTCTTTGAGGGTCAGATTGCTTCAGCGGACACATTAATTTTATGGTGCATTTTACTAATTATTAACTTCCTTTTTCTCTTGAGCCTGATACTTCAGTTCCACGCCTCCTGTCAAAGAAAGGCATGATCTGAATTGCTGTGTGCTGCATGCCCCCTTGTCATAACTTCCATTATTCTACACCATGCCCTTGTGTAATGTCAGAATTAATTGCATGCTTTTCAACAGGCATTTTAAGACACACATGAACCTAATGAATTATGTTTTGCTAAAATGAATGAACGAGTACTAATCCTGTGTTAAGCTGCAAAGAATAGAGGAAAGTATTGGATCAAGGATCAAGGTAGAGATAGTCATTTAGTGTGTCCCTTTCTGAGTGATAGATGTTTTGCTTTGTGGGAACTGTTTTGCCTCGGGTTTTACAAAAATGATGTGAGTATTGTTATATTTTTCACATTGAAATTTCTTTCGATCAAACTTGCCACCATGACAACTTAGGCACAGCAGGATCGTTTACATTTTGTTTTGTTCTTTTTGCCATTCCGCCGCTGTGTAGATTAGGATACATGATAAGCAGCCCTTAAAAATGAATGAATCCTAATGATCCTTATACATCCTCTTTCTTAATGGAGCATACAACACATGGGGTGGAGAGGGAGCCCTCCTTGGAGAATAATGCTTAGACAATTATCAAGATAAGGCCTAATAGACTTCAGGGTCGTGATATATCTGGGAGGTTGAATCAATTATCCAATGTGACATCATTAGTGATGCAACTGCAGCCTTTCTAATTAATACTTGCCAGAGATGGAAGGAAGATGTTCTGTTAACTGGCTCTTGCTAACCAACTACTGATCACTTCTTACTGAAAATTAAACTATTCACTATTTATTCAGAGTAATATCACCTCATAAAAAAAAATTCTATAGCTATATGTTGGCACAGCAGACCCGACTGACAGAACTGAGAGACAGAAAAGCTTTTTATGCCGGATGGAAACAGAGAGAGTAACAGGCGAAGGAAAGCTTTTGGTGTCCAGAAACATAAATAACCAATCTTTGAAGTCTCAAAAGGTGGCGTATGGAGAAAGTGAAAGGCCTTTGATGTTATGTTGTCATTAAAAGCGATCTTTGAGGCCTCTACATTTCAGACGTGTTGCTAAAGAGGTAGCAAGCTCAGCCCCAGTGGATGGGGAGCAGCTGGCATTACTCAACAATAACCTCCTTTAGCCACTTAGCGGGCACTACATGCTAAGGGAAGTCCCAAACATTACTCCACCACCACAATGCTAGTAACTACAGTGACTGCGTCTACACTAGCAAGCTGTAATTCTCCACTGGTGCAGCTCCACCAGTGGTAGCGACATTGGAGACTGGAGTGTGGACATGGTTTATGGCTTTTTACCAGCATGTGTGAGAACTGACTAATTTTAAAAAAATCAGTTTGTAATAAACATCCCGTAAATAGTATGTCCTCACATTTTTTAAAAAATTCCTTCTTTAAGTGAGTTTTTCCATTGGGGTTTTTCTGCTCATGTTTCTTTTTATAAACAAGGGAGAAACTAACCAGCTACACAGGGACAAAGTGAAATTGCCTGTACACAAAATGCTGCCAATGCATAACATAAACAAACTGGAAAATAGAATAATAATGCTCACTGACTTCTGTCCCTGACAGTGACCTTTAGACTAAAACTTTCAGACAGAAAAGTGATTTTGCAAGGGGATGGCATGCTTTGATTGACACCTGGGCGGCAGACAGATGGTAATTACCTGAGTTGAAATGTAGGGCTCAATCCTACAACTTGCTGAGCACTCCCAACCCCTAAAGTCACCAGAGACAAGTTGCAGGTTTGGGCCATTAGCCAGCATACCAGGATTAATTCTGATTGACAGTTCAGGCTTCCACGGAGTCCTATATTCCACATTGACACTGTAGCATGATTAAGGCTGGGATTTTCAAAGGTAAGTAAAGGAGTAAGGCAATTGACTCCCCTTCACTTTTAATAGGAGCCAGTCACCTAAGATCCTTAGATGCCTTAGATAATCCCAGCATAAGGTTCTAATAGCACTACCGCTGGCCTCTCCAAAGATGGGTACGATACTTGAACATACATTAAGGAACATGTGAAACAGAGATGTCCTAAAACTCTGAATGGGATGAAAAAATCCCAAGGTTTCCAGTCTCTCGCTTTGATTAATTAAAAGTCACTGTGAGAAGCCTGACATTTCATTCTTCAATCAGGTGCTTTCTTTGTCACAACTTAAATAAAACATTTTAATAACCAAAGGGGGAAAAATAATTTCCCTGGCTGCTATTCAGGAGCCCATTCCAAAAATCTCCCCTTAGCCATGTTGGCTTTTTGTCAAAGAATAATTTAAGTGGCATCTGATGGAGTCTTTCTACTTGTGCCACTCTCATATCTTGCCAGAAAGTCTGCCATCTCAAAATACACCCTGGTCGTATTTTTGTTAAATGTCAGTTGACATCACTTTTTATTCCTTTTTGGAATTCGCAGCATCAACTAGAGCCCATCCACGCACCATCAATGTTGAATTTGTTTTTGTTGTTTTCCCGTTAGGTTTCACCAGCGGCACAGCAGATGCAGCCCACTCAGACAATACAGCCGCCTCAGCCCACCGGGGGTCGCCGGAGGAGGGTGGTGGATGAAGACCCAGATGAGAGGCGGCGAAAATTTCTGGAAAGGAATCGAGCGGCTGCCACACGCTGCAGACAGAAGAGGAAGGTCTGGGTGATGTCACTGGAAAAGAAAGCAGAAGAACTCACCCAGACAAATATGCAGCTTCAGGTGTGAGCTACTGTCTATATCCCCAAGACATAGAGGCACTGTTTACATTCAAGGGCATTTGGTACACCACCAGCTCCTGGTTGTCATATGTGCTACCGCTGCACATTAGATTAATAATGAGAACACAGACATACTTAAAGTTGACCAATCAAGATATACACTTGTAAATGAAAAACACATTTTAATTTCAGCAAAACCAGCCAGGAAAAGCTTGGGATTCAGAGGCTTTACTGGACTGAGTCATATATTTATTTATTTTTCTTGTCACTCTTTTTATTTTTTTTTAAGTGACCGTAACTCAGCTATAAAAGGCTTCTTCAGAAAAGGGTATGCAGCTAGTCCTAATTCAAAGACAGCGGACACGATTATAAATAGAATGGCCCGGTGGTAAGAAAAAGAAGGGAACAGAATATAAATATAGTCTGAAAGCGATAAGTGGTCAAAGTGCAGGCAGCCTCTGCACCAAAGGCACCTTGATTTTGTCTGATTAACGGCTGCTCTTGCAGGTTGCTAGGAGTCAAAAGCCCATGCCTACTATGGCCCTCATTTTAAATATGGAGGCATGGCTTATCTTAAGCAGAGTAGACTCTGCTCTGAAAAAGTTGTAGCTTTTCACACTGGGACTCATCCCATCCTTAGCAGCAATGGCACATTCCAGAATCTAGATGAGAGCAGCCATGTATTGTATTGTGGAACTCAGAGAGCCATATTTGGTCTGTGGACCATGTTTTGGCCTCCACTGGTGGCACCGGGTTTTCTAAAGGGATTAAAGTACTGAAGAAAGGGGTTCTGGGGGTGATGATGAACAGCTAGCTCACAGCACATGCTGGTTGGCATCAGTACATCTACAAGCCAAGTTGCATTCCGTGAAGGGAAAGTTAAAAAAGAATTACCAGAATCATAGAATCGTAGGACTGGAAGGGACCTGGAGACGTCTTCTGGTCCAGTCTCCTGCACTCATGGAAGGAATAAGTATTATCTAGACCATCCTGATAGGTGTTTGTCTAACCTGCTCTTTAAAATCTCCAATGATGGAGTTTCTACAACCTCCCTGGGCAATTTTTTCAGTGCTTAACCACCCTGACAGGAAGTTTTTCCTAATGTCCAACCTAAACCTCCCTTGCTGCAATTTAAGCCCATTGCTTCTTGTCCTGTCTTCAGAGGTTAAAGAGAACAATTTTTCTCTCTCCTCCTTGTAATAACGTTTTATGTACTTGACAACTGTTATCATGTCCCCCCGCAGTCTTCTTTTCCACAGACTAAATAAACCCAATTTTTTCAGTCTTCCCTCATAGGTCATGTTTTCTAGACCTTTAATCAGTTTTTTGCTCTTCTTCCGACTTTCTCCAAATACTCCACATCTTTCTTGAAATGTGACCCAATTTGACTCATATTTAGACTGTGATCCACTGTGACCCCCAGATCTCTTTCTGCAGTACTCCTTCCTAGGCCGTCATTTCCCATGTGTGCAACTGATGTTCCTTCCTTAGTGGAGTTCTTTGCATTTGTCCTTATTGAATTTCATCCTATTTACTTCAGACTATTTCTCTAGTTTTTCCAGATCATTTTGAATTTTAATCCTATCCTCCAAAGTACTAGCAATCCCTCCCGGCTTGGTATCATCCTCAAACTTTATAAGTGTACTCTCTATGCCATTATCTAAATCATTGAACAGAAACAGACTGAGAACTGATTCCTGCGGGACCCCACTTGATATGCCCTTCCAGCTTGACTGTGAACCAGTGATAACTACCCTCTGGAAATGTTTTTCCAATCTGTTATGCACCCAATTTTTAGTAGCTCCATCTAGATTGTATTTTCCTAGTTTATTAATGAGAAGGTCATGTGAGACAGTATCTAAAGCCTTACTAAAGTCAAGATATACCACACCTACTGCTTCCCCCCAATCCCCAAGGCTTATTACCCTGTCAAAAGAAGCTATTAGGTTGGTTAGATATGATTTGTTCTTGACAAATCCATGCTGACTGTTACTTATCACCTTATTACCTTCTAGGTGTCTGCAAATTGATTGCTTAATTATTTGCTCCATTACCTTTCCAGGTATCATATTGCTTCTATATAAATCCATGGTATGCCCACATCTTGAATACTGCGTGCAGATGTGGTCGCCCCATCTTAAAAAAGATATACTGAAACTGGAAAAAGTTTAGAAAAGGGCAACAAAAATTATTAGGGTATGGAACAGCTTCCGTATGAGGAGATATTATTAAGATTGGGACTTTCAGCTTGGAAAATAGACAACTAAGGGGTATATATAGAGGTGTATAAACTCATGAGCGGTGTGGAGAAAATTAATAAGGAAGTGTTATTTATGGCTTCCCATAACACAATCACTAGGGGGTTACCGCATGAAATTAATAGACAGCAGGTTTAAAACAAACAAAAGGAAGTGTTTCTTCACACACTGCACAGTCAACCTATAGAACTCTTTGCCAGAGGATGTTGTGAAGGCCAAGATTATAACAGGGTTCAAAAAAACAACAGATAAATTCACAGAGGATAGGTCCATCAATGGCAATTAGCCAGGATGGGCAGAGGTGGTGTACCTAGGTGTACCTAGCCTCTGTTTGCCAGAAGCTGGGAATGGGCATCAGGGGATGATTACCTGTTCTGTTCATTCCCTCTGGGGTACTTGGCATTGGCCACTGTCAGAAGACAGGATACTGGGCTAGACGGATCTTTGGTCTGACCCAGTATGGCCGCTCTTATGATCATAGGTACTGAAGTTAAGGGGACTGGTCTGTAATTCCCTGAGTTATCGTTATTCCCCTTTTTTATAGATTGGCATGATATTTTCCCTCTCCTATCTTACTGGACTTTTTGAAGATACTTTCTAATCACTCAGATATCGCCTCAGTCAGCTCCTTGAGTATTTTAATGTGTATATCATCAGGCCCTGGTGATTTGAAAACATCTAACGTGTCTAAGTAATTTTTAACTTGTTCTTTCCCTATTTGAGCCTCTGATCCTACCTCATTTTCACTGGCATTCATTAAGTTATACATCAAATCACTACTAACCTTTTTGGTGAAAACTGAAACAAAAAAGTCATTTAGAACTTCTGCCATTTCCACATTTTCTGTTATTGTTTCTGCCCCCCGCCCCCCCTCCCATTGAGTAATGGGCCTACCCTGTCCTTGGACTTCCTCTTGCTTCTAATGTATTTGTAGAATGTTTTCTTGTTACCCTTTACGTCTATAGCTAGTTTAATCTCATTTTGTGCCTTAGCCTTTCTTTCCATCTTTCCTTTGCACCAGGTTAGTTTTCAGTGGTGCCTTTAATATTGTCTCCTTGAGAAACTGCCTGGTCTCCTGAACTCCTTTATCCCTTAGATTTTCTTTCCATGTGACCTTATCCATGAGTCCTTGAAGTTTGTTATAAAGTATAATTTTTGAAGTCCATTTTCCTTATTGTGATGTTTTCATTCCCTCCTTTCTTTAGGATCATGAAACCTATCATTTCATGATCACTTTCATCCAAATTGCCTTCCACCTTTATAGTCCCCACCAATTCCCCCCGTTGGTCAGAATCAAGTCTAAAATGGCTGTGCCCCAGGTTATTTCCTCTACTTCCTGAAACAAAAAGTTGTCTCCAATACAGTTCATGAATTTATGGGACATTTTGTGTTTTGCCGTATTACTTTTCCAACAGATGAGTGGGTAAAGTCCCCCATTACTACCAGGTCTTCTGTTTGGGCTATTTCTGTTATTTGTTCTAGAAATATCTCAACCACTTCTTCCTGATTTGGTGGTCTGTAGTAGACCCCCTACCATGACATCACTCCTTTCCCCCCCCCCTTTTAATCTTTATCCAGAGACTTTCAACTGGTCTGCCTCTCACTTCCTTCTGGATCTTAAAACAAGTGTATTCTTGATGTACAATGCAGCACCACTTCCTTTCCCTACCCCACCCCACCCTTCCTCTCGTTCCTGAATAAGCTGTACCCCTCCACCAGTATTCCAGACATGAGACTTATCCCACCAAGTCTCAGTGACACCGTGTGACAGGATCCCTAGGGTACAACTGTAACTGGGGTACCGATGTACCCACTTAACCCTCCAGTCTGGTCTGTCTCTCACAATGCTTTGCTAGTGACAAGCAACAAATCCCTCCATGCACTGTTATCACTCAGTACAACAACACACAGAGCCCCACATCCAGCTAAATTGCATGAATGCTCCCTGAACCACTCACAAATCACACATAGGCACCAGCAAATCTCCCAAGCCCACATCCTTGCACCCAGAACTGTACCATCTTGCCCTGGTCAGAAGCCTGACCAGTATAAGTTTATTATCCAGTCTGACCCTTCCTCGATGTGGAGAGTACACACACTAGCCTTTGTAAACTTAGCTGAGAATTCCCAAGCACTTGAAGCAAAACACTGTTTTAGGTAAAATATAAAACAGGTTTATTAACTACAGAAAGATAGATTTTTAAGTGATTATAAGTGGTAGGCACAAAAGGTCAGATATAGTTCCAAAGAAAATAAAAGCGAAGTGCACAGTCTAAATCTTAAACCTTATTAAGCTAGGCAGTATTTCAATCAAGCAGTTTTCCTCACCCCACTGGATGTTGCAGATAGGTTATAGTTCTTAATACATAGGCTGCCCCTTTAAGCCTGGGACCAGTCTCCTCAGTTCAAGTCTTTGTCTTCCCAGCATTCTTGTTGCTTCCAGCACAGGTGGGGGAGGAGAAAGGCAAAAGCATGATGCCAATGTCACCTATTTTGTATACTCAGTCCATTTGCCTGGAAAACACTAGCCCCAACATGTCCTGGTGGGCTTTGCTGAGTCACAGAGATGAATAATGCCCCACTGTGTGATGCGTGCACAACCCTCTTGCAGCATTGTAAATCCCTTGATTACAAATCTCCTGCTGATTAATGGTCATTTAACACCTCCTGGGAGTGAGTTACCTCCTTTGTTGTCACTGGAGAACTAGCAGAGGAGACACTAAAACTTACAACATATTTCAGTGTAATACAGCAAAATCGTATAACTTTACACACACTAACGATATACATATTTTGACAGAAAAATGGGTTTCAGCAGATCATGACCTTTCATATGCTATCTTACATGGCATGCTTTGTATGAAATATATCATAATTATATGACAGGGTCAATATGGGTATTTTGGGGTGCTGCTTTGAGTTAGAGTGCCACACACCTATTAAGTCATAATTCAGTTTATGTACTAATTCTTCCAGTTCTTCCCCATACGCTTTGCATTTATTTATAGACATCATTGCATCTGTCACCATAAACCCAAAATGGTCAGATATCAGTGCCTTTTCAAAAATATTTTCTTAGTTCTGAATGCAGTGAAGTTTTTTAGAATTGTTTTCAGGTTCTTAGATTTGAAACTTTGCAAGGCTGTTATGTTGCATATATACCCCTGGAATATCCCCTATACCAGGGTGAGCTTCCCATAGCTGGCTACCCCAGCATTAGGAACATTTTGTACCAGCAGAGCAGCAGAAAGGAGCCACAATGTTGCCGAGGATCAGTCTTGTGTTGCCAACAGTTTAGTTTTGAAAAGTAAAGAAGAATTGGGGGGGGGGGGCTGTTCTTAGTTTTTGTATATTTTAAAAAATTAAATGCCTAGGCCTTTTGGGATAGGTGTAAAGAAAGGAATCCCCTTTTCCTTCCTAACTATACACCCTGTTTCTATTGCTTATGTGGTGTTTTTCATCTATGTGTGAAAGAGAGAAATCCATAGAAATCTCCTTGGCTCTACCAATGCTTTATAATCACCAGCTGGTGGGGATTGATGTAAGTGGAAGTTTCTGGAGATAAATTGGACAATCATTAAAAAACAAATGTGTTTTTTTAATGTGAAATCAGACTGTCCTAGGAGTTGTTAAATTTACAGACACAACCTCAGTCAAAATTGGGATTAGAACAGATCAGGTGGGAGCAATTCTTAGACAAACCCAAACTCCTTTAATTTTAAGAAGGAACCAATCCCTGCACTCAGTTAATTAAGAAAACAAGGTTTCACTACTTGGTAAATTTTAAATAGTTGTTTTGTGGCAAACTAATCCTTTTTGTACCAAAAGGCATTTTGACCATATAGTATGACAAATTACATTATATAAATCTACAAATTAAAATACAGTTACTGGGAAATCACTGAAATATGTTTTTACTATATATTACTGTATTTCTATGTCTGTGGTTGTTGAGAGGGCTCTGGATAAGTGGGTCTAACATACCAGGGATGAGGGAGCTATGGTGTACCGTGAAATCGCAGGGACGAGTAATATTTCTACAAATCACCACCCACACTATCTAATGAATCTTTTCCCTCTCTGATTCTATGTATGATTCTATAAGCCTTACCCATAATAATGAAGAGTCCAGATTTGCAAGCAAGATAAGATTACCTTATTTTTTTTAAAAGGCAAAATGTCACATTTTAGATCAAATTAAAACCTGGAGCAAGGATTTTTTTAAAATTAAAAATGTCTTTGTTAAGGCTGTTTTATTTAACATTTGTTTTATTTCCCATCATACCAGGCACTGTCTTAAGTAAACGTCTCTTTTTCTTTTTCCCTAGAATGAGGTTTCCATGTTGAAAAATGAGGTGGCACAGCTGAAACAGTTATTGTTAACACATAAAGACTGTCCAATAACAGCCATGCAGAAAGAGTCGCAAGGATATATAAGTAAGTAACTGGTGTATTTCCATGGTCTGCAATCATTCATAAGAACAGCAATCAAAGGTACCAGTCCCTTCCTCCAGCCATTCAGTACTTTCATTTAAACCACTTTTTCTGAACATCACAGAATTAAGGTTTTAAATGAAATACCTAGGGGGTGAGCAGATAAATGTAAAGGAGCACTCTGAAGACTGTTATATACTCTAATCCTGCAATTGATTGCTTGAAGGCAAACTACTGCATTTGCCAGGAGACTGACTTCTGCTGGATTGGGCCTGTATGTTTTAATGATTATAAATTTGCCAAATAAACTTATGTATTTACCAAGCACCAACCAAAAATGGCCATGGTGTGGTTCAAGCATAAAATAAAACTAGTCTCTACGCCATGGTGCTTGAAGCAATGGCTCTGCGCCTGCAATGAGATGCACACAGATAGATGCTCGTTCCCCTGCAGAGGAGCCCCAGTGAACTCAGTGCTCCATTCTGACAAATGTATGACAGGCAACAATGCTGGTGGATCCAGTAAAATACCTCAGAGTGGATCCTTAACATGTACTTTGGTAAATGGTGTAATGGTGGAACCCAAAAGAGTCTAATCACAGAAAGAAAAACTAAGCAAGAATAAATTACAAACATTTTCCTCCAATGAAAATAATACCATACTCCGAACTTGGTATGTCTGAGGTACGCAATTTCTTCTTCAATCTCTTCTTTAATATTCATCCATCATTAAAAAAGAAAAAGTTAATGAAGATACTGTAGCTAACTAGAGAGAGAAACAATCCAAGTGGACAAACTGCACATGTAGGAACAGGTGTTCTGCTTTGCTGAGTTTCTGCTCAGCATGGCATAGGGAGATTTCTATAACTCCCTGCTTCTCTGCCTGGCTCCAGAATAGGTTAGAGCAGCCTGAGAGCTGTTCTCATAGAATCATAGAATATCAGGGTTGGAAGGGACCCCAGAAGGTCATCTAGTCCAACCCCCTGCTCGAAGCAGGACCAATTCCCAGTTAAATCATCCCAGCCAGGGCTTTGTCAAGCCTGACCTTAAAAACCTCTAAGGAAGGAGATTCTACCACCTCCCTAGGTAACGTATTCCAGTGTTTCACCACCCTCTTAGTGAAAAAGTTTTTCCTAATATCCAATCTAAACCTCCCCCATTGCAACTTGAGACCATTACTCCTCGTTCTGTCATCTGCTACCATTGAGAACAGTCTAGAGCCATCCTCTTTGGTTCTAATATATGCCAGATGGCAATACTCCCCTAAAGCAAAAAACAGCCAGAGTTCAGTGTGCTCCAGCCATATCCCCAACATACATGCACACACACACACCCCTCACCCCCCTCACTCCCGCACTGGTGTCTCCAGGAAGAGTTGCACATGTGCCAGCTATGCCAGCTCTATGCCCTCTGGGAGTTTCTTTACATTAGGAGAATCATCAATATGGGAAATAGGGCCCGATTCCATCCTCGCTGCACCAAAGTGAATAAGGCCTAGTATTAGTATTAGTCCTAAGGACAATGGGATTTCATTCTTTACTACTAAGTCTTGCTTATATTAATGTTTCTGTGCTGCATTGCATTTTAATGCATATTTCAATCCCTTCTGCTGCAATAAATAAAGCATTTAAGCACCCAGTTACGAACTCTTGTAATTTTAATCACAAGTCTTGTGGTATTTGGCCTTTAAGAAAAAGTCCCAGCTCCTAGAGTCAGGTTATTACATGACTCTCATTTTTAAAAGGGAGTAAGTTTCTAGCCCTCAAAAGCTTGAAAATGTGAACCTTAAAGGCTCTAAAAACCTCAAAGGCAAACAAACAAACAAAAAACCCTCCATATCTACTATTGTTAAAATCTCATGATTTTGAATTATTGGAGTTGGCAGGACTGCCTCCTTGGTGGTCCATCTTCTATTTAACAGTACTGTAATACATCACAGGTGTTCAACATGTACACATCATTTTAGTTTGTGTGTTCTTTTTTTCCCAGGTCCTGAGAGTAGTCCTCCTGCAAGCCCCGTCCCAGCTTGCTCACAACAGCAAGTCATCCAGCATAATACCATTACAACTTCCTCTTCCGTCAGCGATGTCGTAGGAAGCTCCACTCTCAGTCAGCTTGCCAGTCATAGAACAGACATGAACCCAATTCTTTAAAACGGATTGGTCAGAAACTGCTATGGGAGAGTGGTAGCATAATCAAATGTCCTTGTGTTAAGGACATTTTCAACACTAACTCAGCCCTGGAAGACTCCTCAGTCCTTGGAAGACTCTGGCTTTCATTTTTATAGTTATTAAAATATGCCTTTTATACTTAGTTACAAAAAGGGAGTTATGCAATTAATATGCTATCAGCTTGGGAAATGCTTTGGTGCTTTCTCCAATTTTTTGGTACCAGTTACTTGTTTATAAACTGAAATGTTTCTGTACATAGTTGTGTTTCCTTCTTACCAGTCTAGCCCGAGGCCTCAGAATCATGGAGTTTTGTTAAACGGCAGCTTGTTAGCCAAAGTCATACATAGCTAACTAGGAATAATTACGCTATATAGATATTCAGGGAGTCTGGTGATAGCACATGAGAGAGTGAGTTAGCTTTACAATATCATCAGAACCCCACTCTGTATTCAGAGCCTCTTTCAGAGAAAAGAGTAGTTATATAATACATGGATATCAGAACAAATTCTAATCCCAGGTAATATGCCCTCTTGTCTTGCTTTCCTCTTTCATTTCCCTATTGTCCCTCTTCTAGTTGAGCTCTCTCTTTTGTCCTTCAGTTGTCCTTGCATCTTCCCTCTCTAAACTCTGTGGCTCTGTCTCCTTCAAGCTTCCTCCTGTCTTCGCATTCCAAGTCTCTCTTCTCCTTTTTTCTTCTGAGAATACTAATGAAGAAGAAAAGACTTTATACCCAATTTATATTCCCCTCCCCCTCCCTGTGGAAAAAAACTGTTGGCATGGTCACTGCTTTCAATAGCCCTTCACCCACAGCTGGGCTGCACTGAACTTTTGCTTTTTAAAAAAGAAATATGCAGGAGTTTAATGCTCCTGATTTAGTGTTTTAATAAACAGTGAAAGTAGTTTAGCCACAGGTGATGCACGATTGAAAGCCAGCTGTGCTGGTGCTAGGGAGAAGGAGCCTTGCAAGCTTCTGTTGTAAATGTCCATGGCAGAGTACAAGGATAGCAAATCACACCTGTTTATTACAACTGTTTTTTACACTGCCAATTGTTAATGTAGAAAAGCCATGTAGTATATAATAATTCAGAAAGGTTCTATTCATTAAACCAGTGACATTGTTCCATCATCAACTGCTAATAGCCTAAGATTTATATTTCATTTATAGCCCATTAAATCAGTTTGACCAGTGAGGAATAGGTTATTGTTAACTACCAGGAAAAGACCAGTTCTTCACAGCTGATTTTTTAAACATATGTGGGACAGATCCTTAGCTGGCATAGATCAGTGTAGCTCCGTTCACATAAGTGATGCTATTATCCTAATTTAACTAGCTGAGGATCAGTCCCAGTATGACATTAAAAGCACTTTTTAGCTGCTGTATACTACAAGAATGCTGTAAATTCTGCTATATGCTGTGGATGAAATTCACCCTATGCAGAAGGTCAACAAAAGGCCGAGGCACTTCTTGTATCCTAATTAAGCCCAATTTTGAATGCTTAGGCCTGGTAGGCCTTGTACTGGCCCTCTGCACAGAGGTGGCTTTCACCCTTAGATAGTACCAGTCACATATGGGAAATCAAGCATCAAAAGCACAGTAGATAACAGCCAGTTAGTTATATTATTTTTCAGTATGTTTAGACCTGATTCTGCTCCCACTGAAATCAGTGGCAAAAATCCCATTGACTTCAATGGGAGCAGGACCAGGCTCTTACTCTGTTGTGATAAATGTTTGTGACTGCATTTTTAAAAAAAAAAACAAATGCTAATTAACATTACTCCTGGCAAATACTCTACTGCTAAGCACTCTTCATTCTCAAGCTGAGTTGTTTTCCTCAAAGGTCGTTTCATTGTTTTTAGAGGAATAATAGTTTTTTAAAGGGTGGTTTTTATTTAAAGAAACAACAACCAAACAAATGAAGGCCTCTCCCTCCCGCTTCCTCCCCTCCCCCCTCCGCACCATGAAGCACTGTAGTGATTAGAGCCCATTTTGAAAGGGAAAGCAATCGCTAAGGATCTTGAATCATCATTTCTGATTTAGTTTTTATCTTGGTAACTCAGTTAACTTTTTATCCGTATTCTTAAACAACTCTCTTTCCATTTATGCAAATATTTTTGGAAGAAGAATTTTGAGTGTACAGTATAAATCATGACTTGATTATATAGTCTAAGAACCAAAACAATTAAGAAAAAAAACAAATATAAAGGATTTTCTATTATATTTTAGCAAACATATACTTTTAAATATTGAATCTGTAATTCATTTTAAATATTGAATCTGTAATTCATTTTTAAAGTCCAATTGTAATAGCTGAATGGTTTTGCTTCCTCATAGCTACTAAGGAAACTTTTGTTCAAATATACAGCTTTAAACATAAAGTTCCAGTTGAAGCTCCGTTATAAAAAACAGGAGGTATTATCGGTCCAAATTTCATGCCTCACCATAATCCCTGCCCCACCTCACTTCCCCGCAAAAATGCCATCATAGTATTAATTTAGTTTAAATCTTTTTTTTTTTTTTTTTTGCATGGATAGCACTTAAATACATTATAAAAGAACTGTTGATAATAGAAAAACAAATGAGCTACACTGCACTAGAATTAAGATTTGGTTTTACTTTTGTTCAGACTCAGCTGAAATATTTAGCTGTTAAACTGAAAGCCTCTACAGTAAAAAAAGAAAAAAAATCTTGCCTGAGTTTTGTTAAATCCAGCAACTTGACAGTTTGACTGATGTATATTATATATAGCTCGATTATGTCTTTTTTTAATGCTAACTAGGCAAGTCAACGATGCATTTGCCTAAATGTGTAATTATAACTAACTGTCTCCTCTCTATACTATTGGCCTATAGGTATAATTGTTATTAGTGATGTGGAAATAAGTAAAGGATGAAAGCTATTTGCTATTGCTTCTTGTAACTCTAAGTGCAAGATTCACAGGCCAAAACAACACGCAGCATATTGATATTAGGTATATCACTAAAAGGACCAACCATACCACTCAGCTTTCACTGCTCAACAGATTAACGTCCATCATGCTAAAAATATGCTTACTTTTTGGAGGACTGACCCTGCGGCCTTTATTTAGGCAAGTAATCCTTACAAGTCATCTCACTGGAGACTCTGATGTGTAAGGGCTGCAGGAACAGGGCCTATGTCTTTCTCCAGAGAACATCTCCTGTTTAGCAGAAGCAGCTTGTTTTTCAGTTCTGGTATTCTAAATCCACTTTCTGTGCTGTTTCATTCAAGGATAAATTCTAGTTTTCCCTGGGCTACTACTGGAGACTGATATGTGTTACACCTGCCTTTCTTCAACCTATTGCAGCCATCATCCAAATCACTGCCAGTGAGCTATCAGAATGGCTCCCCAGCCTCATTTCATGGGAGTTAACAGTACAGATGGATTATCCTGGCCATGTTTCTCATTCAAAAGAAGCATCCACATGTTAAACATTTCTATGTACAGCATCGCTCACTGTGCGACATTGAAAGAAAGTATGTTGGAAACCCCAGCCATGGATGAATGCAATACTTTCCCAAAAGTGCTGTGTTGTGATTCAAACATTTCATCCCCCTGAGTCAATTTATGCAAGCCATATTCATAACACCGCCTGTGGGAGACATGTTGTGTTTCTAGGACAATGCTGAGGAGGAGGATGTAGAAAATTTCTTGCTGTTTGGAGTTAATTCATGCAGTATACCTAAATGTATGCAGCTCATGTTCTGAATAGTGGAAAGTCAATGGTTCAACTTCAGGTGATTACTTGCCTCAGTGTATGTGGATTTTAGCATGTTAACTGATCTTGTCCTGTTAACTAACAAAACCAGCTGTAACTGTTGTCAAAAACCTGTCTTTTGGGGGATTTGTATTTTTTTAAGCAACAATATTAAGTGTTTAAAACAGCCTTTTAGTTAGCATAGAGTGTGCTTTTTAGCAGCTAACAACACATTTTTTTAAAAAAAAGTATATAGTGAATTTATGAAAATTCATGAGGACCAAAGCAAAATTTAAACAGGAATCTATTAATGTAGTATTCACATAGAATTTTATAAAGTATTTATTAATAAATGTTATTTTAACACATTCCATTTGAACAGTATTCTTGTATGGAATCTGGTTTTTTTTAAAGTTACAATATTAGTTTTGCAATAAACTACTCTAGATGTATGTGTATCGTAATCTTTTAGGGTCTCGAGCGGAAGTCGTCCATCTAAGATGGAAAGGTTTGCTGAGGTCTTTTGTACAGAAATTCCTAGGATTAATTGTTTTCTTTAAAGCAGCATCTGCTTTTTGTAACAACAAAAGTTATGAACTTACACTTGTTTCCTCTTTTTTTGAAAATGTGTTCTCTCATTTTAGAAAGCACAGGTAAGCTAAAGGGAAATAATACATAAAACTGGAAAGCCTGTCTTTACTAGGATGATTATATATATCACCAATGGAGATCTAATGCCATTCTTGCTTCTTTTCTAATATTACATAGTGAGTTGCACTATACTGCCTTACCATTGTCCCTTCTGTCTTTTACTAAGCAGTCTTGAGAAGCTTAGTTTAGACCATTGAAGCTCCATTATATATCAGATAAAATTATTGGAGAGGGAAGAAAAACTATTTTAATTTGTATAAATAAAAACTAAACAGTGCCTATAAAACAAAACCAGTTACAACTAATTAATATCTCAGCTCTACAGTTCAGTTATTTATATTATTTTACAATTGCACTTTAGCTCTCGCTCTCCCTTATTGAATCATTTAAATGTTTGCACCACATACATTTATATGCTTTCCCTGTTGGCATATCTATCGTTTGTCTGTCACACCCACCCAAATGGAGGACGGCTAAGAGAAGCTGAGTGCAGCCAATCTGCAACATGGCTTAGACTTTACACCTTCTTCATGATGGCATATAAATGTTTTATTATGCAAAGTACGTGAGGCAGCATCAAAGGTATATTTACTTATAGTTTATCTCATCCTGAGAACCAAAGTGTCCTGTATACTGTATGGCAGGAGACTGGCTCTTTTGTGCATTATACTGCCCTTTGACTGTTGTCCAGCCCATGATAGCTATTGAGCTGCAAAGATTACAATGGCCATACAATGTGTTTTGAATTTTGAGTCCATAAAATATAATGTTGCCTCGTAACTTAATAGGGGACAGCACCTTTAAAAAAAAAAAAAGACTAAAACCTAAAGACAAACAAAAGGAATAAAATCTCCCGTGAAAAAGCTCATTCATCTGAAGTAGTCACCAAAGATGATAAAGTTTGTGTTCACGTGTGACTCCTTCCTAGTGCTTGTGGTTATCTGGTTTTTATCACTGGCTTTATGCTTGGAGCTAAATTGCTTCCCAGGGCTTCTTTTCTTTTCTGTGAGTCTTCCATACCTTTCAAAACTACTTTTCAGCAAACTTTAAAGACAATGTAAGGCTGAAATGTCAGCGTGGGCTAAAAGATTAATTCTCTACATGGGAAGTCTGAGCCCTTTCCAAGGTTTTCCTTGGCTAGGAATCAATAATTGTGATCAGTGATATTTAGACCAATGTGTAATATCTGATATACAGGATCTGTAGGTCCTGTCTTAAGGCAAGCTAAGCATTGCTTATGTTAAGTTTCATGGTGCGGAACCATTTCAAAACCTTTGTATTATTTTATAATGTAGCGTTGGCCTTTTGTCACATCTCTAAACAAAATATTATCCTCTGAGTCTGCTTCACACACTGAAAATTGTAGCTTTCCAGCAATTGCAAGAGAAGGGGAAAACCAGTGTTGATAGTAAAGGGAAATTTTGAGGGGAAATGGATTTTCCATCCCTCTCCCCCTGGAGCCTGCTAAAAGATCCCTGGCAGGGACAACTTTTACCACGGCTCAGAAAGATACTTCTGAAAGGCAAACCATTTCTGCAGCCCTTCCTCAGGCAAAACTCAATGATGTTGATTGCCTGAGTAAGGACTTCAGGATTGGGACCCAGGTATTTCCCAATCCATATTCATGGGCTTCCCCTCCATATATTGCTCAATTTAAACACTGATCAGTTGCTTCTTTTAAATATAGTTACTATACAGGAACACTGATTTTTAAAGAAACTTTTAGCACTGCTTGGAGTAAGCCTAAACTATGGAAGTCTATAGATATATATTAAAAAAAAAAGACAAAAAGGTGCTGTCACTTTAAGTTTTGGGCTTGAGGTTGTTTGTATTGTACTAAAGGGTTTGTGTTTGTCTGTTTGTTTTATTCTGTAAAGTAACCACCTTCCCCACTGGAAGGAGAGAAATTTTTTTTTTTTTTTTTTGGTACATAAGTGTAAATAGGTGCTGCGGCATTTAATATGTTTAATTTTATGTTACGCTTTTTGTTGCGTCCTGAATACATTTATTGTTACAAATGGACAATGCGTTCATTGAAACTGTTCAACTAGTTCAGATTTTTACATCTCTTTCTCGCTAGAAGAGACAAGATTTTGTGCATTTGTACAAATGTTAATATCACTGCAATTCCAATATAATAAAGCACTCAAATGCAAACACTGCCTCGAATTTTGCTGCATCCATTTGTATGAGCGAGGAAGGTAGTGGACAGGGGAGAGGTGGTGGCGGGGCGGGGGGTGTCAGAAGATATCCTGCCTGAAAATAGGCTAAATTGGTCAGCAGAGTGTTTCTTTCTTAGCTTTCTCAGAGGTGGAGATACTGAAGGCTGCAAATCTGCAACATGCTGAGCCCCTCATCATTTACTGGCATCAGTGGAAGAAATTCATTCCTGTGCAGAGGCCCAGCATAAGTCCAACATTGCACGTAAGCCCTGTGTGGGATTCAAGTGCTGAACAGCTGTATGCTGGGCCTCTACGCACAGGTGAATTTCACCCACTGATCATGAGGGCACCCAGCACCTTGCAGGATCAAGTCTTAGGGTTGAATTTTTCTCCTGTGCAGAGGGCCTACCCTAGGCCTCAAAAAGTATGTTTACACAGCAAAGAAAAACCCATGGCCAGCCCATAGACACTGAGACTCTCCCACATTTCACGGTCCTAGAGCCCGGGCTCCGGCCTGAGCCCAGACGTCTACACAGTAATGAAACAGTCCTCCAGCCCAAACCCAGTGAGCCCAAGTCGCCTGGCACAAGCCAGCCGCAGAAGTCTGGTTGCTGTGTAGATGGACCCAAAGTGTTTCTAGGCCTTGTATGAGCCTTCTGCACAGGGCTGAATTTTCTCCTGAATTACTATATGCTCCTTATCCCAGCAGAATTGTATGAGCTGCCTCTACTCTTCCTTGTCAGTAAATTTTTTATATCTGAATCATTTAAAATTAGGGTGAGCCTGCCTCTGCAGCAGCAAACCAAGCTTCAGGGGAATCCCTGTGCTTGCCTGGCAATAACTCCAGTAAGAAATGAGCAGGAGAAAGCTCTTTCAAGAGCTGAAAGTCTGAGAAGACTTTGCTTATGGTCTTTCTCTCTCTTTCCAAAGGTTGATCCTGACCAGCAATGCCAGCCACCCCAAAAAGGGACAGGGAGAAGTTAGGGCCATGCAGCACGCTCCCACCCCCTTTGCAATGGCTTTCAGAGTTCACTGACTGTGCAGGAGGGCACATCCTCTCTTTAAGGATGGACACAGTGTTTGTGCTCCCCAGAAACTCAGAGGCACAACGGCTCCGAGAGCTGCTAACAGGGCAGGACTGTTCTGCATTGACACCAAAGCAGGGCTCTATGCCACAGTTTAGCCTCTGCCTGTCCAGCAAGACTGCAATGTTTAGTCCCAAATTACTAAAAAGCAGGGTCATACCTTTAAAAATAGCTTGCCTCTCATGAAGACACATCACAAGACTATTACTGTCAATGTGGTTATATTTACATCTAACAACATGAGCTAGGAGACTTATACTTATTGCGAGGCATCACAGTCCTAGACAGCCCAATCCTTGGTTTCCTTCAAAGAACCAAAACCAGATTGTGTTGTATTCATTCCTGTTCTGCACTAGACACTGTTACGATTCATCTCTCAATGATATTCCATGCAACATGCATCTAATAAAAAGTTACACTTTTTAAATAAAATTCTCAATATTGCCTGTGCCTTCCTCGATCTGGGGGGCAGCTGAGACCCAATCCAACTCTAAGTGCAAATTGGATTAGCCACAGGTTGCTCTAATTTTCAGCTGCTGCTCCCTACAGATTGTTCCACCAGCCAAAGATTGATAAATCCCACTGTACTTTGCTTCAGTCCCTTCTGCTGCTCAATACACCTCTGCCTGTGCCAGTACACCCCCTTGTCCTCAGCTGCCTGATTAAGACGTCTTTAAGTCCCACTGTTCATTTACATGTTAGGAAGGCCTAGGTGCTGGAAGTAGAGTGTGGGGGCGCTGCTGCACCCTCTGGCTTGAAGTGATTTCCATCATATAGAGGGTTTACAGTTTGGTTCAATGGCTCTCAGCACCCCCACTATACACATTGTTCCAGCACCTCTCTAGGAAGGTGTTCAGTACAGTACTACATAAAGAACTAACTATATTGTATGCCGTTCCTAACTGCAATATTAATGGAGAAACATGCCACTTGACTTCAAGAGACCCATGACCAGTGATGAATGATTATAGACCAGAGTAGGAGGAGGCAATAAGTTGACCACAGTATACCCAAATGAATGTCCACAAATCTGGGAGTGTACATTTGAGGGTGACAGAAACTTAGAAGGGAAGACAATCCAAAAGAGGTGGGACACTGGATCTGGAAGTAAATGGAGCCAAATGTTGCCAAGCTGCAATTGCATCTGCCACAGAAAATTATGACGTAATGATGATCGGCGTGAAAAAAATGTTAAAAGAAAAATAACAAAATGGGCTATACACGGCCTTCCGTTCAGACATAGCAAATTCATGGACGTAACAAACATCGAGTCGAGTGCAGGACAAGGTGACTGTAAGCTGCAGACCAGAGACCAGGATAAATGACCTGGGTATGCTAGTGGAAAGACATCTGCAACTACCAGTTCACTGTCTAAAACCATTAGGAAAGTAAACTATATTTAGTTGCAAAAAATAGAGGAGAGGCAAGGGGAAATCACCATGGCATTGTCCAAAAGGGCTGGGAGCCCAATCCTGGGGTGTTGTACATGATTTTGGATGTCATAGTACAGGATGAACGAGAAAAGTTACAGAAAAAAACAACAAAGCAGCAAAGCTCTGGGTTTATAGCCACACTAGTTTAGAAAAGTTAGGCTTGTAGGTATTACATTTCATGTGTTGATATGAACAGCGTAAGTCTGAGGTGTGGTCAGATGCAGAGCTATCATAGGCAAATGAGAGGGCCTGAGCTAAAGCTAAGGCCTTGTCTACACAAGTAGTAGCCATTTAGCTAAATGAGATTAGAAACTGATCTAGTTAAATCAGCGCAAACCCTTTTGTGTGGCCATGCCTGAAATCAGAGTAAAAGTGCCTTGTAGCAATTTGGCTTCAGTTTCTAGGCCTATTAGTTAAATCTGTCCAATTTGTGGGTGTAGAAACAGCCTCAGAAAGGAGGCAACACTGTGTGCGTTTCAATGCACAGAGCCAGAATCTCTGCAGCAATGTAGACCCATTTTGCTGCTCAGTCAGTACAAAAGGACTAGAAAGCAGCCTGCTGGCGATTCCTCCAGCATAGGGGAACCGCCCCCCCTCCCCAACAGAACAGATATAGGTCTAGCATAGTCAGCTATCCCACAGTGCAGATAGATGGCTGTGATCAGACCCTGCTGTGCTCCAGCTAGCCTTGCCTGGCAGACAGCCCCTCAACAGCCTTAGCAAGCCAGCTAGGTAGTCTAGAGCAGCCTCTAGCCTGTTCTACCTAAGGTCAGTGTAGAACTACTCAGAACCAGGAAACTGTACCTTACTTCTCTGCAGTGCCCCACCCTGAGAACCTGGCCCACGTGCAGTAATTAACACACGAGCTGACTCTGAAAAGGAATGGGATTGAAAATAATTTCACAAACGAGTCAGGCAACTAATTAAAGGGGAAGAAAGCCATTGCAGTTATTTGGGGCATGTGCTGAATCCAGCTGTCTGTTATATTACGTATTAGAGCTTCTTTATACACTGACTGTATGCAGTGGGGACATTAGTCTTAACATAAGGTATACAGGTTGCATGGGCCATGTACTTGAAGCTCTTTTACTTCAGTGCACTAAGTCCTTTTTTCTCCAGCCTGCTTTGTGTGTTCCAGTGCAACGTAATGCCATATTATGAAAACGACCCTTTAAAGCTGATAAAATATTTAAGACGTGTTCTGATTGTGTTATGTAAGCAAATACCAAGAGAAGTCTGACCATTAGTGAACCTGATCAGCCCAATCTCCAAGGACCGTCTTTAAGAACAATCAAGACTAGCCTTAGCTACAAGCAAACCAGGAAGTGGCCACTCATGCAGAAAGCAGCAAAGAGGTGTAATCTGCAGGGGATCCAGGGATTTGAGCATGCCGACACCCTACTGAAAAGTTAGACCCTTTAGGGTAAATCAGCAGGTGGTTTTACAGGGAATTGTATTCACCTGATAGCAAGAGGAGTTAAATGAAACAAAAATACTTGACCAGAACTGCTCAGTTCGTTAAAGAAGTTGAGATGAGAAAAAAAAATAAAATAAAGGGAGAAACGGAATTTTGAAGCAGGGGCCTTTGGATTATACAGATTTATATAATTAAGTGCAGTAATAACATTTTGCATGGAATACTTCATTCAGTCACTTTTTTATGCCCACAGAATCAATTACTGATTCTTCACTGAATATCATCAGACTAATTCCAATCTACTAAAAGGTTCTGTTACTGAATAAGGCTGTGCCAAAAGGGCCAACTCTGTGGGTACACGCGTGGATTAGAGAGAAATTTTGCAAAAGAGACATTCATAATGTAAACATCCCTCAAAGTTCCCTTTGCATGACATTAACATTTTGTGTCAAAGCGTGTACATTTTGGCACCCCCACAGGCTTTGAGCTGAAAAATTAATCTTTGGAATGAAATGTCATGATTGGAAATTTTGAAAATATAAAGGGTTTTTACAATCAAAAACGGGTTGCGTTTTGAGGGGAAATTATTCCTTTTAATAATTTGTACTGCAGTAGCAGCTACAAGCTGCAATCATAGACCAGGGTCCCACTCTGTTAGGTGCTGTACAAACACAGAACTAAAATACAGAGCTGATCAGCCCAATCAGAGCCCAAAGATGAGCCAAAATGTGCGTAAGCAGAGTCCTGCTTTTGAACGCTATCTCTAGCTAACATTAAACAGCAATATGAAACACACAACTCTCGGCATTTTCTTGGCAAGTAATTCACAAAGTCCTACCATTAAAAACAAATCTTGTGAAACATCCATCCCAGTTAACCATTTAAAATCTTACACATGCATGCATGCATGCACAGACGGCTGGCCTTAGGGGTGGACAACCTGGGTGACTGCCCAGGGCACCATAGTCGGGGGTGCTGTGGTGAAGAGGCAAGGAGCGGAGGCTCCCCCTGGCAGCCTGTGGAGTGCAGCCTGGTGCAGCAGAAGCATCTGCCTCCCTGCTTCTGAGCAGTGGCTCAGCCTAGCTGCTAGTTTCGCTCCACACTCTGTAAGCCGGTGGGCTGTTCCCCCTGTACCCTCTGGGACTGTCCCAGCCCAGCTATTCCTCCTTCCCTGGGCGCCCTGAACGAAAGTGATGCTGCAAGCGTGGCGTCTCGGCTCACCAATGGGAAATGGAAGTTGCCTCATCAGGGTTGGCAGGGGAAGGAAACTGAAACTGGAGGGGAAATATATGAGTAAGTCTGGGGCAGTCCTGACCCTGTGCCCCAACTCCCAGAGGGCCCCTCCCTGTGCCCCCATGTCCCACCCCTTCCAGCTCCCAGGGGTCCCCTCCCTGTGCCCCCAGGTCCCAGCCCCCTCCATGCCCACCCAGCTCCCAGGAGGCCCCTCCCTGGGCCCCTCACGTTCCGGCCTCACAGTTCTCAGGCCCCCCCCGTATTCTCCCCAGTTCTCAGAGTGTCCCCCAGTCTTTGAGGTTCCCCCTCCCCATGCCATACTCTGACACACACACACACACACACACCAGCTCTCAGGGGATTTCCCCCTTTTTCTTGCTCATTCTAAAGGGAGTTATCAGTGCAGGGTGTTGGGATAGTTCAAGAGCGAACCTTCCACCATCATCACCCACCCTAGCTACCTCCAGTGTGCTGGCATGTTTCCATTTTAACCTCCCCCACAATGTCCCACCTTCCCTGGGACTGGGGAGGAGCACTTGAATATTGGGGATGCTCAATACTGAGGTCTGGGGAGAGCTCTGCCCTTCTGGAGCGCCCATGTCACTGCCCCCTCCCCCATCCCCACACCAGTGAGACTCTAGCTGTACGCCTCTGGTTCTCCCCCTCCCCTGCCTCCCTCCTGGGGCACTCAGATCACCATGCGCCCCTGCCACCACAGCCCTCTGGTGCCCTCCTGTCACTGAGCCTTCCCGCGGCCTGCTGACCTGTTGTGGGGAGCCCAGCGAGGCAGTGGCATCAAAATATAAGTTCGCACAGGGCACTATTTTCCTTAAGGTGCCACACACACACACACACACACACACACGAGAGAGAGAGAGAGAGTTTTCAGAGTAGCAGCTGTGTTAGTCTGTATCCGTAAAAAGAAAAGGAGGACTTGTGGCACCTTAGAGACTAACAAATTTATTAGAGCATAAGCTTTCGTGAGCTACAGCTCAAATAAATTTGTTAGTCTCTAAGGTGCCACAAGTCCTCCTTTTCTCTTTACAGAGACCGTTGTGGCTGCTGTCTCTCTTTCTGCTAAAAATAATCTCTCTGGCTGATGACCTGCTCAGGCACTAGAAGCTCCACTAGTTCCACAGTCATTCCATGAGACAATAAAATAAATATTGCTTCACACTACAGCACACCCTCGTTATAACGAACCTGTCAGGATCCAAGTCAATGGTTCGTTATAGCTAGGTGTTCGTTATAGCAAAAGAGCCCCACTGCCCAGCAGTGGGAGGGAGGTCTGGGGAGACTGACAGCCCCCGCCGCAGCTGCAGGTTCGAAGTGGGATCCGGGGAAGGCTCATTATTATGAAGGGTGTTATAGTGAGGGTCTACTGTATAAGCTCCAGTGTCCTTTGCCCACCCCTATTGCTGCACCTTATGATAATGCCAACGGACGACCCTACTGGAATTCCTGTAGTGTATCTGGTAAGGGGATGCCTAATACTGACCTTGGGGAAAATAAACTGAAGTGTGGTTCAAGTGTAAAAAGTGACTTCAAAAATGACATGCAGTTTAGTCTCTCGGTGATTTCCTACCAAAGGTGCTCACTTCAAAAGCAAAGGGAGTGGGGGATTGTAGGGGTTTTATTTACTGCCAACCCTTCAAATTCAACCCAAGCACTAAGAGAGGCTCTTATCTTCTCATACATCATCTCTAGAAATAAAGATTCTGCAAGCCAACTTATATACAATAGGGATGGGCACTATAGAAAACCCTCACTTATATACAATAGGGATGGGCACTATAGAACTTGTCCTCAGGTACAGTTATGCTAACCTACTGCTTTCAGCGAGATTGCACAGGTGTAATGGACAGCTAGTCACTCTGAGTATCTGTGAAAGCATGACAGCTTGTCTCTCGCACCAACAGAAGTTAGTTCAATAGATCTTACCTCACCCACCTGTGGTGTTTAGATGTTGCTTGTAATTATTAGAATTGGGAGCACTGGCTGCTGGGAGTCTGAAAGGACAGAAAACAGGAAGAAGGGGGCAGGAGTTGAGAGGCTGGGAAAAGCTACAGAGGGTGCAGCAGCAGTTTGGTAAAGAGGTTTCCACTTTGAAAATAAAGTCCTGTTGAAGCTTGTTAGTACCTTGCCTGGTTGATACAACATTTTGGTGATGAGGATGGATCTTCTGCCTCTGAAACCACCTGCACCCTTTCTGCAAAGCCCAGGTGAGCCTCTGTCAAGGTTCCTTCCCCACTCTGAACTCTAGGATACAGATGAGGGGACCTGCATGAAAAACCCCCAAGCTTATTTTTACCAGCTTAGGTTAAAACTTCCCCAAGGTACAAAATATTTTACTTTTTGTCCCTGGACTTTATTGCTGCCACCACCAAGCGTCTAACAAAATATAACCAGGAAAGAGCCCACTTGGAAATGTCTTTCCCCCAAAAATCCCCCCAAGCCCTACACCCCCTTTCCTGGGGAAGGTTTGATAAAAATTCTCACCAATTTGCATAGGTGAACACAGACCCAAACCCTTGGATCTTAAGAACAAGGAAAAAGCAATCAGGTTCTTAAAAGAAGAATTTTAATTGAAGAAAAAGTAAAAGAATCACCTCTGTAAAATCAGGATGGTAAATACCTTACAGGGTAATCAGATTCAAAACATAGAGAATCCCTCTAGGTTAAACCTTAAGTTACAAAAAGACACAAAAACAGGAATATACATTCCATTCAGCACAACTTATTTTATCAGCCATTTAAACAAAACAGAATCTAACGCATATCTAACTAGATTGCTTATTAAGCCTTTACAGGAGTTCTGACCTGCATTCCTGCTCTGGTCCCGGCAAAGGCAACACACAGACAGAGAGAACCCTTTGTTTTCCGCCTTCCCCCTCCAGCTTTGAAAGTATCTTGTCTCCTTATTGGTCATTTTGGTCAGGTGCCAGCGAGGTTATCTCTAGCTTCTTAACCCTTTACAGGTGAAAGTTTTTTTTCTTTGGCCAGGAGGGATTTAAAGGTGGTTAGCCTTCCCTTTATATTTATGACACGCCCCCCAAATCACAGATAGGGTGAAACACTGGCTGTGATTTCTTCCTGGAGCTCTAGGAGAAAACAGAGTTAATAAGACACATACACCTCTAAATATACTACCAAGTATATAAAGACTAACAATATTTTCCACATCTCAAGAACGATTTTAACCCGTTGATTCTGGGAAACTTTCACGGGAGAATGCATCAGCCACTTTGTTAGAAGCTCCTTAGATGTGTTGTATGTCGAAATCAAAATCTTGGAGAGCTAAACTCCAAGTTTTTTGTTATTTCCCGTGGCGGTATGAAGCCACTGTAGCGCAGCATGGTCGGTTTGCAGGTGGAAACACCGTCCCCAAACATATGGGCATAGCTTGTAGATAACGGTGTAACATTCTTTTTCACTGACTGACCAGTTGTTTTCCCTCTCAGACAGCTTCTTGCTGAGAAACATGAGAGGATGGAATTTTTGATCCGGTCCTTCCTGCATTAAAACTGCTCCCACACCACGCTTGGACGCATCTGTGGTTACTAGGAATGGTTTGTCAAAGTCTGGGGCCCTTAGCACAGGGTCAGACATGACTGTCGCTTTAAGCTGGTTAAAGGCCTTCTGACACTCTTCGGTCCACTGAATGGCATTTGGCTGTTTCTTTTTGGTTAGGTCTGTCAGTGGGGTGGCGATTTGGCTGTATTGTGGTACAAGTCGCCTGTAATATCCAGCCAAGCCTAAGAAGGATTGGACCTGTTTCTTTGACTTTGGGACAGGCCACTTTTGGATAGCATCCACTTTGGCCTGTAGGGGGTTGATAGTTTCTTGACCCACCTGGTGTCCAAGGTAAGTCACTCTGTTTAGGCCTATTTGACACTTCTTACCCTTAACAGTTAGTCCTGCCTCCCTTATGCGCTCGAAGACTTTTTGTAGATGTTCCACGTGTTCTGCCCAGGAATCCGAAAATATGGCCACATCGTCAAGGTAGGCAACTGCATATTATCCCAATTCCGCTAGAAGACCATCTACAAGTCTTTGGAAGGTGGCGGGTGCATTCCGCAGCCCGAAAGGGAGTATATTAAATTCATACAGCCCAAAATGTGTGGTGAAGGCTGACGTTTCCTTGGCGGATTCATCTAGCGGTACCTGCCCGTACCCCTTGGTTAAGTCCAAGGTAGAGATGAACTGGGACTGTCCCAGTTTCTCCAATAGTTCATCTGTGCGTGGCATTGGATAGTTGTCTGGGCGAGTTACAGCATTTAGCTTACGGTAGTCCACGCAAAAACATATCTCCCCATCTGGTTTGGGAACTAGAACCACTGGAGATACCCATGCACTGCCAGAGGGGCAGATTACCCCCCTCTGTAGCATATCCTGTATCTCCCGTTCTATAGCAGTTTTAGCTTGAGGAGACACCCGCTAAGGTTGGGCTCTAATTGGGTGAGCATTACATGTGTCAATGGAGTGTTATGCCCGTTCAGTCAGTCCTGGGGTGGCTGAGAATGTCGGCGTGTAGCTAGTGCACAGCTCCTTGATCTGCTGTCGCTGCATACGCCCAAGGGTCATGGAGAGGTTCACCTCTTTCATGCCACCAGCACTTTTTCCTTCGTAGTAGACACCTTCAGGCCACTCAGCGTCATCTCCTCCCTGGGCTGTAAACTGACAAATCTTTAATTCTCTGGAATAAAAGGGCTTTAAGAGAATTAATATGGTACACCTTAGGCTTTCGGTTGGAGGTGGAGACTGCTATGAGATAATTAACAGCTCCCAGGCGCTCCTGGACCGTGAATGGCCCTTCCCACAACACTTCCATTTTATGGGCCTGGAGCACCTTTAAGACGATGACCTGGTCCCCTACTTTGAAGGAACACTCTCTAGCATGTTTATCATACCAGGCTTTTTGCTCTTTTTGAGCATCCTGTAAGTTTTCTTTAGCAAGGGCTAAAGAGGTTCAGAGGGTGTTTTGGAGGTTGGTTACAAAGTCCAGAATGTTAGTTCCTGGAGCAGGTGTAAACCCCTCCCATTGCTGCTTCACCAACTGTAATGGCCCCTTAACTTCACGGCCATATTCAAGTTCAAATGGTGAAAACCCTAAACTGGGATGTGGTACAGCTCTGTAGGCAAAGAGCAACTGCTGCAACACTAGGTCCCAATCATTGGAGTGCTCATTTACGTATCATTGCCCCCAAAGTCCCATTAAATTTCTCCACCAGGCCATTTGTTTGATGATGGTAAGGGGTGGCAACCAAGTGATTCACCCCATGAGCTTCCCAAAGGCTTTCCATAGTTCCTGCCAGGAAATTAGTCCCTGCACCTGTGAGGATGTCGGAGGGCCAACCTACCCTGGCAAAAATGTCTCTTAGTGCCTGGCACACACTTTTAGCCACGATGTTGCTTAGAGCTACTGCTTCCGGCCATCGGGTGGCAAAATCCATGAAAGTCAGTATGTACTGCTTTCCTCTGGGTGTCTTTTTCGGAAAAGGACCCAGAATATCCACAGCTACTCGTTGAAATGGAACTTCAATGATGGGGAGTGGCTGGAGAGGGGCTTTGACCTGGTCTTGGGGTTTTCCCACTCTTTGGCATACTTCACAAGACAGGACATAGGTAGAAACATCCTTGCCCATTCCCTCCCAGTGGAATGACCCCTCCAAACGGTCTTTGGTCCTGTTCACCCCAGCATGACCACTAGGATGATCATGGGCTAAGCTCAAGAGCCTGGTATTTAGTTGGAACTACCAACTGTCTCTGAGGATGCCATTCTTTCTGGTGTCCACCAGAAAGAGTTTCCTTGTATAAAAATCCTCTTTCTACAACAAACCTGGATCGATTAGAAGAGCTGAGAGGCGGTGGGTTGCTCTGTGCCGCCGTCCAAGCTCTCTGGAGGCGTTCATCTGCTTCCTGTTCGGTCTGGAACTGTTTCCTTGATGCTGGAGACATCAGTTCCTCATTGGATTGTGGACCTAGGTTTGGTCCCTCTTGGAGCGATGTAGGGGATGGGGCTGTTTCTGTTGACTGTGAACCGCTCTCCGCTGGTGCACTATGTTGGGTTTCAGGCTCCGGCTGAGCCTCTTGTGTAGGGTTATCAGCTGCTGCCGGTTCAGGTTCGGTGGGGTCCTCTGGTGTTGGGGTTGCAAGTACTGGATTCAATGTTGGCAGTGGGTCTGTGCTGGTTGTTCTGCCAGTTCCAGTTCTGGGACTGGCTCTGTCTGGGTCTCTGGGACTGGATCCACTACTGCTGTTACAGATGCTGGCATGTGGTCCAGGTCCACCACCTCTGACCAGGTCCTGGTAGAAGTTTCCGGAACAGAGCTAGGCGTGACGGCTTGCTTAGCCTGGCTGCGGGTGACCATTCCCACCCTCTTGGCCCGCTTCACATGATTGGCCAAGTCTTCCCCCAACAGCATGGGGATGGGATAATCATCATAAACTGCAAAAATCCACGTTCCTGACCAGCCCTGGACAGGCAACTTGGCTGTAGGCAAATTGAAAGACTTGGACTTAAAGGGCTGAACTGTCACTTGGATCTCTGGGTCGATTAAATTGGGGTCCACTAAGGAAGCATGGATAGCCGACACTTGCACTCCGGTGTCCCTCCACGCGGTGACCTTCTTCCCACCCACACTCACAGTTTCCCTCCGCTCCAAGGGTATCTGGGAGGTATCTGGGCCTGAGGACCTCTGGTGTGATTCCGGTGCAATGAACTGTAATCGGTTGGGGTTCTTGGGGCAGTTGGCCTTCACATGCCCCGGCTCGTTACATTTAAAACATCGGCCAGCTGACAGATCACTGGGGCAAGGTGGGTTGCTGGAGAACAGTGTGGCAGGACGATGAGGTGTCTGGAGTATTCCTTGGTGTGTAGTTGGGACCTTGGGCTGCTCCCGGTAGTAGGGTGTGGTCTGAGGTTGTCCCTTCTGGTATCCGCTCCAACTGCGACCAGGGTTGTTCCTCTCTCCTCACTCCACCCATTTTGTTCCTGCTTGCCCCACCTCTGTGGCGGTCTGGGACTGCTCGTATCGATCAGCATAAGAAGCAAGACTTTCTGCTGAGTCCATTTCCTTGTCCCATAAACACTGTTTTATTTCCTCCTTGGACATATTCAGGAATTGCTCCTGAGCTATCAAATCACACATTCCGTTAAAGCTAGTGACACCCCTTCCTTGGACCCATTTATCTAACAGATCCTTCATCTGGTTTAGATAATCCACATTACTTAGTCCAGGCCCTCTCTTAAGGGTTAGAAATTTTACTCTGTACGTTTCAGATGTAATTTGAAATTGCTTTAAAACCAAATCCTTGAACTTATTATAGTCAGAAGCCTCATCTTTAGGCATCTTATTGAATACGTCCAGAGCTCTTCCAGTCAATTTTGCGACCAATGTGGTCATCTTGTGTGCTTCAGGAATTTTATGGAGAGTGCACAGTCTCTCAAAGGTGAGAAAATATTCAGCAATATCACTGGATTCATCATACTGTGGACATAGTCGCTCCCATTTGTGGATTGTTGGGGAAGGATGGTTAGGGTTACCCAGTAGATTCCGCTCAGCCTTTACCTTCTCCATCTCCAGTGCATGCTTCCTCTCTTTTTCCTTCTCCTCCATTTCTATGTCCTTTGCCTCCATAGCTCTCCTGTGGGCAGCCTATAGGGCTTTTTCTGCCTCTTTCGCTGCCTCCAGTCTGGTTAACTCAAATTTCTGTTGGGCCTTGGTTTCTGTCATGTTAGCCTCTCTGTTTTTAACTATCTTTACACCCGAGAGTTAGAAATAAAACAAACAAACAAACAAAAACTTGGCTTGTCAAAATATATATATATATATATATATATATATATATATATATAGGTTGTGCTGTAACCAGATTCCTATGTTCTCTGATAGTGATTGTCAGCCTACAGAAAAATCCTTAAAAAAAAACTAACACCTTTGTCTCCAGGCAAATAGACAGAAAACCCCTCTAGTTGCTCTTAGGTTAAAAAAAACAACAACAACTTCAGGTCTGTGAAGACTTGTGAATTTCCCTGCAGGAGGTTAACTACACTGCCTTTAGGTAGAGAAAACTCCAGCTCACAAAAGACAATTCCCTTTTGTCTCTGCTCTGGCCCCCAAGCAGAGACAAAAAAAAACTCTAACTGCTTTCAGCTTAAAACCTGCTTTCCAGCAGCCCAAAGGAAAAAAATATTTCCTTCTTTAAAATCTGTGCTTCTGGTTCAAAAAATCTCAAATTGATCTCAAAATGATTTCAAGTTAATCCCACCGCTCTGCCACCATGTCAAGGTTCCTTCCCCACTCTGAACTCTAGGATACAGATGAGGGGACCTGCATGAAAAACCCCCAAGCTTATTTTTACCAGCTTAGGTTAAAACTTCCCCCAGGTACAAACTATTTTACCTTTTGTCCCGGGACTTTATTGCTGCCACCACCAAGCGTCTAACAAAATATAACCAGGAAAGAGCCCACTTGGAAATGTCTTTCCCCCAAAAATCCCTGCACCCCCTTTCCTGGGGAAGGCTTGATAAAAATCCTCACCAATTTGCATAGGTGAACACAGACCCAAACCCTTGGATCTTAAGAACAAGGAAAAAGCAATCAGGTTCTTAAAAGAAGAATTTTAATTGAAGAAAAAGTAAAAGAATCACCTCTGTAAAATCAGGATGGTAAATACCTTACAGGGTAATCAGATTCAAAACATAGAGAATCCCCCTAGGCAAAACCTTAAGTTACAAAAAGACACAAAAACAGGAATATACATTCCATTCAGCACAGCTTATTTTATCAGCCATTTAAACAAAACAGAATCTAACACATATCTAACTAGATTGCTTATTAAGCCTTTACAGGAGTTCTGACCTGCATTCCTGCTCTGGTCCCGGCAAAGGCAACACACAGACAGAGAGAACCCTTTGTTTCCCCCCTCCCCACCCTGTCTCCAGCTTAGAAAGTATCTTGTCTCCTCATTGGTCATTTTGGTCAGGTGCCAGCAAGGTTATCTTTAGCTTCTTAACCCTTTACAGGTGAAAGTTTTTTTTTCTCTGGGTAGGAGGGATTTAAAGGTGGTTAGCCTTCCCTTTATATTTATGACAGCCTCCAATTGCTTTTACTGCCTAGATCCATATGTCTGAGACTTATCTACTTGCAATCAGTGCTACAGAGATTTCTGAAGTAAGAAAGTGTGCTCTGCTAATCCACTGCCTTGGAGCAGAAGGGCAGTGTATATTTTACACTTTTCCCCTTGCAGATGATAAATATGAGACTGCACTCACTGCATTAAAGAATTTTTTGTGCCAAAAGTGAATGTAGTAGCTAATTGTTACAGATTTTGCCAGCGTGAGCAGAAACCAGGGGAAACTATAATGCAGTATATTGCTTCCCTGAGGAGTCTGGTTGTAATTTGTGACTTTGGGAATATGGCAGATGAGATGATTAGAGACCAGCTCATTGAGAAAACAACCATGCTTCATGTAAGAAAATGCTTACTTCTAGAACCACAATTTACACTAGAAAAAGCAATAACCATTGCTACTCAGATTGAGTCAGCTACAGCTGAAGCCAAAATAATGAGCATGGATACAGGAGGCGCAGTCCAGACTGTGACTCCTTTGCAGAAAAATTTACTACCACTGCAGACACACAATTGCAAGAGGAAAACTAATGAAAAACCAGTGAATCAGCAAATTCAAAATACAGTAAAAGCATGTTTTCGCTGTGGATCCCCACAACACCTTGAAAGCTACACAGGATGTCCAGCAAAAGTAGCTCAGTGCAATCATTGCAAAAAGATTGGACATATTGCTAAAGTATGTCGCAGTAGCCAGTTCAATCAACAGGTGCATGCAGGTATAATACCAGATGTTACTGTGCTGAGCGTGGACAAAATCACTACTGCACATATTCCAGAACAGATAACATGCACTGTAAACGTTTCCGCCATACCCTCAGGCAAACCACACTCTATTCAGCTAATGTTGGACACTGGCTCAGCAGTATCTATACTACGGGATTCCATCTATCTGCATTACTTTAAAGATGTGCCTCTTACTGAACCCAAACTTCACTTGGTGTGCTATTTGAAAAACCATATTCCAGTATATGTCTGCCTGCCAGTAATAGTTATTTTTGGTGATTGCTGTGTAACTGCAGAGTTCTACATTGTCCACAAAGGCACTCCTATCCTTGGCAGAGATTTATTGGCTGCTTTAGAGACTAACCAATTTATTTGAGCATAAGCTTTCGTGAGCTACAGCGCTTTCGTGAGCTACAGCTGAGCTGTAGCTCATGAAAGCTTATGCTCAAATAAATTGGTTAGTCTCTAAGGTGCCACAAGTACTCCTTTTCTTTTTGCGAATACAGACTAACACGGCTGTTACTCTGAAACCTGTCATTGGCTGCTTTAAATCTCAGGGTAGTTAATGGATGAATTGATCTTCCTCAGCAAAGCACTCTTGCGGTACACACACCAGTTTCAGCTGGGACCCAACACCAAGTTGAGGAGAAACTGGCTGTGCTTATGGGTTTCTGCACAAAGTTAAAATGCGGAATAATGTGATGCCTGTACGACAGAAGTTACAGCACTTACCATTTTCAGTCAGGGAAGCTGTTTCAGAGGAACTTAGAAAACGTATTCAAAAGGACATTATTGAAGAGATTGACTCCTCGGAATGGGTTTCACCATTAGTAGTAACGCAGAAGAAGGGTGGAGACATTCGCCTTTGTGGGGACTTAAGGGAGCTAAATAAAGCTATTGTGATTGACAGCCATCCTCTTCCTCACATAGAAGAAGTATTTGCAGAACTCTGTGGAGCACAGATGTTTTCTACTCTTGATTTGCAGAGCGCATACCACCAGGTTATGTTGCATGAAGATAGCGGAGACCTCACAGCATTTATTACACTTGAGGAACTATTTCGTCTTAAACATGTTTCATACAGTCTCACATCAGCCCCAAGTGCCTTCCAAAAAATGATGTCATTGATTTGAAGAATCAACATGGAGTTCAGTGCTATTTGGATGATATTATTGTGTTTGGAAATACTTCGGAGGAGCATGACAATAACCTGCAGTCTGTACTAAACTGCATCAGCAAAGCAGGCCTCCAGCTCAATAGGTCCAAATGCAAATTTAGACAAACTGAACTCTCCTTTCTGGGGCATACAATTTCACAGTCTGGACTAAAACCTGATCCAGATCATATCCTGGAAATTTCAAATGCTCCTCCTCCAGCAGATTTGCAAACCTTACATTCCTTCTTGGGTCTTACCTCCTGGTATGCAAAATTCATTCCCAATTATGCTTCCGTCATTGAACTGTTATGGGAATTACTACAGAGAAGTTCAATCTTAGTGTGGACAACGGATGCACAAGCTAGTTTCGAAATGGTGAAAGACTTGATTGTACATTGTCCAGTACTTGCACTATTCAGTCCTGCATTGCCCACAATTGTAACTACTGATGCTTCTGATTATGGACTTGAGGCTGTTCTCACACAACTGCATGACGACAACACAGAGAGGACTGTTGCATTTGCTTCAAGGACACTAAATAATGCTGAGAGAAAATATTCTACAGTCAAAAAGAAGCACTTGCTTGTGTCTGGGCTACTGAAAAATGGAGAACTTATCTGTGGGGCCGCACATTTAATTTGCACACAGACCACAGCCCTTTGATGACGTTGCTCACCACAAAAAGACTGGGAAGAGCAGGATACCGTATTGCTCAATGGTCTGCAAGACTACTCTGTTTCAATCATGAATTGGAATATAAGCCTGGAAACCAAAATGTGGTCGCTGATTGTCTTTCTCTCCTGCCTTTGCCTTCACCAGATGGTCCTCCGGAGGATGAGGATGTAGTGGTTGTGTTTATTACAAGCACTCTCATTGCAGTTACAAAGGAACAATTTCAAGCTGCTTGTTCAGCGTGTCCAATTCAACAAAAACTACAGGAATTTCTGACAAAGAGATGGCCCAGTCACCCTAAAAACCTTGACCCAGTTTTGCTGCCTTGTTTTAGAGTTCGGGATGAACTTTCTTTGTTTGATGGCTTTGTGCTACGAGGTACACACCGGCTTCTTGTGCCAGAAGAATTACCGTCAAAACTCATACACCTGCACACGATACTCAAGGGAATTGTCCGAACCAAACAACGACTATGGGATCTGTATTCGTGGCCAGGGATGGACTCTCAAACTGAAGCACTCATAAAATCCTGTGTCACTTGCCAAATGCATGATAAGACAGCAGTGACGTACCCCTCCATTACAGCCTGTTCCTCTTCCTGAATCGGCATGGGAAAAAGTGGTGATTGACATTGTAGGACCCTTTGATACTGCTCCAATTGACTGTCGTTTATGCCATCACTTTAATAGACTATTTCAGTAAATGGCCTGAGGTAGTGTTTACATCACAAATCTCTTCTGCTACAGTAATTAAGTTCCTCTCTTCAGTTTTTAGCAGGGAAGTAACCCCAAAGAACTGGTTTCAGATAATGGTAGTCAATTTACTTCCCTGGAGTTTGAAACTTTTCTAGCACAGGGGAACATTTTACACAGAAGGTCATCCCTTCCCTACAGGTAAGTAACCATTTTCATGTTCTCTCCACAGGTACTAATGCGGAGAGTGGACCAGATGATATGTCTGAGGGAAGGGAGCAGAAGGAGACTCCGCCAATTGGAAGGCATGAGATGCACTGTCCTAGGGTTGGGGGTTCCATGACCACAGCTCCCAAGAGAAGGAGGCGGGTGGTGGTGGTCGGGGACTCTCTTCTCAGGGGGACTGAGTCATCTATCTGCCGCCCTGACCGGGAAAACCGAGAAGTCTGCTGCTTCCCAGGAGCTAAGATTCGCGATGTGACGGAGAGACTGCTGAGACTCATCAAGCCCTCGGATCGCTACCCCTTCCTGTTTCTCCACGTGGGCACCAATGATACTGCCAAGAATGACCTTGAGCGGATCACTGCAGACTACGTGGCTCTGGGAAGAAGGATAAAGGAGTTTGAGGCGCAAGTGGTGTTCTCGTCCATCCTCCCCGTGGAAGGAAAAGGCCTGGGTAGAGACCGTCGAATCATGGAAGTCAACGAATGGCTACGCAGGTGGTGTCGGAGAGAAGGCTTTGGATTCTTTGACCATGGGATGGTGTTCCAAGAAGGAGGAGTGCTCGGCAGAGACGGGCTCCACCTAACGAAGAGAGGGAAGAGCATCTTCGCAAGCAGGCTGGCTAACCTAGTGAGGAGGACTTTAAACTAGGTTCACCGGGGGAAGGAGACCAAAGCCCTGAGGTAAGTGGGGAAGTGGAATACCAGGAGGAAGCACGAGCAGGAGCGCGTGAGAGGGGAGGGCTCCTGCCTCATACTGAGAAAGAGGGGCGATCAGCGGGTTATCTCAAGTGCCTATACACAAATGCACGAAGCCTGGGAAACAAGCAGAGAGAACTGGAAGTCCTGGCACAGTCAAGGAATTTTGATGTGATTGGAATAACAGAGACTTGGTGGGATAACTCACATGACTGGAGTACTGTCATGGATGGATATAAGCTGTTCAGGAAGGACAGGCAGAGCAGAAAAGGTGGGGGAGTTGCACTGTATGTAAGAGATCAGTATGACTGCTCAGAGCTCAAGTATGAAACTGCAGAAAAACCTGAGAGTCTCTGGATTAAGTTTAGAAGTATGAGCAACAAGGGTTAAGTTTAGAAGTATGAGCAACAAGGGTGATGTCATGGTGGGAGTCCACTATAGACCACTGGACCAGGGGGATGAGGTGGACGACGCTTTCTTCCGGCAACTCACAGAAGTTACTAGATTGCAGGCCCTGGTTCTCATGGGAGACTTCAATCACCCTGATATCTGCTGGGAGAGCAATGCAGCAGTGTACAGACAATCCAGGAAGTTTTTGGAAAACGTAGGGGACAATCTCCTGGTGCAAGTGCTGGAGGAACCAACTAGGGGCAGAGCTCTTCTTGACCTGCTGCTCACAAACCGGGAAGAATTAGTAGGGGAAGCTAAAGTGGATGGGAACCTGGGAGGCAGTGACCATGAGATGGTCGAGTTCAGGATCCTGACACAAGGAAGAAAGGAAAGCAGCAGAATATGGACCCTGGACTTCAGAAAAGCAGACTTTGACTCCCTCAGGGAACTGATGGGAAAGATCTCCTGGGAGAATAACACGAGAGGGAAAGGAGTCCAGGAGAGCTGGCTGTATTTTAAAGAATCCTTATTGAGGTTACAGGGACAAACCATCCTGATGTGTAGAAAGAATAGTAAATATGGCAGGTGACCAGCTTGGCTTAACAGTGAAATCCTTGCTGATCTTAAACACAAAAAAGAAGCTTACAGGAAGTGGAAGACTGGACAAATGACCAGGGAGGAGTATAAAAATATTGCTCGGGCATGCAGGAGTGAAATCAGGAAGGCCAAATCACACTTGGAGTTGCAGCTAGCAAGAGATGTTAAGAGTAACAAGAAGGGTTTCTTCAGGTATGTTAGCAACAAGAAGAAAGTCAAGGAAAGTGTGGGCCCCTTACTGAATGAGGGAGGCAACCTAGTGACAGAGGATGTGGAAAAAGCTAATGTACTCAGTGCTTTTTTTGCCTCTGTCTTCACGAACAAGGTCAGCTCCCAGACTACTGCACTGTGCAGCACAGCATGGGGAGGAGGTGACCAGCCCTCTGTGGAGAAAGAAGTGGTTCAGGACTATTTAGAAAAGCTGGACGTGCACAAGTCCATGGGGCCAGATGCGTTTCATCCAAAAGTGCTAAAGGAGTTGGCGGATGTGATTGCAGAGCCATTGGACATTATCTTTGAAAACTCATGGCGATCGGGGGAAGTCCTGGACGACTGGAAAAAGGCTAATGTAGTGCCCATCTTTAAAAAAGGGAAGAAGGAGGATCCTGGGAACTACAGGCTGTTAGGATATAGATATTCAGGCCTGTCTGTAAAGGCCTGTACTTTAAGAATTTAGGGGTATTCTTATCACTTTGCTAGTTCTAGAAGTATAAAAGAAAGAATCAAAATCACTGTCTGCTGGTGTAAGGGCCTTCTCTTGCTGTGACAGTTTGAGGCCCTGTTCTTAGGCTAAGGCCTTTGGCTAAGCAGCAGAGGCAGCCATAAGCTGGGAAGTGACCGGTCACATCCTCACATTCCAAACTAGTCACATTGAAAGAAGGTGCTATTGGGCTGTTAGGAATACAATCCTGTCCTGATAATTCCTATCACCTCCAGAGAAAGGGAAGTGCCTAGAAAATGTAAAAGGAAACAGCATCCTGTCTGGCAAGAACTCACTTATCAATACTGGGATGTGAAATCCTCACTTCTGTATTGTTTTGTCATTATAGTTCCCACTTTGCTATTGTTTGTCTATATAATCTCTGTCTGGTTCTGTGATTGTTCCTGTCTGCTGTATAATTAATTTTGCTGGGTGTAAACTAATTAAGGTGGTGGGATATAATTGGTTACGTAATCATGTTACAATATGTTAGGATTGGTTAGTTAAATTTCAGGAAAATGATTGGTTAAGGTATAGCTAAGCAGAACTCAAGTTTTACTATATAATCTGTAGTCAATGAGGAAGTGAGTGGGCGTGGGTGGGTGTTTGTGGGGGAGATGGGAACAGGGAATGGGGGTGGAGAAATTGGAATCATGTTTTGCTAAAGAGGAGAGATGGGAACAGGGAATGGGGGTAAGGAAATTGGAATCATGTTTTGCTAAAGGGGGAGATGGGAACAGGGAATGGGAGTGGGGAAACTGGAATCCTGTTTGGCTAAAGGGGGAGATGGGAACAGGGACACAGGTGTAAGGCTCTGTGGTGTCAGAGCTGGGAAGGAGGATACTAAGGAAGGAAACTGGAATCATGCTTGCTGGAAGTTCACCCCAATAAACATTGAATTGTTTGCACCTTTGGACTTCGGGTATTGTTGCTCTCTGTTCATGCGAGAAGGACCAGGGAAGTAAGTGGGTGAAAGAATAAGCCCCCTAACACAGGCCAGTCAACCTCACCTCAGTCCCTGGAAAAATCATGGAGCAGGTCCTCAAGGAATCAATTCTGAAGCTCTTAGAGGAGAGGAAAGTGATCAGGAACAGTCAGCATGGATTCACCAAGGGAAAGTCATGCCTGACTAATCTAATTGCCTTCTATGGCGAGATAACTGGTTCTGTGGATGAAGGGAAAGCAGTGGACGTGTTGTTCCTTGACTTTAGCAAAGCTTTTGACACGGTCTCCCACAGTATTCTTGCCAGCAAGTTAAAGAAGTATGGGCTGGATGAATGGACTATAAGGTGGATAGAAAGCTGGTTAGATTGTCGGGCTCAACGGGTAGTGATCAATGGCTCCATGTCTAGTTGGCAGCCGGTATCAAGTGGAGTGCCCCAAGGGTCGGTCCTGGGGCTGGTTTTGTTCAATATCTTCATAAATGATCTGGAGGATGGTGTGGATTGCACCCTCAGCAAGTTTGCAGATGACACTAAACTGGGAGGAGAGGTAGATATGCTGGAGGGTAGGGATAGGATACAGAGGGACCTAGACAAATTGGAGGATTGGGCCAAAAGAAATCTGATGAGGCTCAACAAGGACAAGTGCAGAGTCCTGCACTTAGGACGGAAGAATCCAATGCACCGCTACAGACTAGGGACCGAATGGCTCGGCAGCAGTTCTGTAGAAAAGGACCTAGGGGTTACAGTGGATGAGAAGCTGGATATGAGTCAACAGTGTGCCCTTGTTGACAAGAAGGCCAATGGCATTTTGGGATGTATAAGTAGAGGCACTTCCAGCAGATCGAGGGACGTGATCGTTCCCCTCTATTCGACACTGGTGAGGCCTCATCTGGAGTACTGTGTCCAGTTTTGGGCCCCACACTATAAGAAGGATGTGGAAAAATTGAAAAGAGTCCAGTGGAGGGCAACAAAAATGATTAGGGGACTGGAACACATGACTTATGAGGAGAGGCTGAGGGAACTGGGGATGTTTAGTCTGCAGAAGAGAAGAATGAGGGGGGATTTGATAGCTGCTTTCAACTACCTGAAAGGGGATTCCAAAGAGGATGGCTCTAGACTGTTCTCAGTGGTAGCAGATGACAGAACAAGGAGTAATGGTCTCAAGTTGCAGTGGGGGAGATTTACGTTGGATATTAGGAAAAACTTTTTCACTAGGAGGGTGGTGAAACACTGGAATGCGTTACCTAAGGAGGTGGTGGAATCTCCTTCCTTAGAAGTTTTTAAGGTCAGGCTTGACAAAGCCCTGGCTGGGATGATTTAATTGGGGATCGGTCCTGCTTTGAGCAGGGGGTTGGACTAGATGACCTCCTGAGGTCCCTTCCAACCCTGATATTCTATGATTCTATGATCCCTATATTACCCTCAAGCCAATGGGAAAATCGAATGGTTTAACAGAAGTTTGAAAGAAAGTTTGCAAACGGCTAAACTGGAAGGGCTATTGTGGATACCCTTCACGCTGATTTCTTTCAAGCATACTGGGCTACACGACATGCCACAAGAAGCAGAGATCGCCTGCAGAGTTACTGCATGGGAAACAGATGAATACTAAACTGAACATTGCTGGACTGTTAAAGGCACGACCTGATGGCCCAAACAAGGATGATGTGAGAAAAACAGTTGAACAGAACCAAGCAAAGTCTAAGGCTTTCACAGACAAGCGGCGGGGTGCTCAGAAACCAAAGTTTGAGTGTGGTTCCTTCATTAGAATACGAAAACCTGGAATTTTACGCAAAGGGGACCATAAATTCACAGCTCCTCTTAAATTCATAAAGAAGGGACCTTACACCTATTGACTTTCTGATGGGCAGGTACGGAATGCTTCTTATCTTGCACCTGCCTATGCACCAAGAGGAGATTATGCCAACACCCAGTCTGCACTGGATGACTTCACCATAGTACCAACACAATAAGACATTGCACTGGAACCGGGGCTTGAGAGACAGCCTGTCAGACCCATACGACCACCTGTCTGGATCAGAGACTATGTTATGTAGTAGCTACAGTGTTTTCAGTAATTTCAGTAATATTTCTGCCAACAGTATAGTGTCTTGTTTCATATTTGTTCCTGTGGTTAGAACAATAATGTTTATTTTAATTGGGAGAGTTTCTTAAGAGAGGCGGGAATGTGGTGTTTAGATGTTGCTTGTAATTATTAGAATTGGGAGCACTGGCTGTTGGGAGTCTGAAAGGACAGTAAACTGGAAGGAGGGGGGAGGAGTTGAGAGGCTGGGAAAAGCTACAGAGGGTGCAGCAGCAGCTTGGTAAAGAGTTTTCCACTTTGAAAATAAAGTCCTGTTGAAGCTTGTTAGTACCTTGCCTGGTTGATACAACAACACCTTGTCTCTCTTCTAGTCAGTAAGTAATTCTGGTACTGATGCACAACTAGGACTAGAATCCAGCACTCTTTTTCAGAGCTGTGGTGGCTCTGCAAGGCTGACAATAGTCAAAATTAGTTTTAAACGTTACTTTTTTTGATGCAAGCCAGTAGATACGATGCTGAAGACACACAGAGAGCACAGCCATTAAGCAAGAAGCTACAGGTTTTATAAAGTCACCTTTTGTGGCAGCACCACACTTCTAAGCACTCTCAAGGAGACTTTCAGTCATTTTTCACGTGGGTGGTTTCCTCAGCCATCTGTCGTGTCTGACGGCATAGAAGGAGAACTGTACATGGTTCTTTTCTCCAACAGGTGAGCATTAGTATCAGTGTAACCCACTCCCCTCACATAACATTTCAGAGTCTCTCACAAAGTGTTTCTATTTCATTAATTAATTCATTGAGAAAAGGGAGCTTGTGGGGTTTGGAAATGCTTAGAGATGATGCTGTTTGGATCATCTGGATATCCAATGTGGCCCCCTGCTTGAAGAGCTCAGTTTTGGAATGGGATAAGTGGGGCCCATTCAATCCAAACAGAAATTAAGTATAAAACTTCCTCTCTTCCCAACTCCCTGAAATCACTGACTGCTTTAGGAATGCAACGGTTACTTTTCTTGAAGGCTCTGCTCCTAAACCATTATACAAGAGGGGTAGGAGCCAATCAGTGCCACAGAAAAGTTCCTTTTCTGGACACTATTCACCTAATCTCAGACAGCAGCTACAACTAAAAGCCAAGGAGAGTTTTAAAACCCAAACCGCTCAAAGGGGATTGAAAAAGAGGAATTGTAATTGGATCAGCACTGGCATTGAAGACCTCTGCTAAACAGGCAAAAATCCAAATCTATCAAAGGGGAGAATTAGATGTTTTAAAAACTGTTTCTATCACCCATTTGTGGCCTTATTGGAATATTCGCTGCGTGACTGATACCACAGAGCTAGCAAGAGACAGAAAACTGTAAACTGTCCTTCTCTTCTACCTTTCATAAAGCATTTTATGAACTATAATTTAGTACCACAACAACCCTGTGAGTTAGGCAAATGTTATTACACACAAAGGCTTGTCCCAAATCCCACAGCTCTTCAGTGACAGAGTGAGGAATAGACCCCAGAAAGGCTGACACTCAGTTTCCTGCTCTTATTAGTAGACTGAATCAGGCCTCATCCTGAAGACTTTAGGCAGACAAGCGTTGTATGCCTGAGGACTGATCAGTCCTTACTAGAACTTGTAATACCTGTCTTTAAGGAGAGGCAGGCTGCATGAGATTCCTATTTGTGTTCTTCAAAGCATGTCCACCTTTTAATCTTATACGATTTTTTCAAATGCCATTGCTTTTAATATTGAGATTGTATTTTCCTCTTGGTTTATATTAGATTCTATATAGAGATACACATACACACAGTCTATAACAGTGATGCTCAGACTGAGGCGTGTTACCTGCAAGTAGCTCTTTAATGTGTCTCCTGTGGCTCTTTGCAGCACACAATATTAAAACACTGTCTGATTTAATTATTAACCAAGCTAAGTTATTAACCAATCAGGATGGTTTTACTAAGTTATTAATCAGTTGTAGTTGGTAAAATAATAATACTTGGTCAGTCATTTTGCTATGAGAATTATAACTAAATTTCCGGTCATACTGTTGAAATATGAATATATAGTACTGTAGTAAATGAAACAATGAATTCACACTACTGTGGCTCTTTTGGGTAATGTTGATCACTAAGTTGGCTCCTGAATCATTGAGGTCTGAGGCTCTATAACAATATTTCCCAGGTCTCTGAAATATCTTTTAATTTGCCCAGCCTAAGAGCTTGCGAGAGGTCACATGAATGGGAAGGCAGATGAATATTCAGTAAGACCATGGTTATATGCAGAGGCAAGAGGATCACTGGACTCCCATTGCCTACACAGGCATATGGTTACATAGAAAACAGTTGCAGGAAAATATTTGCCAGCTATAGGATTTTTTTCCCCTCTTTTTTACCTAGGTCCTGGTTCTGTAATCCTCATTCACACTGAGGTCAATGGGGTTACTCAATATGAATGAGGTTTGAAGGATGGGGCCCTCACTGAGCACTTTTATGTATTCAATTCTTCATTGTTGCTTACTGTTTACTTTCAAACTCAAATGGGTCAGGTTTTTCTAGACTGTACCTTTCTACACCTAATAAATTCACTCTGTCAAGCCCCAGTACTTATACAGACATCTACTTATCAAGCTTGTAATTTTTTCCTTGGATTATTTTCAAGATACCCTTTGGTGTTGCCTTCCTCTAAATATATACTAACTCCTTCATAGGGGTAATTTATGTGGAATTTCTTTTCCCATACACTGTTGAAAACATCACCTGTTTTAGTAGCAAATTACTGGTCTGAGTGCAAAAATATTTTGAGGCGTTAACTCAGCATCACTTGCTAATGGAAAATCTAGTAACCAAAACGCTTTTTTAAACCACAGTAAATTTTATATTTGTTACCTCTTGATTCCCATTAAATGCATTAATTACAGCAACATTTAATGAAGCAAATAAAAGATATTATGTATAGAGCACTGTGAAAAACAAGGTATTTAGCTATGTGCACTCTTGTATATTCTTAATAAAAGTCCTTACCTTAAGGTAAAAACCCAATAAAATATACCACAATGTGCCATGGGACCTACTGTTGATTTGCAATACATTACCTCTTTAGCCGTAGGCAACTTTTGCAGAATGCACAGCAAGCTTATTTATATGTTATATATACATAAAAGATCTTTTCCCCCTTTATAAAGATTTATTGAATTTCCCCAGAGTATATTCATTCTCTAAAAAGTTCTTCATTTCTCTACACCATACTTATTGTAATAAAGACAATGATATCCATTCCTAATGCTACACGCAATATTAAAAAATCAAACACATGAGAATCAAAATCGCAATAATATATGCAGCAATCTTGACTCATGTTACTTGTGTTTAGTATTACAGAAGTAGTTTCACAAATATCTGTTGTTCTCCTTAATCACAGCCCTTTGGGTGAGGTCTGGAAATACATGGTCAAATATCATAACATTTTGTTTTAGGAATTAAAGACCCAGTTTTTCTTCCTCTAAGAAATTTTAAGTCCAATGTTATTAATCGTTTTCAAAATAAATTCACACACCTTTCCTTGATGTTTTCCCAATCCTATTTACATTTCTATATTAAAAATACCTTAAAGAAAAGTTAAAGCTAATCATAATTAAAGTCAAAGTTGAGCTATGCATAACATAATGAATTCACATCCTTTAAGGAATATATGAGGATTCCATGAAATTCAGTCTCCAGCCCTTTTATGAGTACCACAAAGGATTGCACGTCAAGAATGACCTGCAATTGTCTATTATTAGTCAAACTGTATTCTCATTATTTCATATTGGCTACATTGATTATTACAATTGTGTCACTGGCAGCCCTCTTCCTTTTAATTTCACAGAACTATTGAGAAGCTTGAGAGTTTATGGTTTAATTACCACTGAAGTTAAAGGTAATTTTGCTGTTAAACTCAATGGCAGCAGGATCTGGCTTTGAAGGTGACCCACCCCATCTGGATTTTCCCCTAACATTGTTAACCTTGCCTAAACCCCCAATTCTGCAAGCACATACATCTGTGCTTAACCTTATGCGTGAGAGCAATCTCACAGAAATCTTTGGGATTATTCAAGTATCTAAACCTTAAGCATATGTGTAAGTATTTTCAGTATTTGGGGCCCAAGATAGAATAACTGCAAGACTTGGGGGGGGGGAATGCCTCTTTTTCAGTTCATTACTTTGTTCACTTGACACCACTTTGTGCATAATCAGTTTCATTCCTCTTCCTACTTCTACATAGTTATTTTCTTCTCTTGCTTATGTGGGTCTTTGACTTAGAAACATGGGCCAGAAAAAACATTTTTAATAGGAACGGAGCGTGCAAAGCCACAAAAATTGATTGGGGTTGGGGCTTAAGAAACAGATGTAGTACCTGGGAAACTTCTTTTAACGGATTTCAAGAAAATGACTAGATTTCAAGTTCTTAGGGTCCAATTAGTGCCTACTGACAAGAGTAAAAGCCAACTCTCATCACTTGAGGCACAGCTAGCAATTACCAGAGATGTGTGAATGTTTTGTGAAGAAGACCTATGCAAGCATAAGTCACCTTCTTTCAGGTTTAGGGGCTCATGCTGAAATCAGCTGAGATTTGTGTGAACGATTTGCCAAATCTTTCTGCTGTCTCTGGATTCCAGACCACCATATAGAAGCTTAGTGTAAGTCAATTCCTTTCTGGTTTACACCAGTGTAAGCAAGGGGAGAGTCAAGGCTCAGCTGTGCATCCCAGATCTTCACAAGGAAGGGAAGGATTTCAGATCTGCATTCCACACTCTGTGCATTCAACTACCAGCAGCAAAATGTGACTAGCTCCCCTATTGTGTTTAAATTACCTGTCAAGAGTGAGGATAAAAGGGGTGAAGGCTGTGTGTGTTTGCTTTTCCTTTATCATTCTCTTCACCTTTCATTAGATCCAGTCACCCACCTAGCTCCTCTCAGCAGCATCCCAACCAATACCACCAATCCATGTGGCAATGCACACAAGGTACAGCATTAAGTTTTAATTTACAAGATATCAGGAAGATTTGTTTGCTTGTCTAAGATAGGGGTTTTACTGGACAAAACCAGCTGCTGCAACAATTGTCTTAGAAGCATCTTGTGGGTTAGAGGAAACTAGGGAGGAATTTAGGGTCATAGTTGGTTACAGATGAAAAAGATCCATTAGATGGAGCCCATTCCATTGCAAGTGCAAGGTGCATTCCCCTGCTAGATCCTGGATTATCTATTAAATGGATACTACACTTGGCTTTGGAAAACAAAATGGTCACTAATACAGAGAAATGTTTTCAGTGACTGAGCTGTGGCTCTCAGGGACTGGCATGGGAGGACAGCTAAATTCCACTTATATGGATTCATATATAAAAGTTGGGGAGAGATTAGATAACATTTTAAAGTTAAATAAATACCCAGGAAGCAGACACATTTGCTTTGTAAATGGCACTTACTCTGCCTAGTCACTCTGCGTCTGCAGTTTCAATGATGCCACTGAAGGAGGAGTAAATATGAGTCAGGCCAGACACAGAGAAAGAAGCAGTGTTTTGTTTCTACAGCCCACCATGCCCTCTAGTGATGTAACTGGGAAGTTCAGTCACAAAGCCTGTTCTGCACCTCTTCAAACAAGCTAGCTGTTTTGCCGTTCCATTTTTTAAAGCACACAGTATACAATGTTTTCTAGTGTATGTTGCGTTAACTGCCAGATTGCCTGCCCTGAAGTCCTCTGTTCACACTCATAGAATAGGCTCATCCTGGGAGTCAGTAGCACAAGGTTCCCTACATCTACTAATGTGCCTCATTTTTTAATCCCCTCTAGTGGTAAGAAAGTATTCTCCCTATCCATAATTCATGGGCTCTCAGATGAGGCCTGAGACCACACCCTATCATGCTGACCAATACCGTCAGGTTGTTTCCTTATACTCTCCTGTCAGTTTGTGTCCATCAGTCTTCTCTTGTCTTAGACTGTAAGCCCGTTGGGGCAGGGGCTGTCTTGTTGCTCTGTGTTTGCATACTGGCTAGCACAAGGGGTCCTGGTCCATTCCTGGGGTGCTATGATAACATAAATAATAAAATCAAGCCACCAATTAATTTGAGCTAGACCACCAAAGAGCCACTGAGTGGTAACAACGACTGGTCATTACTACATCTCAAACTGCAACTTTAAAGGAAAAGGTCCTGTCTCACTAATAACCCCTTGAGCCACCCAGTCCCATATTTATTTGTTGCCATTTTAGCTTATGTATCATATGTCATTTTGTATTTGTAAATGAATAAAAACAATACAACAAAGAGAGAAATTGAGGAAGGTGCTAAATAAGGGATAAACAAAGTCTTATTTGTCCACTTTTGTTTCTGATATATATCCCAGTCAAGAATTGGTTCCTAACAGAAGGTTTCTAACCATCAGAGGAGTGAGATTCTGGAACAGCCTCCTACTAGGAGCACTGAGGGCTAACAACCTAACTAGCTTTAAGATGAAGCCTGATACATTTATGAAGGGGGTTATATGATGGAGCTGCCTGCAATAGCAAGGAGACAGGACTTGATGAGCCAGGAGGTCCCTTCCTATCCTAAATTCCACACAGGTGGAAGCTCTAGCACAACAACAGGATTGCTGTTACTGGAGAATACAAGAGTAATCAAATCATGAATGTAGCAGGAGCTGCCAATAATTCAGTATCACAGAGTCTCTGTAGCACTCGTCAGACATTTGGGACATTCTAGCCTCGCTTAATGGAAAGATCTGATCTGATTAATGTAGCTGCTCATTTATACAAAGTACAGGCACTCAGCTACTATGGTGATGGGTGCAGTGTAAGAACCTGGAGAGAAAAGAAAGAAGAGAGAGTGCAAGGAACTGAATCTCATCCTTGAGCTGGAAGCGTCTTTCATCTTTTGAGCATTATCTTCCTGACAACATATCCCTGATGGAGGCACTTTATTCCCATTCCAAACCAAACTTTTTTAGGGTCATCCTGGCATAGAGGAGTGAGTGGAATCTTTCTGTCTTCTGGAAATGAATTCTCTGCTATCTGAGCCCTATTGAAGAATAACATAATTGTAGTTTCCCCATTTCTTCATTCCTGGGCTGCATGCTCCCAGTTTCCTCCACAGCCCTCCCACCCACATGAAGCTTCCACTGTGGTCTTCATTCTTTAGGCCAGCAGCCAGAAGTTTGTGAAGAAATTGAGAGTAGTGAGATGAATGAAAAGTAGTCTTCTTCTCATCTCAAAGCATCTTTGCAGACATGAGGAGCAGCATAGCAGCGCCATTCATTCCTCTACACAATTTGTTCCTCTATTAAGCCCAGCCTGGACATGTCCCTCCATACAATGTCCCACCACCTAGTTGGTGGCTGACTTCTACGTGTGATGGACCTTGTATTTGCATTATTTTCTTTGGCATCTTATAATCTGGTTTTTTGGTAGTGTCCCTATCATAGTAATCTTTTTGATTGCAGCCAATACCTTGACTTCACATCCTACATATCTTCTATTTTCATTTCTCTTAAAACCATTCCACTTTACACCTGTCATTTTCTGAAGAACTCCCATCTCTACTGCCTCCAGCCTTCTGATGTCTGTTTTAATGCAACTGCTTTCAGTCCACAGGGCAATACTGTTAGTACACTAGTTTGATAAAATTTCACTTTGGTACCAAATGTAATGTTTCTCTCACCCCATAATTTTATCATCTTCTGTGCAGCACTTCTAAGCTAAAGCACATCTCCTTTTAATCTCATCCTTGATGGAACCATCAGCACTGATCAAGCTTCCTAAGTTCAAAAGATTTTTCTTGTTCTATGAATTTAATCCCTGTTGTATTTATCTACTGTCCCTTTTCCAAGACACAACCACTTCATCTTGGTATTTATTGTAAGCCAAAGACAACTACACCAACTTTCCAAGGGAGCAAAGAGTATTAATTCTAACCCGTCTGCCAGTTTTACAATGTCATCTGCATAAGTTAAGGAGCCAATGTCACACCTTCCAACTTGTCTACAATTGTTAATGTCCAATTTAAGAACATGATGAAAAGTGACGGTGATTCCATGCCTTCTTGTCTTACAACAAACTTTGATTTGAACCAGTTGCTTAATTTTCCACCAACTCTTACTGCTCTACAGGCAGCTTCATATATAACTTTTATAAATACTGTCATCCTTTCTGGACCTCCATATGATTTTACTACTTTCCATAATGATCCAAATGGAATCAAATACCATTGTGAAGTCAATGTAAACAGCAATTCCCCATCAACTGTCTGAGCATGAATATCTGATCAATGCAATTTTGGCCTGGTCTGGAGCTGCATTGTTCCTCACTTACTTATTCCTCTAACTCTGGACTTAATCTTTTGACAGTTACTTGCATCATGATTCTTCCTGGTACTAATAAGCTTATATGTCTATAATTATTTGGATCAGAAGGATCTCCTTTCTTCAGGACTGGTACAACCACTGCCTATAGCCAGTCATCTGGTATCTCCTCTTGCTCCTATTCCTTCTTACTAATTTTTCCTAATGCTTTGATAGCACTTGTCCCATCAGCTTTTAGCAGCTATGCTATTATATTGGCTATTCCTGCAGCTTTCCCCTTTTTAACTGCTTTACTGCTCTTTCTATTTCTTCTTCTGATAGTGGGTCAATGCGGATATTGATTCTGCCTTGCAAACTGTTCATTTAGCACGTCTAGAATGCCCACAACTGGATGAACTACAGGATTCAGCTCTTTGTCAAAATGCTCCTTCCATAATTCCAGCAGCTCTTTGGCATTTTTGGTGTCAGTTCTTTCTTATTGTTGGTCTGATGGTGTTTCCATACAACTTAACCATTTTGCATATCTTGTTTTCTTGAGGCCTCCTCTAGTTGTTGAGCCTCTTCTTTCCAGAAATTTTGTTTGTCAAATCTTTGGGATTTCTTCACCATTTTGCACAATGCTTTTACTTCTTCTGCTTTCCCAGCAGACTTGGCTCATTTACACTTTTCCTGTAATGTTCTTGTTTCATTGCTTGTCCCACTTTTCCTTGCTTGCTTATGCCTTCCAATAACTTCCTCCACTGTGTTTTGTATTGCTTTCTTGACTATTTCCTCTCCAGTCTGAAGTGAGATTTCATCATTGCAAATTAATGATCTGAAATGCCCTCCAAGCATCACCTTGTATGCCTCACTCCCAGAGCTATTCTTTACTTTATCAAGATCAAATTTGGCTCCAGTTGCATTCATCTTTTTCTTGATTTCAAACTGGAGCAGACAGGGCTTGCTTAGCCTCTGTAAACCAGTCTGTCTAGGAGAAAGAAAACTTTGATTTCAAATCTGAGCAGTCCAAGCTTGTAAACCTTGGAAGGTCTAGCGGACTAGGGTGTAATTCAGATACCTATTCCTAGCACCCAGGAGGCTGTGATAATGGCTTTTCCATGAGCTGAATAGGCTGGATTGACCTAACAAGTCATTACATCCAAAACTTACTTGTTATAAACACAGTACAAGAAGTCAGACTGACTTATACAGATTTTTACCCAGGCCTGTCAGACCTAGCAGATAGTCATGGATTTCAGATAATGGCTAAATACATATTACATGTATTGAAAGCTGGCATGTTAGAACTCTATTCACTCCAGGCCAGACTGAGCTAGAAGCAGAGGAGTTAAGGAAGTTACAAGTTCCCTTGGCTGCCATACAGGAGACACGTTGGCGTGGGGTACAGGAGAGTTCACAGCTGGAAGTTATACTTTTCCTTTATTCTGGACATTCAAGTGGACAAGTGAAGCATACAGATGGGGTTGTTAAAACAGTGGACAAGAGAACAGTTACTTCATTGAACAACTGGAAACTGGTGTCTGAGCAGATGGTCATAGCGAGGTTTACCACTGCCTACAATAAACTACGGAAAAATATTATAAATAAATGCCAGCCAAAGGAGTCAAAACAAATTAAAAGATCCAGATTATCTTTACTATCTACCAATATTATCCTTGTACTTCATCACTCCCTTGCGCCATTCTCTGCTGTACTCTCCTTCCTCCTTTTTACTGTAACTAGCACTGAAAGGTTGTGAAATGTAGCAGAGGTGACAAATTGAAAAGCTCAGGCTGATGATTGCAGGAAAATGCTCAGCTGGAGTAAAAGCTTCAACCATTTTGGAAGAGAGAGAGAGAGAGAGACTTTGCTGTGCGACAGTGATAAAGGAAAAGCCTCACTCCAATCTGCAAGTGTCTACTGCATCTTTTTTAATTAAGGCTCTAATGTTGCAATAAGCTTGTCATAAAAATAAAGGGAAGGGTAAAACCCCTTTAAAATCCCTCCTGGCCACAGGAAAAATCCTCTCACCTGTAAAGGGTTAAGAAGCTAAAGGTAACCTCGCTGGCACCTGACCAAAATGACCAATGAGGAGACAAGATACTTTCAAAAGCTGGGAGGAGGGAGAAAAACAAAGGGTCTGTGTCTGTCTGTGTGATGCTTTTGCCGGAGACAGAACAGGAATGGAGTCTTAGAACTTAGTAAGTAATCTAGCTAGGTATGTGTTAGATTATGATTTCTTTAAATGGCTGAGAAAATAGCTGTGCTGAATAGAATGAATATTCCTGTCTGTGTGTCTTTTTTGTAACTTAAGGTTTTGCCTAGAGGGATACTCTATGTTTTGAATCTCATTACCCTGTAAGGTATTCACTATCCTGATTTACAGAGGTGATTCTTTTTTTTACTTCTATTAAAAGCCTTCTTGTAAGGAAACTGAATGCTTTTTCATTGTTCTAAGATCCAAGGGTTTGGGTCTGTGGTCACCTATGCAAATTGGTGAGGATTTTTACCAAACCTTCCCCAGGAAGTGGGGTGCAAGGGGTGGGAGGATTTTGAGCGGAAAGACGTGTCCAAGCTCCGTTTTTTCAGGAACCCAGATAAAGTTTGGTGGTGGCAGTGGAAATCCAAGGGCAAAGGGTAAAATAATTTGTACCTTGGGGAAGTTTTAACCTAAGCTGGTAAAAGTAAGCTTAGGAGGTTTTCATGCAGGTCCCCACATCTGTACCCTAGAGTTCAGAGTGGGGAAGAAACCTTGACATGGTGGCAGATTAACCTGAAATCCTGAAACATGGGATTAACCTGAAAAATGGGATTAACCTGAAATCCTTTTGAGATCAATTTGTGATTTTTTTGAACCAGAAAAACAGATTTTAAAAAGGAAATATTTTTTTTCCTTTGGCGCTGCTGGAAAGGAGGTCCAACTGAAAGCAGCTAGTTTTTTCTCTGCTTTGGGGCCAGAGCAGAGACAAAAGGGGATTATCTTTGTGAATTGCAGGTTTTCTTTGCCTGGAGGCAGAGTAGTTAACCTCCTGCAGGGAAATTCACAGTCTTCACAAACCTGAGGTTTTTTTCCCCCCTAAAAGTAAATAGGGGGGTGTTCTACCCATTTGCCTGGAGACAAAAGTGGCAAGAGTTTTTTTCCTTTAGGATTTTGATTTTTTTTTTTTTTTTTTTTTTACAAGGAGCACAGATTTGAAAAGAAATTTTTTTTTCCTTTGCGGCTGCTGGAAAGCAGGTTTCCAAGTAGTTGGGGGTTTTGCTTTGATTTGGGGCCAAAGCAGAGACAAACGGAATTGTCTTTTTCTGTAGGCTGACAGTCACTATCAGAGAACAGGTATCCTATTGCAGCACAGCAAAATTTTACAAGCCAAGTTTTGTTTGTTTTATTTCTAAACCTCGGGCATAAAGTTAGTTAAAAACAGAGAGGTTAGGATGACAGACTCCACAGCTCAACAAAAGCTGGAATTAGCCAGATTTCAGGCTGATGAAAAACAAAAGGAACACGAAAGACAGAACTCATGCGAATGGAGAAGGAGGTACAGGAGGCTGCCCACAGGAGGGGAATGGAGGCAAGGAAGCATGTGGAGGAGGAGGAGAAGGAAAAAGAGGAAGCATGAACTGGAGATGGAGAAGGTAAAGGCTCAGCAGAATATACCAACAAACCCTAGCAATCCTTCTCCAGGTACCACTTCCCATCCCAGAAAGTTCCCCACCTACAAGGCAGGTGATGATATTGAGGCCTTCTTAGAAAACTTCGAAAGGGCCTGCCTTGGGTACAGCATCTCTACCGACCAATACATGGTAGAGCTGAGGCCACAACTCAGTGGACCCTTAGCTGAGGTGGCGGCTGAAATGCCTAGAGAACACATGAACGAGTATGAACTGTTTAAATCCAAGGCGAGAGTCGAATGGGGCTAACACCCGAGCATTCTCGTCGGAGGTTCAGAGCCCTAAGGTGGAAACCAGACGTGTCATTTACCCGACATGCCTACCACATTGTGAAACATTGGGATGCCTGGATATCAGGAGCAAATGTTGAATCTCCAGTAACTTTGCCCTTCCTAATGCAAATGGAACAATTCTTAGAGGGTGTTCCTGAGGAAATAGAAAGATACATCCTAGATGGGAAGCCCAAAACTGTAATCGAGGCAGGAGAGATTGGAGCCAGATGGGTGGAGGTGGCAGAGAAGAAGAAAACTGGTCGCAGTTGGAGCAGAGACCAGAAGGGACAACCCCAGACCACACCCTATTACCGGGGGCCACCCAAGGCCCCACCTACCTCCCACAGAACCCTCCAGACACCTTATCGTCCCACCACCCTGTTCTCCAGCAACCCACCTCGCCCCAGTGACCCGTCAGCTGGACGATGTTTTAAATGTAACGAGCTGGGACAGGTAAAGGACAACTGCCCCAAGAACGCCAACAGATTACAGTTCATTGCACCGGAATCACACCAGAGATCCACAGGCCCAGCTACCTCCCAGATACCCTTGGAGCAGAGGGAAACAGTGAGTGTGGGTGGGAAGAAGGTCACCACGTGGAGGGACACTGGAGCACAAGTGTCAGCTATCCATGTTTCCTTAGTGGACCCCAGTTTAATCAACCCAGAGATCCAAGTGACAGTTCAACCCTTCAAGTCCAACGCTTTCAATTTGCCTACAGCTAAGTTGCCTGTCCAGGGCTGGTCAGGAACATGGATTTTTGCAGTCTATGATGATTATCCCATCCCCATGCTGTTGGGGGAAGACTTGGCCAATCATGTGAAGCGGGCCAAGAGGGTGGGAATGGTCACCCGCAGCCAGGCTAAACAAGCTGTGACGCCTAGCTCTGTTCCGGAAACTTCTATCAGGACCCGGTCAGAGGTGATGGACCTGGACCCCAGGCCAATGTCTACAACAGCAGTAGTGGATCCAGTCCCAGAGACCCAGACAGAACCAGTCCCAGAACCGGAACCAGCAGAACAACCAGCACCAGACCCATTGCCAGCACTGAATCCAGTACTTGCAATCTCAATCCCAGAGAGCCCCACCGAACCTGAACTGGCAGCAGCCCATAACCCTACACAAGAGGCTCAGCCGGAGCCTGAACCCCAACATAGTGTCCCAGCAGAGAGCAGTTCACAGTCAATGGAAACAGCCCCATCCCCTACATCGCTTCCAGAGGGACCAAGCATAGGTGCACAATCCAATGAGGAACTGATGTCTCCAGCATCAAGGGAACAGCTCCAGATCGAACAGGAAGCAGATGAAAACCTCCAGAGAGCTTGGACTGCAGCACGGAGCAACCCACCACCTCTCAGCTCTTCTAATCGATCCAGGTTTGTTGTAGAAAAAGGACTTTTACACAAGGAAACTCTTTCTGGTGGACACCAGGAAGACTGGCATCCTCAGAGACAGTTGGTAGTTCCAACTAAATACCAGGCTCTTGAGCTTAGCCCACGATCATCCTAGTGGCCATGCTGGGGTGAACAGGACCAAAGACCATTTGGAGGGGTCATTCCACTGGGAGGGAATGGGCAAGGATGTTTCTACCTATGTCCTGTCTTGTGAAGTATGCCAAAGAGTGGGAAAACCCCAAGACCAGGTCAAAGCCCCTCTCCAGCCACTCCCCATCATTGAAGTTCCATTTCAACGAGTAGCTGTGGATATTCTGGGTCCTTTTCCGAAAAAGACACCCAGAGGAAAGCAGTACATACTGACTTTCACGGATTTTGCCACCCGATGGCCGGAAGCAGTAGCTCTAAGCAACATCATGGCTAAAAGTGTGTGCCAGGAACTAGCAGACATTTTTGTCAGGGTAGATTGGCCCTCCGACATCCTCACAGATGCAGGGACTAATTTCCTGGCAGGAACTATGGAAAACCTTTGGGAAGCTCATGGGGTGAATCACTTGGTTGCCACTCCTTACCACCATCAAACAAATGGCATGGTGGAGAGGCTTAATGGAACTCTGGGGGCCATGATACATAAATTTGTAAATGAGCACTCCAATGAGTGGGACCTAGTGTTGCAGCAGTTGCTCTTTGCCTACAGAGCTGTACCACATCCCAGTTTAGAGTTTTCACCATTTGAACTTGTATATGGCCGTGAAGTTAAGGGGCCATTACAGTTGGTGAAGGAGCAATGGGAGGGATTTACACCTTCTCCAGGAACTAACATTCTGGACTTTGTAACCAACCTACAAAACACCCTCCGAACCTCTTTAGCCCTTGCTAAAGAAAACCTAAAGGATGCTCAAAAAGAGCAAAAAGCCTGGTATGATAAACATGCCAGAGAGCGTTCCTTCAAAGTAGGGGACCAGGTCATCGTCTTAAAGGCGCTCCAGGCCCATAAAATTGAAGCATCGTGGGAAGGGCCATTCACGGTCCAGGAGCACCTGGGAGCTGTTAATTATCTCATAGCATTCCCCACCTCCAACCGAAAGCCTAAGGTGTACCATATTAATTCTCTAAAGCCCTTTTATTCCAGAGAATTAAAGGTTTGTCAGTTTACAGCCCAGGGAGGAGACGACGCTGAGTAGCCTGAAGGTGTCTACTACAAAGGGAAAAGTGCTGGTGGTGTGGAAGAGGTGAACCTCTCCATGCCCTTTGGGCGTATGCAGCGACAGCAGATCGAGGAGCTGTGCACTAGCTATGCGCCAACGTTCTCAGCCACCCCAGGATTGACTGAACGGGCATACCACTCCATTGACACACGTAATACTCACCCAATTAAAGTCCAACCTTACCAGGTGTCTCCTCAAGCTAAAACTGCTATAGACCGGGAGATCCAGGATATGTTACAGATGGGGGTAATCCACTAGAGATGCCCATGTACTTCCAGAGGGGTGGTTCTAGTTCCCAAACCAGATGGGGAGATACGTTTTTGCGTGGACTACCGTAAGCTAAATGCTGTAACTCACCCAGACAACTATCCAATGCCACACACAGATGAACTATTAGAGAAACTGGGACGGGCCCAGTTCATCTCTACCTTGGACTTAACCAAGGGATACTAGTAGGTACCGCAAGATGAATCCGCCACGGAAAGGTCAGCCTTCACCACACATCTCTGGCTGTATGAATTTAATGTACTCCCTTTCGGGCTGCGGAATGCACCCGCCACCTTCCAAAGACTTGTAGATGGTCTCCTAGTGGGATTAGGAGAATATGCAGTCGCTTACCTTGACGATGTGGCCATATTTTTGGATTCCTGGGCAGAACATCTGGAACATCTACAAAAAGCCCTTGAGCCCATAAGGGAGGCAGGACTAACTGTTAAGGCTAAGGTGTCCAAGGTACATCAGGTGGGTCAAGGAACTATCAGCCCCCTACAGGCCAAAGTGGATGCTATCCAAAAGTGGCTTGTCCCAAAGTCAAAGAAACAGGTTCAATCCTTCTTAGGCTTGGCCGGTTATTACAGACGATTTGTACCGCAATACAGCCAAATCGCCGCCCCACTGATAGAGCTAACCAAAAAGAAACAGCCAAATGCCGTTCAGTGGACCGAAAAGTGTCAGAAGGCCTTTAACCAGCTTAAAGAGACACTCATGTCTAACGCTCTACTAAGGGCCCCAGACTTTGACAAACCGTTCCTAGTAACCACAGATGCGTCCGAGCATGATGTGGGAGCAGTTTTAATGCAGAAAGGACCTGATCAAGAATTCCACCCTGTAGTGTTTCTCAGCAAAAAACTGTCTGAGAGGGAAAGCAACTGGTCAGTCAGTGAAAAAGAATGTTACGTCATTGTCTACGCCCTGGAAAAGCTACGCCCATATGTTTGGGGATGGCGTTTCGACCTGCAAACCGACCATGCTGTGCTACAGTGGCTTCATACCGCCATGGGAAATAACAAAGAACTTATTCGGTGGAGTTTAGCTCTCCAAGATTTTGATTTCGACATCCAACACATCTCAGGAGCTTCTAACAAAGTGGCTGATGCACTCTCCCGTGAAAGTTTCCCAGAATCCACTGGTTAAAATCATCCTTGAGATGTGGAAAATATTGTTAGTCTTTATGTACCTGGTAGTATATTTAGAGGTGCATGTGTCTTATTAACTCTGTTTTTCCTAGAGCTCCAGGAAGAAATCCCAGCCAGCATTTCACCCTAGCTGAGATTTGGGGGGGCGTGTCATAAAAATAAAGGGAAGGGTAAAACCCCTTTAAAATCCCTCCTGGCCACAGGAAAAATCCTCTCACCTGTAAAGGGTTAAGAAGCTAAAGGTAACCTCGCTGGTACCTGACCAAAATGACCAGTGAGGAGACAAGATACTTTCAAAAGCTGGGAGGAGGGAGAAAAACAAAGGGTCTGTGTCTGTCTGTGTGATGCTTTTGCCGGAGACAGAACAGGAATGGAGTCTTAGAACTTAAGTAAGTAAGTAATCTAGCTAGGTATGTGTTAGATTATGATTTCTTTAAATGGCTGAGAAAATAGCTGTGCTGAATAGAATGAATATTCCTGTCTGTGTGTCTTTTTTGTAACTTAAGGTTTTGCCTAGAGGGATTCTCTATGCTTTGAATCTAATTAGCCTGTAAGGTATCACCATCCTGATTTTACAGAAGTGATTCTTTTTTTACTTCTATTAAAAGCCTTCTTGTAAGGAAACTGAATGCTTTTTCATTGTTCTAAGATCCAAGGGTTTGGGTCTGTGGTCACCTATGCAAATTGGTGAGGATTTTTACCAAACCTTCCCCAGGAAGTGGGGTGCAAGGGGTGGGAGGATTTTGGGGGGAAAGATGTGTCCAAACTCCGTTTTTTTCAGGAACCCAGATAAAGTTTGGTGGTGGCAGTGGAAATCCAAGGGCAAAGGGTAAAATAATTTGTACCTTGGGGAAGTTTTAACCTAAGCTGGTAAAAGTAAGCTTAGGGGGTTTTCATGCAGGTCCCCACATCTGTACCCTAGAGTTCAGAGTGGGGAAGGAACCTTGACAAAGCTCCTCACAAGTTTGATTTCAGTAAGGCTGTATGCTGGTCCAGGGATCTGTCCAGGGGTTATTACAGGATCAAGACCTAAGAAAACAAGTATACTGCATGGGCTGAGTATGCTATCCTGAAAAATAGATAACTTATTTCAAAACCAAGATTCTTCTTCTATTTCAAAGGCACTAAGCCTCTGTCACATCTAGGTACATTGGAAGTTTGCAAACATGATCATCTTAGAGTTACTGATGGACAGAAAAAACACAATATTTTCTTAGCATGTGAATAACATTGTTTTCATGCTGAGATAGCCCTAAAAATCCATCTCTCTATTTTTATAAAAATTTCCTAAACAATTCATTTCTGTAAAAAAAAAAAAAAAGGTTTGTGTTTTTAAGAAACTTACAAGCAACTAAAAACAGAGGTTTGAGCTTGAAGAGGATTACTGTCATTTTAAGCATCACTTTTATATCTGAATATTTTATACTTACTATAGTTAAAAGTCATACTAAAATCACTGTTATTGAAAGGAGTTAGAAACAAATTTTTCCTTATTGTTCCTGTTTACTTTGTGCATTTTACAGCATTTTGTGTTTAGTCCATTGTCATCTTTCCCACGTATAGTCAGTATACCCTCTGCTGAAAAGACCTTATTAACAGAGGTGCAGAAACTCTCAGGTACTGGGGAATCTGAGTAGACTCAAAATTTGGGATCTTCTTTTGTATGACTAATTTTAAAGCTAATAATGTCAAAAGCTCCCAGTAAGAACCTTTGGGGATTAATTTATTCTTTCCAGTTACATTGTGGGGTTATTAAACTGTTTAGCACAATTGCAATGACTTGGCTAGAGCCAACTGTTTCAGTTTATTTTAATAGGGTGTTTACCTTATTAAAGTAATAACAAAGAAGAATGATCGTATTAATTATTACAACCAACTAGTTGCCACAAGCCTCCACAACAACCCCTAAAAATGATTTGTTATGTATGTGAAAATTCAAACTACTGAAGGTCTCTATTTTTTAAAAAAAAAAAACTTCTGGAGATTAATGGATTCTTTTCAAACAAAAACTATTGTTCTGCACTGTGATGATGGAAAGAGGTTTCCTAATGCACAGTAAGAGATTTAGGGCTGGATTCACTGAAACTTTTGCAGTCATTTACACCTCTGCAGAATGACTCTAAAAAGACTACTATTCTGTACTGGTACATTTACACAGTTGGAATGGGCTACATAAGGTGCAAGGCAATAGTGAGCAAAATTAGGACCAAGTTGTCCCCACCCACTCAGTGGCATAAATGAAAGGAGAATCAGGCCCAGATTTTTACATTCTCTGCCCCACCACACACAAATCTCCTAGATCACAGACTTACACATCTGAGCAGCATACATGATGTTCTGTACTTCAGACATTGGACACATATGGGTGATTACAATTGTATGGAAGTGGGATTTCACTGTTAATTATTGATGCAGGGATTTTCTCTATTTGAAATGACATACAGAGAACATAGACAACAATTTGCACAGTGCTTTATTCTGCAACACAAATCGGCATAGGCAATAATGTTATGGGCATGCTCAGCTGTGCCTGGTATCTGTCGGGTGCCAGCAATGCCAGAGCTATGCTAGCTAGAGATTCCCCAACACTGTGATAATTCCCAAACTGGGGAGATCTGCCTCTTTCCAGCCCCTTTGTGCTGCAGCATAGAATCTAGCTCTATGTTTCTCTGACCCAAGAACTTCTTATGAGTAGGATGTGTTGCCTGCCCTTGTTAGCATTTATCTGAGAGTACATTCTGACCAAAGGGAACTGCTATTTTCTTAAGGAAAGAATGTTGCACATGGAGTGTATTAGCTGGTATTCAAAGTTCAGGTTGCAGGCGATGGTAACAGGAGAGTGATTATCTCCATATTTACTGTTTCCCCACTGCACAGAAGGATCTTCAATGGAATTGGTTCCAAGAAAAGAGCTAACTTCTTGGTGCTGAATATGCCTATGCCTCAATATCTCCACAGCATTCAACTAACAGCATTTGGGACTTTGTGTTTTAAGTGGGATGTTATTTTTCATGGGCCAAATTCTGCCCTTGGATGCTTCCATGTGGCTCCCATTACCGTCAATTGGAGTGTCATGCATGAACCAAGAGTAGAGAGGAAGCAGCACTTCCGTTATATATAGGTGGAAGCATTTGGTACCTCTCATGTGGGATTTTATTCCTGCATGGAAAAGTCTGCAGAGCTCAACAGGGTTTCTTTTGGTTGCCTACTGATTTAAGGTGTGTTAACTTGTATGACTTCATCTTCGACCTTCAAACACTTGTGAGGGATTACTGAGTTAATCTAAAGGAGAGAGCGGCAACTGAGGCATGGGAGAATGGGACCATCCCATACAGACAGTGTTCATGTATGCCGGTATTTACTACATTAGAGAATTCATGGATTTAATGAAAGAGCCCACTTACCAGCTCTGAATCCTGGCACTTACAATACTACACCATGTACATAAAAGAGGGTATGTTTGTATTTAAGCGAGTGTTTCAAAGCCAAATGTGGTGAAGAAAATACATAACTAGATAATAAATTACATGAAATATTTGGAATCTTATAAATCAGGGATTCTTAGAAGTTTTCATATTTCTCTCCATCTCTCTTTTCAAGGGAAGAGGGAGAGCCATGAATATGTGTTATTTGAATATGCAGTTTTCATGTGCTTAATTATGATGGCAAGAAAAACCTACCAAAATTTGCCTCCAAATCAAACCAGTTGGACTGAGTATACGCTGATGTACCAAGGGCGAGGAAAGAGCAGCTGTCTCAGGAAAGACGTAACAGAAGGGTGAGACAAAGTTACTTGAGGCAGTGTGCTATATGATGCAACAAATTATGGTGGAACCCCGTATTTCATGTAGGTGGAAGTTAATTTCTAAAAATGTTCACAGCACAACATGGCTTGCTGCTTTACCATAAGTGCAATGTTTCTCCAAATGTCCTTGTTATGAACATAAGCATCCTATAAGAGCAAAATACTCTCAGCTAAGCCTCGCAGACTATTCCAATGCTGCGGAAGATTTATAACTCTGTTCTACAGGTTCTCAGCCAAGTGATAGATATATCGATAGCAAAGTGATCATGATTCTATATGCATCTCTCCTTAGATATAATAATAGTATACAGAAGTAGTACAGTTAGTAACAGTGGGCCACATTGTCCAATATGTTGGGGGGACGGTTCCTTCAGATTGTTTTATTGAGGAACTAGGGTTTGTAAGCAGAAGCCTTGGGCTACCGAACCCATGAATGGGCTTAGATTTCCATGGGGAAATCTAAATACACTCTGGGTCATCCACAAAGGCCAAAACACTCATAGAAAACATATGCCAATCCTTTCACAATGCTCCTCAGCCTTCTCCCTCCATCCCCTCATGTCCCTAACAAAATGAGGACCCATCAGGAGCTCCCTGCAGGTAGGTGAGCTGGGGCATAGACACAGAAAGAGGACAAAGGAAGGATGGTCATAAGCATAAAGATGGGAGAAGCAAGGTCCCCAACAAAATTTAAGTTTGCTACACCTGAGCAGCAAGAGTCACTCAGTCTGCAGCAGGTGTCACAGTTTAGGACCAATGTACCTGTATTCCCTCTCCAGGGTCCATCAAGGGCACCCACTTTAGGCTCCTGGCTCCCAGTAGTCACCCTTCTTGGCTGGAGACCCATGTCTCACTCCTTCCTGAATGGGGATGTTAAGTCTGCACAGCTCCCTGCCTTACACTCTGATATCCCCAGCAAGCCTGACTGCCTAAGAGGTCAAAGCCTGCACTTTAGTTTCTCAGCGAAGGTTAAGACCAGTGTATTGCACTGAGAATTATTTTTGTTTAAAGCTTTGTGGCCTTACATGGGCTGTAAGGAAGAGGACTCGATTTCACAGAATCATGGACATTAGAGATCTATTAGCAATTCAGGGCAGGACTGTTCCCTCTGGTCTTATTAAAGAAGAATTTCCTGAAAGCCAAACTGTGCCCCGATAGGCAACATGCAGCTCTCGCTGATGTCAGTGGCAATCCATACACAGGCCTAGGATGGTAAATTGCCCTGCATGTTTATAATAAAGACTGGTGACACGAACAAAGATGAGGGATTTAAAGGACCTCATTCCTTGTGTGAGTGATTCATATCATTATGTATAAGTATTGAATATTTAAATGGGCTGGGGATCTAATCTGATGATGGATTATAGTTAAAATATGTCATTTTAGAACTCAGGGTAACCTTTTAAAGAATTTCTCACTGTCTCATACTCTCTAGAGTCATTAATTATTCTTTTTGAAGGATCAGTCTATGGACATACCTTAAGTTCTTCTCAGGTAGACATAGAAATCCAGTTCAAATTATTCTTCCCACACTCCAAGCCAATTAATAGATTGAGTGAGGTTTCCTTGGTTAACACTCTTCACCTGTCACAATCACAGGTATATTATTTTGCCTACCAGAAATGGATTCTGGGTACGCACATGGGGAAAAACCTTTTTTCCCGGTTCAATAAAATTTGGCATAAATTTCACCCTTAGATCTCTGAGCTTTCATTAAAAAGTTGCATGGCAGCAAGAGCAGACTCCTTTCGTTTGACTGTTAGTCCCCAAAGAAGTACCAAAGTAGTGGTAGCAAGAGTGCAACATTATTCTTGAAAGATGAAGTACGTTACATCCTGTCCAAGTTTGGCTTCAAAACTTGGGAGAAAGTAAGTAAGCCTTGACTCTGATTTCCATTGTGATGGGATGGATTACAATGGTCCCAGGCAGGTGGTGATTTTGGTCAGGGAGGAGGCTGGGGATGGAAGAACAGCCACAGAGTGTGTGTGCGTGACAGAGAAAGAGACTTTACTATTCCAAGTAGGGATGGCTCCAAATTAAAACCCTAAATCTAAAGACCAGCAAGCTTTGGTGAACTCCAAACCTTTGTTACCATCCATTGGAATCATACTGGACCAAAGGTTACCAACTAACCTTAGCATTTCTCATAGCCCACACCTAAAGTGACTTGGTTGGTGAAAGTTTCAAAGGTGGCAATGAAAATACAAGGAGGTTCAACAGGAAAAGTAGTTCATATTTCCATGAGCAACAGTATTCATGTTTCATCCTCTTTCACTCCTTAACCAGTAAGGCACATACAACAATGGCTCCCAAACACTCATTCCTTCCATTACTGATACTTCAGGGGTTTGTGACTGGTGTTCTAAGCTCCCAGCTCCATACCTTAATGATGCACAATGATGTTCCTCTGCTGAGCTCAAGTGTGCTTCCTACTTCTTTGTGTATTCTCTAACCCACACTGTAGTTTCACCTATGTAACATTCAAGAAATAGGGGTTAGAGCTTGTACAAGGAATGGGAAATTATGGTTTTACTAATATTTGTTCGATATCTTAGGACAGTAAACTAGTGTATTTGCCTAAATAGCCTTGGGACCACTGTCATACATGATGGTATCAAAATCAAACATACACACATAGATCTCATAAGAACATACGAATGGCCATACTGGGTCAGACCAATGGTCCATTTAGTCCTGTCTCATCTTCTGACAGTGGCCATTGCCAGATACTTCAAAGGGAATGAACAGAACAGGCCAATCAAGTGATCCATCCCCTGTTATCCACTCCCAGCATCTGCCACTCAGAGCATGAGGTTGTGTCCCTGATCATCTTGGCAAATAGCCACTGATGGGCCTATCCTCCATGACTTTATCTAGTTTTTTTTTAAATCCAATTATAGTTTCGGCCTTCACAACATCCTCTGGCAACAAGTTCCACAAGTTGACTGTGTGTTTCTATGAAGAGGGACTTTCCTTTGTTTGTTTTAAACCTGCTCCCTATTAATTTCATTGGTCACCCCTGGTTCTTGTGTTATGTGAAAGGGTAAAAAAGAAGCTGGATAGCCATCTGTCTTGGATGGTTTAGACACAGCAAATCCTCCATCTTGGCAGGGGGTTAGATTAGATGACCCTTCCAGTCCCTTCTAACTCTGTGGTTCTAGGATTCTATAAATAACACTCCTTTATTCACTTTCTCCACACCATTCATGATTTTATAGACCTCTATCCCATTCCCCCTTAGTTGTCCCTTATCCAAACTGAATAGCCCATCTTTTTAATCTCACCTCATACTGAAGCTGTTCCATATCCATAATCATTTTTGTTGCCCTTCTCTGCACCTTTTCCATTTCTAATATATCTTTTTTGAGATGTGGGGACCAGAACTACACTCAGCATTCCTGGTGTGCCTGTACCATGAATTTATATAGCGGCATTATGATATTTTATGTCTTATTATCTATCTCTTTTCTAATGGTGTCTAACATGGTTAGTTTTTTGACTGCCACTGCACACTGAGAGGATGTTTTCAGAGACATGTCCACAAGGACTCCAAGATCTCTTTCTTGCATGGTAAAACTAATTTAGACCTCACCATTTTGTATGTATAGTTGGGATTATGTTTTCCAACATGCATTTCTTTGCATTTATCAACATTGAATTTCATCTTGTTCATCTTCCCCTTTTGTTACCCAGTCACCTAGTTTTGTGAGATCCATTTGTAACTCTTCCCAGTCTTCTTTGGACTTAATCTTAAGTAATTTCATATCATCTTCAAATTTTGCCACCTCACTGTTTAGCCCTTTTCCCAAATCATTTAATAATATGTTGGACAGCTCTGATTCCAGTACAGATCTCTGGGGGACACTATTTACCTCTCTCCAGTCTGAAAACTGACCATTTATTCCTACCCTTCATTTCCTGTCTTTTAAGCAGTTACTGATCCATCGGAAGACCTTTCATCTTATTCTATTATTGCTTGCTTTGCTTAAGAGCCTTTGGTGAGGGACCTTGTCAACGGCTTTCCAAAAGTCCAAGTACACTGTATCATTCTTGTCCACGTGTCTTCACTCCCTTAAAGAATTAACAGATTGGTGAGGCATGCCTCACCAAACAAATCATGTTCATTTATGTATTTAATTCTTTCTTTACTATAGTTCCAACCAGCTTGCCTGGTACTGAAGTTAGATTTAATGGCCTTTAATTGCCAGGATCATCTCTGAGGCATTTTTTAAAAATTGGCATCACATTGGTTCCACTCATCTGATACAGAAGCTGATTTAAACAATAGGTTACATACCACAGTTAGTAGTTTTACAATTTCATATTTGAATTCCTTCAGAACTCTTGGGTGAATACCATCTAGTCCTGGTGACTTATTACAGTTTATCAATTTGTTCCAAAACCTCTTCTAATGACACTTCAATCTGGGACAGTTCCTTAGATTTGTCACCTAAGAAGAATGACTCAAGTCTGGGACTCTCCATCATATCTTCTGCAGTGAAACCGATGCAAAGAATCCACTTAGACAATGGCCTTGTCTTCCATGACCGCTCCTTTAGCGACTCAATCATCCAGTGGCCACACTGTTTGGCAGGCTTCCTGCTTCTGATGTATTTAAAGTTGGAGTCTTTTGCTTGTTGCTCTTCAAATTCTTTTTTGGCTTCCCTCATTATACTTTTACATTTGACTTGCCAGAGTTTATGCTCCATTCTATTTTCCTCAGTAGAATCGGACTTCCAGTTTTTAAAGTATCCCTTTTTGTCTTTAACCGCTTCTTTTACTCTGTTTAGTCATGGTGGTACTTTTTTGGTCCTCTTACCACTCTTTCATTTGGGGCATTAATTTGAGCCTCTACTGTGGTGTTTTTTTAAAAGTTTCCATGCGGCTTGCAGGCATTTCACTTTTGTGACTGTTCCTTTTAATTTCCATTTAACTAACTTCCTCATTTTTCTGTAGTTCCCCTTTTTGAAGTCAAATGCTACCATGGTTGGCTTCTTTGGTATCCCCCCTTCCCCAGGACGTTAAATTTAATTATATTATGGTTGCTATTACTGAGGGTTAAACCCTTTTGGACAAGATATTGTGCTCCACTTAGGACTACATCAAGAATTGCTTCTCCTCTTGTGGGTTCCAAGACTATCATTAATGATGTCTGGAAACTTTATTTCTGCATCTCGTCCTGAGATGACATGTACCCAGTCAATATGGGGATGGCTGAAATTCCCCATTATTACTGAGTTTTCTATTTTATACCCATTCGAATCTCCCTGAGCATTTCACAAGCACCATCACCACCCTGGTCAGGTGGTTGGTAGTATATTCCTACTGCTATACTCTTATTATTGAAGCACGGAATTCCTATCCATAGAGATTCTATGGTACCGTTTAAGTAGATAGACATTTTTACTATATTTGACTCTATGCTTTCTTTCATCTATAGTGCCACTCCCCCACCATCACGACCTACTGTTATTTCTACATATTTTGCCACCACCCATCAATTATTGTTATTCCACCAAGTTTCTGTGATGCCTATTATTTCAATATCCTCATTTACTACCAGACACTCAAGTTCACCCATCTCAGCATTTAGACTTCTTCAATCATGTACAAGCAATTATAAATTGTGTCACTTTAGTCGTCTGCCTTCATGTGATGTAACTGAAAGTGACTTTTTTGCATGACTGTTTCTCTTCAGTTCCTACCTGTACTTTATCCACTTCTATCCTCTCCTCCTTACAAGGGCATAGAGAATCCCGGTTAATAGAGGCTCCCCTATGGGATGTCTGTTTGAACTGTGTGCTCCTTCATACCTGTCAGCTTTCCCCCAGCTTTAGTTTAAAAACTCCTCTACAACCTTTTAATTTTACATGCCAGCAATCTGGTTCTGTTTTGGATTACCTGGAGCCCATCCTTCCTGTCTGGGCTCCTCCTTTCCCAAAAGATTCCCTAGTTCCTAATAATCCTAAAACTCTACTCACTACACCATCATCTTATCCATGCATTGAGACCTTGCAGTTCTGCCTGTCTAACTGGCCTTGCACATGGAACTAGAAGCATTTCAAAGAATGCTACCATGGAGGTCCTGGACTTTAATCTCTTACACAGCAGCCTAAATTTGGTCTCCAGGACCTCTCTCCTATCCTTCCCTATGTCACTGGTACCTGCAAGTACTGGTAGGTAACAACCAGCTCCTCACCAGCACTGCACATAAATCTGTCTAGCTGTCTCGAGAGATCCGAAACTGTCACACCCAGCATTGCCCTGTTTAATTTTGTACAGTGCTTAATAAACTAATCTGCAAATAAATGAGATGTAAGCACCCTACATAATAATAATAGCATAATCATAATTTTAGTATAATAAGGAACTAGTGTAATAAGATAATACAATCCCTCACAGGGGTGTTGTGAGACTTGTTCCTTAAGTGTTTTGAGATCTTCACCTTAAATATTACTACAATTAATATCATTAGCAAAAAATGAAAACAATTTTCTTTTTTATTCTGAGCCAAGCAAAGGCAGCCTTCACCATGAGTAGTCTCATGGTTGCATCATTTGCCTTCTAAAGACTCTTGAAATCCCAATTTTACATACCATCAGACAATTAAATTACTCTTTTGGTTAATGGACATGGTAATGTTTATTTCAGTACTAGAAGTTACTTTTTTGGGCATTGTTACATCAGCTAATCATTAGCAGGTTTGCCCTTAGGAAATTGTTTAGCAAACCAAAAATATCTCTTTTTAATGTGAAACAGTTGACATGAAGGGCTATATATGCAAGTTTAAGTTTGAATATCTAAGGGAAAATTGGAATGCTAGAGGCCTCAAAGCTGCATACTCCTGGCATATCTGTTGTGCCAACTACTCAAAAGCAAGACAGGGCCAAAAACCAAAAACTCCCATTTAAGCCAACAGGAGTGCTGCCATGAACATTAATGTGAGAAGACTTAGTGTTAGGAACCTAACCTCCTCCTTTTAGGGGACTGGCAAAATGAGAATGTTTGAAGCATACATCCTCTATTTTCCCCTCAGACACAGCCACCCACGGTGGCTGCTTAGCAAAAGTGATTGATGCTACTGTAACTCTGATTGCTTCACAAACCTTACAGGGTACTGTTGGAATCTGGATGCTAGGACTAATGTGCAGGGTGGAGGCATGTTCATTTGCTCCACCTCATGCTGAGAATTATGAGGGGTTCTTTCCTGAACTCTAGCCCTGGCAGAATTCCATCACTGGTGAAGGCTGAGAGGCAAAATGAGAAAGGATTCTCATGCCCGGTTTCATTTTCACATCACTAGAACATTCAGCTGAGCTGCAGTTCATCGGGGATATATAATGAAATGTCCAACTATGAGCCACACTTCCCATACACTTGTCACAAATACTGGTGGTTTCTTTTCTCATAAAGTGCCTCTTTTTCCTATAGGTAAAATCCAAATATCGATATTTTTGAGGTTAATGTGCATATTTTGGACCTAGAAGAGGGAATTGAAAGGTAGATAGTGAAGATACGTTTAAGAGCACATGAACACATGAAAAAAATTTCTGTTAAACCCAAGTATAGAGCGCTCACAACCTGGTAACTGGAAACAAACTACTAAAAGCACAGGCTTTTCCTTCACAAGATGTAGAAGCCTATTTCATGCCCACAAATAATAATGGAATTCCGGTGGGACTGGTCACACAAGTACGTGCTACTCAACATGAGTGAGGTGTGTAGAACCTGACTCAGATTGTAATCTCTGTAGGGCAGGGACTATGTCCTCTTATGTGTCTGTAAAGCATCATGCACACTGATGGCACTATATAAATAAAATTGCAAACTACACTATTATTTAGCCACAGAGGCTTACTCTTCCCATCCCTGCCTCCCCTTAAAGAGCAAATATACTTTTTGGGAAAAGGTACCTGGAGTGACAGCAGTGAACTCTGAAATCTTCTAGATGTAGAAAAGTTACAGCATGGGCAGTAACAGCAACACACTATCTTGCCAACGTGCCTCAGTGGTGACTTGGAGATACCGAGGGCTCAATTGTCACTCTGCACCATTCACACCTGTGAAAAAGCAAGCCTGTATGGCTAAATAATAACATAGTGCCATCAGTGTGCATGGTGTTTCACAGACACATAAAATGACACAATCCCTGCCCTGAGCAGCTTACAACCTAAGGGCCAGATTCGACAAACCTTCCTCACATTGCGAGCATAGGAGATAAATGCTATTAAAGCAGAATGATAGAGTTAAACATGTCCTTTGTGCTCGCTCAGCACTAGTGTAAATCAATACATAAGATGCAGAGCACCAATGAATCAGACCCCAGGTCCCTATCTTCAGGAGATGAAAGATAATTCAGTCTTCCTGTCCATTTAAACCTCTATCTTTCCATCAAGACTGCCAAATGAGTACCAGTTGTGTTGGCAGTTTTTTGCATGATATAAACAGCTGTCCACTGGTAATGAGACTAAGGTCACCAATTTGTTTAGCCTAGACTAGCGAACAGCTGTAAACAGGTGACATCTTTCAGCACTACTAACTTGGCCAGGATTCAGCCTTGCATCCTAACTGTGGGAAGACCATATATCCTCCTTACCAGTCCTGTGACTTCCAGCTCCTCCTTAACTAACTGTGTATGTAGACCCCTGGGGGGATATTTTCTCTATGTGCAGGGAAATCAGGTCTCACCCAGCTCTATTGGAGTCAATGATAAAACTGAGGCCAGGATTTTACCTCATAACTTTAAGCACACTGTGAGATGTGTTTATTTCCCTAATGTTACTTTGCTGTGTCTGTTTCAGAGTACTGAAAATGAGAGGAAGAGAGCGAAAATGGGATTTGGAAAAAAAAGAAATCTCTCCACCCAACTCATCCCACCTAAAAAAATACAATAAAAACAGCACCACTATAATTCCATTAGGAGAGGAACAAAAGTGATATCTGCTGGGTTTCCATCATTGTATTCCTAATTAAATTCATGTTTATAAATTAAGCTGGGGTGTACAGATGGGATATTTTCCTTATGGTGTCATGGGGTTTCAAATATAAACTCCTTCACTTTTACTGGGCCACACTTTTCACAAAACTCATCTTGTATAAACAATACAAATCTTTTAATAGTTTTCCATCAAGCAAAAGTCAGATAAATATTTTTAAAGCACGACACTGAATTTTCATGCTGTTTATTTGCACTCCCTTGGTATCAACATACTCTTATAAGCCCAGGATCCTGAGCGTCATGGCTTGATGTGCATTATGAAGATGTTTATTAATGGAATTTTAAAAGGGGGCATTTTAAAAGAGAATGCAGAAAACATGTAGCACATTTAAGGGGACCATTTAATAGCCAGTAGCTATAATCTTCAACCAAGATCTCTCACCAGTTTAGCAGGGAGGGAGATCTAGTTAGGGTTATGATGGCAGAACTCTCAAGAAACCTCAAGTGCTACACGAGATAGTTTTGGTTCATTGATGTTGCTCCAATTCAGCACGAGACCTATGCTCCAGCTTGGTGTTATGGGCATTGTGTTGCTGAATGTGTTGTTTTTTGGATGAGATGTAAAACCAAAGTCCTGATGACTTGTGGTTATTAGGGATCTCATGGGACTTCTTGAAAGATAAAAGCATTAGCCCCAATATCCTGGCCAAATTTTAATTTGAGTAATTACTTACCAACTCCCTAAATCCCCCCTATTCTTCACCTCCTACTGTAGACTCTTGTATAGTGCTAAACAGCTACTGCATTCTACCATGATGGTAGACACAATTTATTATTAGAGAGAAACCCAAACCAAATCCCTGGTTCTAAAACACTCTGAAACCTGGGGGATGTTTTGATGCAAAATTCGTACCTTGGCCCCCTGTGAATGTGCTAAATCAAATCCAAATATCAGATCCAAACTTGGGGAAAGTTTAAAACTGGATCTTTATATTGTGGTTCAGGCCCATCTCTAATTATAAAGAGCTTTGGGAGCCTTCTGGCAATACTGAGCTATTATGAATTAAACTGGCATTTTGAATGCTTTGCAAAAGGGTGTCACAAACTTGTTTGCTGGAACAGGACAAATTACATTTTCATTATGGTCCAGAAGCCAGGTCTGATAAACATAGGTCCATATATTGCCTTTGCTCTACAGTAGAGGTACAGTCCACAGAAGTCGTTCCCTTGACTTCACTGGGCTTTGAATCAGACACAATGGGAGGTTTGCCTAAAGACTGGTAAACATCTGACTTCTATGTAATAATTAGGTTCAACAGTTTCAAAAGTAGACTGATTTTGGGTGCCCAATTTTGCCAGGTGCACGCATTGCTTACAGCTACTATTCTGAGTGACTGAAAATCAGGTCTCCAATGTCTAAAGTTGGGCTCTGTGGGCATGTGTTATAGCAAATCTACATAAAACTGATGTATAAACTTATTGGGATTAATGTTATTTAGGAAATTTGGCTTTTAAATTTTTAAAGGTTTTTGTTTTCTATTTTTCACCTCTAGAATCTTATTGAACTCAGACAGAAATAAAATTGCACAAACAACTTTGCCTTTGCTATCCTTGTTTCTTTACTATCATGAATCACTGAAGATTGGACATAAGAAAAAATGTTGCTCTTGCAAAGGAGGAAGGAAGAGGTAAGAATTATGATCCTTGGAAAAGATTAATATACACACAGTAGATTGAATAAAAAAAAAGAGCAAAGTCTTTGCAGTACAGTTTAGTGGATTATACCTTCATTTTTGGTCAGTCAGCATTACGCCTTGCCAATTCATAATTAACATCTGCTGTAGCTAGATGATCCAGAGCCAGATGCAAATTGCTAAGGTCCTTTTAAAACCTTTCACTACAAATGCAAAGACCAATTTTCCAGTGAGAATGACAGAATCAGCACACACATTACAGAATGTGTTACTAACAAGTCAGATATAGATTATATTTAGTAAAATTAGTAATGTAGTGATCTTTAAAATAACCATGTAGAATTGCTTGGCGGGAGTACTCTCCATTGTCAAAAAGAGGACCTAAATTTGATTCCTTAGCCTAGTATGGGATGAGGAGCTGTCAGGATAGCAGCTTTTTTGCCTGTATCTTCTGAAGAAAGAGAATGCTTTGTATCACTCAAATGTGACCCATTTGGTCAATTAAGGAGAAGTGCTGTATAAGTCCATTCCAGACATTTTTAGATGGCAACTGACATGAGATCTCAAGCAGCAGCAACAGAAGAAGAAAAATAGGATTCCAAAAGATCCTCATGGGACCATGTGTTTGGGAGGGTGATTTTAGAGAAAGTAGGAGAAAGATCCTTCTCCTACATTATTCTCCTCTGTGTCATCAGCATGGAGACAATGGTAATTGTGTGCATGAAAAATTAACACCGTCCAAATGTGAAATTAAACAGCAATGGCAGTGACATTGCCAGCACCCCTAGTTCCAGCATCTATGTGCTCAGGTATATTTTACAGTCTATTTTTTTTCCTCAAAATTCACTAAAAACAAATATGAACTCTGATGATGGATTGTGGATGAAAATAAAGGACAATGTGTTGGACAAGCTTACAGCTACAGAGGAGTCTAACAGGTTTTTGAGAAGCATGATAAGACATTCGTTTCTTCTTGTATGCAGTGTTGTTGTAGCCATGTCAGTCCCAGGATATTAGAGAGATAAGAAGGGTGAGGTAATATCTTTTAGTGGACCAATTTCTGTTGGCGAGAGAGACAAGCTTTCCAAAGAAGAGTTGTGTGTGCCTCGAAAGCTTGTCTCTCTCACCAACAGAAGTTGGTCCAATGAAAGATATTACCTCACCCACCTTGGCCTTCATTACTTCTTGTAATGTTGCTCGCTCATTCCCAAATGCCGTGTCCTCACATAGGTCAAGTCAGAAAAAAAAAATCTAATATGCCACAATCCTCCAGTGATCTGTGTGCGCAGACTCTTGTGCCTGCAAAAAGCCCTGTCAATTTTAGTAGAACAATTGTTTCTACTAATATAGGTAGAGGCCTGTGTTAACTGTAGCCACTCAAGAAAAAAGTCTTGCTGCCAGTCATCTTAAATTGTTTAGAAGGATCAAAAGCTGCCCACGCAAATTTTGTTTGAAAATTACACATGCAATCACAGCCCGTGAACTTAAGGCTTGTCTTCGCTATGGGGGTAAGTCGACCTAAGTTACACTACTCCAGGTACGTGAACAACATAGGTCGACTTACCCCAATGTCTTCACCTTGCTGCATCGACAGGAGATGCTCTCTAGTCGACTTCCCTTACTCTTCGCGGAGAGCTGGAGTACCAGGGTTGACCAGAGAACACTCTGCCATTGATTTAGCTGGTCTTCACTAGACCGGCTAATTAGATTCCTGCTGCAGCAACTGTAGCAGTGTTGATCTCCCCGGAGTGAAGACTAGCCCTTAATTGCAGACTAAAGGAGGAAAATTTTGTGGGAGTCCAAAGCTGATCTATTACTGGAGATCCGTTTTCCCTTAGAAACACATGAGTTAGTGTGGTTCTATATATGCTAGTCTCCTTTTCTGAAGATCACAACAAATGGAAACAATGAGAAGTATTAAAGTGAAATCTGCCCCTTTGGTAAATTACACAATGCTCCCCAATGCAAAATGCTATCAGAGGAATTTCTGTTTTATACTAATCTGCTATCATTCTTTTAGATGTCCCTCAGCACTTACACCAAATCAACAGGCACAGAAAGCTTGGCAGTTGCCTGGGTGAGAAGGGTTTGGGTGGCCCAAGCAACAAAAAGATAGTGTGGAGATGTCATGAAACCAAACAAGTTCTGTTTTTCTTAGAGTAAAATAACTTTGTAAGTTGCTTATAGGACAGTGTTGTCAGGTTTCAGTGCAGTATGAGCAGCATGCAGAGAATAGATAGCTTTTCTGAGGAGCTGACTCAGGACTATAAGGTGGACAAAAAGCTGGCTAGATCATCAGGCTCAACGGGTAGTGTTCAGTGGCTTGATGTCTAGTTGGCAGCCGGTATCAAGTGGAGTGCACCAGGGTTCGGTCCTGGGGCCAGTTTTCTTTAACATCTTCATTAATGATCTGGATGATGATGGGATGGATTGCACCCTCAACAAATCAACAAATTAGCGGATGACACTAAGCTGGGGGGAGAGGTAGATATGCTGGAGGGTAAGGATAAGGTCCAGAGCAACCTAGATAAGTTGAAGGATTGAGCCAAAAGAAATCTGATGAGGTTCAACAAGGACAAGTGCAGAGTCCTGCACTTAGGATGGAAGAATCCAGTGTACTGCTACAGGCTGGTGACCCACTGGCTAAGCGGCCGTTCTGCAGAAAAGTACCTGGGGATTACAGTGGACAAGAAGCTGGATGAGTCAACAGCGTACCCTTGTTGCCAAGAAGGCTAACAGCATATTGGGCTGCATTAGTAGGAGCACTGCCAGCAGATCAAGGGAAGTGATTATTAAGTCCCCACTATTCAGAACTGGGGAGGCCACATCTGGAGTATTGCATCCAGTCTTGAGCCCCCCACTACAGAAAGGATGTGGACAAATTAGAAAGAGTCCAGTGGAGGGCAATGAAAATGATTAGGGGGCTGAGACACATGATTTATGAGGAGAGGCTGAGGGAACTGGGCTTATTTAGTCTGCAGAAAAGAAGAGTGAGGGGGAATTTGATAGCAGCCTTCAGCTACCTGAAGGGGGGTTCCAAAGTGGATGGAGCTAGGTTGTTCTCGCTGGTGGAAGATGAAAGAACAAGGAGCAATAGTCTCAAGTTGCAGTGGGGGATTGCTAGTGCTTTAGAGGATAGGATTATAATTCAAAATTATGTGGACACCCTGGAGAAATGGTCTGAAGTAAGTATGATGAAATTCAATAAGGACAAATGCAAAGTACTCCACTTAGGAAGGAACAAACAGTTGCACACAAATAAAATGGGAAATGACTGCCTAGGAAGGTGTACTGCAGAAAGGGATCTGGGGATCATAGTGGACCACAAGCTAAATATGAGTCAACAGTGTAACTGTTGCAAAAAAAAAAAAAAGCACACATAATTCTGGGATATATTAGCAGGAATGTTGTAAGGAAGACACAGGAAGTAATTCTTCCACTCTAGTCCAGGCTGATTAGGCTTCAACTGGAGTATTGTGTCCAGTTCTGTGCACCACATTTCAGGAAAGATGTGGACAAACTGGAGAAAGTCCAGAGAAGAGCAACAAAAATGATTAAAGGTCTAGAAAATATGACCTGAGGGAAGACTGAAAAAATTAGGTTTGTTTAATCTGGAAAAGAGAAGACTGAGAGCGGACATGATAACAGTTTTCAAGTACATAAAAGGTTGTTACAAGGAGGAGGGAGAAAATTATTGTTCTTAACCTCTGAGTATAGAACTAGAAGCAATAGGCTTAAATTGCAGCAAGGGAGGTTTAGGTTGGACATTAGGAAAAACTTCCTGACTGTCAGGGTAGTTAAGCACTGGAATAAATTGCCTAGGGAGGTTGTGGAATCTCCTTCCTTTGGGATTTTTAAGAGCAGATTAGACAAACACCTGTCAGGAATGGTCTAGATAATACTTCATCTGGCCATTAGTGCAGCAGACTGGACTAGATGACCTCTTGAAGTCCCTTCTAGTTCTGTGATTCTCCTGACTGCCCCTATTGACCATGCATGACAGTCTCTTTTCATACTGCCCCTTATGCTTGCAATAGCCTCCCAGTTGTTGCTCTCCAGGCATATTTCCTCTCTTTCATCTAGAAAGTCTCAGATATTCAACTGTTTCTGTGAAATCTCCCTATTAAAATAAAGGCACATTTTCTCATGTATGAGCTTAGCATCATATTCCTCTGTGTTATACCGAATTGTGTTGTAAGCTCTGGGGCTGACCTACTGTTAGAGCAGCACATTTACTCATTGTGCTGCATCATATACATTTGCAGCACTCCAGCCTGAACTTTGCTTAGCCTATAATAATCAGTGAGCTCCAGCCCCTGAGCTCCTCAGAGAGGTTTCTCTGCAATGCACAGCACCTCTCACTGTACATTCACAGAAGATATTATGTTCACTGCTCTGTTAAATCAATAAACTAATGTACTGATTAATTGGGGTAAATACACCCTTGGTTTCAAACAGCACTAAATTTGTTTACAGTAAAACAAGTTTATGAACAAAAGAGCAGAGATTAAGTGATACCAAGTAAAAGAGATAGTTACAAGCAAATAAAAGTGAAAACATGCATCTGAAGTCTAAAACTTAATCTAACAAGATGCAGTCTTCGTTCAAGATGGTTTATTTTACTTGGTGTCTCCTTTCCAGCTTTTTATTGGCTGGCTTGGCCAGGACCCACCAAAGAGTTCAAATTACTTGGTTTCTTTGTCTCCTTAAGGTGAAGGATCGAGATGTGTTCCTTATATCGCAAAAGGAGCTGTTTTTGTCTCACAAGCCAGGAACGCCTCCAGGGGATTCAGTTTCCTGTATCTCTGTGGAGTGTAGGAGCCATGTTAATTCTCTGTTTGGATAACCCCCGCTAGTTTAGCTCAATAGCTTTGTTTGCTGTTGTAATGAGGTGCACTCACCTCTCATGAGCACCCCCCATCTCAGGGTGTGTCCCTGCACTCTCTCTCTCTCTGTTTGTGGTGGTCTGCGGTGACTCAGCCCTCCAGTCGAGTCACACACAGTCTGTATATGAAATAAAATAAAGCAAACCCCTTCCGAGGTATAAGCCCAACAGGAGCCTATCACCCTCTGTAAGGTCCTTCGATCAGCAGCCTCATCTCTGGGTTCAGTCCTCAATAAGTCCAACAGGGCATATCATAGTACCCTGCTTTGAACTGTTTCTCAGCCCATTCTGGGCTTTTTCAAATGGTCCCTGCTCCTCAAGCAGTCCCAGCCCTGATGTGGGGCCATATTCCCACAGAGCTCCCTCCTTCAAGACTCTTTGCCTCCCTGGGCCTTCCTGGCCCCAACTCTTCAACTGGGCCACTAATAGAGTTCAGTTCTCCTTCTGGGGTGTATCAAAGTCCAGACCACTTTCCCAGTGGTTGAGGGGGAGAGGGTAGACCCAGGACTGTCCTCTACTCCAGGTCCCAGCCCAGGGATCCTATAGATAGCAGCCACCCACCACATCCTTTTAATAAAACTGTGTCACTGGTACAATTCCCTGGGCCACTTCCCCATGGCTCCAGCACATTCTTCACCTTTACCTCAGAGCCTTATCCTGGAACTCCTTCATGTTCCCCACAGCCTCTGCCAGCAATGCTCTGTCCGGGGTCCTGTAGCTTCCTCAGCCAGCCAAGCACACCACCCACACTCCTCCAGCTCCAGCACAGAACTAAACTCACTCTGGCCCTGCTGCCAGCTCTTCTTATACTAGCCTGCTGGGCCCTGATTAGCTGCTTCCCATACAGCCACTCTAGGCAGCTTGGAGGACCTCTACTGCCCTATTCTGGGATGGGGTGTGGCAGGGCTGCAAGGCCTCCAGCAGGGGACCTCTGGACCTAGTTCACCCCATAACAATTGCTAATATGTAATCTGAGATAAACCCACATTCCTTTGTCTAGGACAGACCTGTTTATCACCTTTACCTAGAAAAGGCTGTCTAGTCCTAAACAAACATCATACAGAGGGAATTCACAACATCATATGTAAGGGTAACGTACATCTTACTATATTAATAACCAGCATGTTATTAGCTTTCATATGATACCTCACAGGGAATATTTTGTACTAATATTATTGCTTTAGTGTGTAGGATGCGAATGCAGGGTTGCCTATGGTCACAGCCTCCCACTTTAACCCCTAGAATGGCCCAATAATAGGCCACCAAGGGCCAAGATCTCTGCTCTGCAGAAAGCTGTGGAAGGCCTCAAAGGCAGCTGAATCAGAATGGATCTATTGTGCAAGCAGTCTTACCCACAGAAAAGCAGCACAACTCCACCCACACCCCCATCCTGGTTCCTACAGAGCAGCGCTTCAAAGCAGCTGTCTTGGGCGCTACAACCAGTGCGGGAGCAGAGGCATTTCATCCAGGGATGGGCAGAGGCAAGTAGCTCTGTGATGACCCAGATCCAATGGCATAGGCCTCCCAGCAGAGGGAGAATACAAAATCCCTGCATGCTGCTGTAGACCCGTGGCTGAAGTGGAAGCCATGGAAAGGAGTCACTGGGGCTCCATGGCTTGCCAGAGAAGGGATTTCATCTTCCCCTAACTCCCAAAGAGAATAAAGCCCATTTACTCCCATTTTGCATGGGGTTTAGGACTTAACACTATGAGAGAAAGTCTACGTTAGAAAGGAGACAAATAAGAAGGGATATGATAAGAATATATAAAATAACAAATGATATAGAGAAGATAGTTCAGGAGCATCTCTTTGGTCTGTCTTAGAAGAAGAAGGGGACATTAGATGATGTTAAAAGTGGCAAATTCAAAACTGGTTAAAGAAAATACTTTTCCCACGCGTGAAATCAGACTGTGGAATTCCCTGACACAGGAAGTGGCGGAGGTCAAGAAATTAGCAGAATTCGAAAAGGGATTGGACATTTATATGATAAGAAAATCTATAGTTACCATAGTTAATTATGATCATTTTGGAAGGGATACTAAATCTTATGGTTCAGGATTCAAGAGAATCCCTAACTATGACCGATTAGGCTAAAACCTAGAGTGGAGGGTAGATTATCCCACATCCACCTAATGCACGGTTCTCACACCTTTCTTTGAAGTACCTGGTGTTGGCCACTGTCAGAGATGGGATACCGGATCAGATGGACTGATCCTTGGGTCTGATACAGTCCGGCAATGCATATGAGTGGGTTTACTTTGTATCATTTTCTATTTCTTATACCAGTTTTCATTTCAAGAAGAGATTTACTACGTGTCCCTTCCTATTTTTATTAAGAATAAAAGTAATCAGCTGTAGTGTAACTTAATGTATACTTTACTGGGGAGAAGGGGAGGAGTGAGGTGATTTGCTAGTTTGGAGGCTGCAGTATTTTGCCTTATTTGGGATTTTGATTTACTGGCCATTTCACTACTTCCTTGTTAATAATCATAATAACTAACCTGTCAGAAAGGGATGGAAATGCCCTGCCAATCAAAAAGGAAAACACCTACCAGGTCAAAGCAATAAAGCATGAAGCATTACTCACAGAGTCTGATACTCATGGCAAGGATTGTAATGGTAGAAGAAAATAGCACCATATGAATCTATCCCATTAACAAGGATCACAGTGAAAAGGAGAAATGGCAAAATAATTAACCTATTGAATCTGTCAGTTATAAACACATGCCTGAATTATGATTCTTTCTGGATGCCAAATACCTATAAAGGAAGCCTCATCAATCTGGTAATTGTGGGGATCATTTCCAAGGAATCCTGTCAGGTTAAATTTAGCCCCAAATTTTAGTTTTGGTAAATTGAAGCTGTTACAAAAGCCATGCCCAACAGGAACTTTTCCTTTTTTTAAATTCTAGTGTAGCCAATTTTCTTTAAAGACAAAAAAGCTCCACACAAAACAGCAAATGAATGTTCTCCTGCAGCAATGTAACATTGTGTCACTATTAGGGCTGTCAAGTGATTAAAAAAATTAATCATGATTAATCGCACTGTTAAACAATAATAGAATATCATTTATTTAAATATTTTGGATGTTTTCTACATTTAAAATACATTGATTTCAATTACAACACAGAATACAAAGTGTACCGTGCTCACTTTATATTGATTTTTATTACAAATATTTGTGCTCTAAAAAACAAAAGAAATAGTATTTTTCAATTCACCTCACACAAGTACTGTAATACAAAACTGTAATTAATCGACAGCCCTAGGCTATGATAGGGCCTGAGGATCAGAAGGTGAATAGCACTAGAAACTACTACAATAAATGAAACCAACTAATCTATGTTCATTGTCCATGAATAGAGAGATTCAAAAAGTAAGCAAGTAAGCATAAATGGGGGAAAATAAATGTTATTGTTTAAAATATTTTCAGCTTTAATAATCAGTGTCATCAGTAATAATGGACCCAATCCACATCCGCTTAGTAGTAAGTGTAATACTTAGTACGAGTAGTCCCTTTGAAATAGATCTAACTTTCACAGACAGGCTCTGTCTGTACAATGGGCTGAAACCAAGCCACCAGATCCAATCACCCACAAACGTCAGAGGACATTCAAATCAAGATGTAACAAAATCCAATTCTGAACTTTGCAGTTTAGGCCTTTTCCTTATCATGACACTGACTTCATACAGCAATGTCTTGCAACTACTGGATGGAAGCTCTATAGAAATGCAAAACATTATGAGCATTATGGAATACATAAGTTGTACATACCACAAAGGCACAAATCCTGAGTGGCTCAGCTGAGGCCAGTGGGTCTACTCAGGTGACAAGAGACAAATTCTCATGAGGAGAAGTGCAGGATCTGGCCTCACACAATTTATTTGGGGGATGGAGGGAGAGGGTGGAAAAAAACAACTTTCTTTCTTTGACATTAAATTTCAACATGGCATATGCCACATAAAACAGCACTTATGCACTGTTGTAACTATTGCACAAATGCACAATCATTTGCTTGATAATCCCCCAGGTTTTATGCCCTTTTCTGCCAGTCATGGCTGTGAACTCCAGGGACATTCATCACATGTAGCCCCAGACCTGGTTCTTATGGAAGTCAAAGGAAGTTTTGCCATTGCCTTCCATGGGAGCAGGACTGACCAGCAAACATTGCATATATTTATTGCAATATTTCATGTTTCCATTAGTAAAATGTGTGATTGGGTGATCCTGTGTTCAAACAGTCACCAGAATAAGTATTTTAAATTATTCCTTTGCACATCCACTTATATAGCCAAACAAAGGGTCGGACACAAGCTGCTACTGAACTTTCTGTGACCCTCTCAGAAAGACTACTTTAGCACACAACAGCCCACCCTCCAAAGGAAACTTTTAAGCATGGAGACCTACTGTAAGAGGATGAAAGGAAAACCAAACATATTGTTTCTTCTTTGCTGACCCAAGAAGAATCTTTACCAAATCTAAACTGACAGTTCATGGAACTTAAAAACAAAAACCTGTCTTGTTTCTAGTTCTAAATCGGCACAGAACCAGCTGCTCTTAAAGACACAAACCAGACCTAAAGAAGAGCTCTGTGTAGCTCCAAAGCTTGTCTCTTTCACCAACAGAAGTTGGTCCAATAAAAGATCTTACCTCACCACCTTATCTCTCTACAAGTCCTTCATGACACATTAATGTTCAAGACAGCACATAAAAGTATTGGAAATATCTTTTACTCTACTGGTTTCAGAATAGCAGCCGTGGTAGTCTGTATTTGCAAAAAGAAAAGGAGTACTTGTGGCACCTTAGAGACTAACGAATTTATCTGAGCATAAGTTAGTCTCTAAGGTGCCACAAGTACTCCTTTTCTTTTTACTGTACTGTTAACTATACTTTGAAATGAAATGCTAAGCCTAAGCCAGTGAATTTTAAGAGTAGCTACTAGCATCATCTTATAAATCTTTAAAATGTGTGACCTCTTTTTTAATCTTTAATAATCTTTTTACAATTTTCATTTTGTCCAAGCATTTATACTATGATTACATTCGCAGCTTCCAAACCACTCCTTGCATAGTTCAAAAAAGAAGTAATTTGGATGAAAGAATGATAGACAGAAATCTCTAGAGAAATAGTCTTTAATAAAAGTAAAGAAGGGCTGCTGCTGAGAATGAATTATTATTATTTACTTGTATTATAGTAGCACCTAAAATTTCCTACCAGAATTAGGGCTGCATTGTGCTAGGCATAGTACAAACAGAATGTACATTTGAAAAAATAAGTTTAGTAGTTGTCTCTGAAATCAAAGCTTCACTGCAATTTCTATGGTTAGATGTTACCACAATAATCATTTGGTTAAAGATACACATCCACAACTGGTCAAAAACACATTATAGGAGTGCTTCTGGATTCCCCATTGATGCTAAGTTCTCATATAGCAGCATTCACCAGTAATGCATTCTTTAATTAGCTGACTGGGAGACAACATCACATTCTGGCACAAAGTGACCTGGCATCAGTAATATGTTCATTTCTCACCTCCTACACAGGACAACAGTCTTGCAATCTATCTGGATGTGAAGCCATAAAATCCTCAGGAAACTCCAACCAGTACAGAATGCTGCAAAGCATCTCCTCAGCAACATGGGCTACTACAATCACATCAGGCCTGTCCTCCAATAGAATATGGAGCCAAATTCAAGGCTTTACTCATTATCTTCAATGGCGTGGGCTCAGGATCCCTACATGACTGCCTAAAGTTCTCAGGAGGATGGTTATTGACAACTCCTCTCCTATGGCACAAAGCTGTCTATTGAAAGGGTAAAAGCTAGTCTGTGCAGTAGAAGTCCATGTGACAGACACTAGTCATACCACTAATGTTTCTGGAAGGTGCTCAGACACTACAGTAATAAAGACTATATATGAACCTGAACAACTCTATAAGCTTATCTAGGTATTTATGTATGGTACACGCTATTATGGGCGGAGCTGGCAACGCTGCCTATCACTGAGGTTTGCTTATATAAATTGACAGGTCTCCTTCATCGCAGTTTAAGAAAAACTACTTAGCACAGAATTTTTATCTATTCTCCCCATAAAGGTTTTGGCCCTGAGAAATTAAAATCAGTTCTTTCATTAAAGAATTGGATCTTATGTATGTGGCTTGCCCATATTTTTCATGCAGGCTGTAGTTTATGAGATCAATACCTGAGATTATGAACGGATTGGCAATCAGGGAATTAACATGTGTTTCCTGAAGACAGATGACATCAACATCGTGTCAGGAAGCAATGTTTTCAAGAACAGAGAGTTTTGCAGTAGCCCATCCTTCAACATTCAACTGCAGCATCTTGAGGAAAGGGTTCATAGCATTTCCTTGTCTGGGTCCACAATAACCAGCACCCAATAGATTCAATTTGCTGTTCTGTTTCCTGACATCTCCCCCTGCCGCTGTTTTGAGGACCCTGTTTATGACTTCTATGTAACTGAGGTAAACACATATTCCTTTGTTTAGGATACCCTGCTGTTTAACAGGTCTAATCATAGGTACACCACAAGAATGTGATTTTATTTTAGATGTCAAGAGTTCTTCCTAAATGGGTTGCTGTGGCAAACAAGCCGATGCTCTGAAGTAGACATTTTCAGATAGCTTTGCATGGCAAAACCAGCACCTGGAGTTTGATCTACCAAACACCATCTCCAGATGGTTCACGTATGCAATGATATTGGCTGGGCCTAAAGGGATTGTGACTTCCAAAAGATTGTAAAGCACCTGAACAATGATATGGCTGCCATATTGCATAGGTGACTATTGCAAGATATGGAGGTTAAGAACTTAAGAATGACCACACTTGGTCAGACCAATGGTCAATCTAGCCCAGTATCCTGTCTTCTGACAGTGGCCAATGCCAGGTGCTTCAGAGGGAATAACCAGAACAGGCAATCATCAAGTGATCCATCCCCTGTTGTCCACTCCCAGCTTCTGGCAATCAGAGGCTAAGGACATCTAAAGCACAGAGTTGCATACCTGACCATCATGGCTAATAGCCATTAATGGACCTATCCTCCACGACTTATCTAGTTCTTTTTTTAACCCTGTTATAGTTTTGGCCTTCACAACATCCCCCGGCAAAGAGTTTCAAAGGTTGTCTGTGTGCTGTGTGAAGTAGTACAGTAAAAGCTGGATAACAAAGCTTCTACTGTACTTCTTCACACAGCACACAGTCAACCTGTGGAACTCTTTGCCGGGGATATTGGGAATTGTTCCTTATGTTTGTTTTAAACCTTCTGCCTATTAATTTCACCAGGTGACCCTGGTTCTTGTGTTATGTGAAAAAGTAAATAACACTTCCAAATTCACTTTCTCCACACCAGTTACAATTGTATAGACCTCTGTCATATCCCCCTTTAGTCATCTCTTTTCTGAGTAGAAAAGTCCAAGTCTTTTTAATATCTCCTCATACAGAAGTTCCATACCCTTGATCATTTTTGTTGCCTTTATCTGTACCTTTTCCATTTCTAAGATAACTTTTTTGAGATAGGGTAACCAGAACAGCAAGTAGTATTCAAGGTGTGGGCATACAATGGATTTATATAGCGGCATTATAATTTTTTCTTATTATCTACCCCTTTCCTAATGGTTTGTAACATTCTGTTAGCTTTTTTGACTACCACTGCACATTGAGCAGATGTTTTCAGAGAACTATCCACAATGACTCCAAGATCTCTTTCTTAGGTGGTAACAGCTAATTTGGACCCCATCATTTTGTATATATAGTGGAGATTATGTTTTCCAATGTGCATTACTTTGCATTTATCAACACTGAATTTAATCTGCCATTTTGTTGCCCAGTCACCCAGTTTTGTGAGATCCGTTTGTAACTCTTCCCAATCTGCTTTCAACTTAAATATCTTGAGTAATTTAGTATCATCTGCAAATTTTGCCTCCTCGCTGTTTACCCCTTTTTCCTAGATCATTTATGAATATGTTCAACAGCACTGTTTGCAGTACAGATCCCTGGGGGACAGCACTATTTACCTTTCTCCAGTCTGAAAACTGACCATCTATTCCTACCCTTTGTTTCCTGTCTTTTAACCAGTTACTGATCCATGAGAGGACCTTCCCTCTTATCCCATGACTGCTTGCTTTGCTTAAGAGCCTTTGGTGAGGGGCCTTGTCAAAGTCTTTCTGAACATTCAAGTACTCTTTATCCACTGGATCACCCTTGTCCATATGTTTGTTGACCCACTCAAAGAATTGTAATAGATTGGTGAGGCATGATTTCCCTTTACAAGAAACCATGTTGACTCTTCCCCAGCAAATCATGTTCATCTATGTGTCTGATAATTCTGTTCTTCATTATAGTTTCAACTAATTTAGCTGGTACTGAAGTTAGACATAATGGCCTGTAATTACCAGGATTACCTCCAGAATCTTTTTTAAAAATTGGTGTCATATTAGCTATCCTTCAGTCATCTGGTACAGAAGCTGATTTAAATGATAGGTTACATACCACAGTTAGTGGTTCTGCAGTTTAATATTTGAGTTCCTTCAGAACTCTTAGGTGAATACCATCTAGTCCTGGTGACTTATTACTATTTAATTTAATAATTTCTTCCAAAACCTCCTCTAATGACACCTCAATCTGGAACAGTTCCTCAGATTTTTTACCTAAAAAGAATGGCTGCCTCATAACCTCTGCAGTGAAAACTGATGGAAACAATTCATTTAGGTTCTCTGCAATTGCCTTATCTATCTTGAGTGCTCCTTTAGCACCTCGATCGCCCAGTGGCTTGGTAGGCTTCCTGCTTTTGATGTACTTAAAAAAAAATTACTCTTAGTTTTTGAGTCTTTTGCTAGTTGCTCTTCAAATTCTTTTTTGGCCTTCCTAATTACACTTTTACACTTGACTTGCCAGAGTTTATGCACCATTCTATTTTCCTCAGTAGAACCTGACATCCAGTTTTTAAAGGATGCCTTTTTTACTCTACTTCTTTTACTTTGTTGTTTAGCCATGGTGGCACTTCTTTGGTCTTCCCACTATGCTTTTAAATATGGGGATGTCACTGGGCAAGTGCGTCCCATCCCCTGTTTGGGTGGGGCAGGGTAATTACTTCCCTGCGGTCACATCCTTATGACCACCCTCTGTCTTGGGGTGGTGAGGATTAATAGTAAAAGTCAATATGGCCGCTCTATCTCTCAAGGTTGTGTGGCCCAATGGCCAGAGTCAGGGTGATGGCCCCTTCCCACAGGGCAGTGGGGCCCAATGGCCCAAATCAAAATGGCTTTCCTATTTGGCAGGGGTGTGTCACCGAGTGTTCAGAGTCAGTGTGGCTGTCTGGCTCAGCCAGGCAGTATGGCCTAGCGGCAACAGTCAGTAGGGTCACCCTCTCTCAGGGCTGCTCTCAGGGCTGCATGGCCCAATGGATGGAGTCAACAGAGTGGCTCCCTCTGTGGGGGGCTGCGTGGCCTAGTGGCCAGAGTCAGTAGAGCTGCCCTTTCTCAGGGCTGCATGGCCTAATTGCCGGAGTCAGTATAGCGACCCGCTCTGTGGGGGCTGTGTGGCCTAGTGGCCAGAGTCAGTATGATTTCCCAGTTCGGAGGGGCGGTATGACCTAGCGGTCAGAGTTGATTACAGTGGCCTTTGTGTTCAGGGCAGCACAGCCTGGTGACCAAAGTCAATATAACAGCATTTAGACACGGAGCAGTGCAGCCTAGCAGCCAGTACCCGGGAGCTGCCACCAGGTGGGGGCGGCCTGAGTAGGGGGGCCTAGGCTCACCCGACTTCTCCGGGCCCCTACCCAGGGCCCTAACAGTGGTGGAGTGGTCCTCCACTGGGTCAACGGGGAATCTCACCAAAACACACTGACATCACTAGGTGGGAGATACCATTCACTCATCCTCCCTGGGTCACTGGTTTCTCGAAGCCACAGTCCATGAGGTATCAGGGTCTCCGGGCTTCTCAGCCCAGATGATTCCTGGGACTCTGCTGGCCACAGACCTCCAGTCTGACTCTCAGGATCTCCGGCTCCTGCAGGCAATTGCTGGGATGGCTCTTCAGCTGGAGCCTCCACCCAAGGTCCTTCCCCTCCGGTGGCCAACCCTGAATGAGCTGAGCTGCTCACTTTTCTACCAAGTCTCCAGTTGGAGCATGCCAAGCAGGGCCGCAAGAGCGTGGCCTCTTCGGCCCAGAGAGTGGCGTTAACCCTCGCAGTACCAGTGCAGGGCAAGCGTACCCCATCATGCACACACCCCTTTAAGAGGGTGTCCAGTGGTGAAAAGAAAAAGTCCACATTTGCGTGTGCCCTACATGGTTGATGGGTGATGCTGAAGTCATTGGGCTGGAGCAATAGGTATCATCTCATAATTGGAGCATTGGTATCTTTCATGCTGTTGAGCCATCGGAGTTGTGCGTGATCTGTGACCAACTGAAAGGGGTTTCCCAGCAGCTAGTATCTTAGTGTGTCGATCACCCACTTTACCGCCAGGGCCTCCTTCTCTATAGTTGAATATCTCTGTTCTCAGGGGAAAAACTTCCAGCTCAGATAGAGGATGGGATGTTCTTCTCCCTCAATCTCCTGGGACAATACTGCTCCCAGCCTCACTTCAGACGCATCCATCTGAAGTATAAAGGGCTTAGAAAAGTCTGGATGATACAGGACTGGTGCCCTAGTCAGTCAATCCTTTAGGTCCTGAAAGGCCCTCTCACATTCTGCTGACCACTGGACCTTTCGGTTGGGAGCTCTTAGGTCTGACAAGGGTGCCGTGAGCATTGCAAAAACCGGTACAAAGCAGCAGTAGTACCCTGGCAGGCCTAAAAATTGGCGTACCTGCCTCTTTGCATTGGGTGTCAGGCAGTCCTGCAGAGCTTGCACCTTGTCCACAAGTGGACATAGGGTCCCTTGCCCCATGGTGTATCGCAGGTATGTTACTTCCTGTCATCCAAGGTGGCATTTGGCTGGGTTGACCGTGAGCTCAGCTTCCCCCAGGGCTTGCAGTACAGCCTTGAGGTGTCAGAGGTGTTCCTCCCACATATGACTGTACACCACTATATCGTCTATGTACTGCCGTGTACTGGCAGTGGGATTGTAACAGCTGATTCATGAGTTGTTGGAAGGTGGCAGCGGCCCCATGTAGATCAAAAAGTATGGTCACGAAGTGGCACAATCCAAATGGGGTAGGGAAGGCTGTCTTTTCACGGGAAGCCGGAGTCAAGGGGATTTGCCAATACACCTTTGTCAGGTCTAGGGTCAAAATGAAATTGGCATTACCCAGTCGTTCGAGTAACTCGTCTACCCAGGGCAAAGCATCAAATTGAGAGATCGCATTCACTTTTCGAAAGTCTATGCAGAATTGTATGGTCCCATCTGGCTTCAGGACCAGCACAATCGGACTGCTCCACTTGCCTCGCCATTCTTCTACTACGCCTATGTCCGGCATAGCCTGGAGCTCCTTCTGGACCGCATCCCACATCTTCTTTGGCAGGAGCTGGTGGTTGTAATGGACCTTCTGGCCTGGAAGGGTGATGATGTGGTGACTTACCAGTCTAGTCCACCCCAGGCAGATTGATAACACGGTGGAGAAGGCCTGAACTAGTTGTTGCAACTCTTCCTGTTGTCTTGGATCCAGCTCTGCCCTGATCGTGACAGGCATAGAGTCAACAATGGGCCTAGCTCTGGTTCTGGGGAATAGGGGGCAATCAGCAGCTCTTCCTGAGTTTTCCACTTCTTCAGAAGGTTCACGTGGTAAATCCGGACTTCCTTCCTTCTTCCCGGTAGTCGTACCTCATAATCCACTGGTCCTACCCTTCGGACCACCGTGAAAGGGCCCTGCCATTTTGCATGTAGCTTGGACTCAGCCAAAGATAGCAGGAGCAGGACACTATACCCTGGTTCAAAAGTGTGTAGCGTCGCCCCTCGGTTGTATTGGCGGGCTTGGGTCTGTTGTGCTTGCAATAGATTTGCCTGGGCGAATGCTCCCAACTTCTGGAGTCGTTCACAAAGTGTTCACATGTTGGGAACTGATCCCACGACCTGGGATCCTTGCTCTTCCCAGGTCTCCTTCAGGAGGTCGAGGATCCCCTGGGGCTGTCTCCCATAAAGCAGTTTGAAAGGTGAGAAGCCTGGGGAGGCCTGGGGAACCTCCTGCACGGCGAACAATAAGGCTGATAGTAGCTTGTCCCAGTGTTATGGATCATCTTCTACAAATTTCCTTAGCATGGATTTCATCATCCTGTTAAAACTTTCCACCAGGCCATCTGTCTGCGGATGTTACACAGAGGTCTTAAGTGCTCGGCCATTCAACAACCAGCACAACTCCGACATCAGTTTGGACAAGACATTGGTTCCTTGGTTGGTTAGAATCTCCCTGGTATTCCCACCTGGAAGAAGATTTTCAGAAGTTCAGCAGCCTGAGTAGGGGGGCTCAGGCCCACCTGACTCCACCGGGCCCCGACCTAGGGCCCTAACAGTGGCAGAGTGGCCCGCCACAGAGTCAGCGGGGAATCCAGCAGCAACACGCTGACCTCACTCAGGTGGGCGATACCACTTGCTCACCGTCCCTAAGTCACTTCCTACCAGGTTTCCCAAAGCCGCAGTCCATGGGGTATCGGGGTCCCCGGACTCCTCGAAGCGGACCTCCAGTCTGATTCTCAGGATCTCCGGCTCCCACAGGCAAGGGCTGGGACAGCTTTTCAGTTGGAGCCTCCACCAAGGTCCTTCCCCTCTGGTGGCCAGCCCTGAATGAGCTGAGCTGCTCCCTTTTATACCTAGTCTCCAGCTGGAGCATGCCCAACAGGGCCATGGGGGGGCTTGGCTTCCTCGGCCCAGAGAGTTGCGTTAACCCTCGCAGTACCAGTGCGGGGCAAGTGCGCCCCGTCACAGGGGATTACATTTAATTTGAGCCTCCATTATGGTGGGTTTTTTTAATGTCCATACAACTTTCAGGCATTTCACTTTTGCCACTGTATCTTTTAATTTCTGTTTAACTAACTTCCTCATTTTTGTGTAGTTAAATGTTACTGTGGTGGGCTTCTTTGGTGTGCCCCCCCACCCCCACCCCAAGGATGTTAAACTAATTCTATTATGGTCATTACTAAGCAGTTCAGCTATAGTCACCTCTTGGACCAGATACTGTGCTCCACTTAGGACTAAATAAAAAATTGCCTCTCCTCTTGTGCGTTCCAGGACTAGCTGCTCCAAGAAGCAGACATTTATGGCGTCAAGAAACTTTATCTCTGCATCCCGTCCTGAAGTGACATGTACCCACTCAATATGGGGATAGTTGAAATCCCTCATTGTTATTATTACTGAGTTTTCTATTGTTATAGTTTCTCTAATCTCTCTGAGCATTACACAATCACTAATCACCATTCTGGTCAGGAGGTCATTAGTATATCCTCTCTGCTATATTCTTATTATTCAAGCATGGAATTTCTATCCATAGAGATTCTATGGTACAGTTTGAGTCATTAAAAGATTTTTACTATATTTGACTCTATGCTTTCTTTCACATATAGTGCCACTCCCCCACCAGCATGACCTACCGTTATTTCTATATATTTTGTACCTTTTACTACCACCATCATGTCCTGATTATCATCGTTCCACCAAGTTTCTGTGTTGCCTATCAATATCCTCATTTACTACCAGACATTCAAGTTCACTTATCTTAGTATTTAGACTTCTTGTATTTATGTACAACCACTTATTAAATTTGTCACTTTTTAGCTGCCTGCCATTATGCGATGTAATTGAATGGGATTCTTTTGCATTTGACTGTTTCTCTTCAGTTCCTACCTGTACTTTATGAAGTTCTATGTTCTCCTGCTTACTAGGATATAGAGAACCCCTAGTTAATAGATCCTTCCCTAAGAGATGTCTCTGTCCAAACCATGTGATCCTCTGCATCTGTTGGCTTTTCCCCATTTCGTAGTTTAAAAACTGCTTTATGACCTTTTTAAATGTAAATGCCACCTATCTGATTCTATTTTGGTTTAGATAGAGCTTATCCTTCCTGTACAGGCTCTTCCTTTCCCAAAAGGTTCCCCAGGTCCTAACAAATCTAAACCCCTCTTCCTCAGACCATCATCTCATCCACTCATTCAGACCCTTCAATTCTGCCTGTCTAACTGGCCCTGTGCGTGGAACTTGAATCATTTCAGACAATGCTACTATGGAGGTCCTGGACTTCAATCTCTTACCTGACAGCCTAAATTTGGCCTCCAGGACCTTTCTCCTATCTTCCCCTATGTCATTGGTACCTACTTGAACCATGACCACCAGCTCATCCCCAGCACTGCACGTGTGCCTGTCTAGATGTCTTGAGAGATCTGCAATCTTTGCACCTGGTGGGAAATTCACCATGTGGATCTCCCGGACATCACAAAAACAACTATCTATATTTCTAATAATCAAATCCCCCATTACTGTTACCTGTCTCTTCCTAATAACTGGGATTCCCTCCCCCAGAGAGGTATCCTCAGTGCAAGAGGATACCATGACATCATCTGGAGGGAGGGTCCCAACTATGGTATTGTTTCCCTCTGATCCACTTTAATGTTCCCCTTCCCTGAGACTTTCATCTTCCTCAACAGCACAGAGGCTGTCAGACTGAGGGTGGGACTGCTCTACTGTGTTCTGGAAACTGTCCTCTATGTACCTTAACTGAAGCCAAGTAAATCAAAGACAGTGTCAACATGCTTCCACTTATATCATGCTCTGAGCATCCAGGCGCTCACACCCCAAGTTGAGCCGGCCAGTTTTCTGAGCAAGTTGTTCTGAGAGCTAACTTTGGCTGCTGTTTTCTTCAAGTGGTTGTGGTACGTCAATGACCTATCCAATGTCACGTTGAGGTAAATTGGGTTTAGGTCATGCTGCAGGCATTAGCCATTTAAGAAAATATTTAACTCGTGGCTTCTGCTTGCATTATGCAGATGAAATATGCTAGAAACCATCTTGGAAAAGCTTGGCTGCAGGTGCCATCGACTACAGTAGTCTGCCATGAGCTTCATATCATCATTGAGGACGGTGTCAATTTCTGAGAAGGACTGAGCTTGATAACTGCAGCAGATGTCGTCAGCATAAACTTGCACGAGAGTGTTGCTGGCAAGTCATCGATGTACACACTCAGCAGTATTGGTGAAAACTGAACCTTGAGAAAGATTGTTAATCTGACACTTCCAGATTATCCAGTTGCTTAGAACATCAGCCCTTGCCCTCTGCTTTTCAACAGCAGAGTATTGTGCTCCTGTCTGGTGGCATTCATTTCACACGAGGCTGGTCGACGTATAGCTCAACAAAGCTATGCACATTGTTATCGGGGCTGCCGATACTTAACATAGCACCACCCCATATTTGCCATGATGGGGCCTCCAACATGCTCCTGTCCAAGATCCATGAGAACAGCGACTTGCCTCTGTACTCAGACCTCTTCGACTACCTACCAGTTCACCAGTCTTCTATATGCCCTCTATGGTCACTTATGCCACCACAGGACATGATGGTGGAATCTGTTTGGCGTAACAAGTGGTCAGCGACCACAGTCATTAATCACTCTCTCGTCACCAACCCAACCATCTGCCCACTAGGTTTTGACCTGCCAAGGCACCTGAACCGGTTTTGAACAGGACAGGCCAATTGTGAGGCCAATCTCTTCAAATAGGGTTTCTCTAACAACCCGCAAGGTAGATGTGGTCAACTTCAAGCTATGTCACATATCCTTGATGAGTGCCCACTGACTTACTTCGATGATGGGCTACTACCTCTTCATCTGGCTGATGATGATGCTATCAAATGGATGGGCATACTACACATATGCTGAGAGATGCTCAGAGTTTAACATCATCTTGAATGGTCAGCAGCTGGCACACAATCCAAGCCGGTGCATCTAGGGGTCACCCTAGATCATATGCTCACATACAAATACCAGCTCGCTTAACAGGTTCAAAGGTGGTTTGGTTTGCTGTGCTATGACCAACCACTCCTGGGACCCCACTGTGCATCTGTGTTACTGTGAAGTGTGCTGCACACATGCTGGATGGTTGCTCTTTTTGTGTTGGGCTCCCTGGAGGTCCTATCAAGTGGAATACTGCTGATTCAGAAGCCAATGACTGGCTCAAGACTATTTTGCTGTTTTTTTGTTTGTTTCTAAACCTAGCCTTGCTTGTCTTGCCCGCTTCCACATTCTGGGGTGCAAACCAGACCAGTGAGAGGCTGTGTTACCACCTGTCCTATAACCTTGGGTGCCTCACAATGCTTTGCTGTTGTAAGCTCCCAACCTGGGCCACTCACAACTAGTATGCCAGCAAGCAGGCCACACCGAGTGTCTGTGTGCTAGACTGTTATTGTTCAGCTGCTCTAACCCCAGCAGCCGGTCTACAGCCACACTCTGGCTTCACCAGCCATGATTAATAACTTCAGGGTGACCCCAATACACTCCCAGTCCTGGATTTTCCCCAAAACATGTATTCTGCGATATCCAGCCCTTTCCTGGACAGTTCAGATATAAAGATTCATTCCTTCTGTGATGAGTTAATATTCAACAGTTTGTTATTTTAACTAGAGTTACCAAACAGTCCAGTTTAAACCCAGCACTGGTGTAGTTTCGATGAAAAATAAAATACATTTATTAACAAAGAAGATATACTTGAATTCACTTCAAATCCTAAGAGATAAAGTTAGAAATGGTGACAAGCAAATAAAAGTGAAAATGCATCTAAAAGTCTAAAACTTAATCTAGCAAATTTTGATCAAGGCTTTGTTTAAGATGGTCTTTATCACCCACAGTCTTCTAACAAGATGGTGACTGACCAGTGATGAGCTGCCAAAATCTGAAGAACCAGCTCCTTCAGTCGCTCCGGGTCTTCTCGGCGGCACTTCAGTGGCGAGTCCTTCACTCACTCCGGGTCTTCGGCGGCATTGAAGTACCTGCCGCCGAAGTGCTGCCGAAGACCCAGAGCGAGTAAGCGCCCACTGCTGAAGTGCCGCCGAAGACCCAGAGCGCCGCCAGGTGAGTGAAAATTAAATAGGGATTCTCAGCCAGGGGAACCTCCCCAGCTGGGAGCTCAGGCGGACCGGACAGGATGGTCTTGCGGGCCAGATGTGGCCCGCGGGCCGGAGTTTGCCCACCCCTGTAACAACCGGTTCTAAACCGGCTTCAAAATTTAACAACCGATTCGTGCAAACCGGTGCAAACCGGCTCCAGCTCACCACTGTGACTGACCCTTTCCTTGGTCAGGATGTCTCACAGAGGCCCAAAGGTGTTGGTGCCTTTTGTCTTCTTAGGTAAAAGAGATTAAGGGGCAGACACTCCAAGTTCTTTTATAGTCCAGTGAACCTTTGATGTAGATACTTCAGAAGGTTACCCCGGAAGTTTATCCAAGCAGTGAGGAAGGTGATATGGAGTACGGTACATGCTCTTTCTCCCTCCACGTGCCTTTGCTCAAATGCAAATTGTTCTGTTTCCTGCCAGCATCTCTCCCTGCTGTTTTGAGGACCCTGTTTACTACTTATATGTAAATAGAGCCAACATACATTCCTTTGTTTAGGTTAGGCCTGTTTAACAACTTTTGCCTAGGCAGGGCTGTCTGGTTTTGAACATGTCCTAATATCATCATACAGGGGAAACTCACTACTTTATGTATAATGTTGCTACATCATTTCACCAGGATAGGTGAGTTTTGACCAGTGAGTTATTAGTCTTCAAAGGATACCTCAACAAGGCATATTTTATGCAAAGATTTTTACACGGGTGTGTAGGGTGTGAATATGTGGATGCTTTCAGTCTCATCCATGCACAATCACTATATATAAAAGATTAATTCTTTCTGGTTGAAGAAACACTCAAGTTAGTTTTCATCCTGTTTTCTTTGCCGTGATTACAATATAATCACGTTGAAGCTTTAAATGGAAGTCTATTTCCTTACCAAAATTTGTTTCCCTTAAAAGATATGCACATTGGTACTAGTTTGTTTTTGTAGGGCTGTTCAAAAGTGCTGGCATGCCAGCAATGAAGTTTGTTTGCTTTCAGAAATAAAGAACATCTGTTCTAAAATTTAAAAAAAATAACCCATATACACACACTTATAATTACATAGGATTTGAAACAAAATAGGTTATATGTGGATGAGAGGATGGGTGCAGAGATGAGGGATGTGGCTGGGTCAAGACTTAATAGATTGGGGGATGAGAGAAGGGAAAGACTGAGGCGATACTTAAGAAGAGAGTAATAGTAACAGCTGGAGTGACAAGTTAAGAGGATTTGGAAAAAGAGAGTGAGATCTATGGCTTTTTCCAAACCCCAGCCATGGATGGTTGTGAGAGAACTGAATAACTTGTGATCTTTAAGCAGGGGAAGCAAATACAAGCTTTCAATCCCAGTGATTTGTTTGCATCAGTTACATTTTCCAAATTAATTTTTAAAAATGGCTAGACACTTACTTTTAAAAAACAAAACAAAAGCAGAGATTCTCCTTTCTATTTCTTGGCCCCACATATTAGATACCCCAAAGGCTGACTGCCTGGCTCCATTCTCCAGTAGAGGCCAGTGATGGATGCTTCATCGCTGTGACATAATACCTACTGGGACCAATGTGTGGGACTAGACATCAAAGAAGCTAAAAAAGAAAGGTAGGGGCTTTAAGCAAATCATTTTCTATTGGCATAGTTATTTAGGGGGCATTTTGCAAATAGTTCTAAAGGTGAAGGAATTCGGTTACATTCTTGTGGAGGTTACCTTTAAACCTCATAGCTCCCACAGGCCAGCAACTCTGAGTATCAGATCAATGTTTTAAGCTTTGAGTCCTGGGACACACAAACCTTCTGAAAACTTAGCAAAAAAAAAAAAAAAGAATGAATGTAAAAGCTTTGCTGCTGAGGCACAGAAGATTCAATAGATCCTGAAAAAACAAACAAAAACACCATCACCACCAACACTCAGAATGTCATTTTACTTGTATTGTTTATATGATCAAAATGAATACCTTGCAGAGTGTACACTTCATGAGATTTTGGACTAAATAGCTTCAAGGAAAATGTTTATTTTATAAGATGAATTAAAAACCAAGTATCTCAAACTATTTCGAGCCTCTTTTTAGAACGTGTTCAAGGGAAAATGTCTCTAGACATCTCTCATGTTGGCTCAGTGGTGCCTCTCCCCTCTGCTCCCCCACTTGTGTTTCCTAATGAATGGAAAATTCAAATTAAATTTAAAATATTACAGCACAATGGACTGGGAGGTGGTCACTGAAATTTAAAAAAAAAATGGAATAACTGCGTGCAGAAATGTAATACGTCTTCCAGAACTGCATATGTTAGCTCCCAAGTGACAGCCAAGGGGCATGGATAAGTTAAAATACTTAAGACAAAATATATCACAGAGCCATTAAAAATTAGAGATGGAAAAATCCTATTAGATCATTTAGTCCACCACCCTGCTGATGCAGGATGTTTCCTTCAGTGTGTTCTCCAGTGCTTTGTTCAATTGTGTTTTAAATGACGGGGGAAAAAAAGAGACTTTAGTTCATCAGTCTTGAATGTTTTTACATTTAGAATGCACTGTAATGAAGATGATACTGAATAGATTTAATGAATTCCTTCTGTATGTTACTAAGAATACAAGATTATATAAAGTGAAAAGCATGCTTAAAATATAATATACACTCATTGTTTATGTTATTTCCCTTTTACATTTCTCTCACCTTGCAAAATAAATAGATTAGTCAGTTTTATTTCCAGTCTGTTTCACTTTCTAGTTCTCATGCACGAGCACAGCCCTGCAACAACTGCATAGGATTTTTAGTTATTTATTTCTATTGGAATTCTTAAAACGTTACATGAAAGTATTTTGGTTTGTATCCGTTTCAGTAAACCTTTTTAGCTTTAAAACCTAAATTTGAGCCCAAATGTGAATGTATACTGTCCTTTTAAAACAGGAAGTGGGAAAAATATGGTCCTTCTTCTGACCTGAGTCCCATGTGTCCCTGACATAAAAAAGGGAGCAATAGCATCAGGTTGCAGGGCTCAGAGTAACATCCCACACACAATGAAACTCTCCCTGCAAAATAAAATATAAAGAGTATATTTCAATCAGTGAAAAGCAGTTGCTACAGTGCATGAATATTTACTGTTCTCTTTCTCTCCGATTCTCAGGTTGGTTCAAGATTTTTCACAGTTTTTTTTTAAATAACTCTTACCAAACACTATAAAACACAACATATTTAAGTATATTTTCCCTTCAATTCAAGCTTTTTGCTACAATCTGGGAAAATGTGTTACAGTATTTTGCCCTTTTCCAAAATTTTGCCAGCCAAATTCGTAGCAGAAAAGTTGTATTCGCTGGTGAAAATAGAGATGATTTAACCTGAATGAAATTTGCAAATATCCATAAAAATTCCAAATTTGCAGATGAATGCATGTGAAAATGTCACATTTTGCATGAATGCTCATAAAGACAAAACTAATGGCTTGACACACCTCTATACAGAAATAGAGTGAATAATACCATACATCTCTTTTTCTATTCTGCTTTCCCTGATTTCAGCACTGAAGAAACATTTAGCAGCTGAGAGCCTAGACTATTTCTGCTGCTATATTCTTGGCAAGATTTCTCATCTGTTCTTCACTACCAAAGATAATGTCACATTATAGTAAATAAATAAAAAATCAAATATATAAGAAAAATGAGCTGCTACAACTTTTTTCAACACGTGCAATAATTCGAAAAACCACAAGGTGGCACTAGCTTTCTTCAGGTGAAGTACAAACAAGGAATAAAGGATGGTCTTCCATAGCGATACTGAGGTGAAATAGCCGTAAACAAATACTGAGTTTGCCCACAATGAAAGGCGAGCGACCACTGCATTAATATGACGTGCTCCACCAGAGGCCAGTGCTGTAGTGGTAACTTTATACTTAGAAATACTTTATATTGTGAACAGCACATTGAGGTTTTCTAGGACCATAATTTACTAGATGGTCACAGCTCATTTAAAGAACGGTGGTATATTGCACAAACAAACATTCTCCTGCTATTCACAGATCTGCTACAATAACATAAATGTCCATTTAGTCTGAAAAGGGGCCAAAAATGGCATTGCATGGGTTCCGTCTTTATTGACTTAGGCTTTGTCTACACTGGCAACTGAAGGACAAAACTTTTGTTGTTCAGAGGTTAAAAAAAAAAAAACACCGACCCCCAAAAGACAAAAAGTGTTGTCGACGAAAAGCGCCGGTGTGAACAGCTCTTTGTCATCAGGAGCACATTCCTGCAGACAAAGCTACCGCTACGCTGCTCATTGGAGGTGGAAGTTTTTTGTCAGCAGGAGACAAACAGCAGCTACACTTGTGTGCCTTTAAGCGGCATGGCTGCAGTGGCACAGCCGCGTTGCTAAAAGCTGCGTAGTATAGACAAAGCCTAAATGGTTTCCACTGAGGGGGAGGGAAGTCAGCTTGCGAGCAGGGGAAAAAAAAAAAGATTTTTTTTCTAAATGCCGGCCCTGCATACTCATCCTGGGATCTAGTAATAAAGCTGGGTCTCCTGCATCAGCACCACTTAGGCCTGGTCTACACTGGGAGGGGGATCGATCTAAGTTACGCAACTTCAGCTATGTGAATAACGTAGGTGAAGTCAACGTATTTAGACCTACTCACCGCAGTGTCTTCACTACAGTGAGTCGACTGCTGCCACTCCCCGTCGACTCTGCCGGCACCTCTCACAGCTCTGGAGTACAGGTCTATGGGAGGGTGCTCGGGGGTTGATTTATCATGTCTAGACTAGAGGCGATAAATCAACCCCCGCTCGATCGATCACTGCCCACTGATCCGGCAGATCGCATAGACGTACTCTCAGAGAGATTTGGCAAGATAAATTACGCTTTCAGTTACACTTTTTCCCCATGTTAAGTATCCTCACCCTTTCTTGTCAACTGTCTAAATGGGCCATCTTGATTATCACTACAAAAGTTTTTTTTCTCCTGTTGATAATAGCTCATCTTAATTAATTAGCCTCTTACAGTTTGCATGACAACTTCCACCTTCTCTGTATGTGTATATATCTATATATATCTATATATATATATCTTCTTATCATATGTTCCATTCTATGCATCCGATGAAGTGAGCTGTAGCCCATGAAAGCTTATGCTCTAATAAATTTATTAGTCTCTAAGGTGCCACAAGTACTCCTGTTCTTTTTGCGGATACAGACTAACACGCTGCTACTCTGAAAAAAGCACATTGTAGCTTGTAGAATCCTCATTACTGGTGATGTATGAGCCAGAAAGAACCTAGCTTCAAACTCAGAGCACAGGCGGAGTCTTTCAGGACTGTCAGTTACAAAAGACATCTGGGTAGACTGTGTTTACTAGTAAACTGAGCAAACATGCTATTGAACCATTGAAACACAATAGATATGGAGCTTGTCTGTGTCTCCAATTAAGCCCTTTAAAACAAGCAAACATTTATATTAACAGTTTTCAAGGCCAGAAAGGACCGTTGTGATCCTCTAGTCTGATCTTCTGTATAACATAGAACTTCCCCCAAAATAATTCCTAGAGCATCTTTTAGAAACACATCCAACCTTGATTCAAAAGTTGTCAGTGATAGAGATTCCACCACAGCCCTTGGTAAACTGCTCCAATGATTAATTACCCTCACTGTCAAAAATTGACACATACTTCAACAGAAATCGTATCCCCTATTAGAAATATATCAGCACAATCCTGAGATGTGCTGAGTACCGTTAATCCCTACAGAAGTGGATGGGTATTGAGAGCACCCAGAACTTTGCAGGCTCAAGGACACCGATCTCAAGAGAAGGTGTAGTCCTTTTACAAAATGTTGCTTTAAATATGTGAGCTTTCTAAGCTTGTAAGGCCTCCAGACACCTGCAGGCTTTAGCTCAACTGCAGAATGCATCCACTCTGCACGAAGCAGTCTGCTATGTGCACACAAAACCTGGGATCATCTATCTGCTTCTGGCTCCCTGTTCATCTCTGAACATTAGTGATAATCTTCAAATACCTACATGTTTTGGGAGCTGGTTATTTAAAAGCCATTCCTTGTCCTAGAGCCCCTGTCAGCAGCGTAGACTGGCTGGGAGACACTTGCTGTCAGTAAGAGTGCTTGAAATATCTAGGGCCAGCAACAGACTCTCTCTCTTCTCTTGAGTTACTACTAAAGCTAGAGCTGGTGGAGTTCCAGGACATGATTTAAGATGCATTTATGTGATTTGGCTTCTCTTTGATTGTTTTGTTCCCTGACAAAAGGACAGCAGCAGGGCTATAATTAATGCTACCCTCTGTGGGTATCTTTATTTAATTAGTACTGTTGAATTTTATAGCTAAGGGGCAACCCCCTTATCCTCTCTTTCATGTGTACGAAGTGTCCCATACACAGTAGAAGCAGCATATTACTGAGAGGCAGGCTTTGAGAGTACACAGGGTTGTGCATTCCCCTTGAAACCACAGAGACAAGTTCCATAGGAGCTCTTTATGACTGCACACAGAGGCTCTTTGGAGGCAGGACTAGTGGATCCATCCCTTTATGGAATCAGTGTCTATTGTTCCTTGGAGATTAGGTCCATAAGAGCTAAAGGCACTTCTCCAACCTTTATGCTGGAGTACCAGCTCCAGAGCAGATTCTCTGCCTGGAATAGAGGATTCCTTCTGCTCCTACCCCTTCCACCCAGGGTGATCCCCAGAGCTCAGTCTGGGCACTGGGAAGAGGACATTTTTTTAAGTGCCCAATCAGCATGGTAACAGGAGCTCCATGGATCATTAAAATAAACAGTAAATATTTTTTTGGCATACATTAAGATTCCAAAGTGTATAATTTCCCCATTCAGTGTGGCCTCAGTAACACAGTAGTCTCTGTAAGCATGCAGAGCTCCAGCATGGCATCAGTGTTTTCAGACAAAGCCCAGTGCCAGAATAAAATGGGGAAATAAATAAATGCTTTTTAAAAAGTTAATTAGAGATGTTGGCTATTTTATCACTTCAGTTTCCTTTACATCAAGCCAACTTTTTCTAAAAGGTATTTATTCTGCTCTGGTTGAAAACCACAGATTTTGCTCAAGCACACCAATTCCTTTTATTCTAAAACAAAATCCTACAATGCAAGACTTAAAAAAAGGGGTAGTGCTTCTCCATCTGGCAGATGATCCTCTGAACTGGAAAAGAAGATGTGCAAGCTTATGCTATTAAACTTTCAAGTTCAAATGAAATCCAGCTGGTTAGGATCCATGAGCACTCTTGCAGTTTTACTGCTCTCACTATGTATATTTCTAATCCCTTTATTTTTGTTTTCTTTAATTGTTGGGGCCTGAGATCATAAACGCCTTAGTGTTTCAAATCTGAAGCATAGCTCTTGGTAATTTGTTCTAATCAACTGTAGTAAGAAATGTCTGCTCCATAACCTTGAATGTTTTTTTTATTCCCCTGACAATAGAAAATACTCCTTGCAAAAAATAAACATCTGGTTTGAATTGAACATCAAATTGCAGTTACTTTAAGTGCCAACTATTAAGTTACCTCAAATGTTTTATGTTTTAACATGATTTTTCAAGACAGCTACATTTTTTACTGAAGCACAAATGTACATGTAAAATGACTTTAGAATGTTAATTCCCCCTTTTTTTTTTTTTTTTCCCTATGCAATATAACTTGGTCACTTTTTCCAGGCCTCCACATACAAAAAATTATTATTCACAAAGGTTTATTAACATAACTAAATACACACTAAGTTACTCACAGAAAAAAACTGTCATCTAAAACTCACTTGGGCCCTGATTCTGCAATGCAGAAGGACTGCTGCATCTGTGTGGAATCCCACTGAATTAAGTCTGTGTGTTACAAGTGGCAGCATTGGGGCCTAGATTTTGACCATAAAGGTAAACGCTAAAACCCAAATTCAAGAATTTCCCTCAACAGCCATCCCCAACTTCTTCCCTAGTGAGGTCTTCTGGGGTGGAGAGCCATCGTGCAATTTTCATTACAATGTTGCCAATTCTTGCAATTTTATTGCAAATCTCACAATATTTGGTGTTTTTTAAAGATCCAGCTCCTGGAGTCATAGGATTATGTAATAATCTTAGAGGTTTTGTTTTTTAAGTATGTTTCTAGGCTTCAGGTTTTCAAACATTTCTCAGCAACCAGGAACTGTAAAGACTCAAAAAATTAGAAGGCAAATAAAGAGAATCCCAAATCTGTTATTGGTTTTTTTAAAAATCTCATTGTTTTTAGACCTCCTCAGATTATGAGATTGGTTTAACTCGTGATTTTTGTGTGCTTGGGATTGGCAATACTGCTAAAGCTTCAGAGGATTTAAAGTGGATGTCTCACTCATTGTCAGAGGATTATAAAAGGGCTTTATTGTAAATAAGAACCAGGCCCCAGAGTCCTTCTATCCCCCTCACTCCTACATATACAGGAACCACTTTACTCACCAATACAACCACTTCTAAAGTTAAATAGGGCAACTAAAAGACTTAACAATACTATACAACAGTTTGGGAGAGGAAGTGACAAAGAATCCAAGTGAAACTGCACAAGGAATTGAGTAAGAAAAGTGGTTATAACTACAGCTGGGCAAATTATCCACAGTTGTATTGGTGACTTTTAAGTAGGATGCTCCTTGGAGGTTTTATACAAATAAGCGTTCCCAGAAAGTGAACATAGTTTTTGCAATTATAAAAAAATTAGTTCAGGGAAGAAGCAGTAGCCCATAAGGTTAGGTCATCCAATCAAGGAACAAAAAATCCCAGCTGATTTTAATGCTAACACTTGAATATCGAATCATGAATACAGCAATATAGCAACCAATCTGTGAGCACTCTACGGGGTGAAATTTGGCCACAACAAACTTCCATTGAATGATTTAAAATTGCAGTCTGTTCATGGACAGTTCACAAAGCAGACATAAAGGCTGAATTTACTGAATATGTTGCTTGTTGAAAGTTGCCACGCCAGTTATAACAATCATCCGGGTTGGAATTCAGCAAAGACAGTGAAGGTAGCAGCCCTATTCGTGCACAAAATATTATGAGATCCTTAAGGCACACAAGTGATGGAGGACTTTTGTTTTTTATCTCAGCCAAAAGATAGAACTGGTAGCAGCACTAACACTGATGTATTAATTCAGAGGAAAAAGCAACACCCTCTGAACCATCAACAGTTCCTGTAACAAAATAAGATTTTCCTTGGAGGTCTGTCAGTTACCAGCCTTGACTCTATTTAGACTATGATCTCACAAGCTGAAGTGGAACTGCCTCAGATACTACTTTTACATTATGAATGACCCAGGCTGAAACACATATAAGTCTGCTTATCATTAACCTATCTTGCATAACTTCCTTACTGACAACATGCAAAGACACTTCAGTGTATGTTAGATATGAGTAAATTGTGTTGGCAGAAAACATGGCTAAAAATATATTTAAAACATGGCTAAAAATATATTTAAAACATTTAAAGCACGTTGGGAAAAAATGGCATCATGGCACTTGGATCTTCAAGAAGTACTGGATGAGCATTTTAAACCAAAATTACAGCTACAGTAATGGAACTGTTTTAAAGAAGAACTACACACTGTGAAAATGCTGAGTGGATTGTTAAATCCTGGAGATATCTCCTTGAATTTTGACTCATCTGGTCTTTGGCACAGCCGAAGAAAAGATTGACCTGAGAGAATCCATCCCAGGCTGTCAATCAAGTTCACAGCATTCTGAGAGAGGATCTGGGAACTTTGTAAGTGCTGTGTGAATACTCAGACTGAGACATGCTTAATAAAGTTTGTAGTGATTTACATCACTGTAGCTCAGCAAAGCAGAAAAATATATTCCCAAATCGCCATTCAAATGTCAAAGCTATTTTTGAACAAACAGAAACAGCAATTTTTTCATGTCCACTTTCTGTGACCATTCAGCTACTTGACTAACATGAATACTCTCAGAAAAACAAAAAATAAATACATAAATAGAAACAATACCACCCCACTCTCACTTTTAAGCTCAAATGCTTCATTATTCACTGTAGGCAGCACTGGTGCACATCACAGTTTACACTGAAGCACCACAGCTACACGAATGCAAATCCCATGTGTGTAGCTATTACCAGCGGCTAAAAGTCCCAATGTACACAGAACAAACCCTAAGGCACTTTCCAGTTTTAAGAGATTTTCATGTGCAGTGGGAAGGTCAGGAACAGAGAGTTAGTGGAGCAGAGTGGGTGTGCAAAAGAGAGAAAGCCAGTGAGGGAGAGTGGAAAGAAACCTGGGGAGAAAAGTGGACAGAAAAGGTAATAGGAAGAGAAAAGAGAGGGAACCAGAAGAAAAATAGAGGAAAGATGGGGGGGAGTAAAAACCAAATGACAACAGAGGAAAAATGGAGCTGATGTCATTTCTTTGGGAAATAAAATGACCCCAAAACCATAGAGGAATGTTCAGGGGAGGATCTCAGACTATCTTCTGTCACCCATGATATGGGATTCTAAACCTTCATCAAATTCAACTATTGTCTCAGACACTTTGTATTCCTCTTTCCCCTCACCCCTATAATTTGTTCAGAATCAGCTGTATCCAAGCTTTTCCAAACTTGGGGGTGTTCAAGATCTAGGGTTTTGGTTCATGATCATGTCCGGTTGCTGCTATGCTTGGTGTTTATCAGATTGTAACAGAGATTGTGCTGTGCCTGAAGCTAATGGCCAGGCAGTTAAATGGACTTGTGCAGCGGGCAGAGTGCTCCTTTCCCTAGCCCTTCCCTGAGTCAGAACTTGCTATGGGTACATCCTGCACATCACCACAGCTCAAACAAGGAACCCCCATGTCTAAAGGCAGCAGCTTTTTCATATCTGTTGCAGGGTGGTCACCTGCTCCAGCCTTAAAGGGCTTAAAACAGCCCAGGAGAGGGCTGTGGCTGGGAGCAAGCAGTTCCCAGGCTGATGGGGGAAGCAGACTCAGCTGTGGCCACGCCCCAATCAGGGTTCAGCTGGCCCTTATAAGAGGGCAGTGGGCCAAGAGCAGACAGAGACACCCTCTCTGCCTTTAGAGGGGGAAGGGCCTATACTGCTGGGGAGTATACCTGGGTACCTAAGGTGAAGCAGGGCTGGGGAAGGCCAGAGGAACTGGGAGGCTCCAGCTGGCCTAAGATAGGTACGGGGGCAGCCCACGGGTAGACAGAGTCAGCAGGTCCAAACCCCCCTTGCCTGTGAGGATTGGCTTATACACTGCAGTCTGCCCCAGAGTGTGGGGGCTCAGTGGTGACTGGCAGTAGCCAAAGACTGAGGTAGGGATAGTGGTTGGGGGTTCCCTGGGGAGAGGAGACCCAGGGACTGTGGGGTACTGCCAGGGGGCAGCACCCAAGAGAAAGGGGGGCCAGTGGCAAGTGGGATGTTGGCCTGCAGAGGGTGCTCTGATGGCTGGTGAGCTAATTCCTGAGATGACTAGCAGGAGGTGCTGCAGGGGTGAGTTGCTGCATTGTTATGTCTCTCTGAGCAAGCAGCAATGCTAAATTTCTCTCTGCTGGGAGTTACTCAGACACACTGACAGAAAAGACTTCAGGAAGAGCAAAAAAGAGGTAAAATGCTCCACCCTATCCTGGGTAGCAACACAACCACTTCCTAGCAGGGTTTCTGTAACCTTCCATGCTTCTTGGGTGAGAAGTTAGGATGATAATCAATTCTTATTCTTTCAACATATTCTCCCCCTCAATTCCCCACATCCTAGTATCTCACTTCTAGAAGAAAGAGCAACTTCTCTCTGAGCCTGTCCATGTTTGCTAATGTTTATCTTAGGACTCACAGTCAGCATTATTTCTATGCCCTTGGGAGGCATATATCTTGCTTGCTGATGCAGGTTTCCTGTGAGTCTGGGCAGCTTTTAAATAACCAACTTTTTTTAATAACTGTAGGATGATTGGGGGTACATTTTTACAGCTATCAATGGCTTATTACATTGCCAGCAACAACTCTAAAAAATCAGCTTCTCACCCATCATAGGGTGGTCAGAACCTGGTGTCCAAAAGGATGCACTGAGCTACGCTCGGGGCAGAATGAACAATCCTGAAACCAACAACATGAGTGCTCGTTTACAAAGGGTGGAACAAAGGAGGAAGTTGTGCTACTGGGCTTGTCTACACTACCACTTAAACTGATGTAACTTATATTGCTCAGAAGTGTGGAAAAAGCCATCCCCCTGAGTGACATAAGTTCCATCGACTTAAAGCAGTGTCCACACAGAGATGCTCTCCTGCCGACAAAGCTTCCACCTCACATTGAGGTGGAGTAATTATGCAGCTGTGCCGATGTAGTCAAGTAGTGTAGACTAGCCCACCACACTACACCAGCTGAGCATTTGAATAGACTGGTCTTGCACATTTTTACCATTATCATGAAATTAGTGGACAGGAAAGGTGAAAGCAAGAGAAACTGAGCAGGTGAGACAGTGATATGGACATGTCCTTCACATTGGAGAGGGGAAAGAAAAAGCTACATAATCGCCTGTGTTGCCTCCGGCAACCCAACCCGCAGGTGCAGGGATGGAAGGAAAGAGATGAAATGCTCTTATTCCTTCCTCTTGGGAAATAAAGATGAGAGCCCTCACCAGCAGCCAGGCAGGAGAAGGGAGGAACAATCCAATAGGCCAGGACAGCCCAATGAACACCTCTCAAACCTAATCAAAGAATTATAGTACTTTCACCATGCTGTAATCACTGTTTTCACAGAGCCTTTGTCTGACTCTGCAGATTCTTCTCCAGGCCCTCCTCTCATCCTTCCCACCCACTGGCTAGAACACATCTCCTCTGCTGTGCATGGTCTTTCTTGGTGCTACGGTTCCTCCTATGGCTTGCTGCCCAGTCCCATTGTTAGGTATACAAATGTTGGTGTTTAATATGTTTAATTAGGTATTTTAATAATGTATTTTTGAAGTAATGTTAAGTAAATTACTGGCTTCAATAGAATTTAATATGGAGTATATGAACTATGACCCTTGGACTCCATCTTTGTAAGCAAACTTGTTTACAACTTAGACACTGAAGTCCTCTGGCTCAAACCAGACTGAACCAGCTTTTTGCACCAGAGCCAACATTCTATTCCCTCAAAACTTTTCCCGCCTTAGAGAATATATAAGATCTTGCTCAGTGCCTGAATGGTGCTGCCCATTCCAGCGGCAGCGCATACACAGTTGGGTCTGCCCAACTCTCCAAAGCTAGAGAGAAAAGTACCATCTATCCCACAGCAAGGTTGAGAAAGGAGAGGCCTGTCATCGCTATCCCTGCCACAGCGAACCGAATTCATTTTACCTGTGGAGGGTCCTGCTTTCCTGGTGTCCATCATCCCAGAGGGTCTCCCCACCTGCAACAAAATCCAGCAATTGTCGGGACTCCCCAGCAGTCCTCCTCAAAGGCTTCCAATTAGCCAGAGAGTACACGGTCCTGGACCTCACGTCCGTGCATAGTGTCCACTGCGCCTAAATAATAGGAAAGGTTTCTGTATTGGGGTTTCATGTATTGTTTTTCTGAATGCCAAGGGAGGTTTTGTGGGTCTGAGCTTCAAGCTCCTAGAGCCAGTCACTGAATCACTGTACGGTTAAGTTTGTGTTTCTCTTCCCCCTGCCCCATTTTCCCAGTTTTCTGTACCTTTACCCTTAATACACTTACTTTTGTTTGCACCATATTACTTGTCTTTTCTTCATTTTTATTACATCACACAGGGAGGGAGGAACAGACAGCTTATTGTAAGCTAAATCCACCAGTGACAGATACGGAAGGGAGTCAAGTCTGCCCTTCTGAGAAAAGGGGGTTTCCTTTTATCTCCCCTCTACCATTTCTAAGTCTTCCTTTCTGAAGCGTTGCCTTATTCCCCTTGAGGTAACACCATGTGCCAGCAAACCATCTTTTCCTCAGACATCCTTTGCTGCCCTCTCCTCTTCTGGCTATTTGGCTAGCTCTCCAAGCCCAGCCTTTCAAAAATCACTATGGCCTGGACCCTGGGTTTGTGGGCCTGTTGTTATCCTCTTCAAGAGGGTGGGATGAGATCACATGCTCTCTTCCTCCTGCCTTTCCCTAGACTGGGTTACCAGAGGCCCTGTGAGAGGCTAGGAGCATCTTTTTCTCTCCCTTTTCCATGAGTGGGACTCAGCAGCAGCTTCCATAGGACTGGGGGCATTTGCTTACTGCTCCACCCTTTGTCTAATACAGCTGGAAGCACTGCTGTGATTGGCACTCCCTCAAACTCAGACCCAAACAAGCAGAACACTGATTCATGACCTCCACCAGCAGGCCCCTCAGCGTGGGTTGCAAATACAGTACTGGCAACAGTGCTCTCACTTTCTGCACGCACCAAGCCTCCACAAGGCAGCTGTGAAGAAAGCCACGAAATTAACCCAACACGGTAAATTCAGCAGCCGACATACTGCATTCATGAAATAATGAGTCTGTACACAAGACAAACAAGTTACCATCCTCCATGGGCACAAATGCAAAAATATTGTCACAGATATTTTTCTTGCTGAGCAGTAGTGTGCAAAATTAACATGAAAATAGAGAAACAAGTGTTCCCATTGTATTATTTACTGATCATTTGCTTTTCCTTCTCACCCTCTTTTTCCATTGCCTGGCAGGCTGCTCTTTGTCATGAGAATCAAGACAAAGATGCTATTAAGAGACATACAAACCTAGAAAGATACCTGGGGGGTTTCCTCACAGTTAGCTCTCCTTTGATTGCTGGATTCTTCTGAAGTTAATTACATTGACTCAACATGTTTCTGCTAGAAATGTTGCTCTGCTTTACTGTTTCCCATGGCCTCATGAAGGATGTGTGATTGCCAAGTGTTTTTCCATTTTGTTTCATCCAATACAAAAGGATCACCTCAAGTATCCTTTTGTTATTATCTCTAGCTCTGAGCTCTGTATACAATAGGTAGCAACTCCAAGAAGGATGCATGTTGCTAAATTACTGAAATGTTAGTTCACAGGGATGCAAGCAGATGTTTCCTTTTGGTAGCCTCATTTTCCATGTGATAATCCAAGATATATACTAGACCTAGCTGAATCAGATTAATGTTCCAGAGACTAATTAATTTCACAGTGTGTCACAGATAATGAAAGCATATCCTCTCATTTACAGGAAAGAAACCAATAACTGGTCTGTTTAAATCTGCTTTTTTTTTTTTTTTTAAAGTAGACTATCATTCCTTCCTACACACAGTAATTACTCTGTAAATAAAGCAGGGAATTAGAAAGAATGGGCCAGACTCAGTCTTGATATAATTCCATTGAAATTAGCAAAAGTTGGTTTGCTTTTGAAGTCAATAGTGCTACCCCAGGGATGAATTTGGCCTAATGTTATGTTGATTAACTAAATTACTAAAAGTAACCATTTAATTTGGCGTATAAACAGTTACATCATGTTTTTATGTCTATTCCACTCCTCCAGTCTAATTTGTTTGATAATATAAACAGTCTCAACTACACTACAGCTGCCAGTTCTCCAAAACAGTCTCTTTTACTCAGTGATATATTGCCCACCATTTAAAATTACTTAAACTTATAAAGTCGTCTTTGAGCAGTTTGGGAGTTCCCTTCCTGGGGAAAATACATGTAATTTGGTCTATTTCAGATTAAAATATTTGCTTCTTGGAAGTACATCTTTATAAATCAAGGACAAAATCATCTATGGAAGAGATGTGTTAGCACTATCCAGAGAAGATCCCCTCTGCTCTGTTCTTGTCTTTAGTTCACAATTTCAAATTTGGTGACAAGATATACCTCCAGACCAGTGGCACCACTATGGGCACCCGCATGGCCCCACAGTATGCCAACATTTTTATGGCTGACCTGGAACAATGCTTCCTCAGCTCTTGTCCACTCACGCCCCTTCTCTACCTACATTACATTGATGACATCTTCATCATCTGGACCCATAGGAAGGAAACCCTGGAAGAATTCCACCACGATTTCAACAGCTTCCACCCCACCATCAACCTCAGCCTGGACCAACCTACAAGGGAAGTCCACTTCCTAGACACCATGGTGCAAATAAGTGACTGTCACGTTAACACCACCCTATACCAAAAACCCACTGACCGCTTTGCCTACTTTCATGCCTCCAGCTTCCATCCCGGACACACCACACGATCCATTGTCTACAGCCAAGCACTGAGGTACAACCGCATTTGGTCCAACCCCTTAGACAGAGACCAACATCTACAAGATCTTCACCAAGCATTCTCAAAACTCTGATGCCCACACAAGGAAATAAGGAAACAAATCAACAGAGCCAGATGTGTACCCAGAAGCCTCCTGCTGCAAGACAAGCCCAAGAAAGAAACCAACAGAACTCCACTGGCCATCACATACAGTCCTCAGCTAAAACCTCTCCAACGCATCATCCGTGATCTACAACCCATCCTGGACAACAATCCTTCACTTTCACTGGCCTTGGGAGGCAGGCCTGTCCTTGCCCACAGACAACCTGAAGCATATTCTCACCAGCAACTACACACTGCACCATAGTGTAACTAACTCAGGAACCAATCCATGCAACAAACCGCGATGCCAACTCTGCCACATATCAACACCATCACACGACCTAACCAGATCAGCCGAACCATCACCGGTTCATTCACCTGCACGCCCACCAATGTAATATACGCCATCATGTGCCAGCAATGCCCCCCTGCTATGTATATCGGCCAACTGGACAGTCCCTATATAAAAGGATAAATGGACACAAATCAGATCTTAGGAATGGCAATATACAAAAACCTGTAGGAGAACACTTCAACCTCGCTGGACACACAATAGCAGATTTAAAGGTAGCCATCCTTCAGCAAAAAAAGTTACAACCAGACTTCAAAGAGAAACTGCTGAGCTTCAGGTCATTTGCAAATTTGACACTATCAAAGTGTCTATTAAACAAAGACTGAATGGCTAGCCAACTACAAAAGCAGTTTCTCCTCCCTTGGTGTTCACACTTCAACTGCTAGAAGAGGGCCTCATCCTCCCTGATTGAACTAGCCTTGTTACCCCTAGCCTGATTCTTGCTTGCATATTTATACCTGCCTCTGGAAACTTCCACTACATGCATCCGACGAAGTGGGTATTCCCCCATGAAAGCTTGTGCTCCAATACGTCTGTTAGTCTATAAGGTGCCACAGGACTCTTTGCCACTTTTACAGATCCAGATTAACACGGCCACCCCTCTGATGCTCCACATACTGAGTTTCCTTTTAGCAGTTAACAGAGAAGATATAAATTGTGTGTTTTTGACCATGAAAGTAAAATTGTACATTGTAATTGCCTCCAAAGGTCATTTTAAGACCGAGACAGCATTTTCCTAAAGAAAGGCATAATACTCTAACTGTACAGGTATAAGTGTTTAAAAGCTGAATGTGGTAGAAAAGTAGGGAGAATGGTAGGGAATAAAAGTGGGATTGGGGTGTAGGGGAACATGGGGCAATCCTAGGTGCGCATAAAGGAGTGGGATATTGCAAGGAGGAGAAATGGAGCACTCTGGGAGAAGGAATGCAGCTCTGCAGGGGAGCAGGAAGGGAAACAGCTGAATGCAATGGTAGACATCAGGTCTCCGTGACAGGATGTAATGGATTTGGAGCTGCTCTGTAATAGTTTATGAATAATGTACATTGGCCTGGTAATTTGGATTTTTACTGTATGAATATATTAGCTTAGCTCCATGTGGGGCTGACTGAAAAATAGGCAGGAAAAGAAGGACTCAAGATAGATACCTCTCAGCAAACACTAGTTGTTAAAGGACAGTGCCAGAATGATTAGCTTTAGCTCTGATTTTGTCTCCATCTCCAGACAATCTAGTTTTGACATGGGCAGGAAAAGGCCCACAAACACAGAACAAAAGAACTCTGGTAGGAGTTGCTAGTTTGGGGGAACCAGACTAGATACAGGCCCCCACTGGGGATGTCTGAATAAGTTAGGCCTGCCTAGATTACCATCAGGGGAGATGGACATGTGTAGACTGCTTGTTTTAAAATCAATTTTCCTCTTATGCTATGTTCCTACTGAGAAATAACAAATTATTTGGTATAAGAAGGCTGTTTGGTCACTAAGTACACCACTGTTCACAGAATCCTGATGGGAAGAACTACAGATGCCCAAATGCAGTTGGACCTGCAGGAAGGCAAGGTTGACACATAGCGCATGCCCTGGGCTACAGCCCTCTAAGTGAGGGACAATGCAAAATTTCACCCCAGGAGAGACACCTGAGGGAGTGCACTCAGAAAGACCAGAAAGGTTTATTGAGGGGAGGGGAATAGAGATGCAGCTAGCCCTGTACCCATTTCAGGAGAATATATATATATCAAAGTGGACAGCTATCCAGGTGAATAATTAACATTTATACACACTACTTAAAAACTAACTGGGAAATTTCCCACACAAATTTTTGTTAACTCTGAGTTAAGATTGCGAGGCTACATATTTTCTTCCCCCCTCCCTCCCCACCAAAAAAACCAAACAAACCAAAAAAGCAACAAAATAAGCAGTTAAAGTACTACTCCAGTCATTAGCCTACCCATCTCCATTCTCAGCCTGGAAAAACCAACAAGGATCTGTAAACTTTAACCATGTGTACAGATATATGATCTGTATAAAAATACCAAATTTAGAACAACCATTAACAGATCATCAATTAATGTAAGCATTTCTAAACAACAGAAAACATCCTTCAGCCACTCTTTGCAATCTAAGTTTGAGATCACGTTTTATAGATCCAGGCAACTTTACTTCAATGTTAATAAAATGGTGTGTATAAGCCCTGGTCTACACTAGGACTTTAGGTCGAATTTAGCAGCATTAAATCGATGTAAACCTGCACCCGTCCACACGATGAAGCCCTTTATTTCGACTTAAAGGGCTCTTAAAATCTATTTCCTTACTCCACCCCTGACAAGTGGATTAGCGCTTAAATTGGCCTTGCCGGGTCGAATTTGGGGTACTGTGGACACAATTCGACGGTATTGGCCTCCGGGAGCTATCCCAGAGTGCTCCATTTTGACCGCTCTGGACAGCACTCTCAACTCAGATGCACTGGCCAGGTAGACAGGAAAAGAACTGCGAACTTTTGAATCTCATTTCCTGTTTGGCCAGCGTGGCAAGCTGCAGGTGACCATGCAGAGCTCATCAGCAGAGGTGACCATGATGGAGTCTCAGAATCGCAAAAGAGCTCCAGCATGGACCGAACGGGAGGTACGGGATCTGATCGCTGTATGGGGAGAGGAATCCGTGCTATCAGAACTCCGTTCCAGTTTTCGAAATGCCAAAACCTTTGTCAAGATCTCCCAGGGCATGAAGGACAGAGGCCATAACAGGGACCCGAAGCAGTGCCGCGTGAAACTGAAGGAGCTGAGGCAAGCCTACCAGAAAACCAGAGAGGCGAACGGCCGCTCCGGGTCAGAGCCCCAAACATGCCGCTTCTATGATGAGCTGCATGCCATTTTAGGGGGTTCAGCCACCACTACCCCAGCCATGTTGTTTGACTCCTTCAATGGAGATGGAGGCAATACGGAAGCAGGTTTTGGGGACGAAGAAGATGATGATGATGACGAGGTTGTAGATAGCTCACAGCAAGCAAGCGGAGAAACCGGTTTTCCCAACAGCCAGGAACTGTTTCTCACCCTGGACCTGGAGCCAGTACCCCCTGAACCCACCCAAGGCTGCCTCCTGGACCCAGCAGGCGGAGAAGGGACCTCCGGTGAGTGTACCTTTTAAAATACTATACATGGTTTAAAAGCAAGCATGTGAAAGGATTACTTTGCCCTGGCATTCGCGGCTCTCCTGGATATACTCCCAAAGCCTTTGCAAAAGGTTTCTGGGGAGGGCAGACTTATTGCGTCCTTCATGGTATGACACTTTACCACTCCAGGCCAGTAACACGTACTCGGGAATCATTGTACAACAAAGCATTGCAGTGTATGTTTGCTGGCGTTCAAGCAACATCCGTTCGTGTGTTATCCTCAGGAGAGTGAGATATAATCCATGGTCACCTGGTTGAAATAGGGTGCTTTTCTTCAGGGGACACTCAGAGGAGCCCATTCCTGCTGGGCTGTTTGCCTGTGGCTGAACAGAAATGTTCCCCGCTGTTAGCCACAGGGAGGGGGGAGGGTTGAGGGGGTAGCCACGCGGTGGGGGGAGGCAAAATGCGACCTTGTAACGAAAGCACATGTGCTATGTATGTAATGTTAACAGCAAGGTTTACCCTGAAAGAGTGTAGCCAGTGTTTTATAAAATGTGTCTTTTTAAATACCGCTGTCCCTTTTCTTTTCTCCACCAGCTGCATGTGTTTCAATGATCACAGGATCTTCTCCTTCCCAGAGGCTAGTGAAGATTAGAAAGAAAAAAAAACGCACTCGAGATGAAATGTTCTCCGAGCTCATGCTGTCCTCCCACACTGACAGAGCACAGACGAATGCGTGGAGGCAAATAATGTCAGACTGCAGGAAAGCACAAAATGACCAGGAGGAGAGGTGGCGGGCTGAAGAGAGTAAGTGGCGGGCTGAAGAGAGGGCTGAAGCTCGAATGTGGCGGCAGCGTGATGAGAGGAGGCAGGATTCAATGCTGGGGCTGCTGGAGGACCAAACCAGTATGCTCCAGTGTATGGTTGAGCTGCAGCAAAGGCAGCTGGAGCACAGACTGCCACTACAGCCCCTGTGTAACCAACCGCCCTCCTCCCCAAGTTCCATAGCCTCCACACCCAGACGCCCAAGAACGCGGTGGGGGGGCCACCGGCCAACCAGCCACTCCACCACAGAGGATTGCCCAAAAAAAAGAAGGCTGTCATTCAATAAATTTTAAAGTTGTAAACTTTTAAAGTGCTGTGTGGCATTTTCCTTCCCTCCTCCACCACCCCTCCTGGGCTACCTTGGTAGTCATCCCCCTATTTGTGTGATGAATGAATAAAGAATGCATGAATGTGAAGCAACAATGACTTTATTGCCTCTGCAAGCGATGATCAAAGGGAGGAGGGGAGGGTGGTTAGCTTACAAGGAAGTAGAGTGAACCAAGGGGCGGGGGGTTTCATCAAGGAGAAACAAACAGAACTTTCACACCGTAGCCTGGCCAGTCATGAAACTGGTTTTCAAAGCCTCTCTGATGCGTACCGCACCCTCCTGTGCTCTTCTAACCGCCCTGGTGTCTGGCTGCGCGTAACCAGCAGCCAGGCGATTTGCCTCAACCTCCCACCCCGCCATAAACGTCTCCCCCTTACTCTCACAGATATTGTGGAGCACACAGCAAGCAGTAATAACAGTGGGAATATTGGTTTCGCTGAGGTCTAAGCGAGTCAGTAAACTGCGCCAGCGCGCCTTTAAACGTCCAAATGCACATTCTACCACCATTCTACACTTGCTCAGCCTGTAGTTGAACAGCTCCTGACTGCTGTCCAGGCTGCCTGTGTACGGCTTCATGAGCCATGGCATTAAGGGGTAGGCTGGGTCCCCAAGGATACATATAGGCATTTCAACATCACCAACAGTTATTTTCTGGTCTGGGAATAAAGTCCCTTCTTGAAGCTTTTGAAACAGACCAGAGTTCCTGAAGATGCGAGCATCATGTACCTTTCCCGGCCATCCCACGTTGATGTTGGTGAAACGTCCCTTGTGATCCACCAGAGCTTGCAGCACTATTGAAAAGTACCCCTTGCGGTTTATGTACTCGCCGGCTTGGTGCTCCGGTGCCAAGATAGGGATATGGGTTCCGTCTATGGCCCCACCACAGTTAGGGAATCCCATTGCAGCAAAGCCATCCACTATGACCTGCACATTTCCCAGGGTCACTACCCTTGATATCAGCAGATCTTTGATTGCGTGGGCTACTTGCATCACAGCAGCCCCCACAGTAGATTTGCCCACTCCAAATTGATTCCCAGCTGACCGGTAGCTGTCTGGCGTTGCAAGCTTCCACAGGGCTATCGCCACTCGCTTCTCAACTGTGAGGGCTGCTCTCATCTTGGTATTCATGCGCTTCAGGGCAGGGGAAAGCAAGTCACAAAGTTCCATGAAAGTGCCCTTACGCATGCGAAAGTTTCGCAGCCACTGGGAATCGTCCCAGACCTGCAACACTATGCGGTCCCACCAGTCTGTACTTGTTTTCCGAGCCCAGAATCGGCGTTCCACAGCATGAACCTGCCCCATTAGCACCATTATGCATGCATTGGCAGGGCCCATGCTTTCAGAGAAATCTGTGTCCATGTCCTGATCACTCACGTGACCGCGCTGACGTCGCCTCCTCGCCCGGTAGCGCTTTGCCAGGTTCTGGTGCTGCATATACTGCTGGATAATGCGTGTGGTGTTTAATGTGCTCCTAATTGCCAAAGTGAGTTGAGCGGACTCCATGCTTGCCTTGGTATGGCGTCCGCACAGAAAAAAGGCGCGGAATGATTGTCTGCCGTTGCTCTGACGGAGGGAGGGGCGACTGACGACACGGCTTACAGGGTTGGCTTCAGGGGGCTAAAATCCACAAAGGGGGTGGCTTTACATCAAGGAGTAGTTCAGGCAGGACTTCACGGAGGGTTCCAATAAGAAATGGTGCACCTAAGTTATTGTTCTTATTGGAACAAGGAGGTTAGCCTGGCCTCTGATTGATACATGGCTAGATCTACCTCGCTGCACCTTCTCTGTGCGTGACTGCAGTGTGACCTAGAGGAATGAGTCCTCTAGACAGGGGAGAAGGCAAATGAGTACAAAACAAATCTGGTCTATTTCTTGTTTTGATCCACTCCATCTATCTTTTACATCTTTGGCTGGCAGCAGACGGTGCAGAAGGACTGCATGCCATCCACATCTCATGGCTGCTCGGCAGAAGACGGTGCAATAGGACTGCTAGCAATCCATATTGCTTGCCTGCTCACCATAAGACGGTTCAATAGGACTGACTGCCGGACTAAAAAAAAATGACCTGGTCAAGTCACTAAAAATTTAGTCCCTGCGCCCATGTCTGCCCAGGCGCTCCTGATCGACCTCACACAGGCGACCAGGAGCACCTCGGACATGACGAGGACGGCTACCAGTCGTACTGTACCGTCTGCTGCCAGAAGGCAATGGGTTGCTGCTACTGTGTAGCAATGCCGTACCGCGTCTGCCAGCACCCAGGAGACATACGGTGACAGTTACCTGAGCGGGCTCCATGCTTGCGGTGGTATGGCGTCCGCACAGGTAACTCAGGAAAAAAGGCGCGAAACAATTGTCTGCCCTTGCTTTCACGGAGGGAGGGAGGGAAGGGGGGACTGACGATATGTACCCAGAACCACCCGTGACAATGTTTCAGCCCCATCAGGCATTGGGATCTCAACCCAGAATTCCAATGGGCAGCGGAGACTGCGGGAACTGTGGGATAGCTACCCACAGTGCAACGCTCCGGAAGTCGACTCTAGCCTCGGTACTGTGGAAGCACTCCGCCGAGTTAATGCACTTAATGCACTTCTGTGGGGACACACACACTCGAATATATAAAACCGATTTCTAAAAAACCGACTTCTATAAATTCGACCTTATTCCGTAGTGTAGACATACCCTTAGATTATATATGGAGGATGATTCCTCACTGAAAATTCAACAACAGAAAACAATAAGAGTGGCTGTTAAGTTGAGCATTAACATATATAGACAGCATATTACCCTACTGTGAGGAGTGACTAGTGCTTCCCACCCAGCTGGAAAGCCCCCCTCTGAACAAGCTAGAAAACTGACAGGAAGAACCTGCATGTAGTCAGCCTCCTTCATCTGAAAGATCTCAGGAAATTCAGGGGCCATAATGTTTAAACTTGGATGCCTCAAGTAAGCTCATAAATCCATATTTTGCCTTCTAAATAAGGGGCCTGCTTTTCAGAGGTTCTAAGCACTTACTAGTCTACTGACTTCAGGGGGTGTTTAACATAACTGACCCCTTATTTAGGTCTATATATGAAATTTTGGCTTGTCTTTTGGATGGAGATAGAGAGAAAATAAAATGGGGTGGGGAAGCCAAAGAACACCCTGGAAAACAAAACGAACAAAAATAGTAAAAATAACCGTTAAGGTCCCAACCAAGCAAAAGTGGTGCTACTTCTGTGTCATACAATCTCTTTCATGGCTTGGCACAGGCTTCTATGGTGTGAAACAGTGAGAGCCTATTTATGATTAAATGAATTGGCCCCATCTAGAAGGCTGATGAACCTCTCAACTATCCCATTCCACAAACACCAACATACAATCTAGTCAAGGAGCAAGCAGGTTAAAATATGCCGTCCCCCCGCTTTTTTCCCCCCTTCATACAAGAGAAGTGACTGGGAGTGTTTTAAACAAACAAACAAACAAAAAAAGCTGGAGGTGAGATTGACAGGAGTGTTTCAGATCTAATGGGAATGGGAGACATAATTTTAATCTGTTACATCAATAAGGAAAACCAAACCATATAAATCAGCTGAGATGCATGAATGTCTCAGAGGCATTAACAAAAACACAAGGCTAAACACCAAATACATCCAGAATCCAACAATTAGGTCTGTCTCATTATGAACCATCACTTTGAAATTCATTGTTATTTTCAAACTGCAAAATGTTTTACGTATGAACAAACCATAAACAAATATTTTAACTGAATAAAACTTTCCCTGTACCACATGTATTAATATACAGATTGCCAACCTTTGACATGCGGCCGATCAGGGAAATCCGCTAGTGGGCTGGGACGGGTTGCTTACCTGCAGTTTCTGCAGGTTCGGCCGATTGCAGCACCCACTGGCCACAGTTCACCGTTCCAGGACAATGGAGGCTGCTGGAAGCGGTGGCCAGCACATCCCTCAGCCCACGCCACTTCCCACAATCCCCATTGGCCTGGAACAGCGAACCACAGCCAGTGGGAGCTGCGATTGGCCAAACCTGTGGATGCTGCAGGTAAATAAACTGTCCCGGTCTGCCAGTGGATTTCCCTGGAGGGCCGTGTGCCAAAGGTTGCTGATCCCTGTATTAAGACATTGCCAGAGGTTTTCAATGAACCATGGGCTAGTTCAACCTGTGCTGACTCAGCAGTTTGTTTATTTGAAGTTAAAGTGGCTGGTGAGAAAAAGTAGGTGTTTTTCCAGAACTACTAGTTTCTGAAAGCTGCTGTCTCATGTGCTTAGCTGGTTGGTTCTTGTTCACATGCTCAGGGTCTAACTGATCACCATATGTGGGATTGAGAAGGAATTTTCTCCCAGGTCTGACAGTTACCTTGGTAGGTTTTCACCTTCCTCTGCAGCATGCTGTGCGGGTCACTTGCTGGGATTACCTGAGTATGTCTCATTTACTCAATTCCCTGCCATTGCGGGGGCCCTGGGCTTGGGTGCACCCTGGTCCCTCCCATTCTCTGTCTGTGGCACATAATAGGTTAGTCTCCTGTGGGTTCAAATACTTTGGTCTAATTTTAGCTGTTGGGTTTCATGTGCAGATGCTGGATGTGACAATGACCTGTGATATACAGGTAAGACTAGATGATCTGGAGTCCCTTCTGGCCTTAAATCCTATCACTCTATGACTGTTTAAACTTCCTTCTTTCTCTCTCAAATCTAAAATCTGCACCGTATTTATATTTAGATTACATGACAAGTGAGACTTACTCAAATTAAGAGATACTGGCCCTGGTTCTCAATTGCACCTGGGCTCCATATGGTGCAAGAATGGAAGGGAGGGGTAACTTTGGCCTTATGCCACCTTTGTGCCTCTCCTTTAGCAAAAAAACTCCTATCCTGGGAAACTCCTTGCTTGGGGTGACCTGCTACCTTTACATTCTTTTTATAAGACTGGAGTGTATAAAGGGGCCGAACAGAAATGGAGAACCACGCCCATGACAAATTATTCCTGAATAAAATTACCTGTCTGGTTTAAAATCCCAGATTTAACACGGTAATTAATTAGCAATTTGTCTGAACCTCCTTCTGTTGAGAACGCTAGCTATTGGTAACAGCAATCACCTCCTTTTTAATTAAATCAGAATAAAAGACTTTTCCTCCACCTGCTTCCAACTCTATTCCCCACTCCCACATAATGTGCAGTTTCAAGCCTGTAGATAAGTCCCTTAAATCTGCATTGATGATGAAACCCACTGCAGATGATCAACTATTGTAGTTTAGCAAGTATATAAATAAAACACAATAGCAAACTGCGACGTTATCTGATTAAAATATGACCACATCAATCATTGTTGCAACCACTGTTATATATTTGCAGCAAATTTTGTACAAATGTTGTCAAGTGAGGTGTCTATAAAAAGGTTATGATTTGCTGGTTATGATCATGCTATCTGTCTGCATGTATCATTTTTGTATGTGAAGTTATAAGTATTGGCTCTATACTTGGATTTCAAAGATTTGTTCCTGGGGTAACGCCCATGAAGTAATTAGCCAGCACATCTTGGAGGGCCTATTCAAATTGAGTGGCCCATTGAAAGAACATTTAACTGACAATGTACCATGGGAGACGTCTATCTACACTTAATGGAATGTCTTGCTGTGACTAGGCAAAATGCATGGACATGTGACTTGCCCATGTGACTCCAAACTCTATCTTGTTCCTGTGATTTTCCACAGTAAGAACAATGGGATGCCCTCTACATGGCAAAAGGTATAAAAGACCCTGGAAACACCTCCATTTTGGTCTTCAGTCCTGCTTTTTACCTCTGTTTACCTCTATAAACTGAAGCTCTGAACAATGGACTGAATGACCCATCCAAGCTGTGGATGTACTCCAGAGACTTGACTTAAGCCAGCAGTTTATTCCATCACTGCTACAAGCCTCAACCAAGAACTTTGCCATTACTGTATGTAATTGATTCCTTTAACCAATTTTAACTCTGACCGTTCTTTTTCTCTTTTTATGAATAAACCTTTAGATTTTAGATACTAAAGGATGGGCACAATCTTTTGGGTAAGATCTAAGTTATAGATTGACCTGGGTGTGTGGCTGGTCCTTTGGGATCAGAAGAACCTATTATTTTATGAGACCGGTTGTAAAGAACCACTCATCTCTGAATCCAGTGTTTCTGGTGGTGATATAAGAACTGGGATACCTGAGGAAACTACCTTTATGTTTTCTTGTTAGCCAATGTGGGTGAAACAGGAGTTTACTTTTGTGGCTAGTTTGGTATATCTTATAAAATAACCACCACCCATTTTGGGGTGTGTTTGCCCTATTTCTCAGCAGTTTGTCCTGAATTTGGCCTTCTCAGTTATGACCCACTAAGGCACAGTTTCACAAACAAACCAATCAAGTGTGCTGCATCAAACAGAACATCACTAATCTGCACTCATGCAAGAGGAGGCCCAGTATGGATTGGTGAGGTCTTTGAAGTAGTTCATATTGAGAGGAGACAGTGGCATCAGCACCACAGTTATAAACAAGGTCCAACATACATTAGAGCAAGCTTCACCTAAATTCTGCAACAGACTGGTGGAAATTCTGTGGCAGATTTATATAAATTAAAAATAGAGAGGAGAGTAATTGCATTATTCATTTGAAATATTGCATTTAGTCAGTAAAATAGCCTCTGTGTTGTTTGTTTTATGCTGTTCCTACATTTTCAACTTTCAGTAGGCTGCAGAATTTGGTATTGATAATGCCAAACTGCATTAGGAAGCTGTCAGGGTCAGAAGTAAAAGGTTTTGACAGCTGAGTAAGGTATAGGTGGGCCTTTTCAATATTTAGGGAGGACCATAAGGCAGTGTTTGTGGGGTAAGTACATTAGCTGTATGTTTCTCCTTTCGTTATCAGCAATTAAATGGTTAATGTTTGGCTTTATGTTGCCATCTTTAGGTTTCAGAGTTAACATTAACACCCTTATGATGACTGGGAAAATTCAGACATCTTAGCTACTGTTTTGGACTCTCTGCAAACTGTAACTGCATCAGTTGGTACTTGGTGCACATTTTCAAACTGATCTTTGCAAACTCGAGGCCTGATTTCTTTTTTTTTTTAAATGAAAGCTCAGATTCTGTGGCAAGGAAAAATTTTGGCAGAAAATTCCACTGCTGTGGAATCTTCAAAGAAGTACTGATTATAAGCACCTGAGGCCTGATTTAGGACATTACTGAGTGCCCAGGGAAAGCCAGGGTGTGACCATCTACTGTAAATGACAAATTAAATTCATTTAACCACTACTTTCTTCTGCCATTTTTCACACCCATTTCATGTGAAACATTCAACACTAAAAAAGACAGAGTCCTCTCTGAGCATGTGTGTGGTCACTGCTACATACGCCACTGAAGTGGACCACAGAACTAAGTTCCAGAGAGAGCAAGCACAAAAGACCTATAGTTTATTCATCCTCATATTTTTTCCCCTTAAAAAAATCAGGCATCACTTTGGGTCTGATCCTGTTTAGATTGGTAAAACCCACAATTACTTCAATGGAAAGAGGATCAAGCCCTTAAAGAGTAAGTGATTCATAGGACAGATGCCCCGTTTTCCTCAGCAATATTCCAAGTTCTCTCATAGGCAAAACCTTTGGGCTTTGTACTGTAATACACTTGATATGTAGATCCTTGTACTGCAATATGGCATATACCATGTTATTCTTCACATATAAACAAACAAAAAATAGGAGAAATTAATAGTTTTTTTCTCCTATAATGCCTTTTCTGAGTATATTCATATGAAGGAGTAATAAAACCCTAATGGTTTCTGACTCTTCTGATTATATAGTGATATATATGCTTAGCATCAATTAGTAAGATTGTTCACACCCTTCAAACTATTTCATATTAAGCACATATGGACTTCTATTGTAGTGAATAACAATCTCTTTCTTCTAGAGGTAAATATTAACCAAGGTTAACAGTAGCTGAATTTTGATGTTCAATCAAATAAGAGATTAATAGCTATATTCTTACATCAATTTTGAATACCTTCAAAACAAATATTTGGAAACATCTCCCACTTTAGCCATGAAAAGTTCAACAGCTTTTCCGTGTAAACTAAAGGGAGTTGGACATCCAGAAAAAACTACGCAATGGTTTCACAAAACTTCTGCTGCAGACAAATCAGGATGCATGCATATCCATAGGCAATATGATTTGTTAACATTGTATTGCCTCTCAATATTACCTCCGAGGAGATAAACAGCCTTACATAATTGTTTTCAGCCAACCAGGACAAAGTATTTTCTTTCTGCATGTACAGGTAAGAAAGAATATATTGTGTAGGCACTCGGCTTCACCTTGTTCCTTACATACAACACAACTGAATTAATGGTGTCACAAAACCATCCTTGTGTCTTATTATCTAAATAAGCTACCGTGCAAAGTCTGTACTTAGATAATTATTTTGTTTAGTATCTAAATGATTGCTCAACAATCACAACTAAATGAACAGACAATAGGACAACATCTTGTGAGCTGATTAGAGATACTGAGTCAACGGGAGTTCTGTTATCAACTTCAGGGGGGCCAAGATTTCACACAATGTCTTATAATGAAATGAAGAATTAAGTGGCCATAATCAAATCTTTTAAAATTTTCTATTCTCAGATAATAAAGATTCAGAGCTATACTATAGTCTTGAGCAATGAAATTTCTCTTCACACCAGTTAGGAGTAATCCGTAAAGAGAGGGCAAAAATATGGCCCTATATATACACAATACTATTTAATTGCTCCCCTCACAAATTAGTTTAACAAAAATAAACTTCCCTCTCACAACACCTCTAAGCAGCAATATTATTAATAAAAGCCTCGGCACCTGCAAAGTGACATGCCCACATGGACTCTTGCACATGAGTGGAGTACCAATGATTTTGATGGGATTGCAGACACAAAGGTCTACATGCCCTCTACGTGGGTGGATCTCTAAAGAATGAAGGAAGAAATAGGTGGAAGGGGAAAAAAAAACTTATTTTTGCACAAATATATTCCAGAAGAAAAAGATCTTAAGTAAAGTAAGTAGCAGTGTTTTACGTATTTATTTGGTCCCTAAGAGCACTATAAATTGTGCTAATTATAGGACTATTGTACCTGGAAGCAATTTGATTTGAGTATTGGAATAAAAAAGTGATAATCTTAGGGTATGTCTATACTAGAAATGTAAATCAACCTAGATTAGATCATCTTATAGCAACCACAGTTAATTACTGCAGCAACCTCACCAGGAGCGCTTCCACCAACCTAAGAAGGGCAGTGTGGGGAGCTGAGAGCCCAGTCTCTCAGCTCCACTGGCAGCTCTGGAGCCATGAAATTGACAAGGCTGCCCAGCTCCAGGCAGGGAGAAGGGTCTGAAGGTACCAGGGCTTCTCAGCTGGGAGCGGCGTCCGAAGCCACCGGGGCTTCTCACCCTGACTCCTAACTGGGAGCAGGTCCATTCTTCCCCTGGCTCTCAGCCAGGTGTGAGGGCAGCGGGGCTCTAGGTGCCTGGCTTTCTTGTCGATTTCACAGCTTCAGACATAAAATTGACAAGACAGCCAATGTAAGGGATGCAGTGGCTACACAGACCGTATCGCCCTTACCACACGGACATAAGCCTTACACCTCTCATGGAGGTAGAGTTATGATGTTGGTGTAGTAGGGCACTTACATCAGCAGGAGGAAGGCTGTAGTATAGACACAGACATAATTAGGTCGACATAAACTGCTTAGGTGACCTAACTGTGTAGTATAGACCAGCCCTTAGGAACTGTTGATAAGAGTAATTTACTAACTGACAGAGTGGTTTTGTTTATAAGCAGACCATTTGTTCTCTTTAAAATATATCTGAATTGATTAAAGTAAAAGAACCAAATATATATTACAATGGAAAAAACATGACTACTGATTTATTTCTACCCTATAAACGTACTGCACATAATTACCATAGTAACTGGTGTGATGCTTTATAAAAAGAATGATAACCAAGTGTACACTACTGTTACAATCACTAATGTATCATTATTGTTGCACCATTTCACTAAATCTGATAAGAGTATGTCATGTAAACTGTCAATGGAAAAGTGTAATCTGCTAAATATGATAATCATGTTTACATGCATGTATTATCTTTATATCTGAAGTTATGAACATTTGCTCTGTATTTGTATCTCAGACATGTGTTGTTCCTGGATGACACCCCCCCAGACAAATTTACATTCAGACTAGCTCTCACTGGTATATAGGCCATCCATATGGTGATGGGCCATTGAAGGGAATCAGCTCTTCATGAGCCCTTCCTGAGGACATCTCAGACAGCACGGAGCCAATGGCTACCTCTATGATTCAGCAAAGCATGCAAGGACATGTGATGAGGCCATGTGATTGAAGTCTCCATCTTTTACTAGTAACTTTCCATGCACATATAAGCCCAGACTCCATACTGGCGAGGAACTTTCCAGGTGCATGAGCTGGGATTTAACTTGCAAGCGGTGACATCACTTGCTTTGTCTTCATTCCTGCTTCTCCTCTCTGAACTGGGATTATCTAGGAAAGCTTTGAACAAAGTTACTGAATGACCCCCAACCTGTTGGGTGAACCAGAGAAACTTATGCCAACCTAGCAGATTTAACATCACTGCTATCATTCTGACCTGCAAACTCAGAAAATCAATTGTAACGTATATGATTCCTTAACCATTTAATAACTCTCCTTTTACTAATAAAACTTTTAGTTTGTATAGTTTCAGAGTGGTAGCCGTGTTAGTCTGTATCAGCAAAAACAATGAGGAGTCCTTGTGGCACCTTAGAGACTAACAAATCTATTTGGGCATGATCATGCCACAAGGACTCCTCGTTGTTTTTAGTTACTAAAGGATTAGCTACAAGCACAATTTTGGGGTAAGATCTGAGTTATATATTGACCTGCGGAAGTGACTGATCCTTTGGGATTGGAAGAACTTTATATATGATTAATCTGTTTTTCAGTAACCTCTCATCATAAACTGATGTCTGCATGGTGATAGGAGCTGGAATGCCTAAGGAGACTGTTTTTTGCTTCTTGTTAACCAGTATGGTGATACATACTGGCCTTATCTTGGTAGTGGCTGGGTGAACTCTTAACATTAGAATAATCACCAGTTTGGCATGTGTCTACCCTGAATTAGTCATTTTCAGTTCTGACCAGTTCTGACACCAGGCACTCCTCCACAACTGGTAATAAAATTGGCTTATCAATGCCTAAGGCCTATAAAATGATATCATACTGGATATTTTCACCAATTCACTCCAAAACCTACTTTATCAAGAAGTTTGTTAATGTTTTCACATACTTTAAGGCAGTTTTCTTCCAATAATTATTTATTCATACTGGACCAATCACATTCTGAAATTTTTTATAGCTTTTTTGTAAAGACAAATGACAGATTTGTTTTGATAAAAGATCTCAAGGAATAGTTATAGCAATACATTTATGATGTAATTGTCCATGAACGTAAGCAATTCAAAGACAACAGACTTTTCTTCTATAGGAATTAATGTGCATGCCTGAGAAAAATAAACATTTGAGAAAAACAAACAGCAGTAAAAAAAAAAATTGTGTCTAGGGACATTCTGACAAAACTATGTTATATTTATGGTACAACAAAAATAACAAAATCTCTGCATTCAAAAGGTATGCAGAATGGGGCCCTACATTTATTCACTCAATTAAGATACATAACGAATTATAGATCACCATTTCATCTGCAGCAACTCTTCTCAAAAAAGATGTCCAAACAAAGAATAAATGTTAATGTGTGTTAATGCATATTTGTTCAAGATTTGGGTGTTGTTTTTTGCCAACTTTGCAGGCCACATTTTTCAAGCGGCTCCATCTACCCCACAAACAAAGCTTTTTCCACTTTGCAGACAAGCCCTGAATTTTGTGTGCCGCTAGATGTTTGAACAGGTAAACTGGGTAGCTTTCCTCCTACCTGCCCCTTCACCCATTACATCTGTTGCAAACACACTGGATATATATGAAATTTTGTGGGTGAATCTATTGTAACCTAAAGTGTAAAGCTGACTTCTTATTAACCCTATTAACATGCTGATACTGATCCACTGCACCTACTTTATTTAACTTTGATCATAATCAATAATTTAAAAGGTTATGCTGATGAAACTGCAAATGACATGATTTAGGGAGATAAACCTTGGGTTTATTTATTGGGCTTTTTAGGGGGACAGGAATGAGATTTATGAAGATCTCTTTAATTGTTTAAACTATGTTTCTACTCTGAAGTCACTCTACAAATGGCATTGTGGGATTCCGTGTCTATTGTGTCTCAATTTCCATATCACACTGACCTCAGTACACAAGTAAAGGTATTATTTTCTGCCAGCCCAGCAAACTCAACCTAGGTTCCAAAAGTCAAACTCGTTTGTGGTTGTTTCCTGTAATATCAGTTTAACAGGACAAATCAGGTTCTCAGTTACACCTATACAAACCTATTCCTTTCAGACTGTGCCCTCTATGATGCATTTGCAATACCTGTTATAGTCAATGACTTTACATAGTGGTAACTGATTTCATCTGTAATTGGAACTTTTTAAACAATTCTGATGATTTATAGGCAAGTAGGAATAACATCCAGCTCACTCTCTCTGAGTTTTGTGGGTTCCTGCAGGGCGAAGAATAGCAAAGGTCAATCAAAATTTATTTTTGTCACTAAAAGAAGCAGATACAACTCTGAATATAGACTGATAACAGATCAATTAAGTTAGAATGTTCTATTTTACATCCTCCGGTTTTAGAGAAGAACTGCAGCGGAGAAATAAAAGGCAGATGGAAATGCTATTATTTTACTGGTGAAACAAGAACTATGTAATAACAGTCCCATGATTCAGGAACTGACATTCCTCCCCAGGTGTTAGTCCAGACCCATGGCACAAAAATGTTTACTGATCCTGAAAGAATTTGTATGGCTCTGCTAACCTGTTTCCAGCCCAAAGTTAAGAAACATTAGACTTTAAATATCACCTGTATCATTCTGCTAACCATCTTGATTTTTTACCCATGACTTCCATTGTGGCTTTGACATGAACTTCCAGAATTAAAGACTGATTAATACAGATTTATATAATGCCAGAATTTTAGACGATATGAACCATTCATTAATATCTCTAGCAATTCTTTGGGACGGGCCATTATCAGAATTCAAGAACAACAAACAAAATTGAATGACAAGTATTTTAGGGTCCAATAGGATCAGCCAGTCATATAAATAAATGCCTTCTACCCCTGTGAAGCTGGGACCCATAGTTCCCCAACAGTAAAAGTATTTGTTGTTAACCCTAACAGTTCACGAGATATCAACATTCGAGATGACCCCTTGTACACTGATCTGATAATACATTATCGGCAGAGGTCCAAGATGGTCTGTACCAACCCAGGAAAACCTCTAACCAGTAAAATTATCAGTACCTGCATCCTTGGCATACATAAAGTGTTTCTTTACAGATATTAAAGTATTTTGCTTTAAGCCAAAATCATCCTAGACTAACCCAACATACTATAACCAGAACAAAAGTATGGTATATTGGAAAAATATGTTGAGAAAATATGACAGGAATGAAGTAACAGACAAGGTGCAGCCTTGGGTAATGTAAAAACAGTAATAAACTAATAAAACCAAACTGTGTATTTTATACTGTATCATTTTAAAATCAATCTGGAGACACTGCTTTTCTTTTAGCAAATGGGTTTATTGACATAACTGATCATAATTGTGTACAGCATGTATGCATCTTCTATTAGAAGAATATCCAGTGACAGAGCTAAACTAAGTGTGATATAGAGTTTAATGCTATGCAATCCCCATTAATTTCTAGCAATAACAATGGTGTTGTTCACTGATAATCACTTAATCACATGGGACCCATAGCTATATAGATATTTGAAAGTAAACAAGACAAGAGTTTAAGACACTTACAAAATTAACTCAATTTAAGGACTGATCCTGCATTTCTTCAATCCAAATTTCATTCAGTCCTGCATCTTAGTGATTTTAAGTGAAAATTTTCCTGCATATGGTCTTCAAGATTTTGTCCCTGAAAGATGCAGCTCATGAAACTTTAGACTGAGGGTGAAATCCTAGCCCCATTGAAATCAGTAGAAAAATTCCTATTGAATTCAATAGGATCAATATTCACTTTGAAATACTCTCTGCACATAACTGATAAGGGTTAAGACAAATTCTCCTAACGCTCCCTCTTCACTGTATTTGGACCCCAATATTAAGAAGCCATCTCCAGGGCATAAAAGGCTCGTTCCCATTCAGTCACTGGACTCTCAACAAAGATACTAATTACTATGGTGTCTTTTGTAAATATTTGTTCATTAAAAAGCAGACACCACCACATGACTTAATTTAGGCTACCGAACAACCATCAGACCATAAACAAAAACTTTCTGGTCAGCACCAACCTAGGTCAAATGTGAACCAGTGACAGAGATCGATGCCTCCATAGATCATCAAACTCATGAGCCATTCAGTTCCTCAAGAGTTCGTTTGAGGCTCTAGGTAAAATGAATAGGAGCAGAAGTAATATCAATGGTCTCAAAAACATATTGAACTCCTTCTAAAATATTTGCATATAACTGTAACCACAGTTTGGACTTTTTTAAATTAGCCCACTTCTAGACCACACAAAAAGAACTAATGTAAACTAAACCACCACGTTTAATAGTGGCAGAAGCACATAGGGAAGTAAAACTCCCAGAAAGTAGAGAGCAGCCGATCATAAAATGACTAACACTACTCAGAAAACAAAAATGCATTCAAATAAAAGTAATATACTACTGCAAGAGATTAACTCAAGATAAAGATTTAACTTTATCATTACTCAATTGGCTGAGCAAAACACTGAGAAACACAGATTAACATAAAAAAAATTAATGGATTTCACAGTGAAGGTACAAGTACATATAAAACTAATTTTAGTACAGTAAAACCAAGAGAATTACTTATTGGCATAACTTTGTTTCACATTTCTGAAACATCCTCCACCTATTATTGTTAAAGAAGGAATGCATCTATGCTACCTATCAATCAATAATTCACCTTAGTATAAACTCAGGTAGCTACAAAGATGGATTATTTGAAGGTCAGTGATCCACTGACCAACCAACCATGTACCCAGACAACTAAAACACACATTAAAGTGTAGAAGTACCAAACAGTATTTAAAACACAATTTTGAAATAATTCCCTGTAAACATGTTACAAAACTTGTGTTAGTTTTCCCTAGTGGTGTCAGCAATATATTCCTGCAAGACTAAAATCAATTGCATTACTGTTTTTTATTTAAAAAGATATAAAACACACACACACATACACACAGTTGTCTTGCGTTCTATTTGAGTGAAAACACCCACATCATTCAAACGCTCCATATTCCATACTGTTCAGATTACTTGCATGTTGCAGAATTGAGTATTGATGCTGTTCCTAAAAGTCTTATTTCAACAATATGCCTAGGAAGTGATGATGGGTTTAAAAACTCAGTGTTCAGTAAATTTCGAACATACTTCTTGTATCACATCAGCTATTTGGATTATTTGTTTGACTAGTGAAAGGTAACCTGGACCTTCATAAACACAGTGCAAGATTATCATGAAAGATACAATACATAAACTGCTGGCTCTGATGACAGAGTCCACCCCTGCTGCTATGTGCATTAGCTCAGATACTCTTCCGCTCTAGACAGCAATTATTTTAAAATGCAGAGTTACTTCCTTAGGTTAGTGATTTTTTTTAATCTTCAAGAAAGTACTAATATTTTTAAGGATTTCTTTATAATAAATGTGCCAGACCAAACCCAACCCCACATAACCCCTCCTGGTAACTGGGATGTGCCCACGAGGCGAACTCCAGCCCCCTCCTACCTGCAGAAAGGATCACTGATACTTTGAGACTGCAGTGATGGAATTATGTAACAAGCTTGGGTCCCATCGGTTAGACTCACCCACATGGAGCTCCTAGGTCTTACTCAGGGTGCCCCATCTCAACCCACTCCCACTCTGCTTGGCAACAGCCTTAAATTCCACATAGCGCCGCCCTCACTGAGGCGACAGCGGGGAGGGGGGGAACTACAACTCCCAGCCCGCCCTGCTGAACCGTGATGCCAGCATGGGGCCAGCTGGGAGTTGTAGTTTCCACGGGCCACGCTGCTAGTCAGCGAATCGCTGCTGCAGCAGGTGGTCGTCCCCGCGCCGGGCACTGCTGCTGTCAGCAAAGCGCTCGCAGGGGAACTCGATGAGGTCAGTCTCACTGAGGGCACAAGCCACAGCGCCGCGGGGTGGGCGGTGGGACTGGAAGCCAGAAAAGTCGGCAGAGACGCCAGTGCCCATGGATCGGAGCGGCCGGCGGGTTGAGTACATCTGCCGCACGTGCACCGGCGCTGCCTGCCGCCGCCCCTGTATTTTCCTCCGCACCAGGCGGGATACCCAGGCCGCCAGGGCCACGAAGAGCAGCAGCGCATTCACCGCCAGCAATACCAGTGTGAGGAGCTGCTGGTCTGGACCACCAGCTGTGCCCCCGTTGGGCAGGGTGACCAGCCCCACGCAGTGGTCCCGGGGAGCCACCGGGCAGACGCGGCCACCCAGCACCCCCTCCACACAGACCAGGTAAGGCGTGTCAGGGTGCAGCTCCTGGAGGGTGGCGGCTGGCTCGCTCCACTCCGCTAGGTAGACAAAGCGCTGGAACTTGATGGCGGCCCCAAAGCGGTCAAAGAGGAGCCTGAAGCGCACGGGCCCCAGCAGGCGGGGACTGCGGTGAGGCCGCACCCACCAGCGCACGGTCACCGAGCTAGTGCTGACCGCCTCTACTGACAGGTTGCACAGGAAGAGCTTGTTGAAGTCGCAGGGGTCAGATACCAGTGGGGCCCCAGCCGCAGAGGGGGCTAGGTGGTGCTTCCTCGCCCGCCGAGGCCATGCAGGGCCGGCCAGAGGCAGAGATGGCCTGGAGCTGCCCAGCAGGTCGGGTAGGGAGGTAGTAGGGGTGGGCTCGGCTCTCCCGCTGCCTCGGCCCAGAGCAGGCCCCTCCTGAACTCCCAGCAGGCGCATGGTGGAGGCAGAGGGCAGGGATCTGGGTCCCCCTTGGGCTGGGCTGCGGCTGCTGTTGCCCCCAAGTCCCTCAGGGGCCAGAATCAGCTGCCACTGTTGCTCCCTGGGCCATTGCCCTGTTGCAGGTGGCGGGGAGGGAGATGGGGAGGCCCCGCTGTGGCAGTCGGCACCATCGGGCGGCAGCAGCTGTGCATCCTGAAGGTAGTCGAGGTACTTGCCGGCCAGGGCAGGTGGCAGGCGGCACTGCACAAAGACAGTGAGCAGCCGGCCCTGTGAGTGCCGTGTGCCCAGCCAGCGCTTCAGGCCCCTCAGGCGGCAGTCACAGCTCCAGGCGTTGCCGTCCAGCTCTAGGTGCTGAAGAGCCAGGCTAGAGGTGAAGAGCTCTCCTGGCAGCACAGCCAGTGCATTGTCGCGTAGGCTGAGCTCCCGCAACTTGGGCAGGGGGCCAAAAGCGGCAGGGTGCAGGGCAGCCAGCACGTTGCGGCTCAGGTCCAACGCTTCCAGGCTGCGCAGCGGCTCCAACAAGGTGGCAGGCAGGTGACTCAGCAGGTTCCCATCCAGTTGCAGCTCCTTCAGTGCCCCCAGCCCAGCGAAAGCATCTGGCGCCAGCTGAGCTAGCCGGTTGCCGCTGAGTGAGAGCTTGGCCAGGCTGGGCACGTGCTGAAAGAGGCCCCCACCCAGCTGCTGCAGGCTGTTGCCAGAGAGGAGCAGTGTGCTGAGCGAGCCCAGCGGCCCAAAGGTCTCTGGGTGACGCAGCGAACTCTGCTGGTTCCCAGACAGGTCAAGGAAGCGCAGTTTGGCCAGGCCAGTGAAGGCGCCACGGCTCAGCCAGCGGATGTGGTTGGACTCCAGGTGCAAGTAGAGCAGGTTGGGCAACCCTGAGAAGGTGGCTTCGCCCAGCGAGGCCAGCGCGTTGCCGTCCAGCCGCAGCTTGACCAGGCTGCCCAGGCCAGCGAAGGAGGCAGTGCTCAGACGGCCAATCTCATTAGCATTCATGTAGAGGATGCGTAGCTTGGCCAGCGGGCGGAGGGTGCCCGGCGCCAGTGCCACCAGCCGGTTGTTGCCCAGGTAGAGCTCCTCCAGCAGCGTCAGGCGCTCGAAGGCCTTGGGGTGCAGCCAGCGGATGCGGTTGTACTGCAGGTCCAGGCGCTGTAGCCCCGCCAGGTGGTGGAAGTCAAAGGCAGAGATGTTGGCGATGAAGTTGCCCCCCAGGCTGTAAGTCAGGATGCCCTGGGGGTCGGCGGTTTTGGGCACCGCCCGCAGCCCCCGGTTGGTGCACAGGAGGTGCTGCTGCAGCTGGCAGTCGCATGGCTCCGGGCACATGGACTCCACGGAGGGAAGCAGCAAGAGGAGGGAGAGGCAGTCACAAACCAACCACGGCAGCAGCATCAAGCCGAGCCTGCGAGGCGCCCCCATCCCGGGAAGAGCTGCGGCGGGCTGCTTCCCCCGCCGGCTTTGTGTCTCTCCAGCATCCCACCCCCCTTCCCAGCGACTGCTACTCGGCCCCTCCTCCGCTCTGCGGGACAAGGGACCGGGGCTACTTGTTGCAGTAGCTGAGCAGGAGGAGCTGTAGCTGAACTCGGGATCCCCAGGCAGCAGCCGCCGCCGCAGCCCCTCTCGAGTCAGCCTCGCTGGCCGGAGGCTCCGTTCAAGCTGCTGCTGCTCCAGCCGCGCAGCCCCGCGCCGGCCGCTCTCCCTACCCGGAGCGGGGGGGGGGAGCCTCGGGACGGGTCCCGCGTGCAGGCGAAAGAGTTTGGGTCGTCCTGAGGGACCCGCCGCTCCCGCTCCTCTCGGCTCTGGCACGGACGGGGCGGAGTGAGGGGGGAGAGCAGGGGAAAGACCAGCGCGGAAACTTGCCGAGAAAACGGAGCGGAAACTCGGACTTCCCACACTTTGCCCCCCCTTCCCCTCCCCGGGGAGCGGGGCTGGCGGAGCGGATGCAGAGCCCGGACCTCGCCAAGGGGGGAGAGGGAACAAGGGCAGCAGCGAGGATAAGAGGCTAAACCAGGACGCGGCGGGGCGCGCGCCCCTTTTTTGGAGCGCCGGAGCCGTGGCCCCGCCCGCGCTGCTCCTCTTCCCGCCCTCTGTCCGCCTCTTCGCCCCGCCCCGCCCCTCCCCCCAGGCTCCCACCCGCCCACCCCTCGCGACTCTTCGGCCCCTCCCCCCCAGGCTCCCAACCGCCCGCCCCTCGCGCCTCTCTGCTCGCCCCCCCGCCGCTCTAGGAGCGCTAAAAGAAAGGAGTACTTGTGGCACCTTAGAGACTAACCAGTTTATTTGAGCATAAGCTTTCTGAGCTACAGCTCACTTCATCGGATGCATACTGTGGAAAATACAGAAGGTGTTTGTTTTTATACACACAAATCATGAAAAAATGGATGTTTATCACTACAAAAGGTTTTCTCTCCCCCCACCCCACTCTCCTGCTGGTAATAGCTTATGTAAAGTGATCACTCTCCTTACAATGTGTATGATAATCAAGGTGGGCCATTTCCAGCACAAATCAAGGGTTTAACAAGAACGTCTGAGGAATGGGAGTGGGGGGGCTTGGAAAACAAGGGGAAATAGGTTACCTTGCATAATGACTTAGCCACTCCCAGTCTCTATTCAAGCCTAAGTTAATTGTATCCAATTTGCAAATTAATTCCAATTCAGCAGTCTCTTGCTGGAGTCTGGATTTGAAGTTTTTCTGTTGTAATATCGCAACTTTCATGTCTGTAATCGCGTGACCAGAGTGTCACAGATTGAAGATTGTCACAGAACGGATTGAAGTGTTCTCCGACTGGTTTATGAATGTTATAATTCTTGACATCTGATTTGTGTCCATTTATTCTTTTACGTAGAGACTGTCCAGTTTGACCAATGTACATGGCAGAGGGGCATTGCTGGCACATGATGGCATATATCACATTGGTAGATGTGCAGGTGAATGAGCCTCTGATAGTGTGGCTGATGTGATTAGGCCCTGTGATGATGTCCCCTGTCTCGAAGGTAGCCAGGATTGTCTGGCTATGTAGACTCCCTCCTCAGGCCCTACGCTACCAGCACTCCCAGCTACCTTCGAGACACCACTGACTTCCTGAGGAAACTACAATCCATCGGTGATCTTCCTGATAACACCATCCTGGCCACTATGGATGTAGAAGCCCACTACACCAACATTCCACACAAAGATGGACTACAAGCCATCAAGAACACTATCCCCGATAATGTCACGGCTAACCTGGTGGCTGAACTTTGTGACTTTGTCCTTACCCATAACTATTTTACATTTGGGGACAATGTATACCTTCAAATCAGTGGCACTCCTATGGGTACCTGCGTGGCCCCACAGTATGCCAACATTTTATGGCTGACTTAGAACAACGCTTCCTCAGCTCTCGTCCCCTAACGCCCCTACTCTACTTGCGCTATATTGATGACATCTTCATCATCTGGACCCATGGAAAAGAAGCTCTTGAGGAATTCCACCATGATTTCAACAATTTCCATCCCACCATCAACCTCAGCCTGGTCCAGTCCACACAAGAGATCTACTTCCTGGACACTACAGTGCTAATAAGCAATGGTCACATAAACACCACCCTATACCGGAAACCTACTGACCGCTATTCCTACCTACATGCCTCCAGCTTTCACCCTGACCACACCACACGATCCATTGTCTACAGCCAAGCTCTACGATACAACCGCATTTGCTCCAACCCCTCAGACAGAGATAAAGATCTACAGGATCTCTATCAAGCATTCTTACAACTACAATACCCACCTGCGGAAGTGAAGAAACAGATTAATAGAGCCAGAAGAGTTCCCAGAAGTCACCTACTACAGGACAGGCCTAAAAAGAAAATAACAGAACGCCACTAGCCGTCACCTTCAGCCCCCAACTAAAACCCCTCCAACGCATTATCAAGGATCTACAACCTATCCTGAAGGATGACCCAACACTCTCACAAATCTTGGGAGACAGGCCAGTCCTTGCCTACAGACAGCCCCCTGAAGCGAATACTCACCAGCAACCACATACCGCACAACAGAACCACTAACCCAGGAACCTATCCTTGCAACAAAGCCCGTTGCCAACTGTGCCCATGTATCTATTCAGGGGACACCATCACAGGGCCTAATCACATCAGCCACACTATCAAAGGCTCGTTCACCTGCACATCTACCAATGTGATATATGCCATCATGTGCCAGCAATGCCCCTCTGCCATGTACATTGGTCAAACTGGACAGTCTCTACGTAAAAGAATAAATGGACACAAATCAGATGTTAAGAATTATAACATTCATAAACCAGTCGGAGAACACTTCAATCTCTCTGGTCACGCGATTACAGACATGAAAGTTGCGATATTACAACAGAAAAACTTCAAATCCAGACTCCAGCGAGAGACTGCTGAATTGGAATTAATTTGCAAATTGGATACAATTAACTTAGGCTTGAATAGAGACTGGGAGTGGCTAAGTCATTATGCAAGGTAACCTTTTTCCCCTTGTTTTCCTAACCCCCCCGCCCCCCTCCTCAGACGTTCTTGTTAAACCCTGGATTCGTGCTGGAAATGGTCCACCTTGATTATCATACACATTGTAAGGAGAGTGATCACTTTAGATAAGCTATTACCAACAGGAGAGTGGGTTTGTGTGTGTGGGGGGGGGAGAAAACCTGGATTTGTGCTGGAAATGGCCCACCTTGATTATCATACACATTGTAAGGAGAGTGATCACTTTACATAAGCTATTACCAGCAGGAGAGTGCGGTGGGGGGAGAGAAAACCTTCTGTAGTGATAAACACCCATTTTTTCAATGATTTGTGTGTATAAAAACAAACATCTTCTGTATTTTCCATACTATGCATCCGATGAAGTGAGCTGTAGCTCACGAAAGCTTATGCTCAAATAAACTGGTTAGTCTCTAAGGTGCCACAAGTACTCCTTTTCTTTTTGCGAATACAGACTAACACGGCTGTTCCTCTGAAACCTGTCATTAGGAGCGCTAAGTAAAGACATGGGCAGCAGATAAAGCGCTGTGGTTTTAATTTAAAGTGTGTGTGTGGGGGGGGGGGAGTTGAAGTAAACTGGCCCCTTCTAGCTGTATTTAGAAACCTGCCAAAGGCACTGATCAAGGTTTAGCACAGATTAGGTCCCTATGAAACAAATGGTTATGAAAGGACTAAACCTCCCCTAGTCCAGCAGGACGGGAACCCTGAGCCTTTCTCTGCCCACCGGGAAAGTACTCCCCTCAGAGGTGCTAAGGCACAGGGAAGTTGTCAATGCAGTGTCAGCAACACGCCAGGCTCTTTAGAAGGGTAATGAGGCCCGGTCCCTGCCCCCCAAAGAGTTTACAGTCAGTAGGCAGGGAGATGGGAAGAAGGCAGTAGAAAGCCACAGCCCTGAACATCAAAGTAAGGTGCAGGGCCTGGTTAGTTCCCTAATTTTTTTTTAAGTATGTGTTGGGAGGGAAGTCAGAGGAAAGGTGGGATAAGGTGACCAGATGTCCTGATTTTATAGGGACAGTCCCAATTTTGGGTCTTTTTCTTATATAGGCTTCTATTACTCCTTACCCCCGTCCTGATTTTTCACATTTTCTGTCTGGTCACCCTAGGGTTGGGAAGATTAGGGTTTGAAGGAAGACATGCATATAGAGTGACCACATGTCCCAATTTTATAGGGACAGTTCCAATATTTTGGGCTTTTTCCTATATTGGACCGATTTCTCCCCAACCCATCCCGATTTTTCACATTTGCCATCTGGTCACCCTACATGCATATTAAAGGCAGGCATGGAGAAGAGAGAGGGTACATGGCAGCTTGGTGCTGAGAGGGGGATGAAAAGTGCATAGAGTAAGACAGGAAATAGAAGTAGGAAAGGGGAGATGATTGCAGTGGAGTCAGGTGGCTGTGGAGAGCAGTATGTGGCACACTCTTCCTTCTCTGCCACCAAGAGGCAGACTTGGCAGGGGTGAGAGGTTACTTGAGAGTGTTTTGTTTGTTGTGTGTTTTCAACCAATTCATGAGAAAGAGGGGAAGGCTTGGGTGAAGATGAGGTGGCTGTTGCTTTTAACTTTGCAGCAAGGTTAATGATTCTTATTTCTTCTGGCAGGAAGCCCCCACGCCCTGACCTTGCTCCCCGGCAGGAGCACCACATAGGTGGAGCAGGGCAAGCCCCCGCATTCCGACCCCATTACCCCAGCAGGAGCACTGGGGAGGCTCGGGGGTGGGGGGAACACTGCAGGCGAGAGGGGTGGGGAGGGGCCCCCACTTGCTCTGGCACAGGGCCCCACAATACCATAATCCACCTCTGCATACTCCTTATCAGTCAATGATTTCGCTGTTCCAATGGAATATAACTGTTGTAGGAGATCGCACTCGGGAGGGCAGAGATGATCTTTCAGGTAACCAGGACCAATTCTATGTAGGACTTTGAAAGTCAACATGGCAATATTGTCTAGGGTTGTCAACTCTGACTGAAACTATTCCAGAAGACTTTTTTTCCCCAATGTGACGAAATGTCATTTTTTTAAAATATCCTATTAAAATCTCCCGGATTGCTTTCAATAGTCACTGGGAGATTGATGCAGATTCTGGGAAACTCCAGGCCAGTCCTGGAGGGTTGGCAACCCTATCCATAACAATCCCATAAGTCTGCATTCAAATAGTTAAATCAGTCCTCAGATGATCATCTGACCTGCCACACAGCATTTGGAGACCCAAAAAACTACAGGAGAAAAAAATATTCGCTATCATCTGCAGTTGGCCAGAAGAAAGTCTCCAGTCCTGTGGGAGACAGATCCAGCCAAAATGATCCATAGATTTTTAATATCTAGGCTGGAATACTTCAACTCTCTTCATCAAGGAATGAAGATCCATTCCATTAAAAATCTCCAGCTTGCTCAGAATAAGCAGCCTGGCTGCCCAGCAACATAGGATGCCAAAAACATATAACCCTGATGCATTGCTGTCTGCAATGGCTCCCCATAGAAATCATGGAGTAGGAGAGTTCAGGGCATCTTTCTCTTCCTACTAGCATCACTTCAGTTACATCCAGGTTAATTTTCACTAGCTGTTCTTCTTCCACCTGCCAATCTTGGAAAGCTAAAAAGAACTGGAATCACAAGGATGAAAATAAAGGAAAAATTCAGAGAAGATATGAAACACTTTTAGCCCACATGATTGATCTCAAGTACAAATCCAATCACCTGAAACTGGAACAGAAAGAATCAGGTGAAATCTCTCTGGTGGAATATAATGTTCAGTATCCTCTTATATTTCTCCCTTCCTTTTCTAGCATTCTAAAACTGAATATCCAGATTTTTCCTCAAAAATCTGTTTGCAAAGGAGATTGTCACATCATGTTGCTTCAAAATGTGTGAAAATAAACATCACAAGTCAGAATAGTTGAATTCAGAACTTAGTCAACTTTTAAAAGGTATGGACTCATGTCTAGCAATCTAAGTCATCAGTCAAGCATGGTTTTAGCACACTTGAATTAATTTGGTTGAAACTTCATAATAGATACTGAAAAGCATTTACATTTGTAGTATTATCAGTATCTCAGGATGGAAACGAGAGGTTTGTCTGCCTAAGTGAGGTGGGAGACTTGTATTCTTGTATTTTACTTACAAAATTGCAAGCTTGAAGAATAAGTATGCTTACAGAGTGAATGTGATCTGTTTCATTTAATAAAACTATGACGTTTTATTAAATAACCTTGTCCATCTTACACTCTTGATTCCTAACATCCCCAGTGAAGAGTTCCATCCCAGTTTTCCAACTTAGTCTTGACCTCACTTTGGATGTATTTTATTTCGCGTCTTTAATATCCAGCTCAAACAATATGAGAAGTGGGCCCATAAAGGCTGCAGAGTTTGAGGCTTTCTTTCCTGGTTGTCAATTCTATTACTGTGCCTCTGAAGGATTTTTTTTTATTTTTTATTTTTATTTTGAGATAGAACCCAGTTAGCTGGTGGACAGATTTCTTTTAACTCAAATTGAGTCATTATATAGTTTATTTAGAAAAATTACTCAGAAAAGTGACTGTGAAATGACATGTTTATCTATCCCTTAAGAATTTCCATCCCAAATGTGCTCAATTTACAAATGAGGGGGGAAGCATCACTTGACTAATTATCATCCCTACAGACTCCCTGTAGTTCCTTTCTTCTTCATACATCATCACAAGTAATAAAGATCAGATTATGCATAGTGCAGAGCCTTTGCTTTCTTTATATGCCTTCTGACATCTAGCCAGGAATTGTTTTCAGTGAGTTTGGCTGGAATTTAGTAAACAATTTATTGTTGATGCTCAAGAAGGAAAAGAATCAATCATAGTCCTCCTTATGCATATGGGCTCTACACTGCCAAGAGGAGTAAAAGAAAAAGGGTAAACTTATTTTTTCCCACTAACAAGCAATTATGACTAAATGCATTTTAGAAGCATATCTGTTGAGGTAAAAGATGCCAAGTTTACTGTTCCTTTTTGGAGCTAGAATATAAGAATGGCCATACTGAGTCAGACCAATGGTCCATCTAGCCCAGTATCCTGTCTTCTAACAGTGGCTAATGCTAGGTGCTTCAGGGAGAATGACTAGACTAGGCAATCATCGAGTGATCCGGCCCCTGTCGTCCACTCCGAGCTTCTGGCAATCAGAGGCTAGGGACACTCAGAGCATGGTGTTGTATCCTTGCCCATTGTGCCTATTGATGGAGCTACCCTCCATGAACTTATCTAGTTCTTTTTTGAACCCTGTTATCATTTTGGCCTTCTCAACATCCCCTGATAGCAAGTTCCACAGATTGACTGTGTATTGTGTGAAGAAATACTTAATTTTGTTTGTTTTAAACCTGCTTATTAATTTTATTGGGTGATCCCTACTTCTTGTTATGTGAAGGAGTAAATACCTTTTCCTTATTCACTTTCTCCACAACAGTCAAGCATTATATTGTTATTATGCATATGCTTGGCAGAATTCAATTTTTATTTTTTATAATTTTGACTGGTTTTTTTTGAGCACCTTTTTATTTACTTAAATTTTGACAGTTGTGAAAAACTTGGAGCAGAGTCAGGCAATAATTGTTTAATGAGAGGAGACGCTGAGATTCAAAAAGGAAAGCTTTAACTGTTAAAACTCAAATTATCATCATCACATGTGAGAATATACAAAGTGTCCTTAAACATTAAGTTCTCAAATAGCATTTTTCTTACTTTGCCTATCTGTAAATTTCAGTTATCGATGGAAATACTTTTTCCATCAGTTTGTGTGTCTGTAGTGATATCAACCTTTACCGACATTTACCAATAAATCTAATCCTTCCAAACCTAATTATACACAAGCTCCAGGGGTTTTAAAGAGATCCTTGAATTTGAAGTTTAAGCTATCTGGAGTGCTGAAAAGCATAAGCATATCTGACAGACTAATCTGTACATTGTGAGTTTCCTGGTTAAATATTCTCAAAGCTCACCAATTAAAGCATCTCTTGCGTGGTCAATTGTTTTCTTTGCTAGTGAGTATGTCAGTGTTCAACATCAGTGCCAATATTGCAGATACCATAAAGCAGGATAATGTGAGCATGCTGATGCCAAATGTGATAAATAATTTATTTTTTTCTTTAAAACTTTATGGTTTCCCTGTGGAAGCAATTCATCTACCATATGTAGTTTATATTGGTTGAAATTACCACACTGCAAGACATTTTAAGTAAGGGTAAACCTCTTTTTCTGGTATGATTACTTGCTTTCATTAAAAAATGGAATGTCACTTGAGACCTCCAACTCCTCTTCAGAAAGAAAGCATGATTCCCAGATTCACAGTTAATGTTATAAACCTTGTCTGCTCAGTGAAATGGAGGCTACCAGATGTTTAATAGATATCTGGATGTTTTCCTAGGGGGAATCCCAGACTGTAAAGCGTGGCCTACCAGTTACAAATATCTTTTAAATCTTTAAAGAACTAAATATTTGAGTAAAGGATGTATAAGGATTACTTAACATGTGGCACTAGCTAAAACATTCTCTTATAATTGTTTGTTTTCACTCAGAAACATAACCAAAAGCCACTGACTTCTGCAAAATACTCACTGTAGTTGTGTTATTTTACTAGGGTACAGCCAGTTCGCTTTTTAAAACACCCTAGTGGTTGGTGTTAGGTTTCATATTGATAGCAAGTCATGCCCTAGTGTTGAACAAATGCATAATGTCCAAGAAGTGCCAGCCTGTTTCTTTAGCTGCATACTTCAACTATATCTTTAGCTGCATATCTTCATATACCTGCATATATCTTTAGCTGCATATTTCAATCGATATCATTGTAAACGTCAATGATGTGATTCGTGTGTACGCTCACACCTAAATAACTATTGCTAGATTAAATTTAACTAAAGTAAACAACATATAATTAATCTAACTACAAAATCAGAGTATGGATACTGTTACAAGCATAAATATTCATAAAAATAAAGGGGAGGATTATATACCTAATTTCACTTTTCAGAGTTCACTTACTCAGTGACCTTTGCCATTATGGACCAGTTATTAACTGGCTTTTGTCAATTACATTGACTGGTTACATGTTAGTAAAGGCCAACCCAGTTACTAATGTTTGTGTACTGTCAGACACTTCTATCGCATGGGAGATAAATACAAAACTTCAGATAAGTACATGGTTTCTCTCTAGTTCAACTTCTGTGTCTATAAGTGAGTGGAGAACACTACTCCCATCAGGAACAGAGAGAGGCATAGGTTATGTAAAACAAATGCTTATTCAGGAAGGGCAAATTAATTGTAGCTGTGGCTGCAATCCTGTTGTATGGTTATCTGTTTGTGCATTCAATCTTTGCAGTAGTGTTAGAGCAGTTTTTCCACGTAGTTGAATTGGATGCTTTCTCCATATAAGGTTACTTGTGATCATCACTACTGATGTATTGTCCTTTTATGATGACATCCATTTTTGATGGGGCATTCTTCATTACTCCCAATCAACTTTATAGTGTATGGGTGGCTGTAATAGTTAGAGAATCCATAGGAGAAAGACCTTGACACAAAATATGGCTCAGGCCAGGACGCCTCCTTTTGTGTCAAATTGCAACTAAATTATTAAATACAATCTGTTAAACATATGCTATAAAGATTAAAAAAAGGTTTAGAATCCATTGAAAATACAATGTATTTAATGTATCGGCTTTATCCTTTATCTCCATGGAAGTGCCTTTAATTAAATTACAAAGACGTGAAGATTAAACTAGTATTAAAAATAACTTTTCCTCTTTATCTTGATCAATTTTAGCAGCTTTTATTTGAAGGGTGGCTATAGAATGCTGTTGTTGAATAAAATCTTTTAATTCTGAATGATTGTCTGAGGAAGACCTATGGAATCATAAAACCTGCCGCATAACTAGTTTGCATGAGATTTAAGTGGTGAGATAACGATCTAGCCAATAGTATTTGGTGTAAATCATCATTGCTCCAATGAATTAAGTAAAACTATGCAGACTTGCATCATCTGAGGAGCTAGCCCAATAGTCCTGATACAACAGTGTATCAGGAGTTCCTCACGTACTTTAAGTTAAGCTTGTGTTAAAGTATAAAGTAATCAGGGCTTCTAAGCACTGCCCACTGCTGTGATGAGTACTTTGCTGGTCATGAACAACAAGATCAACTGCTTATTTCTAACAAAGTGATAGTACTATACTTAACTGAAAAATCTGCAAGAAAAGGCACTCTGCTGAATTGTCATATGCTGGATCTAGAAAGACTCTTCTGAATGAAGCATAATTTATTTCTGAAAATTGTCACCATTTCTTCCTGTGTACACTTTATAATACAGTATATGTAAAATTAAAGACTATAGTTTTAAAGGACCAGGACACATTATAAAATCACCTGTCTGCCTTAATCATTGGATAGTCCATAATGTTTTAAGTAAATTGACTTACAAACCTGTGCTCATTTGTGGTGGTGGACTTAAACATCTTCTGTCTCTTATTACTGTGGACAGTAAGCCTTTCAAGGTAGGGAGATATTTTTTTCAAAATCCTGTAATGGAAATAGTTCTGTTCAGCCAATTCATTTATAGAAGTTCTCTGATAAAAAAATGTTTGCAGACTTCTTCAAAACATTAGGTAATTGAAGCCAAAGGGCCTGGAAAATTAAATGAAAGCAGCATCATTATGCTCCTTGCATTCTTTATTTCTTTATAAATATTTGTACTTTGATTATACTGTACTACTTAGTACCACATGATGAAATGTGGTATTGGATCAAAGCTGCTGGCCACACTATAGGAGAGCTTTGTTTAAAAGGCTGATCTTAACATTAATGGTATTCCAGTATGTTTAAGGTTATTACACCATAAATGACCTCAGAAGGATGTTTCAATAAGCTAAAAATCTAGAAGCAAGTCTTCCCATCCATTTCCTCAAACTAAAGTGAAATACCATTGTTGCCTCCTTTAAAAAAAAAAAATACCAGTTGTACCCAGCCTTATAGAGATGGTAACCAAAAAACCCACAAAACCCCACATTAAGAATACTAAGGTTGCAAAATCAAGAACTCAAAAAGTTAAGAAATTCCAGTATTTAGGTTGCCTGTGAAACTTAATTCAGCCTCTTTTTGTGTATCCATTATGATTGTCTAATTACATAATCATAGAATTTTTCCATAGTATCCTCACCTCATTCAGTGCACTGCATGGACCATGCTCACCGAAGGGGCAGCTGTTGGTATTCTTTTTATTGTCCTCATTCAGTGTGTGGCCTAACGCCTTATTACTGCTCACTGTTTAACCCCAGTACTGAATACTGTTTCCTTGTCTGCATTTCTGTGGGACTCATCATTGTAATATCTGAGTGCTTCACGAACATTAATTTATTTTAACACCCTAGTGAGATAGGAAGGCGTTGTCCCCATATTACAGATGGGGAACTGAGGCAGAGAGAGATTAAGGCCAAAATTGTCAAACGTCCAGCAATTTTGGGTGCCCATCTTGAGAAGCCTACCACCTGATATCTAGGAGAATAGCACTCTATTCAATGTACAGCTCTCATTAACTTCACTTGCAGCCGTGAGTGCTCAGGACTAATTTCTTAGCACAAAGCAATCCTATCCAATCTGAAAATATGGAGATTGTGCTTAAATAAAAGTTGTGTTCAGCTTGCATCTCTTAAAAAGTCAAATACTTATGTCAATTTCCAAACGTGAATATCTTCTTGAGGAAAAAGATTGCTACTCTCTCTCTAGTAAGCATAAAATGCTCTCCTGCTTTGATTTTTTTGTTATCTCACTCCACCCTCTCATCTGGTATAAATCAGTGTAGCCCTATTGCTTCTGATAGTTATGCAGATTTATATCAGTTGAGGAGTTGGTCTAGTGACACCCAGAGGTTTCCAATCACTCTCTACTTTTAACGTTGTCAGAGTTTCCACAATCTATGGAGATTGATTCTTGTACATTGCAATAGGTATAAGATCAAAGAATAATCAAATGAAAATGAAGATTATGTTCAACAAAAGAAATACAGTTTTGTCAGTAACAGCGGCTTTGCTATAGATTGCTCACATTGGACAAGAATAAGCAAGATAAACAGTGTATGTAGAAAGTGAGAGGGTCAGTTTTCCATATGCTGTTAAACTAGCATCTGTGCACTGACTTCACAGGGTGTCAGTCTGGCTTTCCATGAGTCTGAGCACACAGTATAGCAGCATTTAAGCTCTTGTGATTGTTAGAATGATTAAATATGAGTGATATTATCCAATAATTTAACTTTATTTTAAAAAAAGGAATATAGTTTATCTTTGTATCTGCTCCCCTAACTATTCACTTAGTGTGTCCCCCCTTCAGCTTTGTACTTTTCTTCAAAACTGCCCCTTATGTTTAGAACAGCTTTGCCCTTCCTGTGTGCCAAGTGCTCTCTTCCTCTTTAAAACATACCTCTTTCGGAAAACCTTAATCTGTACAGCAATCACTGTATAGTCTACATTAGTGACTGTGATATCTTCAGAAGAAGGTCCTTGTCTTTACCTGCTTGTAAAGAAGGTATGCATTTTATGGAATTAAATAATGCCATAATTAAAATGTGGACACAATATACAGAGAAAAGAGGCAAGTTATTGACTGACTAACTCAAATATCAGTCCCTGAGGGACAATTCAGAGTTATAGCAAAGAAGAAAAATGAAATAGAACTGAAAAATGAAATAGAAGTTACGGAAGATTTTTTATGGTTGTTGCCATATACCATCTGTGCATAATTGTAGCCTGCAGGAATTGAAAAAGATTTAGAAACTTTGGAACTTGTCTATTTCAGTGGAGGAAATCTTCAGGCTGGATGAGGCTATCAAGTCTAAATAGGATAATGGCCAAGTTCTACCAAAAGTTTAGAAAGAGAAATCCCCATTCTATTCTATTTTCTTGGAAACTGAAGTAAGGAACACTGCAGTCTATTAGACTTGGACTTCAATCTCTTGATCACCGAAAATGACAGAGGCCTTCAGTTCTTGCATCATTTTAATTATAGAGTTTTTTAAAAATCACACTTTTCACAAAATTAATTGAGATTATACTCCACCCTTTGGTAGGTAGTTTGTTAAAATTAAAAAATACACATCAGCAAACTTGAGAGCTGTATTTAAATTTAAGAGTGAGATTAAGTACCCTGTAATTGAGATGCCTCTGACTACAGAAAAGATACTTGACAGACGAGAATAGGATAAGTTTCTTTTAAATGAAATTCTGAACCTATATATACATTTTGGATTCAAATTCTAGTGCAGCATTGGGAGCTACATGTATCCAGTGGTCAGTGCTGTGCAATGGAAGAGCCGCAGTTGTATTCAGGGAACATGATAAACGTGTCTTGTCACCTCTTGTTTATCTTAGTGACAGCACATGTAAAATTATCAGAGCTAGCCAAACAACAGACTTAGATGGAGTGAGGAGAATTGTTTTAAATATGCAGAATTTACTCAATTGGAAAATTCCAAACTAGTGCTGAGAATGGTGAGTTAGTTTTGAAATGGTAAATAATTGGGAGGATAAGATAGTGTGACACTATCTGTTCTATTTAACTATACTTTTTGTCACAATTGCATTTTAAGTGGCTAAACAAAAGGACAAAATATTTTAAGGATTTTACTTGAATTAGGGGTTGTAAAATCCCTCCAGTCTGGAGCCTTTCACGTCTAAGGCCTGCTGGTCAAAGCACTCAACATGACCTCAAACGGTGGTGGCAACAGCATATGAAGAGAGAGGTGGTTTCTTAGATAGCCAATTCCCAAACCAAATAAAGTTTTATAAAATAACGTCAACAGCTTTCATGATACCTGGACGTAGAAAACAATCCGGTATGTCTCACGTCAAGGTAAGAAATGGCTGATGCCCAAAGGAAGGTGCAAGAAACACTGCTTTAGGCAATGCAATAAGCTTCCCTTCACATTCTAATAAAGGCCTCATCATACTCTCTAAACCTTGTATTTTAAGTGTGAAGTACAAAGTTTTATATTCCTATCAAAATTTTTTAGCATGAACTGTAACTCTGGATATTCTTGTTCACATAGATATCCAATCCCTCTGAGTCGTGCTAATTATTTCATTTGAATTTAAACTCTGCATCATGCCATCCCTCCTCCTGTAAAGATCTGGTGAGGGTATGATTCCAGGGATGGATAGTACTCAGTCTTTCTGGCTACTAGACATTTTCCATTGGATTTTCACAACTGTTGCGTTTTACCCAAATATTTCCCTGTGGTAAAAATTGCTACTTTCTAGAAATTTAAATTGCTCCTAAGGCAAAGAAAAATCAGAAAGCTTTCTGCATCACCACTAGCAGTTTACTATAAAACTGCTCTTGTTCAGCCTGCTTAGGTATTTCTATTGGCACACAACAGTGCTGGAGTTTTGCCCAGAGTAGCACAATCTTCTTATCTACTGGAGACAGAGTTAGCCACTACCTCAGCAATCAGATACTCTGCCTTCTACTAGACTTGAACATATTTTTCACTATTTTAACTACTGCAACACCTCTGAAGCTCTGTGATGTTCACACTTTATCATTTAATTTCTCTTGCCAGCACTTGTTTCCTCTGAGTTTATGGTTTTCACGTGATTCTAGTGTTCTCTTCCAACTCTTCCTTTCAGTTGCTGCCTGCATTGACTACTTGCTTATGTTGTCATGCCAACTCCCAAGCTTAGAATCTCAACTTGAGTGGATGCCTTTTTTCAAGCACACACTTCAGTTACCGAGGTGCGTGAACAGAATACATGAGTGTGGGCAAACAGCTAAACCAGTATGGGTTTGGCACGAATTTCCAAGTATCCATTTCTGTTTCAGGAGTGCTCTTTGTCATTTTTGCCCTACTCCCTGGCATTCATGCCCATGCCACTGAAAATACGTAGAATAGAAGGGGACCAAATGGGAAAAAAACATACACCTTAGTGGTTAGCCACTGTTTTATTTTCCTCATTTAAGCAAAACTACTAAACTTATCAAGTGACCTAGATAGAACTAACAAGAAATCCATAAGTGACTAGTTTACTGAGTGTCTCTGAAAGCCAGATCTTATTGAATTTGATTTACATTTCATGCTGAGTCATTTCAGGATATCTGTGTATCAATTTTCCAAATACCCAAGTAAAAAATTCAAGAAAAGTACAGGAAATTAAAAATGTGGACTTTACCTTTTTTATACCCAGGTCACATGTAACAATTGTGCTTTGTTCCTTTTACTGTACTTAACAAAATGGTATGTACTGTAGGTTCTGTGAAACAGCCAGTGTCCAAGATAAACAATATTTTAGAATAGCTTTAATATAACTGACAGCCACATTCACAGATTAGTTCCGTAATGGAATTACCATTTATAGAAAATTGGTTAAAAACTGTTAAGTAGAAGAAACATGGAAATTTCATCTCAGACTCCCTGTAGCTCATTGGCGATTTCTATAGGCAAGCATGCACTGGATTTCAGAGGATCAACCTGTATTAAAGAAATGCAACTGTACTGAACTTTAGTATTTCATGCACGGATCTTTTAAGATGTCGATTCACTTTCATCACAGCATATTTCATGCAAGAAGTTTTAAAAGCAACGCATTACAGTTCAAGTTTGAAACAGTGCTTAATAGGGTAACTTATTCTTTTGAGAAAAATACATTAGAGAATAAAGTAAGCTGATTCAGCCTTTTCATAGTGGGCTATTAGGAGCTTCCTTTTTCTCTAGTACATCAGACTAGTAGTCCTAGAATCATAGAAGATTAGGGTTGGAAGAGACCTTAGGAGGTCATCTAATCCAACCCACAGCTCAAAGCAGGACCAACACCAACTAAATCATCCCAGCCAGGGCTTTGTCAAGCCAGGCCTTAAAAACCTCTAAGGATAGAGATTCCACCACCTCCCTAGTTAACCCATTCCAGTGCTTCACCACCCTCTTAGTGAAATAGTGTTTCCTAATATCCAACCGAGACCTCCCCAACTGCAACTCCTTGTTCTGTTATCTGTCATCACTGAGAACAGCTGAGCTCCATCCTCTTTGGAACCCCCCTTCAGGTAGTTGAAGGCTGCTATCAAATCCCTCCTCACTCTTCTCTTCTGCAGACTAAACAAGCCCAGTTCCCTCAGCCTCTCCTCGTAAGTCACGTGTCCCAGCCCCCTAATAATTTTTGTTGCCCTCCACTGGACTCTCCCCAATTTGTCCACATCCTTTCTGTAGTGGGGGGCCCAAAACTGGACGCAATACTCCAGATGTGGCCTCACCAGTGCCGAATAGAGGGGAATAATCACTTCCCTCAATCAGCTGGCAATTCTTCTACTAATGCAGCCCAATATGGGCCTTCTTGGCAACAAGGGCACACTGCTGACTCATATCCAGTGTCTCATCCACTGAAATCCCCAGGTCCTTTTCTGCAGAACTGCTGCTTAGCCAGTTGGTCCCCAGCCTGTAGCGGTGTATGGGATTCTTCTGTCCTAAGTGCAGGACTCTGCATTTGTCCTAGTTAAACCTCATCAGATTTCTTTTGGCTCAATCCTCCAATTTGTCTATGTCACTCTGGACCCTATCCCTCCCCTCCCCTCCAGCATATCTACCTCTCCCCCCAGCTTAATTTCATTTGTGAACTTGCTGAGGGTGCAATCCATCTCATCATCCAGATCATTAATAAAGATGTTTAACAAAACCGGCCCCAGGACTTACCCCTGCCATCTAGACATCGAGCCGTTGATCACTACCTGTTGAGCCCAGCAATCTAGCCAGCTTTCTAGCCACCTTATGTTCCATTCATCCAATCCATACTTTTTTAACTTGCTGGCAAGAATACTGTGGGAGACCATATCAAAAGCTTCACTTTAACAAAGCTTTTGACTAGTAGTCCTGTTTTAAAATAACCTGCTCTAAAATACAAGGCTTGAACTTGAAGTCAGCTTAAGTTGGTTTTCATTTCAGATTCAAAAAGGCTGAAAATGGCTGGAGGAAAGTTTGATCCAATGGATAGCTGTTGTGCATTATAGCTCTAGGACACTGATCCTCACAAGCTTGCCTGTGAACCACTTCCTATTAAGCCAGTGTGCTCTTATCTCAGTAGTGGAGCACCTCACTTTTCAACACAGTGAAACTTCCAGCTAATTGGAGCAAACACCAGGACTCTGTGTTCAGAGACCTTGAACACCTAAACAAAAAAACTCTTGTACTACCAGGTTGCAGGGGTAGAAAATACACACAGGAGGAGAGAAACAAACTGCAAAATGACCAGCAGAAATTCCCTGCATCCTACATCCAACAAATAGTAGTAAACTGATACAAAAGACAGAGAGAGAAACATAACCAGCCATATCCTTCATATAAAAGCAAGGATATTTTCATCTTGTCTGCTTCTTATTGTCCTGATATTGCTTTTCATGCAACTTGCACACTATTTGCTGCAGGAAAGGTATTGGACTGGGAGGAGATGTCTTAGATGGGCCATAATCTTAAAAAAAAAATATTGAGACCATGGCTCTGTGAGCCTGCCTTGTTAATGCTGTTCAATCAAATGAATTTTAGTTAGAAAAGGAAAACTTATTTAATTTGGCCCTGGAGCCTCTGAATCATCTGAGCGGAGATAACCAAGAACCAGGGAATTTAAACTGGACAAAGAATATCTGCCAATGATGTTTTGTTAAAAGATGTTATCCCAAGACGCTTCAGTGATGATCTAAACTTCAGTCTAGGCTGCACGTGCTGCATCCTTAGGGCTCATTTAGAAATCCACTGCTTTTGTTTTCACAAGCAGCAAGGTAGAGAGTTGCTTCTTGTTGGTCTGAGGTAAGGACTTCAGCTGTTCAGCAGTACATATCAGAGTGGTTGTATGGAAACCCTTACTGAACTAATTTCAAATGGCTGATTTAGAAGCTTGGTCAGGCCTTGTCTGGCTTCATGTTGTCCCAATTTCTGTATGTTCAGGGGCGGTGCGTGACTCCAGCATTTGGGGAGACTGGGCGTGAGCACTGGAAACTCCCTAGAAGTGTGTGGGTGGGGCGGCATCAGTGCCCGGACCGTAGCCCCACCCTCTTCTCTGTCTCAAGGCCCGCCACCGCTCAGCCTCCTCTCCCTGAGGCCTCGCCCATGCTCCACCTCCACTCTGCCACAGGCCCTGCTCCTACTCAGCCCCATCTCCCACCTGCGCCTCTCTGCCACCTCCCCCACCCACGCCTTTCCCCCCCTCTTCCCCGAGGCCTCCCCCACCTGCTGCTCATGCCTCTTTGCCCCTCTCCAAGCCCACCCTCATGCCTCTTCGCCCTCCCTCCCCCCCGGCCTCTAATAGAATACATTAAAAATCTGGTTATTTCACTAGTCGATGGATTAAGTGGCTAACGTTTTTCCAAATTCTAAGGATTTTCCTGGGGTAGGGAGGGGGGGGGGAAGCTTAGGTGACTTCAGAAAGTTAGATCCATGTTGTTTTCTCACAGCATTTTACCAATGGAAAATTTTCAATAAGACAAACCAGCAACAAGGAACATTTATATCCATTTTATTAAGCTCATCCTCAATTTCATGGTTTTTCCATATGGCAATATTTTCACTATAGTACATTCAAAACATTTCTGAAGCATTTGGCAAGGTAGTACATTTACACTGCATTTTAAGTTTTAATTTTAGAATCATTTGTCTTCCATCCTTCTCCAGAGATAAATCTGTCAATCATGTCCAATGATCTTTCAGGTTGGTCATAAGGTAAAATATGTCCTCCACCTCGAACAATTACCTTCAGGGTGCAAAGAAAGAACAGATTAGTAGTAAATCCTGAGCAACAAAAATCAATTTTGCCAGCAGAAATTAATTAAAACTGAGTTCTCTCATGTACAGAGATCTTAGCGTGCATGCTGAGTCAGAAGGATGACTCTTTCACTCTAGTCAGTAAAATATAAACCAACATATCCAAAGTCAAAGTCATGTGATCTTAGACCAGTTAATAAGAGGATCAGATAACTAACAAGCCTAATTGGTAATCTTTGATATTTAGACAGGCCTAACATGGATACCGTTTGCATCATACTTTGATTTAGATGCTTTGAGTCTCCACAGGGAAACTAGCAGCAGCATCACCATCATATTGTCTGTGATTTATATTGCCTAGTCAAATATTCATCCTGTCGGCAAATGTTGAAAAGAACAGCACAAGTCTATATTGTATGATCTAATTGTGGAAACTGAATTTATTAGGAAACTTCAGGTCTTAAAATAATAGGGGCAATATTAGAATAATTCATTTTATCCAAACAGATGATAGATTATTTTCACGTTAGTTTATAGTCCTCTACTTTTTGATCTCATTAGACATCTTTCCTCTCTTGTGTATTCCAATTTTTGCTGAAATTCAGAAGGGAGCGTGTGTGTTACTTTACTCTGAATTGAATTATTCTCATATAACTGAAGTGTGAAACTGTTTATATGATTCTGTTTTTCAAAAGCATCTTGTGTTACAGTGCATTCCCAATTTTCCTGTGTTCAAATTTTAAGACATTCCTTTTTCAGTGTATGAAGCTTGTTCCAGTTCATGGAGTATTTCCTCTCTCCCTCAGCCCCTTCCTTATGACATGCTAAAAGTAAACAACTGTTTGACAACATCTTGAAGTCATTCCAAAGAAGATCTTTTACTGGCACCCACAATCTCAGTCTGTAGTAGTCAAACAGAAAGTAGTAATCAGGGTTCCGTCTTGGCCGTTATCTGACAAAACGACTTCTGTGCAGACATATAGCTGGACCGAGGACACCTAAACGAGTTATCTGTATGAGAAAATACAACCGTTGAGTTTAAAACATGTTTGGCAACTGGCAGCTGTTATCTGGACTACATCTCAACAAAATATATAGCAGCTAAAGGTCACGGTCTCATATACGTTCCATTGTGCCCTTGCTGCCTCCACTGCACCACTAGCATGGCTAGAGTAAAAAGATCTGTCAGTATATCTATTAAGCCCTTCTCTTTCAAGTTCATCATCCTTTAGGTACAGAAATTTGCAGCATGGCTTCATAGAACCAGCACATATGGTTTGAATAAATATGCATATTAAATGTTGATTAACAATTACATTCATATTCCTTTTATCTCCAAAGGACCCCAGTGCACTTTAGAAGCCAGTTTATCATCAACTACACAGGGATCCGCCACTGAAATACAGCAACAGCTTAATAGCACTTTGCAACCCTAAAGATTAGCTCAACAAGAAGTGAAGAATACCACCCCTCCCCATTTGACAAAAATACCTTTGTAGTTTCAGACGTAGGCAGAAGGTAATGATCCAAATACAATTTTGGCCCATACAGCCCCCTCCTTTCAGGATAAGAGTCACGTGCACTTTACAGGCCACAAATGTTTCACATTTCATTGGGAAGACTGCATCTCCAGTAGTTCAGGATCTCCCAACATCCAGAAGCACTGTTCAGTACTAATGAGAGGGCAGAATACTGTTGAATCAATAGGTGGCACTTCTTGCAGCACCTGGCTATGCCTGATACTTATTAAAGAACCAAAAGGCCCAGTCCCTGCTTAATTTGAAAGATCTGACTGGAGCAAAAGCACAAGATGGCCTGGCTTGAAGCTTCTGAATTTCAGTGATTTGCCCATAGTGATTTCTGAAGCAGCCACTATGGGTAAAATTTTCAAAAACTGCCTAGTGACTTAGGCTGCTAAGTACTTAAATTACTTTTGAAGACAGGACTAAGGGGCTTTTGAAAGTTTTACATTTACCTCAGACATGTACTACCCATTCATTTTTTTCAATTTTTACAAATTAAACCATAACAGCCCCCATACAATTTCATAATATACATTAACCACAACAGCTAGCAAAGGCACAGCAACAATTATGAAGCATTAAGTAAGGTTAGCTCAGTGCAAGACTGCACACACTTGCAGCATAATTAAATGCATCGCTAAGTACCAAATGTGGACTGAAAGATTCCGCAGTTTTCTACAAAGCGGTGAGGAAAGTTGTCTTTATAATCAGTTACTTTTACTGTTGCACTCTACAAGGAAAGCAGAACCCACTAGGTTAAAAACAGTATCAAATGTCTCACTTAAAGCCTGGAACGATAGCTCATCTTTAACCCACCCTATTGTGCTGCAGTCTCAGAACTCTGACACACTTCATTCGATACCATATGCGCTGCAATTCTTCAGCGTACAATGGGAATTAAAAGCCTCTATCAATCTAGAGTTTCAGCTTTAACTCTTAATAGTTTGGCTTTTTAAAAAATAATATTAATCTGTTTGGTCTATTCAGTTAAGCTAGTACAATTATTTCTTTGTATCTGATTTTTTTAGGCCAGGATTCTACTTTATATAGGAACAGATTTAGTTTTGCATTTATTTATTTTTAAGAGAAGTGGTATAAGTACTGGAAAACTTCCAGTTTCTAGGAATTCTGACATTCACACCAGACAAGAAGAAAGGCAGGAATATAAATTTAAGCATATTATTCTGTCACTGCTCCTCAAGCCTGACCAGGAAAGACCAGCCTTCCACAAGGTCATGAGAGAGAGTTCAGTCTTCATGCTAAACCAGTCCTGGGTCTCACCCAAGTAGGGACTGTCAGCTAAGCCAAATTATTTAGGACATACATTATAAGACAATGTTAACTGAACAAAACCACAGCCAGTCAACCACCACATTCGTTTTACTGTGGCTTTTGGGTAGTTTAAATCCCAAGAGCTGCCAATACTCTATCCCAGATAGCCCTCCATTCCCTAATCCAATCACTACCATGACCAGAAGCTGCTAGCAGTGTCATGGAGGCCTGCAATGCTGTTCCACATTTCTGTCTTAAACAAAGAACTGCAAAATCTTAAATCTCAAAACAAGAGCTGGTTCAGTAAAATGAATAAACAGCTGCATCTCCCCTCCCCCCTACTCTGCTTCAAAGAGATAAACACTGTTGGGGAAAGTAAACCAGCAGAGTTCACAAGCTTCAGCTCTGACACTCTTTCAAGGAACAAAAGTAACAGTAGGATGCAGGGTCTCTGCTTACATTTACTGTGACCCAAACTTCCTTTTTGACCTCATTGTTATTAGTAAGGAGGACCGTAGCTGTAGGATGTCACTACACTGTCTGGATGCGGATGTTCAGGAATTCCAGTGACGCTGACTTCTCAAGCATGAAGAAAGTTACTCTTCAAGTCAGGCTGGACTTGCATGCGTACTAGTAATATGGTTAAACAAACTCAATTTGTTCTGTTTATGTTTGTTAGAAGTAGTGATTTTTTTTAAAAAAAATCCTCACTCAATTGTAGTTTTATTCCTCTATTGTATTTGGGTGACTCAATTAACAGATAACCTGAATCATGACATTTTACATCTATACTGCTATCATAGGGTATAACTGCAGCTTGAGTACACATACTCGAGCTAGCGTGAATCAATCTAGCTTGGATATTGGAGCAGCAAAGCTGAGCAGCACATACTTACTCATGGAGCTAGCCCGTGCTGAATTACCCAGGGCTCTGGGTGGGTTTGTATAGTCCATGCTGATGTGTGCCCTGCTTTGGCTTCATTACTCACTGCTAGCTTAAAACTAGCCTCAGATACATCTAGTCGAGCTGCAGTCACACTTTGTGATTGTGGATAGAGATTCCTTGAGTGCAGAGTGCAATATAGACGCAAACAGTTGCCACCTCCAGTACATATACACCAGTCTTAGCATATAAAGTACAAGCATTGGTCGTCAAATTGTTCAGACTCTCTTTAAATCCAGCTACAACATGTGACCAACAACCTGCCATAGTGAATTCCAAAGGCTGACTCCCTGCTGCGTAAACTGGTGTTCCTTGGTCCTTTATATTTACTTTCCATTAAAAGTGACCCCCCTTTGTTTTTTTATAAATGGGACAACATAAAACGAGAGACTGATCTTATTCCTATCTACTCCTGACTCCAATACCTTGGTGAAGTTCCCTCTGATTAAGCTTTCAGACGCTCCATATCAGCACCCCACCAGATCTGACAATCTTAGTTACTCTTCTCTGGCTGGACCTTTTCAGTACCTACAGCAAAACCTTGTTCTAGTAATGGTTGGTGCATTTGATTTGTTGGGGGGTTACAAAGCAGACCTCATGGGAGGGACAAGCAGTTGAAGGCTCAGGGAAGGAGCCAACTTGCTCAGCTAAGGAATGGGTACCTCATCACAGTTCCTTGGGTTAGTGGTATGCTTCCAAGAAGGCTTAATCAAGCCTCCTTAGTACTCATGAGGTTCTGCTGGCGAATGCAGGTGTCCTCTTTCTCCCCTACCATACCTGTGCAACACAGTCAGATTTACCCTATATGTTCAAGGTGGGCAACCAAAATTCAGAGAGTAAGACTGAACACTTCTGAAATATGGGTCTCCACAGAGCTCTGTTATTCTCACTAGCTTAATTTTTAAAATGGAGAAACACATTGTTTAGTGCACCTGCACATTTAGGGCAGTTTTTAGTATGCTTATTTGATATATTTATTCTATTTCCCAGAAAAATGTTTTAAAGAATTAAACTCATTGGTTTTCAATAGGGTGGTAAGTGTGCCCTGGGCTTCCAGAAGTCATGGAATCACTGGCTGAGCCTTGTAACTTGTTTGGGGATGGGAAAGAGGGAGAAGCCATTTCCAAAGTCCTCCTTACAGTCACCACTGGAAGTAATTCCAGGGCTCAGGAAGAGTGAAGAAATTAAAAGGAAATGAGTTACCCTTTGATTTATTTCCCAGATTTTACCAATATCTGTAGTGACAAAATTAGTATCCTGGTTATCACTGTGATACAGAAATAAAAACTCTGTCCTCCAGAGACTCCCGTGTTAAAATGTCTCAATTGTTTTTGCTCCATTTTATTCTTTGCTACTTTCTTTGTTGGCTAGTAGCTAGTTAAATTTAGACAAGTGGTTCTTTGTGGCTTAGTCTAGGATATCAATAAGCATGTACAATTAAGCCAGTGAGGGAAGTACTGCAAAACAGATGTGAACAGCCCTAGACATAAACTGGGTGGGTAATCTGCAGGAAGCACCAAGCAAAGAAAGCCAAATCTTTTCTTGCTTTTAGATCTCTGGCAAGGCAGCACAGCTGGCTAATAGTTGGTTTTTCAAGAAGCCCTGTGGCTTTTTGGTAATGCTCTGCAGTGTCACGCAGGAGACCAGCTGAATTCCTTATGTGGATTTATTTTTCCCTGGCTGGGTTGTACTGAAGAAGCAGCATGCTCTGTGTTATCAGTATCTCAGACAGAACCTATATTGCAGGTGTGGCCAAACTGCACCTCTTTTACAGTTAAAAAGTCATGGAGCCCCCCCCATGCCTCCCCATTCTCTGCCTACCAGACTGGGGGGAGGGAGGGAGAAGAGCTCAGGGCTACTGCCCTGCAGTGGGGCGGTAGGGCTAGGGGCTTCTCCCCTGCAGGGAAAGGGATCTTGGGGCTTTAGACCCACTGCTCCCTCCCCACAGGGCAGAAGCCCTGTGGGGAGGGAGCTTCTCCCTATAGGGCAGAAGCTCCCAGCCCTACCACAGGGCAGAAGCTGTAAGCTTCCCCTACACCCACCAGTCTGGTAGGCAGATAATGGACAACGTGGGAGGATGTGGGGGGCTCCAGGAAATATTTCAAGAGAATTTAAGCCCTGGTGAACCCGACAGTGTGAGAATGAGACTCTAAAAAGAGAAGCTCGCACATGTGCATTTCATCAGGAAACTGCATCATTCTGTATTCAGCCATTGTGCTGTGCAGACCTCATGAGTTCACGATCTTCCTGCATTCTGCAGAATACAAGCTGTGTTTACTGTTCGCAAGTCACATTTGACTAGTTTTAGATTTAAAGTGGTAATCCTACGTTAATTTCGTGGATGACAATGACATCTTCAAATTGTAAGGAATGCAAGTATAAAGAAGAAAACCGAAGTTTTAAGCCAGAAGGGAGGAAGATTTTGCATTCATTGCTAAAGGTAGCAAACCCTTGTGCCTTATCCACAATGCGCTGCTCACTCACTACAAAATGAGCAACTTGAAACATCAATACGAAACGAATTACAATAATTTTGTCTAATTACTCTCCTGAATCAGAATTAAGGAAAAACAAGTTAACTACATTAAAATTATGCCTAAACAGTAAACAGACACTACTTTCAACGTTCAGTAAGGAAGCTGACAACAACTGAAGCTAGTTATGTTGTGTCATGGAATATCGCTTGTGCTAAACGTTCGTACTGTGATGGAGAATTTGTTAAGAAGAAATTTGCAGAAGTGGTTGCAATTTTAGATCCAAGTAACACAAAACTTCAACGACTAATAAAGAAAATTGCTATTTCACTCCACACTATGGAGAGGTGTATTTCCCAGATCAGAGCTGATGTTGCAAGCAAGAATTCTCTAGCATTCAGCCTAGCTGTCAACGAATCCACAGATATACAAGATAAACCACAAATAGCGACGTTTGCTATGTTTCTGTGGATGTAATTGTGAAAGAAGAAATGTTGGACTTAGTGGCACTAAAAGAAACAACCTGCAGTGTTGACGTAAAGAATGCACTTGACAAAGCATCAACAAATGCCAATGTACCTCTGGATAAACTTGTCAGTGTTATAACAGCTGGAGCACCTACAATGGTGCGAAAAAAAAGTAGGCCTTATCAGACTACTGAAAAGTGATCCGAAATTTCCAGAGTTTCTCCCTGTTCATTGCATTACCCATCATGAACATCTTGCAGGCAGACATTTCAAATATGACAACATTATGAAAACGGTCCTAGAAATTGTCAATTTCATCCGTTCGAATGGGAAAACTCATTGACAGTTCAAAACTTTTATCGAAGAGCTGGATCTTGAAGACAAACTTAATGATGTCTCTTTCTACTGTGAGGTGGTTATCAACCAGCAATGTCTTAAATAGGTTTGTGGGACTGTTGGAACCTATCAATGCTTTCTTTAAAGAAAAGAAAAAAAGTCCTATCCACAACTGGAAGATGAACAATGGATGCAGGATCTGATGTTTTTCATTGATACTATGCATCATCTGCAAACTCTCAACTTGGCACTCCAAGGAAAGGATAAAATTATTTCTGACCTTACTCAGACAGTCTTTGGCTTCCAGAACAAGTTAAAGCTTCTGCAAAAAGATATAGTGTCAAGAGACTTCAACCACTTTCCTCATCTCAAGAGTAAGGTAAACACATTCCCTGAAATCAAAGTAGAAGATCACAAACTTGAGAAATACAGAGATAAATTACGAGGACTCCTTGATTACTTTCAGGCCAGGTTCGAAGATTTGCAGAAGTTGAGATCCTGCTTTGTCTTTCTTGTAAACCCATTCATAGTTGATGTGATCAAGAACAGCTGTCCAATTCCCCAAACTGTGGATACAGAACCATTTACTGTAGAAATGGAACTACTGGAACTCCAGGAGGACCAGGCTCTAAAGATGATGCAGAAATCAGAGTCTACAATTGAGTTCTGGAAGCAAGTGCCAGGAACAAAGTATCTTCAACTCAAGTAGACTAGCCTGCGACTCATTTCAATTTTCAGCGCAACATACTGCTGTGCATCACTGCACTCTGTGGAGAAGTTCATAATAATCAAAGCATTGTGCAATCCTTACAAATCGACATCTGACCAAGCTCCTCTGTACTGCCTTGACAACATATCTACTGGATTTCCAAAGACTTATGACTAGGATATAGACCCACAAGGCCTCTAAGTCTAGCAGTAATTAGCCATCATACATTAAGTCAGAGGTTAATATTTTTAAAAAAATGCATGTGTAAAGGTTGTCCCTATCTTGCGGCTCTCGAACTTCTGAAGATTATCGCATGCGGCTCAGAGCGTCAGTAAGTTTGGCCACCCCTGCTATAGAGCTTACTATGGATTGGCAAAGCTAGGCTTTGAAAAGAGACTTCTTCAGTCCTCAAACAGAAGGCTGGTAAACACATGGAAAATGAAGGAATTAACATCGGGGGAAACAAGAACACCAAGAGTAAAAGGACAGGTGAGTAAAAACAGTACTACAAGGGAAGAGAATTTGCAAGTTTTGATTCTGGACCAATAAGGAAAGGTGAGGGGTGAGAAGAGCGTCTCAGCTCAGGTTCTCATGCCTGACATCCAGCTGCCACAAAAAAACCCAACAAGTAAAAATATAAAATATTAATGAATAATCCTATACTCCAGGATCCCAGCTACTGGCTGAGTCATTTGTTTGCTCCTTATATTGAATTCTGGTAGCAACCCTAAAACTCACTTTTCACCTGCTGTAGTACCTTATTTATTGTCAGCTGGCCACTAACTCAATGAAAGATTAATATTTTAGCTAAGACTGTAAAACATTCCAGGTAGCATATTTTAGTTTGCTTTGATTCAAAATTCAAAGCCTACAGCGCCTTTTATTAACTCTTTGTTCTGTCACTCACCCCAAAATGCCATGGATCTTCCACACACTCAGTTAGCTAAAACAAGAACGTTTTCACAGCTATAGGAAAAAAAAGTATCACGTTCTAATTTAAATGGCCACATCTCAGCCTGTACCTAATAGGAAAAGATGGAGTAATAGATCCAAGCACAGGACACTGTGGGTATGTCTGCACTGCGGAAAAGAAAAAAGAAAAAAAAAAAAAAGGACCTGCAGCAGAAAGTCTCAGAGCCTGGGTCAACTGACTCAGGCTTGCAGGGCTCATGCTACTGGCTAAAAATTGCAGTGTAGATGTTCAGGCTCGAGCTGGGAAGACCACCCACATCGCCAGGTTCTCTCTCTTAGTAACTTGCTCTCCCTCAAAAAAAAGAGTAGATTTATATCAATAAAGGAAAGGAAAGGAAATAAAGGAAAGGAAATAAGGGATGACAGATAACCAAAGTCACCATACCTCAAGGTCAATGGTATCAAAAGCAGCGTCTATTCTATGGCAGCATTAATGGACACTCGCTATTGATATAAATACCATTTATATTTGAATCTTGCTGCTATTTTCAGCTGTGAAAAAAAGAATAAAAAAGTTTAGCTGCTCGCTCTCTCTCTCTCTCTCTCTCTCTCACACACACACACACACAGTCTTCTTAGCTAATTTTAGAACAAGGGAATTCATGGCCGGCCAATTTGACCCTTCCTCCCAGTAGGGGTCACCGCAGCAGTTCTCCACACTACAAGTACTAAGTGCATACTATACATGTTATTACATAAGCTATTTGTTGTGGCTACTCTTGTATTTTATAGATTAGTCATCAGCTGCATTGCTTGCATTCCAGTACAACCGACGTCCCAGGAGCAGAAGATTTCCTGATTACTGAGCCTATGAGCCTTAGAAACTCCAGATTCCCATATGTCATGTCTACACTAGCACTTTTGTCAGTAAAACATATGTCGCTCACACACCCTGACAGACACAAGTTATGCCGAGAGACACGCTGGTGTGGACAGTGCTGTGTCAGCGGGAGGTGCTCTCCCACCAACATAGCTACTGCCACTCGTTGGGGGTAGTTTAATTACGCCAAGGGGAGAGCTCTGGAGATACTGGAGACCTTACAGCGGAGCAGTTGCAGCAGTACAACTGTGCTGCTATAAGGTCTCTAGTGTAGACATGGCCTAAATAAATTGAGGGTTACCAAAAATTGTATTTGTGATTTAAATCCATCAATATTATACAGCAAACAAAAACCCTGTGTAGGCTTAATCTACTCATATGACAGTCTATCAATGAATTATAGTTGGGTAAATAATATATTTTACACAAATACTGGTTGACTTCTAAAATTAATTCATTTCACCCATGATCATACCCACTTTATCATCAAAAATATTTATGAGACAATAGTGCCTAGATGCTCCAATCAAGATTGAGGCCTCATTGTGCTAGGAGCTCTACAAACATAAGACGACGTGGTTCTTGCTTGCAGCCTAAGGTACTCATTAGGTTGAGAGGGGGATACTTTGAAATATTTATTAAAAATGTGCACACTTTTTTGCATTAATTCCATGAACATTTCAGTGATCTGCCAACCAGTAGAGTTATCTGTGAAAGTAGATTTCGATGCTAATTTTAGTATTTGCTTGCATGCTCACCCAACACAGAAACTGCAAAACTGTGAAACTGCAGCTAAGAAACAGCTAAAATAGAATATTCAGAATCAGTGAAAACTGAAATGAAAAATTTGGAAAATAAAAGAGTAAAAGACATTGCGACTTGCTTATACAGATTCCACAAATAGAAAGACTAAATTAATTAGTAAAACATGTTCACTGCGAATTATTCATTCAGCACTAATACTGTTGCACTTCATAGGGTGTTAAGAACAATGCACAATGTTGTGACGCTCAATTTTAGGATAGCCCAAGAAGCCTCAACTATTGTCGTCTTTGGTGACAGCACAATACAGAACAAAAAGGCAAGTTTCTACCCAGCAACATCTGTGCAATCTCTCAGAAATCAGTGGGCTTGCAGGTGGATAAGCAGAATTTAACCCAACAGAAGTGTACTGGATTTTGATTGGATTTATTTTTATTGATTAGATGTTTTTCTAAAAATATGCTCTAGTTCAAACAGGAATTAATTCAGGGAAGTTCTATGGTAGAAAGTCAAACTAGACGATCACAATACTCTATTCTAGTCTTAAAAATCTGTGAATCTACAGATAAAGCTACAAATCATTTGTCACATTTGATTTTTACATTAAGAGGACAAATACTATTTTGTTTTGGTCATATGGGAGTCACTTCTTCTGTGAAATAGATTTCACAGACTGGAACAGGCCACTAGTGATATTTTAAAATTTAGTTAAAAAGGGGGAGGATTAAGCTCACTGGTTTCTTATTTTAGGAAAGATTTTTCTAGAATGGCTGATTCAATGTATATTGTATTACCTGAACAAAGAATTACATTGCTCAATTAGGGCCAGTCTAATTGCACTGTTTAGTACAGATAACAGAGTTTCTTATTAGTGGATTCATAAAATAAATGTATGCTGTACATTCGAGTTGAAAGAAAAGTTACCTAAAACTAGAGTCTAATCAGTACCAAACATGTATACATCAATGTACCATGTATGTGCAAGGGCACAGATTTAAGAATAATCTATACCAAATATTCAAAGGGAATGCACAACGCAGATATTAAATCCAGTCTGTCTGCAGTTTTTTTGCATGAAGAGTTGTCCCTGTGCCTGACATCAGGAACACAGATATTATGGTTCACTGACAATTAGAAAAAAATAAAAATAATCAATACATCAATTTTGGGTTGAACAAAACAATTCGTTTCAATTTCAAGCTTAACATTTTTGAACATTTTAAAAATAAAACTGAAGGAAATTTCTAAATGAAAAGTCATTTGGAACAGTAAATTGAAATATTTCATTTCAAAAAAGTTGAAAGAAAGCATTTTGACTTTTTAGAATTTTGCTTTCTTCCACCGCTCCCAGCATGAACAATTAGGCAAAGCAGACATGAATTTGCAACACATTTCAGTGTTGCTGAACCTCCATTTTCTTCCTCAAAAAAAGAGTTTTGTCCAAAAAAATTTCACCTAGCTCTAATCAGGAACCTAGTTCAGTTGCTCTTCATGGCAGGAGCCAAGTGTTGTCTGCAGTTTAACAATTACCATAACAAAGCCAAGTTTTTCCTTCCTGAGAACTAGCTGTTCTTAATTATCCCAAATCTACTTAGCAGTTTCTTTCTTCCATCAAAAACCTCCCTTTCTTTGCATGTTTACTGATACTGCTTACCGCAAAACAGCTACAGCAATCTATAAAATCCTCACAAGGACCCCCAGATTCAGTAACATGCTTAAACAAAAGTTGATCGAGTACAATGGGTCATAAGACTTAAGTACTTTGCTGAATTGAGGCCAAATACTTTTAAGTCATATCAAACAGACTGTTCCGTTAGTAGAACTCTTACATTTGTAATTATTCTGATTAAATAATTTTTCCTGCAGGACTTGGATAAACCCGAGGGTACTGGCTCGGATTTTATCCAAGTTCTGACCAACAGACATTTTAATCTCGAAGGGAAAATTACTGGCAAATACACTAAGGACTTGTGAAGTTTTGCCTAGACAATAGAGATACAGGGCAGGAAGTTGGGATGTAAATTGTCCATCTGGATAATGATGTTCCCTCTGAAATGGTTACAAATGGTTACACTAGGACTCTTAATTTTTTTTTTTTTTAAAAATGATGGGACAGAGCCAACTATACATTTTCCAGGTATAGTTGTACAATTCCCACAGACTGAAAAAGGGCCTTAGCATGGGTGTTGCTTCTGTGGTAAGCTATTAAAATTTAGATTTAGATTAAAAGCATTGTTACCATTTTATTTTTCCATTTATCTACATCTAGAAACACATCATCAGGAGATGAAATTGCAACTATTCCCAATCTCCGCTGTGTCCTCGATTGGGACTGCCATGAGATTCCTGTAGTCGGTCTTTAAAATACTATAAAAAAGTAGACACTTAAGAGGTGTGCAGATTCATCAAATGTGATCAGATCCATATTCTTACATACATATCAGTGGGTTCCAGCACCCAATATGAATGTTAAGGGAAGTTATTTGTTCTGCCCCAAACACCACACCACAATGTGCTGATCTCACATCTTCATTGACTTAAAGCTTTGGTGTTTGGTGAAACCTACATAAGTTTTCTCTGAGATAAGTACAAGAGGGAAGCTAATTTATGAAGTCTCTTGTCCTTAGATCTTGATCCCCTCCTTTTCCTTGTCCAGGACCACACTAAAAAAAATGCACCAGTTTAACTAGATTTAGTTAATCTATTTTAAAATCTAGTTAAACTGGTGTAAACACCTAGACGTATACACATTTAAAATAAATTGATTAAGCAACTAGTTTAAATTGGTAAGTCTTAAAATTGGTCTCTTTAAATTAAGGGATTCCATTAGTTTAAATCAGATACATTTTAAAAAATATAGTTAGTTAAACTGGTGTGTTTTCCTCCCTTCTAATTAATAGAAAGGATTCACACTGGAGTCTAACATCCTATAGTTTAAGTTAAGAATCAGAGAGCCTGGCAGAAAATAAGGTTTCATTTTTGGCACAGACACATGCTTCTGTTTTATGCGACTAATACCAAAGAGAAAGTCCATCATGATTATAGTCCATTTTTTCCATTACCACACACTTGTTATATGTAGAGTCTACAGATCCAAGTTCCACAGAGAATGCTTTTGTTACTGCAGAACAATTCTATTTTATAGTTCAGCAGTAAGAGTAGAGGATCTCTGCCAAAGTTTTAAAATCACCTAAATAAAATGCAAAGACCTGGATACAGAGTTTAAACACCTCTTACTTATCACAAACACATGTGATTCTCATTTCTTTCACTGCATATTATGCAATGTTAGAATATCTTTTAATCCTAGATTTATTTGATATTCCTGGGAAGAGCAAATCATGTGCTGAAGTTTGCCAAAGGCCTTTGATTTTGGCAACAAGCTACCTTTAAGTGCCCCTTTCTCCTTTAATTATGGTCTAAATTAGAAGAGACTTTCAGTACATTGGCCTTTCCGAAAAAATACTTTACATCAGGGAGCCTGGCAAAACACACAAGACAGGGTCAGACACATAAAAAAAAAAAAAAAAAAAAAAAAAAAAAAAAGAGTACAGAAAGGAGAACAGAAGGCATTCTAAGACCTCATCTACAGAAGTGTATTGTGTCAAATACCATTTGTTCCAGCTAAAACACATCCACACACAAAAGCAATTCAGATAGTTTAAAAATGTGTTAGATGCCATTTGGGGTAGACTAAACTTCAGCAGAACTAAATACCATTTCATCCTGAAGTATTTCAGTGCTAGCATGCATGCACACTGGCTGAACAGTTCATCTAGTCCTCCTACTGCTGTTCCACATCTGTGGCCTTTCAAAATCTCCCACAATGCCACTAGTGTTACTTTTGGAACAGTGCTAGCATGAACACAGGGCAAACCTACAAGTCTCCTTAACACAATTCAGCATGTGTAAGAGTGTGCCACTCTGGAGTGCCCCCTGCTGGCTATAGGTAGCTCTGCAGTGTCCTGCCTTAGCTTCCCCTTCTGCTTAGAGTCCATTAAAAAGCCCACACCATCCAGATATTCAAAACAAACCCCATTTCTGGCAATCACTTTATTAAATCCTGCACAAAGTCTTTCAAAAGCTCCAGTCTTCCCACAATTTCAAACTGGGCCCTGTCTTCCTGCTCTTCCAGTGTTTCTTGCCTGGAGTTTGACATTCTCTGCATTCTCCACAGATCTCCTTCCTGCTGGTGTCTTTACCCCTCTGACTCAGGGCCCTGGAGGAGCCTTCTTACTCCCTTCAATGTCTGAGTGCATCTGCCGTCCCACCTGCAACACCTTCTCTCTCCAGGAATGTCTACACTTCAATAAAACATCCACGGTTGGCCCATACCTGCAGACTTGGTCTTGCAAGGTCATAAAATTTCAGGATAGACATCCAGGCTCAGGCTGAAGCCCAGGCATTAAGATCCTCACCCCCTAACAGGGTCCCAGAGCCTGAGCCCGGACATCTACCTAGGTGTATATTGTAGTTTTAAGAATGCTTGATAAAAAGATCTTATAGGTGTTTGTCTCTGTCTGAGGGATTGAAGCAAATATGGTTGTATCTTAGGGCTTGGCTGTAGACAATGGATCGTGTGGTGTGTCCTGGATGGAAGTTAGAGGTATGTAGGTAAGGATAGCAGGTCAGTAGGTTTCCAGTGTAGGATAGTGTTTATGTGACCATCACTTATTTGCACTGTAGTATCCAAGAAGTGGATCTCTTGTGTGGACTGGTCCAGACTGAGGTTGATGGTGGGGTGGAAATTGTTGAAATCCAGGTGGAATTCTTCAAGGGCCTCCTTCCCGTGGGTCCATATAATGAAGATCTGGATATGAGAGCTGATGGATTCCTTCACCAAGTAGTTGATGAACCGACATGAGGGGATGCCATTTTAGATTTGGTTTTGCTGAGCAGTGAGGACCTCATAGAAGAAATGATTGTAGGGGACAACCTTGGTTCGAGTGATCATGAGCTAATTCAGTTCAAACTAAATGGAAGTATAAACAAAAATAGATCTGTGACTAGGGTTTTTGATTTCAAAAAGGCTAACTTTAAAAAATTAAGGAAATTAGGTAGGGACGTGGATTGGACCGAAAAACTTGTGGATCTAAAGGCGGAGGAGGCCTGGAATTACTTCAAGTCAAAGTTGCAGAAACTATCAGAAGCTTGAATCCCAAGAAAGGGGAAAAAAATTCATAGGCAGGAGTTGTAGAGCAAGCTGGATGAGCAAGCATCTCAGAGAGGTGATTACGAAAAAGCAGAAAGCCTACAAGGAGTGGAAGATGGGAGGGATTAGCAAGGAAAGCTACCTTACTGAGGTCAGAACATGTAGGGATAAAGTGAGAAAGGCCAAAAGCCATGTAGAGTTGGACCTTGCAAAGGGAATGAAAAGCAATAGTAAAAAGTTCTATAGCCATATAAATAAGAAGAAAACAAAGAAAGAAGAAGTGGGACCGCTTAACACTGAGGATGGAGTGGAGGTTAAGGATAACCTAGGCACGGCCCAATATCTAAACAAATACTTTGCCTCAGTCTTTAATGAGGAGCTTAGGGATAATGGTAGGACGACAAATGGGAGGTAGATATTATCACATCTGAGGTAGAAGCCAAACTCAAACAGCTTAATGGGACTAAATCGGGGGGCCCAGATAATCTTCATCCAATAATATTAAAGGAACTGGAACATGAAATTGCAAGCCTGTTAGCAAGAATTTTTAACCAATCTGTCAACTCAGGGGTTGTACCGTATGACTGGAGAATTGCTAACATAGTTCCTATTTTTAAGAAAGGTAAAAAAAAGCGATTCAGGTAACTACAGGCCTGTTAGTTTGACATCTGTAGTATGCAAGGTCTTGGAAAAATATTTGAAGGAGAAAGTAGTTAAGGACATTGAGATCAATGGTAATTGGGACAAAATACAACATGGCTTTACAAAAGGTAGACCGTGTCAAACCAACCTGATCTCCTTCTTTGAGAAGGTAACAGATTTTTTAGACAAAGGGAATGTGGTAGATCTAATTTACCTCGATTTCAGTAAGGCATTTGATACGGTTCCACGTGCAGAATTATTAGCTAAATTGGAAAAGATGGGGGTCAATATGAAAATTGAAAGGTGGATAAGGAACTGGTTAAAGGGGAGACTACAGCGGGTCACACTGAAAGGTGAACTGTCAGACTGGAAGGAGGTTACCAGTGGACTTCCTCAAGGATCAGTTTTGGGACCAATCTTATTTAATCTTTTTATTACTGACCTTGGCACAAAAAGCAGGAATGTGCTAATAAAGTTTGCGGATGACACAAAGCTGGGAGGTATTGCCAATACAGAGAAGGACTGGGAATATCATACAGGAAGATCTGGATGACCTTGTAAACTGGAGTAATAGTAATAGGATGAAATTTAATAGTGAAAAGTGAAAGGTCATGCATTTAGGGATTAACAACAAGAATTTTAGTTATAAACTGGGGACACATTACTTGGAAGTAACAGAGGAGGAGAAGGACCTCGGAGTATTGGTTGATCACAGGATGACTGTGAGCTGCCAATGTAATATGGCTGTGAAAAAAGCTAATGCGGTCTTGGGATCAGGCAAGGTAATTCCAGGAGAGATAAGGAGGTGTTAGTACCGTTATACAAGGCACTGGTGAGACCTCATCTGGAATAGTGTGTTCAGTTCTGGTCTCCCATGTTTAAGAAGGATGAATTCAAACGGGAACAGGTACAGAGAAGGGCTACTAGGATGATCCGAAGAATGGAAAACCTGTTTTACGAAAGGAGACTCAATGAGCTTGGCTTGTTTAGCCTAACTAAAAGAAGGCTGAGAGGAGATATGATTGCTATTTATAAATATATCAGAGGGATAAATACCATGGAGGGAGAAGAATTATTTAAGCTCAGTACCAACGTGGACACAAGAACAAATGGATATAAACTGGCCATCAGGAAGTTTAGACTTGAAATTAGATGAAGGTTTCTAACCATCAGAGGAGTGAAGTTCTGGAATAGCCTTCCAAGGGAAGCAGTGGGGGCAAACGACATGTCTGGCTTCAAGACAAAGCTTGATAAGTTTATGGAGGAGATGATATGATGGGATAGCCTAATTTTGGCAATTAATTGATCTTCGACTACTAGCGGTAGATATGCCCAATGGCCTGTGATGGGAAGTTAGATGGGGTGGGATCTGAGTTACGACAGAGAATTATTTCCTGGGTGTCTGGCTGGTGAGTCTTGCCCACATGCTCAGGGTTTCGCTGATCACCATATTTGGGGTTGGGAAGGAATTTTCCCCCAGGGCAGATTGGCAGAGGCCCTGGGGTTTTTTCGCCTTCCTCTGCAGCGTGGGGCAGGGGTCACTTGCTGGAGGATTCTCTGCACCTTGAAGTCTTTAAACCACGATTTGAGGACTTCAATAGCTCAAACATAAGTTAGGGGTTTGTTACAGGAGTTGGTGGGTGAGATTCTGTGGCCTGCGTCGTGCAGGAGGTCAGCCTAGACTATCATAATGGTCCCTTCTGACCTTAAAGTCTCTGATTCTAGGATTCTGTGAATGTAGCTCAAGTAGGAGGGGCACTAGGGGATGAGAGCTGAGGAAGCGTTGTTCTAAGTCGGCCATAAAAATGTTGGCATATTGTGGGTATTGACACCGCCTCATCAGTTATTGGGAGTGGACCACATCCACCTTGACTGAATTGACCTCGGCAACACTGGTTCTCCACTTGTAAGGGAACTCCCTTCTCTTCATGTGCCAGTATATTTATGCGTGTATCTGTAATTTTCACTCCATGCATCTGAAGAAGTGGGTTTTTTAACCTACGAAAGCTTATGCCCAAATAAATCTGTTAGTCTTTAAGGTGCCACTGGACTCCTCATTGTTTTTATGGAAACACTGATCAGCTGTTCTCTGCTCTATGTGAAATGAGATGTAGATCTCAATACTTCTTACTGGACAGGATCAACAAAAAACATGTAATTGAAAAGGCACTTTTATTGGCAGCTGCAATAGAAGTGGGAGGAGAACAAGAGCACAGGTATGCTGAGCAGCCTGCAGGGCTGCTGCACATGCTGTACTTGTCCTGGGGAAAGACAGTTTTCAGAAGAAAAACATATACCAAATTCAAACTGAATCATTAACAAATATGTGGGATGTCTGTGTTCTCCAGGGCCATCATTTTTACGGATGACCCTCTGAATGGGATCCTTGAAGTTGCTGATGAAATTATTCTTGGCTCTAATAATAGCATGAGTATGAGTGTGTGTCCCTAATAGTAGCATGAGGGGTGGGGGGCGAGGGCAGGGGAGAGAGAGTGTGAGTGTGTTCTGGTTCTTTTCGTTTTAACTGTTTCTTGTTCAGGCAGAAGAGATTCAAGTCAAATTCATTTTAAATAAGTTTTTCTTTTCCTAATAAGACCAAGAAGTTATTAAAAATAATTGAGAGAACAATTGAAGTATGAAAGATGAGTGGAAGACACTCTACAAAAAGCTACTTCAAGTATTATTTAGGAGAATACATTTATTTTCTTACACTCCAACAATCTCAAACCCATGTGTGTCCCTATCCCAAGATACCCCTTCAGGGTTTAGTCTTTCTGGTGAGATTACCAACAACGTATCATTTGTGATGGTACCAGGAAGAACAGAAGCTGCCAACTAGTTCCACAGGCTTGACTTTGCTTATAAATATTCTTTATATATCAGGACTTTATTTGAGCATTTTGCCAACTTTAATATTACCCAAAGTGGTCTTAGAGGCTCATATTTCATGGCTATACTTCAGAGCTAGCATGTGCTCATATACTGGCAAATTTCCAATTTTGAAAAGCAAAGAACAACAAAATCCACTACAAAGGAGTGTTGGCATTTGTCAGCAACATCCAGGGTCCAATCCCTAATGCCTGTGATCTCCAATTACCTGCAAGAGTTAGCCATATTATGGTAAAATATTATATAGTTAGAGCTATAGTTTGGCCAACTCACTTTTTAATGAAGGTCATGGGATGTCATGTTTGAAAAGCAAAACTAACTATAGATATGCTTTAAACATGGTATCTGGTTCCATTTTTAGTGCTGTGATAACAGTTTTGAACATAGGAGATACCATAAAGGACCCAAACCAACCTTTGTAAACATAACTTGGGTCTCCGTCTTTAAATACTTTTTCAAAGTGTGGCCTAAGCACATGCCTAAACTTTAAGTATGCAAACAGTCCCAATGAAGTACCTTTCCAAATTGGGGCCTTAAAGAAGTTTTTAACCTGAGAGTAGGGGCAAGCAATCATTGTTTCTTATGGGAATGAGCTGTCACTGAAGGTCTGTTGGTTTGGTCCTTTGTGTTGCTGTAGTGTCATCACTGAGCTCTTGCTTTCTATCAGCTTCCTAGGCAGCCCATGGGTCTAGTTGGGGGATGGATGAGATTTTAGCTCTCCATAGTATTACTTACTGTGCTTCTAAAAACCAAACTCCAAAAAATTAATGTAACACCATAAAAATTGCTCTTCGTGCAGAAAGTTACTGAAGCATCAATGACAAAAACTTCAAAACAAACATCATGCCAGTTTATTTTTTCCTGGCCTTTCCACTTTTCATTTCAGCCATATCGCTGCACATGTACAGACTTATCTATCAAAAAATTGACCATACAATGCATCCTTCTTTAGGATTAGGAAACTAAATAGGTAAGTAAGTAGAGTTAATTTATACATGCCTGAATACTGGTGATATCATAGCAGAATTTTTGGAAGCTGTCTCAATCTATTGCTAACTTTGCACATTAAACAGCTAAACTCCCATGATCTGTCGCACACCATCTACCCATCTCCTTGTGGGTCCTCCCCTACTACCATGACCTGCCACCAATCTTTCCATGATAATTTGCTCAAGGTTATTTCCATCTCAATGCATGGATGTGACCAAAGTACATGTGTTTGTGCCTGTTGATTTCTGAAAACAGAGTCCACTTCTCTCCAATAATATTTTTAACATAAGCTTTATCTCCTGGTTGGAAAAGAAGATGCAGAAGATCCTATGCTAGCACCACATCTCAAAGGCTTTGATTTTCTTCTTGTCAGTAGCATTAATTTCCTAGGAGTCACATCCATAAGTCATTATGGAAAAAATTATGCTTTTTAAATCAGTCAAACCTTTATGCATTTTGAGATGCCACAGCTTTTCCACCCTTTTGTAAGGGAGGCCATGGCTGAGCAAGACATCCCAAGTCTTCTTCCGAGCTCTTTCGAGTAGCCTCTTTGGTTGGATGTGTATGATCCCAGATAACTAAGTTCACCTACTGCTTCTACAGCTTAACTGTTAATCGTGATGTCTGCTTGCATCCTGTTGTTACTGATTGTGTCAATGTAAAATGCATTTCATTTTTGCCACACATTCAGGAATAGTCCACATTCCTCACTAACAGTTTTTAGAGACTCCAGCATTTGTTGAATTGCATTGATGGTTGCAGTAAAGAGTGTCATACCATCAGCACATCTGAGATTGGTTAAGAAGTGTCCACCCATGGAAATCCCAGTTCCTTCTACTTTATCCAAATCTTCCAGGGCTTGTATCTTAATAAATTTTGCACACATTTTGAAAAAACTTGAGGCAGAATGCACACTTGTGTCACACCCAGTGAAAAATCACTCACCATCACTCAATTCTGTTTGCACTGTGGTCTATTGTTGACAGTAGAGACTGAACTCTGCATGTTTACTAGTATCCTCCACAGATGGTCATGTCAAACATTTGGAAGTAGTCAATGAAACACAATCAGTAGGTGATTATACTTGTGGTGGTGATAGTTCTGCTTCATTCAATCCCGAATTATGTAGAGCGGCACTTTATTTGCATTCAGTATCAGGAAACTGGTAGAATAATTGCTGCACTCTGTTATATCCCATTTGTTTGGCAACGGCAAAAATATTCCCTTTGTCCAGTGGTCCGGCCAATGTCTAGTCATCCATATGTCACTGACAATTTTCCACAAAATCAATACCATAGTCACCAATCACTTTTAGCAATCCTACGGGTACTTTATGTACCCCTGGTGCTTTCCCAGGCTTCATTTTCATAATAGCATGCCCCATTTCCTCTTACAGGATTGATGGCTCTGGCTCTGTACTCCTGTATCACAAGTGGCTCTGATGAGGCATGCAGATTGGCACAATAATCTCTATCTGCATTTAATATCACCTTCAGTAAGAACTCTGCCTTTATGGTCTTTTATTATGCTTGGTTGCAGGGAAAACTTTTTTTAGTAAGAAGTCTGACCACTGTGAACTTACCTTCTGTATTATTACTCTCTGTAATTTTCAAGTTCCTTGAATTTTGCCCTGACGCATTCACTCGTCTAGTCTGCTTTTGAATCTGTCTGCTCAATACCTTGTATTCTCTCCTACATTCTTTAGTCTCCAAGCCACTCTCTTTCACTCTGTATTGTTTCTTTGACAGCTCAAAACACCTTCTCTGTTAACCATGGTGCAGTCCAACCCTGACTTTTCAAAATGTGTGTTTTGGTACCTTTAAGCATGATAGCTTTCATTTGATTCCAAAGTTCATTCACGTTGTTCTCCTCTTTCACTTATGACAATGACTCAATCTTGATCCGAACAGAAGTCATGTAGTTTTTGGTGATTTTGGACAGGTCCAGATGTTGTGGACCTGCTGAACATCTTATCTTTTTAAATTGTAATTTTAGGTTTCAGGGCTTCAGGATAATAGTTGATAACCTAACCTGCAGTCTGTACTTGGACAAGTGTTTATTCATTGCACACACAATCTGCAGCATCCCTGTATCATTACATAGTCCATTTGGTTATTGGTCATGCTGTCAGACGACCTCCATGTAAATATACATCTAAGATGTTGGGTAAGATTGTGTTTGTAATGACCAGATGATTAGAACAGCAGAATTCAACTAAACACCTTTTTCTCTCATTTTGTAAATCCAGACCATTGTTTCCCATTACTTCTTTATGAGCGCTTGCAGCTCCAACTTTCAGGTTCAGGTCTCCAAATACAAGGATGAGGTCTTTGTTTGGTGTTTTAATGAGTCTCTCTTCAAACTGTTCATAGAACTCAACTGTCGTGGCATGAGCTGCTTTCACAGGGGCATAAACCTGTATGATCTACTTATTAATTAGGTTTACCTGAAGGTGAATCGTAACGATTCCATCTCTGATTGGATTATATCCAAGCACACACTTTGATCTCTCCTTGGATAAGATACATGCAACCCTATTTTTTCCTCACGGTCTTGGATCCTGAGTAGTATACCACATACCCACCTGTTTCCATGAAACAAATCCTACCATTCCATCACAGCTTTCAGATTCCACATACATCGACCTTACATATTTCCAATTCACTGGTCACAAGGACAACCTTCCCTTCACACAGACTCCTCACATTCCATGTTCTTACTGTGATGATTCATTTATGAAGGTTCAGATCATTCTTTTCCTTGGTGCAATTATCAGGCACCGTACTCCTCAAAGGATTTGGTGCAGCACCATTATAACTGCAACCACCACTCTTACTGGCTGGAACTTCCTCCCCCATATAATTTGTTACGCCTTCAGGTCTGTGTGGTGGGGTGGTCTCACCGTCCAGCGCCACACGTGGATCGTGTTACCTTTGTTCTTCCATGATAGTTCTCATCGGAAAAAAATAGAGAGGGTGGTTTCTTGTTGCCTTCCCACCAGTTTGTGGTTGCCGTTGGTTAAACTGTGGTTTAACTCTTCCACCTTTCAATAACATTTCCTCCATCTGGGGTGCCACTATCCTCCTAAAATGCTCATTCATCCAAAGCCGTTGGCACTTCCCAAGACTGTCAATCACAGGTGGTATCATCTACTACCATTATAGTAGCAGGCTACTGTACAACCTGACCTGAAGGAACCTAAATATATAAGATAATATCCTCAGCATAAACAACAACTGCTTATATAGAGTCCGCGTCTCAAGAGCTTCCTTTCCTTACCTGATAGAATTCACCAGCTTGGCGCACATAACCAGCTACCTCTTTGTCAAGGGGATGGATCCTCCATATAAGTCTTTCAGCATTTTTGTATTCTTCCACTTTGCTCCATGGCACAGTACGTAGAAAGCGTTCCGTCAGTGGAGCTGCTACTATGATATCAAGCTGCCCATTGTATAACAGAACCTGGAAGACAACAAAGCAGTCAATATTAAATAAACTGTAAAGCTCAGTTAAACAAAATTTAGCTACACAGTACTTTAGATTCAGCACAGTTAGGCCCTGGGTGGCCACATGAACCTCTGGAGTAGAGTAGTCTGAAATTTCAAAGACACAAACATGACTTAAAGCCATCTTTGCCTCCCACAACTGGCCTCTGCGTGCGTTTTCTGGGCTGCTCAGAATTTCAGCCATGTTCTCTCTCTTTTTCTCCAGGAGGAGATCAACCACCACCACCAACATTGCAGTACCCATACTATGCCCAAACTGGTGTCAAAAAGACCTGAGAAATCCAGATATTGCAAGATTTGTTTTTGCACAACTGTCTCAGTCTTCCAAGAGTCAATCAAAACTGAAGGCTCTCGGCTCCTTAAGGCGGCATATTGATAGCATGTTATTTGACTATGAATAGTTATATCTGCGATATGTGCATTTTTATTACTGAAAGCCAATGCAAAAGCTCAATCTATGATTGAAATTTAGAAAAGTAGATAGTCCAAGGCAGCCAGGGATTTAGCATTCTCAAAACTGTAGTTGAATCAGGACTTTAATAAAAATCCTACCAACCATTATAACTCACTTCTGTGGAAACAACAGAGTGGTAACAGTGATTAAGTAGTACCACATCAGACATTTCTGTGATGCACTTTAACACCTCTATTCAGGCAAAAAGGTATAATTTTCACAAGAATAGCAAAGAAGTATGGTATAAATATAGTGGTATATAAATAAAATCAGGATGAGAACTTAATCTTAGACTAAACATATATTTTAACTTAGTGTTTCCTTAAAAATACTGCTTACATAAAAAGTTTGACATATTAATAAATGCCATTAACCCTTTGACATTGGGCCTGAGCATATGCAGAAAGTGGATCATGATGGGAGCACTACTAACCACAAAGCAACAAACTACACATAGATAGGTGTTCAAACCAGTGGATGTCTTCTGACTCTCTCTGATGGGGCAAAGTTTTTTTGTGGGGGAGGGTGACACATGAGACAACATCCCAGGCAAACCTTATGGAATTAAATTAAACCTTACTTAATTACATTTAATATCTATGTGGTCCATTGTATTGAAATGCAAATGTTTTTGTACCATTGTGGGACTTCTTTAGCAGGAGGAAGGATTAATGCAATCTCCAGGAGACAATGTGAACTTCAAAAGACTGTGCTGAACAATGTTTGATCTTTTGGGAAAATACGTAAAGTGGAATTCCTAGGAAGTACGGGGTAGAACTGGATTGCAAACCCCCAAATACAAACAACTTTTGAAGCTTTGCCCTGAGGTGGGGGACCATTTGTCTGCTGATCACTGGTTACCAGAGGACAGTTCAATGACCAAATCTGGATTCTCCGGGGACCAACAGACTAGAAAGGACTTTTGAATAAATACCCTGCGTTTAAGATGACTCAGGGCCTTCTTCCTGATCCAGCAAATGGACAGGACCTTTGGTCCATGGAGGGCCCCAATCCTTAAGGAAAGGTTGGAAGCTCTTGGCCTACTGAAGCCCCATAGGACTGTGTGCTAGTTCTAAGCTGAGGCTGTTATGAACTTGTGACCATAGAAGAGACCTTCTTTGTGGGGACTGAAGGACTAACCACCTTCCAGAGCCAATGTCAGAATTGCATTGACCTCTAGTAAGCTTTTGAGCATTTATGTAGGCTTTTTTATTGTTTTTAATATTTTTCTCTACAACACTTTTACCCTAAGAATAAATAAGCTTGCACAGAAAGAGCTCTGTGGTAACTTATAATTGTTGCAATTATTCTGTTATTACTCTCTGAAGAGAAGGCAAGAGAAGCCTGCTTCGACAGCCTGTCTTTTGTTGGCAATAATATAGTAAAGGCAGGGAACTGTTCAGCCTGGAGATACCCGGGTCAGAAGAGAGAGAGAGATTAGTGTCTCCATCAAAGAAAGGTGATGGCCAAGGGAGCTGGAAGCCTGGGAATAGAGGTCCTTGCCCTACCATACAGGGGAATTAAGGTACAGTTGCTCTGAACTGTGACAGAGGGGTTCCAGGCTTTTTACTTTCCCACTTGCAAGAGTAAAGAAAATTGGTTGAATCCTCAAATTAAGTGTGCATATTACTTTAGGAACAAGAGGGGAAAAGTGTATTATCTGCATTTAAAAAAAAAAAAAAAAAAAGTTTCCTCACTCCAGAATAAGGTTTCTTTATAAATCCTGTATTTAAGTAGTATTTACATTTTGTATCAATCAGGATCTAACAGCAGTCTGGTAGTGTTCAAACTAACAAAGACCTTTGTATGTCGAGAATATGAACACATTTCCTGTGTGCTATTTATTCCTTATTACCAAAAATCCTGGAAAGTAAAAGCTTTTTCTATAAGGCTCATCCAAACTAGTTCAATAAAATAATTGCATTGTTTATATAAAGGAGCTTTGCCTCAAGGACCTTGATTCCTCATGGCCACTGAAAAATCTTCTGCAGCTGTTATATTCAACAGTATGGGAACAATTATATCTGTGTTGTGCTCCCGAGTATAGGCTAGAACGCAGAACAGCATTATCAATCAGGATCTAACAGCAGTCAAGATTATGCTTTAAACAACTCTGGTAAATCTTCTATAAAATACGCTTTATGGAATTTCTAACACAGAAGTTACATACGGTCTAAACTAGCATTAACTTGCCCCATCACCCGTTACTGACAAATCTACTTCTAGGAGAGAAAGTTTATATAGCTTTATCTACATAAAAAAACCAGCAAAATGAACTTTTGTAGTACAAATACCAAGTCTTTAGATGGACTACAGATCATTACTTAAAACGGCATTTCTCAATGATTCTTCTAGTCGAGTTACTCTATATAAAAAAAATAACTTGTGAGAAAGGGAAGATTAATTGCTACTTTTATGTGTAGTTCCTAATATAATAAGATTGTTTCTCTTGGGGAAAAAAATCATAAGCAATCTCTTTCTAATGTTATGGTGGAAACCAGAATAAAGAGAAATACAAGGGATGCTGAGGCAAAACCACAGAGGAGAAAAACTTTTCTCTATCACAAATGACACTTAATTCATAGGAGGTCAGCTTGCTTTTTAACACAATTTCACTCCTCTAAAAAGCTGTTATAATTTCTCCTTTTGCTCTTTCCTTATGTTTCTCGGAATTGGTTACCAGTGATTATTAGTCCCAGTATTTTGGGCCTGATTACACAAACAGGTACTAGGCTAGATAGTTAGGTGTTGAGCCACAGAAACTCCGTCAGCTTCCCAAATGAGAAATTCAGAAGACATTTTAATAGTGGTAGAGATAGGCCATATCCAACACTATGGCTCTGCCCCATCTCAGACTTACAATTTTCCTGCATCGCTAGCTGTTTAGGGCATACAGCGTCTAGTAAGGATGTCAGCTTGACTCTAACGGACTCTCAAAATTCTCTACAAAGTCCTCCATGTGAAAGTCAGCTGTGAGGTAGACTGGCAAGAAGTCAACACAGTCTTCCACAGTTTACAGAAAAAGTCTGATTGAAGACATGTTCAGATTGCACTCTGACTGATGCCAGGTACTTAATGTTAAATACATCTAGGCGTTTGGCTAGCTGAAGCAAGTGAGATTCATTCCAGACTTTTGCAGTAGAAACTTGATTCTATGGCCACAGAATCAAGGAATAAATGGCTAATCAGAGGCCTGTGATCCTCTCTTTAGAGGAAGAGAAAACCGTTTGGATCCCCTCACAAAAGTTTTCCCCAAAGTTGTTCCATTGGCAGGTGTAGTAGAGAGGAAATGCAGCATTTGTCCTCACCCCAGCAGAAAAGCCAGTGGTTTGGCTCCCAAACTACTGGAGGATCCAGTGTCACAATATTCATATTTTTTCTTAAAGCACCAGCTCCTGGAATCATGAGAATCACAGCATCCATTTTAAAAAGTTCCTCGCCTCATGTTTGCAAAGAAAAGCTTGAAAATGAACTTTAAAGGCTCAGACACACGAGGCAAGTAAAAAGAACAATGAATTTATTTTGTTTTAGAAAGTCTCATGATTTTTAAACCAATCATGATATTTTGAATGCTTGATGGTGTACACCTTGGGGATTCACAGGAGCATGAGCAGCAGGTATAATAGGAGCCACTGCCACAGGCCAGCCAGGACTGGGGCGCTCAGGGCCAGCTGGGGCTGCTCGGGCCAGGACTCAGGTCGGCCGGCCAGAGACTGAGGCCAGCCCAGGGCTCCTCTGGCAGCGCGGGATGGGAGGGGGAGAGAAAAGGCGTCTCAGGGTTCCAGGTGGCCTGGAGCTTCTCCAGCTGCAGTGGCCTCAGGGCTCCTGCTGCAGGGGCGGGGCTGTGGGGCTAGCCTTCCTGAAGAGGGGGTCCACCCGCCACCCATGCACAGGAGGCTAGGATGATCAATTAAGGCAATATTAACTTTGTACAGGGCTCTCCATAAAGTGTAGGACAGATTAGAGGAGGGGAGAGGGCCCTTGCCAGTACACATTTGTCACTTACTTTAAAAATGAGGGTGATAGAAAAACTTCGCTGAGTGATTTTACTTCACTTGAATAAAATGACAGACTAAATTTTAGACTGTAAAATTGCAGAAAATGTAATCTGTACCTTCCAACAATATACAGCCTTATCTTCTTTAAACATATGTAATGAAGTTTTAAAACTTCTTAACCACTGGAATAAATAGCAGTTTAGTCATCAAAACTGAAAGGCATGATTCTCATCTCAATTCTAAACATTTCTGTGCAACAGAAAAACATTAGATTCCCTTCTAATTTTTAGCCTTGGAGATAGGGTTGCCAAACCTCCAGGATTGTCCTGGTGTCTCCAGGAATTAAAGATTATGTCACATGATGAAATCTCCAGGAATTTGTCCAACCAAAGTTGGCAACCCTACTTGAGGAGGAGGCAGGTAACTGGCCAAACCATGAATAGAAGTCACATCTTCCTGAATACTCCTAATTACAAAGTTATCGAAACAGCTGGAAGTTGTTTCAGGTTTACTGTTGAATGCAGAGAAAGTTGTGCTTTGCAAATCAGTCTTATTTTCTTAGTTTGTTTTTTTTAATACTAGTTCCATTGCCATAGCTTGTCCTACTTACAGGACATCATAACACTTTGCAGACAAACTTGTGCTCCTTTCCCAATGACCTAGTGACCTTACTCTCTAATATTTTGTAGTTTCCTGTTTGGGGAAATGATTCAACAGCAGCCTAAGCTGTTTCAGGCTGTGGAATGATCTCAGTTGGCTGTTATCTATCTCCATTTTGAACACGTTCATATTCACCAACCAAAATGGTGAATAGATGTCAAGGTAGTGAAACATCTGCTGGGAAGTGCTGCATACTTATTCATTCGACTACTGGAGAGTCCTAACTCACAGCTATCGTAACATGTAGTAGTTTCTGCTTTGTGCAATTTGGTGCATTATGGTTGTTTGCCTTTATACAATGTTGAATTTTGTTGAATTGTATAAGAAAATGTTCCAAAAATCCTTCCTTACAGAATTAAGTTAAAGCCAAACAAGACACCAAGGACACAAGTTACTTCTTGAAAGCTAATTTAGAGTAACAGCAAACTGCATTTAGATAGCTCAGATTTTGACTGATCATGAACAAACAAATGCTAAGACAAAGCCAGTCCCATTGATTGTACTTTTCATTCACCTCATACTTTCTGTTGTGGCGCTGCAGAAGAAGCAGATTCTCAACACACTGGGTTGCAAAATCCAGGAACCTGAGTCATCATAGCCGAATTTTAACAAGTTGCGATAGAAAACTACTACACATAGTGAATACACTAAGTGACTTGCAATACTTTTTGGTTACTTTTAGACTACTGCTTCCTTCTGTAGTAGAAGTAGTTGGTAGGAGTTTTTTTTGACACTTTTTTGTTGAAACGAAACTTTTCATGGGAAAGGGTTGGTTTTGATGAATTTCTCAACTCGAAAATGTTGACAACATTTAGAAGTTTTTGAAACATCTAATTTTCAGATTTTTTTTAAATAAAAATTTTTTTCTAGTTCAAAACAACTTCATTTCAAAATTTTAGCTAATACTATTACAATTAAAAAAATTTAAATGGTCAAAATCTAAATAAAACATTTTGTAGTTATTGAAATGAAATCTTTTGATTGACTCAAACCAAAATTGTTGTTTTAGATTTTCATGAACTGAAAATCTGAGATTTCAACTTTTCATCCCAATTCAGGATGGGAAAATTTTTCCAAGGTCTAAAATTTTTGTGGGATGGGAAAACGATTTTGCACTTTCTTCTAGTGAGATGAACATGATGGATAAAAATTAGCTCTGAATAAGGCTTCCCCCTTCCATCAAGCCTCCAGGTGGTTTGCTTTTTTTGCAACAGCATTATACTGTTGACTCATATTTAGCTTGTGATCCACTGTGACCCCCAGATCCCTTTCCGCAGTACTCCTTCCTAGGCAGTCATTAACCATTTTGTATGTGGGCAACTGATTCTTCCTTCTTAAGTGGAGTACTTTGCATTTGTCCTTATTGAATTTCATCCTATTTACTTCAGATCATTTCTCCAGTTTGTCCAGATCAATTTGAATTTTAATCCTATCCTCCAAAGCACTTGCAACCCCTCCCAGCTTGGTATCCTCCGCAAACAATAAGTGTACTCTCTCTGCCATTATCTAAATCACTGAGGAAGATATTGAACAGAACCGGACCCAAAACAGATCCCTGCGGGACCCCACTCGTTATGCCCTTCCAGCATGACTGTGAATCGCTGATTACTACTCTCTGGGAACTGTTTTCCAACCAATTATGCACCCACCTTATAGTAGCTCCATCTAGGGAATACTAGATGCAGTGTCACCTGAGAGAAGCCATGGGCTACAAGCTCTGCTTATGCTTCCTCTAGAATAGGGGTGGGAAAACTTTTTGGCCCAAGGACCACATTGGGTATGGAAATTGCATGGTTGGCTATGAATGCTCACGAAATTGGGAGTTGGGGTGCGGGTTCTGGGGTGGGGCCAGAAATGAGGAGTTCAGGATGTGGAAGGGGGCTCCAGGCTGGGGAAGGAGATTGGAGTGGGGGATGAGGACTCCAGCTAGGGTTGCGGGGTTGAGGGTTCAGGAGGGTGCAAGGGGGATCAGGGCTGGGGTAGGGAGGTGGAGCGTGGGATGGGGGTGGAGTGCAGGCTCTGGGTGGTGCTTACCTCAAGCAGCTCCCAGAAGCAGCAGCAGCAGAAGCAGCATGTCCCTCCTCCGGCTCCTACGTGGAGGTGCAGCCAGGCGGCTCTGCAAGCTGCCCTGTCCACAGGCGCTTGGGACAGGGGCAGCGTGCGAAGCCCCCTGGCTGCCCCTACACTTAGGAGCCAGAGGACGGACATGCTGCTGCTTCTGGGAGCCACACGGAGTGGGGCAAGCCCCTGATCCTGCTCCCTGGCTATGAAGAGAGTGAAAGTCCTCTATTGTCTGAATGAACAGGCTGAAGAATCACAGAAACGGAGGGATATTTGTTATTTGTATTATGGTAGTGCCAGTAAAAGTCAACTCCTGCCGCAAAGAACTTACAATCTGAATAGACGAGACAGCCAAAGGCTGGGAGGGAAAACAGAGGGATAGGGAAGGGTAGGAAGGAAAACCAACACAGACCTGCTGAGTGATCTTGGGCAAGAGAGAGGAACAGAATGCAAGTGTCTTGGCACCCAGTCCAGGGCTCTATACAACGAACCACAGGGCATCTCATGCTCCTTATGTTAACAAATAAGCTAGTTCTAGAAAAACAGAAAGAGGCAAAACAAACAATTCCCCCAATCCTTTTTCTCCACTGAGGAAAAGGAATATTTCTACAGTTTTGACTGCACTCTCTCTGCCCTGCTGGTTGGCTTTTTGCACCGATCCTCTCAACTCCCTTTCTCTTCATAGTCCCTCAATCGCAGCTTCATTCCATATCTACTCCTTACCCTCTTCTCCCCTGCTCTGTCTCCCAACCCCCCACCCCACCCTTCGCTGTCCCCTCTCCCTTCCCTTTTCTTTTCATTTAGCTTAGCCCCTTCTAAGTAAATCCATCAATAAAAATAAAATCATGGCACTAACATGCCATTTACCACCATCACACAGTTCATTCTGCTGGTTATACCCCTCTCCCCACCCTGTGTCATAGAATCATAGAATATCAGGGTTGGAAGGGACCCCAGAAGGTCATCTAGTCCAACCCCAATGTCTGTCTTGTCCATTTAGATTATCAGTTGTTTGGGGCAGGGACTACTCTGTTTGTGCAGTGCCTAGAACAATGGGCCCTGTTCTTGGTTGGCCATTAGGCACTACCGTAATAAACACGATCAATCAGCTTCAAAAATAGTACAATCAAAGCTCATTTTCTGCTTATATTTGGATGCACAAACTGATACAGAGGCAGCGTCCTAACTATGAAAAGTAATATTGAGTAATACCAGTCTCATGAAAGTTATGCAAGAGTGCTTCAGTGTGATTGCTCTCTCTAATGTACATTTAAAACCCCCCCCATCTTTTATTTTAAACACAAGTTGATTTACTGCTCCATTCACAATGTTATCTATTGACCTGGAACAATATTTTCAAAGAGAAAGAAAGAGGTTTTCATACAAGACTCTCTTAAATGGAGGGAACTCCCACACAATAAAACAGAACTTCACAGTTAAGATTTTTTAGTCAAATAAATAGTCTGTGTTCTCACAGATTTTCCAAAAAAACACCCCACAGTATTTGTATATACTTTGGAGCAGTAAAATTTGTGCCTATCCTTTTCTAAGTAAGGTTTTAGCTAATTTATTGATAGTTAAAATAAGATCCACAAGTGCACCAAATGTGTGGAATGGGACATCATAGCGGCTTAACTAACTGGAAGAACGAACCTGTCTCTTAAGTGTTGCCCAATGACAGGACAACAAAACAGAATTCCAGAACAGAGTGACAAGTTTAAAGGGAACTGTACAGTCCCAGGAAATGTACAGTCACAGTCTGTTGCACATCAGGGGGTTATTTTCTCTCTCTAAAAGTAATGAGCAAGGTTGCTGTGAAACACCTTTAACATTTTAAAGTTTATACATAAAGAACGGCAACAAAAGAAGGAAAAAGCTTTAAGTAGTGGCTGTAAAAGTGGTTTAACTGATCTGGCATCGGGCACATCAGCTGAATTTTCGCCTCAGGCTTATAAGCTGCTGTGGGACTGACTCTGCAGTCTAACACAAAAGTCCACCTCTTCTAGGTTGGAACAAAATCCAAACAAAACACACAGTCCTTCTCTTACCTGGGGTTTTCGGAACCCACAGAAGAGGTAACCTAACTATTTCACTCCAGGCGGTGTCAGGAATAAATCAATAGGAACACAGCAATTCCGTCTGATAAGATTAATGCAAATAAGCGTGCTCTTATCTACCACTGCAATTTATTAGAGACTTTTTAAGCACACACACACAGACATAAGCAACAGGTTTAGAACATCCCACATATTTACCCAATATCTGGAACGGTACTGAGTAATTAACAGTGGTCAGTTGCTCACCCACCGGGGAGAAAAGAAAAAACCTCTCTCAAGGTGGCTTCGGAGGACTGCTCCAAAGTACACCCTATTAACTAATCTTTTATCATTAACTTCTACAAAACACACAGGTCATAATGACCCCCTACTGGATCATCACTTTTCTAACTTTCAATAAATGTTTAATATCAGAGACGTCTAGATTCAAGCTTTTCCAACCAACAAGGTTTTTAGTCTCAGTTAAGAACATAAGTTGTTTACTTGTCTGTCCCCTCCTCCCACTCGGATAGCTGAAACTGCCAGCTAGATATGACCTTGCTTCAAATTAACCCTTAACTATGTGGTGTTCTAGTTCATTAATTCCTGGTAGCTAAATGCACATAATATGGTTGGAATTGGCTTCATCACATTCTGGGGTACACACACCCCTCAAATCCAGGGTAACACTTCCACCCAGCTTCTTTTGCTGGGTCTCAGACCTCCAGGAGTGGTCTGTCTTCCCCATTCTCCAGGAAGAAATTACCTTCCCCGTCCCATGAGGCTCAGTATAGTTCGTTAGTTACCGCACTGATGCAGGGTGCCTGTAGTACCTTTCTCTCCATGATTATCATTAGCCGTGCCTGGGTTCAATTGTTCCTTGGCCATGCACAATCTCCCATCGGTTCCTTTGTCTTGATGACGCAGGCCACAAAGCTCGCTCTGTCCCTCCTGGCTGTTTCTCCAGCTCCCTTAAATGGAGTTCCAACCCAGGCCTCCTGCTTGGCCTCTTCGCAGTGTTGCCAACTCTCATGATTTCTTCAGGACTCATGGGATTTCTGCCAGCGATGGGGCCAGATGCAAGCAGATTCTGCCTGCTGGGGAAGAGCAGCTAATCAAGGCTGCTGAAAGAAGCAGGCAAAGCTCGCTCCCTTCTCCTCAGGAGCAGACATCATTGTCATATGAGGGGAGGGGAAACAGGGAGCAGAAACTTTAAACCAGCCCCAGGCAGCTCTACTCCCTTCGCTTCTCTCCCCCCAATCTCTCCAACACCTGGCCAGGGAAGGAGCAAGGGGGAGGATGAAGATGGCCTGCAGCTGCAGGAGGAATAGAGGTGAGGCTGGGAGGTCAGAACGGATGAGGGACTGGGCAGAATTAACTGCATTGATAAATGTGCGAGTGTTGACAACACTAACTGGGAGTTCAAAAATCAAAAAAGACAGACCAAAACCACAATAAAATCTTTTTTTTAAAATAGTCATGATTTTTTGGGGTCTGACTCATCATTTTTGAACCTTTGGGATTGGCAATAGTGCCTGCAGCTCCTCTCAGCTAAATGCTTCCCAGCTCTCCTAGACCATTACTCTAGCCTACCACAGAGATATGCCCAGCACCTCCTGCTCCACACTGGCTATACTACTAACTACATACTGCCACAGGCTTGCCTTCTACACTGGGGTCCTGTCACACAGGATCATCACCTACCTCTCTCCCCTCCCATTTTCCACCTGGTGTTACTCCCAGCTTGGTTACATGACCCTTCTAGGGATGTACAAGTCCCAGAATGTCTGTTCCTAAGGGGAGAGAACCTTGGAATAGGCCTGGCTGGACCCAGACCACAACTAACCTTGGGGGACAGAATGCCCTGTTACAGTGTCCAAAACTAATCAAATAGTAGAAGCAGTATAAACAGTCCCAAGCTAGTTCTTCATTCCCACTACTGACAGGGGCAAGAGCACCTCCTTTCACTCAACCTTTCCTGCCCTGCTATAGCCAACATATTAAGAATGAACAGCTTTGGAAGGAGTATAGTAATAGATGGGGGAAGGTAGGGTATAGAAGGGAGTAAAGAAGGCAATCTTGAAAGTACGTTCTCTCTCCCTAACAGCACATAAGAAAAAATAAACGTGGGTTGTCTCTGGAGAGACACCAGTGTGTCGTGAGTGGACCCAAGTGTGGGATCCCACATGCTTCTAAACCCCACTACAGTCAGATAGTGCCTGGTCATTGTTCCTAGGTCTAGATCTCTCAGACACTCCCCATACTCAGACTCCATGTTTGACAGGACCCTGAAGTCCAGCCACTTTAGACCTTGGAACTAGCGCCTCAGCCCTCTTGAGTCCCCAGTTGCTTCGACTGTGGGGGAAATGTGTCTATGTGCCACCAAAGCTCTAGAATCATAGAATATCAGGGTTGGAAGGGACCTCATGAGGTCATCTAGTCCAACCCCCTGCTCAAAGCAGCACCGATCCCCAATTAAATCATCCCAACCAGGGCTTTGTCAAGCCTGACCTTAAAAACTTCTAAGGAAGGAGATTCCACCTAGTCCCCATTCTAGTTTTAGGTCAAAGCTTCAGGAACAATGTGGCAGGAAAACAAGGAACATAGGCTTAGATAGCAATTTCTTTACCACAGACACTATAATCATTCTTATGCCTCTTGTCTGAATCCTCTCCTATTTATCAGGATCCTTTTGGAATTAAGCATAAGAGGATTGGAAAATATGCCTTATAGAGATGGATTCAAGGAGCTCAATATATTTACCTTATTAAAGGGAAGATTAAGGGGTGACCGAAGTGACTGCAAGTGAACAAAGATATGGTAATACAAGGCTCTGCAAGCTAGCAGGCAAAGGTATAACAAAATCCAATGGCTAGAAGTTGAAGCTAGACAAATTCAGACTCGAAATAAGGCACAAGGGTTTAACAATGAGGGTAATTAACCACTGGAATACCCTACCAAGGGTTATGGTGGATTCTGCAACACTGGAAATTTTTTTTAAATGTTTTTTAAAAAACAAGATACCCTCTAGATCAAATAGGCATTAGTTCAGCGAAGTCCTATGGCCAGACTAGATGACCATAATGGTCCTTTATGGCTCTGTAATCTATTCATTTTAAAGTACACTACAGAGTTACAAATCTTGGTAAAACAAAATCCTGAATGCAGCCGTTGTTCCACCTCCACGTCCCATCTGATCTCACCCCTCCTGTTAGTGCTGGGTTTGGTCAGTGTCCTTAGGCCAGGCAGCCCTTCCTGCATTCCTTAGCTGTATCTTCTTGTATGTGGTGGTGGTCAGCCCCCTTGCTTAGAGAACAAACCATCTTTTAAAAAGTCTCTTTCTCCATTTTGCTCATGTGCTTCAGATGGGGGAGTTATGGGTTCCTGCTACACTCCCCTCCCCTTCAGTTTCTGTGTAGAATCATTCAAAGTCAATGGCCCTACCAGTAGAAAATGCATTACTCCAGTAGGGGAACGTCATTAACACCTATGGTGGCTCTGCCATAGGTTTTCAGACGGTCTTTCCACTAGGTATTAAGCCTGCTACAAAAATAGATGCTCTAATCCATAAAGGAGGTTACAGTACAAAGCAGAGCCCCTGAAAAAAAATATAGGGTTCATCCAAATAATATGGAATTCATAGTTTGACCCAGACATATCCCCAAGCAGTCACAGGAGTTAACTGTTTTTTTTTTGGTAAAATAATTAATGCAAGAAACAGCCAGCATCTTCAGATTTTCCATTCACAAAGCAAGGCCTAACAGTAATCAGCTGCGGAATGCTCAATAAGTAAACATGGAACCATGATGGGACCCCACCAACACAAGCATTACAAAATGGGTCCAAAGAGAACATTTTAGTCTTATTAAAAAAACAAAAAGGTCTCCGAAAGATTATCATCTTTCTCCCTCATTATGTTAAATGGTCCTTTCTCCACTCCACACTTTCTTTTGTTGAGGATTATAACAAGCAATGAAATAAATAGGTCTGAACGATGATTTTTGACCTCTGGTACCTGATAAATTAATGCAAATTAACAACAAATCTGTGATTAACTGCAAAAAACAGAGCAGAATATTTGTATTCCTGTGCAAAGCTACACATGAATACAATTCCTCACTATCAAACCAACAGAGGAAGGGAAAAAGACTTCAACAGGGCTACAGTACAAAACAGCCAAATGAAGCTATCTTAGCTTTTCCCTAGGATTTTGGAACACAGCCTGATTCATTCCAGAGGTAATCTAGAAGTCTCATTCATTTTGCTGATGGCTAGATGATACTTCATGTGCGTCTCAAATACGAAGTGACTAGATGTTAAAAATAGAACGGCAGATTCTCAATTTTTGTATACTTTACCTGAATCCAAGAGCATTTAATGATCATCCCAAATTATATAGCTCAACCCAAGCTCAAACTGCATCCGATTATTTGACCTCACAGGAATTATTCTAAATTCATACCAAATAAAATCCTCATCAGAGACTTAATTCAACAGGTCTGAATTGCCTTATGCATGCTCTCTAACTACAATTTTTTAAATCTGTCTATTACTTATTTGGTCTGAGCTGTAATTTTATGTTCAGGTTTTTTCCCCTAGCACCGATCTAGAATACTTTATCTTAGAACAAAGAGTGGTTTAAAGATAGCTATTTGGTAGGCAGGATATTCTGAACACAAATTTATCTAGTTTAACCAGTAGCAACATTTAGTAAAAAACATGAAATAAAACACACACTACAAATGTTCATTTATTCTTTCAAAGAAAATTGCAAGATTACATTGAAAACTAGCAGATGAAGTTCAGCTAAGAAATGTACCAAATGGAAATTCATTTAAAAAGAAGTTTTGGGTCTTGTAGATCAAATTTGAATAATGGTTATTGAAAAACAAAGTTCTGCACCCCCAAAAGACAGCAGTTCTGCAATTTAAGTGCAAATTGCAATTCCAAGTATCCAGACTAAATTAATTCCTAAGAAAATTTGTATAGCAGATCTGTCTCTGTTTTTCTTCAAATCTAATGGTTTTTATATTATGACAAAGCTCTGTCCTTGCCTCTGTGGGTCCCGCGTTTCCTGGTGGATTTCGCTAGCCTCAGAGGCTCACTATGACCCTGCACGTAATCCTTCTCTCTCTAGAGACGAGGGTCACAATCTACTGAGCCATTTTCATCATAAGCCAGCGAGGGAGGTGAGGAGAAGTTATCCTTCCTTGCATAGTGTCTGTTGTCTCCCAGTCTCGGTGATTAATCAGGGGGCACAGGTCGGGGGTGGGGGGGAGCCCGGGCCCACCCTCTACTCCAGGCTCCAGCCCAGGGACCCTAATAGTATCAGCTATGGTAGCTGACCTTTTAGAAACAGTACATGTACAATTCCCTGGGCTACTTCCCCCCCCAGCAGCCCTCACTTCCTCAAGCTCCACTTCACCCTTGCCTCAGGACCTCCTTCCTTGTGCCTGATATGGTGTGTACTACTCAGCCTCTCCAACAACGCAACTTCCTCCCACAGCTCCTGACAGGCACACCCACCTGACTGACTGGGAGGCTTTTAACTAGTTTCAGCCAGCCCCTGATTGGCCCCAGATGTCCCAATCAACCTAGCCTTCTCCCTGCCTTCTGGAAAGTTCTTAATTGGCCCCAGGTGTCTTAATTGACCTGGAGCAGCTGCCATTTCACTTATCCTGGTACCAGGGATTTGTTTAGCCTGGAGCTAATATATCTATTTGGCCTTGCCCCGTCACAATATTTAAAAAATACTGTCAGTTTAAAAGGATGTATGAGGATGTAAGAAGGATACTTTTATCTGCTTCATTCTCATTCAGACATGACTAAAAGATTGCAGGCTTCTCTGAGTAGTTACCACAACACCTGAGAAAGCTCTTAGAAGGAAGGTAATTTGGATGGTGAGCGTTCAGCTGTTACCACCTGCACAGGATGTGCCATGTTTGGCTTTCTTCCACAGGACAGAAGCGACAAAGTGCAAACTGGTCTCCATATTGGAAGAGAAGGTTCAAGGTCTGGAGAAACAAAGTATCAACCCTGTGTTGCATAAGAGAAACTGAAGATTTCCTACACAGACATCAGGATATGCTTCTACGGGCACAACATTCTGAAGATTCAGAGCAGGCTGCGCAGTGGGGAAGAAATTTGGCAGCATGTGACCTCCAGAAGAAAGGGGAGCATCCATGTACCAGTAATGCAGATACAGGTAAGCAACCGTTTTCATGTTCTCTCCACAGGTACTAATGCGGAGAGTGGACTAGATGACATATCTGAGGGAAGGGAGCAGAAGAAGACTCCTCCGATTGGAAGGCATGAGATGCACTGTCTTAGGGAAGGGAGTACCACAACCACTGCTCCCAAGAGACGGAGGCGGGTGGTGGTGGTCAGGGACTCCCTCCTCAGGGGGACTGAGTCATCTACCTGCCGCCCCAACCGGGAAAACCGAGAAGTCTGCTGCTTACCAGGAGCTAGGATTCACGATGTGACGGAGAGACTGCCGAGACTCATCAAGCCCTCGGATAGGTACCCCTTCCTACTTCTCCACATGGGCACCAAGGATACTGCCAAGAATGACCTTGAGTGGATCACTGCAGACTATGTGGCTCTGGGAAGAAGGATAAAGGAGTTTGAGGAGCAAGTGGTGTTCTCATCCATCCTCCCTGTGGAAGGAAAAGACCCGGGTAGAGATGGTTGAATCATGGAAGTCAACGAATGGCTATGCAGGTGGTGGCAGAGAGAAAGCTTTGGATTCTTTGACCAGGGGATGGTGTTCCAAAAAGGAGGAGTGGTAGGCAGAGATGGGCTCCGCCTAACGAAGAGAGGGAAGAGCATCTTCACAAGCAGGCTGGCTAACCTAGTGAGGAGGACTTTAAACTAGGTTCACTGGGGGAAGGAGACCACAGCCCTGAGGTAAGTGGGGAAGTGGGATACCAGGTGGAAACACGAGCAGGCGAGCGCAAGAAGGGGGGGCTCCTGCCTCATACTGAGAAAGCAGGACGATCAGCGAGTTATCTTAAGTGCCTATACACAAATGCAAAAAGCCTGGGAAACAAGCAGGGAGAACTGGAAGTCCTGGCACAGTCAAGGAATTATGATGTGACTGGAACAACAGAGACTTGGTGGGATAACTCACATGACTGGAGTACTGTCACGGATGGATATAAACTGTTCAGGAAGGACAGGCAGGGCAGAAAAGGTGGGGGAGTTGCATTGTATGTAAGAGAGCAGTACGACTGCTCAGAGCTCCGGTATTAAACTGCAGAAAAACCTGAGAGTCTCTGGATTAAGTTTAGAAGTATGAGCAACAAGGGTGATGTCATGGTGGGAGTCTGCTTGAGACCACCAGACCAGGGGGATGAGGCTTTATTCTGGCAACTTACGGAAGTTACTAGATTGCAGGACCTGGTTCTCATGGGAGACTTCAATCACCGTGATATATGCTGGGAGAGCAATACAGCAGTGCACAGACAATCCAAGAAGTTTTTGGAAAGCGTAGGGGACAATTTCCTGGTGCAAGTGCTGGAGGAACCAACTAGGGGCAGAGCTCTTCTTGACGTGCTGCTCACAAACCAGGAAGAATTAGTAGGGGAAGCTAAAGTGGATGGGAATCTGGGAGGCAGTGACCATGAGACGGTTGAGTTCAGGATCCTGACACAAGGAAGAAAGGAGAGCAGCAGAATACGGACCCTGGACTTCAGAAAAGCAGACTGACTCCCTCAGGGAGCTGATGGGCAGGATCCCCTGGGAGAACAACATGAGGGGGGAAAGAGTCCAGGAGAGCTGGCTGTATTTTAAAGAATCCTTATTGAGGTTACAGGAATAAACCATCCAGATGAGAAGAAAAAATAGTAAATATGGCAGGCGACCAGCTTGGCTTAACAGTGAAATCCTTGCTGATCTTAAACACAAAAAAGAAGCTTACAGGAAGTAGAAGATTGGACAAATGACCAGGGAGGAGTATAAAAATATTGCTCAGGCATGCAGGAGTGAAATCAGGAAGGCCAAATCACACTTGGAGTTGCAGCTAGCAAGAGATGTTAAGAGTAACAAGAAGGGTTTCTTCAGGTATGTTAGCAACAAGAAGAAAGTCAAGGAAAGCGTGGGCCCCTTACTGAATGAGGGAGGCAACCTAGTGACAGAGGATGTGGAAAAAGCTAATGTACTCAGTGCTTTTTTGCCTCTCTTCATGAACAAGGTCAGCTCCCAGACTACTGCACTGGGCAGCACAGCATGGGGAAGAGGTGACCAGCCCTCTGTGGAGAAAGAAGTGGTTTGGAACTATTTTGAAAAGCTGGACGAGCACAAGTCCATGGGACTGGATGTGCTGCATCTGAGAGTGCTAAAGGAGTTGGCGGATGTGATTGCAGAGCCATTAGCCATTATCTTTGAAAATTGATGGCGATCAGGGGAGGTCCCGGATGACTGGAAAAAGGCTAATGTAGTGCCCATCTTTAAAAAAGGGAAGGAGGAGGATCTGGGGAACTACAGGCCAGTCATCCTCACCTCAGTCCCTGGAAAAATCATGGAACAGGGCCTCAAGGAATCAATTCTGAAGCACTTAGAGGAGAGGAAAGTGATCAGGAACAGTCAGCATGGATTCACCAAGGGCAAGTCATGCCGGACTAATCTAATTGCCTTCTATGACGAGATAACTGGCTCTGTGGATGAGGGGAAAGCAGTGGACTTGACTTTAGCAAATCCCCCACAGTATTCTTGCCAGCAAGTAAAAGAAGTATGGGCTGGATGAATGGACTGTAAGGTGGATAGAAAGCTGGCTAGATTGTCGGGCTCAACGGGTAGTGATCAATGGCTCCATGTCTAGTTGGCAGCCGGTATCAAGTGAAGTGCCCCTGGGGCCAGTTTTGTTCAATATCTTCATTAATGATCTGGAGGATGGAGTGGACTGCACCCTCAGCAAGTCTGCAGATGACACTAAACTGGGAGGAGTGGTAGATACGCTGGAGGGTAGGGATAGGATACAGAGGGACCTAGACAAATTGGAGGATTGCGCCAAAAGAAATCTGATGAGGTTCAACAAAGACAAGTGCAGAGTCCTGCACTTAGGACGGAAGAATCCCATGCATTGCTACAGACTAGGGACTAAATGGGTCGGCAGCAGTTCTGCAGAAAAGGACCTAGGGGTTACAGTGGACGAGAAGCTGGATATGAGTCAACAGTGTGCCCTTGTTGCCAAAAAGGCTAATGGCATTTTGGGCTGTATAAGTAGGGGCATTGCCAGCAGATCAAGGGACGTGATCAATCCCCTCTATTTGATATTGATGAGGCCTCATCTGGAGTACTGTGTCCAGTTTTGGGCCCTACACTTCAAGAAGGATGTGGAAAAACTGGAAAGTGTCCAGTGGAGGGCAACAAAAATTATTAGGCGACTGGAACACATGACTTACGAGGAGAGGCTGAGGGAACCGGGACTGTTTAGTCTGCGGAAGAGAAGAATGAGGGGGGATTTGATAGCTGCTTTCAACTACCTGAAAGGGGGTTCCAAAGAGGATGGATCTAGACTGTTCTTAGTGGTAGCAGATGACAGAACAAGGAGTAATGGTCTCAAGCTGCAGTGGGGGAGGTTTAGGTTGGATATTAGGAAAAAAACTTTTTCACCAGGAGGGTAGTAAAGCACTGGAATGCGTTACCTAGGGAGGTGGTGGAATCTCCTTCCTTTGAGGTTTTTAAGGTCAAGCTTGACAAAGCCCTGGCTGGGATGATTTAGTTGGGGATTGGTCCTGCTTTGAGCAGGGAGTTGGACTAGATGACCTCCTGAGGTCCCTTCCAATCCTGATATTCTATTCTATTATTCTATGATATCCATTTCCTTAAAGGGAAAGCAGATGCTAAGACTTCAAGCTAGGACAAAAGTAAGTGTGGCATAATTCACATCTTAAAAAGGCTTCACTACAATAAATAAAATAAAATAAAATGCACATTCTGGTTTATATACTGTTGCTGTAGCAAATAAACATGCAAAGAATCATTGAGTTGATCCTAATTACTTTTACTTTGCGACCCTTGTACGTAATAAAGTAGTTCTACTGAAAGTCCAAGTTAGATGCTATTCTTTTAAACTGAACACACTCTGTGTTACAGTGTGGTTTTGAGTTTAGGAGTTGGCAAAAGATCTTTCTGGATTTGGAAGATTACTTTTGGTATTCTAATGAACTATACGGATGTGAGCCTCAAAGTGAATTCCCATTTAGATCAGTTACCCATATGGTTTTACCATATACATTTGAAATGTCTTTTCCATTATCACAAGAGAGACGTAACTTGACTGTTTCCAGTATATTGATATGATGCCAAAACAATGATAGGTGATTTAGAGATAATGTTCCTGCACCAAAGAACATACAGTCTAAATAGACAACACATGGATGAGAGAGTGAAAACTTCAACAAGTAGCAAAAAGGATAAAGAGGCAAATGTTTAGCAAACTAAAGTAGTGCACAGTGGCCTCAAAAATTCCAATTTCAAATACACTTCAGATTAATAATTAAATGATAAGCACCTACCTCATGAACTTTCAGGCTACTGAACTGAACAAGCTGAATGTAGTTTTCCTTTACACCAGACAATAAAATTTGGATGTAAAATTTGTTCTGATTAGAGTAAGCAAGTAAAATAAGCAGAATGGTATGGATTTTAAACTTTCAATGTGCTAATTAGGCAGAAAAACATTAAGACTTGAATACTGGGGAAGAGTGAAGATGCAATTAGCTGTGATTTAATGAGCTGTGTAACGATAAGCGACAGGGCTATGTAACTTTACAGCCACAATTTCCTGACTAGATGAACTCTTAAACACTGCAATACTAAGCCCTACCCCCAAGGCAAGTTAACCTCTCTAATGTAACTGTTCAGAGGTCAACAGCAACATTCCAACACTGGCCTACAAAGTTTCCAGGGACCAACACAATATCTTGGCAACAGGAAATGCCTATGGTTTCATAGTAATCTTAGCTCCAATTAGAGCAAGCACCATTTTCCACTCTAGCCTCTATTTTTCAGTTCATGATGATCTAGTTTATTAGATGGTTGAGTTCATCTGCTGAAAAGAGAATCTTTTAAGTAGCCACCACAAGTGGAATTCAATATCTAGGGCATCCAACAATCAGAAGTCATAGCAAATAAAGTTTGGATGACAAGAAGGGTGCATCTACAAAGAACACCTATTTAAAAACATCTCATACAAACTGGAAGCACGAACCTTGAAAGAAAACAAATCTCAACACTGGAAAAATGATATTTGTAGCATGGGGGGGGGGAGAGAAAATCTTTAATCTGTCATGCCACAGCCTTCCATGTCACAATCTCCAAGTCAAAACCTCTCTGCCTCACTCCCACACCTAATCTGAAAGTGGGGAAAAAGCCACCACCACTGAAATGAGGAGTAGTTAACACTTACGAGGGGCTATGAGATTCTTGGATGGAGGCACTACTGGATTACTACTGCTCACAGAAATAAGCCAAACTAATGTTGCCCACAGAATCTTAATTCTGCCTCCTTGGGTATATGAATTACGACAGTCTGTACTTGTATGGTTACATACAGTTTCCTTCTGTGGACCCCTGGCCTCATTCAGTGCACAGACTGGACAATGCACAGCAGGATCGGAGTCACGCAGACCCTGTTCTTTATTTTTGGCCATATTCTATTTGCAGTTACCACAGGATAAATATGAATTTATGCTGCTATTCAACTAACCACATCTGAGCCCTCAGTAGAGCAGAATGTGTAATGAATGAGATCGTGCAATTAAAGAACAGTCATGCACATGAGGTAGAATTAAGGCCATATAGGCAGCCTTAGTTTTGGCATTTCCTGGGCTTTAAGTGTTCCTTTTGGAACAGTAGTGTTCAATATAATTTTTCATATGAACACAAAGTAATGGAAGCAGCATGGCCCAGTGGCTGAGGCACCAAACTGGAATTCAGTAAAACTACATTCTATTTATTACCCTACCATTGAGTAGCTGCAGGACCTTGGGCATGTCACAACATCTCTGCTTTAGTGTCCCCAACTGCAAAATGAGGACAATCATGCTTACCCACCTTTGCAAGTGCTTTCAAACCAATAGATGAAACTCTTATTATGGACAAGCAGTAGAATTTTCCTGGAGCAGGGACACAGATCTTTTACAAGGAAAGTAGCTTTCTGCAGTGCAATTCATTATGCGAGGGAATGGGGGCACATGTAGGTTCTGACATTTAAGATTACTACTACTACTAAACTTTGACCTTTTTCATTCATATTTCCCTCCTTGTAGTACAACAGCTTCCCAGAGCTACATATTCACCAAAATGAAAGTTAATTATTTACTTGATTCCTATTTATTTGCACATCTGTACTCAAGTGCACTCATAAGCACTGTATCCTCTGCAAAATGGCTCTATTAAGAGAATGGTGGACAACATCCAAATATGACAAATGATTTCAACAGCCACCTGATGTCCCAATTGGATAAATCAAGATGGAAAGCAAAGACCAGAGAATGAAGTGCCAGTAACTATAATATGCAAAAAGAAAAGGAGTACTTGTGACACCTTAGAGACATCCGATGAAGTGAGCTGTAGCTCACGAAAACTTATGCTCAAATAAATTGGTTAGTCTCTAAGGTGCCACAAGTACTCCTTTTCTTTTTGCGAATACAGACTAACACAGCTGTTACTCTAAAACCTGTAACTATAATATCTAATCCATCCCAAATAACTGCTGCAACAGGCAAAAAGACAGTTTGCCAAGAGACCAGAGAGCCAAAAGTAGCCCGCCATAATTCTTTGACACACAAACACCAGGTTCAGATGATTCACAGCCATTGCAACACCATGAGACAAGCAAGCATGATTTGCCTCATGCAACATAGCAACTGTGCTACACTGTGTCTTTATTATACTATCCCTCTGCCAATATCAACAAGTGGCAACAGTGTAATCTTCAAAATCTTGCTTACCAGGACAATTCACTAAATGAATGTCACTAAGAAGCTTCCCTCTCATCCAGTGATAGGGTTTTGAAAAATAGAGTGTACAGTGCATCTCTTATTTCAATTAAGAAAACAGCAGCCAACATCTTGAAGACCAAATATGCATGCGTTAGTTCCTGAGGTCTTTCCCTGGTTTCATAAAGAACAAAAGAGCCAGTGTTACAGGAGAGTACTGAAAGATGGCCAAGTTGCACATGTGCCGTGTTTTACTTGCTGTCTGAACCTGTTGGTATAATATTTCCTTAAAAGTGACAAGATAAAACATCTTCTGGCAAAAGCTTGACAGAAGTCTGTAAACATTTCAGTAAAGTTCTTAGGCAGCTGCAAGAGGAGGAAAAGGTTACCCAAATTAAAGCAAGGCAGCTTGATCAAATCCCACTATTTGAAAAAAGTGTGGGGAATCGGAGCCAAAAACCCAAATGCATAGACAAGCATGTGTGTGCACACACAAATCAAACGCTTGTCCAGTTTGCAAGTAGTGAAAATATTTTAGATAAGATTTTGCAGCCTTTGTCTTCAGTAAAAAAAAATAGGAAACAGCAGTCAAAACCCTTTTCAGTCTTCTGGAACATACTAAATATCTGAGAAGAATCTGAAAAGAGGAAACAGCAAGAGATTTATGAGGTTCTGCTTCCCACGAGGACCTATTGTACTTTACTAGTCTGATCTGTAAGCTGTTCTAGCCAAGAGCCTTCCCAATGCATCTGAACTACCCCTCTTGTAATAGCAATCCAACAAAATAAATATGTTGACAGAAATTACCCATCTGGGGTTCCAGCAAGAATATAGTATTAAGAGAAAGTGCCCATTTAGAATCACTAATTTTGCTTTCTCTCCACTTTTTACCAGTAATTCCAGTAGCCCTTCTGAAGCAAGAATTATATCAAAGGGATTTTTTTCCCCCAGAAAACCTTTCATACATTACTGTAATAATGTCGCATTCCTACATAGTAAAGAAATACGTACATTGCTAATATGCCAGACTTCTACAGAGATCCTCTGACATCTCATTTTCTAAAAGAATATCACACTTCAACAACCTTAACTTTGCCCTGTTTTGATGCCATGCAATAAGCATACAATTAGTGTTATCTTTTAGTGTTCTTATTCACAGATTAAACTGATTTTTTTTAAAAGATTGATTTTTTTCAGTTTCTATTGGCTATTTCCACGCCCCCCTCCCCCATTGTCACTATAGGGCAGAGTTAAGGTTGTTTGAGTACTTTATGTATTTTCATATCTTAACATGAATTTCTTTTAAGCTGAACCTGAACTCTGAATTTCATGGTTTGTAATACTTGTTTCTTGTATAATTATATCACTATAAAGTTTTACTGAAATTATTAATATATTCACAACCTTAACTCCAATTTAATGTAATTTTTGTGGGAATTCCTTTGTTTTTAGAATTAAATATTTCCTACAAGTAGAATCCTAAAGAAAATGCTACAATGTACTATTTAATTATTTAAAGGTACATAGCATGAACATTACAACCTTTTTCTCCTTGAATTGTAATTTTGCACCTCAGTCTAGAGAAGCACAAAGCAGCTAGAACATATTGGATAGCTTCCCTAGCTCCTGACCGCCACTTTCCCCTTCCCACTAAAACTGCACTTTTCCCACCAGTTTTGCCTGTCCTGCTCTTCCTGTTGAGTAGTTCTTATGCAACAGATCATTTTGTTTTGCTTAAGAAATGTAAGATCAATTATGTAACCACAAGTGCTGCTTCTGTAAAAGAGTTACAGGAGGTAGGCATACAACTAAACAAAAAAGGAAGCAAACAACTCTAGGTTTGGTTTAATGGCAAACCATCTGGAGGTTAGTTGAGACACACAGGTACCCTTCAGGAAATAGAAATTCAGCCCATGTGAGAGGAACAAAACATGGCAGGAAAAATGGAAGATGGGAACAGACAGTAAGAAGGAATTTGAAAAGCAAATAGCTAAGGAGCTAATGAATGATAAAAGTACTGTACTGTATAAAAAACTGGTCAAGAGGTAGAAAACAAGGAGTAGGAATGAACAGCCTGTTTTCAGTATGGAAAAAAAAAAATCATAGTGAAGCACCCCAGAGATAGATAAAGAAAACAGTGCTGAATATACGCACTAGTGTTCCAGAAGAGGGCTGAAGAGTGAGGTGGCAACATTTCTCCAAAGATACAAAATTATTACTTAGTTGAGACTGGAGAAAATTGAGGAACTTCAGAGAGCAAACACACAACTAGGCAACCAGGCAGCATTAACAGGTGAAATTCAGTTTTGACAAATGGAAAATAAAGCATATTGTGCTAGGTTCTAAATTAGTTGTAACCACTAACACCTGTTGGGTGTCACTGTGGACAACTCAATGAAAATATCTGCTAAATGGACAGCAATTGTCAAACAGGTAAATAAAGTACATATTACATAAAGAATGAGTATTGAAATCATTATATAATCAATTGTATACCTTGAATACCGTGCTAAGCTCTCAAGAGATATATAGCAAAAAACAGAGCCACAGATGAGCAAAATAAATTAGACATGACAAACTTTCAGAAGAGGAGAGATTTAAAAACTGAAATAAACTCACAAGTTTTGTAAAAGTGCTTCTTACCTCAGACTGAGTTGAGTAAAATGACTACTGCAGTTTCAAAACAAGAAATCTGCACGGTCTTCTGAGCTCACATCCCTTGGCATCACAGCTACATTTAAGAATCTTGGCCCAGATCCTGGGATGTCATGAAGAGGTTTTGCTCCCAACATCGCAAATGTGACCCGAGCTTGCCTATGCAATGCTGATCCCTGGCTGCCATATTGCACCCTTGGGGCTGCTGGCAGCCAGTGCAACTTCAGAGCAGCCTTTAAATCCGATATATTAGGCCAGAGGACTGAACCCAGTACAGGACTTGCACAGGACTGAGGAATATAAAGGCCATATTTTCACCCTGACCTCTCCTAAACTGCATTGGGCCATTCCTCTCAGCCATAATGGATGATCTGGGCCCTCAACTTTTCAATAGGCTAAACCGAGCATTAAAAGCTTGATTTTAATTTTTTTTTTCAAAATCAGATTATTAGTTATTAATGCCACATTGTCAAAAGAAAAATGATAATAGTTTAACTAAGAACAGAGTGGGTGCTACAAATAATGGTTGTGTGCATTCTTGATACAATTCCAAGTGTCCAGTGGGAAAACACCAGGTAAGTAGCTCTTAATCTATATGTTATTATGCTCTGTTAAAGACCAGTTGGCCCTATTCCCATCACTACAAGTGCCACATGGCATTCTCTTTTCTTCACATATCCCCCACAATAAATTATGATGTGTTAACCCCCAACTGTATTTCTAAGTGCATTATTGCTCACTTTATGACAATTCAGCCATGTCCGAGCTCAGATAGTTGGTGAACACCTACCAAGACACAATCTTGTTTACCAAAAATTTACTGCTACAACTTTCATCTATTCATTCCTGATACCAAGCTATTTTTGATTTCTTCCACCGATGGTGCTGGTAGCCCGTCGGAACTAGATAGACTACATCCTGCCTGAAAAGTGGGTGGCTTACCGCCTGACATGATAACAACACTTGAGCTTTAGCTTAGACCCCAGGATGGGCCAGTTAGCCTGGGTTGAAAGCACCATACTCAGGTCCGAGGTCTGTGTGCACACACTGGAGCAGGTTAGGGATAAGAGCCTGGGTTAATTCTGTAGTGAAGATATACCCCCAGAGTAGGAAGTTAGAAGCTACTACTTTCTTACCCTGTAATTATCCATAATTACAGCTAACCATGGCTTTATTGTCTTCATCACATCTTCAAGCAAATGCTTCTCAACTGCAGACCCATCATGAAAGGTAAGATTTCCCACATGGATAGCTTTCCTCACTTCTGAGAGTGATAAAAACGCTCCAAAATATTCCTGGTCAGCAGGCTCCTGTTACAAGAAAGCTGCATTAAACAAAACACAATTTTCAGCAGTGTGACCACATACATCAAGATCAAAACCCCTGACCCCTGCCAACTCTTGTTTATTCAAGACATTAGCCAGTGAGTCCACTGATACTCTAAAATAAGCTACAATAAAGGGGAAGGTCCCTCCTCCCCCCAGCTCTTCTTGAGCCTAAAGAGAAAATGGAGGGGGATGTCTAAACTGACTTATTACCAGATATTTTAGATGCCATACTGTTCTATTTCTGCTGTATATGGAAAGGAATTCAACTCCCATCAGAGATCATTCTATTACCAAACATGATTGGGCTTGAATTTGTGAAATACATAGCAGCTCTCTAACATTGCAAAGTGCATTCTACAAAAGATGGCTTAAAGACCAAGTGTTTAAGCGGAGTAAGGCCTTGATCAGCTAAAGTATTTAAGTGCTTAACTTTAAGCATGTGAATATTTTCTTTGAAGTCAGTGGGACAACTCATACTTTGAGCTAAGCATGTGCTTAGGTGTGTGGGTAGACTGGCACTAAATTACATTTATACACACACCTTTACTACATTCAGGCAGTTTCCTAACCCTGACATACAGAATAAGACATTTGTTTATGTTAGACAGTAAATTTCTTTTGTTTTGGGGCTTTTGGTTATTGCAATAGTGAGTTTACCTGGCACTGCAAAAAGTTAAAGTAGTTGCTACATCCTGTAACATTCTGAGTGTAGGAAGAATTTGTTTCATCACCATTCAAAAGAGTATCAAATACCTGGAGGGAGAAACCAAGATAAACATATGTATTTAAAATACAAAACATACAATCAAAACTGCTTCTCAATTAAACTTGCTCTTTATGTCATGTTCTTACTGGAGTTTAAATATGAATTTCATTCCATGCATTAATATTAGAAAGCTATTTAAGTTTCCAAAGCTAAAGCCACAATTATAAGAGAACAGAATCTTTTTCAGTCAATTTCAGAAATATACTTTTATGGTTCATGTCATAAATATAAAGGGAAGGGTAAACCACTTTAAAATCCTTCCTGGCCAGAGGAAAAATCCTCTCACCTGTAAAGGGTTAAGAAGCTAAAGGTAACCTCACTGGCACCTGACCAAAATGACCAATGAGGAGACAAGATACTTTCAAAAGCTGGGAGGAGGGAGAGAAACAAAGGGTCTGTGTCTGTCTGTATGCTGCTTTTGCCGGGGATAGAACAGAAATGAAGTCTTAGAACTTTTAGTAAGTAATCTAGCTAGGTATGTGTTAGATGATGATTTCTTTAAATGGCTAAGAAAAGAACTGTGCTGAATAGAATGACTATTCCTGTCTATGTGTCTTTTTTGTAACTTAAGGTTTTGCCTAGAGGGATTCTCTGTGTTTTGAATCTAATTACCCTGTAAGGTATCTACCATCCTGATTTTACAGAGGTGATTCCTTTTCTTACAAGAAGACTTTTAATAGAAGTAAACTGAATGCTTTTTCATTGTTCTAAGATCCAAGCGTTTGGGTCTGTGGTCACCTATGCAAATTGGTGAGGATTTTTAACCAAACCTTCCCCAGGAAGTGGGGTGCAAGGGTTGGGAGGATTTTGGGGGGGAAGACGTGTCCAAACTACGTTTCCCAGTGAGCCCAGTTAAAGTTTGGTGGTGGCAGTGGAAATTCCAAGGGCAAAGGGTAAAATTAGTTTGTACCTTGGGGAAGTCTTAACCTAAGCTGGTAAAATTAAGCTTAGGAGGTTTTCATGCAGGTCCCCACATCTGTACCCTAGAGTTCAGAGTGGGGGAGGAACCTTGACAGTTCATGAACCTAAATTTGCCTCTAAATAATGTAAATATCTTTACAGTCTACACTTTCGTCTATGTGTATTGCAAAGTCCAAAGGTTATCCATTTGATTATGAAAAAGAATTCACTGCTATTTATGCAGTATATGGGCTTGCCTGTCTATATTTATGATTACTTGTATATTTATTTATGGCTTCTAAACTTGAGTTTTACTTTTAGTTTGCTATCTGATGATTTCAGATTGGAATATGGGTTACACCTGAAAACCACTCAAAAATCTCAGTCTAGGACAGATGCATTCTGCCTTCTCATTTAGTGTCATACATTTATCCTTCACAGACTGCACTGGCTTCCAGATGGTTTCTGGGTACAATTCAAGGTGTTTCTTTGAAATATTAAGCTCTTTATGGCTTTATCACTTTAAGTGGCTGGAATCTTCAGACCAATTACCCCTGATTTATGTGCCCGCTGTCAGAGCGTTCTCAAAGAGGCCTTCTAATCCAGAATTTGCCCCTTACCTTGGTTCAACAGGTTGGGTCTGTTGCCCATCTAGTCACTCAATGGTGGGTGGGATGGTGGGTTGACTGGAAAGGGTCTTTAGGTTTTGAAGCTTAAGGAGCTTTATTAACAACTCTGTGATATTACCAACAATTAAAAAGATATGACAAGAACTTGGAATAAGATAAGATCTTTTGCCTAGAAACCAGTTTAGTCCCATTAGCTAGAAAAAGGAAATTAGAACGCTAGGAATTTTGCAATCTGGATCCTTACCAGATTATTCTTGGGGCTTGTTTTAAGTCCCATTAAAAATCCATAGAAAGACCTTTAATACTTAGCTTGATCCTTTTTATAAAAGGTTTAGCCACTTCAACATGCATCCTTATGCAAAGTAAAGCTATTTTTCTGTCTTAGAAGCATATACTGAAGCGTTAATTAGTTCAACATGTAATAAAGGCAACTACATATGCTTCTAAGAGTAAGATTGAGATTATTGAAGCTAGACCCATGATAGTTCAGAGACCACTCTGCCCAACCCTCAGCCATCACCACTGACTCCCTGAAGTGGAAACATTAATGTACACAAATGTAAAGAAACGAAGGCAAGAGTCACATGTGCAGAACAAGAACTTGTGCCCCACTCCAACAGAAATGAATTTGAATTATTTTATAAATCATGTTGGCATCCCTCTGTTGTGTTATAAAAATACACTCATGTCATACTGACAGTCATAAGCTTTGAATTCAAAATTAATTTTAATATTTTATCAAACAAGAGTTAACCATAAGTGCTGAATTACTGTTTGCATGAAAGATACACTGTAGAAGCAAAATTATTTTTCACTTTGGAGGTTGTTTTTTTTTTTAAAAAAACACAGGTTTGAAATCTGTACCAACTGAAAGTTATCCTTAAGGAATGCATTTCTTTGAAATCTGCCACTTTGCCATTTAACTTTTGTATTTTTCCCCCCTCAAATTCAAGTTGGGTGGAAGTGTAATTTATTCTAGTAATATACTGTAAACACATTTATCATTACATCTATTACAAAATGTTCAGTCCTTCATTTTTGCTCCCACAGCCAGTCCTTCATGCTAACTCATTTTTAAAGATCAAAGTTAAAGCTCGTTTCAACAATCAAAGACAGGCTCAAACCCAGTTTACAACATCTCGCATTTCTCCCAAATTACTAGTGTCACAAATAAGGTCACTTAAGATGGCAGCCAGCAGCAACAGGCTCAAATATCAATTAATGAGATGTGTTTCTGACAAACTTCTGCCCTGAACAAACAGGTACGGGTACTCTTAAAGCTGTTGTAGTAACTTGTATTTCTTGTACAGATACAATATGCAAGTGGAATATGCAGAAATGTTTCAAACATATTGAAGTGGATAGGTTAAACCTCTTCTTTCACTTTGGGAGCTGACATGTTTCTTCATTTTCACCGAGACAAAAATTAATGGGCTAGATACCCAGCTGGTGTAAATCAGCTTCATGGCCTAATAACTTTTTACTGCAAGGTTACAAAAGCTAACTTCAAAGTTTATTTTCCCATGACAAATACACAAGCTTTTGCGACACCCTGTTATTCAACCTATTTAGTTCATCTGTATTATGGCATGAATACAAAATACACATGAGCCTTTATCCCACAGTGGAAATGGATGGTATGTAGAACTTTACAGGACCAGGTCTTTAGTGTCTGGAGGTGAAATCCTGGCCCTATTGACATCAGCCCTAGAAATCCAGAAGTCAGTTGGGCCAGGGTTTCAGATTAGAACTGTTTGGGTAGCTTACTTGTTGGTTCTATTTTAAAGAATCCTTATTGAGGTTACAGGGACAAACCATCCCGATGTGTAGAAAGAATAGTAAATATGGCAGGCGACCAGCTTGGCTTAACAGTGAAATCCTTGCTGATCTTAAATACAAAAAAGAAGCTTACAAGAAGTGGAAGAGTGGACAAATGACCAGGGAGGAGTATAAAAATATTGCTCGGGCATGCAGGAGTGAAATCAGGAAGGCCAAATCACACTTGGAGTTGCAGCTAGCAAGAGTAACAAGAAGGGTTTCTTCAGATATATTAGCAACAAGAAGAAAGTCAAGGAAAGTGTGGGCCCCTTACTGAATGATGGAGGCAACCTAGTGACAGAGGATGTGGAAAAAGCTAATGTACTCAGTGCTTTTTTGCCTCTGTCTTCACGAACAAGGTCAGCTCCCAGACTACTGCACTGGGCAGCACAGCATGGGGAGGAGGTGACCAGCCCTCTGTGGAGAAAGAAGTGGTTCGGGACTATTTAGAAAAGCTGGACGAGCACAAGTCCATGGGACTGGATGCGTTGCATCCGAGCGTGCTAAAGGAGTTGGCGGATGTGATTGCAGAGCCATTGGCCATTATCTTTGAAAACTCATGGCGATCGGGGGAAGTCCCAGACGACTGGAAAAAGGCTAATGTAGTGCCCATCTTTAAAAAAGGGAAGAAGGTGGATCCTGGGAACTACAGGCCAGTCAGCCAATGGCATTTTGGGATGTATAAGTAGGGGCATTGCCAGCAGATCGAGGGACGTGATCGTTCCCCTCTATTCGACACTGGTGAGGCCTCATCTGGAGTACTGTGTCCAGTTTTGGGCCCCACACTACAAGAAGGATGTGGAAAAATTGGAAAGAGTCCAGCGGAGGGCAACAAAAATGATTAGGGGACTGGAACACATGAGTTATGAGGCGAGGCTGAGGGAACTGGGGATGTTTAGTCTACGGAAGAGAAGAATGAGAGGGGATTTGATAGCTGCTTTCAACTACCTGAAAGGGGTGCCAAAGAGGATGGCTCTAGACTGTTCTCAGTGGTAGCAGATGACAGAACAAGGAGTAATGGTCTCAGGTTGCAGTGGGGGAGATTTAGGTTGGATATTAGGAAAAACTTTTTCACTAGGAGGGTGGTGAAACACTGGAATGCGTTACCTAGGGAGGTGGTGGAATCTCCTTCCTTAGAAGTTTTTAAGGTCAGGCTTGACAAAGCCCTGGCTGGGATGATTTAATTGGGAATTGGTCCTGCTTTGAGCAGGGGGTGGGACTAGATGACCTCCTGAGGTCCCTTCCAACCCTGATATTCTATGATTCTATGGTTGAAGAGTAAATACCGGCCTCTGAGGTGTTGAAGAAACCTTATCCTCCAGGCTAAGATAAAGGACCTTATAAATATTATGATTCAAGCATTCTATTTGTGTGGGGTTGAGAAACAGGTTCAAACTTTTATATTTGGTACATTTTCTGGCATGATGGACACTGTTTGTAGCCATTGTGCCAGTTTCCCCACACAGTGTTCTTCATTCATGAGCAAAGCTAGCTGATTCTGAATGGTGATACAGCAAATTTCCACTAGTCACAAGTTTGAAATTGGCACCTTGTGACCAAAGATGATTCAAAATTTTAACCTCTAGTAACTACATAGTGCAAGACTTCCACAGCTGAGTACCTAATCTAGGCTCCTAAATCCATATTTAGCCACCAAAATAGAAGGGTGTTTCAGAAGTGCTTAACAATCCCTCTCACTGAAATCAAGGGAGCTGCAGGTGTTCATCTTTAAGTGTCAAGCCACTTCTATTTACATGCCTAAATTTTGATTATAGTGCTTAACTATCAATCTTAGGTACTTATATGGCCCTCAGTACTGTAGTGTCTGAGTATCCCACAAGTAATCCACTGCCAAGCTACTTACCCAACCTCTGGGGAGATCTTTTCCCTAAAAAGTAACAATTTTCTTATTTTCATCCTATTTTGCAAACATTGTGAGAAGTGTTCTCTGTATATTAAAAGTGTCTAACCAGAAAATATCCACATAATAAATATGATGCATATTCTCCCATTATAATGCTTAAATTATAAAAAAGAAAAGTTACTTATTTAAAAAACACAACAGAGATTATAAACTCAGAACAGTTACTATAATGCACTTCCAATGAGTTACAGATGCTTCCCAGGTTACGCAAGACCCAATTTACGCAAATTCGCACTTATGGAAAAAGTTCCATAAGCAGGCTTTTCGAGTTGTGGAAATTTTTGTGTAACGTACGGGTATATGTTTCCGATTTATGCAAAATTCGAGTTATGCAAGGCTTTCCAGAATGGAACGATTGCGTATAGTTGGGGGGCGTCTGTACTTCATGTAGAGAAAACGTCTGTGCGCCGTAATCTTGGATGCCACCACATCTTGCAACATGGGCATCCACGAACCACTAAGCAATATTCCTTGCAGACACTGATTAGCTGCATCTATGAAATGCGGCCACTATTTTTGAATATATAAGATTTAATAGCACGTTCAAGTATATGCAGCAGCTCTCTAGACAGCATTTCTTCTAAGTTCCATGAGCAAGTTAAACCTTCAGGGCATGCAAGCATTTAGTTAAAGAAAAAAAACAGTTAATGAAAGACAGGACTGTATAAAAATTCTAAAGCCTCTCTGTTTTAAATGAGGCCAAAACAAATTCTATGGACAGTCCTTTTCTTTCCTTTCATTCCCTACTCCCTCTTCCCCCCGCCATGTTATAATGGGCACCTTCTCCAGCATCAAACTTCTGATCTTCGTTATGCTTCTTTCTGACCCCTTACTCAGTTCAGATGGTTTTAATTGCTAAAGGCCAACATGGGGGCCTCTGATACGTACTTCAAAGGCTTTCATCCACTTCTTCTGCTGGATATATATTACTCCCAGGTCAGTCTGCTGCTGGACATACTCCCTCTGCTTCTCATCCACCAAGCCAATTTGGTACAGGAATTGTGCATAGCCACCCAGCATCTACCAGACAGGCACACAAGAAAGGAAGCTGATAGGTTAGGAAGGCATATTTTACTTTTCCAAGATGGCCTTTTTAAAATTCTAAATCAGTCACTGAACTCAACTGAGTAAAATTTTAATTAAAAAAAAATTGATCTAGTAACTTGATGTTTGGAAACATTTGGCAAATATTAAAGGTTTAAAGTCATTAGAAAGTCACTTGGGAAACAACTACCTTTTATCTAGATAGGACTGTAATATGAGAAAAGCACTCCATTTAATTAAGTACAAAAAGAATAGAAAAAAATATGTAAAGTTTACCATTTCTGGGTCACAGAAACCATCACCAATAGCAACTCCTTTGAAGTTGATCTTAACTTTGGCTTTGGAACTATGGGTATAGATGTAGTAGCCAATAGCAGGCACATACTTCCCTGCATAAGACTGGAGAGAATGGAATCGTAGGTGATTCAGTTTGAAATAATATTGCTTTACTGTGTATTACAACTTGAATATTTCTACATTAGACAAACAAGATTTTATTTCACTTTCATAGAGTTACTGCAGGTTTCCATTCTTTATTTTCTACCCCTCGCTGATATGCGGCTAATTTATTCCTGATGAACACAGAGTTTAAATAAATTCATTATCAAAAATGATTTAAGACATTAAGGTTGAAATAGTCAAACCCTAAGGGGTTGGAATCACCCGTTTCCATTATTTATAATGGAAAATGCACATCCAAATCCCATAGAAATCCCACTCTAAAATAGTTTGGCTAATGATCTCATGCCTGGCCCTGGTCAGGTTTATCCTTGAGTTGGACTGGGCTGGTACAGGGCGGTAGGTAACGTGCCTAACAGACGTTAACTAAGAGGGCCATTTAAGATTGTTAATACTGATGTTTATGTTTTAAGGCCCGATATACACTTACATTTTACAGGCACAGCTATATCAATCAGGAGTGAGATTTTTTTTTCTTAAATCAACATAGCTCTGCCTGCAAAAGCTTTAGGGTGGAGGTAGTTATACTGGTGTATCACAGTATATATGCCAGTTCAATGAAATGGCATAAGCTATACTGGTGTAAGCATTTTCATACCAGTATAATTACAACCACACCACAGGATTTTCCTGGTATAATTTTACCAGCATAGTGTAGACAAGGACATAGATTTCCACAGTTTACTGAGAGTGATGTCTCATTTGGTGCCACAAGCAGGAGATGTTTGGGAGACCTTCTTTCTCTTTCAAGAACCAAGGCCAAGGATTCCAGCAGAACCATTGGTAATACTCAAGCCCCATCAAGGGAGAGCCGAGCTGCTAGCCTAGTAGAGTTCATAGCATGCACAATCATATTTTGTGCAATCTACTGTGAGCAGCATCTCATTCTAGAGAGTCAGAACTGGCCTATTTTGTAGGTGGAGCTTGGAAGAATTCCACAATTCTTTTCCTCCCAATTTGACCCCTGGATTCATCTGACACAGAAGCATTGCCAAAACTCTCAATCATAATTAGATTAAAATAGACACCAATCACAGAGCAACTGCGAAATCGTAAATGTTGAATCCAAGTAGGGACTCAGTGACAATACCTTTAGGAAAGGTATACATGTTTAATACTACTTCCTGGTACTCTAACCACTCTTTCCCCTGCCCTCTCCCAGACCTTCCATCAAAAGCATCTATCCCCTGTTCAGAATACCGTGAGGACTCTAAACAATAATTAGCACCATCAGCTGCAAAAAAAAAAAAAAAGCCTTTTGCCTTCAGCTTGCTAAGAAACCTCATTCCTTCCTCTCAGACAAGAATCTGATCACAAATTGGGGCTGAAACTGGAAGCAATGTAAAGGCAGTAGCCTTCCCCTTCAGGCAAACATATCACCCATTGGCTTCAACCTATTCTGTCTCCCAAAGACTGATCATGTCATGACTGATCAAGTCATGTCCCGGGTACATCAGCTATTCTGTCTTCATCCATGACCTGGCAAGGCTCCTCTGTGACAAACAACTGACAAAGCAATGGGATAAGCATGCAAGATCCAAAGAAGGTATTTTCTCTGTTGAAGGAGTTTGGCTGTGGAACAAGCATCTAGAGGCAAGGCTAAACTCGAATTTGGCCACCTTTAAGGCTTTTGGATACAGCTTTTCAACTATAATAAGATTGTATGAGTATATTTGATGCCATAGTGCTAGGGAAGGAGAAGAACGGAAGAACCCATGAAGTAGACACAAAATTTAAATTCCATCATACCTTCAGAGGAAGGAAGAGACAGAATGTGTCTCAGATCTATGACTGTATTAGTCGGAAGTCTACTTATTCATATAAACCTAACACTACAAGTTCCTATAGCACAGTTTCAGGTAGATTATAAAATATGGACTATTTAGTACCACTATAAATTACAGTGGTAAAATATTTGTCTGGTGCCAGACTGGTCTGGCACCAGACAAATGACCAATATTTGTCTGGTGCCATATACCCTTTGCAGGCATATGATCCAGCAAGACTGGAATCTAATTTATGCTAACTCAATGAAATGGACAGCACATGGTGAGTAATGGGGTAGGCAAGTGGACTGACAGAGTATCTTCGTTTTTCCACAGAGAGCAGACTGCACGTTTTACTTTATGAAAAACACTTGTTTAAGTGTCCTCGGTGTCGTAGACTGTATTTATTCACCTATTCCTATGAAAACTGGAAAACAGACCATCCTGAAGTGCAAAGAATAATAAAACTAGCCTTCTTGAGGATAGTGTCAGGCACGGTCTCACCCACACTATCCTGTAATTTTTTTTAAACAAACTTCTGCAGATTTATTATGCCCCTGCCAATTGTTATTAGCAAAGAAATGGCTTCCCCAGCTAAGAAGTCAAACTGGAATCTGCCCCCTTCAGAGACAGTGTAGTTGCAGAGAACAAAACTATAATGAAAACTATGTCCTTTGAGCAGAATTACACATGCATTAGCAGTTACTATTGCTAGAGGATTTACTCTGCCACAGCTCTTAGATATAGTTAGTTACCATGCTGTTGATGAAGTGACCTGTAGCTCACAAAAGCTTATGCTCAAATAATTTTGTTAGTCTCAAAGGTGCCATAAGTACTCCTTTTCTTTAGACAAAAGAGCGGTCTCTAAATATTACCTACCTACATAATGGAATTCTTTAAAAAACAGACAGCCTAAGGGCCCAAACTTGCACTAGTGAATTACACCAATGCAAATCCTTGCATGGACACACATCTACTTAAATCTGTGTTCTATCACTTTAGCTTGCAAGGGTAAGCTTGACTACAAGTATTATATTTAAGCCAATTTAGTCAAAGAGGTTCAACTTTATACATAGGCCAAGGGTGAAATCTTGTCTCTATTTAACTAAATGGGAGTTTTGCCACTGACTTCAGAAAAGCCAGGATTTCACCTCAGACCTTTATGACCAAACAGACAGTGAGGGAAATGGGTGGGGGGAGCAGGGAGAGAGATGTAATTAGAAATAGAGAAACTTTAGACAGAGAAATGTATAGCTTTATAATCTGAAAAGCCATACTGTCAACAAAGTCTGGGCCCAGACTATTTGGCATGAAATGTCACTCAAATTCTTCAATTAAAAGTTAAATGAAGCAGACATAATAGCTACCATATTGCTTCTTCTAGAAGGACCCTAAAATACATTGTGCTTGTTTATTGAAAAGCCAGATGGACTGTGCCCCTCCTGCTGGCTGAATAGTGAATGGTTCCCAGAGCTATAATCTACATAACAGGGGTTCTCAACCTTTTTCTTTCTAAGCCCCCCCCCCAACATGCTATAAAAACCTGTGCCACAACTGTTTTTCTGTATATAAAACCCAGGGTCGGTGTTAGAGGGTAGCAAGCTGGGCAATTGCCTGGGGCCCCATTGCTCAGACTTCAGCTGCAGACGGTGGGGTTTTGACTTTCTGCCCTGGACCCCAGCGAGTCTAACACTGGCCCTGCGTGGTGGCCCCCCTGAAACCTGCTCATGGCCCCCAGGGAGCCCCAGACCCCTGGTTGAGAACCACTGCTATAGACCATATAGCCTGCCAACACACTTGTACATGCAAACAGATTTGTGCCCTCAAAAAGAACCTCAGGAAAAAAAAAAAAACACAGTTCAGAGAAGAGTAAAAAACAAACAAGCCAATGTACTGTCTGGTTTAGGCCCACACATTATTTACTACTGTATTACAGCAGCATTTACAGGGCCCAAGTGAGATCAAGACCACTACCCCATGTACATACAGTCCCTCCCCTATAGAGCATGCAATCTAAACAAACAAGAAAATATTGTTTAAGTGTTTTCCCCATAGAGAATCTCTCTAAACTTATGTTGCCAACAGATTTGTTTGAAATATCCCCTTTTCAATGAGGCACGTACGTGAATGACTGCATGTTCACAAGCACATGGCTTGCAAAAGCCCTAAAAGCACACTCTGCTCTGTGCATGCCTACACAGACAAGAGAAGGAACAAGCAGAGAGCTCCTCACCCATCTGACTGTGGTTCATTTGAAGGTTGACTTGTTATAGCACAAGACCCAGTTTGGTTTTCTGTATTCCTTCCCCCCCCCCCCACGAATGAAAATAGCTTTCCAGGATCCTATTTAACTTGTATCCCATTATTCCTATACCTCTTAAGTCCATGCCTTTCTTTTACTTTTTTTTTTTGAGCAAGACTAATTGAAGCGTGATGTGTTTATTTTCTCTTATGAAGTTACTGTGAAAAGGGCAACACCAGTACTTTTAGTGAAAATAAACTGTAAAGGTTCTGCGGCCCGCAATGCACAAGAGGTCAGACTAGATGATCATGATGGTCCCTGCTGACCTTAAAGACTATGAGAATATGGGCATTTTAGAAGTTATTGGCAATTTTTTACAAGTAGATTATAGTATTATATTTCTAAAATAAAATTGCAGGTTTCCCTTAAATGCCAAAAAATATTACAGCAACCAGCAAGTACCTTAACCTAAGGCATGACTGTTCTAAGCAAAATTGATGTCTCCAGAGATCAGCACTTAGCTTTTTTCTATAATGCCAGTGACTATAAAGTAGTCCAGTAACTCATACTGTAGGTACACTCCACAATTCATTTAGTCCCATTTTCAAAAAGGCTATAACTTCAAAATTATATGAGCAAAAACTGAAGTATACATGTAAGTTGCACTTCCGTAAAATTTTAGGCATCCAGCTACTCAATGTGCAAAAATGTAAGCATGAAAAACTGCTCATACAAGAATTTGATAGCTCAGACTGCCTCATTTTGAAAATCTGACCCAGAGCCGACACTCCTTTTTATGTCCCACCACATACTTTGCCACTTTGTTTTTACCTATTTCATATCTAATGCACAGAGCCAATAATCCACAATAAAAACAGAATTTTGTCCTTTTGAAATTAAAGTGGACTTTGGTACAGAATTTTAAAATCAGATCCTAACAATAGTTAACAAAACTTGGCAAGCACAACCAAATTTAATACAACACAGCAATCTGTCATAGGCTCATATGTAGAGACAGCTTTCTGATTCTATTTAATTTAAAAGTCAAGTCCTTAAGTGGCTGAATAAAGACTTAAACAGCTTTCAGAAAGGATTCCGAGTTTAAGTAGTTTGAAACACTATTCTCCTTACATGATGCCTCAAGCTTTATGATTAAAAAGAATCAAGGCCAAGGCCAGTCAGAAGGACAGAGGAACAGTACAATATTAAAGTTCACTGAGTGCTTGTTAATAAAGGTGCCAGAGTAACAGCACTGAAGACAGTCCATGTGTATAATGCAGGCAGTGGCGGTACTGCATCTCTCATTCCTCACCTAGGAACCTCAAAGGTGATAGGTGATTGCTTGTATTAGATGTACACTCAGCTTTTGGAATACGGATCCAGGTGGTCAACAGGAATGCAAAATACCGTAGTTCATTTTGCAATGTCAGACTAATAGTAACTGGACTTCAGCCACTTACTCATTTCACAAAAGCCTGTCAAGAGCCATTAAGTGTGTAACCAGATTTCTTGCTGAAGAAAATAGGCACTGTTAGGGACTAGGGTCAAAACTTATCTTTAGCCACTCAAGTTCAGATACCTAGAGCCATATTTGAGCACAATGTAAAACTACAAATCAAATATATCCCACACAGAGCCTGCTTAGTCAGGAAAGGGAGAGGAGCAGAAGACTCAGCCTACAGAACTTCCCCATGCAGACCTAATTTACCTGGGAGGTGCTGAAATGGTGATGGGTGTTGGAAAACCCTACAACAAATAGAAAAATAAAGGGGGCATTTCCAGACATATTGAACACCCTCAGCCCCTATGAAGCTCAACAGGAGTTTCACATGCTCAGTCATCATGCCATGGACTGGTGCCCAAGTGTGGATTTTGGTGCCTAAATTTGGCACCCAAGTTTGAAAGTTCCTATCCTAGAAAAGAAAAGGGCTCCCAAATGCAAATACCTAGCAGATGATCACAAACCATGACACCACAACATTATCTTGGTATGTCATCATTAGTACTAGTGATTTTATTTAAATATGACATCTGCAATGCCCAACATACCAGAAGAATGAACAAAGAAAAATAATAGGAGTTACGAGCTCAGAAAGGGTCTCCAAATAAGAGGCATATCTGATCTCCCTTCCCAGCCAGAGTGCCAGTTGATTCACGGATGGTTATCTGCAAGAGGGGGAATCTACACTCCGAATTGTTTCTGTATTCTGGAAATTCCTTGTGCCAGTAGTCCTCTGGGGTTTAATTGTGATCTCCAGAAGCATAAGCAGCTTGGACAGAAGATGGTGAGGCTGCACTTGGAGTCTCAATGGTCTGTAAGCCTACATATGGTTCTTGTACAGAATATCTACAACCAAGCCAAGAGATTTTACCTGCCTTCAGCCACAGACATCATGAAGAACCATACACATGAATTCTTTAGGATACCAGACATTCAAGACATTTGCTCCTCATCCTGATTAGTATCTACACTCACACACTATCCTTCTGTCACATAAGAGCTCTTTGCCTGCCAACCTAACAGTGGAGGGCTACAGGAATTTCAGCATGGGAGAGACCCACATTACTATTAGTCTATTCTCTTCCTACTTTTAAGTGACAACTCAGTGTTTCCTAAGGTATTTATTAATTTGACCTCACATGGCCCCTGTGATAGAGGAGTCCAGTCCCCATCCAGAGGTTGGCAGGGAAGACCAGTTGCTTGCTCTGAGCATAGCGATTTGCAGAGTAAGGAGGCTAAGTCTGCTTGTATTCCTATCAACATACCACACAAAGACGTACTAAAGAGTTGGGGCTGGATTCTGGTAGCAAGAATTGGGAAGGCTCTGCTGGGAAACAGCTGGAGCTAAACTCACTAAAGTAAGGAAGAAAGGGTGATAGAGTTGGTTCTCTTCCATTCTGGAACCTGGATGAGACGAGCCAGGCTTTTGCCTTTCTTACACATTTAGTCTCCGTTTTGGCTAAGAGACTCCTGCTTCATTTGTGTTTGAGCCTTGAGGCAGGACATACACATCTTTTCAGTTTTGCAAGTAACAATATAAAAAACGTTTAGACCCTTTCCTGCTGCATGCCACAGCCCTAAGCACCCTTGCCCTTTCTCTTAGAGCAAACCACTCCCCTCCCTTAATTTCAGTCACTGTGAATTGTATGCAGGTGCTTTTTTGATATGCAGTAGGCTTTCACTATATTTCACATTTTCAACTACACTGCACAGTGCTTCTGAGAATCTTCGCCATGGAGAGGCAGTGATTCACAAGAACATTTAAAAATAATGATTCCTGCAGATTAATTAAATGCAGATGGAACTCTTTTTAGGTAGGTTTTACTTTTGAGCCCTGTGTTATCAGACACTTCTCTCTTTAGTGACATTAAAGCCAGCTGGTGTGCTCGAAAAGTAGGGGTGGAGGAAAAGACTAGGAAGACAGACATTTATTCAATCCTAGTCATACAGCTTAGAGGCATGCACTAATTAAAGTTCTGGTACATGTATCTTCATGGGTCATATATCAAATGGACCAAGGTTTTTGAGAGGAAAAAAAAGCCTACAAACTTTTTAGTTTAATAGATAAAAATAGTTATAACCCCAAAGAAAAAAACCTGTTCTGCACACACAGTCTTTCTTAGGAGCTGAAGTAGTCATGGACATATTTTAATTTCTTGACCTATTTCTTAAGTTTTAGGCAGTTATAAAAATTATTAATAATAAATAATAAGGTTTGTTTAACATAGCCCAAGGGCAAAAACTTTGACACAGCGAGTGCTGCACTGGCAACTCATCAGGTGTCATGCCTGATCTGTAGAGTTCATGCCATCAAATAAACACACAATATTGGTCAGGACTTGCATCTTTGTTAACAGACCGATAGAAATGCCTCCGAGTTCCACAGCAACAAAACCTGCCGTTGATCAGTTTTTGCCTGATTTTGAAGTTACAGGACAAAGAAAGCCAGAGGCCATATTTGCTTCTCTGACTGCACTTTGGACAACTCAGCTGGCACATAATGGTGCCCGATTGAAGTGCATAGGGACACAGGATAGGACTTCATTCTACACCTCTCTGATTAAATAAGTTTATTATTTACTTCTAGTGGGCACTGCAGAGCCCAGACATCTAGGGGAGAGTGAGCTTATGCTCAAGCTTTCTGGCTCATGCATCTGAATTGTTAGCTACATACCAATTACTGTTTCTGTTGGTTATGCACAAACCAAAGAAAGCAAGCAGGGCTTTTAGCTCCCTTGTGTAGTATGCAGGGCTGAAAGTTATGAAAGCCATATTTTTATTTGTGGACTGAGTAAATCTATTATGAAGTCCTTAAGGGAAATTAAACATGGACCCCTCCCATGTCATTTTCAAAGTTGTTTTTTCTGCATTTTAAAATTGTAGATTAGATTGCCAAAAAGCATCATCTGAAAATAAAGTTCACTAGATGCTTCCATTCAAGACTGAAATTTGTCTCATTGGAGAAATTAAAAGTTCCTGCTGCAAAAATGGGAAACTACTGTTACGAAACTGAAGGTGTGCAAAAGTTTGCCATTAATTTTTCATGGTGTTAAAGCAAAAATAAGTCATAGGAAAGCGCTGCAGTTAGAAAGATCAGATCCTTGCAGGACCTTAATCTTACTAGTATAAATGCAGTGTGTATGGAAACAATAAACCAAAGCTTTTCCATCCAAAAGTTAGCTACAGTATGTTCTGGGAAATTAGCTGATGACCTGTTTCCATATACTTCCAAGAGAAAGATCCCATTAACAGACTGCTTTTCAGAACAGTGTCTGGAAAGGGATATATAAAATTAATAAAAGGATATACGTGCCTACTGTTCCCTGGATATACATAAAGGAGAAATATACACATCTTTTTGAAGTTACTATTTGATCATCCTGAAGCAGTAAGGACAGAAAGTGAAAAGTGTACATTTAAGAGTGAAATATGCCAGTATAAAAGGTAAGAAACAGATATTGGTATACCTAAAGAATTACAGTATATTTCAGAAAGCTTATAGTCTGCTAAGAAAGACTACAAGCTTTACATGAGAAAAAGTGATTGCTCCACTTCACTCCTCTCCTGAGAGGAGTCAATGTTTTCTTTTCCCCCGCCCATCATTCTGCTCACTGGCCTCTAAGTACTCTGCTGTCAGAGTAAGGGCAATGAAGATTTATTCTTCATGTTTACAAGTAATTATGAAGACAGTTTTCTTGAAAGTAAAATAAAAATTTATCTGAACTCACTTCTCCTGTAACATAGAAGTCATTTTTCTGATAGTCTGGAAATAGCTGGAAAAACTGGATGAGTGCACTGAAATATAAATAAAAGTATAAATCAGGACTACATGGAAATTAATCTCACCCCAATTAAGCAACATCATTTTAAAGTAGATTTACCCCAAATACACAGCAGAATCCCATATGGAGTTTTATCGGATATGTTTGTTAGGATTAATACTCTCTCCATTACAAAACTCATATCACTAGGGTCTATGGGGTTTTTTGTTTTTAAACCTACTCTTCATTTAATGAGCATGTCAAATATATAGTTCTGGACTGAGTAATCTTCTGCTCCAGTGTTCACAGATTTTCTGGAAAATGCAGCAGATTTAGAGATCACAGGTCATAGCATTTTTAAATTGACCCTTTGAGAGTAAAAGTTTTTGAAACACCATGATATTTAGAAATTCCTGAATCATTTGAGAGAAGCTTGCATAATGTCCACCCATGCATTAAAGTTTAATTAACTTTAGTTTTCTTACTTCAGTCTCAGTGGAACTTCATTTTGACAGTTTCAACTGATGAAGCTAGGACTACAAACTATAGAAGCTATAAACCGCACTGTCAAAGGAAACAAAGCTGTCCTTTCAAAGAAGGCAGAAAGAGGAAACCGCAACTGCCTTTGACTTATGCCAAAGCTAAGAAGGGTGCCGTCTTCTCTCTGAAGTGGTGCCACAGAATAACCTACAGACACCACTGTGATCGTAACTGGGCACCCAACACTTTGAAGGTACAAGGGTCCATTACTAAGATTATAAGAGTGAGTCAAGTTGCTAACACAGTAGGCAACCACCAGCAACCAACAACAAATAAATAAATAAAAAATGAGAGGGTTGAGGTTTCATAGGCGGCTAAAAAATTGACCACTACTGCTCAATTTCCTGTAACTAGACCCAAATTTCTGATGAAGATTTTAGACCTTCCTTCCTTCCCCTCGCCTCTGAATTGCAGGAAAGAGGGTGGGATGCATGAAAAATGTGAAACCTATAAAGGTACAGCTGAAATCAGTTTTCTGCACTACCCTTTGATTAGCTGTTCTTCAGCTTGGAAAGCCTGAAGCTAAAAGAACTAAAAAATAGCTATAAACAATGGACGCTTTGAATTAGCCTCTCTTTATACATGTCATGCAAAAGGAGATGTGTCTCATGCCTGCAGTAAATAGCCACATAGAAGGTCAGCTGGAATTTGTAACAAAGTCCTAGAGAAAAAGCTAACAACAAAAGACAGTTCCAAAATGTATGAAATTACTTCTTGAATTCCATATTAAAGCGAAGATGTCTGCCAGTTAAACAAGTAAAATATTTACTATGGGAGTAACACAAACAAAAAGGTACTTGGCGCTTCAGAGGAAAAGAGCTGCAGCTTCATCAAGCCAGGTGCTACGCACTCTGGCCCAACTCAGCAGAGCACTTCAGCCTGGAACAGCAAAGTCCGTGCTCAGCACCCTCTAGGATCAAATTCTAATGCTTAGGAATATAGAGAGACATGCATCCCTCACCAGATTTTGTGGTAAAGCAACTATTCCTAATACAAGGTATTCGGTGTAGTCTTCCGCCCTTCTAAAGATTCTGTTCTGCAAAAGGACCAGTGGAAGGGTAGGATTACATTTTTACTCTATGTAGGACATAAAAACAAACACACACAAACCTCTCAGCAATAGGTCCTTCTCTACAGGGGCAGGCCACCCATTTTGAATAAATTATTAAGATTCTCCAACCCTGTTCCAGCACCAAAACCCATGCAAGCAGAACCCCACGGTTTCATGGAACCCCACTGAGGTTCCCCTCTACAGCTCTCAGTGCAACATCACAGTCTAAGTCTTGATTTACTTTGCTCTCTTTAGAGATGTGTATTGGCTGAGGAACCTCTGGCAACAGTTTGCTGATGAAGGGCTGGGAACAACAAGGACAAGAGGCTGCCTAGCAAGAGGAATTTTTTAAGACGGACATTTGGAAACCAGCAATTTGAAGAAGGAGGGTGGGGAGGCCATTTTAAAGAGCATGAGCAGAAATCAAGGAAACATTTAACCAAAAGTGGCTATAAAGAGTATAGGGCGCAAAGGAATGGAGCAAGACATGAAGAACAAATAAAGCTCAAGAAATTCTGTTATGGCCCCTACTTCCAGGCGTTACAGGGATCAGGACAAGATACAGAAGCATACTCAGGCTGGCAATTTTTCCCTCATCTTTTTGAGTCCCCATCCCTCCCCCTCCACTAATTTCTCCTTAAGTGCTTTTTTTAAAATTTTGTTTTGTTAAATATACTGGTTACTGAAACAAATCATTGAGTGAACTTAAAGTTCATTCCTGCCCTAGAGAGGTTACTGAATGCAGCAATATTCCCCGTATGTGCTCAAACTGGGAATCTCTCTAGAACTAGAATGAACTGTATCCACTACATATGATCCTAATGTCATACAAAAATTCCTTGAAATAAAAAGGAAGAAAACAATTCTTATCTGCAAATGCTCATTAAAATGATTTTAGAAGCTGGCCACAAGATGTCAGCAGTGCTAGCTTTGGGGACATAAAGATGAACAGGAATGAACACAAAGAAAGAAATGGAGTAAGGTGGCACAATTTACCTGTATAAATCTCTTCCTACATCATCTTGGTTTACTGCATATCCCGTATCATCAGTAAAACTAAAGCCAGTCCCAACCTGATAATGAAATGAAAAATCATGGGATTTGAGAACAAAATTGCTTCTAGCTCCTTAACGCTTTTTTTGCCATGTGGCAAACCAAGATTCTGTAAAGTATATGGTTTCTCTCAATTAAAAAACTGTAAATTAGGTTAAAACTAATTAGGGCATTTAAAAAGGTAAGAAACTTTATTTTTGCACATTCTATGCTCTCTTTTCTGAGATAGCGATCTCACCCAATGGTGCAAAATAAACCCAAACTTTCTTCTTGGCAAGTAAGAGAAGAGTGGACTATATCCTTGATCCTTTTATAAAAAACAAAATTGCTTTTAAGTGCACATTGTTAGTAATTTGTAAATCAGTCTATACTACACCCCGTTACACTGTAGAATGAAGAGAGTCTTCCAGTAGCACACAAAGTGATGCGACTAGCATTTGTCACATGTAGTTCTGTCTCTCTTCTTCTACATGTCTAAAGAATTGATTACCACGAAAAAGGTTTAAGAATGGACCCTGAAAGGAGAATTATCAAGGCACCATTTTAGAAGTATACATAGTTAACTTTACAATATAGACAATACACCTAACACATACACTTTCATATTTTGTACTTACTGGATTGTCAATGTAAAGCATGGAAAATTTAGATGTCCAAGGAAACTTCCGTTTAAACACTATTAATAGAAAAGGCATTGCTGTCAGCCATCAACACTTACGTTATATAATCAAGGAGTTATGCTGTGAAAAGGACTAGCAAATAGCAATACAAAGTTCTCACCATTTATCTCCATCCCAGATAAAGATAAACATGTTCCTATAACTCATTTCAATGGCACAGGTTGGAAACAGCCATAATACTTGATACTAATATGGCTGTGAAAAAAATAAACAAGCTATTGTATTTTGCCAGTACATTCCATATTATAGATGGGGCTGGTAGCATCACCTGTTATTAAGGTTGCCTGACACTTCCCCATTGTAAGTCCATGTTTTCAGTTGCTTATAACTTTGCCAGAATAACCATTCTGGCTGAAATTTTCATGCCCTGTGTCTGCCTTGGCTGATGACAGAAAAGATAGATTTTTTTTTAAAATCAGTCTAAAGTTTCAGACAAAACTGGTTCAGTTGTTTCCGAGAATGAGGCTAGAGAAAAATACATGGTTTTGTCCATGTTAAAAAATTCTGACAACCTATTGTGAGGCAAAAATATATCACCCTGTCATGCTGCAAATCTCCTGTATGGCAAAGCCTAATAATAGCAGGACATTCCAATTTTTAGGGAGTTAAAGTAACCCAATTTTTTTAAAAAACAGTTTCATATGCTTCTGCCTATCTGGGAGAATCAAAGAAGTACTTCAAGAAGGGATGTTCTTAATCCAGTCAAATCATGTTACAAGTCTGATCTAAAAAAAGAAAAGGAGTACTTGTGGCACCTTAGAGACTAACCAATTTATTTGAGCATGAGCTTTCGTGAGCTACAGCTCAAATAAATTGGTTAGTCTCTAAGGTGCCACAAGTACTCCTTTTCTTTTTGCGAATTAAAGTCTGATCTAGTAAGATTCAATCAGATTTCCAAAGCATACAGGTCTTCTGCATTTTCTGTCCCTGATCCAGCAAAATACACACTTAGTTCCATTAGCTTCAACAGGATCATGCACGTATGTTGCTTGATCAGGGTCTATCTGAACCAGCATTTTTGAGATTTAACCATTTTCTACACTCATCCTTCCAAAGAAAGACAATTGCATAACTTCCATTACTTTTGTATGTTTAGGAGTTAAGCTCAATGCAACTCAATGTATCATGCTGAAATCTAAGCCCTTTCCTTTAAAAAAAGAAAAAAAAAAGTTCAGTACTACTTCCCACACTTTTCACAAAACAATGGTTATTTCCATGCTGAATGAAAAGAGAAGGCTTATTTTGGTAGCAAGATGACCAGAAAGTTACACGTTTTTAAAAATTATATTCTTAAAATGTTTCTTAAAGCTTTACTTAGCTTTCTGTGTTGAAATAAAATACATTCCCAAATATGTACAAAACAAACAGTATCAGAAGATAAACCGAATAGTTTTCAAATTACCTCAAAAGGACAAAATTAAAAATTGCTCTGGGTCACACATGCACAGCAATCAGAACACAGAAAAGATAAAATAATTCCATGCCTATAAGTATGTTAAAACTCTTCACTGCAAGGTGTAAAGCAAAGGCTATGTCTACACGACAGAGCCTATGCTGGCAAAGCCCCCTAGTGTAGACACAGTATACACCAACAGAAGTAGTTTGTTCCACCAGTGTTGGAACACCACCTCCCCAAATGATGATAGTTACATTAACAGAAGCATTCTTCTGTTAGCAGAGCTGCATCTACACTGGGGGTTTTGTTAGCATAGCTGTGTCAGTCAGGGTTGTAGTTTTTTCACACCCTTGACCAGACAGCTATACCAATTTAAGTTTTAGGCGTAGACCAAGCCTAAGGGTATGTCTACACTACGAAATTAGGTCGAATTTATAGAAGTCAGTTTTTTAGAAATCGGTTTTATATATTCGAGTGTGTGTGTCCCCACAGAAAATGCTCTAAGTGCATAAAGTGCATTAACTCGGCGGAGTGCTTCCACAGTACGAGGCTAGAGTCGACTTCCGGAGTGTTGCACTTGGGTAGCTATCCCACAGTTCCCGCAGTCTCCGCTGCCCATTGGAATTCTGGGTTGAGATCCCAATGCCTGATGGGGCTAAAACATTGTCGCGGGTGGTTCTGGGTACATATCGTCAGGCCCCCGTTCCCTCCCTCCCTCCGTGAAAACAGCAGCAGACAATCGTTTCGCGCCTTTTTTCCTGAGTTACCTGTGCAGACGCCATACCACGGCAAGCATGGAGCCCACTCAGCTCACTGTCACCGTATGTCTCCTGGGTGCTGGCAGACGCGGTACTGCATTGCTACACAGCAGCAGCAACCCATTGCCTTGTGGCAGCAGACGGTGCAATAGGACTGGTAGCCGTCATCGTCATGTCCGAGGTGCTCCTGGTCGCCTCTGTGAGGTCGATCAGGAGCGCCTGGGCAGACATGGGCGCAGGGACTAAATTTGGAGTGACTTGACCAGGTCATTCTCTTTAGTCCTGCAGTCAGTCCTATTGAACCATCTTATGGTGAGCAGGCAAGTGACATGGATTGCTAGCAGTCCTATTGCATCATCTTCTGCCGGGCAGGCAAGGGATGAGGATGGCTAGCAGTCCTATTGTACCATCTTCTGCCGAGCGGCCATGAGATGTGGATGGCATGCAGTCCTTCTGCACCGTCTGCTGTCAGCCAAAGATGTAAAAGATAGATGGAGTGGATCAAAACAAGAAATAGACCAGATTTGTTTTGTACTCATTTGCAAACCGCCCCCCCCCCCCCGTCTAGGGGACTCATTCCTCTAGGTCACACTGCAGTCACTCACAGAGAAGGTGCAGCGAGGTAAATCTAGCCATGTATCAATCAGAGGCCAGACTAACCTCCTTGTTCTAATAAGAACAATAACTTAGGTGCACCATTTCTTATTGGAACCCTCCTTGAAGTCCCGCCTGAAATACTCCTTGATGTAAAGCCACCCCCTTTGTTGATTTTAACTCCCTGTAAGCCAACCCTGTAAGTCGTGTCGTCAGTCGCCCCTCCCTGCGTCAGAGCAACAGCAAACAATCGTGCATCTGAGTTGAGAGTGCTGTCCAGAGCAGTCACAATGGAGCACTCTGGGATAGCTCCCGGAGGCCAATACCATCGAATTGTGTCCACAGTACCCCAAATTCGACCCGGCAAGGCCAATTTAAGCGCTAATCCACTTGTCAGGGGTGGAGTAAGGAAATCGATTTTAAGAGCCCTTTAAGTCGAAATAAAGGGTTTCATCGTGTGGACGGGTACAGGTTTACATCGATTTAACGCTGCTAAATTCGACCTAAAGTCCTAGTGTAGACCAGGGCTAAGTAATAGAAAAAAAAAGTCTCTTCAGAATTCACAGAACACAAGCAACACTTACATCTGAGATTCTTGTCAACAAGATATGGTCCATGTTCAACAAAAAGCCCAAACATTGATGTTCCTCCTGGTCCACCCTGGAGCCAAAGAAGGACCGGGGCATTCTCTGGCTGCACCTGTTTAAAGAAGAGACAAGAGAAATAGACACCATTACATGAGGGGCTGGTCTACATTACAGCTTAAGTCAATGTAACTTAGTGCTCTCCTGTCAGCATAATTCATCTTCACCAGATGCACCACATTGGTGCAGCTGCACCTATGCAGTGCAGTAGTGTAGACTTGTCCTATGTGAAAAGAAACACACATTATTCGTTACCCTCATTGACAATAATTGGTTTTAGCCTTTTAGAATCATTAAGGGTCTGTCTATGCTGCAGCTGGGAAGATGTGATTCCCCATACATGTAGACAGACTTGCACTAACTCAGCTCATGCTAGCAAATTGAGAATAGAGTAGTGTGGATGTAATAGCACTGGTGGCATCTTTGCCTAGCCACCTGAGCTCAAATCCAAGGTGTTGGGCAAGCATGACTCAGGTGGCTAGTGCAAGCCATCATCAATGCCACAGTGTCCACAATGCTATTTTTAGCAGGCTAGCTACAGCTAAGCTAGCACGAGTCTGTCTACCCGGGCTGGGAATCATACCTCCCAGCTTGCAATACTGACATACCCTGAGTGTCTTACAGATCTCTCAGATGATTTGTCTATAGGGGATGCTTGCCCCCAAAATAGCTACTGCTAGGGAGAGCCAGGCAGCCTCTACCAACAGTCAATGGGCAAGCTTCAGAAATGGTGAACAGGAAGAGGCAGGTTTCAAAGCCTGCCATTCAAGAAGTAAAGAATGATTGGGACTTATCTTGGGAGCAGGTGGAAGAAATGGAGACTTGATAAGTAGCCAGGACATAGTGGGTTGCAGAAAAACATGGAGTGGGGGGGGAGAGAATTGAGACTAGTTATTATCTGTGATTTGCACTGCAATCCTACCTAGTGGCTCTATTCATGGATCAGGGCCCCTATGTACACACACAACAAAAAGTCAGTCCCTGCCTCAAAGGGCTTAAAATCCAAGTGTAAGATAACAGATCAAGACAAGGGGAGCACAAGATAACAATAAGAAAAGAGTAGTCAATGGTATGGCACAGAGGAGCAGGTGATGAGAACTGAAAAATGCTCATTGTTAGTTTCACTTAACTTTTCCTAGCGGATTTCATTTTATTCACACTAGCAGAATATTTTGGCTCACAGTACTGCAGGGAAATGTTTAAGCTATTTTCACCAGGGTTTTAAATTTTTTCCCCCTTTACGCAAAAACTTTCAAAACAGAAGGTATCATAAGGTCCCACTCCCCCTTCTGTGTTTTTGAATGGTTTACAGCAGACCATTGCAATTTAATAGGAATAGGATTTCTGAAAAAGTTTTCTTGATTTCACCAGAACTCCAGCATTAAGAACAAAATTTTCAGAAGTGTCTAAGCCCCATTTTCAAAAGTGACAAACCTAGGAGCCTAAGTGGCACTGACTTCAAAGGTGCCTCTTTGGAAAATGGGACCTAGGGCAAAAAAATATTCAAAAGTGCCTAAATCTACCATTTCTTTATCAAGAAGGCCAGAAGAACCTAGAAACACACTATGAAGTGCCAAATACATTAATCTCTTTTAATAAAGTGTCTTCTACCAACAGAAGAAACATCATTAAAGGACAGCTACTGATGATATTAATGAGTATATATTCAGTTGGACTTCAGTGGCAGCTGTTCACTGAATTCTTCTGGTGCCCCCTACAGGCCATTTTTTTAATTTGCTGAAAGCAAAAAAAAAAGTTTAAGTTTAACTCTAGATGGTTTAAAAAAAAAAAAAACCTACTTAGTACCTTTTTCTTTCACTCTGCAGCACTAATATGCTTCTTTTGTGTAATAGATATAAAGAACCATTAACTGGTTTCTCCAGTTTTAAGTAGCAACCCTCCGTTAGAGACTCCTTCTCAAGTCAATTCTGTATAAATAATGCTATCCAAGTAGGAGGATCGGGAACATGGCAGGTTATTTAACAAGAGTATTGAATGTAGAAACAGTGGGGGTGTCACAACAGCACCCAGGATTAGTGGATTTAAAGCCATTTTACAAGTTAATATTGTTAGAGCACATCCTTCTTAGCAGTTGTCTATCGTTATTCAAAGAGCAAAGTTCTCTTTCCCTAAGATATTCAGAAGTTAACTCTTACTAATAAAGGCTTAAAAAACCATGATGCAATGGGACTTGTCGCCCTGATGGCCTCAACTTTATCTCCATTTAACTTCACTTTTCTGAGATTTTATTATTTGTACTGTTTTCTGAAATCCATCCTGACATCCTGCTGATGACCTACAAGCCATTTTTCTTGTACTATACAGAACTCTCTTTCTGTAAAATATTTTGAGGACTCATTGGTAACTCTTTTCAGAGCTTCTTAAGGCCCCATTTTATAGACATCCAGGCCCAATCCTCAGCAGCTATAAATTGTCTTCATGCCATTGCAGTCAATGGAGCATTTCAAATTTACATCATCTGAGGATTTGGCCCCTGGTTTGTATAAATGGACAGTGCCTCTACAATCAGAAAATTAGTCTGGGAAAAGCTGGTTTCCCTGAAGACTTGGGGCAAAATCTTGGTCCCACTAAAGACCATGTCAAAACTCCAACTGGGTCAGGATTTCACCCAGTGGGTGGGTGTTGATTGTACAACAATAGATGCTGGAACATTCTTTCACAGGAGGTGCAGCCCATTCTATTCCAGAGTCTCTTTGCACCTCCCTCCACATCCTTTTCAAGAATCATATGTCCAAAAAACAAACAAACAAAACAGAAAGCAAAATTTGCCAATTTAAGATTAATTGGCTTGCTTTAGACCAAATACCCCCCATGTTACTAGCTGCTGATCCAAGCATGAACTTTTCAGCTTTTTCCAGCCATATTCTAGGTTACCTCTTTAGGAAAGAGGTTTCTCTTAGTGGTAGTGAGAAGCCTTACAAGACTTGAATGACGGTTTAGTAATTTTGTGACATAACATTCTTTCCACACTTCATATACTATTACTCTTTCACGGTGGGATATTAGGCATTTTAGAGGTGTTGGCATAACTGGCCCATTTAATTGCTTACTAAATACCCAAGGGGTGAGGAAAACTGGCAGGTGTTTAAGTCTCAGTGAGGTCCAACAACAGAACAGGGACTATTGGTTGGCACAGCAAGAAATGAAATTAAGTAAAGGGTGGAGAAAGATAAGAGAAAGGGAAATGCCAAAGGAAGAATAGTTTGCTGAATATTTTGAATTTGGGGATGGGAAGAGAACAGGTTACACCCTGAAAAGCAAAGTTCGTAAATATGTAAGGCAAATCGTTTAGATACCACTTTTCCTAACTTTAGTGAAGTCAACTATTCTGTGAATTTTTTCTTCAGTTCTTCCACATCCCCTGTAGCAGAATGTTTTCCTTGTTTCAACAGGACAATCCTCCAATACCTCACCCTCTTCACAATGCTTTCTTGGGGCCAGGAAAGACCCTAACATACACTACTTGGCAAACCTGAACCTAAGGAGTATAACTCTCTAAGTAAGTTTTATTTACATAAGTTCTTGAGACAGAGACCAGATGTCTCATCAGCCACCTGAAAAAGTCAAAACAGCTAGATATTATTTTGTGAACACCCAGCTATATAGCACAACAAGGGAAGCTACAGCAAAACAGCCAAAATGCACAAGGCCAAACATAGTATGCAAGAGTCAGAGTAGTCAGTTACATCAATGCATGGAGCCAAGTGATTAGACAAATAAATGTAAAGTTTTGCATCTGAAGAAGTGGTTTTTTTTAACACATGAAAGCTTATGCCCAAATAAATCTGTTAGTCTTTAAGGTGCCACCAGACTCCTTGCTGTTTTTGTAGACAAATAAATAGCTATCTAAAATAGAAGACTAAGTAGTTGTAGACACTAACTTGTTTTCAACAGTGACAAAAGTCTGGATAAGCAAACTTTCTGAAGTCAGTCAAATCCATACAATCACTATTAACTATCACAGGTCCATGCTCTGAGATACGGAACTAATCTTGGTGACATCGCCTGGCCATATGTCTCAATGCCACTTCCCCCTTTAGATACGGGCATAATTTAAAAATTAAAACTCCATTATACAAGCTGGTACAGCACATCAGTATCCTCTCAGAGCAAAAAAATAATATAAAGCTGGGCTAGTTGATTTTAGGTTGGGGGGGAGTTTAGTAAATAAACCATATACAACTGTTGGAGATTGCACACGTCATCCATCCTCTCAAGGGATTCATTTTGCTAACAGTTTGGAAAATATCAGCTCTCTAAGGTTCAATACTATATTTCAATACAGCTTCCCCTATATTCTCTAGTAATTTCAGAATATTAAATGAATCCCCCTGCAATCTAACAGTTAATACTGAAGGCCAAGATTAGAAAGTTATTTTCCCCATTTAAAAAAAAAAAAAAAAAAAAGGTCATCCAAGATTTATTTTTAAGAGAACAAAGTTACAATGACAAGCTTTCTATCCTATACATGATGAAATGGGCATAATTAGAGCTTGGAATAATTCTCAGCTAAGGAACAGATTGACAAAAGTCCAATCTATACAGGAGACATAAGAAGGAAGAGGCAGAAGGTCACAAACAAGAAGGCTAGTTAGGACAAGGAAGAGACTAGCACAGTGTGGGTAAAGATACAAAAAATTAATTAGCAATAACAAAAGTGATAACCATTTCAATCTGTTGCCTGTTTCTATAAAGTTGCTTTAATTACGAAACCCCCTCTAGACGCAGCTTCCCTACATTACAGCAAGTTTGCACAAGTTTGATAGATACCCCCCACACACACACACACACACACACACACACACACAGAGAGAGAGAGAGAGAGAGAGAGAGAGATCTGGGATCAATTTTGGACTTCAAGTCAGTCTACAGCCATTTCAAGCCAACCTGCAGCCAACTAGAATGCTGTGGCTGGGGAAAAGAAGGAGGTAAAGTACAAGCAATCATTTCAAGAGGAATTTATTGTGTTGTCTGGCTACCATTAAATAAATGTTCACCCTTATTAAATAGAAGTTCATGTTTGGCTTGTGTTATGCCTAGCTTTCAAGGTAAAGTACTGCTATTCTGTAATGTCAGCTTTCTGTTGTAAATACACTAAGCAATGCCATAAGTATGGGGGAGAGGGCTGTTTTGTTGTTTAAATGGCACAGGAGTATTTCCATCTCAGTAGTACGTTTACCTCAGCAGGGAAGAACCAGAAGAAGAGATTGCTGTTGTGAGTCTTGTTCACTGTGAGATAGCCAGAGTAACTCTTCACATTTACTCCTTGGAGAGGCCCAACCAAACTTAACTGCCTTCCTAGAGAGACCAAAAAGATTCAAACAAGCATTAATAAAGAGAAGGGTATTCAGGTTAACATGTCTGTCATTACAAGGAATAAACCCAAGGACATACAGATCCCTTACTGACGAGAGAAGAACAGCCCACTATCCACTCCCCTCCCATAGCAAATACCACCCCTCAAGAAGCCATACTTCCTGGAGCCTACCCTTTCTCCACGGGATCTGGAATGGGAATTCATCACTCTGAAGACCTCAATTGTGAATGGGAGGCAACATCCAAGAGCACTTCTGGTTCTCAAAATTTCCACAGCCTGAATACAGAAATGCCTCCCTTTCCCTCAGCATTAAGGATATTAGCGGCATTCTAAGATGCAAAGTTCCAAACTGAAACTTTCCAAAGGCTGGGATGCTTCAGATTCTGTGTGCCAGGTCTAGAGATAAGCCTGAATTTAGAATTTACATATATCTCAATTCTACATTTACCACACACACACACACACACACACACACAATCAGGGGAAGAGGAAGAACACTGATCCCCTTACTAAAAATCAACGAGTAAAACAGATACAAGAAAAGCAATGGAGTTTCTCTCATCAATCAGGCCCTCTCTCGGATGCAACTTTTCTTGTATGAGATGCAACATCTGAACCAGCTTAGTCACCTCCTATATCCATGTCGTTTGTCACGTTTGTACCAATCTAAGTGAACAATTTTAGAGGTGTTAAAATGAGATTGCACATTAACTAGTGAGATTTTACTCATCAAAATTCTTATTCTTCTATCTCCGTACTTCTCAAGGCACTTCCACAGCAGAGGGCTATAGTTAGGCCCCAAGTTTCTAATACCTCATTACTTTTAAAAGACTATTTTACATTATGTTTAGTAGTATTTTATGTAGCATCACAGCTAACTAAATCTGCACTTGCCAAGCGAATAGTTCATTATGCTGCACCATCTCCTTATTGTTCAATGTCTACAGGGGGATAAAAGCCCCGCAGGTCAGCTGACTTGGGCTCGGGCTGCCGGGCTAAAATTTGCTGTGTAGAAATTCAGGTTCAGGCTGTATCCTGAGCTCTGGGACCCTCCATCCTCAGAGATTTCAGGCGCCAGCCCAAGCCCAAACATCTACGCAGCAATTTTTTAGCCCCGGAACCCAAGTCAGCTGACCTGGGCCAGCCACAGGTCTATTTGTCTCTGTGTAGACATACCCTATAGCTGCCAAGCTTCAGTAATCGACAGCTGTTCCCAGTCATTAGGTGCAAGTTAGTAAGGTTCTACAGAAAGTTTAGAAAGAGGTAGGTTTTCTAGGCAGGTAGTTTGTAAACTTCTTCTTACCTTCCTCAGTTCTCCCACTTTCAATATAAGGGGTAAGGAAGAGCGGGTGCCCTGGGTCTCCTTTTGATGGTGTGGAACACTTGATCCTTCTAAACATGCTGCGAAAGGCACTCCATTGTTTATGAGCACGACCTAGCTCGAAGGTCACACTCAGGCTCAGCAAAGTCAGCAGAACAGTCGCCTTCCACATTTTGTCATTTAATCCCTCTAGAAAATGAAGCATACCACAAGTCAGATACAAAAAGGAACTTGCTGCTGCAATCACTGTGTTTTGCTTAATGGTTTCTCATGTCATAGTTTTATCGCCATCTTAACACGCTATTAGGAATCCTGTAGTCACCCATTATCTAACACAGAGCAAAGCACTTTCACTTCTTTAAGTTGTTCTCACTTCCACAGCAATAAAGCAGAAGTGTAGACTTGCTGCTGTCTTACAAGCACAAAGCAGACAACTTGCACTACTGAGGGGGACCTGGAAAGTTTCACAAATATTCTTAAGAGGCAAGATCCCACCTCAGTAATATTATTCTTAAACCAGAGAGCGGCCCAAACTACAGAGTACAAGTCTTGCTCTTTAGTATCTTGAACTTTGGAGTGGTTTCCCTCTGGGATATTGGCTCAGGCCCACACCCACATCAGAGTTAAAAAAGTGATTTTTGCATTTTAAAAAACAACCTACATACAAGTCCTATGTGCAGCATTCAATATTGTTTCTCCTTCAATGGTTGTAAGGAACAAAACACCAACACAGAAAGCAGACAATAAAAGTCAAGCCCAGTTGCCCAGTCTGGGAGAGGGCCTGTGTGAGAAGCAGGGGCCGCTTGAAAGCCTCTCCCTGGGGAAGAGCTGTTACTTTCCTCATGGCAGAGCCCAGGGAAATAGCTGAAGAGAGGCTGGGCCAAGGACTAAATCCCTATGACCAAAGAGGAAAAAAAGAGCTGCATGACCTCTCTGAGGGTCCAATAAAACAGAGTGAGCCCAAACAGGGCTGGGGCAAGAAAATGGTAAGCAAGCCACGGACAGCCTGGCGATAGTGTGAACCCTTGTAGCTGAGCAGTGAACCAGCTGCCTGGAACTCTCTCATTAAGGGATGGGCCCCAGGACTTAGGAGAAAGCAGGGTTTCTCAAGCCTATGTAAAGGGTGGAGGCCATTTTGAATGGTATTTGAAGACCCAGAAGGAAGATCTTATATGTTACTAAGATTTGCGGCATGCTGTTATATACAAAGGGGAAACCAAGGCAGTGGTACATCTAAAAAGATTAAGCAGAGGCAGCAACTCTCTTACAAGCATGTAGTGTACCTCAGGAGCCCAATTACAACAGGTTACAGCCCCCCCCCCCACACACACACACAGAGTATCCCTTGGAATTAAAAGAGACATTACATAAGAAACAAAACATAAGGAAGTGCAAACATTTCAGCCCTCTGTCTCAGTTTTATTGAAAAGTTAATATACATGTAAAGATATACATATTTACACAAGCTGTTACATTTAGGGCCCCTTCCACATTGGGGCTGGAGCCATGTTAGAAGCAGCAGTTTAAAATCGCAAGAGATACTGCTTCCTTACACAGGCCCTCTGTAAATACAGACAAGGCTTAAGAGACCAAAGTAAATCAATGATCATTCCAGTTGTGTTCAGAGATCATGCAGCAACAGAACTGCTCTCTAATGCAAAAGAAGTTTACCCTAGCTCTAAATTGATTTTCTTGTATTGAAGATTTATGACAAATGAACCTTTACTGTCACGCACATCTCTGCTAAGAACAGAATGACCTCAGAATGTTTCCTCTTACCCTTCTTTCCAGTTTTAGCCCTGGAGAAAATCATTGCAGAAGAAAACTGATGCTTTCGCTTGGATTTTTGTAGCTGCTTCAATTCAAGTTTTTCTTCACTATTTTAAGTCATTCATTTAAAGACCGTAATATATTTAAGTACATGTACTTCAATGTTCTTGTGACCTTCCTGCAAGGCAGACACTAATAAAAAGGCCCCACTAATCGTAACATACAGGAAGTCCTCAGAATTTAAGAACATTTAAGCATGCTTCAAATTTCCCCCCCAATGTGAAAAAAGTTCATGGATCCTACTGAAAATCCATTATACAAGGACAAAAGTCAGCAGTATATCTTACAATTGGTTTCACATTAACTGCACTCCACTCTACGGAAAAGAAGCATTTAAAAATGCCTGTGATCGAGAAAGCTTCCAGCGTGCATCAAGCTCTCAGGACGCCAAGTCTACTTTTGAAGTGCCAAAGGGTACCAGGTCCTCCTACCCAAGCTACTTCCAGTGGTTGCGGTGCTTTTGCTGACCCCCTGTGATAATGCAGCTCTGTTTTTGAAAGAGAATGCCAGATAGACATTTTACATGTGAGGGGATTTAGTCGTCAAGCTAACGCTAACTGGACACTGTCTGTGTTGAGCCCTTCCAGGCTCCTTTTGATCAGTGCCCAGTTATACAACTGCACTTACTCATGCAAACAGTGCCATAAAAGGGCCCCCTGGGGTTTCTCACCCAGGTGGGGAATCTGACTACACCCAGTGTAAATAACTGGGTGTCTTCAGCCCAGGCCCCAGCTCCTTGCAACTTGTAAGGGCCCCTGGCCCTTTGCAGGCCTTCATAAATCTCTCTAGCTTACCCTGGGAGTTCTCTGCACTCTCTGTAGGATTGGAGTGAAGGGCTCCCAACTCTGGGCTCCAGGTGTCTCCCCTGAAAGGCACTTCTGCTCCTTTCCCCCCAGCTGACTGGAGTTTCTTCCCTTTTAAAGGCCTTCTCCTCCCACACATGACTGACAGGTCTGGAACTAGCCCTGCACCCAGGGCATCTTGGCATCCACCTCACCAGTGTGAGGTCTATACACCCTATCAGTCCCATTTAGCAAGCCACTGCTAGTCTATTGTAGGGTTGCCACCTGTCCAGGTTTTACCCAGACGGGTCTGTTTTTTGGCTTCTGTGTTTAGGTTGCCTTTTAGGGTTGCCGGGTGTCTGGTTTTGGGGACCTGGCAACCCTAAATGGCACCCAAAGCAAAAAGCCCAGTTACCACAGGGCATGGGGAGATGCCAGGTCATTAACCCATGCCAGCCCCTGCTCAGACAGGGCTACCTCCTACTTGCAAGGTGGCCCGGGGGGAGAGAGACAAGGCCTTGGGGGAAGCGGTGGAGCAGGGGCAGGGCTGAGGAAGAGGCAGGACAGGGTGTGGGGCTTCGAGAATCCAGTTACCAGTAATTAGAAAGGAGGTAACCCTAGTCTATTGGGCTACTACAAAAAGCAATATACGAGGACTTTGCCATCTCCATACGAGACCTTTGCCATTATCTTTTAACTATTTGCATGCGTGTGGTGTGGATTTATATCAACAACCAGCAAGCTGTTTTAGACAGAGGAGTCTAAGTAAGTGCTACCTTGGGACAACAGAATACATGAGACAAGTAGTTTCTAGGATCCAAATCGGCTACTTTAAACATCACTGTAGGAAGCTAGTAATGTCAAAAATAAAGATGAGATAACAGCTCACATTGATGTTTAAGTAGCTAACCTAATTCTAGCTCTTTATAAACTGATGTTCTTTTCAAATGTGTTTAAGAAAATTGAAGTGTTCAGTAAAAAGATTAGCTTTTCAGTGACAAATCCATCTGGAAGTACGTTCAGCTACTTTGATGGAACAAATTTATCATAGGCCAAATGCTTCAAAGCAGAGCAATTCACTGCAAGTATAATCCCGTCTCAAAGCTATCTTAACCAGACAAAGAAAGATCACCCCAATGTAATGGTGATCCTTTTGTGGCATATAACAGATGGAGGGGCTCTTGGAGCCGCTTATCCCTGTACACACACGCACCCCCATGCTGCAGGTGTAGCAGGAAGAAGGGGTGTTATTGCAGGAGAGGGTCAAGATGTCCTTCCACCATGATCCGCTGCTGCATCTTCAGCCCCTTGAGACAGTTGCTGCCAAAGTACAGTAAGTTAGAGCATCCCTGTACAGAACAGCAGGATTAAGGAGGGTGCAAAACTGAGCTTTAAACCAGATTTGCACATGCGTGCACACACACACACCCTCCATTACCAGTGCACTGTGCAGTTGAGTTATGCCCCTGGGTCTGCCCATTTATGTGGAAATTAAGTGTCTCTTTAGAAAGAACACAATGGTAATACATGGTTTTAATGTGTCCAGCATATCTTATTGGTAATGCCCAGTTCCTGTTTCACTTTGTATTTGTAGTCCTTGTTCCCATATAGCTGCTAAAATACAGCCATTCTTCTTGATAATTATTAAGTGGCTTATTCTGGATTGATTGTGATCACAGTGCTTAATAGAAACAAAACTAAGTGCTTCTTGAGCCTCTCAGTTCAGCAACGTAGCACATGATGCAAGCGGTACAAGAAGCAGTTAGGTAGATGGTTCCTTACACTTTTTCACTTCTTAGCAATGTGCAAGAACATCCCAGTTACGTGATTCAGTAGCAGCAAGACTATACTGTAAGACTTAGAATGTGAGGCAAATTAAAAAGATGGAACTTAAAGTAACGTATTGAACTATACGCTTTCATCATAATGTGAAAAAAACCACTACTTGCACCTACATAAAGTCAGCCAACCATTTAGTGAATACACTGCCTAGCATTACGAGTTATTTCCTTTTATGGATTTAACGAGGAAGACAATGTTATCCAGCAAGCCCAGTCTTGGGGAATGGAAACTAGTGAAAAGGCAACCTGGGTGACCATGCAGGATGACATTTCACTCTTCAAACCCTGCTGATTCAACTTCATATGGTGCAATACAGCCAAGCCAGTGTATTCCATGGACAGCTAACCCTAAATTCGGCAGTACCCTTGGAGCAGCACACTGGAAAGTGTGGTAGCATTATTTAATTTTTTTAATTAAAAAAAAAAGTCAGTACAGTAGCCCATGCTACTCCTTTGGAGGTTCGAGGGGCTAGGGAAGAGAGATGGGACTTTCAAGGCATCTGGGGAGGGAGTCTAGGAAGCTCTTTGGGCAGAGGCTGTCTTTTTGTTCTGTGCTTGTACAGTACTAAGCACGAGGTCCACGACTGGGGTTCCAAGGCATATTTCATTCTTTTTTTTTTTTTTTTTTTTAAAAAAACCCTCTACTTTGAAATTTAAATGAAACTGCCACACATTTTCTAGTCTACTGCAAAAGGGTGCTGCAGAACCCAAGGAGCTTACTACATTACTTCACGGCTGCCCCCCTCAGTGGAAACAATTAACAATGTTGGCATCTTTAGGGGAACTAGGACAACATACATCAATATTATAGCTCAGGGCTGGGCAAACTACAGTCCAAGGGCTGCTTCCAGCCTGTCTGACATTTTTATCTGGCCCTCGAGCTCCCGCTCCACCCACCTGGTGCTCCCCAGCCCCCGACTCACAATTCCCTCGATGAGCACCATCTGCCGGCACACGGCGCCACACTATGCAGGCGCGACTTCACTGCGCTGTTTCTGGGATCGGAACCCCACCCCTACACAGCAGCCCGCCCAATCCCCTCCTGGTCTTCTATGGCCCCACCCTCGAAACCACCCAGGGGCTGCACCCGTCCCAGCTAGGGTGCCTCAGCCTGTGGCGGTGCCTGGTACGGCTGCCTTGGTGTCACTGCCGGCAGGGCACCTAGGAGTCCCCAGTACCTCCCCCTGTAGAGCCCCCCCATAAGCCCCTCCTCAGTAACATCCCTTATAGAGCCCCCCCCCCATACTACACCCCATAAAGTCCCCCTTCCCCATCAGGCATTCATGACCTGCCATACAATTTCCATACCCAGATGCAGCCCTCAGGTTTGCCCACCCCTGTTATAACTATTGTTTCAGGCTGTTTGAAGACTCAGACATCTTTTCTACACTGGGAAAATGAGGTTTGTCTACCAAACATAACAGCTAATAAGTTACTATACTACTACCACCTGAGTATACTTGATGTTACGTAGCGTTTTCAAAATGTTAATTAATACAATAGCCAACACATTTTCTAAACATGGAGGACAGGAGTAGAATTCAAAATTATCTTGATGATTTCTGTTATCAAGAAGATGAAATTTAATCAAGACAAGTGCAAAGTACTGAACTACTACACTTAGGAAGGAAAAAAATCAAATACACAAATACAAAATCTGAAATTGCAGACTAGGCAGCTGTACTGCAAAAATAAAATAAAATAAAAAAAAATCTGGTGGGCTATAGAAACCACTAATTGAATGAGACAACAGTGTGATGCTGTTGCAAAAAAGGCAAACGTCACTCTGAGATGTATTAACAAGAGTGTCATATTTTTCCACTCTATTCAGCACTGGTGAGGCTCAGCTGGAGTACTGTGTCCAGTTTTGGGCATCATACTTTAAGAAAGATGTGAACAAATTGGAGAAAGTTCAGAGGACGGTAACAAAAATGATAAGAAGTTTAGAAAACAAGACCTATGAGAAAAGATTAAAAGAACTGGAATATGTAGTCTAGAGAAGAAAAGGCTCAGGGCAAGGCAAGGGGGAAAACAAAACATTTTTTAAAATCAGATTTTTTATTAAAACTGAAATTTTTCATTTAAATTAAGTACACTTCAAAAAAACCTATTTAAAATTAAATTTGAAATTGACAGTTTATGTTGAGGTCTAAGTGTCTTTTAATCTATTAACAACATTTTAATTAAGTACAAAAATATTAATCAGTATGTTTGCTGCCAAGTTTTAAAGAAGGGCAAATCACTGAACTGGTGGCAATCACTGGCTTAGCACCTGGAAGTAGAATTCGTTCAGGTGCTAAACCAGCTTTTGACAGCAGTAGCCTCTTCTGCAGGTACAGAAAACATTTTCTTCATTTCAGTTTATTCAACTAACTCAGTTCAGTGACTAGTTCATTCAAAGTTAAGAAACAACTGGAAGTTGAAAAGCAGGAAAGCTTGTTTTCCTCTTCTTATCTATAATAAAAAACTAAGAAAGATGGACACATTGACCAGAAACAATCAGTTCAATTCACTAAACTACAGATCATACTTTCCTTATTTTAATAAACCAGTTTTAAAAGAAAAACATGTTTTGATAAGAAAAAAAGTTTATGTATGCAGCATATTTAAGGTACTTTTATTAATAAATATTTGAATTCTGTTTGTGCATTTTTGACTGACTTTGAATTTCCATCCAAATAAAGTTTACAAATTACAAGTTAAACAATCAAAGAAATTCATCATGCACCATTTTCTAACATAATAAATGTAAAAAGAATCTGAATAAATGTATATTAAACTACATAATTCCTTAAATAATTGTGTATAATAGTGTATCCTCCTGGTTTGCACAAGAAGCCACAAATTTAGAAAAATGAAGTCATGTCGTCGCAATGGGAAATGGAGTGAATGAAGATGGAGGACAAAGACAACAGGGTTTAGGAAAAACAGGAGAAAAAGAGTTAGCATCCTCCATCTGGCAGGATGGAGGTGCTGCTTCCAGAAAAGTCATGTCAGAAATCAGCAGGAAGGTCAGTTTTCCCATGATCAGTGTCCGTTTTCGCACCTTGGGATAAAAAAGTGACAAGTAAATTTTGTACTTTATAATTTAATTGAACTAAAAAGGTTTTCCTTTTGGCTCTAAATATACTTCCCAAGTAAGGACCAAGATTTTGCCACTTTTACAATGCATAGTACTGCTGCTGCATTACTACATGTGCAGTCCCGCTGACTGACTGCAAGGAGCTGTTTGCAGAGCAAGGTGCTACTCACTATGACCGAGTAGCAGAATCTGACCATAGGAATTTTAACACTTTTCCCCCCAGCAGTGGATCTATGGAATCAACCTCCCCACCTACCACTCCTACCCCACAAACTACATCTAGGATTTTAAGTAGTGCAGAAGAGTCAATTCTATAGTTATTTTCTGCCTCTTCCCCCCACCCACCTTATTTCTGTATGAATATGCTGCAATGCCAGCCCAACTGTACCTACAGAGGCAGGCAGATTTATGAGGAAAGGAAAGCTAATCCATTATTCCTCCCTTCACTCTGATTTGACATTACTCTCAGCTCAATAAGGCTTTTTTGGAAAATCATCCTCATCCCCCAATATTTTCAACCTAAGTGCTCCTTCTTAACTACAGAAGTGGTCTCTGCAAAACAGGGTTGAGATGCTTGCACTGCTGCTATTCATGTTCTCGGAATAAAGAGGACTTCAGTTTCTAAATCTCAGCAATGGTGTCGCTAGGTCAGCATTTTAGGAGGATCAATTGAGTTTCGGAAGTGCCTTTCAGTTCCTTTGCTGTGGATATTCAATGAAGTGCAGGTGCCTTCCTTGAAATGCTATTGCTGCTTTTGAGCCCTTGCTGGAAAGTAAACCACAATATAGGAAACTCATGCAGTTGCCCTACATAGGCCTTTTTTCTTCTTGATGACAGAAGTTCTACACCATTAAGTCTGAAGCTAAGAATGACACACATTAAGTGCTGCAAGGGTGCATGGTGCTCTGTCATGAATAGGAGAACTATACCAAACAAGTAACAGAGTCCATATTCCACTTCTTAAAAGCACAAGGTGGTTCTACTTATTACTGTATATAGACAGAGAATGGCAAGTTCATTATCAACAGAGTGGAATAGGTGGATCTTTATAAATTCTGTGAGGAAGTTCCAGTTGTACAGCATAAATGTCAAAGGAGTCTCACAAGTCAGAAGTGGGCAGAGAGAGGGGTCAGGAGAGAAATCTAAGGTGTAGTGATTTGAACAGGATACAGTAGAGGAATGTAGATATATAGCAGGTGGCATTAAAGAGGAGTGTCTTGAAAGCAAGTGGCATAGAACTGGGGAGATTGATTCATTTTTCTGAGCTGGACAATGTCTCAAATTAGAGCTACCACTAAGTCAGTCTAGCATTTTTCATTAACACTAAAATCATACTTCAGTGAATAACTGAAAGCAACTGCAGAATTCTTGCAAGAAATTGATTTAGAGATCTTGAGATTTTATACTACCTTCCCAGCCACAATCTGGATAAAACAGCCTTTGGTTTTATCATGTAAATGGATGTTCATTATTTAACCTTCTAGTGAAAAATCTGCTCAGAATGGATACTTCTGAATGAAAAAAATGGAGAAACATGTTCCACTGGAATCAATTTATAACCACTGCTTTAATGCTGTTCTGTTCATTTACAGGCAGAGTTCTAAATTATAGAGTTCAGCTTATAAAACTGAACTGGAATATAATATAACCCACAACTTTGCTTTAAAGTGCTATAAAACTCCAATCTCCAAGTTACTTCTCAGAGGCGATAAAGAATTCAAACTCCCGTCATGCATGTTCACTGGGGCAAACACACTATTCATCATTTAAGGGAAGGATGGTTTTGTGGCACGTGACTAGGAGGCGGCAGCAGTATGGGCTCTAGTCAAAGCTGCATCACATACTTTCTGGATAACCATAAGTAATTCATTTACCCCATAGTACTCTTTCCTAATCTGTAAAGATAAACTACCTACCTCGTGTTAAAGCTGATTGTTTAGTTCACCAATGACACCCATTGCAAATAATCCAGATTTTAACCAAAATCACAAACCAGAGATCTTCAAAGATTGGGAGACCCATGGAATACACACAGTTGGCCAGCTACTGAGTAAAGAAACTTTTCTAACTTATTTAGAGATCAAAACTAACTTGAACTGGCCCACTCTCCCATAGTACCAGTACTTTCAAATCAGGCACTGTTTCTCTCAACTTTCTAGAAACCTCTTTTGTACAGAAAGCTAACATCAGAAGAAGTGATAGCATCTGGACAATTAGGAAACAAAACTCATTTATATCAATCTTTGCAGACAGCTTTCCTCCCCCCCTCCCAGCCCCCCAAAAAATGTCCCTATATCATACACTGGGAAAAGGATGCAGATACAAAAATTACACTATAAGAATGGGGATTGATCTGGAAAAGAGGACCAGCAACCTCAGTCTGTAGTACAATAAAAGAAAAATTCTTTAAGATACCAGTTCAATGGTACCTCACACCAGACAGGTTAAAAAAATAGAGAGATATTGAATGTGGAAAAATGTTTAAGAAATTGTGGTGAAAGAAGATTTTATGCATATATAGTGGACATGTCCAGCCACAACAGAATATTGGGAAGCAATCCGTAAGCAAAAGCATAAATTGTTGGATATTTATTACCAAATGACCCTTTGATAATCCTCCTGGGGCTTCCTAGTGAAAATGATCATGCAAAAGAAAATGAATTAATCTCTCATCTGCTAGTAGCTGCTTGGCTATTGGTTCCAAAAAAAAAAAAAAAAAAGTTGTAGTTACAGAAAAATTAAGACATCAATTACGTACCAGCAAAACAGAGGACAGATAGATGCTTAGACATTTGGTTACCTTTCATTCAGTACTCAGAAAAAGTACGTACATCTGCCAAACAAAAACAAAAAACCCACCAGCATGCCTGTCCAATTTTTTTTCTTAATATTAAGTTCTGACAGCCATATCTGGCCTGTTAAGTATGTGTGTATAGAGATTTCACTTAACAAAGGTGTTGTAATAATGCTCATTCTGTAATATCATAATACCCTGTTAAATACAAAGACCTGATGACTGTATTTCTGTGTAATGTCTCTTTAAACAAAAGAGAACTGTTGTAATGAGAGTTTTGTTTCTGATATTTACATGACAAGGATTTGTAAACTTGTTAAAACTTCCTATATAAATAGTTAAAGAAAAGCTGAATGTTTGGAGTGCATTGAGACTATTTGATGGAAGTCCTTACTATTTACCCCAGGATTATGTAATACACTAAAGCAGTTATAGTAAGAAACCAAATATGAACAATGCATGTTTTCAATAAATACTAAAAGCAAAAAAAAAAAAAAGTTTAAAGAACTGGAGTGTCATTTAATTTGAAAGCCTTTCACTTTGAGATTGAGTGTACTAAATATACACATCATGTTGTTTTTTTACTTCTAGGCAGGCTAGGAAAGTGTTACTACACTACCACTAATACAAGCAGACAGCCAAAATGCCATGTTTCAATGTATGCATGATAACTTGAGCATCAAGCATGATCTATCTAATTCTTAAACAAGACTCAAACGGTTTCTCTATTGTACATCATTGACCTTTGGAGCCCAAAGTTTAAAAAAACCTGGATTTGGTTATAAATTAAGTAAATGTGATGGACACAAATGTTACTCTAGATTAATTGCAATGGAAAAGGGTGAATATATTATAAAGTCCTCTACTGCAAAACATTCCTAGACATAGTCCTTTGCTCTGTGAAACAGCTTTAACATGATAGTCCAAGTGCATCTCAATTGCAGTGAAGCTAAATTTGCAAAGTAGAATTATTTTAAACCATTACAAGTTAACAAAGGAATCTGTTTCTGTACAATACTTCAGAATGGTACAGCATTCCCATTTTGTTTGGCAAAGACTCATGACCCCTTTAGCAAGTAGTGAAATAAATCGCTCTTAGTAGCAAATATCAAAACACACATGGAGCCAAAAAATGTTGTTGAATAAGTTACTCAGTCACAGCAGCCAAAAATTCGTGAATAGACAGTATCACACCACAGAGATTATCATCTTCAGCTGCATTATCCATAAAAATCATTAAAAAGAATGAGTGATATATTTCAACATTTCCTGGTTAGTCCTGGGTTAAGTGCACAGCATATAAATAGCTCATCCAAAACGACAATGAAGGATATTAAAAATAAGTTCTTACCTGTTAAAATGATTACCCCAATTCTTGCTTTACAAGCACCAACAAGTAGGAATTTATTCACAGTACCCTCAACAACCGGTGGAGCTACTTGTTAATCACAGCCTTCAAAAATTTTCTTCATAGTACAGCAATAATTGCAAGGAAACTGGTTAAGCAATAACCAGATAAGCTGCTGGCACAGTTCCACAGAGAATGCTTACGCCCACAGAACAGCAATAACTCCGATGGAATCGGCTTCAGCCGCTGGCAGGCCTGCAATCCAGTAGGTTCATAAGCTTCTCAGATGCTCTCTGTCTCAAGGAGGAAGACCTTCTAGATCAGATGCTTCTCTAAACTCCTGAAAAGGAAAAAGTTTATCAACCACACATTTGTTTATTTTTTTCTTTAAAATAGCTAGATAGATTCTTCTTCGGATAGTTTTAAATGACCTTTTTACATCAAATTCTGGATTCTTCTCCTTAAGAAACATTTGGCTGCAACATTGGTACAGTAATAAAACATCACGACAGAGGAATGGCAGTGCCACATCAGCCAGGAATGTTGGCATAATGCTTCATGTCACCGTATCTTTGTGGAAAGATTAGGTCACTGGCCACTTGTCTCAGCAGATATAGGACTTCATAATGATGCTTTGATCAGAATTGGCTACATTCACATTCATCTCTAAATGTTGTGTATTTGACAGGGGTCCTGACAATTACTCTTAGTGGAGTGCATAATACTGAGGCCCAATAGCGAATCTATACATAAGTTTGCAATAAGGTTCATTATAGGTTTTATATTTAGGTACACATCCCTATAACTTTGACTAGATACAATTGGTTTGGCCTCAACGTTACATTTACTCTGAAGGCTAAATATGCAGGACGTTTTGGGGTTTTTTTTTAAATGGAAAAACGTTAAGAAATTCATACACTTTTTAAAATTAAGATCATTAATAAAATGTTTATCACAATTTCTTTCTGTCCCTCTGGCACCAAAATGGCTTATTATCCATTCAAGCTTTCCACACAGTTCAATTTCCTTGAACTCATGCAAAGGTCACAGATATATGAAGGAGAGAGGTTATGACTAGTGTTGGGAAAAAAATTTCAGCCAAAACTTTTTCGCTGAAAAATGCATTCAGGTTGATTGAAACATTTCACAAATTCATGTCAATTTTGATTAATTATTTCGAAGAAAAGGGGAAAAAGTGTAGGAAATGTCTAACTGGGGATTCATTTTAACTGAACCATTTTTTTCGGGCTATATTCACAACACCAAGGAGGAGGTGATAATAGTGGTGCTCCCCACCCCCACACTGTAGTTAGGGAACTCAGTAACCTGGGATGTTGGAGACCCAGATTTGAAATCCACTCTGGAGTGAGGACTGGAATCCAGGTTCTCTCTCTTCCCATCCCAGGCGAGTGTCCTTATCACTTGGCTATAGAGTGATAAGGGGTGGGTCTTTCTCAGGCTCTCCTGTTGAAGTTCATTGTGGGTAGGGAAGTGTGTGTGAAAGAGAATGTCTTTATAGCCTGGTAGTTAGGGGACCCACTGCGGGGACACCCAGGTTCCAGTCCCTGGTCCGATAAATATTTACACAAGTGGAACAACTTCAACAGGAAAGACCAAGAGCCATTGCCTATAGACCAAGAGCCATATGGCCTCACCGGAAAGAGGAGAAACCTGGATCCAAACTCTTGCTCCTGGGCAGGGATTCACACCGGATTCTCCCACATCCCAGATGGCACTCCTACCTTGGTTTTGTGCATGCCAGAGGTGCTTAAGCCTTTTGTGAATAGAGCATTGTGCTTTTATCCTAAAAAACAGTTTTAAATGGCCAAAAATCAAAAAGAAACATTTCATTTGTCAAGCAAAATGTTTTGTTTAACCTGAAACAAATTTTCTTCTAACTTTTCAATTAGCTGAAAATTAAAAAAAAAAACAAAAAAAAAAAACACCCCACATTCAGTTCAGGTCAACTTGAAACAGAAACCTTTTGGAAATGCTATCAAATCAGTCAGTTATCTGCACAGCTCTAGTTATGACTAAGGTATTAGGCATTCTGATGCATCTAACACTAATGTTAGAGAGAATATAGGAGTGGTTTGCCCTCTGGTGGTTGGTCAGTAGTCCTGATTCGCTGTTTATAATTACTCCTTCACGGCTGTGAAATAACCTTGTTTTCCTTCCTGTAAATCTCTTTCCTGCCCCACAAACATCATTCCACTTGTTTACTAATTAGTTGCTTCATTTAAGTCACTCAGAGTTTTGGAGGAATGTAGTAAACTTCGGCTCCAGCTACACACAAATTGCATTGATTTCTAAATGGTTTTAGGTAAAATCAGAGGGGTCTGTAGAGCCCAAATTGGAGCACTCAAGTTGTCAGCAACCCATTAGATGGGGAAGGTTTCCTCTGGTGGGCACAGACGAGGCTCCCACATTGTAAGCAGGTGGTAGTGATTCATTCCAGACCTGTCAGGTAACTCCAAAAAGTGTCACAGTTGGAGACTCAGAAAAACATCTGATTGTTTGGAATAGTCTTCACATTTTGAGGCTGCCTCCCCACAGTGCTCTCTTCTGTGAGCTTCTGGCATAATCGCTCTCTTCCCTCAACCACATCTCTCCTACTGCAGTCTTCTGTAATAGCTGAAGTCAAAATATCATCACAAGGCTCAGAAAAGTCTGGCAACTTCTCTACTGGACCTCCAGTGTTGGTCAAGACACCCTAGACTAACAGGGGCTGGAATCCTTAATAAGGTCTTTTAAAAGCTATCAGTATCTCTACATGTTCAAGGCATTGGTGCATACTGATCTTTACAACGTCCTTTTGATGTGGGAAGTAGAGTTCCTCCCCCGCTCTGAACAGTGTATACAGAGAGTGTATATAGTCTATACTAAAAACCAAACTCCAGGAGGGGCATTGTAAGGAACAGGCATCAGAATATAAACCTCAGCCTAAATTTTCCTCCCCACTTTAACTGTTTGAAGTGCTTTCTGAACAACTATCCTCTCTCCCCATAAAGACAAGCTGATCCTTTTTTAGCCTGGTCAGAGCTAACAAGAACCACAGATCAGCATGAGTAGTAACTTATTCTGCATCTTCATGCAGGGTTTAGGCTCAATCTTGGAGTAGCTGACTAGAGGAGCCCTGCATTCCTATGCAGAATTCTAGGAACTCTCAGCCTATTGTGACAAATATATGGTGACGTGTATGTCCCTGAACACAAAGGATGTCTATTTCAGGGTCTGTCCTGATGCCCGGACAGCTCTGTAAGAAGTAGCATTTTGTCCCCAACTGAGATGCTGAAATTAACAGGAGACTGCCAAGAGCCTGTGTACCTCAGCAACCACCTAACATCAGGCCAGCCATGTCAGGCCACCCTTCCTCTGCTACTCAAAGAGTAATGGGTCCAGCTGCACTGGAGAAAAAAAGCCCTCAGAAATCTGTGTGTTTAAGTAAGGATTATTGATTCTATCTCACTCTGTAAAAGATAAAGTGACTTGCCCAAGGTCACACAGGGTAGCTGGGCAGAGTCAGGAACAGACCTCCTTTAGCTTGGCTACACGAGTTTAGTCACAAGGTCATCCTTTCACCTATGGCACCATAAGGCTATGTCTACAGTACACACCACCTTCAGCAGTGTGTAGGGTATGCGCAGCCACTCGCCGCAGTGAAAAGCAGGCTGTGCCCACACTGCCAGGGGTCGCTACACGTCAGTGAAAGGCTCTGAAAAGGGGGGAGACAGTGGTGTGGGAAAAGCTTAGCACCAACCTTTCCCCTGCCAGAACCTTTCCCCACAGACAGAGCCTTTCCCTGCAACAGGGAAGAGCTCCAATGGCAGGGAGCTGGCAGAAGTCTTTGCCAGCTGCTTCCCCACCACTGGGGCCTTTCCTCACTGCTGGAGTCTTTTCCTTCCACAGGGCAAGGCTCCAGCAGCAGGGGGACAGTGGGACACACCACAGCTGTAGACAGGAAAGGCTGAGTAGAGCGCCCTGTAGGGTATGTACTTGGGTACACAGGGTTCAGGGTTTACTGGCCTAAGCAATGCCTCACCCTCTACACTGCTCCTTTAACCCATGCTGGGCTACCGGAGTACATAGGCTACATTGCTGGCTTCTTTCAGTGGCATGTAGAGTAAGACTCACACGATTGTTCACAAACAAAGTTCCTTCCTCAAGTTCTCCTGGTCACTAGAAATCCCTCTGGTAGGCAAAGCTACCTGCCCCCTGCCGCTTTCTCCTTCCTTCCTTCCCCAGCCTGTCCCCCTCTCCCCCAGACCCTCCCCACTTCTCTCTCTGCAAGCTCCCCCTCTTCTGCACACACCCCCTAGTACTGCAACGCCACCAGCCCTCTGGCGCCCACCCTGCTGCTGCATTCTCCCCAACACCCCTCCGCCGCTCCTGCTGCACCCTCGCCCGCTCAATAACCCGACCCCCTCCAGCAGCCCCCGGCTGTGGCAGGCTGCGGGCCCCTGCAATGCTCACGGGAGCGGCAAATCCATCCAACATCCACCGCCCTCCCAAGAAGGGGGTGAACGCCGCTGCTCCCTTCCCAGCTCCCGGCGTACAGAGCCAGCCAGCCAGCCAGCCGGCCGGCCGGCAAGACACCAAACAGCGCCCCGCGCTCCCACCCGCCGCAGCACTCACCAGTCCCCTCCAGGCTGTGGGGGAGGAGAAACCCCGCTCACACGCACCCCGCGGACAGTCTCCGCCAATCACAGCCGGAGCAACACCCTAAGGGAAAGGAGGCAAGAAGGTAGCAGCCAGCATCCGCTTTAAACAGATGACCCCAACCTACCCCCTGCTCTTGCAGGTCGCATCCAGCAGGGAGCAGCAGGGCCGCAGCGTCCTATAGTAAACAGGCAGGGTCACAAACGGTGTAAACGAATCTGTGTATTTGACCCCCATTTTATTTGGGGCTGTAATTCTGCTGAGTGCCTTGGGAGCTGGGGGGGGGGGGGGAGAACGTGCAATGCAAGGGGAGCCGTTGCACAACGTGTTTGTGTTTTGCTACTCCATAGGAAAATGGAGGCCCGTCTGTTTTCATCCTGGTGGTTGAAGAGTTATTATGCCAACTCTTCATGCACTGCTTTGCCAGGAACCGGTCACTTCCCCTTTTTACTTCTTAAAGGAACCGCACTGGAAAGAACTGAACAGCTGATATGTCCGCAAATATGTAGATTTTCAAAGACCAGTTAAAAATCATGTCGTGTTTTTTTTTTACCAAAACTTTGTGCTCACAATAAGACCAATATTATTGCAAATGAAAAAACAATTAAATTCAAGCTTACTTTAACACTTAATCTGTTTACCTCTCTGTTTCCCCCAACCTGAAATATAAAAACGTCTTCATTAGTTTCACTCTTATTTAGTCACTTTGCTTACAGTGACATACATGTGAGCAGGAGCTCACAGCAGTTGAGAGCTAGCACTTCTGAAATACAAAATAAATATGTAAGCAGAGTCAGGATGGGCTCCACCCTGACATCTGGTGGTGAGGTGTGGCAAGTAGTGGAAAAGAACTTCAGGGGCTGATCTCAATTTGCATAGGCACACCCACCCCGCCTAGAATGAGGCCATAACTGCCCAAATGGTCACTTTGGCTGTTGTGGGATCCCCAGTGTCTTTGTTATTGGGGCGGGAAGAGTAAATTGTTATTACCCTGATTATGGGAACTGTGCTTGGAACTGTACTTGGCCTTTTGTTATGCTGGAGGGACTCACCATCAACTGAGTAGCACTCGCTAGGCAAGGGACATGGGTTCCAAAACTCTGTGAAGGGAGAGAGACTCAAGACAGGTATTAGTACCTGGTGGTGTGGGCCCCTTTGTGAGGGCCTGAAGCACTAATTGCACCTCTGTCTCTCTCCACTGTGGAATGTCAGAGCTAATTTTGGGTCTATTAAGAGTCTTGCTACAGGTACTGTGCTGCATTCACTTTGGCCTTATGGTGCACCAGCACTAAGGCCCCCACTACTATGAGCTGAAATCACTGAGCACTGTGTCAAGTAGTGGGGAGCCGGAAGATCTAGAGTGCAGTGGTGCTGTTCGTGAGACGGCGAGCTGTGCAGAGCGGAGCCGTTCGCGAGACGGCGAGCTGTGCAGAGTGGAGCCGTTTGTGAGACAGCGGTGTGTTCGCGAGACGGCGAGCTGAGCAGAGCTGTTCGTGGGACGGTGAGCTGTGCAGAGTGGAGCCGTTCGTGAGACAGCGGTGTGATCGTGAGACGGCGAGCTGAGCCGAGCTGTTCGTGAGACGGCGAGCTGTGGCGAGCGGAGCCGGTCGTGGTGGAGCGGAGCCGTTCGTGAGACGGCGAGCTGAGCAGAGCTGTTCGTGAGACGGCGAGCTGTGCCGAGCGGAGCCGGTCGTGGTGGAGCGGAGCCGTTCGTGAGACGGCGAGCTGAGCAGAGCTGTTCGTGAGACGGCGAGCTGTGCAGAGGGAGCCGGTCGTGGTGGAGCGGAGCCGTTCGTGAGACAGCGGTGTGTTCGTGAGACGGCGAGCTGAGCCGAGCTGTTTGTGAGACAGCGAGCTGTGCCGAGCGGAGCCGGTCGTGGTGGAGCGGAGCCGTTCGTGAGACAGCGTAGCAGAGCAGAGCCCTGTGGGGGCAGTCAGCTTCAGAACACGTAAGGTACCCCTTACCTCTTTCCCCCACACACAGGCACATTTTAGCCAGACTGGGGAGTAACACTCTGCAGATGAACTTTTGAACTCTGGGGCTGGACTTTTTGGATTTTGGGTGATTTGAGGATTGCTGGACTCAAGAGACATTTGGGTTCTGGGACTCAAGAACCCGAGGGAAAGGATGTGGCCCAATTTTCTGGGGTGGGTCTTTGCTCATGGTTTGGTTAATGAACACTAGTTGTGGTGTTTTCCCAATTTAATGCTGATGTCATTTACCTCATGTTATTAAAGATTCTCTACTACACCGAGACTCCGTGCTTGCGAGAGGGGAAGTATTGCCTCTTCGAGGCGCCCAGGGGGTGTGTAAGATTTTCCCAGGTCACTGGGTGGGGGCTCGAGCCAGTTTTGTATTTGCTTTGATGAGAGGGAACCCCTGTGTACTGAACCCGGCCCTTGCTGCTATCAACTTGGCCTGGCAGAAGGGTTACAAATATTTTGTGATGTTTCACTTGAACAAATGTAACCCTTCTGGCAAGTGATTAATGGAAGCAAAAAGGGCCACATTCAATAGCTCTAGGGCACCTCTTGGCAAATAATCCACCCACTTATCACTCAGAAACCTGAGAAAACTAAACAATCTCCTCCTGGGTGCTCTTAACAGGCAGAACTTCCCCCACTCTCAAAGGCTCCAAGACTTGTGTCTGAGGCTCACACAAGGAAATCTTTATAAACTTGAGAAAACACAGCAATAGAATATATATGAAAATAAAAAGTAAAATTAACCCCCCTCTCTCAGTAACTTTGGCAACTCCCTTCCCTCCTGCCAGTGAGAATGCCCACAGGTAATACTCCCTTGACAACACACTTCACCCATCCAACAAACCCACCTGTGGTTGTGAATCAGTGAGTTGCAGTAAACCAAGTGTCTTTTTAAAGGTCTGTCTCCATCCAAGAAACTGCTTGTCTGGCACCAACACCTAACCCAGTTTAGTGATTCAGCTTTATTAAGGTGATGGGTGGGTGATGCCTCAGAAAAGTTCTGTTGTTGTCCTGTGTGTCGTCTCGCACTATGAACTCCTCTGCAATGGCTCTCACAGCAAAGTCCTCAGTCTGCATTGTCTCTGGCAGCAAGATCCTCAGGGGATGGGAGCAAAGAGTTCTTATCACCCTGGAGTAGAGCACTTGCTGCTTGGAAATGATCTCTTTGCCACAAAGTAAGGGGTCTTTCCCCCTCTGAGAGCCCACTACTCCCGAAAATGCAAGTCATAGAATATCAGGGTTGGAAGGGACCTCAGGAGGTCATCTAGTCCAACCCCCTGCTCAAAGCAGGACTAATCCCCAATTTTTGCCCCAGATCCCTAAATGGTCCCCTCAATGATTGAACTCAGAACCCTGTGTTTAGCAGGCCACTGCTCAAACCACTGAGCTATCCCTCCCCAAATCCAAGGGTAGTTATGGTGACTCATTCTCCTTTGGAGCTTCTGGCCATAGGGCTTACACAATAAAATACCAGGCAGAAATAGAAACTTAAAGGAAATCCCACAACTTGTCAAGTCAGTCTGCAGTTTAGGAGTTCTTCTGGCCTTCTCACTGATGGTGAGTTGTCACACAGCAGCATCCATTGGAAATGGATTTAGCGTCTCCGACTAGCTAAGAGACTGGAGTCCATCCTTGCTGCTACTGCTGACTTGTCCTTGATAATACAAGGCTGGTGCAGCAACAGCATTTCAATGTCCCTGGGCCTGAAAGTATTATCCCTTAAGACAACTACAGAATACAGTAGCTTGCATTTACAATCACATCACCCTTTATTGTGCGCATTCCACTGGCTTCCCATAGCTCAAATTTAAGGACTTGGTCCTTTATTTTAAGGTGCTCTGATATCATGGCCTGGGCCCAGGATAGGTAAAAGATCACTTTACACTCTGTCCTTGGCAGCTCCCAATAACTGACACAATAGAATTGTCTAGTGCAAAGATGAATCTCACCCCTGCTGCAAATAGAGCCTTTTAAGGGCAGGTATGAGACTGTGGAACTCATTCAATGGGAACTAAGCACTACCTCAGAACTCACCACTATTTGGTACAGATCTTCTTTTACCATGACTTCACAAAAACAGAACAGAATATCACCTTAAAACACACAAATTTCCTCAGGAGGAGGGGTATGGAGAAGGAACCATACATGGCAAGTGTCAGGCACTTAGTTTAACTCATTCTTAAAAGATGCTTAGATATTATATGAGCATAAGCTTTCGTGAGCTACAGCTCACTTCATCAGATGCATCCGATGAAGTGAGCTGTAGCTCACAAAAGCTTATGCTCAAATAAATTTGTTAGTCTCTAAGGTGCCACAAGTACTCCTTTTCTTTTTGCGAATACAGACTAACACGGCTGCTACTCTGAAACCTGACATTAGATATTATAGTGATGGATATACGATAAGAGCCTGAACTGAACAAAAAGTAAAAGATCATTTTGGAAAGAAAATGGAGGAAAGTGTACAGCTAATTTGGGGATCTGGTCAGAACTGTCCTGATCATCCTTGTGTTACTATTTCTTGTTGACTCACTCTGTAAACAACAGCTCCACCGGCAATTACAAAACACATACAATGCTTGTTATTTAGAATGGAGTGGAAGGTTATCCCACCATATTTACTAACTTCCCACCTCAGTACTGCAGCCACATTTGTTTAAATACAAACTATAGTTTTTAGCATCCATTGTATTTTAATACATTATCACAGGGTCACAGAGAAAAACTAGATGGGAAAGGAGAAAGTGTGTGTTTAACAGCCGAGACTGTTACTGTGAGTTGTTTAGCTATTGCTTGAAGGGTAAGTTTGACAATAATTGAAAGCTAAAAGCTACTGACCGATTGATGTAAGAACCACACTTCTCTAAAATGTTACCCTAACCCAATGAATTTATTGGATTTTGCACTGCAGCTTCTATAAAGTATTGTTACACATCAACAGTGGGGCCTGTTTCACTGTAGGAGGAACACTGCTCTGAGGCATATTGAAAATAGAACACCTAAAAATTGATACAGTCTAGAGTGTATTGCAATTGTAGGGTAATTGCTTTGGTGAAAAACAAGGTCAATATTTTATGTCTCATTGAAAAGCAGTACTAGTATACTATTCAAAATTAAGAACAGCAACAACTTATATTCAGCTCTGATTCAGAGTTTTGGTTGCTTTAAGCTTCCTGTGACTGGATTGGCTGGTTCTTGAGCATCCTGGACAACAACTGTGTTAAATTTCTTAATACCACATTGGTCCTTTCCTGATAATCCTCCCGGGTCTTGCCTAATTCTTTCTCAAAGACCAAAATGAGATGGATAATTTCATTGTCCTCTATGACCAAATTCACCCCTGTATTCACACGCTACACACTATTCTCTTTGTACAAAATATGCCTTGTGAGGTATCATTTGAAAAGTAATAACTCACTGTCAGTAATATCAGGGTGAAATATGTATAGCAACATTGTATGTAAAGTTAGGAACATAAGCTGAAATTATGACTGAAATGTATTTACCCGACAAGTTTGGGGAAGGGGTAAACCTGTTTCTCCAAGACAAAGGACATGATGATGCATCCAGCCATATGTCATCAAAGTTGATTGGCAATCACCAGTCAAGTGACCGTCCTTTGGCAATGGAGGGAAGAAGGAACAGATCAATCTGTGTAAGCAGAGTCTGGATGAGCTCTCCCCTGACATCTTCTGGTGAGCTGTGGAAAAGAAGACTTCAGAATCTGATCTCGTTTGCATGGACACACCCACCCTGCCTAGGTGCTCAGCATGATGGGACTGCTTTCCCAAATGATCACTTGTGGCTGGTGTTGGATCCCCAGTCTCCTTGTTATTGGGGCAGGAATAATAAAGCATTGATATCCTTGTTGTGTGAACTGAGGGCGGCAGAACTTTACCTGGCATACCCCAATGGAGGGACTCACCCTCAACTGAATAGCACTTGCTAGGCAGGGGACATGAGTTCACAAGCCCAATGAGTTGAGTGAGGGTGGGTTTTGTTTAAGGGTTCTAGATGCTATTGTATGGAGAGACTTTGGCAAACCAGTAAAGTGCCTGAAACCACTATGGCTTATTGCTAAAAGCAGCAAAGTCAGCAGGCTTAGCTTAACCGGGGAAGGAGGTTTTTTGGGTGCCACAGAGAGTGCAGCTTAACCCCATGTCCTTCCTGATAAGAATTGTGTTGAAGTTGCTGATACATGCATCTTAGAAGAGCAGGATGTGCCCCAGGAATGTCTGTTGGGGCCTCAAGGCTGCAAACGCTGGAAAAACCCACACCTAGTTAATCGACAATCAGAAGGAACCTCTCGCTTGACCAATAAAACTGCTTACTTAACAAGTTTGTTTTAAGGGACATGTCATTCTATTACTAATATATAAATAAGGGGAAAAAGTTTGAGGTAGGGGGACTCTTCAGGACTGGACTCTCCCTCGGGATGCATCTTGTGTTCCCCACTAGCAGATGGGCTGCCATTGTGCCACTCGAGAGCCACACTCAGCTTTGGTAATTATCAAGGGTTGGGGGTGTTTTACTAACCTGTTGCAGACATGTATAAGTGCTTGAGACTAAGTAAAGTTTAGCTTTAAGTGAAAGCACTCTTGTGTTGTCCTGTTTGTGCGAGCCATCTATCAGTTGGACGGCCATGTCTCCCCTGATTTATTTCCTGACACCACCTCACACAGAGTAAAAGTTACCAAGAGCTTTGGGTTGAAAGAACCCTGGGTAACACTATTTGATCTGGGCTTTCTTCATAGTATAATAAAAGAGCTAATTTAGATTCAATTGAGAGTCTTGTTACATGGTGTAGAGCTGAAATCACTGATATTTAGGTTTAGATCTTCTTTGGGACAGTGTCTATATTGTAAGAGACTGCCTAGTGTGTACCAGCAGTGAGGGTCTCCCACTAACAGCTGAAATCACTGAGAGCTGTGGTAAAGGGGGGGGCTGAAGATATCTTGGCAAGTGGGTAGCTGGTGGAGAGGTGTGGCAAGCAGCTAGCAATGTGGCTGGCAGAGATGTGTGACCAGCTTGGCGGCTGGTAGACAGCCATGGCAAGTGACTAGCAGAGAAGCTGGTGGAGAGGGCCAGAGCAGAGCCCCGTAGAGATGTGGCAATCTGCTGTTGGGGTGACGAGCAAGTGCCTGAGCAGTGTAGAGTGTAAGGTAGGTCCTTACACCCCCACCCCCACCTTCCAGACAGAGTGGGAGGTGAACTCTGCGGATGAGCCTCTGAACTCTGGGGCTGCACTGGCAAAGGATAGCAACTGTGAGTGGGGTACAGAGAAGGGACGGACACATTAAAAGGACTTCTGGGTTGCTGGACTTAAGACCCTGAAGGGAAAAGGACACTGCCCAACTTACTTGGGGGTGGGTCTTTTGCTCGTGGTTTGTGTTTATGAGCCCTAGTTGCAGTGTTTTCTCAAATGAATGCTGAGTTAATTCCCTCCTTTTATTAAAAGTTTTTGCTACTCTGTCTCTGTGCTTGCAAGAGGGGAAGTATTGCCTCCTAGAGGCGCCCAGGGGGTGGTGTGTAATTGTCCCAGGTGACTGGGTAGGGGCTTCAGCTGGTTTTGTGTTGTATTGTTGAAAATGAACCCCTAGATTCTGAACCCAGCCCTTGTTGTTGCTGGCTTCACCTGGCAGAAAGGTCACATCTGCATTTTAGCAAACAACACCATAGAACTTCTTTCACTAAGAAACTCCATGTCTCCATCCTCACAGCTGGAAGGAACTGTATCTAGGGGTAACCCTCAGGAAAATGCATTTCAAAGAGTGAGTGGACTATAAAAGTGAGGGGCAAAAACAGCTCACTGTTATCGTTTTTCTCTTCCAGTTTCTCTCTCTCTCTCTCTCTCTCCTAAGAAGACAAAGGAACCATCCTTTTGACTTTGGGAGGGATCCCAACATGAAAATTGGATTAGCAGTGTTTCTGGGAACATGTGGTAAGGATTTTATGTTGAACCAAGTCTAGTTTGTTAAGTTTTAGCTACTAGAAAGTGTTTTATCTTTATTTCTCTTGTAACCATATCTCACCTTACTGCCTTATACTTGTACTCACTTAAAATCTCTCTCGTTGTAGTTAAACTTGTTTTATTCTTTAATCTAAATGAATCCAGTGTTGTGTTTAAACTGAATTGTTTGGTAACTCCAATTAAAGTAGCAAACAGGGCCAAAGGACCTCTAATACCTGAACTGTCCAGGAGAGAACTGGACAGTTCAAAACACACTTTTTGGGGGGAAATCTGGGACTGGGAGTGTGTTGGGATCACCCTGCAAGTGGTAACCAAGGCTGAGGGAAGCCAGAGTGTGACTGGAGTGATGCTTGTAGGCTGCAGCTATCCATAGACACTCAGGGTGTGACCTGCATGCTGTTTAGCCCAGGTTGAGAGCTACAGCAGCAAAGCATTGTGAGGCACCCAAGGTTGCAGGGTAGGTGGTGACACAACCCCTTGCTAATCTAGATTGCACCACACAAAGTGATGCCCTCCTTCTGTCTAGTCCACATTCATCCCTTTGTATGTTCAAACATCATATATCGTCATGGCCTCTCTATTTCCAATCTACAGCGAAAAGCTTGACTCTCTCAGTACATAGCCAGAGGTTACCCAACTTCACTAAAACTTTATTGGCCCTGGGCTTGGCTTGGTTTGGTCTTGAATAGTATTGCTGAGTTTGGCCAAACAGGTGCCTTGCTTAGGTCATCCATGAGCAAGGTGGGATTTCTTCTCCTACATTGCCGGGGTGGAAGAAACCTTGTTTTCTGCTCTGGTGGATCTTCCTCATCTTTGGTTTCCTATGTGTTGTCATTTGGGCTTGCTTGGATTCCTTTATTCCAGCCCAGAAAGCCATAACCAGCTCTTATGCAAGAACACTTCCTTTACGGGATATCATATCCAAAACCAATAAAACCATTTCCCCCAAGTGCTTTGGTACAGGGCATGGAACCTCCTAGACATATCTGTCCATTTTACTGCTCTTTCCTTTAGATTTTCAGGGGCAACACACCCAGATCAAGTCCCTGGACCAAAATGGGTCACATGACCCTGTATTGATGCTGCTGCTTCTTCTGAATTCTTCTCTTATGTGCTTACAGGCAAAAACATGCATTTTATTCAATGGGGTTCCATCAAATTATCCTCTAATAGCCATCTGTCCGACAACAGCTTTCTGATGCTCATAGTTCTCTCCAAACACTTGAACAGCAGGTATGCACCTTTTACCTATCTTGGTGATGGTATATCAGACAATGGAAAGTGCACATCCTGGACTCATGATTCTCCTGCATTAACAGATAAAGCTGCATCTCCATTGTGTCCTGTGAAGTTCTAATGCTTCACTATCACTGTAGTAATCCATAGAAGATCCCATTTACAAGGAAATACAGTAGTCCAATTAATTGGATGTCCTCATCCCTTAGGGAATCATTAACATTCAACTCCGTTGTAAAAATGTTCAGCATTCCATATTCTAAAAATGTCAAAAGATCCATCGAATAATCTCAGTAGCTACTCCTCTGATGCCATGACGGAGATAAATATTAATTTGTGGGATATAAATACAAGCAGTTGCCCTACAAAAACCACTAAAAATAATGTAAAATCCATCTCAGCATTCCATGTACAATAAATCCATGCACAGATAATGATATAATGATAATGTGAAATACCCAGTCAAATATCCAGTTAAAATTCATTTAATTTTGTACTTACAGGCACCTAAGGACAAATCAGTTAAGACAGTTTTGATAAAGGCTGCTTGTGACAGAAACATTCATTTATCTTTAGATGCCTATATGTATAAATTAAATAAGCATTTACTGATATTAATTTGCCTGCATATGGGTTTGACTGTTCATTAGCATCCGAGGTGACTTGCTCATAAATGCAGTGTGCACAAGGCAGTATACTAGATGAGAAGATTTTCTATCCAGCCTGACTACGGATGTAATTGGTCATATGCTAGCAAGATTGATAACTAAACATCCACTCCTGCTCCAAAGAGTTAGCCACTGATATCAAAAGGAGCAGGATTTGGCCCTGTACCATAAAGGAAAAAAAGAATTCAAGACTCGTTTAGTCACTAATGCCCTGCTTTCCCCATATTACAGACTAACAATATAAAAGATAATTTTAACATGGGGAAAGAACATTTCATTTTATCAGAACAAAAAAAATAAGGACTCTAATTTCTTTTTCATCATGAAAACATAGCCACCATTGATATTCATAAGAGATAAGAAGCCTAGGAATAGGAAAATGGACCCCTGATTGTGGTAAAATGTTTTAAGAAAATTCTCTGGAGCTTTATAGTAACCACAGAAAGTGTGTATTCTTCTTTTCCAGTGGGAGGGGAGTTTGTTCTGCATCCACAAAGAGTCCTAGAACATTACTCTTGATATACCATATATTATCAACTTAGAGTTTGTAGGACAGAATCACTTCACAATCACATTTATAATCCCCCTCCTTCCAGCTCATGAAGTGTCAATGTTATTTACACACAGCCTTTTTATTTACAGCCTTTTTATGTATTTTATGTTTAACTTAATGTGCAATTTCAGGATCATGTCATTTGAGGCACTCACCTCTAACAAATTTTACTAGAATTTGCATTTTACTAAATACTTTTGCATGTTTCAGAATGTCAGCATGATAGTGAGTGCTGGGGTATGTTCATTCTTTAACAGCACTAAGTTGGTGTATATTATTTTTGATTATCCACCGAGAAGTATTTTTATTGAAAAAACCAACACTGAGTATTTTGACCTTTGAGAACCAGGAACATTTGTCCTTCCCAATTTATTTTATTTTCCCACTAGTACATAAAACTATATTGATGTTGCCTTGTGGCATCACAATTTTTATTGTGTTACAGTGAGAGAGAAACCATGGGTAAAATTTTGGCCTCATTGAAGTCAATGGCAAAACTCCCATTGACTTCAGTGGAGCCAGGATTTCACACTCTAAATAATTAGGGACAAATCTGGCAAACTCCTGTTGAGACAGATCCTTTGAGGAGCTGAGCATGCCCAACTGGAATTTAGGATGTTCAGCTGGTACTTGGTTTATTGCAGGATGTTGCACAAGTGAAGTTTTTCCTGAGTAAAAAATCCTGACTCTCAGGATTTGATATATGGTCAGTATTTTAAAAAAAAACATAATAAAACAAAAACTGGAAGACCTTTATAGCCTATAGGATTTCTATTTAAGTATGTTCAAATTCAGGTACTCTATTGTACATACCTTATTTAAGACGCTGAAGTTAAGCCAATGCATAAATTTAAGTACAAGTGGTCCCATTATAAATAAATCAATTGCATAAATCAATATGCAAAATTATTTTAAAGACAGCCCTTCACAATGGGGCAGATCTATGAGAGAACATTTGTTTAAAATAAAAACATGAACAGCAGCTTTCTTCTGTAGTAATTTTCTGTATCTCCCTTGCTATTGTTGCAGCTATTTGTGTCTCATTAAGAAAATTCTACCCCACAACCAGAGCTGGGAGAATAGAGGGAGAAATTATTATTGAGCATTTAGTTCTAAATAGACACTTTGTTGTCTGTGCACATTTAATTGCCAAAAGCAAATTAAAAGTGCCGTAAAGTTTTGGTTTTGCTAACATTTGCAGAAAGTAAATTTCAAGACTTGCTGAAATAAAATGTCTTTTGGGCAGAAGCAGAATTAATTTGTAAAGGTTTATTCCATGTGACTTAGGTAGCCAATCATACTATTTGACTGTGCATATTTTAAGGAATATTTGTAGTGAACAGTTGGCAAACAAATCCATAGACTAAAATTTGTTTGCAAAAAGAATACAGTGAGTAAATTGGAATAGCAAATAAATTAATAAAAATCTTAGTATGTTTGCAGACAATTCACAAACAGGAAGAAGGCTATAATGACTGAACAGTTCACCCAACTCTGCTGTCAAACAAGCGCCTTCTCCTGTTATAATGAGAGCATAAAGCAGAGGCTTTGATATCACTGTATTGTCATGGTAATTGTGATGCCATGAATTCAGCATGATGACTTCACCGTTGGTTCAAGTAGGAGGAAATTATGGATTGTGGGAGAATGGCCAATTATCTCTACTGACATTTAAATTAAGCCTAAGGTCAAGAAAAATTATGCATAACACATGACATGTAAATGTATTGCATTATTTAAGTGTGATCTATCTGAAAATTTTCCCACATAAAAATCCCTCTTCAGTATCACTGTGCAACATATTTCATGATTAGTGTGCTTAGCACTATCAAGAGAATTAAAACCTTTCAGAAATGGAGATTGAATGGCATGAAGTATTGCACCTTCCCTCCCCACACAGACCATAATGTACAGTGATGGTATTGTTTTTGACAATCTTAGCAGAAAGCCTAGGACTAATTGGACATACAAACTCCTCTCTCACACCAAGAGGTGGTCCTTTCAGGTCAGAAACAAGGTACATTGGAAGGGTGGTGTGGGGAAAATTGTATTTTCCCTGTTCATGATGTACTGGTCTGATTCTGTTCTGAGGAAAAACAGAAGACTTCACTACTCAGAGTTATTAATGTTCATAAACAGTATGTGTGAAATCCTGGCTCCAATGAAGTCAATGGCAAAACTCCCACTCAATGGAGTAGGATTTCACCCTAAGTGCCCGATCTAACCCTCATTAAAATAATTGATTGATTTATAAATATTGTTCATGTATCACTTAGTCACTTTATAAAATTACATAAAATATTTTTTGAATCAGTCGTTTGTATGATATTTTTCACGTAGGCCCTGATTCAGCAAGAACCTTAGCATGTGTCCCATTGTAAGTACACAAGTAGTCCCATTGAGGCATGTGCTTAAGTATCTTGTTGAACAGGAGCCGTAGGCCCAGATCCTCAAAGATATTTAGGTACCTGACTTCCATTGATCCCTTTGAAGATCTGGCCTTAGTTCGCTTTAAGGGCTTCATCTCTGGTCTAAGTTCTTGCAGAGAAAGAGCTCTATTTTTTTGTGATAAAGGAGCCACCTTCAAATCAATTTGAATTTTAAAAATTATGTTTACTTGAATGGGACTTTTACAGATGAAATGACAGTAGGATGGAGCCAATCTGAAAGCTGTTACAGTACTTGTAATTAGAGCCTTCTTTGGGAAGAAATAAAAAATAGCATGAAAATTAACTTTTTTTCCTGCTTGTCATCAAAAAATTTTTGACAACTCCTACTCATAATAATGTATTTGGTGCCAGTATATCAAAATGCTTTAATTATTAATATTGGTTTTGTCATAGTGCCCAAGAACCCTAATCCAGGATCAGAGAGCCCCATTGTACTAACTGCTGTACAAACAAACACACAAGGACAGTCCTTGCCCCAAAGAGCTCACAATCTAAGATTAAGTCAAAACATGACATGTAAATAAAGAGGAAAAAAAGAGAAGACATATGGGAGAACATGGTTATGAGAGGTGGGAGTGCATGGAGTATACAAACCCCATACTGGGGCAGACGGGGTTAAAGACAGTGCTTGGTCCAGGAAACCCATACACCAAGGAAGCAACCCAGCTCAGAAGGAGGGAGGTTGGGGAGGACCGACCTACTCTGAAAGCTTGTGACAAGGGTGCTGAAGAAGCCTCCAGGAGGGAGTAAGACTATAAACTGAACCTGGCTGCGGCTGCTGGTTTGGTTATCCTTTCTCTTTCTTCTCACCTTATCTGGGACTGAGAGCAGGGAGAGAAAAGCAGCAGTAGGAAATGATGCAGGGAGAGTAACTCAGAAGGCACCTCTGGGGGCCAGATACTGTTGACCCTCCTAGAGTCCTGGGTCAGAGCCAGTGGAGTGGGTAGGCCTGGCATCCACTTCCACTGCCCCCACTGCAGAAGGGACTCAACCCACTTGTCCATCTTACTGCACCTCTGATTAAAGGGGGACCAGGACTGCAAGACCAATCCACCAGGAGGGGATACTAGGTGTGCTAACCACAAAGACACCTCACCCCCAAGGTCTCCATTACAAATAGAAGAAAGACGTGGGTGTATTAGTTGATCACTGGATGACTATCAGCCACCAATGTGATGCGTCTCTAAAAAAGGCTCATGCAGTCCTAGGATGCATCAGGCAAGGTATTTCCACTAGAGAAATGGAAGTGTTAGTGTACCATTATACAAGGAACTGGTGAGATCTCATCTGTAATACTATGTGCAGTTCTGGTCTCCCATGTTTAAGAAAGATGAATTCAAACTGGAACAGGTGCAGAGAAGGGCTACTAGGATGATCCGAGGAATGGAAAACCTGTCTTATGGGACGAGACTCAAAGAGCTTGGCTTTTTCAGCCTAACCAAAAGAAGGCTGAAGGGAGATATGATTGCTTTTTATAAATTCATCAGAGGGATACTAGGGAGGGAGAGGAGTTATTAAAGTTAAGTGCCAATGTGGCTACAAGACCAAATGGATATAAACTGTCCATCAATAAGTTTATGCTTGAAATTAGATGAAGGTTTCTAACCATCAGAGAAGTAAAGTTCTGGAACAGCCTTCTAAGGGGAGCAGTGGGGCTTCAAGCCTGAGCTTGATAAGTGTTTGGAGGGGATGGTATGATGAGACCGCCTACCAGAGCCATCCCTAGGAGGCCCTGCGCTTTGGGGGGCCCCATGGCGGCCACCCTGAATTGCTTTACCCTAGGGACGGCTCTGTGTGTGTGTGTGTGTCGTGTGGGAGGTGCTAAGCTGGCTGGGGGGGCGGGTTTAGGGTGTGGGGGGCCAGGCTGGCCCGGGGAGTTAGCGGGGGGCCTGGTGCTGGCAGCAGGGGTTGGGCCCACACGCAGCAGCAGCAGCAGCGACCCCAACCTGTCTCACTCCACCCCGCCTGCTCCCTGCATTGCTTGGGGGAGGGGGAGGAAGCCAGAAAGAGGTGGAGCAGAGGCAGTGCAGGGGCTTGGGGCAAGGGGTGGGATGGGGGCGGGGCCTGGGGCGGAAGGGGGGGTTGTCCCGGGCCCCACACACCCCCAGAGACAGCCCTGCCGCCTACAATGGCATATAGCCAATATAAGACTGCTAGCAGCAAATATCTCCAATGGCTTTTGTCACAAATATAAAGGGAAGGGTAAACCACTTTAAAATCCCTCCTGGACAGAGGAAAAATCCTCTCACCTGTAAAGGGTTAAGAAGCTAAAGGTAACCTCGCTGGCACCTGACCAAAATGACCAACGAGGAGACAAGATACTTTCAAAAGCTGGGAGGAGGGAGAAAAACAAAGGATCTGTGTCTGTCTGTGTGATGCTTTTGCAGGGGACAGAACAGGAATGGAGTCTTAGAACTTAGTAAGTAGTCTAGCTAGGTATGTGTTAGATTATGATTTCTTTAAATGGCTGAGAAAATAGCTGTGCTGAATAGAATGAATATTCCTGTCTGTGTGTCTTTTTTGTAACTTAAGGTTTTGCCTAGAGGGATTCTCTATGTTTTGAATCTAATTACCCTGTAAGGATTTACCATCCTGATTTTACAGAGGTGATTCTTTTTTACTTCTATTAAAAGTCTTCCTGTAAGAAAACTGAATGCTTTTTTTATTGTTTTAAGATCCAAGGGTTTGGGTCTGTGGTCACCTATGCAAATTGGTGAGAATTTTTACCAAACCTTCCCCAGGAAGTGGGGTGCAAGGGTTGGGAGGATTTTGGGGGGAAAGACGTTTCCAAACTATGTTTTCCTGGGAACCCAGATAAAGTTTGGTGGTGGCAGTGGAAGTCCAAGGGCAAAGGGTAAAATAGTTTGTACCTTGGGGAAGTTTTAACCTAAGCTGGTAAAAGTAAGCTTAGGAGGTTTTCATGCAGGTCCCCACATCTGTACCCTATAGTTCAGAGTGGGGAAGGAACCTTGACAGCTGTTGATGGGACACTAGCTGGGGAGGACTCTGAGTTACTACAGAGAATTCTTTCCCCTTCCTTTGCAGCATGGGGTACAGATCACTTGAAAGTTTAAACTGGTGTAAATGGTAGATTCTCTGTAACTTAAAGTCTTTAAATCATGATTTGAGGACTTCAGTAACTCAGCCAGAGGTTAGAAATCTATTACAGGAGTGGATGGGTGAGGTTCTGTGGCCTGCAACATGTAGGAAGTCAGACTAGATGATCCTGATGGCTCCTTCTGGCCTTAAAGTCTGTAAGTCTGAGTCTACAAATGGTCTCTATATTCACAAGTGGTAGTCAGATCAATAATGTCAAATGGTACTGGCGGAGTTAGCAGTTATCTAATATCTCTAGGCTTGCCTTCAATTAGAGGAGGAGGGACAAAAATAGAAGTTCACTGATTCTTTATTTTTGGAAAGGAGACAGGGAGAGACTGTTTCATCACACAGAGTCCTGAACTGCATCTAGAGCTGCTGCTGTAAGCTACTGTGACTCACATAATTTATTCATACCTGAATACAGTATGCATTTGCTGTTTACTGATGTTTTAGTGCATTTTACTCATTAAAGCTTGTGCTCATAATGAGTAAAACTTCAAATTTCTGCACAATATACAAATGTTGGTTATATATTACTTATGAAGGTCTCTTCCTCATTCCCCACACATAACATCAAAGGTTGAATAATGCATTTCCTGCCTTTCATGTTAGGCAATATAAACATCAAAAGATGGATTAGTGTTTTATGTCTTTGACAACACTTAATCATTGTGTCAAATGTCACACTCTTCTTATTCAGAGTGCTTATATTTTTATTCCTATAAGCAAATCAGTTGGCCAAACTTTTTATTATTAGTTGTATAACCAGACCCAAACATTTTCAAGTTAGTCAAAATATTTTCCCTCAGCCTGAGATTGTGGGTCAGGATTCATTCTGGGAGAAACTTGTTTAGCTAGGTTATGAAAACTCCAGTTGTTAATGTATATTATGTCATTGCTACTTTGCTATAATAACTTCAGTGGACTATATTCAGCCTAGGGTAAATCTGGGTTCTACCAGCACAATATCACATTCTAGTCTCCTGTAATTAGAAAGGACCCCATGGATATGGCTGCAGAGGTGCAAAGTGGCTTGCCCCGGAGGCCATCATAGCCCAAAATGGGAGTAGGAGGTGAGGGAGAGAGGCCAGGGCTGCGTTGATCCAACACATCCTCTTCACCCTCTGTTGCCAGTCAGTCCTGTGGGACCCCTTAGAAAGTAAACAGCTTCCCTCTCACAGAAACCCAAAAGAAGGAAGATGACAATTCAAGTGCTTGGGTTTTTTGGGTGAATTGTCTGGGGTTCAGAGGGCTAGGTTCACATAGGGATTCATAACTTGTACCTCTTTGCACCTTCATTGGTAAATCCAGTCCAGCTTCAAGATTATCACAGTATTAAAGGGTGGAATTTTACCTACCTAGCTAATAACGTATTTCCTTTTAATCCATGCCTGTATGACTGTAGACATTGTTTTTGGCAACTCTAAATAAAGGAGATCTTTTGGTGGAGCAATAAGAGATAAGCTCAAATAAGAGGCCTTTGAGTTGGCAATAAAATTGTCTACTTTGTACAAATTACAGTAAGAGCTAGTTAGTGTTAAATATATGATAAGCTTTATTGTCAAAAGGGAAGAAAACAATGTAGGCTGTTGAGGAAAAGAAAGATTCTTGCCCCTCTCCTTTGTGTGACAGTAGCACTTCAGAAGCTGAAGTCAGGATTGCGGCCTGTTGTCTGGGTACTCTCCAAACATAGGCCCTGATCCTACAAACACATATGTGCATAATTGTATTTACATGAGGTGTTCCACTAAAGTCAGTGGAACTATACATAGGGGCTAAGTCATGGATGTCTGCAGGATTGGTACCATAAAATGAAAGAGAGCCCCTATTCCAAAGAGTTTATAATTAGGGCTGGGCAGAAAATGGTTTTCCCAACCCACAAGAACTTTTGAATTTTTTTTCCTGTCCTGGATCAGGACAAAAAGTTTAAGTCTCAAAAAAATCTAGTGAATTGACAAGCCAAAACCAAATCAAAAACACAGATGGGTCAATTGAAATGTTTTGATAATTTTGAAACAGTGCATTTTGATTTTGGCCTTTTTTCTTTTATTGCCATTAAAAATTATAGTTCTAAACTAACTAATTTGAACAAAAAATATGAAATTATTCATTGACAATTCCTAAGTTTTTTGAGGAGGAAAACTTATTGAAACTGACCCTTTCCTATTAACAGTTTCAGTTTTGACAAATAGGTATTTTTCAGCAAAAAACATTGAGAATTTCCAAACAATATCTGTTTATAATTCTGCAATTGAATCCACATGGTTGAACCTCTGCACCTATGGGTAGTACTATTTAAATAATCTCTGATAAATCCCGGCAGACTTTGTACTACACAGATTGTAGTATAAACCTTTGAGACTCTTTTATTTTTCCCCTTTTGTTTGCAAACACAAAGTCAATTAACAATAAAAATCGTTGTTAACATTAAGTTAAGGTTGCTTGGTGTGGAGCTCAAAAGCTTGTCTTTCACCAAAATAAATTGGTCAATAAAAGATATTAACTCACCCACCTTGTCTCTCTCAATTAAATAAGGGTACAGAAATTCTTGGAATTTAATCATTGACTTCAGTGAAAGCAGAGTATGGCCAATATTGAATGCTTCAAGAAATCCCACCTGTGTGGAAAATAAGCTTTCAGATAATCTTCATGCATAATACATAAGCAAAAAGGTTGATCTTTTTCTATTGCAGGTCACTATTAATGTTGATGATAGTGTCTCTGTAACAGGCTTTACTGCTGAGTAACCCTAAATTGAGATGCTGAAACCCTTTATAAAGATGCAGAGTAAATTAGTACCCTCATACTGGCAGGTGGCTTCATTTAGCTCCAATCAGGATAGGAGTGGGAACTTTTATCAGGATCAGAGAGTACTAGGATACAGGAAGTCTGGATATATGGAAAATTTAGGCATAGTCCATCTCAAGATGAAAGATTAGATTGAGGTTTATGTTTTGTTGCAGTTATCTGAGTACCTGATAAAACCAAAACTCAGGAATGGCTAATTTTGGACTATATTCAGTGTATACATACTGTGGAGCAGGATGGAATCTGCTTACATGCTCTTTAATATAACATTTGGAACTGTACTGTAGAACACAGAATACATTTTGCACTTCTGTTTTTTTTTATGTTTGTGTCTTCTTTGATCTAATACTTTCTAAATGTCACAGTCTTACATACTCTTTTTTCCATTGAATAAAGAGATTATCATGTCTTGGAGTGTGAAATAGCTCTTTTAATCTATTGGACATTTCCCCGAACTGTATGTATTTAATTTTGAACATTGTTGGAATGGATATGACATAGCCTCACATCTGCTGTATCACAAATTTCAACAATTTCTTCACCTTCAAAATCACAGTATTTCATAACCAGATCTGTCAAGTCTCATTGATTTTGGAGAGAGACTCCCTCATTTGAGTTATTTTTGAAGACAGTTCCTGGAGTATTTCATTCTTATAAGAAATGACTTTGCTGTGTATCTCTCAATGAGACCTTTACAATCCCACTTTTTAAAAAATGTAACTCTTTCCTCACTTTTATATTTAAACCTGGACAAATAATTTATTATTAATTGGCAATTTTAAATTTTGTTCTTTGCAAAGTGTTTGAACAAATTATGAATTTCTTGAATTAATTCATTATCTTAATTATTTGCCTAATTACGCTTAGTCTATAGCTCATCAATGAGCAATTCATCATGAAGATTAAAATCCAAGTTGTCTTGACTTCTTTTTTCGTCTGGCAAAAGTAGAACAGTGAAAGGAATAACATGACTGCATTTGGATCCTAAGATCTCTTATCCAGTCTAGAGCAGAGGGGGTACTCATGTGAATGGCTCCAACACCTCCAGGATGAGCATAAATTGGGCAATCATCCGGGATGTGTCCAACAGTTTGCCACATACCACAGTTCGGCGATTCCCTCACTTTCGATCTATGGAGTAAGTGTGAGCTTACTGTTGGGTGCGGATACGGATTAGAGCTCTCTGTATACACCATGGGGAGGAGAAGTCCGACACTTGCACATTTGGGTCATCAATTAGATTTTTGTTTGGTATGTCAGCAGCCGCCCAGGCTTCAGATCATCTTCTGTGAACATGCTTATCTTCCACAAGGAGGGCTGTGAGATGACACCAGAAAGGTTTTCTTGATTTTAGCTGGTGGTGAGGGGGTGTTCTAGGTCGTGGTGGGGGAGGAGATGATAGCCTGCTTGCGGTCTCCCCTGCTACGTGCGTAAGCACAACAAATGTCATCAAAGTGGCAACCAAATGTCTGGAAAAGGCCTTCTGGTCAGCAAAGCAATGGCAAAAATGGTTGTCTTGACTGAACACATATCACATGTAACTCTCTCTTCCCAGACTGGAATCTTAGAATAAGATTTCTGGTGTGATTACTCACAGATAAAGAAAAAAAAAGTTCACTTTCCATTAATATTCTCCAACATCTGCTTAAAATGTATTAGTTTCATTAACATTCCTGTAAGTAAACCTGATCACTAGAATATTCACAGAAAGTAAATATTAATTGTATGTGAACACAGACAGTGCAAATTGATTTATAATTGTGAACAAATATTCAGAGGAAACTGTGGTGTACATCCAGCTCTATTCAAATTGCCACAGGTTGGGAACCCTGTATAATTCACTATTACTTTCTTTCTGGATGGGAAATTTGTAAGACTACCTCTCTGTGTCTCAGCTACTCCCTTGTAGTGCAGGTTCTGTTAATTGGGCGGGGGGAGGCAGGCAGACACTGGATCAGAAGACAAAGTGTGAAGGGAGAAGGACACCAGAATACAAGTGAGGAGTAAATACCATTGCAAAGCACTACGCAGCCCTTCAGTGAACACCATTATAATCTTGATATTTACCACATTTGATATTTACCACTCCTATACCATGACTTCTCAAACTGGGGTCATAATCCCCTGGGGGTTGAAAACAGGTGTCAAGAGTGCACAAGAACCTCTCCCCTCTCATTTTACTCTCAGACTTTAAATTTTACATTGTGAGACACCAGCAACCAAAATGTTTGACAAATAACCAAAATGTGGAACACCTATATTTTATGTGTAACACCATAATTTACAGATTATAATGGTTTAATAATAAAACCTGCTTTAAAGTTTGTTTTCTCACTGTGTGGATTAAATAAACCAGTTTATATATATACAGAGAGAGAGAGTGAGAGAGAGAACTGGAAATAAAAATTCTATCACATGCAACCAGAAAGCTCCTTGACATGGATCATCAGCAGAGTTTGAAAGCTGAATTTTCAGATCCTTAGCTCAGACCACTACCACTATAGGAATGACTATTATTGGTTATGTGGTCTAGCTACTAGTGGCTGGAGGTTGACAAACATTTTGCCAGAAGTCACACAACTATTCAGAAGAAAGTTGTAGGATATTGGAGTTCTGGTTCCTTTCCCTGACTCTGGGATGGGGATGTGATATAATTATTAGAGGATTTTGAAAGCACATATATTGGGCACATTCATTCTGAAAGCTAGTATGGCCTGGAGGATAAGACATGTGTGTGTTATGTGAGAGATCTGAACTCTAGTCCTAACTCTGCCTGAAAAGATAACTGCTCTGTTTATATGATGGAGGAGGCCTTCTTATATCCATTCTATGAATACAAGGACTTGGTAAGTAATAAGGACTGTGAAATGCATGGAAATTTAAAGAGTAGCTAGAATAGATGAGATCTGAACTCATGATTTCCTTCTAGCTCAATGGATTTTCCTTTAGGCTATAGGGTATTTGGCTAAGAAGTCTCTTTCTCTCCAGTTGTAGAATACTGCCTGCCTCCCTAGTGCTGCAAAATAGGCAGCACGATCCAACCAAATATGGAATATGCTGCAGAATCCAATATATGTGAGAGGTCTGGAAAAGGGGTTTGGGGAAAATGGTTGAGAACCACTGTTCTATCCCATGATATTTGGGGTATTTCCTATGCTTAGGATGGGTGACACTATACTAAATGAAACTGTCACAGGCAATCCATTTTAAGATTTTAATGGTACCCAGTGGATTGTGTTCTGTACAGATGGAAAGAGAAAGGAAAGGTGTCAGTGAACACAAAACAATGAAAGACAAAGGGGGCAGAGAAGGAAGAGTTTTGTAAGAGGAAAAGAAAGTCAGGCACCTTGAAGAAAGGTAAGACAAACACTAGACAGGAGGAGAGAGAGGGAAAGAAACAGAAAAAGGAAAACATTTGCTCCACGTTTGGAATCTCACTGAAGTCACCCAGGGTGTCTGGATTGTATTGTCTAGCTCTAGTTACAACGGGGGAGCTGACAGACAAGGTGATGGCAGCTCAGGGTGGGCGCGGGGGAAGGGGAGAAAGACTCCAAGCCAACGCGCACTGCAGGAGCTTAGCAGATACAACTGCTACATGAGCCACCCGGGAACAAAGACGATCCTCAATCGCCGCCGCCCCTGGCGGGTCTTCCCGTGTCCCCGGCTGGAGCAGTGAGTACTCAACAGGCACCACCCTGCCCGCTCCTGCACTGGGCAGGGCTGGGGAAGCGCGTCCCGGCTCCCCCCGGCAGGCAGAAGGTGGCCCGCGTTTGGCACCTGGAGGAAGGAGCCGCCCAGTGCCAGGCAGCGGCAGGAGTATCGGCAGCGGGCGCTGGCTGCTTCCCCGGGCTTCCTTCCCGCCTCGGGCTGCGCGCCTCAGACCCACCGTGCCTCAGCCAGGGGCTGTCAGCCCGGCTCCGCGCTCCTTCCTTTGTGTGCGCGAGGGGGGCTGAGGCGGAGGAGGAGGAGGAGGAGGAGGAGAAGGAGGAGGGGGCGTGGGGCTGCGCCCGGCTGTCAGCGCTGCCCGGCAGGAGGCGGAGGCGCGGGACGGAGCTGGCGGGGGCGGCTCCGGGCACGGCCACCACGGAACTCCCCGCGCCCCAGGCGGAGAGGAGGCAACTGGAAGCGCCGCGGGGCCTTTTCCCTGCCCCGCTGCCGAGCGGCGTCTGCACGCAGCAGCAGCAGCAGCAGAGCCCTGCGACGCCTGAGCGGCGCGCAGCCAAGCCACCGGCCGCAGCTCGCTCGCTGGCCGAACAGGAAGCGCTGCCCCGGCGGCGGCGGCGGCTGCTTCGCACGGTGCGGCGCCCGCACTTGGCAATGGGCTGGGGACAGCGGCGGCAGCCGGGCAGCAGCAGCAGCAGACGCCGGAGTAGCAGCGGGGCTAGGAGCTAAGGGGCGAGGAGGAGGGAGGATGGCAGCGTCCAGTAACTCCAGTTTGTCCGGCTCCTCGGTTTCCTCCGGTAAGTTTCTCTCCCCGCATCCCCGGGGTTCGTTTGCTCGGCAGGAACCTCCCCCGCTCCCCCCGGCTCGGCAGCCCCCCGGTGCTGCTGCTTTGCAGCGCTTCCATGCCGCTGTTGCCTTACTTTGTTTTCGTTTGCCAGGGCGAGCGTGTGTCTATGTCTCCCGCCCCGGCATCTCCTGCCTGCCAGCCGAAGGGGGGAGCGGGGTGGGGAGGCTGCTGCTGCTGCTGCGGGCGGTGTTTTCCTTTCACTTCGCAGGCAGCGAAAGGAAGCGGGGGAAGAGCGGGATAGAGACACACGTTGGTCCTGGCTGGCTGCCGCGGTGCTGCGGGGCAGAGCGACGGCGCCTCCCGCGGGTAGCGCGGCCGTGTGACAAGTCAGGTAGCCCCCCAGTCCTCCAGCGGGGATGGGACGCTGCGCCCGAGAGTAAAGGGGCAGCGAAGGGGCCTCCGGCTCCGGCCTCGCCGCGGTTTGTTTCAAGACGCCGCGGTTGTTCCGAGCCAGGGACATACCTGCGCTTGGGCACTCGCCGTGCAACAGGGACTAGTCAGGTCAGCTCCCTGCCCAGGCAACGGGGTCGATGGGGCCACATTGGCAGCCCCTCTTTCTGGGCTTTTTCGCGTCCCTGTGAGCCGGGGGTGACGGGAATGGGGTAGGACTTCCCCGATCTCCTCGTGGGCTGGTGGTAATGCCTTGGGATTACTGTGAAAGGCGGATTTGTCATTATTTCTTTACAGTGTGGTAGTGCCCGGCAGGGCCTCGGCCGGCCTGAAATGCAGAGGAATACGAAAGTCCTTGCGCCAAAGAGTTTGCAATATGCAAATTACCAACTGAGACTTTTAAGAGTCGGGTTGCTTCTTTCTTGGAGTTCATGGGTTCTCAACCTTGGAGGTTGGGAAAAGGTTTCAGAAGATCATGACACCCCCCCCCCCACCAGCCTTTTTTAATGGCTAGATGTGGGGGGGGGGTCTATGAAACTTTTTTCTCTTGTGACATGGGGTCATGGCTTGGGAAGGTTGTGATCCACTGCTGTAGTTGATCATTTGGACTGGTGAAGTAGCAGAAGAACTGAGAATGATACAAAAGTAGTACCATTGCTTCTCTGAGTATGACAGTTTGCTAATCACAACAGCATATCTGGAAAATAATTCCTTCATACTTTCTTCTCAGCTCATTGAATCTTTATAATGACAAATCTTTAAACTATGGTTGACAAGAAATTGGAAATAAATCACGTCATGATAACTAAGAGAGAGAAACGTTTAGGGGTAAATGTACTCACTGTACTTGTGGTTTGGTGCTTATGCTCTTTACTCCAAAATATTTTGAAAACCAGAGCCAAAATTCAAGCACTTATTCTAACCATGAGAGAGATTTTCCAAAGACAGAAAATTTATTGAGCATGTAAGCTCTTCAGGACAGGGACTGTCTTCTGCTCTGTGTTTGTGCAGAGCCTAGCACAATGGGGCCCAGTTCTTGTTACCCATTAGGCACTACCTTAATAAACATGATTAATAATAACAAAGTCATCAATTATTGGGAGTGGACCAAAGCCACACTGGCTGAATTGGCCTTCAACACTGGTTCTCCACTTGTAAGGTAACTCCCTTCTCTTCATGTGCTGATATATATTTATGCCTGTATCTGCAATTTTCACTCCATGCATCTGAAGAAGTGGGTTTTTTACCCATGAAAGCTTATGCCCAAATAAATCTGTTAGTCTTTAAGGTGCCACCGGACTCCCTGTTGTTTTTAAAGTCATTAAAATAATCAAGCTGTTTTCATTCTACTGATAACTATAAATATTTAGCAATAAATAAACTTAATTATGATGGTAAACATGACAATTGTATTCCTGTGATATGTAAAGATGGACTAGTGTGTAGTATGTATCTACATGATATACGTCACCACTTTCATAAAATAATTTACTACCTTTCACTTTCACACCTTAAAACTTTAGGTCGTTATTTTTTGTGGTTATAGTTTTAACTAAATGATTTTTTCTGTCTTCTTTTTTTTTTTTAAAAGCAAAGGTTCCTACATACAGTAAAGTGTTCAATATTAGCAGCCCCATCATATCTGACTGTGTGGAGCCACATTTTGGCTGTCTGTGGTTTCAGTTCTCAGAACTCAGCAAGTCTTAGAGCACTTTTTTAATGTCATCTAACCACATATGTTTGGTTTTAACTTTATTCCAATAGAATTATATTTGACTTCAACTTACCAAGATGAAGTCTTGCAAATGATATATAATTATTATTCTACACAGCGGAAGTGGGCAGGTTATGTTATATTTTACTAATCTTAGAGGAAGTGTGGTCTAGTGGTGATAGCAGAATGCTAGGGGATAAGACTCCTAGCTCTACTAGTGACTTGCTGTTTGACCTTAAGTGAGTCATGTACCATCTCTGTAGCTTGGTTACCTAGCTCTAAAATAAATATATACACTAACCTACCTCACAGGAAAGTTCAAAGTGTAAATAAATTAGTGTTTTTGAGATTTACCCTAGTACTAGGATAAAATATATGTGCAATTCTAGGTGAATCGGTGTTTGTCTACATTAGGGATTTTCCTGTTGGTTGTTGAACTGGTGCAACCCTCCTGAGTAGATGTGCTGTGCCAGATGGATACCAGATTCTGGCCAACTTCCTAATAGTTCGGCTGGGGAGAAGGCTTAAGTAGCTTCCTTTCCCCAGCACCCCTAAATGATGGGTGCGCTGCAATCTCCATCAAGAATTTGTCCAGCCTGGCCTGTGAGAGCACGCAAGCAAGGGCTGGCCAAAATCTGATCCATGAGGAATAGAAATATTGCATGTTTACAGAGTAATAATAGTGGAAATTACTGCTAGAAGGACAGATGGGAAGATAAGTTTGCCTTTTTAACATAAATTTTGGTGGGACAATTTCCTGCTTTTCTGACCTGCAGTTCTTAGAACATTGCTAGTTCTGTTCCTCAGTGGGTGCCAAACTCTGGGTACAAAGCTTATATTATAAAAAGATGTCAAGTTGAGCATGGCTCTGTTGTAGAGATAACATAGTTTATGTTCAGTTCTGAGGAAAAAAGTACTTTATACCCACCAGCTCCCAAAGCCTAAGGACACATGACTGCACTTGACCATCTGCAGTGTAACATTTTCTCTTTCCTATTCCTCCATTGCTTGTTAGAGAGGAGAAGTGTATAATAATGGCTCAAATATGTTTTGTTTGAAGAAGCTGTGAAAGAATTTTACTGTTTTGACATTTTGCGAGCCCTGTTATGCTTTCTGATCTATTCTGTTAGCTTCTATTAACTTAATTAGGAGTTGCTGGTCAAAAACATAACTTGGGTCTTCTTTAAACAGTCAAACAGTCATTTTAAACATGCTTTACAAACATTAATAAATTAATACTCACAACACTACAGTTGTTTTACCGATGGGGAAACTGAGGTAGAGTGGCATAACCAGGGCTACAGAGGGATGTAGTTTTAGAGCCGTAGTTAGAACTCAGAAGTTCTTTGGCCTAGTCTTTTGCTTTAATAATTAGAGAACCCCCCCCTCTCTCTCTCTCACAGAGAATTAACATTCTCTAATATTGGTCTCCTGTAGCACTACTGTCATGTTACTAATTATAGTCTCAATATTGTTGGATACTAGCTTGGGGCCTGATCCAACTACTACTGAAGTTAATAGGAGTCTTTACATTGACTTCAGTGGGAATTGGATCAAGCTTTAATGCAAAAGAGTGGGTGGAAATGGAGACTATTTGTGCTGTGTTTCCTCAAGTTTTATGTCACTAGGATCTGAGAATTATAGATGCTGTTCTTTAGCTCAATTTTTTGAAAATACCTAAGTCCCATTGAAAGTTAATGTGACTTATGCACTTTTGAAAATGTGGATTATTAGTCACAAAAGACAACATTTTCAAAAGCATTTGAGGTAAACGGTACCGAGCTATGTGAAAAGGAGGAGGCAGTGGTATTAAGCAGTTCCAGTCAATATTCTTTTCTGGAGCCTTGGTGGATCTGCACAGCATATGGAATGTCGAAATTACAATTACTTCCATTGTGAATGTCTTCCTAGCTTCCCAGCAAATCTCCCATTCAAAGCACCCAGGTGAACTGCTGCTTTATACCATTCCCACTCCTGTACCTGCTCTCCTCAGGAGTGCTGATTCAGCCATCATCAGCACCTTTTCTTCCCCTTATGACACCATCCCCTGCTTAGGCTGGCTCCCACTTTTACGCTTCAGCCTCCATTCTCTCCTGCTCACTCTTTGCTCCCACTCATGGGTCTGCATGTCATCTTACTAACCCCTACTCTAACTCCTGGTCTTCCCCTCCCAACTCAGCATTCCCTCCCTCCCTCCCCCCATGGTGACACAAACCATCCACACCTCCCACTTCAACTCTCAGTACTATCCTTCCTGCTCTCCCCCAGTCATACAGGTGGCTGAAGCTTTGTTTATAACTGATGAAGTGCAGGCTCCATTCTCACTTTCTATGGGACATAATTTCCATGGTGTGTGAGCATCAGGTGAAGAGAACTCTGTTTCCTTTTCCCAGTGGGCTTCCACTCTTCTGTATTTGATCACACATGGATCCCATCCCAGAAGAATATTTTGCACTCTTTGTCACTTATCAGCAAGAGGGTATTGCCAGCAAGCGGCTCAGCCATGTTAATTTTAATAACTTTTATTAAAATACAGTTGATATGTTTAAAAATGTTTCTCATTCTGTGTATATTCAGAATGCTGTTCTGAACAAAACTGGTTATACTTTCATTTTTTGAAAAGAATGGATAAATTTAGCTTGTTTCTTTTCTTATTTAAAATACTAGTCTTAAAAAAAAATAATTATCCATCCTGAAGTTTGGAATAAATATCTTCAAGTTTCATTGGCCAGTGGTCCTTCATTAATCAACAATGAAATGTATGATTTATAAAAACAATTCTTGTAATAAATCTAAAAGGGTCAAAGGCTATTTTTATAAATGAACTGATATATTTTGTATAAAGACAATCTGATTGCAAACGAGGTGGTTTTACATATAGTGTGTATTGTGAAAAGGTGTGCAGGAAAGACTTAGTACATAAAGAAAAATATCAGGCAATTCCACTAACTTAACAAGGTCAAAATAAAATATTAAAGAATAATGACTCCCTGGGGGGCCATGAAGATGCTAAGACGTGAAATAGGCATATATTGTAAAAATGAAAGTCAACATAAGCTGATTTTAATTAAGATGCTAGCAAGTGAAAAGAAATGAAGTTGGTATTGAACACAGATTCAGCAAGATTTTAATAGGGAAAAAGATTAGTGAGTGAATGTAGGTTTATTCTTAGTGATGTAATAGAGATAGTGTTATGAAAATGGAACATGAAAATTGGATATTCTGCTGATAAAGTGCTACTTTTGATTGTAAAATGGGTAGTAAAATTCATTTTCCCCCTTTTCTCCATGCAGTGCTTCTGCTAACTGTAGGGTTTAATCTTGACTTTAAGCTTAGAAGTCATTTGTCATCTGTGTTTGAGGAGACTGATGAACCTATAATTCAAGAAAAAATACAATAAAAATTCAAAAGAAAAAAGGCCCAAGTGTCTAACATGATCTAATGACAAATCTAAAATTTACTTACTAACTGTATTGATTGCTGACTACTGAGGATTAATATTAATTAGGTAACTGTTACAAGCACCTCTGCATTAGAATTTAGTTTGTATTTATTTGCTGCATAGAAAAAGTCCATTTTTCTTCTTGATCGACTTGTCTCAAAGACATATGGTTAGAATCAGACGTCTAATGTTTCACGCTGTCGTTATGGTGATCATTTTGGATCCCTGTTAAATTGACGAGGTTCTTACCTTCTGTTTGGTGCTAGGGAGGTTTAGATGTGCCCGAACGCCCATGAGATTATAAGGGACTCTTGAGAGTGAGACCTTCTGCACTATCTCATACATGGTTTTGCCCATACTGTTTTTCAAAAGGATTTTTTTTTCAGTAAACCGGTTTATGTCAGTCTTAAACTGTAATATTTTAGCTAAAGATTTAGTTAGAAAACATGTTAATTGTTTAAAACAATTGTTTTAAACAAACAAAAACGTTCCTTATTCTGAAGGGCAATGATGACAATATTTTTCTTTCTACTCTTTATGTGCTGGCAGAAAATATTCTCATGCTGGGGGGCCAGTCTGTTGTTCCTCCGTGTCTCTTGCTTTGTAGAAGAGAAGAACTAGGAGAATTATATCTTCAGGAGAACTATATATTAAGAAATGCCACATAAATATTGAACGAAAAAGCTTTTGTTGCAGAAAAATGTAACCGGATTTGTACTAGAAGCTATAAATCTATCATTTCGTATACATCACTTTCTGTACAGGTGTATTCACAATTCATCTGAGAATTATATACAGCAGCTAGCGTAAATGCATACTTTTAGCTTCTATGAATAATAATCCATTCTTGCACTCTTTTTCTGACCTTTGATTTTGAGAATATAAATTTGAGTTTTGCATTTAGAGATGGTTGTTACTAACTAAGAATCATACATAGTTTCATCACCTTGTTTTACTCAGCAATAATCCAGTTCCTGAGGTGGGAGAATTAGCAGTTTATTCCTGGTACAAGGGAATTAGTGTTGCAATACAGTGCTACAGTAACATTGGTGTGCTTTAAGGTTTGCAGATAATACATTAGTACGTGACAATATGGACTCCTGCCTTTGGTAAGGTAAATATACAATAGAAAAGTTTTTAAAATTTAGGAGAATTTGAAGGTGTAGGGTGCTGTCTCAATATTATTTTTTAATAAAATCAATACGGTAAGATTATCCTCAGAACAGACCATTTTTTCATTGAGCTGATATCAGACATTCTGATTCTCTTTGGTCAAGATGGCTTACCTGTAGCATAATAACTGATAATATAACACATGCTAGTTGAGCGCCTGTCTGATTATAGGGTGTAATCAATAAATCAAATGCCAATCCCTGTTACTCTGTGTCAAGTCAGATTTCTTCATGTCAGTCTCTAAGATATTACAAAGTATTTTCATGTTGTTGTTGCACCTTGCCATCTCCTCAGCTCCCATTTAATCATTGATGTTCTTAACTCCTAGAAATTGTGGTAAAATACAATTCTGTGTTTTGCTACCAAAAGAAGGAAATGGAATGGTGGAAATGGTATAGAACACCATTTGCTGACCCTCATTTGCCACCTTATGTGGCCTTCCTTAAGGAAAGGAAAGGCATGCTCAGCTGAGCTGCTGGAAGTAAACTATGTTTTTGGTTTTAAAAAAATGACTTGTTGATCATGCCAGTCACTCACCAGTGGACTAATTTGAAAATCCAAAAACACTTAGGTCCCTCTCCTGCAAATACTTACGCGTATGTTTAACTTCACTCATATAAGTTGTCCCATTGAAGTCCATTTAATGTAAATTCCTTAATACTGCACCTTACTGAGCATTGTGAAAAGGAAGGAAGGCTGAAAGGTGGAAGACTGGCGAGAATAGTTGGGCGGAATTAAAATTGATTGGTTGCTCTTAATTGAATATTTCTGTGGCTTTTAGTATGTGTGTGTTTTTAAATTGAAGTACTTTGCCTGAGAATAATGTATATGAGTCTTATGTAACTAAAAGCAACCAGTAAGCCAATAAACTAGCAAAATATCTCTTTTTGGGGAGATTTTGATAATGTTTATTCTCTCTGTCATTTAAGCTTTAAAAATTCTGATGTCAGTTGTGGTATGGAGAAGAGTGAGTGTATGTGTAAAAGAAAAGCCTGTGTTTCTCGTGACATATTTGACGTTTAACCTTCCAACTGATGCCAGCAGCAAGTGATCTACGGTAAATCTATCAAAGATGGAATTTTCTGTGTAACTGTTTATAAAAAAAATTCTTGTATATGTTCTGATCAAAGCAGTGTGCTTTTGTATCAATCACTTTTGTTATTTCAACTTTAAACATATTTTTATCTGCGTATTTCATGTAGGTTGCAGTGTAAGAATGAATTAGGAAATTACAATATTTTGACATATTGAAAGATTATTTGATTACTCATTTGGGCTCTTTTCAAGGCACATAAGGGAACAGAACAACACTTATCTTGCAGACATGCTGAGAGGGATCAAGTGAAGGGCAGAGACCGCTGTAGAGTATGTTTCCTGGTGTTGTGTGGTTCTTATGCAGCACTTCTGTTGCAGAGACGCAATGTAGGAGGCATGGTCTGCTGGAAAGTGATGGGATTCAGTCACTTCAATGTGGAAAGTTTCCCTTTAAAAGATACGGAATTTGCTGAAATATTTTTCTGCTGCTCTGAGCAGTATTGAATCAACCTGAAAGCCAAATGGACCACTTCAGAGATGTCATATGTGCGCAACTGATGGGGGAAGACAGTAGCAGCACAGTGACAAGCCAGCCATTTTCAGCATTTCCAAGGTGTCCAGGTGACAGGAGAAAACAATTTGTTTACCTGTATACTGCTGAAGTTCTGCAGGATTTCCATTGTGATTTCCTGCAAGTTTCAGGCCTGTTGCAGGGATATGAGGCTATGCCTCCTGTCGCTTCTGCATGTCTAGCAGGCCAGTCTCACTAAAGGGAGCATGCAATGAATCCTTAAGAGCGCTGATTGTCTTTCAGATGAAACCTGCACAATTGTGCCTCTGTGTGTAGGAAGGGGAGGATATATCCTTGTTACTATTTTTAAATAAATGTAATCATATGTAACATATTTTTGCAAACTTTATTATGCTCTACTGGTAGTTTAAAAGGCCACAGATATACTGCAATATTTTCACTTGATATTAATATAGGATCAAATTCTGTCTTCCATAATGGCACAGAGGTACATGACAATCGAAGATTATTTATGCCTGTATTCTGGCTGGCAGTGCCCCCCGCACCACCCACATACATATTATTCCAGTTAGCAGGGCCGGGCACGGCGGGGGCAAGCAGGGGCACAGAGCTCCTCCAGCCCTGGGGCCGTGGCAGGGGCACAGAACGTGCCCCTCAAAAAGTGGTCAAATTTAAATTCCTGCACATATCCCTACCAGTCAGGAACAAATATAATCTGTGTGTTGTGTAAAGTGCGTAGTTGCTATTGCCGGGTCAGGTAGCATGCACATACAACAAATGGGCAAACCCTGCCATGATATAGTCAACAGACCCTGAAATATGGAAAAGGTTCTTGGGACTGAAATGTGGGATTTAGAAGTTCTGTCTTGCAGATCACACAACATACTTTGTAGTATAAACAATACTATAGTATGTAATATAGAATAGCCTTGTGGTTAAAGTAGGGGGTCAGGAGTGCTCAGCTCCCTCTTCCTAACTCTGCAACTCACTTTGTGTGCCCTTGAAAAAGTTACTTAACCTCTCTCTGCCTCCATTTCAACCCAAAGTGTAGAAAAAATCATAATAGGCCCCTCCAAATAATGAGATATGCTTACAAATCATTAAATAACTCAACATCTGTGTGTGTATTTTCACTCACATTTAAGTGCACTCAAGTGACTTTTTCAAGCTTTTTCCTCCAACCATGAGGGCTAAAAACTTACATGAAAATTTCTGCTTTCATTTTAAAAATACAGTAATTACAGGATTTCATCCAGTAATCACAGCTGGGACTTTAAGAAAAATACTAAATATTGTAAGACCTGTAATAAAAATCATGGGAGTTGCCAATACTTCATTTACTCCTCTGTAAAATTATATTTACATATTTCACAGAGGTGCTGTGAAGCTTATTAATTGTTTGTAAAGTTATTTTGGTGAAAAACCCTATATGAGTGCACATTGTTAAAGCCTGACCTACAAGGTGTTGAGTTTCTTCTGCTCCCAATGAGGCTGAGGTGGTAACTCAGTTGTTTGTAGGATTGGGAACATATTTATCTATTTTTATACAATCACCATCATAATAGTATCTACTCTTGTTAAGGGCCAAATTATTATAGGTTTTATGGTGAACCAAAAAGGGAATACTGATACATAACACATTCAGTATTTCTTGTATTCGCACCATGTGGATCAAGAATAAACCAGTTCCTCTAATGATGCATTTTCAAGAATTATGCACAACATTTTAAATTATACATAATGTGTATAAATGTTTGCTTACTGAAAAAGCAGGTTCTTTTTTCTTCCCATTTCCAGGCAGGCAGACTGAGATGATGGACAGCTTTTAGTGACATGCTATTTTTATTCTACAGTTGTTTTATTTTGAAATTCGAAACCTCTGGTTAGGTTGGTTTTGTTGCTCAAACCAGTTACTGGGGAAATTAAAGTATACTGCATCCTATAATGTCTTTACATAAATTTGACTCTAATGAAGATTCAGTATTTTGATTCCAAGCTTCCTCTAGCAATGAAAGTACGAATTTGACATATCAGTGGATAGTGTAATTTTTCATTCAAGCTCAGTGGATAACAGTAAATGATTGGACATGATTTAAACAAGGATGGCTGCCTTGGATAAAACTTTAAAGCTTTGGATCAAGAATGCTTGAGGCTAGGAGAAAAATTAAAGACATGGAAATGGTGATAGAAGGGCATGCTTCCCCCCACTTTTCTTTTTGCCTGAATACTACGAATAGTTCTAAAGATGGAATACCTTTGAGAAATCAAACAGATGAACTGGAAAACAATCTAGATTAGTAAATGTCAGGTTAGTTGGAGTCCAAGAAATTATGTAGAAAAAGAGAGTGTGATTTTATTTAATGCAATAGGAAGGTGAGAATACGTAATTTTCAATTCCCTTTACAAAGTGATGTGGTGAGTCAGACAGCAATATTTAAGAGGTAGATTTATAATTTTTAAATTATAGACTCTGGTCACCAGTTCAGTAGCAGCTGAGTATATGTGAATAAAAGAGAGAGAGAGAGAGAGTGAAATCTTAAATACACACTGATTAATATATTACTAAATGTTGTGTTAGTGTAGTCACATGACCTTGTGCTCTGATCCCATCAGATCTTGCTGGGTGCGTATGTGAGTGGGAGACTTCCAAAGAACACCTAACAGCTGCAGGAAATGGTGGTAGTTTAGTATGTACTCTTCTTCCCTCTGATTGAACCAGCATCGGAGTGTAGTGTTAAGGGGTACTGATCTGCTGGAGGAAGATGTGTTCTTTTGAATGAGATTTTAAAGAGATTTAAGAATCCTATAGCACTCTTGAAAGAGTAGAGGGTTATAATTTGGTGTCCTTCAAAATTCCAACTCAAGCAATTACACTCTGCTTGTTTAAATTCCACTTGAGAAGGCAGAGGGAATAGGTATTCTTCACAAACTGTTGTGTAGTGTTGATGTGGACTGCTAACATTGTTGATGTTGCATTGTTTTAACTGAGAAGTGCCCGTATTTAAATGCTGGATTAAGTGATCCAGTATCGCCAACTCCTAGTGTGATGTTTTTGTTTTGTTTTTTTATTGCAGATTCTCCTCATAAGATTAGCTTTAAAATGAATGCTTTCACGCAACCAAACTTGGTTTGTTTTCAGCCATTTTTTTCTCCATTCACTTCTTTATCCTCCTCCTCCCAGCGAAAGACCACTCAATACCTTGCTAGACTCTGATGGCACAGATTCTGATTTCAGTTATACTCATGTAAGCCTGGAGTAACGTCACTGAGATAACTACTTATAATCTGATGCTGACATTCCTTGATCAGATTTTTTCTGATAGACATTTCAGAACATATTAGTTGCTTGGTATCTATTCCAGGTAGTTTGATGCTGTTAATTTCTAACACTGTTAAAGTACCACGTGGAGTGACAGCTGCTGAGGTAACTACTTGTGGTTCTTTTACTCTTTGAAAAGCAAAATATTGTAGACATGCAAAATCTTTGCAAATGAGCAAGGACATATGAGTCTGAATTTTGCATATTTTCCTTGTTTTAACAAAAGTATATTCATGGGGGAATATTATCTCATTTGCGGATATTGAGTCAACAAAAATATTTTTGAAACTTTTTTTGCATATCTGTAATATTTTTGTTAGCTTCTGAATAATATTTTCTTTCCAACTCCCCTACCTTGCCATATGGAATAGAATTTTGAGAAATATGCTTCCAGTCATTGGAGCTCTCTTATAAACTCTGTAGTTACCTCAGTTTACTATATCACATAATTGTCTTAGAACCTTCATAGTCTATGTAAATACAGGCATTGGCCCTCATTTGATCTTGCTTACACTTGAATAAAACCGAGGTAAATCCTTGGAAGTCCACAAATGAAGTAAGTAAAATCCACTTAGTCATGTCTAAATACTGGTAACGTCATAGCAGAATTTTCAGAAGCCTTCTTGATCCATCGCTAACTTTGCGCACTCAGCAGCTGACCTCCCAGTGATCTGCTGCACACCGTCTAGCCATCTCCTTGCTGGTCATCCCCTTACTATGATGTCCCACCACTGTTCTTTTCCCGATAACATTAATCAGGTGTACAGACAAAAATAACCTCATGTGATCAACATGCATAAGTTTGTACCTGTTGATTTCCAAGAACAAAGTCTGCTTCGTGCCAATATTTCTCATATAAGTATTAGTCGTCTTTTTCCATCCAGAGGATACAAGAGTCTTCACTAACTTCACATCTTAAATGCATTAATTTCCCAAGATTCACATTCATAAGTCGCTATGGAAAAAATTAAGCTTTTCACCAGTTGAACCTATGTACCTTTCAAGATGGCACAGTTTTTCCACACTTTCATATGGGAGGCTATGGCTGAGTGAGCCATCCCCAGTCGTCTTCTGATTTCTTTGGAGCAGGCTTCTTGGTTGTGTTTTGTCCAAAAACTACAGAAGGGAAAAACTAGTATATGTGATATCAGGCTCAAGATCACTTTACAGAAAAATTGGATGAGAGGGACTTATTTTAAAGCCAAACACACACATTTGACCAGTCTATCATGACCCTCAAAAATCAAATATATAGTCTTCAAAATTTATACTCCAGGAGCCAAGTTCTCTTTTGGGAACTTCATTTGAGTTAACAGACCTACTCCAATACTCCTCCTGTTTCTCCCTTGAGGGCAAAAAATAAAGCCAAGTGAGACTTAGGCCTGATATAATTTTCTTTCAAATCAATGAATCTTTCTACTGGGACTTCAGTGGGAGTTGGATAAGGCTCTTAGTTGCATTCTTGTGAGCATAAGTTTTATGTATGCTATCATTAATTAGGTCACCTTGTACTAACCTAATGGGCTTTATATTCTTTCAGTGTGACACATGGGTTAGGTTAGGTGGAAAATGTCTAGGCTAATCTTTAAATAAATGCACAACCAATTACCCATTTTACTTTTGAGTGTCAAACCCTTGTATACTTTTGTTTCAAAATGTATTTGAACAGAAATATTTAGACGATGTGTTATAATCTATGGGTTACATATGATGAGAGTCTTTATTTTATTTCTTGTTTTGCCATTGACGTTATATATAACTGTGGCCAAATCACAGTTGCTCCCCTTTTAGTGATTTGGTTCCTTGAACTGTAAATCTGAGTAGAAGATCTTGGTTAGATAATTGTGTGTTTCTATTGAGCTTCCCTAGCAATAGCACACTGTGACAGTCTGATTCTTATTTACACTCCGGTTCCTTTACATTACTCTGGCAGTGAAAAGGTGCCTTAAAGTCATTGTTATAATTTCTTACTTCACACTGCCAGAATGGTGGAAAGGGGCATCCATGTAAATGAGAATTAGGCCCCACGTGTTTAATTTAAATGAGAATTAGTAGTCTGTTGTATACAATATATACTCTATCTCTGTGTTGAGTTTTCCTTTGGACGCTTTTGATTTTTCTTTCATTAAAATATTCAGGGAAACATCAACTCTCTGTATGCAGTGAGCTGTATGGAGCAGTTTGGACTTGGCGCACTATTGGCGAGTGGATCCCTTGCATCTCTAAGCCAAAGACCAGGCTCAGTCCTGGTCCTTGCACTCCCTGCCTGTGTCAGTGCTTGTCATCCAAAAGTGGTATTGAGAGGCAGACCCGAGTGCAGTTCTAACTAGCAAAGCTGGCCCAGCACAATGCACCTGTAAAATGAGATTGCAGACATTACATTTTCCCTGCTTTCCAAAGCAATTGTGCAGACAGTGCCTCTCTGTGTGCTACTGCCGGAACCCTATTTTCCACCCATGAATTGTGGCTAAAAGCCATAGGCTATATTTTGTGTGACAATGGGTTCACTTAAATACCAGTTTTCAAAGGTTTTACTGGTTCTGCCCGTATTCCCCATTTTATACGTACACAATTTCCAGTCCGTAGAAACATTTAGTGTGTGTCCACTATTGATGAGGATAGAGTCGGAGAGTTTAGCAGAAAGAATAATTTGTACATGTAGGAACTGGGAAATCAAACCAGAGTTTTTCAGATTCTAAACTAGCAATATTATGAGAGACTCCGGAGGAAACCTTCAGTAAATTCATATCCTGTCTAGTTAGCGCCTTTTAAAAAGTGTCGATGTGTAACAGTGTGTTCACAGAGCCACGCAGTCTCGTGGTTGGTGTGCCTGACTTTCAGCCCCTTGCTTCCCTGGCTGAGTTGCCTCAATCCCTCAGGAGGTGTGGAAGGGGAATTCTTCATCTCCACTGGGTCCCAGCCCAGGGCCCTTTGTGAAGCAATGCCAGTACGGTCTTCATAGCAGAGTCTATGTCCGCTGCCCTATGCTAATTCCTATCTGTCTCTTAAGTTTGGGGCATGGCCCCCATAGTCCAAACTGTCTGTAGTGGCTTGCTTGAGTACCGTCTCCTTGTGGACATTTTGCAGCATTCTGTTGCGGCCTCAGGTCCCTCTGGGTGAGTTGGACATAAGATTGGAGAGGCTTAACCCTGCAATGTTTCTAAAGTTAAATCACACAGTTCACTCACTGCTGGGTGCTCCTCAGTCTCCTCAGCAGTCTCCCTTGGTCAGGGATGCAGTGCTTTTCTCCAGTGGCTGTCCGGTGTCTTGTGATGCTCCCCTTATGTACGGAGGGAGCTAAGTCCTGCCTCTTCACCAGTCAGCCCAGAACTGAGCCAGGTTTTCTCCTTTTCTTCCCCTTCCAGGCCTGGCAAGCCAGTTCTAGTCAAAAGCTAGTTTATAGTTTATAGCGGGGTGGAACTAGCTGGGCCCATAGACTCTCTTTAACCCTTTTCAGGTTGGTGTAAAGTTTCTCTGCTTCATCACAATATTATTATGTATTGATTTATTTTTATCAGATACTTATGATAAATATGAAGTCCATAAATATCAATTGTAGTTAATTCTATAACCAAGCAAACTTTGCCCTCCATCCTTTGCCTCTGTAGTAATCTCCTGTAAGGAATTTATAATGGATAGACCATACAGTACATTCTAGAAATAGAAAACAAAGTTGAAGCAGGTTTTCCATTGTGAGATCTTATTTGATCTGAGGAAGAAATTGAAAAAGGTTATCCCTCAATTGCTACTCAGCAAGGCAACACTGCGTTTGTTTGTTCTTTAAATCTAGCTAAGATTGCTTTTGTGTCCAAGCAATCTCTAAAGCTTGCTCTCGAGTTTGGTTTACTTTTAGGTCTCTGGAACTCTAAGATGATTCTATTAGTATGATAGTCTACTTATCCTGTGTTGTTAGAAATATTATTCAGAGTTGAGTATGGGTGTCGAGACTAATGTTTTTCTTGGAAGCATGAAAGACCGGCTCTTAACATACAGATTATTGCCATATTGATTGCTATGGCTTCAGCAGTCAGATCAGTGTCTATTAATAAGGGCCCTTAATCAGAGTGGCACCTACATGGTCTAAACAAGTTTGGTAAGGTATTGGAGGATTGTCATTTAGGTGCTCTAAATGTTTCCATATATACAAGCTTTTAGATATTTAAACAATTTGAGGATATTTAGATCAGGATGCATCTATTGTTTGTGTGTAGTTTATTACCTGACATTCTATAAAACAATTACTGTAGTGCTCAAAGAGAAGAAAATAGCAAGCCATTTAAAAAAAATATTGTAATTCAGTAAAGAGAAAAATTTCTCAGATACCAACTCATCAAAAGATTAAACTTAAAACACATTCTTTGTGAAAATCAAAATGATACCATTTAAACAGGAAGTGATTGCATAATTAATATGTACCCAGAGTCCTCTGCCATCAGATCCACCATGCTTAAATCTTCATGATTTTCCATTGTGGGCAAGAAACGCACACTTTTTGAAACCTCTTTAAAACCAGAAACAATTTATCTAAAATTAAAACTTCAGCTGTCTTTACATTTCCACAATTGGTTTCCATTCTAACTTGCATTCCCTTATAACTTTCTGAAACTTTCATCTTTGCAGCTGTTGTTCACAGAATTGGTCTTTGCCAGAATATGAATTTTGGTTTCAATGCTTTTAGAGCGCCAACCGATTCAAGGAAAAAAAGGGAAAATAATTAATTAATCATCTTAAGAATTTTGACGTTGTATAGATTAAACGAACCTGAATTTTTCAAGCAATACTGTCGTCGTCATCTTTTTTTGGATTCATTTTGGAAACGGAGGACCAAAAATTACACTGTTCTGTGAGCTATAAGTTTGTTCGCAAAGTGGGAAAAAAACAAGATAATCAGAATGAGGTAATTGTAAAAAATTTGGGGTTTGTCTAATATGAGAACATAGACATACTTTTAAAACCTGTCAATAGTTCAACAAAATTTAAATTTCTGGGTTCAAGTTGATCTGGAATGGCTTGATAGAATGAAGTGGGGCACATGCTAGGCTTTCTTTCTCAATCTGATACATTCTCCACTTTGTTTCACTGAGCCATTTTTCATGCTCTTGATCCCTGAAAAAAGAACTGCTTACAACAGTAGCAGGATGGACATAAAATGACCAGCTGGATTTTATAGGGAGAGGGGACTTAAGAGACCACATAGATATTAACTATTTAGGTCTTTTGGAAATAGAGAGAATTCAAAAATAAACTTAAAAAACAAAAAAGGTGAATAATGAAATGTCTTCCAGAAAACATTTTGGTAGACCAGTAAAAATAATTTCAGGGTTAGTAAACTTTCCTGGGAATTGGTTCTGGAAAATAGACAGAAAGGTTTTGATCTTGTCACCAGGCCATCTTACCCGGTCTGTGCTTGCATTTGCTGCTGCTTCAGTTTTCCCTTTTGGGTGCCTCAGTAATCCCACAAAAGGCAGTCTCTGTCCAGTAAACCAAAGGTCAAAAAGAAAACAAAATGCCCTTTGGTTATTGTGTCCTCTGACCAGGTCTCTCAGAATCCTGAATAAAGTCTGACACCACAACACAGTGTTCATGGTCTCATCTTTGCCATCGTCTTGGGGTTCCTCTTCAGTACTAGTCTCTTGATTCTCCTTTATCTCAGTAGCAACTCCCAGGGCTTTTCTGCCTGGAGTCTGTCCCTGCTTGTTTGCATGAAGCTTCTTCCAGAGCTTTCTACCTGAAGTCTTTCTTACTCCGGAAGAGGATGCAAGACCTCCTTTCCCTGGGACTTCCACAGAGCCTTTGCCTACCACATGACTTTCTGTTACCCCGATTGCTTTCCCTCAGCATCTCTCTTATGATTCAAATGCTAGATTCAAACCCATGTGTCTAGAGATGTAAAAGCTAATTTATATACAAGAGAGAGCACACTGTCTAGTTCTGATTTAAGTTTTTTATATTTTTTCCAAAAAATTGCAATTGGAGGCAGAGACGTAGGTGAAATAACATCAATGCTAACGACATTTGTGGCTAATCCAAGAAAACTGGTAAATGAAAGATGCTTTCAGTTGACTCAGTTGTGGGCAATTTCTAGACGTGCTGAGCAACTTTAGGTCCCAATGACTTCAATTTAAAATTCTTGCATTCCATGTTTGCATCTTGCAGGGGCTATAATTTTAGCATTTTAAAACAATATTTGTTTAGTAAGATGATTAACTACTTAAGTCTTCCATTAATTTGTAAGATAGCAGCCCTTAAACAAAACAACTTCTATGGACAAGTCTGACATTACCATACGTGTTGATTGATGTTAATGCCTTCCATACATAGTGGACATTTAATTGATAAGGAAATTAAAGCACCTCACTGACTCACTAATACAGCATAAAAGGAATTTTGGGGTTAACTGCAGCCACAGTTTTACAGCATACAGCAAGATCATGCAACAGGTTAATGGGGAAGCAAGAAAGACTTGTATCTTATTTGAATTACAGAGGGGGGTTGTGAATAGGCAGAATTTTGGGTAATTGGCAAGGATACTGCAGTTAACACCTTCTCTTGTGTAAAAAGAGTCATGAAATCTTTAGTGGTTCAAAGTGTTCTGTGCCTTTGTTTAATGTTTTGCTCAAAAGATTGACACATCCAGCAACACAGTGCCCTCTAATATCATGTTGTGACACTGGTTCAGTAACAAGTCAGAAGGAAAATACCACCTACTGAATCATCACCAATCCACAGGCACTGACTGGCTTGCCTTTCGTAATTTTCCATCCAAATGCTCACCAGGACCAACTATGATTATTTTTTGATACTTGGCAAGGTCAATGTTCATGGTGATATGGCTGCATGAATAAGGTAGTATTAACTAGAATATTGGAGGTAAAAGTATCTAGCAAAGTACTCATCTATATAAGTGGCTCATGCTTCAAAACAGAAAATATGTATTTATAAACATTGCAGTACAGCATTTATTTCCAGGATATCAGATTGTAACCTCAACATTTGAATTAAAAGCATGGATACTCAGGCACTGTAGTTCATAAATGTATGTAAACACACTCATATTTTGGCAAAACATCCACTTACTGTAGAGTGTAGGGTATTCCAGGGAGATTTTTTTTATTACTCTGACAATCATTTGATATATATATTGGTGGAACATTTTTATTTTTTTGCAATTTCTGTAAAGTGCTGTATGGCTTTTCACTAATGTGTTGAATCTGATCATTAGACCTGTCGAAAGCTGCAAGGCTGGCCTGATGTTATCTCCCCTTAATAATGCCACCAGGGTATTACTTTGCTGCATTGTTTAGTACAGGAAACTGCTTTGCTTTTCATTTATAATTCTAGCCTTGCTAAATGTTTTGTTTTGAAGTCATGTTAGTTTTGACAGTTTCCTCTGCATTTTGAAATATCTACTAAAAGGGACAAGGTTATAATCAAATATTTTTTGGTAGCCTGTATTTTTCAGTTAATTCTTGCATGTGAACTTTTGCTTTAGTTACACGGTATGTTCAAGTGTGGTTATGGTCAGAAAGTAACAATATAAAAATAGCACCTTCTTTCTCAGCAGATCATTCTGTATTTCTTCAAGTCACGTCTACAGTTTTTACTGATTATTATCTGAAGTTTTATACTAACACTAGCACTAAGGAGCCAATTCAGGTATGTAAAAGTGAATTTAGGTCTGTTCTGTTTGCACTGAAAATAAAATAGTCAGCCATTGTGAAATGCAGAACCTTTGTTACTGGTGATGGTGGAAGAGGCAGAAAGAACAGAAAGCGCTTGACTTTTTCAGATTCCAGTTTGAGTCATTTCCTGATTTGCTTACTGAACATATTTGATTTGGAAGTAATTAAGAATAAATATGCATGCTTCAGTGCCATTTTAATAATAAGAGATAATAGTAATATTTTTATAGCTCATTGTGGGTGAAATTATGGCTTCATTGAAGTCAGTGGCAAAACTCCCATTTACTACCATGGAGCCAGGATTTCACCTAAAATGTTCAAAGAATTCTTTTAATTAATCTCACAAGTCCCCTGTAAGCTAGGTGGGTAAGTACTATTACCCTCAGTTTACAAACTGAGATAGAAAGATGAGGTGACTTGGTCAGTGCTGCACAGGAATCAGCTGTGGTGCTAGGATTATAACTCAGGACCTAATGACTCAATCTTGTGCTCATTCCTGCATAGTACACTGTCTCTGACAGAGTAACTTTTCACAGTGTAAATGCATGTTTTCTGGCTTGTTTATTTTTCTTGACCTTTTCGTTTTATCATGGACTTCGCTAACATTATTTTTTCTAGTTCATTTACAGCAGTTCTGTTTCTGACTAACAGATATACTCTCATCCTTTTATGGCCATAACAGAGAACACTTTTAAATCATTCTCCTTATTGAGTTGGCTGCCTTCTCTCTGCAAGATGTGAGCATCTTTATCCTTTCACTTTTGTACAGTTACATTTAACAAATGTAGTTTAATTGCTCTGGTATCACCTTTTCCATAAAACTTTATAAACTTTTGTTGTTATTGAGTAATTCATTTCTGAAAATAACTTTACTTATCTCAAATCTGTTTTCACATTGATAATAGAATACATGTACTAACTATATGTGAATATTGGTTGAGGTACTTTCCTTCAGATAGAAATAAGAATTTACCCAATTTCTGTATATACTTATTATTATAGTGCTGTAAATTGAAGACAGTTCAGTTGTATAATGTGAAATTCATAGACGTGGTTTGGTTCTACATTGTATCCTGTACAAGAGCCTCAGTTATTCTTATAACAAAGATACCCTAACACTGGTGGAAGTGGCAGTTCCATCCAGTATCTTCACTGTGCCAATGGAAACTAATAATTTATCTTTTAAAAATTCCTAATTATTTCTCCAACCTATGTCTTGCCCTACTAGCTCTGTTTTAATGTCCTACATTCTGCTCTATCAAATGTTGGGGGTATTTTTGAGCATACTGGCACATTATTGTGGTTTAATAGGTATTAATTGCTTTTTTGAGGAAGGAGGTTTAGCATATCCAAAGCTCTGAGGTACCTCTTTTTTTTTTTCCTGCTCCATGCTCAAGTCCCTGTTCTTCAGCAATCTTTCCCTCAAAGGATAAATGACCAGGGTGTCCCTTTAGAGCCAATCAGTCTTCTTTTTAATTGCCAGGAAGGTTGCTATTCAGTAAAATAAGGTACTCCCTTCTCCAGGGAAGAAACACAATGATCTGCAACAGTTTCAGATGCCTTTGGGGTGAGAGACCTGAATAAAGTTCTGAACATAGGCTTCTGTGTGTAGTACAAAATACTATTACCAAGCCATCCCTGCATGAGTGTTTCTAGCATTGTATTTCTCACACATATAGCATGGTTGTGCTATAGTATGGAGTTTTAATTCATTATACGCAAATATTAAAAACTGAACATCCGTTGTTTTCCACTAAACATTGTAATTAGAGATGCGCCAAAAGTGAAACCTTGATCCTGAACACTTTTGCGTTCTGGAGGCATTCAGATTTGAATCCCTGGATCCAAACCTGCCCCTGCCATTTTGAACCTCGTCAGATCCGAAACCAAGAACGGCCTGTCTCCTGATTCCAGTTGGGTTGCAGCCAGAATCTTATGAGAACAGCCATTTTTACAACATTTCAGCCAAAGGTGGTATAAATCTCATGAAAACAGACGATCCTGTGAGATTTCTGCCATTAAATATAGGGGAAGTCTCTCACGATAAACTGTTTTCACAAGTTTTCTGCCACTCTGGGCTCTTATCTGTTAATCATAATTTGGCCTCAAACCTGAACCTTGATTTAAAACTAATACAGGTGAGTATTCAAACAACTCCCTTGTCCTATGTCTAATTTTAACTTGATGACACTACTAGCATGTTACTTTTCAAAAGGATAGGAAGAGGGAGAACAAAGTAAGAGCAGCCATGTGTGACCTGCTTTTTATATTTATAATATAAAATAATGAATTCTATGACCATTCTCTTACCTCTATGGCCTCTGTAACAGACTGAGTCCTAATCATGATGATCAACCACATATGTGGAGACTGAGATGATGCTCAATGTGATAGTCTGCCTTCTCCTTTCAGCCTGGTGAATGCCACACAGAGGACCTATGTTTAAAAACTGGGAAGCACTTACCAAATCTGTGGGCTATTCCAGAGTCACATGCAGGGCTATGAAAACCCCTGGGACTGGTACCATTTCCTTCCTTCCTTAGAATCATAGGACTGGAAGGGATCTCGAGAGGTCATCTAGTCCAATCCCCTGCACTCATGGCAGGACTAAGTATTACCTAGACCATCCCTGACAGGTGTTTGTCTAACCTGCTCTTAAAAATTCCAAGGATGGAAATTCCACAACCTTCCTAGGCAATTTATTCCAGTGATTAACCACCCTGACATTTAGGAAGCTTTTCCTAATGTCCAACCTAAACCTCCCTTGCTGCAATTTAAGCCCATTGCTTCTTGTCCTATCCTAAGAGGTTAAGAAGAACAATTTTTCTCCCTCCTCCTTGTAACAACCTTTTATGTACTTGAAAACTGTTATCATGTCCCCTCTGTCTTCTCTTTTCCAGATTAAACAAACCCAGTTTTTTCAGTCTTCCCTCATAGGTCATGTTTTCTAGATCTTTAATCATTTTTGTTGCTCTTCTCTGGACTTTCTCTAGTTTGTCCACATCTTTCCTGAAATGTGGCACCCAGAACTGGACACAATACTCCAGCTGAGGCCTAATCAGCGTGGAGTAGAGCAGAAAAATTACTTCTCATGTCTTGCTTACAACACTCCTGCTAACACATCCCAGAATGCTCTTTGCTTTTTTTGCAACAGTATTACACTGTTGACTCATATTTAGCTTGTGGTCCACTATGACCCCCAGATCCCTTTCCGCAGTACTCCTTCCTAGGCTGTCATTTCCCATTTTGTATGTATGCAACTGATTGTTCCTTCCTAAGTGGAGTACTTTGCATTTGTACTTATTGAATTTCATCCTATTTACTTCAGACCATTTCTCCAGTTTGTCCAGATCATTTTGAATTATAATCCTATCTTCCAAAGCACTTGCAACCCCTCCCAGCTTGGTATCCTCCTCAGATTGAATTGCATTGAATACAAAATAGGAGTTTAAGTTCCTCAGTTACATTTATGCAATGCCACTGGCTATAGTAGGTTTGCATGGGCATAAAAGGGGGAAGAATTTGACCTCAACCATATTATTCCTCAAGATGTAGGGAAAGCATCCAGATAGGCACGGTGTTTAGATCCAGCATTCTCTCAGTAGGTTCCAAAAATATTAGCCAGAATATTACAGAAGTTGATCACAGGTTTCATTTCAAAATTGCGAGTAATCATTTAAATCCAAGTGTACTTGATTTTTATGGTGAAATTTAATATTATTGGAAAACCATTTACATTCATTCTCACTCTTTCTAAATTGTGAACAGGCCAGATGGTGCTGTGCTATATATGAGGAAAGCAATAATTGCAGCTCTGAAAATGAATAACTACTTTTGGTGGCATGACACCAATTTTATATGAAAATGAGCCCCAGTTTATTGACTGAAGCATGCACAGGGAAAGAGGGGAGCGCACTTACGTCTCTGCTTCTCCCTCCTGTTATTCTTTATGTATTTTAAGAAATGTCTTATGTAAATAAGAACCATTAAAGACAGGTATTTTGTTTTCTGTTGACGTGTCAAAAAATCCTCCATCTCCTCCCAACCATTTTAGAAATCTGACAGTTTTGTTTCATTACTCCTGCTCACAAGTTGTACCTTCTGGTAATTTGGTAAAAAGTGTTGTATAGGTTTCTTCTCTGCATTTTCAAGGATATAACCCCTCATCAGTGGCGACTGGTGCCCATATATAAGGGCTGAGACTGGAAATTAGATACTACCCTTTCCCCTTTTTTCCCCCTCTGCCCCAAAACAATTATTTCTGACCCCACACATGCAATCATTTCTGATCTCCCAAATAAAATCAACCAGCTAAAATATTTGCTCCCCCTGTAAAAAAAATTCTGCTCCCCCAGCTCCTCTGCTGTAATTCCCACCTCTGCTCCTACTTAGCATGAGCAGGCTAGACTCTGTTTCCTACCACCCTCTAGACTCTGTTTCCTACCTCGCCAGGTGACAGGCTCCCGGTCCCCTTTAATATCTCCTCCCCATGTCACAGGTTGCTCCCGCAGGTCACAGCTTCCCGCTTCTTCCTCTTTTCCCTCTTTCATCAGAGGTCCCTAACTTCTGTCTCCTTGAAATTCAGGCTGGCCAGCTACTCACTCCGTCTGTCTCAGCTTTCCCCTGCTTAGGGTCTTAGTACTGTGCCTGAAGTAAGGGTGGAGCTCTTCCCTGAGGCTTCCCAGCCTCTTTGGGGCTTTTCTGTTTCACAGGAGCTTGGAGAGACAGGCTGTGAGCACGTGAAGTTCTCAGTCCTGCTCTGTGCTTTCAGTGGAAGGATGAGTTCTCATGGAAGTTAGGCTTCCACCAGCCCTGTCTGCCCCTGACTGCACTCAATGGTGCATTTGTGCTGCAGTTGGGAGTGTGATTGCAGCATTTGCATGCATATCTGAGCTGGCTTTAGTTTAGCTATCTCGGGTACTAGTCGCAGCGAAGAAGTGGCAGCACGGACTTCAGCACAGGCTAGCTGCTCAAGTGCGTACTCAGTGGCCATGACGGGCTTGTACAGCCTATGCGGCTGTGGCTTCACAGCTGTTACAAGGCTAGGTCAAGGTTAGCTCAGCTACCTCTACATGTGCTGCAGTCACACACTCCCCCAACTACAATGTTGACACACTGTATGGTGTTGCACTGAAGAGCTAGAATCTGCCATTTCCTAATCCTTTCCCTGACTCACCCCTCCTGTTCTAACCTTGGTGCTATGCAAACGGAGGGAGAAAAGAATCTGCCATTTCCTAATCCTTTCCCTGACTCACCCCTCCTGTTCTAACCTTTGTGCTGTGCAAACGGAGGGAGAAACAAATTTGTTTGTTTCAAGAGAGAGAAAAAGAAGAGGGGATTTAATATAGGGGACGAAGCCCTGTTCATTCCTCAGGACCAGGAACAACTGTTAGGCTATTTGATCTTCAGGATGTAGCTTTCATTAGATTAACATTAATCAAATTGGGTGAAACTGTGCAGTAACAATTTCAATTTGGGAGAGGCTATAAGCCTTGTTTTTCGTGGTTTTGCAAGTTTTATGTAAAAGCTGATTTTAAAATATATTTTACATAGAGCCCAAACAAAAGTAAAATATACTTCTAACTTGAACAACTTGACATGCATCACAAGTTGTATCTTTTTCTCTTGTTGCCTTTTTCAGAAGCTAGTCTAATTTTTAAACTATTATAATCTTAATTTGCTTGATTTAGCAGTTTGAACTACGGAACTGAACTGTGTATTGTAATGTGACCAAAGGGTAGAGTTTACTGTATGTATAGATTTGGAATACTCTGTTTTAGATGACATGGGGAAAATGCTCTATAGGGGACTTTTCTGTAAAGACGTCAACCTTCTGATAAAATTATTCAGGTTTATTAAGACTTGTTTAACTTGGGTTCCAAGTGACCAATCTTATCTACAGTTGAAAGGCAACACTGAAAATTTGAGCCACAGGCCTTCTGTTTGACCAGTGTCACAATGTTACATTAGCAAACATGGGAGAAATTTGTTTTTGAGTTTTAACTTTTCAACAGGAGTTCTGCTTTTAAGGTTATTTGCTTGGCCATATTTAGAAATATGTCATAGAGAAGATGTTTAATTGAATACTTATGAAATATGTAAAACATCTACATGCTGATTTGTGATAGTGTAGATGTGTCTAATTATTGTGGGCAGAATTCAGCAGTGAAATACACTGTATAGCCAGATTGCCAAAAACAGATGTAAGTAACATTAAATTTCACTGGTGAGGCAGGTTGTGAATATGCAAATCTAGTGTTAGCTTATCTCCTCCTCCTGGTAATAATACAGTAATGCAAAGAGGTTAGGAGACATGATGTAGCAGGAAAAGAATAATAATTAGTACTTGGCATGTTTCTGCTGAGGATCAAAGTGTTTTGTGAATATTAAGTGTTTAGGTGGCCACATTAGAAATGCTGATAAACAGTGGTATTACAGACAGAGAGACTGAGGCACAGAAATGTTCAGTGATCTATGTGAGGCAATAGAAGTGTACAGCAGAGCCAGGAATGAAACCCACATCTCCTGACTCCCACTCTGATGCCTTAACTACAAGATCAATAAGGTGTTGCTGATTTAAGAGTGTGTGTCCACTAAAAATAATAGCTAAGCTCATGCAAAGGTGCTGTAAGGCCACCCAAACATGATCAGGGTGCAGGTAAAAGCACCTCTCCTCCACCTTCCCTCTTTCCCAAAATCTTTAAATGCCCCATATCCTATAAACCATCCTCCGCAAACTCCCTCTCTCACACAGTTATATGCATGTACGCATATGCACAAACGCGCGTGCGCATACGCGCGCACACATGCATCAGGGACCCCACAAAGAAGGTTCTGTTTTCTAGGAAACAGGAACACCTTCTCCCAGGAAACAGCCATGATATATATACACTACCCATGGAGTAGATAAGCAGTAGGGCATAACTTGGGAAGCATTCTGTACAGGTGGCTTTAGCAGCATCATGGAGTTCAGTTTCTGACAAAGCAAGCATCAGTGGGCATGTAGATGTAGGACAGATGCATTTGCAGATGGAGATGATGAGTTGTCATCTTGCCTTGGTTGCCAGACCAATGCCATAGCTTGTTATAGCTCTGACATTTGCTATGTTAAGGCAGTGTTTCTCTGAGGACATTGCCTCAAGTGTTTTTTCCTGTGTGTGTGTGTGTGTGTGTGTGTGTGTGTACACACATGATGGCAACTCTAGCTTGCATCAGAGCTTCAAATATGAAAATTGTTGGGGTTTTTTATTCCTGCAAGTAGGAGCTGAAATATTAAAAATAATTATTGTGTGCCAGATCTCTCCCAGTAAAGGCTGCCACAGGTTTTTATTTTGTTATGAAAATAGAGTTTATTAAATACCAGGTTATTGCATCTGGCAGTCTTTAGAAACTGGAGTATGATTATGCATTTTAGCATGTGTGTCTATTTGGGCTGTACAGTATTTTTACATGAATTTAACTGTAAGTGGAGACACCAGTTAATTCAATAAACAGACATCTCTATAAGATGCCTTAAGAGGGAATAAAGAAAACAAAGGCAGCTGTTTGTACTTATAATAACACCTTCATTGATATCAGTATTATTTTGCGTGTCCTTTATCTACATTACTAAAATTAGATTAGGCTTCCATTACTAAAATTAGACAGGTGATTCATTGAATTAGAAGTGCTTTTTCTGATCCTTAAATGAATGAAAGGGGACCTCTTTTGAGAAATCTGTAATAGAATTAAATGTTCTATATCTCATCTCCTGAAATCTTACGGATAGAATATTAACTTTGTTATATCCACCAGATTAAAGAATATATCAAAAGATGTGGATGGGACAGGATTTTCTGAACTGGAGTTCGTTGGGGAAATAAGAGACATTATTCGGATAGCCTTTGTTTTTCATGTCACACATTGAATTCTGTATTAGACTCAGTCCTGCAGTTCTTACACAGGCAAAACTTTCACTGATTTAAAAAGTTTTGTCTATTTAGGGCTTGACCCTGCAACATGCTGAGTACTTAGGCCATTGATTTAAGTGGGACTACTCTAATGCTCAGAGTTAAACCTGTGCTTCAGTCCTTCGCTTGGTTGGTGCCAGAGTGCTCAGCAGTTGCCAGTATTGGCCTCTTCAGGTATTTCTACACCGCTGCTTTAAGGAAGCCTCCCATCCCTGGTCAACAGACTTGTGCTAGTGAGGTTAGAGCTAGCATGCTAAAATAGTCCAAGCCACAGTGTCCACACTGCTAGTTTTAATACGCTAGCTCAAGTCTATCTACCTGGGCTGGGAGGGTTGCTCCCAATTGCAGTGTAGACATTAGGAACTGCAGATCTAGGTCCATTTTCAGGAATTTTACACACCCACAGGATGCATCCATTACAACAGACAATATATGTGTGATACAGTACGTGCACATGTTAAAACTTTTTTTACATAACTGTTCCTCTCCAAATGTGATTTCATAATTGAGTCATGCCCTGATTGGCTATCTGGAACATAGATGCAGAGCAAATCCCCAGGAAAAATTTTACAGAAGAAAGGTCTTACCCCGGCATCTGTAAGGGAGCAAAGTCTCCTGTCTTAGTTTGCTGTCTCTTCCACCATGCCAAAATAAAAACAGATATTTCCTTGATTCTCTCTCCATTTGCTACCACCATTGTAATGGTCACCGATTGGGTTAAAGGGTAGAGTGCATGGCCTCTTCTTGTATTTTGCTGTAAGTGTTACTCTGTTAATTGGCCTGCTGGTCATGTAGGGATAGGACTAGCACTCAGTTTTCCTCCCTAGGACCAAGTGGCGTTCTATTTGGCATGAGAGAGAAATTGGGTGTTCCATGGGCTTTCATGTAACTGGTCATCAAGCTTGAGCTGTGTTGCTAACAGCTCTCAAGTTATTATTTTAGCATTGTGCAATGTATGCTATGTAACGCAAGCCAGAAACTTTCATATCTGTTGCATTGCATTTTACACACTGTAAACTGTGAAACATAAAATTTTATTTTGAAATTATATTTACAGTTCTCATGACTGAACCTTCTTTTATTGGTGGCTGTCACAGGGTGAGCTGGCCTTTACTGGGGGTTGGGCTCAGCTTCAGGAGTAACTCGAGCTAAGTGTTTGTAATGAAGACCCAGCCCTACAGTTACCATCTCCTGTCACATGAGTCTGATATTTATTGCTGCCACCTGGGGAGGTGGGCTAAACTTGGTGCAGGTGGGCTAACATTGCGTGGAGTCTGTGCAATGAGTATGCAAGCCTCTATGCTGTGAAGCACCCATCCAAGGGAGAGGCTTTGAGTTGGAGAGGAGGCGGAAAGGGGCAGGTGGATCAGATAACATGCATGCTTAGCCAGCCCATCCTGTGGAGGGGTCAGAGGAATAGTGGCCACGGGGTTTGCTACATCCAGAGGCTGTAGTAGCTATGCTAGTACTCTGTAACCTGATGTGAGGAGAACTTCATTCCCTGCTGCTGCCCCTAACAGTCAGACTAGTTAGGCTATGTGCTGAAAAGAGGATTTGCTCCTTAAGAATTATTTTTTTTCTTATTAGCACTTAAATATAGCATTTTAACTAATTAAGCCCCATAACCATATCATCATACCCATTTTATAGATGTGCTTACTGAGGCACGTACCCTGTGGCCAAGGAACAAAAGTGAATCTATGATAGAACCAAGAAAAGAATCAAGGGGTGCAGATACACTTTTCCCTTACTAATCTAGTACAGATCATTAGAGACATCAATTCTTCCTCAGAAGGCACAGAAAAGACAGGTTTTGAATTAAAAATGTTATTTTCAAATATGATTTTCAGTTTATATGTATGGTAGGAAGCATTGCTTTCTTTCTTGGATTTGTGGGCTCGGTAATATGAGTGCAGCTTTCTGTTTTAAAAGAAAAAGCACTACACTTTCTAAAATGCATGTTTCACAATATGTATTGTTGAAAAATTAATTCCATTTAACTTCATTGAAAGAAATTTGAGCATCTGATGATGTAATAAGTGTCTGTAGTGTAGTCCTCTTCTAAATACAGTTAAATGCAATCTTTTTTCTCTTGTTATATCTGGAAAAGTCTATGACAGTTGAACCAGGTATTTCTAAGTAATCCTTTTTCACATATTGACTTTAGCTGTTACAATAGACTGGACTACAATAGAAAATTTTCTAAGTTTCTGTTTTATTATTATGAATTATAACTGAGATATGATGACAAAAATTACTAAATATTTCTAATGTAATAAACACTAATATTACAGGATTGTATGTATGTTAAAAGTGGGGAAGATTTATACCTTACTTTCAACATACTGCTGTTAAACTTGCGATATATGTTTCTGTTTGTCAGTGACAATGTTCAAAATGAATAATGTCCACTGGTGAACTAGACTATACCCTTCTGATTTATAGAAGGGTAGGGTAACTCTTCCCTGGAAAAGTATTTTGAGAATATGTGTTACCTGGTACAACTGCTGCATCCCAGAAGCATGAAGTTGCTCTTTGGAAATACAGTAAATATTTGAGACTGTAATAAAAGCCATTTCAGGCTGATATGGATGAACTGTATCTAGAGCAGGGAAGAATTCCAATAGATGTACCTTGTCCTCCTCCTTCAGTTTGAATACTGGTCAATGTAGTACATACTTATGTAAATTTTAGGGGAAAGGAGAGGTATGTTTGCCATACTTTATTATATTACATGGAAATCTGATTGCCTGGCTTGTGTACACATGCTGAACACAGGGAACCTGTATGACAGCTTTTCATTTTGAAACATGCAGACTGTTGATCATGCTACAATACTTAATTATATTCATCCCTGGTATAATTGCTTTAGCTTCAGTAAGTTGCAGCAGGGATGACTTTGGTCCAATGCACCAAATTCAGCTCTTGAATATACTCGCACAACACCACTAACTCGATCTTTGCATAAATACTAGAAAAACTTCCTGCATAAACATAAGGATCAATAAAGATTCCACTGATGATGTCTTTACATAAGCATTGGAAAATATTTCTGCAAATTGACTTTTTACTCTTAAAATATAGCTTTTAAAAATAGATATTTTTATTTACATTTTCCGATGCTTGGTGAAATGATAAAATGGATGCTGGATTGCTTTCCTTTAGTATCATCTAGCACAGGAACAGATTGTAATTAATCCTTATGTTGGATGTCTGCTGGGGTGGTGTCTAGGTGGATGTTAGATGTCTAGGCAGGGATGGTGTCCCAAGCCTCTGTCTGCCAGAAGCTGGGAATGTGCGACGGGATGGATCACTTGGTGATTGCCTGTTTTGTTCACCCCCTCTGGGGGCACCTGGCATTGGCCGCTGTCGGAAGACAGGATACTGGGCTAGGTGGACCTTTGGTCTGACCCACTATGGCCATTCTTATGTTGTTGTTATAAAGTGGTGGTTCTTGGTGTAAAAGGCAGTTAAAGACTCTCAGATCTAGTTTATTTTAGTAAACTTCTGTAAGTTCTGGTTCTTTGGTTCTAACTAAATTACAAAGTGTCCATGCAACCCAAGCATTGGGAGTTTGTCCATGGAGCATGGGTCTCAGGAAAAAAAACACTTAATCCTTTGCCAATTCAGTAACTGGACAGCTGTTGAAGTTAGACAGTGTAGTGATGTACTTGTTGCTACATTTGTTTATCTTCCATCGCTACTTCTGCTATACTTTAGATTTGTGTTTTTAGTTAGTCATAAAATAGTTATTTTTCCAAGCAGGATTCTTCCTTAGGGTAGAGTCTGTGATCATCCCACCATAAACATTTTGCCTATTACAGGGACATGAACAGACACACGCATAAGGCAGTGTTTGACATATAGAAATCCATTTCAGCACAAAAAACTATTAAAGTCACTGAATCCCACAGGCCAAAAAACATTAAAGAATGATAAAATGTTGCATAACACTTTTAAAACCAAACCCAGGGTTTCATTTATAACTTATAGCCTATTTGAGGCAAGGCGTTTTTCATGCTAGAACCTGTGGATAGGATTAACAGAAGAGGTAATAGCACTTGAGCAATGTACATGCTAATTTCGAAATGCTTGAAGCTTATTCCTTTTTCTTCCTTGCTAAGTCTTCTCAGCTGATTAGTGATAAATCACTTTTGAGCTGGTGCACAGGGGAGAGTGGTACAAAAGTAAATGAAAGAACTGCAGGCTGATTTACTGGCTTAGTCTGCCAACACATCTGATGAACTGCCATTAGCCACCTTGAGTCTGGAGTTCAGAGTGGCACTTGTCAATGACTTTTCAAAAGGATATGAGGTTCATTTTTCATGATGATGATCGTGGTGACAGCACAAGCAATGGAGACCAGAAGGGAAATCGAGCATCCTTTTTGTGCCTCTTTCAAAGAGGGAAATATGATTTACAGATACTAGATGCAGTGATATTTAGTTAATGAATAACTGTACATCACATTGCCTCTAATCAAAGATTGGAACTATATTTTGAAAGCAGAGATCTGGGGAGCAATCACCCAGACTGCCTTCACCCAAACTCCGTGTTACATACCTTTCTGCCTGTGAGGAGCTCTTGTGCTGTACTAAAGAATTCTTTTCCTATTTTACTGGAAAGGTCAAATCTGAATTATCTTCCTGGGCCTGAGGAAACAGGTCAAAACAGAAAGCAGGAACCATTCCGTCTCCCTTGTTGGTGTTTGGCACAAACTGAGGCCCTGGAAACATTGAGGCCACTATATATGAAACTGACCCTTGGCTAGTGAAGAGGACTGGTGTCCAAGATCATCAGTGCTTTTTTCAGAGAGGGCAGCCACAATGTACTGTCCAACAGCCAGCTATTCTCAATTAGAGCTGGCCAAGATTTTTTCAGCCAAAACTTTTTTGTTGTTGTTGCAAATAACAAGGTATTCTGATCCTCATTTAAGCAAGTGACAAATCCTGCCAGAGCTCATGCAGTGTAGTGTTGATGGTATCAAGTAGCGATGATATCCTTTATAATGTTCGACATTGTTAGAACACCCATTTCCAGGCAAATTGTTAATTTAATCTGCTTGTGAAAGAAGGTTCCATGGCTGCAGGAGATCTTGGGAAGGTGGAGACTTGCCCACACTCATTCTCATGTTGGTAATAAGACATTTTTTTATGCTGTTTGCCGAGTGTATTTTTCCCTGTCCAAGGATGAAGTTGATTGTGAAAGTAGAATTTTCATTATGTTAGTATACCATTAAGGAAGAATCCCTGCAGTTGTATGTTTTCTAATACTTTTACCAGACACTGTTGCTTTGTTGAACTAAGATATAAATATAATTTTGTTTGTGTCAGAGTTAGACTCTTCCTAAAGCTAAGATTGTTTTCAGCTAAAGATATATGAAGTCAATTTTTAATTACATAGACAAAATTGGATCAGAGCAAATACAACATTTTTCCTTAGTTTATATTTAATATAGTACTTCTTGGAATATAGTGGCGTAATTTATTTCTAAGTTTCTTCAGCAAAGAATGTATGAAAATGTGTACATTTCAGAGCAAAAAGTTAGTATATACTTTTATTAATGGAAGAACATTTATGTAAAAGCATGAAATAGGCAAATCATCAAAGAGTAATTAATGCCAAACTAAGAAAAATCTCCAAGGTGATAGAATGTGAAGAATTCCCAATAAAGAGAGTGGAAATCAAGTGAAGCCCAGTCTATGTGATTTCAGTTTTTAGTTATTTATACAAGTTATAGGAACTAGGCTATGCTAATAAGGAAGTCAGCCTTTGAAGTACAAAGCATATGCAAATGTAGAAACCAAAATATGGAGTTTGGAATATAATTAAATGAACAGAAGAAATATTGAGTGCAGAAATATTTGTGTGAATCCAGATGGCCCACTTTAGCTGTACAGTAAATCCTATTTAGAAGAATTATGGATTTAAAAAAATAAAGTTTAGAGGTATGATTTCTCTATGTCCCAAATCACTTTTATTCCTCTGGATTATAATTTCAGTTGTTAAAACAATATAGCAAGTTATTTCAGGTCAGGGATGGATCTAAAGGGTGGCATTGTTGCCAAATGCTGAGCTCCCTACTGCTTATATAAATTAAAGGGGTGCAACACTTGGCTTGCAACCCTTAGATCTGAGCAAGCACAGCTGGCTGGGGAGCTAGTCCAAATTCATTAGTTCTGCTCCTTCCCAGCTCCTCTTCTCTTCCCATCATGAGACCGCTGCTCCTCAACATCAGTGCAGAGCCCCTTAGAGAATGAGTGAAAGAGGAGGAAGAGTGGAGGGAATAAAGAAACCAGGAGAATGGAAGAGAGAAATAGTTAGAAATATTTGGGAAAGGGGAAGAGACAGGAGGAGGAGAGAGGGGAATTGAGACACTTACAGAAAGGGAGATATAGAGAAGTGGAGGGAAGAAAAAAATCTGAAGATGAAAATGACTCAATGAGAGAGAGGAGAGACTAAAGGAAAAAATCAATGAAAAAGAAAGAAATGAGATGTAATTTTAAGGCTAAAAACCTTTTATACTTGTCCCCAAAGTTCACAGTGGACCTTACTAGTTTATTTGCTTACTGAACCTTGCCTTTAAATCTGCCTGTGCTTCAGCTCAGGGTTTTTTAAAAAAGATTATTTTTCCCCAGGCTTAGGCCCACTCCCACACTACTTGCTCTTGTGAATAGTCCCACTGACATAAATGAATAAAGGTAGTGAGTAAATGTGAGGAAAGGTTGCAGGATTGAGCACTTAGTCTCTGATCCTGCAAACTGTTTTGCATGTGAGTAGTGCTGCTCACACAAGCAGTCCCATTGATGAGACTGTTCACAGGAGTGAGTGCCGTAGGATTGGGCCCTAACACTAGTAAGCATGAAAAGTCTACAAAAAATCAACTGAAGACGCTCCATAGGACTACTCTTATGAGTTAAGTTATTCACATGCACAAATGTTTGCAGCATTAGGCCCTAAGGAATGGTTCCAACTTGTCACCAGATTCTGCCATTGGATGCAAACACATGGCTTCAGTCTTCTTTAGTGGATGACACATGCAAGCACCTGAAGGGAGAATTTGGTGGTAGGTTTTTAAGGTAACACCTACGTGAGGTGATTAGGCTAGTGAAGCAATAGATTTTATCTTTGGGGAGTAGTGTAGCTTTGGGGAGGAGTGGTCTTTGCAACTGGATGGCTGTGCATTGGTTTACACTGTAAAATTTTTTTTGTAAGATGGTAGAGACAAGAAAAAAATACTAAATGAAACCTTATCCTTGGGAAAAAGGATATATGAATAAAATACCTGGGCAATTTTTTAACCCTTACACTGTAATTATGTTCCTTTTAATTTCATTTGCTCAGTAAATAAAATCTTTAAAAACAAAATTGAAACAGATTGAGCAATAAATGTCTCACTTGCAGGTGTCTTACTAGAAATTTAGAGATATAAACCTCAAAGGGAAAAGAATCTTCAAAATGATGTCATGTTTAATTAGCTGATTACAAGTATTTGACCTCCAGAAGAGTAGAAAGCTCCACATTCATAATCCTGGAAAAACTTCATAAGGTGTAACAAGAATGTAGATTTAAGAATAAAAAGCTGAATCTCAGGTACTAGCTGAACTAAATATTTAATAACACTGAGGGCAATTTTGTGCAATGTTACTATCAAAATGACTAAATTGTTCTGATTTTCATTACTCAATGTCTGCTCTGAATTCTAAGTGGTTAAACACTTTTTGAAACACGTGCTGCATTTGTTCTTTATTTCCCAGTTTAACGCTTTTGTGCTAAGGAAATTGTATAAAAGTTCACTCCCACATACTTGCAGTCCCCTTGCAGTACATTCAGTTTGTTTGCATCCTGTTTTGTTAAACAGATAATGATTAAACACATTTTCAATGGAGTACAGGACTTTCACAGAGACTCTTACTGCTGCACAGTGGTCTCTGAAGATCCAGTATTTTAACTCTGTTGAAAGAGATTTTAAAATGTTTCCATACTTCCTGTTGTTAAGTATTTGGGTTTAGTTGTTTCTTTTACTTCTAATGATTATTTTGTATCATCATATGGCCCAAAGGCCCCAGTTAGGATCCAGAATCTCTTGTGATAGGCACTGTACAAACACACAGGGAGGCACATTTCCTGCCTCAGTGAACCTGCTTTGTGCTTAGTCTCTGTCCTCAGAGATACATATGTGCACAGACAGCTTTCAGAGGCCAAAAGTGAACGCCTTGGATCCATAAACATGAACAGGCTGTGTTTAAAGATTATGGTCCTTAGGAAATGAACTTTTCTCTGTCTGTAGTCTCATCTTCACAGACAGACAGAGTGTGGAGTGCACAGTATGTTTTTAACTGCACACATTTCTATTGAGAAAAGTTGACTGGACTATTCTCCCTCTCACAATCTATGTATCAGTACTCTTCCGACCAAATTCTGTTCAGATGCTACAGTGCTATTTAGAATCTATTATGAAGTCAATAGGAGTTTTGGGTGCACAAGGAATATGGGATTGGGCCCTTTCTGTGTTTGTTTTTTGTTGCAAATATGAAGCATGTAAAAATAAAGTTGAACAGGGCTTTAACTAACAGAGAACACTTGTGGACTGAAAAGCCATAGCCATTTCTTGATTTTTACAGCCATAATATCTAAAATGGGGTTGGAGAAGAGTTGTAGTAGTTTTGCTGGTTTGAGCTTCCTACACAGTCCAAAGACCTGGGGTTATTCCTTGGTCTTACCTTTATTGTCTGAAAGTCTTCAAACTTTAGTAAAAATAGTTTGGTTTAATTTTATAAAGCATCATGATGCTATATACATGAATAAATAACACACACATAATTACTTCTGGGGATATTTGTCTTTCAGCGTGCACTTTAAAAAAAAATTAAAAAAATATCCTGGGGAAAAATGAACTAGTGTTGACACACACTAATAAATTAGATTTTTGTGGCGAATACTTTTGTCACACAGTCTCAGTTCTTAAGATGCTCCCTGAAGCTAATAGGAAGCCAGTGTAGATCCTGGAGAACAAGTGTAATATGTTCTTTGTGGTTGTTAGTGCCTATAAGGTAGGTAGTAACATTCTGTACCTTCCAAATGATCTGCAAGATAATCCCATGTAGATGCAACAATCCAGTCCAGAAGTCATAAAGGCCATAAGAAGCCTGAATCCAAATGGAATTGTTATAATTTTCGAGTCCGATACTGGTGAAATATGCACTTGTATCACTTGGGGTTCCAGAGCAGATGTGGGAATGTTTGCTTAGTGGATAACTCCCTTCACCAGTGGGACGTATCTTTCTCTACAATACCTTCAGGAGTTGTACACCAATCCACCTGCACTAGCACTGTTGTGTTCAAATGGAGCTTCGGTCAGCTAACTTTCAGCAAACATCCAATCTCAAATAGGCACTGGGAGTGCACAGGCACAGCACCATTTAAGTCTGGTGCAAATAAAACATTTGGTGACATATTCTAGCTCCTGTTCTATTGAGCACCAGGTGAATGGAGAGCTGGCTTAAAGAGACAGCTAGGGATTCACCTTGGATGGGTGAATCCAAGGTGACTCCCCGGGTGGTGTAAAACTGGCATAGCCGGCTCTGTGCCACCTTTTCCTGCTACTTCCCCCATGTAGTGGACAGGAGGATGCATAACTGGACCACGCTGCTTCCAGGGGTCCTGGCCTAGTGGAATAACCCTTGCAAGGGGGAGTTCCCACTAGTGCAGGATAGAACAAACCTGAGACTGCTCTAGTTTCGTCAATAAAAAGATTCACACTTTTTTGTTTTTCTTTGTGGGGGCAGTTAGTGCAGGCTTTAAATAGTAATTTAGAATTATTAAAGAGTTGAATGTTTATTATATTTATTATATCTTACCTCCTTCTCATTCTGCAAGAAAGATACCTCACAATATGCCACTATGCCTAAACCTATAGAGAATCAGGAGGTAAGAGATTGTTAGTCACCCAATCCTGTAGAGGATAAAGCTCGGCCCACCACCTGCAGTTCGCATATTTCCAAAGTCAATAACCCAAACTCAAAGAAGAGATTGTCAGAGTCTCACTTGATATAGAGGTGAATGACTGACCGACTTTCTTATCTCGTACGTGTAGTTGTATTAACACAATTGTAGGGCATCTTTCTGACAGGATAGGCAAAACCATGACAAATCAAATTCCTGGTGAATTGTTTTCCCTTATTGGATGATAGAGTGAAAAGTTCACTTCTCCTCCTGAGCTGAAAGCTTAACAATACAGGTAAGTTGAACTATGATAATTTAGACAAAGCTGGGTCAAGCAAACTCTGGTTTTAGTCGCCTCATATGGTGTGGCTGAGGTAGTTGGCTTGGAGTTATTATATTAATCCCTACTTGTTATGCAGTGAAAGGAATGCTGCTTATAATAGACTGACTTCAAATTTCCTACATGTTTTCTATACAATCAGCATTTACCTTTAAGTCTATAATTTGTTCTTTAAAATCTGTATTAAGGAAGCATGACATGACTGCACTGACTCTATATGAGATTAGAAGTGCAGAGTGAGTATAAGTGTATTGTGAAAGAAACCACCCAGTACACTTTGCAGACTAGTAATTAATTTTTTTTTCTGTTATGCGGCCTATGCTTTAATTTACTTTGCACATGAAGGGTTTTTTTTTTTTTAAGGAAGCTTGAATCTGAAGGTAATGAAGCAGTTTCCACTACAACATGATTGTTTTGAGAGATGCTCTGAAGGTTGATACTCCCAAATTTTATCTAGTTGTCATTTATTTTTATGGACTTGATCCAGTTTAGACCTGCCTCTAATTCTGCTGGCTTCAAAGCTTCCTGTGCCCAACCATCACCATGTTCTGTCCTTTCTCCTCAGGCTGCATGGCTGATTGAAACTGCTCTTTATTTATAGGTTGGAGTATCATAATGCTGATTTCTGTATTATACAGCCATTCAAGACTTCCTTTTTTCTACTCTGTTATGTGGCAATCAGGTTTATGAGAATGAGGTTAGGGTCCCAGCTCGAATGGTCAGTGATGGTGGGAGGAAAGTACCCACTCTGATCAGAGGCCTACGTCTGTGAAGAGGGGTAACATCACCTACAGTATGAGAAGGAGCGACCCAAACCAACAACTTGGATAGTGGGAGAGCATTCCTATTACTTTAAGGTATCTAAAATGTAGATAGTTTAAAACAAATATCAAATCCAAATATTATTCTCACTCAAGCAGAGTGAAATTAACTAGCAGTCCAATCTTAAATGCTGGTGCTGAGGGTCAGAGATCCGAATTTTAGTGACTCTTAAGGGGGTCTGTTGCATGTGTACACAGAGTAAACCAAATGAGGAAACAAAACTTCAGGGATTGGAATGTGAGAGGAAGAATTCCAGTCTGGGGAAGAAGGGTGATGTGTGAATGGCAACCTTGGCCCAGCTCAGATAAGTGTGGGTTGGTTGGTGAAAAGTGCAGATATTGCATCCATAAACAGATGGCATTATGTCTCTGGATAGGGAGGCTCAAATATATTGCGAGTGAAGTTACTGGTGCATGCAATGGGGAAATAAAAACTTAATGGAACAGTTTGCAAAAGTGAGTGATTTGGGGTGCCTCAATTTTTGGGTGACCAACATGAGACATCATAAAAGGGTCTGATTTTCAGAGTGAGAGTCCTCAGGTGTTTTTGAAAATCAGGCCCCTTTAAGGCAGAGGTCCCCAAAAACCCGTAGAGCTTCATGGACAATTCTGAACCACCTCCAGTACTGCAGAAAGAAAGATGCAGACCAGTGTCTCAGATAGGGGAGAGATCAGGATCTGGAAGAGTGCTCATTTTGAAAAGGATGGTTTTCAGCATATAGGGCTCTTGTGGGATCATGAGGTTCTCCTACAAGCTGATGGGCATTCTCAACTTCCTTTGATTTCAGTGGAAACTGAGGGTACTTACCTTCTCCCAGCACTGAACTTTCTATGTATAAGTACAGAGATGTTTCTGTTTCCTATTACAGTACTCAGATCTTCCACAGGGGTCCTAATGATAAAATACACAGTATGTCGAGCCTTTTTCCCCTATCAGACATCTGCCGTCTTTGCCTTGTTTGACCCTTTTAAAAAAGCAATTATTTTTAAAAGCCAAGAAGAGGCAACCCAGCTAAGCAAAAAATCCCTTCTGACATCTGCACTGCTGCTAACGAAGAGAACTTAGCCTTCCTCATGATGGGATCATTGCTTTCATTGATTTGCACTCAAAACTCCCATCACCTTCAATGGAAGCTTTTGCATATAGGAATTGCAAGTTCAGGTCCAAGAGTTAGCGTTAGCCTACAATAAAAACATATGCTTACTTGTTATCCATTTGTTCCTGAAATCCTTTTTCTTTGGAAGAAAACAAAATAGAAACAAATAGTAACATTATCAAAAGCACTGAGTTGGCCTAATTTAGTGCCCATTAAAAAATAAGGCCAATGTTGAGTGCTTTTGAAAATCTCACCCAAAAACACTACAATACTCAGAAAGCAAAAAAGTTTTTTGGGAAAAAATGTCACTAAACTCATAGCCTAATATTGAAAAAGAATTTAGTCCTTTAAAATGCCATTGTTCAATCAATGTTGTTGCTTTTTATAAAAAGCAACAATCATTTTGTGAATTTCACTTGTGTATTTTGCCCTTCCTCTGTTGGCTCTGCAGCGTTTAACTAAAAGCTTTTCTAGCGCTGTGCTGATACTAAACAATTATGTCAGTGAACGAACAAAAGTGTTGTGTCAAGATAAGATGCTTACAGTACAAACAGAAGACACTGTTAAATAGAAATAGGTTTAGGTCCAATTTTTAGACATGCTCACAAATATGTGAGCTGAACTTGGTACTTGAGAATGTTGAATAGGACTTTTTGACCCAAGTGATGCTATTAGATCTGGACATTCTAGTCACAGAGTTTCGTCATGATGACTTAGTCTGACCACGTGTATCACAGACCATTAAATTTCACCCAGTTACCTCTGCATTTAGCCCAATAAAGTGGTTGACTAAAGTATAACTTGTGTTTTGCTAAAGCTTATCTTCCAGAAAGGCATCCAATCTTGATTTGAAGACTGCAAGAGATGGAGAATTCACCACCTCTTTTGGTAGTTTTGTTCCAATGGATCATCACCTGCACTGTTAAACTGTGCCAGATCTCTCATTTGAATTTGGCTGGCTTCAGCTTCCAGGCATGGGTATAAAACAGGAGCCATTCTCTACGAGATTAAAGACCCCTTTTAGTATTTTTCTCTCCATGAAGGTACTTAGACCCTGTAATTAAGTCACCTCTCAATCTTCTTTTTTGATAAGTTTAAAAAAATGGCACTCTTCGAGCCTCTCTCAGTAAGGTATTCTCTCCAGCGTTCAAATAATTTTTGTGGCTCTTTTACTGCACCCTCTTTACTTTTTCATAGGGCTATCAATTAATCACAGTTAACTCACGCGATTAACTTAAAAAATTAAGTGTGATTAATTACAGTTTTAATTGCACTGTTAAACAGTAGAATACCAATTTAAATGTATTAAATATTTTTGATGTTTTTCTACATTTTCATATATATTGTATTCTGTGTTGTAACTGAAATCAAAGTATATATTATTTTTATTACAAATATTTGCACTGTAAAATGATAAATAGTATTTTTCAATTTACCTCATACAAATGCTGTAGTGCAATCTCTTTGTCGTGAAAGTGCAGCTTACAAATGTTGATTTTTTTTTGTTACATAACTGCACTCAAAAACAAAACAATGTAAAGCTTCAGAGCCTACAAATCCACTCAGTCCTACTTCTTGTTCAGCTAATCGCTAAGACAAACAAGTTTGTTTACATTTACAGGAGATAATGCTTCTTATTTACGTCACCAGAAAGTGAGAAGAGGCATTTGCATGGCACTTTTGTAGACAGCATTGCAAGGTATTTACATGCCAGATATGCTAAACATTCATACGCCCGTTCATGCTTCGGCCACCATTCCAGAGGACATGCTTCCATACTGCTGATGGTCATTTTTTAAAAAAATGCATTAATTAAATTTGTGACTGAACTCCTTCGGGTAGAATTGTATGTCCCTTGCTCTGTTTTACCCTCATTCTGGCACATATTTTATGTTATAGCAGTCTCGGATGATGACTCAGCACTTGTTCATTTTAAGAACACTTTCACTGCAGATTTCACAAACCGCAAAGAAGGTACCAATGTGAGATTTCTAAAGATAGCTACAGAACTTGACCCAAGGTTTAAGAATCTGAAGTGCCTTCCAAAATCTGAGAGGGATGAGGTGTGGAATGCTTTCAGAAGTCTTAAAAGAACAACACTCCGATGCGGAAACTACAGAACCTGAACCACCAAAAAAGAAAATCAACCTTCTGCTGATGGCATCTGACTCAGATAATGAAATTGAATATGTGTCGGTCCGCACTGCTTTGGATTGTTATCGAGCAGAACCCATCATCAGCATGGACACACTTCCCCTGGAATGGTGGTTGAAGCATGAAGTGACATATGAATCTTTACTTTAGTGCATTTGGCACGTAAATATCTTGCGACGCTGGCTACAACAATACTATGAGAATGCCTGTTCTCACTTTCAGGTGACATTATAAACAAGAAGGGGGCAGCATTATCTCCTGCAAATGTAAACAAGCTTGTTTGTCTGAGTGATCAGCTGAGCAAGGGGGGAGGGATATCTCAGTGGTTTGAGCATTGGCCTGCTAAACCCAAGGTTGTGAGTTCAATCCCTCAGGGGGCCATTTAGGGATCTGGGACAAAAATTGGGGATTGGCCCTGCTTTGGGGGTTGGACTAGATGACCTCCTGAGGTCCTTTCCAACTCTGATATTCTATGAACAAGAAGTAGGACTGTGTGGACTTGCAGTCTTTAAAATCTTATGTTTTATTTTTTAATGAAGGTGGTCTTTTTTACATAGTTCTACATTTGTAAATTCAAGTTTCATGATAAAGAGATTGCACTACAGTACTTGTCTTAAGTGAATTGAAAAATACTGTTTCTTTTGGTTTTTTTATAGTGCAAATATTTGTAAGCAAAAATAAATATAAAGTGAGCACTTTACACTTTGTATCCTGTGTTGTAACTGAAATCAATATATTTGAAAATGTACAAAACATCCAAAAATATGTAAACAAATGGTATTCTATTATTGCTTAATTGTGCAATTAATTTTTTTAATCACGCGATTAATCGTGATTAATATTGTTAACTGCTTGACAGCCCTACTTTTTCAACATCCTTTTTAAAATGCGGACACCAGGATTTGAGGCTGTATTCTAGTATTGGTCTCACCAATGCCATATATGGAGGTAAAATCACCTTCTACTCATATTCGTGACTCTCTTGTTTATTGATCCAAGGGTCACATTAGCTCTTTTTACCACAGTATCAAACTGAGAGCTCATGTTGATTTCCTTGTCCAGTATGACCCCTAAATCCTTTTCAGAGTTACTGCTTTCAAGGGTCCAGTCTCCCAATTTTTAAGTACATCTTATATTCCTTGTTCCTAAATGTATAACTTTGAATTGGCTGTATTAAAATGCAGTTTGCTTGAATGGGCCTAAGTGATCCACATTGCCCTGTCCTACGACTGCCCTGTCCATTATTTACCATTTCACAAATCTTCATGTAATCTGCAGAGTTTATCAGGAGTAATTTTATATTTGCATCCAAATCATTGTTGAAAATGTTGACTTGTATCAGGCGTAGTACTGATTCCTGCAGAACCCAACTAGAAATACTGTCATTTGAATGGTGATTCCCCATTGATAACTACTTTGAGATCTGTCAGACAGTTCTTAGTCCTATTAAGGTCTCCATATTTGAATATTTTTTCCTTTTCAGTTTCATCTACATACAAACCACAGTGGAAAAAATAATTCACAGAAGAAAAAAAATGTCAGTGCTTCTATTACAGACAGCAGAAGGGCTGGCTCTCCATTCCACTGTGACTCTTTTATTCTGCTCTGGCTATGTAAACACTCCTATCCCCATTCCTACCCAAGAGGACTCTCTGGTTGGCATACTGCCAGTAGAATAGCTCTATACTGAGTGCCCTCACAGGTCATAGCAAAAGACATATGCTACGGTATGACTAGGGACAGAGAGGTGCAGCTGGAATGCAATTATTCTTTGCTGTGGAATGGCCTTAATTGGCCATTTCAGCAAAGTGTTAAGTTAGAACAGCCCTGAGGCTGCTATAACGTTCATTGCAGCTGACCTGGCCCCCAGCAGGCCTAAGAATGGAGTGATGCACAAGGCTTACAGGCAACTTTGCACTTCCATGCCCTATGCCAAGCACAGCTCAGCTGGAGTGGAGAACTGGATCCAGAGAAGTAAATAAACTGCTGCTACTTTTCTGTACTTCATGCTTAATTTTCATCTGTCGTGAACTGATGTGGTAACTACAGAGTTTGTGTTTGGAAGATGGTCTAGTTTTACTGTGGCTTCTGTAATCTCTGTATCATGCACAATCTTACAAAGCAGCTTCTTGTGATCATGGTTCACGTGTGGCTCACAACAGATCTCATCCTCATACCTACTCCAGCATCAATACATTGAAAGAACTGCCCCATGCTTTCTTCCAACAGCAGGGGGAAAAGCTCTCACTAAAGCTTTGCTAAATAGGGCTAACAGCCCATTGCATGTAATGATACATTGTTGATGATTTAGGCCCAAGAATGTGTAGTGCTGAGAGTCCTCAATTCCCATGGAAGTCAATAAGAGTTGAGGACCCTTCTGTATCTTTCAGGATTTGACATTTGAACTGCAGACTGAAGCAGCGTAGTCTAGTCTAGTGGATAAGGCATTAGATAGAGAGCCAGGCGACCTGGGTTCTAGTCCCAGCTTTGTTGCTGACTTGCCATGTGACCATGGGCAACCCCTTCACTTCTTTGTGCCTCTGTTTCCCTTTCCATACTTTGCCTGTCTTATTTAGAGTGTAAACTCCTTTTTTTTTTTTAAAGTGTTACATTAGCTACCATCCAGTCATATGGTACAGAGGCTGGTTATGTGCGATAGTTTCATATTTGAGTTCCTTCAGAACTCCTGGGTGACTATCATCTGGTTTTGGTGACTTATTACTGTTTAGTTTATACGTTTGTTCTAAAACCTCTTCTGTTGACACAGCAATTTGTCTACCAAAAAGACTAGCTCTGATGTGGGGATCTCCACTACAACCTCTGCAGTCAAGACCAATGCAAAGAATTCATTTAGCTTCCCTGCAATGGCAATATCTTCCTGGAGTGCTCCTTTAACAACTTTGTGGTCCAGTGGCCCTGCTCTCTGTTTGGCAGGCTTCCTGCTTCTAATATACTTAAAAAAATTACTGTTAGTTTTTGCATCTTTCCTAAGTTACTTCTTAAATTCTTTCTTGGCCTGCCTTATTATACTTTTACATTTTACTTGCCAGAGTTTGTGATCCTTCCTATTTTCCTCATTAGGATTTACATCCAAAATTTAAACAATGCTTTTTTGCTTCTAATGGCCTTCACTATGCTGTTCTTTAGCCCTGGGGGCATTCTTTTGGTCCTCCTCCTGTCTTCTTTTTTTAATTTGGGGTATACATTTAGTCTGATCCTCTATTGTGGTGTATTGAAGTAGTCTCCATGCTGCTTGCATTCATTTTATTCTTGTGACTGCTCGTTTTAATTTCCTTCTACCTAGCATCTTCATTCTTGTGTAGTTTCCTTTTTTAAAGTTAAATGTTACTGTGATGGTTTTTTTTGGAAATTTCCTCCCTACGTTTAATTACATTGTGGTCATTAACTAGAGCTGGACCGCTTGGTAATATCTCTTGGACAAGATTTTGTGCTCACTTGGGACTAAATCAAGAATTACCTCTCCCCTTGTGGGTTCCGGGACTAGTAAGCAGTCATTTATGGTGTCTAGAAATTTTCTCTCTGCATCAAGCCTTGAGATGACATCTACCCAGTTAGTATTAGGATAGTTCACATCCCCCATTAGTATTGTGTTTTTGTCTTTTTAGTTTCTCTGATCTCCCTGAGCATTTCAGCATCACTTTCCCAGTCAGGTGGTCAGTAGTATATTCCTTCTGCTATATTCTTCATGCATGGAATTTCTGTCCATAGAGATTTTATGGTAGTTTGATTAATTTAAGGTTTTCCCCTTATTTGATTCTGCTTTTTTTTTTTTAAACATGTAGTGCCGCTCCCTGACCAGTGCAACCTGCCCTGTCACTTCTGTGTATTTTCTACCCTGGTGTTACCATGTCCCATTGATTATCTTCATTCCACCAAGTTTCCACAATGTGTGTTATATCAATATCCTCATTTAATGCCTCGTTTAGTTTCTTTTAAGGAGCCAGCACTCCTGTGGGACTGGGAACTAACTGGACCATGTATTGAGCTCTGTCCTTCTGTCTGTTCTCCTTCCCCACTGTAGTGGAACAAGCCAAAGGCTGATAGATACTCCTTCTACAAAAAGATCCTCTTGGGAGCCACAAAAGGGAAGCTCTGCTAGGGATTCAATAAGAGAAAGGGGCTCAGTTTAGAAGGCTCATTGTGGTATCTGCAAGCCCACACAAGAACCAAGACTCCTCTAGACTCTGTGAGAGTGAGTCAGTCTTCCTCATCTCTTGAGAAACAAGTCAGACAATCTTCACCAACCAATGACTCTTCAGGGGTAAAATCAAATAGCCCCGAAGAAGAAAAAGAAAAACTCATAACACAAAAAAGAAATGCTTTCTGCTGCCCCCTCTATCAGATATTGCTTTATTATGCTGGCTTCTGGTTGCCAGCCCTTCCCCAAACAGCAGTTAACTTGGTGGTTTCCCCTATAGGGAGGAGAGTAGCCTTCCATCCAGAATAAGCATTTTTCTGTCTGGTGCAGCTTGTTTCTAATCTTTTCTCCTCCTCGCTCAAAAGAGGGGTTTTTTTAAAGGTCACTGGCAGCCCCTAATAGGACTTAGGTGTCTCTAGTTAAACTGAGGTAACCGCTTTTCAGTTCATAGGGGAAAAGGCCTTCACCATTCTAGGGCTGTGATATACACCTGCTTTCCACCGCTCTTATAGCTGTCAGGTCTGACTTTGTCACAAGAGACAGTACTAAAGAAAATATCCTGTTAATGGGCATAATCTAAATGTAACTGTACATCATAGATCCAGGTTTCAGAGTAGCAGCCGTGTTAGTCTGTATTTGCTAAAAGAAAAGGAGTACTTGTGGCACCTTAGAGACTAACAAATTTATTTGAGCATAAGCTTTCGTGAGCTACAGCTCACTTCATCGGATGCATTCGTTATACATTCAGTTACTCTTGGTAGCATCTGGGGTAAACAAACTTGTTTTAAAGGATATAAATAGGGAGTAAATACAAAAGTGAGAATTCCAGTCTACTGGATAGATTTAATGTTGTCTAGAAATTACATTGACATTACAGACTAGCAGCTCCAACTTTCCTGCAATTTCATGTTGGGATGTGTTTTTTTCATTTGTTTTTGTTTGTTTTGTTTTAAATAAGCTAGTATTCATTGCTTGGAGCAAATGCACCCAGTACTGACCAAGATATCTGGTGGTACTCCTACAACTACCTTGAGTGTTGCCAATTAAGAGTACACTGCTGAATATCTTCATTGTTCAGAACTGGTAGTGATGTTCTGCAGAAATATTTCAAATAACTAAGGAACTGAATTTTCAAACAACATGAAGAAGTTTCAGGAAATGGAAGGTTGACTGCACACGCAGAAAAAGCAAGTGCATACCAAGGTGAATGCTGGTGCACACCCTTTTTAAATCAAGCATAAGTCTGCTTTCACTTTTTGAAAATTTGGCCCTAAGGGTCTGACTCAAACTGGCAAAAAACAATAACCAGAGTAAACACTATGATTTCTATCTTTAACTTCTCAATGCTGCTACTGCACCCAATATGTTAGGGAAAGGCATTCACTGTTCACATTTATTAATGTGTTTAACTTGAATAGAGTAAGTCACATTAACACTGGAGTTTCATACTCAATTTGCTAGCCTTTGTAGAGTTAAAGTAGGCCTTTAATCTTCACTTAGCATCCCTTAACATCTGTATACTTTTGAATGAGCTGAGTCATTATCTATCAAATGTTGCTCACAAAGGAAGCTTCTTCAACTCAGGATATAGAAACTAAAACATGGTTTCCTGTCTGTGTGTCAAAAGAAGTCACTTCATTTATTTACATTTCTCTTACCATTTCCTACCTTTGTTTTAAATATGTTTGAAACTATTTTCAAACTGAATTAAGTACAGTTCTAAAGATACACTTTGAACAGAGTTATACAACAGCCAACTTTCAGTTTTTAAATATGACCCAGATAAGTTCTTCAGTGAACATGTTGCTAGATATTTAAGGCAAAATTCTGCTATTAGAGACAGCTTGTGGAACTGTTCTGCATATTTTCCATTCTGCCTCCTTGCAGATCTACTTTTGATGTCAGTGGGTAAACTTTGCTTCCTAGGAACTGCCGAATAAGCAGCAGAGATTGTACATTGTGGACTGGAAACAATTTTGCCTTTGACAAGAAACAGCAAAAAAAAAAAAAAAAAAAAAAAAAAAAGCCTCCTTTTTCCCCCCCCATTACTACATGTTAGACTCCATTCTCAGGGGATGTTAGTGAACTTTCCAAATGACTATTTATGAACAGATTATTTTTTGAAAGTACTCTTATTATTTATTTTAAAAAAATCAATCTTCTTTCCTCAGCATATTGAAGACCAAATCTTGCACTGAGGAGAAATCAATTGTATTCAAATGCATATGTCTAGCGATAGAATTTAACCAAAACCTGCTACCACTGAAATCAATGGCTAAATGCTTAAATGAACAGGTTTTTGGTCCTACGAGATTCTATTCGCCATCAACATGCCTTAAATTAATTTGTGAATCTACAATACTTGTGCCATATTATTTCACATCAGTATTTCAAACATGTCTAAGAACACAAATCCAGCCCTGAGCTATATAGTTACAGGGAGGGGTGCGTGTGAGAGATTGTCTATTACTCCTGTGCAAATATTGGAGCAGGATCTCTTTGTAGCAGTGCAAATGACCACTAGTGGTCCTCTTTATATATTTATGCACAACAGTATGGCTGTCAAATCGGCCATTGTTCCAGATAACTGAAGATTTCAGTGATCTGTCCAGTGGCCATTTCACTTTTTCATTTCATGAAGGCCCACATCTTCCTTCAATATATAGCTAGAATATCAGACTCCGTGATGAAGAAGCAAGCAGATGGAATCTGCCTCCAACCCTTTCTCACCAACGCCTACCACTTCTGCAGCTCAGATGCTCCAGTAACCTCTGTGTCCTTAAGGAACCTCCCACAAAGGGATAAATAGAGGAAGTGTCATGTAGCAGTGGATCCCTGGGAACACTTTAATCCATCCTTTATCTGTTAGTGTACAAGGAGCCACCATAGTACTGAGCTCTGTGCTGGCATATGGGAGAGGCAAGCACACATGTCATTGGTGACACTTTGCCCCCAAATCCTACTCACCACAGCACAGCAGAACCAGTCACGGCAAGGGGCTCTCCCTTCTTCCCCTCTCCCATCCCTGTGGAAGAAAGGACAGGATTTGCCCCAAGATGGCTAACATATATCAGGCATTTAGTTAAATGTCAGATAATAAGGAGTAAGTAATTGATTACAGGCCTAAATTATACTACATTCAGCCCCCACAACTTGCACAACCCCAAAGCCAATGGAGATGTATGAGATGAGGTTGGGGTAAATTAGTACAGAATTTGCCTGAGTCACTAAATTACACCACCAAAGGAATAAGTGTTGCATTTTAGATAATGCCATAAAGATCCTCTGTTATCCAGTAATTGCAAAAGCCAGGTGGGTTTGTATCAATATGTACCTACGTACTGATGTAGGCAGGTGTAAATGACGTTCCCCCTGCAAATACCTGTCAGCTTGACCTTGTTTCTCTGGCAGATTCAAGAAGCCACGGTCACTGCTGCCTGTACTCCTCTGGAGCTTCTACCATCGAAGGGACGATTTAAAAATCCTGTGGGGTCTTTATAGGAGTCATGTCACTGATGCTGCTCAGGGAATGTACTAAGCACTGCATTCTTTGGTGGCTTCCAGTGGGCTTTCTTCCTTGGAGGCTGTCTGCCAGTGTTATACTTCAGAAGCCAACATAGACTTCAGGCTAAATTTAATTAATTATCTGCTACAGTGCAGCAGCTTTTAGAAGCATTTACACTTCCTGGCATTTTGTCCTCAGCATCTACATTTAGCAAGTTCTTGACCCACAGGGGAAGATGCTTGTTAAACAGCCTTAATCCTACTTTATCTATTTTAAATTTTTCTATAGCATCTATCACCATGGTATCTAAGTGTGCTTGAAATGAAAGAGCACAAAAGTCCAGTGCAAAAGGTGTTCTTCTCTTTCTTTCTTCAGGGGAGAAGGGTGTTGAAAATATAGTCTTCTCAAGATTTACATAATTTCAGTCAACCACTTCTGAAGGTGTATCTCAAATAGGTTATGAGAAAGCATTACTCTCCATATCCCTGATAGCTGTATGATATATTGTCTAATCTATTTCACTGTGCACACAATGAGTACTATATATTATTATAGAATGGTAATGTAAATTGGGCCTAGTACTCTGAGCCTGATTCACCACTGCACTACTCCATTTTACCCCAGTCTAACTCTTGATTTCAATGGAGTTACACTTGCATGAAACTGGAGTACCATCGTTGTAAATCAGCAGCAAGGTGCAATTTGTACCTTTTATTTAAAAGGCTGCTCATGGCATTGGATCATATTTTGATGCTTAGAAGTAAGGACTCTCTCTACTCAGTGGTACTGAATGCCACTAAGTAAAAATAATGCAGCCACTTCTTGATTATTCCAGGCAGATGTTGGGGTGGAGTTCATTTTGTTTTATGCCTGGGGAGATTTCTTGAGGGATATTTATAGTGTCTTATGGGTGTGTTTTATCCTGTGGATTCTAGTGGGGGTTGTGATTTAGCTGTTCTGTTTTAGGGAGGGAAGAACCTTTTAACTGTCTCTGATATATTTGATTCAAATGTATTTGGTTTCAGGTTCCTTTTATTCATAACTAGATATTACTGATGTTTCCATACTATTTAATATTTATAGCACCACTTTCAAGTCAAACTTTTGTCATCTTCGGTTTTCTCTCTAATGCATTTAGTGTCCCTGATATGTCATCTGCAAAAATGACAGCACAACAAATATGCACGGTTTCATTCAGTGTGTCTGCTTGAAAAGAAACACTACTTATTCCTGGATTAATTCTATTACTGGGGTGCCCAGAAAGAACTGTTGACCTTGACCTTTTAAAATTGTTCAATTTACCCAGTATGTCGTCAGTGTGTAAAGTCTATTGCACGATTGTATTTCAGAATTATGTCTCTCAAGAAGGTATCTCAAAGGTCACCTGGCACTTCTCAAAAGATTTTTCAGTGACAAGTTGTTTACAAGATAAAATACCAAAGCCATAAATGAATAATGAATAGAGAGAGAATTGGATTCATAATAATTGTGTAAAAAAAAAAAGTGTGTGTGTGTAAGATCTTTTTTATGTATTTAAAAAGAGAAAAAATGCATCAGATGAAAAACTAAAGTGACACACAGACATGTAGTGCAGCAAGTTGAGAATTCTGTTCTTGAATCAGATAATCTTCTCTTCTGCTGCAATCTCTCCTATCCCTGAAATTCTTTTCTCTTTCTTGGGTGCTTTGTCCTTGCCATGTCCATTCCCCACCTCCCTTAACTTTATGAAGAATCCTCAGGTGTCCTACATGGGTTAAATCCTTTCTCCTTCTCTTTGGTCCTGTATTGCATCACTCCCCATTTCAGATGAGCAGGACTGAATGTAACTCGGAGGTTGTGACGAGGCACTTACCTCCTGACTGCCTCCTGGCAGTTGGGTGTGGTATTGCAATCTTTTCTCCCACTCCTGTACTCCCTCTATAGGTTGCTGACCTCACTAGGCAGGTCTTCGGTGGCTCAGCCCACCAGCCAAGTCACAGCCTTTCTAGGATGGCCTGGAGGACCCACCTTCATTGTTCCTTTCCTGGAGAAGGGTGTGGTAGGACCTGAGGCCTCCAGCAGGGGGCCATGAAGGGCCTAGCACAATGTTTCCAAACCTTTTTGATACCAGGGACTGGCTTGCTGCCTTCCTAAACTGCGTAAGGGAAATCTCAAGGACTGCTGCTGGTCCATGGACCAGTCATTGAGAAACACTGCCTAGTGCACCCCGTCATAGAGACCTACAATGATGTTTGTTAATCTCTTGGGGGATGGAGATTGCTGAGTGGAGGTTTAAACACCTTATGATTAAGTGGTGTTTTTCCAGGTAAATTTCTTCAGTGCATATAAGAACTAGACTTTGAAGTTTAAATATTATTGCGGTGAATAGGTTTCTGGGTAGCAGACTTCATACTTTATTGAGGTGAAAAAGAGAAATTGCTTTTCATGCATCATAACTCATTAGTAAAGGTACTGCACCTACACAACGGTATTGGACTTCAGTAGTGTGGTACAATGAGCACTGAGGGCATTATCCAGGCCCCACTGTCATCCTAGGATTCATTGATTTCCGTGGAGCTGGACCAGGGCTTGAGAACACAACTGGAAGACAGTTGTATTGCACAGGTATAGCTGAGGGCTTAATTTGGCCTGCAGCATCTTACTACTAGAAATGATGCATGGGAAGGGAAGATACTCAGTTGAAATTTGCAGGGCTGGTAGTTAATCTCTCTACTGGGGGATGGAGAAAACTTGCTGTGGAAACTGTGAGATGCAATATACAGTGAACTCCACAATACCAGTTTCAGGTCACTTGTCAGGCTAGAACTGTGCTTTAAATTTAATAGGATTGAACAGTTCTGTGAGAAGTTGCTGACGACTTTTCCAGTGTGGTGTTACATAGTCTATTCAACTCCAATTTAGTCCTCTGATGGCATTAGAATCTGCTATCTAAGACAGTACATTAATGTTCATTTGTCTAATCAGTACTATACAGTAGGATCCAATAAATCTTGGTTTAGTTTAAAATCAGAAGGTGATGTTTGAACATGAAGTTGCCATACTTTTTATTATAATATTGACGTTTAAAGGAGTAGTGCACTTCAGCCAAAAAATAAGTACTATCAAGTAGTTAGTTATTTTATTTTATTGAACAGAAGTGATGGGCTTGTTTGAAGGCATTTTAATTAATTGGTTTGTTTGACTAGTGAAAAGGCTACTTAAAGCAATACTAGCCTTCAATGTAAGGCAGATGTAGTAGGGTGAAAAGGTACAGCTCAGGGGTCTGAGGTTAAAGTCACTGAAGGTGAGCAGCCTAATGGCAATAAGTATATGTGCTGAAATGTTTGCAAGATCAGGCCCTAAGACAAACCATTTCAGCATGATGGCCAAGCACATTATTTCAAAAATACCAAGGGGCCATAATAAACAGTTAGTGGCAGATTGCCTACCCTGACTTGCTGACAGGCAGCATTAGGTAAGCAGAAACCCTATGAAAGTCTCCTACTAGGTCTTAACCCAGCATTCAGAAGTCCCCAGTGGGCATAGATTTTGCACAGCCACCTCCTTACACCTTCCTCTGTGCAGCCCTGGTAAAGGCACAGCACCTACACAAAGGTATGGGACTTCAGTGGTGGTTGCACAATGAGCACTGTGGGCCTGATCCAGTCCCCATTGGCATCAGTGGAACGACTCATTGATTTCAGTGGAGCTGGATCAGGGCCCATAAGGCACTCTGGGTATTCTCAACTGGCATATGGGTCTTGAGGGAGAGTTGCCAGCTGGAGTAAATTAGAATAGCCCTGAGACTGTTCCAACATGAACCAGCACTTTGGGCAGAGAAGTAGGGTGCTTTAACTGGTTGGTGGTTCTCAGACTCTCTTTTTTTTTACCCTTACTCTCCAGGGTTGCCCTGTGTGGAGAGGGGAGCCATCTTCACTAGGTGCTCCTCCAAGTTCAGGTACAGCCAGTTGAGCTACTGTTCTGCTCTCCTTGGGACATCCACATCCTGGCAGGGACGCAGCAAATGGAGCAGCCAGAGCTACAGTCTCTCCTCCTTTTCCCATGCAGCAGAAGACCAGCTGAGGAGCTGCTGAACAGCTGCAGCTGGGAAGGGGAAGCAGCTGTTGGGAGTGCTCCTCCTGGGGCTGCTGAGGAAGTGATGGAAGCGAAGGGTGGATGGGTGAGGTGCTACTACCTACCTCCTTCCCACAGTGGTGGCCTGATTCAAAGACTTCAGTTTTAAAAAATATCAAAGGAAGGCTCATTGACAGTTCTTGTAATCAAATAACAATTTTCTTCTCCATGCAGTCACTCTCAATTGTGACAGTTTAGAGTTGTGATGGTCACTGTGCCCTAAAATGTTATTTTTATGGAATTTTATATATTTAACCCTATGTTTAAAATATTATTGAATGAGCCTTTCATTGAACATTGGGTTTTCTCCCCCTCTGTACTGAGTGGCTTGTTTTGAAAATGCTCATTATTATTAATAGCAGTAGTAATATTTATTATTGATATTACTGTAGGGCCTAGAGGCCTCAACGGTAATCAGGTATCATTGTAGTATGTGTTGTACATATTCAGAGTGAGAGACAATTCCTCTCCCAAAAAGTGTACAGTTTAAATAGATGGGAGAGGGAGGGAGAAAGGAAGTGTTGTCTCCATTTTACAAAAGGAAAACAGAAACACTAAAGGATTAAGTTACTTACGCAAAGTGATACAGTGTGTTCCTGGCAGAACCTGGACTTGAACCCAGATCTCTTAAATCCCAGCATAGTCCCTTAACTGCAAAACCATCCTTCAAGTCTTAGTGTCAAGGTATTCCTTGTTGATAAGTTACTGGGCTTTCTTTTTTTGTGCAATTAAGGATGTGAAAAATTAGTTCAAAGCATACAATAGTTATACAGTGATTTTACTGTTGTACAATTTATTTTGCAAATCAACTTTAAAAAGAGAGGAGAATGTACTGATTCTTTCAGCCAGTCAGTTATCAAAAATCGACTTGAACTTAATTTTTTTGTTCCAAACAGCAGCATTTAGTGTGGTATAGTTTATATCTAAACAATATTTTCAAGAATAAAAACTGAGGAACATCTTGTATGTATTCACATGAGAGTGTGTGTGTGTATACACACACACACACACACATACTCATATAGGATATTTCTCCATTTTTATTCTTAAAAAACAAAATGTAGTGTGTAACTGTTTTTTTCATAGAATAATTAACAAGATTTAAATTATTGTAGTCCCCATTGATATAGGTTCTACTTGTTAAAGAATATAGATCTTGCTGCTTGATATGCATCTTTACTTAACTTAGGATGTATTGCTCCAGCAATGGTCTTTAGAGCTGTAACATCAGGGAAACTTAATTCTGTAGTTTGTGTCTGTGATTAAAGGGATAAACAACTTTTATTCTATTTTCAGCTCCAATATTAGATGTAGTTCAGCACAGCCTGAAGACTTTTAAATGTCTTTTTAATTCTGCCTGTGGAGCAGTTTACTTCACAGACTAATTGCTAATATTGTGATCCACATTTATTCAAGTTGTGCTTTAGCCATGATTGCTGAATTTTATTTCTATTTGATATGAACAAGAAGTCTTCTCATTTCTCAGAAGGGAAGATTCTTATGACAGTATTGATGTAGAAACAAGTCTTACACAGGAAGTAAATTTAAAAAGTGCTTGGTACTGCTGCTTATTCTGGGGTGCAGGTAATTTTAGATTAAGATTTCCCTAGAGAATGAATAGATTCTCATTAGCTCAGATACTGCAGTGCTCAGCAGAATCTGTGCTCATCAGCTGAATAGGCTGAGAAGTACTATTGTATTGTGGACAATTTTAATCATTACTAATACAGCAATTATTAATTTAATCTCTCACTAGAAGAGAGTGTGTGTTGTGTGGAGCAGCTGTCATTGCTATGCAAGGCTGTGGGGTGTGGCTGCAGAAACCAAATGCTTTCATTCTTGAAGGCAGAGCTCTAGATTGTGGCAGGGAAGGATCAGACAGTGGCATGTTGCAGCTTACAACAGGCTCTAGTTTCTGTTACGAAATACTTGAATACAAATAATATTATTGTTCTGTAGCGCCCCCTCTCCACCTGGTTACCTCCTTTAATGCCAATCCACTTACAGGTTTTGATGAACAGGTCTGGGTTCTTTTGGATTCCGCCACCCACTCAGCGGGGTGTATCTTCTTTCTTTTTTTCCTGTGAAATTATTTGGCGGTGCCTCCACCCCCCTCGCTCCTTCCTGGCAGGGTCACCAGGGCAGCTTGGGCGGAAAATTCTAACTACGGAGTAATCCCAATTTACTTGCCAGATAGTTAGAGACTTCCAAGAAATAACACAAGCACATAAAAATATATTCAACACAATAATTATATTAAACAGGAGACAAATACAACATAACAGGGTAAAACACAATTTTTAGGGTCACCGGTGCCCACACTGCAAATACCCGTGACTCAATGTAGCAAATGTAAAATTAGGGTCCCGTTGGTACGTGTACTTTGCTGGGGCCCTTGATGACCTATAACCACAAAATTCTTCTCTGCAGTGGTTTAGCAGTGTGGCTGACTGGGTTCAGTACAGCCCAAAGGACTCACAAGTGGGAGAAGGTAGTAAATCCATCCACAGGTGTAATATGCAGCAGGTTATAAAATCCTCAAACCCTTACTCCCTGGCTTGAGGACACAGTTCAGGGAGTAAGGGGTCCCCAGAACAAATTCCCTGACTAACTAACTAAACGATGGTGCACTCACAAACTCCATGAATGATCCTCAGGTTCGAAGATGACTCTGGACTCCTCAGTCACTGCAGAAGGGCTGCTCTCTGCTGGCAGGGATCCTCCTCAGGCAGGAATCAGGCTGCGTCGGGGCTTACAGTTGTTAAATACAAGGTCTTGCAAAGAACAACACACTTGATCACCAACCCTGAGATCCTTGAGAGGAGTGTGGGAACCTGCTCATATTGATGCCAATGGAGTATGGCAATTTACACAAGCTGAGGATCTGTCTCACCCACCTCCCCAAGTTGAAATAATGAACCAAACTTCTAATGTGATTGGGGTCTAGTTCAGTAGCAAGTTACTCATTTTGCATACCCAAGAAATGGCAGTTTAATGCTAGTTACATTTTACCACTTACTCTCATTTACATCCAATTTCTGACTAATTTACATCCAGTATCTAACTTACAGCATCATTAAATCATCAGTGAGAATTTGAGTCAGACTTTGGACAGAGGTAAGTAAAATCAGTGATCAAATTAATGAGACAAATTCAGAGCTGCTTGAGCATGGAGCTGCAGAATCTGTACTGGTGGTAGGAGGAAGAAAGTGTGGCATGCTGGCTGGGCGGATATGTACAAGAGCAGAAGCTGGTGTGAGAACATTTATACCAAGAGTGATATCACTGACTTCCAGGGATGCAGCAAAGGGTGTGGCTTCATGGAAATGTTCAATGGTTGGGACACAGCCAGGTAGGTCACATTCAGAGCTAGTACAAAAAGACAGCTATTACACAAAGGCTGCTGAAACTTAGGTCTGGCTATTTTTACAGGAGTCTAATAAGTGCAAAGATCTCATTCATAACAGACATTGAACACCATTGATTCTGAATCAATCATCTATTGTTACAAAACCAGTGGGGGATTTTTTAAAAGGCAAGTGAGCAAGTGGTGTTGGATTAGTATAGTGCTCTTATTAAAATTAAAAATGGTGTTCTCTACTGTGTCAGGGTCAGGCTAGATGGCTACAGGAGAGTGTTAGAAGGCAGATATATTAGTCCCAGATTAGGCAGGTCCATTTTCCCTGGGTAAGGTAACAGAGGCAGTTGCAGAACAAGAAGGAACTTGCTGGAACAAATTCAGGCAGGCAGGCTAATTAGGACACCTGGAGCCAATTAAGAAGCTACTAGAATCAATTAGGGCAGGCTGGCTAATCAGGGCACCTGAGTTTAAAAAGGACCTCACTTCAGTTTCTGGCACGCGTGTGAGGAGCTGGGAGCAAGAGGCACTAGGAGCTGAGAGTGAGAAGGTATACTGCTGGAGGGCTGAGGAGTACAAGCATTGTCAGACACCAGGAGGAAGATCCTGTGGTGAGGATAAAGAAGGTGTTGGGAGGAGGCTATGGGGAAGTAGCCCAGGGTGTTGTAGCTGTCATGCAGCTGTTCCAGAAGGCACTCTAGACAGCTGCAGTCCACAGGGCCCTAGGTTGGAACCCTGGGTAGAGGGCGGGCCTGGGTTCCTCCCAAACTTCCCAACTCCTGATCAGACACAGGAGGAGTTGACGTGGACTGCGGGGTTCTAACAGAGGGGAAGGTCTCTGGGCTATTCCCCGACCCACATGGTGGATCAGCAGAGACTACGGGGATTGTTCTCTTTCCTTTTTCCCATGCTGGCCAGTGATGAGGTTAGCTGAGTGAATGGCAGGTTTGAGCCACTAGCAAAAGTGGCCAAACTGAGGGCTGCCGTGAATCTCTGAGGCAAGCAAATCCGCCAATAAGCGCAGGACCCACCAAGGCAGAGGAGGAACTTTGTGTCACTACATAAAATGTAGCATCCTTACCAAATGTTTCTATTGCATTAAAGGTGCCTGTAATACATTTCCTGACATGCTACCATTTGCAGCACCGACCACAGAACACCACCTCATGCTGATATTTTGCTGGTAATTTTGGAGTACACACAACCTCTGTGCCATTAACAGCAGATTGTGTTTTAAGTCTGTTTTTGTATACTGCTGTGTCATCGTACATTGCCTCTGGTGAAAACTTATGTTTCTCCTAAATTCCAGTATCTACTTACAGTACTTGTGTGGTGGCCCTCACATGTCTCATTAATCTTTTGCTTCTGAATCCGGCCCACAGATTTGGGGCCTAGTTGAGTGTGTGCGCATGGGGCGGGGGGTGTAGATAGTTCTGCTTGACAGTAAATCAATTTGTATGAGAAGTAGAAGGAAGGAGAGTGTCCCTTTTAAAAATTATCATCATTTGGGGGCGCTGAACTGAACTGTGTGCAGCCACCCAGTGGCAGCTATATACATAAATTAGCAGGCATCCGTTAGACCGATGTACTGAAACTGAGATGCCTAAGCAGCAGGACATGTGCATCTCTTTGGAAGAGCAGTAAGGTGGGTGCCTTTTTCTGGCACCCATTAAGCTATTGCAAGGAAGCTTCTTCTGGGTGTGGCAGCACCATGCAGTAGTTGCCCTTTGAATAATCCATCCTTCAATAGAAATTGGTTATCAGAAGCCCGTGAAGGTCATTTTGTTATATTTTTACTGAAGTGAGATACAGCATAAATAAGATGCCATAAATTCATTGAGGTTACTTACCCTCTGTTCTCAGAAAAAGCTGCATCTCCTCCACTTTTTCCCCCCACGTACGTAATAGCAATTTTAAAAAAATGCAATAGTAGTATTAATGATTCTTAAATTTTTATGTTTTCAGCTATTCTGTAGCTATCAGACAGTTGTATTAGCTGATTTTTCTCAATAGCTAGGCAATTGGTGTGCTGGACTGCCACTTGTTATATTAAGTTGGGTGGTGTTACTGTCACCCTTCTCTTCCTCCCACCCTTCCTTCCTTTTTTTTTTTTTATTCACTTGTCTCTTGTTATATGCTAAGCTTATAAGATCCTTGGGGCAGGGACTGTCTTTTTCTAATACACGTGTACAGCATCTAGCATGCTGGGGCCTCAGTCCCTGATTGGATTCTCTAGGTACTACCATAATACAAATGCTCAGTGCTAATATATTCCTGTGTTGCTGTCACACATGGAGTTCTAACTAACCTGACTATGCAATGAACAAATACTAGATAGACACAATTAAATATTACCACTGATATACTGATACTGACTTTCATCTAAGACACATAAGCTTTTTCAAGAGTTCTAACTATTACTTAAATTATGACAGATTGCTGTACATGCATCTTTTATGGCAGACTTGTAAAATGTTACTCGTAACTTTGTATTTGGAAGGCTGGTAAACATTCAAAAGGGCTGAAGCGTTAAAATAATCTAAACACCTAAATTAAATTGATCTAGCCCAGTGATTCTTAATCGGTGGTACACATACCCCTGGGGGTATGTAGAGGTCTTCCAGGGGGTAGCTCATCTAGATATTTGCCTAGTTCTTCGAGTGCTTGCTCATGTCCATTCCATATTAGGTGTGTATGTTCCCCACATGCACCGATGCCAGAAGTTTTTCCCTCAGCAGTATCTATAGGGGACCGGCTCTGGCATGCTCTGGAGTGGCACCCGCATGGCGCGTTATAAGGGGCACCGCCGACTCCCCCCACCCTCAGTTCCTTCTTGCTGCCAGTGATGGTGCTGGAACATCTGCTGCTTCAGCTAGCATTGATTTCTTCTCTGTTCTTGCAAACTTTGAAATCCTGTAAAATAGCTATGTATAGTTAGTCATTTTCTTAGTTACCCTTAGTAATAGTTCTCAAATTCTCTGTTAGTCCCCAACGGGACCCAGCCGAGGGTCAGAGCATGTCCCGGTCCCTAGGCTTTAAGCCCTGCAATCGCTGCAGTCTATGCCCGTCAGCGATCCACATACACAGCTGCCTCAGATGCTTAGGCAAGGAGCACATAAGTGACAAGTGCCGTATCTGCAAGTCCTTCAAACCTAGGATGAAGAAGAAGAGTGATAGCCTTCTAAGAGCGCTCCTAATGGAGTTGGCACTCACTCTGGCACTGGAACAACAGTCCGATTCCGCACTGAGCACCGTAGCCTCCATGCACAGTGCTCCTCCGGCGCCGTCCACAAGCCAGTACCGGTCTCCCTTCACAGCTCTGGTCAAGAAGCCAAAAAAGACTGTGAGGGGAAGATCTCTTACCTCCCACAAGGGAAAGGAGAGGGCACTGAGTGAGACAAGACCTGTGTCGGGCAGCTCAACATCCCCCTTGGGAAGTCAGGTCCCAGTTTAAGTCGAGCGGTGCACCAATCCCATGCCTCACCTGCGACTCCAGATAGCAGTGCAGGCACCGGCCAGCTTCAGGTGCCGTTGACGCCTAAAGCCCTTCAAGCAGCTCAGGAGATCTTGATGCTCCCAGTGCCGCCCTCACCTGCTCCTGCGGTAACCTGGTCTGGGGGGAAACCCGCGTTAAGACCTACATGTGTGTCCCTGTTCAGTGGTACCGTTCCCCATCGAGAGAGACGTCCCACCAGTGTTCGCCCACCCGCAGCCGTCCCACCTCAGGACGGGAGAGGCAGACTGAGCAGAGCCCTCTTTGGTCCCCACACCAAACAGGGGCACTGATCGAGGGACTAGAGGCGTACCTAGTGGGTAGTTTGGCGGAGACCCTCTGAGGCACATGTCACCTGGCAAGAACTTTGGGACCAGCTCCGACCATCTTCAAAGGCTTGGTACCAATCCCGGTACTGATCAGGTACCAGAGACCGCCCATCGCTGGGCCGTCATCACCCGTATCCAAAAGGAACGTCGCCATACTCAGGACGATCCTCCCGGCAGCCGGCTCATAGTAGCTCCTGGTCCTGCTCGGATGTAAGGTTTATTTGTCTTCCAGCCTTCAGTTGAGAGTGACCAACCACCAAGCCCTCCAGGACTTCAATGTGTGGCAAGCCATGGCCAAGTTCGAAGGGTGGCTCCCTGAGGCTTCCAAGAAGGAGTTCCAGTCGATCCTCAATGAGGACATGAGCACAGCCAGGGTGGGCCTCCAGGCAGCATCTAATGCCGTGGACGCTGCTGCCTGCACCAGGGCTTCTGCTGTCTCCATGCGGCGAGCCTCCTGGCTGCTCCTCTCTGGGTTGTCCACTGAGGCTCAGCAGTCATTGCAGGACCTGCCCTTCGACGGCCAGGCCCTATTTGCAGAGCAAACAGACAGCAAATTGCATGGCCTCAAGGACTCCCCCACCATCCTAAAAACCCTGGTCTCTACGTCCCAGCCCCGGCGCATAAGTGGTTCAAATTGCAGCAGCTGTTGAGCCAGGGGAGTCAGCCACGGCAGGACCAACCCCATAAATGAACCAAGGGCTAAAAGCACCGCCCAAGCCACCTGCCTCCACCCTCTGCCCAGTCAGGCTCAACCCGTAATAAGCAGGGGGTCAAACGGTTGTTTTGAGGGTGCGCCCAAGGGCGACCTCCCAGACTATTTCCCAGATCCATCCTTCCCTGTGTTCTCCAGCTGCCTTTCCCTCTTCCTCCCTGCCTGGAAGGCTATAACCTCGGACCGATGGGTCCTCAGCATGGTGGAACAGGGTTATACCCTCCAGTTCCTTTCTATGCCCCCTTCACACCTGCCTTCCCTATCCCTTTTCAGGGACCCCTCTCACAAGAGTCCTCGCGCAGAAGGTAAAGGGCTTACTACAGCTGGGTGCGATGGAAGAAGTTCCTCTCAAGTACAGGAACAAGAGGTTCTATTCCCGGTACTTTTTAATCCCAAAGGCCAAGGGCAGTCTATGGCCCGTCCTGGACCTGCGAGACCTCAACAAGTACCTAAAGAAGTAAAGTTCTGCATGGTTTCCCTGGATCCAGGAGACTGGTATGCTGCCCTTGACTTGAAGGACGCATACTTCCACATAGCGATCTTTCAAGGACACAAATTTTTCCTCCGGTTTACAGTGGGACCCCACCACTACCAGTTTACAGTCCTCCCATTCGGCCTGGCAACAGCACCAAGGGTGTTTATCAAGTGCATGTTGGTGGTAGTGGCTTACCTCAGGCGCTGGGGTATTCAGATCTACCTGTACATCGATGACTGGCTTGTCAAGGGCAGTTCCAGGTCTCAAGTCCAGAGGGATGTCACAGTGCTTCAGGCCATGTGCCGCATTCTGGGCCTACTGGTAAGCAACAAAAAGTCGCATTCATGCCAGTGCAGAGGATAGAGTTCCATGGAGCGGTCCTCGACTTGATCTGTGCCAGGGTGTTCCTGCCACTGGAAACGTTCCACACATAGACGAACCTCATCACAGAAGTCTCCATGTTCCCTCTGACTGCAGCCAGGGTCTGTCTGTCTGTCTCCTGGGTCACATGGCAGCATGAACTTACATGGTCTGCCATGCCAGGCTCCGGATGCAGCCCCTGCAACAATGTCTGTGGATGGTCTATTACCAGTCCCGGGACCCCCTGGAAAAGATTGTTACCATTCCTAGGCTATGCTTACCTTGCTGCGATGGTGGACCGACTGCAGGACAATTCTGGAAGGGGTTCCGTTCGATAACCCCCCCTCACTGCATCAAGCTGGTGTTGCACGTCTTGGACCTCGGCTTGGGTGCACATCTTGGCAACCACCAGACACAGAATGTGGTCCCCAGAGGAGGCAAAGTTGCACATAAACGTCAAAGAGCTCCAAGCAGTCCGGCTGGCGTGCGGTGTCTTCCTGCCCCACCTGTCGGGCAAGGTGGTACAAGTCCTGACGGACAACACAGCCTTGATGTTCTACATCAACAGGCAAGGGGGAGCACACTCGTTGACTCTCTGTCAAGAGGCACTCCATCTATGGGACTTTGGCATCAGCCACGAAATCCACCTGGAAGCTTGTCACCTTCCCGGTGTGAAGAGTACGTTGGCGGACCAGCTCAGCAGGGACTTCTCCTCTCACCACGAGTGGTTCCTCCATCCAGGGTAGCCTGCATGATCTTCCAAAGGTGGGGAACTCCCCAAGCGGACCTATTTGCTACCAGGCAGAACAGGAACTGCCACCGGTTTTGCTCTTGGCAAGGTCTGAGCAATGGCTCCCTCTCTGATGCTTTCCTCACGTTGTGGTCAGGGAGCCTGATGTACGTGTTCCCTCCAATTCCACTCATCGGCAGGGTCCTGGCAAAGATCAAGAGAGACAAAGCTCAGGTTGTCATGATTGCCCTGGCATGGCCTCACCAACATTGGTTCGGCACGCTCATGAGCTTGTCCCTGGCCCATACCCAACCTCCCGGACCTGCTGTCACAGGACCATGGTCGGCCCCTACACTCCAACCTTGACTCCCTCCACCTCTCAGCATGGAAGCTGCGTGGTTGAACCCCGAGGAACAGACCTGTTCAGAAGGAGTCCTGGGGAGTAGGAAGCCCTCAACCAGACTGATTTACCTGGCCACATGGGCGAGGTTTTCCCACTGGGCATCCAAGCATGGCATCTCTCCCAGATTCCATAATGTATTTAATTTGTCTTCGTAATCAATTGACTTTAAACTAAACTGTTTTGGTAGGATGAGTCACAGGGTCTGCTGGAATTTGTAGCTTATATGCCTATCTTTTTTTAAAAAAAACAAAACAAAACACATCTCACAGGAAGAGGGTATTTTTCTTGCTGTTAACTAAACTAAGCTTATGATCAAAAATCTGATAGATAACCTTTTTAAATACTTACTTGGCAGTCTTTTGAGTATATGTTCAGAATGTACAAGTTTCTTTTGAGAAACAACTTTTCAGTCATAGAAGTGTTTTATTCAGCGACTCACAAGGGGAAAAACAACCAAAAAACTGTTACCATGAGAAATCATAACTTCTATTTTCTTTATAAGAATAAACAATTACTCTCTAACTCATTATAAAAAAGCAAAATCCAGTTGTATAGTTGAGGACCTTACTTTGAGTCCACTTTATTTAAATGTAGTCATCTACCACAGAGAATCTCTATGCATTCTAAAATAGCTAAATGCGTTATATACTTGGCCTAGATGCACCTTTTTATACTTGCAAAACAGGGAACTAGGATGTTAAACTGACTTCACACTGCATTTACATATTCATAATGGCCAGATTCTGCCCTCACTTGCTCTCATGCATGCTACTGAAGGCAATAGTATTACATAGGTACAACTGAGGATCGAATTCAATCCTCTGAGTCAAATTTTGGATATACTTTGGTTTGAAGTATAGTGTTATATCATGCGGGTACAGAAACATTGTTCAGGCATCTCCCTTTGTTATAAGAAAACAGTCTAAATGAACGAATAGAGTCATTTCTGACTTTGAATTCTGTGGATGATGAGCACCTTCAGTTATCATTGAGTAAATGGGATTTGAAGGTTCTCAAGACCTTGCAGGATTTGTCCGTAATGACTTTGAAATACATTGTGTCATTGCTGATACAGATGAGAGTTGATCTGAAGCATTTTCTCAAGGTGACATAAGTTAATTTTCACTGTGAAATTTTAGGCACGTAACTCCCATTAAACCAGTTAACATTTTGGGTAGCGCTTTGACAATGAGCTCTCTATAGCAAGTGACTAAAACAAGAATGAATGGTGTTACAGTTCAGGGCAACTGCATCTGTATTTCCCCCTCTATGGTCCAGCAAGGGCACCCAAACTAGGGTCCCAGCTCCTCAGCTGTCATCTCTCTCAGGCAGAGACCCATGTCTCTCTCCCTTTTGACCAGGGTTTCTCCAGGATGAACAGTTCCCTGTCTACACTTTATTTCCCAAAATCCTTCTGTCCTCAGAGATGTGAGGCAAGGTAATTGCCAACAGTTATAAGTTACCACACATCTCTTTCTAAGCGAACACTTCTTTTCCTAAGGTGAAAACATATTAAAACAATAAAACAATCTAAATTCATGCTAATAAGCTTAGCAGAGATCATCCCTGAAGTCCAGCGAGGGCTCTGATTGGTTATAGTCCTTCCTACCCTTCCCTAGGATTGGGTCCCCCCTTTGACCAGAGGTCCTGTCCAATTGCTGGATCAGAAAGCAGGCCCTGAGTCCATTTTAATTCCGGCTATTTAACCAAAAATCATTCTGGAGAATTCAGTTTGAATCTGTATATCCAAGTTTCTCTCCAGCTGGTGGTAGCTCTCTGGAGGTGTTACAATTTGAGTGCATTTGCTTAACCACCCCGCCACTTTTCTTAGAACCTGGAGGGCTCCCTTCCCCGTGGAAATACATACAGTCTCTCAATAGTACATAAATACTTGCATTTTTAATATAATGAATTCCTAAAGTACTTAAACTTTTTTCAATAAAATTTAACTTACTTCAGTAAGGTTGGTCAAGGATATTGTCATATCTGTCACAGATGGTTGTGAAAAATATGAGAATATTGGTTCCTTTCAACTACACTTTCAGAAAACATTAAATAAGTGTATTCCAAAAATGCTTCTGTTCAGTTCAGATGGCATATTGCTACATTATGATACTATAAGATCTCTTTAGCAGTAATAAAAGTGCTGTTCAGTTGTAAAAGGTTTCTGAAAGAACTACAGACTTTCATAAGGCAATTAAAATTACTGCTGAGTAAGGAAATTATGGGATAAACTGTTTTTTCCAAAAGGAATTGATGTGTAATGCTGTTCTAACAATTTTCCAATATATTAGTAGTTTGATTGCTATGGTATGGAATGGTATGGTATGGAAGAATGTGTATTCATATTAATGTTTTTATGACATATGTTTATATTGACCAGGATCTTATTATTGGGTTTAGGTTTAACAACAGGATTCAGAAATTTTACAGGTACTATACCAGGGGTGGGCAAACTACAGCCCGTGAGCTGGATCCGGCCTGTCAGGGCTTTGGATCCAGCCCGCGGGATTGCCAGCCCCATGGTGCCGTGGGGCTAAGGCAGGCTTCCTGCCTGCCCTGGCCCCGTGCCGCCCCTGGAAGCGGCCAGCACCACATCCCTGCAGCCCCTGGGGGAGAAGGGGGACAGAGGGCTCCATGCGCTGCCCTCACCTGCAGGCACCACCCCCTGCAGCTCCCGTTGGCCGGGAACAGGGAGGCACGGCCAATGGGAGCAGGGCGTGGGGGAGGTAGCCACAGATGAGGGCAGCGCGTGGAGCCCTCTGCTCTCCCTCCCCCAGGGGGCACAGGGACATGGTGCCAGCTGCTTCTGGGAGCAGCGCGGGGCCAGGGCAGGCAGGGAGCCTGCCTTAGCCCCACTGTGCGCTGCTGCCACCCTGGAGCCACTCAAGGTAAGCATCCCTCCTGCACCTCAACCCCCTTCCCTGAGCCCCCTGCTCCTCACATCCCTCCTGCTCCCCAACCCCTTGCCCTGAGTCTCTTCCTGCACACTGCACCCACACCCTGAACTCCCTCCCGCACCCAAGCCCCTGCCCCAGCCCTACATTCATGGCCCTGCATGCAATTTCCCCACCCAGATGTGGCCCTTGGGTCAAAAAGTTTGCCCACCCCTGTACTATAGGAAGACTTGTAAAATCTTCATTTCCATCTAAGAAAGTATGAAGCACGGCTCAGCTTCAGTGATAGCTGATAATGATCAATCAAATACAAACATTAACTCCACATCAGCTAATAATTAATTTAATTGGCTATCAACTTGATTGATGCACTTATACAAAATTGTACATAAAGAAGAAGAATTCCATTTTAATAAAATAAAAAGGTAAAGTGTGCAGAAAGGTATTGCTAATTTAAGATTCATGAGAATTCATCTCATTTTAATAAGTTATGAGAGCACCTGCTATAGCTTTTCTCTTCCTAACTATTACAGGCTACAGAGTAGCAGCCGTGTTAGTCTGTATTCGCAAAAAGAAAAGGAGGACTTGTGGCACCTTAGAGACTAACAAATTTATTTGAGCATAAGCTTTTGTGAGTGATGAAGTGAGCTGTAGCTCACGAAAGCTTATGCTCAAATAAATTTGTTAGTCTCTAAGGTGCCACAAGTATTCCTTTTCTTATTACAGGCTAGTTTACAGAAGCAATTTCAATCAAAAATTACAAGATATTCCCATGCAAAAGAAAGTCAAAGGAGGATTTCCTTCTGTCAGCCTTAACTTTTTTTGTTTTTAAATCCATTAACTGTGAGGAGTGTGGGGGATTGTACCTTTCATCTCTGAAGACCTAGGTTTGAATCCTGATTAAGCCCCCCAGTTCAAAAAGGTACTTCAGCATGTGAGTAATCTCATTGAGATCAGTTGTTTTTGCCAAGTACAGTATATTTTGTGATCGTTGCAAATTGAGTGAACAGACAGTTAAGCAAATTCACTAATTCATAATGGGTTTCCCAGTCTGTGTGAATTAGCAGATTTCTGCTGTATTCTGATTACCCTAAATCTGCAGTGCAGGCTTTTAAAAATATTTGTGTGTGCACATCTATAAAATGGTAAATGGATGGGTGGGTAGGAGAGAGTGTAAGGTTCATAATCTTTGAAAAGCTGTTGGCGAGCTTACACAATCCAATTACAGGAATAGGAGGACCCCATCATTTACCCTTGAATAGTAAGAAGAAAGAATGCGCCCTTGGTGTGAGAGCTGATAAAAATGACACATGGCAGACATAACAGAGTCACCAAAAGCAATGATTTGGATTTTGCTAAAGGTTAATAACTTTTCAGGGAATGTATTGGCTCCTTTGAGTCAGATAAATGGGCACTGTGTCAATTTATGAGTGCGTTTCTGGAACAGGAAATATGCTGACACTATTTCAACAGAAACATGTATAATTGCAATATTTCACCCTGACCATTGTGAATATTTGTTGGCATTATTGCAGTTATTTCAGTCACAAGTTTTTCAAACAGTACATAGAATATTTTTATAATTTGCCTTAGCATGACAGTAATTCTGTATACTGAATAGTATGAGTAGAACTTTCAAAAGCTCCTAAGTCACTTAGGATTTTAAATTCTATGAAGATCAATGAGACACAGGCTCCTTAGTGCCTTCAACACTTCTGAAAATGTTACCCTCTGTTCTTTCTTTCTATCCATCCATTGAGGCTTTTATAAAGTCCCTCTCACCATTAAATTCTCAGTGTTGTCTTTGACACTTATACACTGAAAGTTCAACAGTTCTCCATAAACTTTATCATTTATGCAGAAAAGCAAGTAAGATTTTTAAAAAGTAAAGAAAATATTTCTCTCTTGAAAACATTTTTACAGTCAGGTGGATATGATCATTTGAACAAACAATGAGTGCACTGACACTTCAGTAAACAGATAATCTTGCAAATCTTTTTCTGTCACAGTAGGGCCTTGTTGCCTTTCCTTCTAGTAGGTTTGTACCATTGTTACTTATTTTACTATTCAGACATTGACAGCATTTTGCTATTTGGTGCTTGGTAATTTTTATTGTTGTTGCATTTAATTCAATCACAAAATCCGTATTTTTAATCTGTTTTTTTGTGAAATACATCTGATCACTTCAGATTAAATTCCCTGTAGAACTGGTTAGCAGTGTTTTATGTAAGCGAAAATACTTTTACTTTTTAAATCTGAAGCAGAAGGATGACAAAGTGAATGAGAAGGGAAAATCTAGAAAGACTGTACTTAGTAGAATGAGCCAATAAGCGTGATATATACAACAATATAATGCCAAGTTTATGGTAGGCTTAAAAGCAAAAGATACTAAATAGCTGTCATTTTATATTGTTCTTATTAAAAGCTTATCGTTTCAGCATAATTACTGTGCAGAATGGAACTCCACCCCTTTTGCTAGCATTTTTGACACTTTAAATTATACATTATTGCTGATTTAAAAAAAAAAAAAAAAAAAAAGCACAGTAGGAAACATCTAAAGTCAGAAGGAACATGCTAATTTTTAAACTGTGCTGTAAGTAAACAGATTTGGCACTTCTTGTTTGGTACGTTATGCTGGAGGTCAAATTCTCTAATAGCCCAAAATATAAGTTAAAGCATGTTCTCATAACTTAATTTTTAAAAAATGGCTGTTTTCTGATGAAAATGAAAGTTTTCCAATAAATCTCACAACTGCTGGTTTCTGCATGGGCATCTCTATGTTCTGCATGAAACATTAAACAGTGTCTGTGACACATTGAAATCTTTCAACAGCTCAATTGCTAATTATTAACTATGGGGGGAGTTCATTTTGCTCTTCACAACAGTCTGATTTAAGAATTCAGTGAGACTCTCATATGATTGTGTGGTTTATTCATTATTTAAAGAAAAGAACTGCCTTTCTTAAAATGCAAGTCAAATAGGATTATAACAGCTGCTTTAATATAAGTAAAATAACCCCACAAATGATAAAGCAAAATCTGAAAATATTACATATTTAAAATAGTTTCCAACATTACTGAAACTGGTGCAGTGATATGGTGAACTGAGATAGTTTTGTGTGTGTATACAATTTGCCAGAGGCTCTAAAACAAACAAAGGTATAATAAGCACTCACCACCTTCTGTACTCTCATTAGGAATTTAGATAAGAAGTGAAAAATGAACATTTTGTTGTTGGTAAGTAGTAAGTACACAGTGGAAAACAAATAATGCAATGATGGCTTACGTGTTGGAAAAATTTATGCAGCTGTCTCCTCTTCACTCCCCAGCCCCCTCCAGTCATTTGTATATTATAATTGCAATTACTTTAAAAAAATGTCAATAAATAGTGTTGTTTAATCTCACTATTCTGAAAGACAGCCTTTTAGTTAGCAGTTGCATGACAAGGTAGATATATATTTAATGTGAAGAACATTGTAAACAAGAAACCATGAGTTTAATCTTCATCCTCATTTTGAATAACACATTTTTTAAAGAAAACCCCCCAGATTAAATAATACACTGTTATTAGTAGAACTGTATAAAATCTATCATTCATTCACAGGAAATTTATATTCAAAAGCTGAATCTTTGAGATTGAACAAAAAATTTTTAGCCCTGGTTCAGAAGACAACAGTAAAAAACAAAAAATGGTAACCAAGAGACTGAAGGAGTGGATTGTGTGGGTTGTTAGAACTGCACACTAGCCCCAGTTATTGACCCAGTGACTCCTAATGGCCTCTTTCTTACCATTGCCCACATGTCACTGTGGTTCTCAAATTTGTCAGAAAAAGAGGAGGACTGAAGTTGGAGCACTGATGGCAGAAAATTCAGGTTTAGGCAGACAGAAGTACAAAGATTTTCTATAAGCCTGCATTGAAGCCATGGCAAAGACAAAAAGATCCTTTTCCTCCTCTTCCATAGTAGCTGCCAAAACATGGCCAACAAGCTATTCAGGGTGACAAAACCTTGATCAGACAGATTGCCCGTATTCCACAACAGAGCCCAGCCCTACTTGCTGGGGAAAACTAAGATTTCAGAGTACCCAGGTTTGGACACTGCACAGAGCCACTGTTAGTTGGAATATAGAAAGAACGATATTACTATGCCATTTATATATTTGTGAGAATGATACTGTCACTATCATTTAGACAATATTGTCAGTTTTTAAGCAATCCTATTGACAGGACCTCTGGATAGAAATTAGATAGATTGTAGAACTATTTTGAAGTGGAACTGAAATAGTTAGTGGATTTCTCTTCAAAGCTAAGAGGCCAGTGCACTAGAGAGTAAATCCTGATTCTATGATGATAATCAGTAGTAGTAACTGTAGAATTTAATTTTGATCCATTACCAGAAGCACTGATTTTAAACTGTCAATATCAAACTATTTGGAGGAAGTACACTGAATTCTTTTCAATACTCCTGACAAGCTGCAATGGCAAGACATCTTTAAGTAAGAAATGCTTTCACTCACTACATGTCATATATGGATCTTAGCAGTTAGAGCTCTTTTCCAATGGGTCATCAATCCTAAAGTTTAAAACAATCAAGAGTATAGCTTGATTTCCATTGGATTAGATGTACTTTGACTACACAGTGCTCGGTATTTAAACTCCCGTACACCAAAATTGAAGAGCAATAAAAAAAAGCTGATGGACTTTTTTCTGAGTCTTGACAATTGATCACCATCTTTGTGAACTGCAGTAATTGATTCAGACTAAATCTAGATTAAAATAACCCTCAAATTTTCTTCTTCAACCACATTCCAATGAATAATAGGTGATGTCTTTGATGGCATAATAAAAATCTGGTCCATGCATGGAAAAAAATGAGACTTGAAGTCCATGCGTTATAGCACATACACAGTTGTGTGTCTTGCATAATTACTACAGTTGCAATAAAATAATTATTTAGGTCTATAATTTGTAGGGGTGGTGGTTGCTGCGCAAATAGAATTTGAATATGGACCTCAAGTCTTGTTTTTCACAGGTTGTCCCTCATTTACCAAACATCATTTTTTAAGATGTTGGCCCTTTTGTCTTTATTTTTCTTTAATTTACAAAAAAAAAACCTTGTTACATGGATCTTGTATCTTAAAGCTGTCTAAAACCTTTCATACTCTTTCACTGTAAGCTTCATATTTATTCAACTGCTATTCTTCTCCTTCAGCCTTACATGAAAATATCTTTCTTAAGCAGTTTTTTATTCTATTTCTTCTTTGTGAAGACTAATCTGCTGTTCCTCATTCCCATTTTCCAGTTTTACAGTATCATTTTTATTTGACCAATTTTCTCCACTATTTTTTCTGCCTTATATGACTGAACTACTGTATATTGAGAATCCTTTGATTTGTTGAAATATTTTCTGAAGTCAGCATTCAGCATTTCTTTTGTTCTCTCTATTATCCATTTAACTAGTTCTAGATAGTTTTTTAGTTATAATCAATATTTGTCTTCCAAATTGGTTGTATTTCAAAGCCTTTGATAAACAATATTATTGTTAGAATTCTTTATGTGAGTATCTGTTGCCATTTCTAGTCTTTCCAGCTCTTTTTATTAAATTTATGTTCCCCCTTCTGTAGTACATTCCCAGTATAATAAAGAATTCAAATAAAATCCTCTGGACATTTTTTAGTCTTTCAAAGTCAGCTTTTCTAAACTCCAAAATGTTTGTTAGAGTTGACCCTCTGACATTTTGTGATTGTTTCACATTTCACTGGTTTTTAAGTGATGTCTAGTGTCAGCCTTATTTGTAACACAGTACTTGGCTCATTTTCTGAAATTAGGTCCCAAATACTTATTGAAAGTGTGGGTCATTCAATAAAACAGCAATAGAAAACAAGCATTTACTACCTCTAGGAATATGTCAGCACATTTATTTTTGCATATTATTATTATTATCCAATCAGCACCTAATTACTGTGATCAAAGCTAATGTTAATAGGCCCTCACCTTCCTTCAACTTGGGCACTATTTAAAAAAATGACATGAAACCTGGACTCAGTGGTCTCTCTTCAAACCACCTGCATCTATAAAAAATAGACAGAAACAAAGAATATTAAATTGTCATAAAGTAACTGAGGGGATCACCCAAAATCTGATAGACAATCTCAGTATTCCAGTGATCCAAACCAGGTTTCACCTGCTGGTGAAAACTGAAGAACAACCCAGGTTATTTCACTTCACATATGAAATAAGAGGGGGGAAAATCTGCAATATGTAAGGTCTTACATTTCAAAATTTGATTATCTCTTGGCTTGCTTACTGTTTGTGGAGAATGGATATGACCAGTTTTCTATTCTGCTAAATAGAGGCAAAAATGATGTAGCTAATGGTATGAGTAGCATCGATGGGACCAGGAAACCAAAAAGGAGTGGATTACAATAATCTAGCTTGCAAGTGATGATGGGAATTGTATGACTACAGTTAGGTACATGGGGGGGACACTTTCCAAGTAATTCAGAGATAGCAATAGATACCCTGAGCCATGTTGAGAGCAGCCTTGCATGATACCTGCATTCTGCACCTGTCCCGTTAGTAGCGGATTCACCCCCTATTAATGGGACAACAGATTCTACCTGTGAGTTCCATTACATGTATCCCTGAGCCAGAAACAGGCACATTGTCGCTCTGGATTGACTTTAAACCAGATGTCCATCACTTCCACAAAGACCTATGCCATGAAATATCATCCATCATGGTTTGACAGTAAATAACACTGATAGTATTTACACTGTGTGAATGGTAGGCATCATTATATGAGTCATGTATACTATATGATAAACACCTGGAGGAGCAGGATGGAACTCTGCAGTGTCATGCATTAGAGTCTCTTAGTAAAGGGACGTAGGTGCCCCTCACCACTTGCTGAGAGCTCCCACTCGGGAACATTTTCATCCACTGAGGAGTGAATCTATCCCCCTCCCCTCAGCGCCAACAGCCTGACAGATCTGACATAATCAGCAAGTGAGAAGATTGTCCTTTACATTGACTAATGTTATCTCCATACCACAAGTCTGTTTGAAACTAGACTGTACCGTGTCAAGCAGTTTATAAACATTTACCTGATTCACTTTGCTTTTTCTGCTGCTACAGCTAACATTCATCTGTAAGCAGAGGTGATGGAACAATTTGTATTGGGGGGAGGGGGGGTTGAGTGCTGAAAGAAATACTGTAAACTCTGTATATAATGGAAACCACTTCAAGCCCTGGGGTGCTGCCACACCCCCATCACCCCTAGTTCTAGTACCTGTGTCTTTCCATCTGTCCAAACTGTGTGTACTTTCTCACCCAACAATTCATAGGCTTTCTTTTTCCCAGATCAATATCATAGATAAACCAATAATTGCTACCTTAATGGTTAAAGAGGTTAATGGAAAATATTTCTCAATTAGTAAAGCAGATTTTGTTCTGGAAAATGCAGAAAAGTTTTAGGAAGCAAGCCATGGAAGTGGATATAAACTCAGTAATAAAATGCGTGGGGCCAGATCCTCGGCTATATTGTATGTCAGATTTTGTTTCTCCACTGACCCTGTGTATGCAAAGACCAGAGAAAAGAATAAAGTTTTTGACAAAGTGTTGTATGTGATTCATGTTATTAAGTTGCATTGTGTTGAACAATATGTGAAGAACCAGTTATACAGAAGACTTGGAAAAAGAATGTATTTATAAGTGTAATCTCATAGGGAAAAATGAGTGTTTTTCTATACTTGCAAGTTTAAATAAATCTCACTGTTTTCATATTAATGTCCTCACATAATATAAAAAATAATTACCAATTATAATGAAGTAGAAAGCTAGTTACCCTCGCATTGCTCTAATATATGCGCCTCTTTTGATTTGAAAGCCCTTTAAGTTTGGCAGTGTTATCTACAACAGATGAAGTGGATTTATTTGAAATTCAAGTCTAGTGGACTTCATGAGCAATATATCTGCAAATTGTTGCAGGTTATTTATTATCCCAGGCAATAACTGTGATAATTGCTAGGTTTTCTCTTTTTTTAAAAAACAAAGTAGTTAAAAGTGGCATACTGTAGTTAATCATTAACATTGCCAGTAAACAAATTTTTTCATGGAGGTATATAAAATGTGTGTGTTAAAATGTAATTTAATTACATTAGCATAACTCGAGTGGGAGTTTAGTAAATATCAAATACTTTAATTAGCTTGCATCTTTTTATTTGGAAGATTAATGACGCCGCTACATGACTGTTTACAGTGTTTAACAATATGACAGTTTTGTGCCAAACTAGTGTACATGACCCCTTTAGAAGTAGCTGTATATTTAACTGTTAGTATTCAAGCTGGATAGGTTGTTGACAGTGGGGTACTTTGGGATCTCTGGATATTAAAGCATGAACCTTTAAAACATGAGCTAAAATACACAAGTCTGTTAGCCCAGGGTGTAGCAGGCTTGCCCAGTCAGTATGACACTCTGTCCTCTGCTGTTGGTGGCTGGGATATTTATATGAGCCTACTACAGCCTTTAGTTCAAGTAGTAAAGGCTCATGCTTTTAGATCTTGAAGTCTAAGGTTCAATTCGCACTTCCAACAACTTTCCTGGGGGCATCATGTAATGCTTTTGGTAACACAGAACATCAGCTTTTTGTCTCTTGTGTTGGTCTGTTCTTTGCATCAATGGATAATAATTTTAGTCTTTTATATTCAGTTGCAGTTTTTCTACTGTACATTTTTTTATTGCTGATGCAGTTTCTGGAAAATTTGTAAATCACATTTGATTAAATGTAAGAAAATTAATTGAATCATCCATGTTGGAATCATCAGATCTGAACACATCAGAGTCCAGTCTGAGTCACACACATTTATTGGCATGTTACTTACTTTAAAGCCATGATAAATAGGTTAAAAACCTGATCTGAAATCAAATTATAATTTGTTTTATTATGCCAAGCAAGTAAATACTGTTTGAACCCCCTCCCTAGCTGACCAATCAAGTTAATTACTTTAAATATATTTGTGAGAAAAGGAACTATGTGAAAATTGGTAAGAAATTGTCATATTTAAATAATTTGTAAAAATGGTATTGAGTCCATAAGTAGTAAAAGTGATATTCTTCTCTGACATCTAGAACTGTACTGTAAATAAACATGCAGTTCTCTTGAGAAGGAAATGTGAATATTGCTGAAAAGCTGTGGTCTCTACAGTTTGACTGAGTGGCCAATTGATTTCTTCTTCTTTTTTTTAAATTCTAGATGCTGAAGAATACCAGCCTCCAATATGGAAATCCTACTGTGAGTATATCAGAAGTCAGAATAAATATCAAAATCCTCTTAAAAGACGTTTCAATGGAAGTTGTTTTCCCTCTCTTTAAAACAGTTACCTACGTCCGTTCAGCTCTTGTGAAAGTAGGTGCATTGGCAAACTGAAGTTTTCTTTTTATTTAGATAACAGATACAATATGGGTTGCAGCAATGCAAACTCCTGCACACTCCCTCATTGATGTGACGTTCTATACAGGCCATTTCTGTGGGTGATAGAGTAGTTTGATCTCTCTATCCATTCAGATTTTGTTTCGTAGCTGAGACTGCCAAAAAGGATTCCTGTTATGGCAATGAGTTCTTCACTGTGCATACTTGCCGAGCCTGAATTGACCTGAGTGAACCAAATTTTTTTATACAGGCCACAAAGCTACCTTCAGGTGATGATTGTTTTTGATCCCTAGCAATTTAATCTGGTTTTAAAATGGTGGTTTAGAAGTAAAAGCCCAATATACTATTTTCAATCTTCTTCTGGACCAATCAGTTCTCCTACTTAAATATCATTTATATGAAGTGTAATGCAGAAATACGTTGTTGTATGCTACTTTTATTCCAGTTACACTGTACTATGATGTAGCACTGAGCTGAGACAAAGTAGTTGGCTTTTAAAATCTTGATTAAAATTTGATTGTAAAATTAATCTTTTATTTTAAAACTTCACTGAAAATTTTAATGAAACTGTAGTGGTGTTGTTGATTACCACATCATTATCAAAATGAAAATGCACAAAAGCACAAAGCCATGAAGTTGTGGGAACTTAAGGCACTGATTCACCAAAGTATTTAAACATGCTCATAACATGCTCATGACTTTAAGCACACAAGTAGCCCCATTGACTTGAGTTGCATACAATATTCAGTACCTTCCTGACTTCAAAGATGTCTCCTTAGAATCTTAGCACTGTGCATGAATGATCTTAGAAACATAAGAGTTGTAGCCCTGTTGGTCCCAGGATATTAGAGAGACAAAGAGGGTGAAGGTACTGTCTTTTATTGGGCCAACTTCTGTTCGTGAGAGAGAGACACTTTTGAGCCTACACGAAGAGCCTACGCTAAGCTCTGTGTGGCTCAAAAGCTTGTCTCTCTCATCAACATAAGTTAGCCCAATAGAAGATATTACCTCACCTATCTTGTCTCTCGTACAAAAGTAATACAGCCCCAAAATGCATTGTTTTCCACAGATTTGGTAGAATTATAAGATTATTGCTGGGAATACTTCTCTCTAAACTTGTGTTTTGCCACTGCCATGTTTTTTCTGAGGAAAAACTAATTTGTTCTAACTTAATAGAAACTGACAATGTGATAAATTAAGCCTGAGCAAGATTATATTGACTTCAATGGAACTAACGTATGCATGCTCTAAATTGTGCACACACTTAGTAGCTTGCTGAATCGAAGCCTACATTTGCTACTCCCCCCCCCCCCCACTAATCAAGCTGTACTGAATTTTATTGTTTTCAGAGACAAAATCCTTCCTTTAAAAAAAATGGCAAAATTAACCATTTTGAGAGAGGTAGCCTGACTATACTTGTGAAGGAGTTCTTTAAATCAGTGATTTTTAGAGTGAAATCTTGTCCCCATAGAAGTCAATGGAAAACTCCCGTTGACTTCAGTGGTCTCAGCCATTTTGGTGTGTGTGTGGTACAGCCTTTTTGTGGAAGAGTCCGGACAGAGCATGAGCTTTTCACATCACCCCAGAGCTGTATCACTTGTCTTGTGTTGATCAGATTAGCACAGTGCAGTGAAGTATTTTTTCTTAGTTTTTGTTTTCATGAAACAGCCCATGGAAACTTTTAAGCAAACATATCTAATTTACAGAGCATGATAAATAAGTTATTGTTCAGATATATTCAGGATCCAATTTTGTGGTTGACTACCAAGTCATCTCAGCTTCTAAACTTCATGTCTGAATGACTCTGGAGTAATTAACACAGCCCCAACTTGCATTGTATTTAAACACATTTGATAGTAGTATAAAATTACGAAGATTAGTGTTGAGAATATTTCTCTGTAGACATATGTTTTTCATTGCAGTCTTGGTTTCTTTGAGGAAAAACTTCTTCTTTATTCCTTCCAAGAAATGGACAATATGATAAGTTAAACATCGGGAAGATTATGCCCAGTGGCGGTATTAACCTATGAAATGATCTATCACTGTCACATCATAGTTTTTGTTTAAATTAGTGTATGTATTTCTCTTGAAGTGTCTGTATTCATTGATATTGATCATTATTCATGTATTTGAGTTATTTTTTCCCTTTTTTTCAATTTGTCAGAATACTACTAGAATATCCTGTATACAATTTTTAGTTTAAAATATCTCTTTAATTACTGAGACAAGGTAGGTGAGGTAATATTGGACCAAATTCTGGTGGCAGAAGTAATGTTCAGAGCTTTGTGAAGCTCAAAACCTTGTACCTTCCACCAACAGAAGTTGGTCCAGTAAAAGATATTACCTCACCCACCTTGTCTTTCTCATATCCTAGGACAGACATGGATGTAACACTATTGCATGCAACATTTAATTTCTGTATAAGTTTAGAGGCACTATGTTGTCTCTTGATATTTATTGACATACTAATCAAGCTCCCAATCCTGCAATCTGCACCACACTGATGGAAGAGACCCATTTAAGTTTACACTGCTCATGTGTGTGCAGAAATCCATCCATATGGAACAGCTTGCAGGATCCAGGCCTTACTCAATGACATAGCCTAAAAGATTGTTTTAACAATATTTGGAATCACAGCTGTGTAGGTCTGCTGCAGAGAGGATGCCTATTTCTAATGTCTGAAAGGTCTTCAGTCAATGATTATATTGTCAGAAGATGCACCAGACTCTGTTCCATCATTTTATTAGGGGATGGAGAAGACACATGATCATTACTTTGATACTACTAGTGGGAGCCCTGGTACAAGTTAGAAAGTAGCTAGAAGCCAGTGAACACTGAGCTACATCTTGGATTAAATTTCTATCTCAGTAATCAGTCAATAAGTAAACATGTTTCCAACCACTAAATTGTTTCTGTGTTCTGTGGCACATTAGGAAGATTATATTAAAAAATGTCTTTTCCCCTTCTGTCATTACTGAAGAAAGGAAGATAAGAACTGTAGTGTAAGCTAAACTAGTCTCCACGCTCTGTTTCATATGTGAAGCAGACAGTTATTTTTATATTTGAAGTAGAATAGGAACAATTTTTGTTTTGGCTCTCTAGCAGCACTGTATGTGTGCTTGTCTCTTGGAGAAGAAGAGGACCCCAGTTTGTTCTATTCTTAACTTGTTCAAGATTGATATGTTCTTAGGGTATGACTACACTGCAGTTATACACTTGTGGCTGGCCCATGCCAGTTGACTTGGGCTTGTGGGGCTTGGGCTAAGGGACTGTTTAACTGTTTTGTAGACATTCAGCCTCAGGCTGTAGCGCAAGCTCTGGGACTCTCCCACCTTGCAGTGTCCTAGACCCCAGTCTCCGAATTGAGCGCAAACATCTGCACTGCAATTAAATAGCCCCTTAGCCTGAGCCCCGTGAGCCTGAGTCAGCTGGCACGGGCCAGCCAGGGGATTTTAATTGCAGTATAGACACGTACTTTCATTTGGGCTTGCTCTGTGACTAGTTTCAGCATTTGAAAAGATTGTCCTTGTCATGTTGGTGTTCACCACACAAGATGCAGAGGGCATATCCTAGCACCAGCAGACCCCAGTGACCAACTCCCTCTGAAACACTTACTTCCAACCCCTGAACAGCTGGAAAAGATAGAGTAATGAGGTAGAACGTCTGAGTCAAGGCTCAGTCAAAAACTAAGGCTCCCTTTCTGCCATGTTCTTAAACGTGTCTGAGACCATATCTACAGTACCACTTATTCTGGAAACACTTGTGTCGCTCAGGGGTGTGAAAAAACACCCCTGAGCAACTTTAGTTTCAGCGGTATAAGTGGTAGTGTGCACAGCGCTATGTCGGTGGGAGAGCGTCTCCCACCACATAGCTGTTGCCACTCATTGAGGTGTTTTTATTATGTTTGGAGAGCTCTCTCCCATCAGCATAGAGTGGCTACATGAGCGATCTTACAGCTGCATTAGTACAGCTGTGCCACTGTAAGCTCGCTAGTGTAGATAAGGCTAAGTCTAAGTAAGTGAGTAATCCCACTAAAGTCAGTCAAACTACTGATATGCTTACAGGTAGGCATGTGCTCAAGCACTGCTTAAATTGAGGCCTTGCGGCATAAATCAAGGATCTTTTAAAAACTTCTCCAGAAAGGAGGCAGTGGTTTCTATAGGTCCTTAAGTAAAAGCAAAGATGCACATATTCTCTACCCATCAGAGTGTAATTGATCATTAATCTTGTATACTTTAAGAGGGGAGTCTTGAGTTCTTGACACATTACAGAATTTAAAAGGCAGCTGGAAATCGGTCACTCTTTCCCTAACAGAAGGAGGGTGAATATAAGGTTTTCAAGTGCCACCTGGAAGGGATCTACAAATATTACACAAAACGCAGGCAGGCAGTGGTTGAGAATCCACCTTTCCTGTAGACAGGAAAATCAGCCATGCCATTGCTCAGCTGTGAGAAATTTCAGTTATGGGAGAAAACTCTCAGCTACTGTGAGCAAGCCCAAGTATAAAGAGGGAGAAACAAGAAGAGAGAGGGCTGAAGACTTTTGGACTTCAAGGGAGCAACAACTCTCTGCCACAGGAGCTAATGTAACACCGACAGACACCGGTCGTTGTCAAACCTGCAACCTTTGGAGCTAAATACATGAGCCTCTACTGTATGAGCTAAAAGCCACATGGCTCTTAGCTCAGGCTGTAGAGCAAACTCATTAATCTCTCTCTAAGTGGTCTCGGTGCCACTAGATCGGACAGAGCACCACACCCAGGAGGTGTGAGAGTTACACTAACACCAGGCTGGCTCTGAGCTTCTTAAAGGTTCCTGGAGTACAAGGAAAGAAAGTACATGGGAATGAAAGCCCTGAGGGCCAAGGGCTTTCTTTGGAGTTCATTTATATTATATTTATATACTCTGCCTTTTTGTTGATTTTAATTTTAGCCACCACTGCCTGGGTCAAGGATTGACCCAGACCATTCGAATTAGGATTTCACCCAAAGTGGTGGTATCCTTGACCACTGACACCATCATTTTGTTGCTTGACCGCAATAGATTTCACAGTTAGAGAATAGGCTCTCTTGAAAAGGAACTCCACAGTTTCCCTTATTCATTCCAAAAGACAATTCAAGCCCTGTTCTCCAGCTGTAACAAAACAAGAGATGTGCATGCCCTCTAGTGCCTGTAAAACAGAGCAAATGATTATTTAAAGTTTTGTTAACCCTTAGAAGATGCTCCGATTGTCTGTAGTGCATACCAGTGCCAAACACACCACTTACATTACAAAGTTATTGTTCAAATGCCCGCTTAAAGCCATTTTTTTAACTTTGATATTGCATTTTACACCCATTATTTTTGTGACATCAGTGTGAACTTCATCTGTGTTAGTGGCTCTTTGTTCCAGCATCAGCCAGTCTGTGGCAGTCTCTAAGTAACACAGAATCCACTTTTTCCGAAGGTTAATTTTTCCAAGGCAAAAATAATAATGAATCACTTGGTTGAAAGCATCTCCTTTTTTTTGATCAAGGAGAATTTGTCTCTAACTGTCTGTCAGCTCTAAAGGTAGAGGTAGACTGGGTCAGATGCAATCACATATTTATGTAACCCTTCTGCCCGTCAGAGTTGGCAGCAACAAGGGCTGGGTTCAATATCTAGGGGATCCATTCCAATAACACAATGCAAACCGGCTCGAGCCCCCACCCAGTGACCTGGGACAAATATATACCACCCCCGCTGGGCGCCTCCAAGAGGCAATACTTCCCCTCTTGCAAGCACATAGTCTGAGTGTAGCAAAAAGCCTTTTAATAACAGAGAGAAACAATGTGGCATTATGTTGGGTAAACACCACCAACAGGATTCATAACACAACCCATGAGCAAAAAAACCCGCCCCAAGCAAATTGGGGCATGTCCCTTTCCCTTTGGTTCTTGAGTCCAGCAACCCCAAATCACCCAAAGTCCCAAAAGTCCAATGACCCAAAAGTCTCTGTCCCTGGTCAGGGCAGCCCCAGAGTTCGAAAGTTTATCTGCGGAGCTTTACCTCCCACCCTGGGTGGAGATGGGATGGGGGTAAGAGGCACCTTACATGATCTGAAGCTGACCACCCCACAGCTCCATAGGCCTTCACTCCACTCTGCCAGGCGCCCCACAAACTCCTTCGCTCAGCTCAGCTCCGTGGCCCACAAGCAGCTCCCGCCGTCCCACGAACTGCTCCACCAGCCGGTCCACAAACTGCTCTGCGTCCCACCAACAGCTCCCGCCGTCCTACGAACTGCTCCGCCAGCCTGTCCACAAGGCACTCCAGCCATCCCGCAGACTGCTCCACGATATATCTTCAGGCTCCCCCACTACTTAACACAATGCTCAGTGATTTCAGCTCTTAGTCAGTTCAGCTCTTTGGTGAATTCAGCTTGTAGTAGGGGAGCCTTAGTGCTGGTGCACTATTAGCCCAAAGTGAGCTCAACAGCCTGTAACTAGATTTCTAATGAAATCAAAATTAGCTCTGATATTCCACAGTGGAGAGAGGAGGAAGTGCAATTAGCATGTAAGGCCCTCACCAAGGGGCCCATGCCACCACGTATTAATACTTGTCCCCAGCCTCTCTCAATTCACACAGTTTTGGAACCCATGACCCTTGCCTAGCGAGTGCTACTTAGTTGATGGTGAGTCCCTCCATCATAACAAAAGGCCAAGTACAGTTCCAAGCACAGTTCCCATAATCAGGGTAATAACAATTTATTCTTCCTGCCCCAATAACAGAGACACTGGGGATCCCACAGCAGCCAAAGTGACCATTTGGGCAGCTATGGCCTCAGTCTAGGCGGGGTGGGTGTGCCTATGCAAATGAGATCGGCCCCTGAAGTTTTTTTCCACAACTTGCCACACCTCACCACCAGATGTCAGGGTGGAGCTCATCCTGACACTGCTTACATTTAATACTATCACCAGCAATTATTTTGCTGGCATTTCAAGGCACCGTCTTCCTATATATTTCAAGACTTTCAAAAAACAGATGTCTGGACTTTTCTCAAGTTCTGAGTACTGAGCAGCTCCTGCTAAAGGGAATGCCATCAGAATCCTGAGTGCTCAGCACTTCTGAACATGTATTGAAATGAATGGGAGCTGCCGAGTGCTTATCACTTCGGAAAATTAGGTCACTTAATCAGCCATCTAAATATGGTAGGCACCCATTTTGTAAAATCATGGCCATAGTATTTTATTTGTATTTGAATCACATCCATAGACTTAAAAATAATAAATATTTGATATGTGAACAAGGTAGAACACCTATAGAAAAGGACACAGCTTTTGATATCCTTGATCACTTTCACTCTCCTCCTTATCTTGTCTTTGTTTCTGAAATGCTGTCCTTGGCCTTGACACCATCAGCCTCTTTCTCCAGCAGTTCCTCTGGGTTGTCTTGCTGTCAATTTAAAGTTAACGTGGCCAAAACTGAACTCCTTGCCTTTCCAGTTTGCAACATTTCCTTGTTGAATTCGCTTGCTTGCCACCATCCAGCAAGTCATTCAGGCCTATGACCATTTGCTACTACTGCCTCTTTGTGATGGGGTCCTTTGCTCACCGCTGGAATCCCTCCTTCTCCTGGGGTTTAGTGCTGTATGGCCAATGCCCCTTCCTGCAATTGCACACCGTTTCTCTCTCCATCTGCAGCCTCACTCTCACTGCAGGAGCTGCCTCTTCATGACTCAGCCCTCTGGCCAGGAGGACACTCAAAGTTTTTCCCCCTTCTGGGATGGAGTCATTCAAAGTCTCTTCTTTTCAAAGAGCATCCAGCAGTCCTCACATGTGGTGCCCTGACCCTGTCACTCCTGCAGCGACCCAGGCACTCTTCCAGTTCACTGCTCTGCCATTACAACTTTCACAGTGAACCAGGGCCTGCCCTCTATTCTGGGTTCCAGCCCAGGGACCCTACAACACGCAGCCAAGATCTGTTCAGTCCCAAAATTTGCTGCTTCCTACCCTGCATCCTATAGGCTCTTTTCTCCACCCTGCTCTCTTCAGGGTATGCCCTTCCTTCAGGCCCAGGCCTCCAAGTTCTCCTCTTTCCCTGGGTTTCTTCCATTGCTCTCTACTAAACAGAGGGTGACTACAAACTTCCTCCCAGCTGCCTTTGCTGCTGCCAGCTTCCTGGCTTTATTCTAGCCCACCCACCTCTGCACAGGTGAGCTTCCCCCTAGTTAGGGCTTTTCTCTCACCCTTAATTCTCCTGCCTTGCAGCCTACTTGGCTGATTTGGCCCACCTGGCCAGCTTAGCCCGCTCAGATCCAGTGTGGGAAGTACACCCCCACCACACTCTTCCTCACCCAGAGGGAAGATCCATTCTTTGCTATTCTGAGCTATAGATCTACACCAATAACTGCTACTAGATAGAGTCCAATACAGCTCCTGATGGGAAGACAATTCAGAACTACTGTTCTGACTTGGGAAAAGAATCTATCTCCAAAGTGGCCAGACATGACGAGAGTAGCCAAATTGGGTAAAAATGCAAAAAGGACTTACAAACACTTCGATACTAGACATCACTCAGAGAATGGCCAGATCTAGAACCTGGTGACTGTGTTTGTGTCAAACTGGATGGAGAACTCCAGCTGTCAGAAGGAAAAGGAATTAATCGCCCGGATCATATGTGGTTGAAACTGATGGTGGAGAGTTCAACGGAAACCATCAACATCTTCAGTTTGTTTCTCAGAAAGAACAATCAATGGAGCAAATTCTACAGATGACAGATGCAGAACAAGAAGAAGACTAAATGATTCTGAACAGACCACACCCAGTCGTTGCAACTAATGGACAGCCGGATGGACCAAGTTGTTACACATTCAGGTCTTGTATAGAAAACCAGTAAGATTCTGAGACACTTAATAGACTATGTACTCAACATTAAAGATAGCATGACCATATGATTTTTTTTTAAATGGGGGAAAGGTAAAACTAAAAGGGGGAGACATGATGGAATGCTAAAACTATATTACAGTATTCACCCATTAGGCTGCACCATGTGCAACATAACTTACCTGAGGTGGTAACAGCCATACGTGGCAGTGCATTAAAGTATCTTAAAAGAGATAGCAGCCCTGTAACCTACTACTTCGTTCATGTACAAGGAGCACATGACAACATTAAAGCAGTTATTATTAATTATTAATTATTATTATTTGTGTGTTACAGTTGACTTACTGCTTCTTCCTCCATGACATTTTTAAGACCAAAGCTCTTTTCTCTCCCCACCCAGACAAATCTTTTCCAGACCCTTATCTTCCATCTGATTACTGCATAGATGAATTACCTAAGGCTCTCTGAAAACCACATCTCCCCCTTCCACTCTGCACAAAACATAATATTTCTTGCTTTTCATTCTGATTGAACCTCTCCACTGATTATTCTCACTCCACCACATCAACCTCAAGTTTCTTATTTGGCTTTCAAGGCTTCTCATCACTCTGCACCTCTCTCCTGTAATTATCCTCCTAGAACTGTGTTGCATCATCCCCCTCTCTTTCCCCTCTGCTCTGCCAATGATGTCAGCCTGAAAGCCTCATTTGTCTACTTCATCCCAGCCACTTCCACACTGTCTTCCAAACTGCTTCCTATCCATGGAACACCCTTGCTGAGCTGTTCCGCAAAGCCATTACTTGGTCATTATTTAAATATTTCCGGAAGACCCACTTCTTGCACAATAGGTACAAAAAACAAGCTTTCTAGGTCATGTTATAAATTGTTTCTTTTATTTACCTTGTTAGTATGGCTGATTATTTTTTGACAGATTTTATTTTTGGAGTTGAAAAATGGAATTTTATCCAAGACTAAATTTGTGTTTGACAAAATTTTGATCATTGGAAAAGAAACTTGAAATGAAAAGCTCTGGAAAAAAAATCCCTTCCACCCATTTTGAAATAGTAGAAAAATTTCCATGTTCTTGTAATATTTTACTTTCCTAATTCCCCCTGCCCTCCCAACCCCCCCACCTCCCTCCTTTTTTTTCTACCGGAGGGAAAAAACTATTACTTCCCTCTTGCCTACATCTACATGCTTCAATCGTCTGTCTTTTTAGACTGTGTATTCTTCTCTTCTTTTTAGGACTGTGTCCTCTGTGTTTGGAAAGTGCTTAGCCCACTGTGGGTGTTAGCACAATCAAAGTAAATAATAATAGGTTTTAAATAAAGACACACATTCAAACTTGACTTACTCCAAATCACTTCCCACAATGTCAACATACTATTTTTAGATACTTAAAGATTTTATATTTGAATATTGATTGTATTTAGTGCTCAACAGTGTTATCCCATATCAAGTTCAATGCCATGCCATTTTTAAACATGCATCTTAAACTCTCATAAGGCCTTGGTTCAATAAGGAATGTATGCATGTGCCTAACTTCAAGCACTTGAATACTTCCAATTAAAGTTAATGGGACTGTTTACGTAGATATTTATCGTTAGGAAGAAGTAGCTTGCTAAATCAGCAGTATCTTCAACTCCAAGCATTCAAAATCATGAGATTTTTTTAGAAGACACAGTTTAGGTTCTTTGTAGTTTAGGGAATGCTGGGGGCCACAGTTTTTCATGTTCTGTGCAACCACGAAGCTTGCAAAATAGCTTTTTTTCTTTTTAAATGAAAGCTGAGATCCTCACTTATTCCCATGACTCAAGAAGCTTGGAAAAATGCCATTTATCATGAGACTTGTAAAAAAAATTATGGGAGCTGGCAGCACTGAATCAGGCAGGTCCATATATTAATTCATAATATTGGATATATATTTATGGCCAGATAATACCCCTGTGCATAAAAACCTATATAGAAGACAGGAAATTGTGAAGAGTTCTCCATTTTCATTGTCCAACCAGGGAGGGGATAGGGTTTTTCGTCCCCTGCTTCAAAACTAGCAGGTGGCATAACACCCAAAACTTGCATGTTCCCAAAGATTAGCAAAGAAGTCAGAAGTTACAAGTGGCAGAGGTGACTGTGTGAAAGTCCAGTACCGCCATGCTTCCCAAGTTTCTTCACAGCTTTCTTCATCCCTTCTTTTAAAGGGTGATCCATGGTGCAAAGGGGCTCTGAAAAAGAGGTAATACAACCACCAACCATATTAGCTTTTCAGTAGATACTCCACTGTTTTCCAAGGCTGAGGGAGTTTCCCATCACTCGTCTTCTTCCCACAACCTGCCATCTTGCTGATCCACAGCCCATTGGGATCTTGGACTGGGGATCACAATATCATAGAGATGGGATGCCCATCTTCCCTTTATATGTGTATAGAGGTCTACATACAGTGGGCTTATTTTCAAGGGAGCAAGCCTAGCTTTGGGATTTTTACTAAAGCTGAGAAGAGAGGCACTCTATTTGCATTATAATTGCTTGCTGTCATCATGTGTCAACCCACGTTCACTACTTGTGGAATAGTAAGAGGAAGGAAGCAGCCTCCTTGAATCACAAAGGGAGATTGGTAGGGGTCAACTGTAAGGAAAGATTGAAGAGGCGAGACCCAGAGTTCACTCAGTTGCTGTCCCTCATCTTTGGGAACTCTTGGGATGAGCAAAGTTGATCTGAAATATATTTGAGGATCTTAGGTAGCACATTAAAAGAAAAAGAAAGTGGGAAAATGTTAGCATGTGGAAGCACTAGGGGTCTAATTTATTCTTAAATAGTTATCACTTGTGTCTTCAGTATGCATTGATAAGATTCTAGTGAACTCTTTTGGTAGTTTGTTGCAGTTCTTTCCTAGCCAATTCAAAGACACTGGAATTTTATTTAAAAATTCTATTATTGAGCTTGTCAGTAATACTGTATACAACAAAGGAGTTTTATCTTGAAACATTCAGAAGGATTTGTTATGTTTGTTATATGTCTTCCAAGCAAAGTGTGGAAATACACAGTGCCAACACCAATATAAAACTAAATTGGGATTATATGAATAAAAAATAAATAAATGTTACCAGTGTACAATTGCATGACTAATTTCCATATAAATGACTTGACTTGCATGCATTTTAAAAATGTCTCTGTACCCCACCCTTTTTTATATATGTTTGCATTTTCTCTGAAGCATCTGACTAAAAATATCTGAATAAAAGTTTGTGTATATTGCAGTCCTCTAATTATTATTGCTTTTTTATATTTGACAGTGTACCAGTTACAACAGGAGGCACCGCGTCCCAAGAGAATCATTTGTCCTCGGGAGGTCAGTTCTCCTTTAACTGTATCTTGTTAAATCTGATGAATTGTCAGTAGTGTATTCATATTGGAGATCTTTCCTATATGCTGAGAGAGCAACCGTCTATTTCCATTTTCTAAAATACTGTGAAACATATTATATATAATTGTTTTCAGATTATAAAGTGGGTCTTTAAAAATTGATTAATATTTGTTAAATCAGCACAGAGATGGGAATACATAAGATTTAACCATTGCAGAGACCCCTTTCCTTGTGGAGATGCTCTATGCAATACCTAAATGCTGTGTTTCCCTTTTTTTCATAGTGTTGTAGGAGAAGATCCATATATCTACATATTTAAAGATATGCAACGTTTTCACTCGCTTCATGCAGTTTGTTCATAAAAAGCACTTTTCATGAAAGGAGGTTCGTCTGTCCAATGTTAGCAAGAGCGTTCAAGATAAAATATTGAGTTAATAGCATTAGAACTCTTGTTCTGGCATGTCATGGAAAATTTGAAGTTTGTAGAATGTAAGAAATCTATGGAGCTGAAAGACTGCTGAATCAACATTTTTCCTGCTTGTCTGTTTGCTTTTTTTTTTTTTTTTTTTTTGCCAGTCATCTCTCCTAGTTTAGCTAGTTGTCTTTTGAATATGGTAATACTTCTTCCTTCCATACTGTGTCTTGGTAATTATAAAAATAGGATACTGTAAGTATATATTGATTTCTCCAATAAATCAATAAGATTGAGTTGTTTTTGGCTTCTAACATGTCAAGAACAAAGTGGCTGCAAACTCTTACAACACATATAGTTACAATAATAAATATTATGATTATTACTAATAATACTGAGCTCTTAGCTATATAAATTTTATACAGTAATCAAATGCAATTAAAAATATACATGCTGTGATGTTAAAACCCCCTTGAATATATAAGAAGAAATACATAGAAATCAATCAGTGTGATATTCCCAAATGTCTTAATTATCTGCTTTGCCCTCCCCCTCATGCTATTGTCTGTTTAAATAGCCGATATCACGTAGTATCTGAGTGCCTCTCAAACATTAAAACATTTATCCTCACAACACTTCTGTGGTGCAAGGAAGTGTTGTACTGAGGCATGGACAGATCAAGTGACTTTCCCAAGGTCACATAAGAAGTCTGCATCAGAGCCAGGAATTGAATGCACATCTCCTGATTTTCAGCCCAGCGCCTTAATCATAAGACCAAGCTTTACACTTTCTCTCATAGATGCCAGGTAGCAATTACCTGAGGGCAAAATTTTGGCATAAGAAGGAAAGCCTTCATGCCCTGTCAGCTGAGGGTACTCAAGCTGAGCATACAAGATCATAAAAGGGACAAGCAAAATGCTAGTGTGGTTAAAGTCTCTCTCACTCTGTCCCTGTCAGAAATGCTGCTCAAGAAGGTCACCAACACGGTGACCCTCTGGGACTCCAATGCACATAGGCCAAAAGGCTTTAACAAAACTTTTCTCTCTTATTTTCCCATACAAAACTGATGATAGCTAGTGCTCCATGGCTGTAGCAGTTTTCAAAAGGAGAGGCCATTAAGATTTTTATGAAGTGAAAATCCAGATAATCAGTTCTTTCATAGTCATTCAGTACCATATCTTCAAAAGAGCCATGGGTAATAGGCATGGAAGAGTATCATTCACTCCCCACTTCTGCCTTATCTACACATACTACTCAGTTGTAGGTTGAAGAAATACAACTTAATCAACAAGCATAGCAATTAAAAGGATACTGCCCACGGAGTAAATGTGTAGGTAAACAGGCCAATCAAGAACTCTGCAATAGCATACTGTCTCTAACATAGTCCCTTGCTTTGGTGGCTGATGACTTTTTTGACAGGTGAGGCGCACATCACAGAGTCTCATAAATTCCTGTATACATCTTCCTCCTTATCGTCCTGGCCGGGGGTCTCTGCTCTGCCCCACCAGGCAGCCTCCCTCCTGCACCTGGCACCTGCAGGGATCCAGTGTCACCTGCCCCAGGGCCATGCAGGGAGTTCTCTGCAGCTACACTGTCATGGTCCCAGCTCTCTCACTCACCAGCCAGGTGTTTGGGAGCCCTCCCCAGGCAGGAACTGTTCAGCAGAGGGGTGGGCTCCTCTGTGGCCAGGGACTTCTCCTTCTCCTCATAGTCCTGGCTGGAGGTCTGTGGCTCTCCTCTGTCCCACCACGACCGCAGCCTCTCCCCTACCCATTGCACCTGCAGTAAGTAAACCATCTGTGTAAAACTTAAGACAGGACTGTAAGTAATTTATGGCTCTGTATCTTTGAGCTTTCCTACATTATACTCTTTTCACTACCACCTGGATAAAAATCTTGTCAGCGAAAACAGGTCATCACTCCAGTTCAGATACATGCTGAACTGTTGAGAGTTGGGATATCTAATGATTTCTAATTAATAACCACCGGCAGTGTGAGCACTGTGAATAGCCCATCTTTCCAGTAACATTGGATTTCTGCCAGTATCCTTGTTTTTTCTAGATTCCTTCCACAATATTTTAATGATGGGCATCCTTTACAAATAAAAAGTTTACTTTAAAAGCAATGTTCAGCTGGAGTGAGAGTTTCAAGAACAGTGTGCTGGTGTTTGCAAGTATAAAGATATACAGTAAAGAAGTGTGTTCTTTTATGATAGAAAGTCAGTGTATATAAACAACAAGGTGGCACCTTAAACATTAACAGATTTATTTGGGCATAAGCGTTCGTGGGTAAAAAATCTGCTTTTTCAGAAGGATGGAGTAAAAATTACAGATGCAGGCATTATTATACCTGAAGAGAAGGGAGTTCCTTCTCTACCCCCTGATATTTGACTCAATATATATATATAGTGTGTCTCTGGGATTGTTCTACTGAAATGGTGGTTGAAAATGGCACATTTGCAGCAAAGAGTTATAGCAAGATGTGCCACTTCTTGTTTTTATACCAGAATAATATTTTTAATAGCATTCAGTTTGAAAATGCCATTTCAACATGTTGTTTTTAATTTAAGTGAGTCTTTATTTCAAAAATATTTTCGTGTTAATAAAGTAAGAAATTACAGGATGAATGCTGACAGTGCTTGACTTGGGGACACTTTCAGTAACTATGGGTAAACCAAGTTTTCTTTCTTTTCTCTCTTTTTTTTTTTTTGGAAGCGGGAGATGGGGGTTGTCTTGCAATGAGTCTTGAAATATATTATATTTGATAATAGGCTACATTTTTAGAGCCATTCAGTATAGTTAGCTTCGACTGTTCTGCTCAGAGCAAGTCTTATTGACACAGTCTTGATAACAGTGTGCAGGTTAGTGGGCTTATCTACATTAGGGCTTTCAATATTGTTAACAGTGGTTCCACCAAACCAGTGTTAGCAACAGTGAGAAATTTGTCTGAAATTTCCCTAGTGTAGACAAGGCCTTAGAGCTTTAACTTATATTATTATGTAGAGAAATGTCAGCTAATTACTATGTTCATTGTTCTGAATTCCAGCTGGGTTGTGTCTAAAGCAAGCAAAAAATATGGTTCCTAGAAAAAGCAATTTCCTCTCTAATTTTGTATGATAATGAAAGGGAGAGGGTCTTTTTTTCCTCTTACAAAAATGCATTTTTCTCAGCTGAAATGTGAGACCTAGGATTCTAAAGGAACAAAATATCATCATCAATCATCATCATCATCAATAATCAATACTAGAGCTGTCAAACAAATTTAAAAAATTATCACAATTGAGATTTAAAAAAGTAGCTGTGATTAATCACAGTTTTAATCGCACTCTTAAACAATATTAGAATATCATTTATTTAAATATTTTGGGTGTTAATTGCTTACTTCTGTGCTGCTGCGGCTTGTGGTGCCTGGCACGTGGCCTGCAGCTCAAGGCAGACTCTGTGCTGTTGCACGAGGGCTGCATCTTGCTGGAGCCCACAGCCATCCCGTAGCCCTCTGGCTGTTCCTGGCTCAGTCCAGGGGTGCCATTTCAGATTTTGGTTTGGGGTGGGTGTGTGTGTTTGGGGGTGAGGGTGGGGAGTGTGTGTGTGTGTTGGGGGGCAGGAGTGCTGTCTCTAAGCTGAGCACTCAGGAGCCTGAATGCATTTTCAGCCAGCAGCAGCTGCTGGCAGAGCACTCATTCCTGAGCCAGCAGCAGACAGGTTCCTCCAGCTCAGTGGGGACCAGGTACACAGGCTGGGGGAGATGGACACCTCGACATCAGCCTACCCCTACCCCTACCCCTACCCCTACCCCTACCCCTGCTCTGCACAGGAGACAGGCTCCCAGTCCGGCATAGCTTGGCCAGAGGCGGTTCCGTGGGGTAAGCGGGGAGGCAGGAGCAGCAGTGGAGCAGGGGAATGGGAGGTGAGCGGGCTCCCCTGGGTGGTGGCCCCCCTCACTCAGCCCTAAGGACGGAGGTGTCTCCCTCCCCACCTGGCCGCCGCTGAGTCCTGTCTCCAGAGGTGTGCGATTAACACTCATTTTTTTAAAAAAAGCGTTAATTTGTTTTGAGTTAATCACATGCATTAACTGAGATTAATTTACAGCCCTAATTAATACATAATAAAGACCCAGCCATGGAGTTTTAACTGTACCACCTAAAGTGGCATTTTGGATATTTGGCTTATCTTGACGCTCTGGATGTTTCGAAGTGTGTAAGTTGTAGGGTGGGAGGAGAGCAGGGAACATTCTTCATGCCATCCTTTTTGTCCAGATGGACCTACTGAAGGTGGAGGCCATCTGTAACTAGACAGAACCCTGGACTGTTTGAGAACTTCATGTTTTCCTGAGTTTTTTGCAAATTTTTATAGGAAACTCATTGCCAACTTCTCTAACAAACAGTCCCCCTGACTTCCCTCCTTCATAAAGCCATTCGTTTCACGTGGTCTCCTGATATCCAGCATGCTTTTGACCACCTCAATACTGCATTCACCACAGCTCTGATTCTGGCACATGCCCCAATGTGACTCTCCGGGCGGTACTCTCGCAGTGACTTGGACCCCAGCCAGTTCTGCACACATGTTCATACTACGCTTGAAAATTCCCCCCCATAGTAATGAACTATGAAATACTGGGCAAGGAGCTGCTTGCAGGCAAAATTGCTTTTTGAAGAACGGTGTCACCACCTTGAGGAAGCTTGGCGTCCAGTACAGGTTTTTACTGACTAGAAGAACCTCATGTACTGCTGCAAGACCCGAACTTTGAACCGGAGGCAGTTAAAGTGGGCCTTTTCTTGTCTCAATTTGAGTTTACTATCCCCTACCACCTGGGAAACCAAAGTGGGAAAGCTGATACTCCATCACAAAAAGGGGAATACTACCGGAAAACAAGGTACCTACCTTCAAGCCCCTCTGTCTTCAAGCCTACTAATTTTGTCAATGCCGCAATTCATCAAGAACTGGTCTCCCACATCCAGTCCACCTCAAAAGAAGACCCATTCACCCAAAGGACCAAGTCGATGCCATTAGGGGATAATATGCATCACTCCATGGGGGACAGGATAACATCCTTCCCATATATGTTCCCCTGGGATGCCCCCAACTGGAGGTCCTAGAACTGTGCCACAACATTCCATTGATCACTTTGGCAGCCTTAACACCTGCTGCATGGTTGCCCTTTTTTTTTCTGGTGGCCCCACATGCGGGTCAAAGTCCAAGTTTACATAGACTCCTCTGCTGTGCATGTACCCAAATGCCCCGGACTAGACCCCAGGGCACATTAGTCCCTCTGAAGACTCCAGCTAGGCCTTGGTCCACCATCACCCCAGACTTAATTGTGGAACTCCCAGGACCAATGGTCATACCAAAACATATAAAACTTATCATTTAGTTACCTAGGCAGGATTGATTAGACTGTTACTTTGATCATAAGAACTTTGGGGCAGGGACCATCTTTTAATTAAATGTGTGTACAGTGACTGTGTGTAAAATGAGGCACTGATTCCCAGTTGTGGCCGCTAGGCATTACTAAAATACTACTAGTACTAATTCAAATATTCTGACAGTGTCATGAGATAATTCTTTTAGCAAAACCAAGAGTGGATATTTTGATCCCTTATTGACTGACCGACAAGTAGGTAACAGTTCAATTATAATAAAAAGAGGTAAGTAGACTCAATCACTTGCTAGAATTGTAGTATTGTAGTTACATTTTTTTCCAAGGTTAAGCTGTTTAGGAATCACTGTTGTAAAATGAGCTCTCCATTTCTTCATTTATTATGTTTCGAAGGACACTTAGTTCTCTAGGTCTTGTGAACATGAGGTTTCTAAATAGGTGTTTAAAATGATTTGTTTGAGGTGAGAACTTTACATTAGCCAACTGCTGAGATACTACACAAGACTTTTCCGTTTTGATTTAAAGGGGCTTACAGTCTTATCTAACCTGTTGCGTTGATGAGTCTGAGGTGCAGTTTGTGCTCAGTTTATAGTGGTAATCCAGCCATAACATGAAATAATCTAAAGATTAACTCCTTTTTCTGAACCTTCACATCTTACTAGACTGCTCTCATGGGGTCTAACTGAACTGAGAGTTGTTTTTATGGATGGTAGACTGGAAACGATTATAAAATCATTAGGCAGAATTCTAAGTGCAAAAGATATCTGGTTAAACATGTAGAGAAACTGTCTCCATTGCCAGAAATGAGCGCACTGACGTTGCTGAGTCTAAGGTCTTGATTCTCCACCCTGTCCATGGATTGGAGGGACATGTGAACCAGTTCCATTATTTAGGACTGTCTAGCACTGGTGTAAGTTAGGGATGCAGAGGAGCAGCCCTAAATTCCACCGATGCAAGGTCCATGCAGGCTCCTATGCCATTGGCGTAAAAGATTAGGCATAATGGAGCTCCACTCTGTTATGGAACGAGGAGTACTTGTGGCACTTTAGAGACTAACAAATTTATTTGAGCATAAGCTTTTGTGGGCTAACGCCTGCTTCATCAGATGCATGCAGTGGAAAATACAGTAGGAAGATAGATATATGTGTAAAAAGAAACGGAGTACTTGTGGCACCTTAGAGACTAACAAATTAAAGTACTCCTTTTCTTTTTGCGAATACAGACTAACATGGCTGCTACTCTGAAACCAGATATATGTGTGTGTATATATGTATATACAGAGAATTTTAACATGAAATTTTTTCATGTTCTCTGTGTGTGTGTGTGTGTGTAATATATATATCTTCCTACTGTATTTTCCACTGCATGTATCTGATGAAGTGGGCTTTAGCCCACAAAAGCTTATGCTCAAATACATTTTAATCTCCTAAGGTGCCACAAGTACTCCTTGTTCTTTTTGCTGATACAGACTAACATGGCTTCCACTCTGAACTCTGGCTATGGGTTTCCCCCTTCCCTTTCCTACCATTGATCCACTCCCAACATATGATCACTGATGCTGTGGGGTAGTTCCCCAGAGAATCAAGTCCAAAGCAGTTGTTAATCTTGCCACACACAAAGGATTGTCTGAGTCAGCTGGAATATATGTATTGCTGTACCTTTTTGGTATGCACATAAGGCCAAAACTTGCAGTCCTTACACAGTTAAAACTCCCATTGACATCAGATGAGGGTTTCGATAAATAAAGACCTGGAAGATTTGATCAATAATGCAATTAAAGTAGCATTATTTAATCTCTATGATTTGAGAATAAATGGCTCTTATCTCCCTGACTCCTTTTTACTGTAAACGTTTAGCTCTTTTTTTATGCATAAATTAGTGTCTTTCTCATAGAATAAAGTAAAGGAGAGAGAACATTTATTGAAATTAGGCGTATGTTATTTCTGTGACAGTACTTAAATGGAAAGAACTCTTCAGGGTGACTTCTCATTTCAGTGCAGTGTGACTTGGATGCAGATGATATACTTGAAATGACAATCTGCAATTTTAGGACATATTCATCTCCCACATGCATGATTCCCAATAGTTTTGTGGAGAATTATCCTGCACAGTGGCATAGGACTTTATTGCAATATGCTGTACACTGAATATCACTCTAGGCAAAGTATCCTGGTCTAAAAAGGAATCACAATTTCAAGGATATTAAAATGTAGTAAAGCTTTAATATTATTTAAAAGAACTATGCTTAATTAGCCAAGTTAATGAATAGATTTAATGAGAGAGAACTAAATTAACCTAAGTATTGAATATAAACTCTTGGCACTACTCCAGCCTGTGTTTTGGAGAATATGCGGTAACATAGCGGGGGAAATCATGGAAACCTAGAATAAATGTTCCAATAAGTGTTTTGGTAGGGGGATGGGGGAATGTGCTTTAACAGTCTAGGCATCATGGTTGGATTGCCCAGACTCTCTGAAACCTGATCTTCAGAAGGACAATGCAGAAGTGCGGTGGTTATGTTGGTTTAATTTGAGTTTAAGCATGGGAAGTCTCTGACTCTAAAATTAGATTTGTTTGTCCAGCTTTTGTGTGGATCCTGGGATAGTTATGTTTACAGGCTACTCCACTACAGCTCTGATTTCCTGTTTGATTTAACAAATTGCTTATCTACCCTGGTGTTGGAGTCACTGAGGCTTATTGCCCTGAGTGATTTTAGCATCCATGCAGATGATGACTCTTCAAGGATCTCATGGCAACAACAATAACCTTGAAACTATTCAGTGTGGTTTCTGGCTCAGTGGACAATAGTGGTCACTCTGAATTGTGGGAGGGGGATTGGTGATTGCACACTTCTTAGATCAGACCATTATTGCCTACAGTTGGAGGTTAGGGCTCACACTTACTCTTATTGTAGAGAGGTGACCTTTTTTATTGGTCCAGTCTGGGTGATTATCATAATAACCATCTTTGTCTATTGGCATGGTGGTCCTGAGTACTCCCTCATGCTGCACTCTCCTCACTGGTCAACACTTTATAATGCTGATCTGGCACAGATGATGCATGAATGGTGGAAATTGTGTTGGTCAGTTGTGAAATGCAACTGTTTCTTCCATAGAGAAACTGTGGAAGAGTATGTTGTGGCTCCAGTGGAGATGGTAAGAGCTTTCTTCTCTGCTATGATTTCTGTGAAGTCCAAGTAAGCAGAATGGTCCTGAAAGTGAGTTTGTTTATTTTGGACTCATTCACATCAGGTGGGGAAAAGTAACCCCTGGCTGAGTTTGTCAGTCTTGCTCACTGAGATGTATGGAACTTCCCTTGAAGTTCATGCACAAATTTCAGCTAGTACAAAATATTACTACAAGATTCCTCGGGAGTGTAAACCTGTGCTCCACATACATCACTGGCTTCGTATTTGATTACAGGTGTAAGTCAACGTGTTGATTTTCATCTATAAAGTCTAATATGAAATAGCTCTTAGTTATCTTGAAACCTCCAATCTCGTCATGCTCATTTCTGGTGGCTGAAATCAATGAGGATCTTCTCAGTGATAAGCCATAGATTGATATAGCTGCAGTAGAACATTTTCAGCAGCTAGCTCACCATGTCTACAATGTGATTTCCTCCCTGGTCTGACAGAACCTGAGTTTATGGGCCTTCAAGATATGTTGCAAGATCTGTCTGTCTATTCAGGTTCCTGTCTAAAGAAATGGCCTGGCAGGAGTTGAGTCTGAGGTTTGTGGAGGTATTTTTAGGTTGATTGTGTCATTCTAGTGTGTTATGTTCTTGAACATGATCCTGAGATTCTACAGACAACTGGAAATAAATGAAAATCCCAGCCTTGCTGTCTCAGCCCTATAGCTTTCTGAGATAAATTGAGTGCCATGATGTTTACTCTGCGTGTGTCTTTCAGATGAAACTTTAAAAACTGAGGTTTTGGCTTCTCTGTAAGAACATTAAAGATGCAATTTCTTTCTTTTTTTTTTTTTTTTGCCAAAAATGTCTTCCTTGCACGTTTTGTGCAGTGCCCTGCCTGCTGTAAGGAATTCATGCAGTGGGGCTGGGCTTGTAATTGTGAATTAGTATTGCTTACATGCTATTGATTATTGTGTAGCAGAGGCCACCCATACTGGTTATATAAGAATTCAGCAAATGCTGGTCAGTGTTTGCTCAACACAACAGGTGCCTGGCTCTTTATCTGCTAGGTGCAGTGCTTCAGCTGAACCGGAGTCTGTTGTGAGTGTTATCGTGTTCCATGCTGACTAGCCACTGTGTCCACCTAAGAGATTGTATTCAGGGGCTTCACATGCACCTGGGGCCACGTTCTGAGACCCTTACTCAGGGTGAGTAGCAAATCATCAGTCTGGCCCATAGGTTTATTAAGATCCTCCAAGAAGAAAGGTGCTATATGTCATAGTTCAGGGAAACTGCACATGTATTTCCCCTCCATGGTCCACCAAGGGCACCCATTCTAGGCTATCACCTCTCTTGGGTGGAGACTCGCATCTCTCTTTCTCCTGACCAGGATTTTTCCAGGCTGCACAGTTCCCTAATTACATTGTGTTACTCCCAGAAAGCCAGAATGCCTAAATAGGCTAGTGTCTTTGCTTTCTGTTTGAAGGCTATGAACAGCTGTAATAGCTAGCGGTCACAAGCTCCACATAGTCCTTTATAAGCAAGCACACTTATTCTTAAGGTGAAAGCATTAGGGAAAAAACATGAAAAACAAAGTTCCTGTATACATGCTAAAAGCTCACCAGAGGACACGTATCAGTCTTATGGGGCCTCAGTCGGCCAAAGTCCTTCCAACCCTTCCCAGGAAGGAATAGGGTCTACCATGGGCAGGAAGTCCTGTCCATTTGCTGGATCAGAAAGCAGGCCCTGAGTCAATTTAAACTTAGGCTATTTATCCAAAAGTCCCTTGAGGTTTTTTTTGATCTGTTGGTCTCTGGAGAATCCAGTTTGAACTAATATACGTGAGTGTCCGCAGGTAGGGGTACTTCTCTAGAGGTTTACCACCCAAGTGAATTTGCCTAATCACCTCATGCTGTTCTTAGTTCCTGGCAGAGCTGTGGTCACTCTCCCCAGTGGAATTACATACAGTCCCTGGCCCACAATGGTACATAAACTTAACAGTAAGAACTCACAAAGATATTGCAGGAAATTGCCATATCTGTCACACTATGTAAATGCAAAATATGTTGTCCTTCTCTCATGATCAGGATTATATTACTTTGAGATTGACTTTTCTCTAGTTTTATGCTTAGGTGCATGGGTGGTGCGTGAATACCCCTTTCAGGGAGGCTAGCTCACCTGGCCTTGCCCCTTCCACCCGATTTCCCCCCGCCCCCCCCCCCCCATCTCCCCACACCGTGGCCAGAGGAGCCTGCTGCCTGTGCTTAAGTGTATGTATATATGGGTTTCACATGACTAGGTTTGAATGGTAAATATTTAACAAAAGAAGCTCTCAACATCCTGCACATTTCTGCATTTTGCTGGTTACTTTAATTTAATAAGGGTAATGCCTCCCCCCTACTCCCTTCTTTCCCTTTCATTTAACCCCTGTCTGCAATCTCATCAGAAATGAGCTAGGGAGGTTAAAACCAAAATTCTAACTGGCAATCCTGCTAAAAATTATCTGATCATTCACTGTTTATACAAGATGTTTGTAAGTGTCTAGAAATTGAAAACTTGTGCTTGGACGTTCTTCAGATTTTGCTCTGAGTTCAATGTACGAGATTATTCTTTCTTTTATTCCGTCTTCTTAAATATCCAAAGTGTTCCTGTGCTCTGTTGTAGCAATTTACTGTTCTGAAGTAGGGGATTCAAGGGCTTGATACTGCTGTTGGACTACTGAAAGGAAGTAATTTCTAACACTAATTTCTTTATATCATGTCTGAGATGCCTAGTCTCCATGACCTCAGGGTACCAGGTCAGACGTCTCAGTACAGCAGTGTATGGATTATTGCACCAGCAGAAAATTACTTTTTCTGTAATTTCATATATTTGTTGTTTGGAAGTATGGTGCCAGCTTCCAGTGCCCAGTAGAGCTCATTTGAAAAAAAAAATAGAGCTTAATTGATTTTTATTTTAAGTTTACAAGCCTACATTCTGGTTCCAGTTGTATTTTTCATGCCATATAAGAGAGCAGTATCAAAGGCTACAGCTAAAGATCATAGCTGGAGAGAAATTATAGTGCCAGTCATGTAAAAAAATATATATATTCCAGCTATATGAAATAGCCTCTGAGAATTTTCCTAACGCACTATACATAAATTCAGGTAATAATTGGGCAGTAAAAAATTGACATTTTATAAATTAATATTCAAAAAGCAAATATTTTTCTATAAATGTTGAGCAAACATTAAACAAACACCATGTGTATGAAACCTTTGAAAGAAGTGCCCCCTGCTGGTGTAGTGTTTGTTTCGCTTGTAAACAACTGAAAAATGTGTGTGTACTTCAGGTTTCTCTGGTGCTTTTTATGCTGCCTCATATTTCTGCTGTCTCCACAAAGTCTAAGATAAACTATTTTGTAAATCTGTTCTTTTTGTCTGTATAAACCAAGTCCATGAACTCTGAGGATTGAGGATTTTTAACTTCATGTAACTTTTTTGTGGAACTCAATACCTAGCTTACACCACACAGTGGAACATTCACAGAGTAATACTGTATCAGTTTGTTTACAATTGGTAAAGAAAGTCAGAACTAAAATCGGATCCTTCTCATTATACAGAGCCACCATGCACTTGTCTGTGGATCGCATGCTGAAATTGAGACAATGTAATAATTCAGATAAAGCAGGCAATTAAATAATACAAACGATTAAAACAAAGGCTTTAGATAAATGAAGGTACCCCAGCTCAGAGTTCATTATAGGACTGCAGCTTGAGTGGTAAACCAACATGTCAGAATAGCTGAAGTTTGAGTATAGGCGTGTTACTCTACTAGGGCTTGGTCCAAAGCCATTTGAAATAATTGGAAGTCTTTCCATTGACTTCGGCAATGTACTTCGGATCAGGCTCATGCTTTGCTGAGACATGAGGAATTTCAGACTAGAGTTAAATCCATAAATCCTGGTGGGTTTTTTGTTTTGTTGGGTTTTTTTAAAAGCTTCTGAGAAAGTTAAATTCTTCAGCTTTAGACATTTGCCATTTATAGGCAACAATGGCTAAGAAACAGCATGGGACAAAAATAGTCTTATTATGTAATGTAAATAATAGATGAGAGAAAAATAGTAAATTCTTCATCTGTTTGATCACATCTAGTACAGTTGACTTACGTTGCCCCATTTGTTTTACCATTCACTATATTTATAGTCATCACAAATCCATGAAAATAAAACTGCTTATTTATATTTTTTATTTTATTTTATTTTTCACCATATGTTCTCTGTGTACTATAACTTCAGTTTAACATAACTTCACATACCATGGTGCTCTTGTTTATCTTGTTTTGATAGCTTAAGCATATGCTCTGAATTTGATGCCGCAGTCTTAATTGATGATCAGTGTTTCATTTGCTTGACCTTTATTTTAATGTTACTGGTGTAATTTTGAGTATATTGTTAATATTTTTCTTTCTTTTTACTTTTAGGTGGACAACAGACCAAAATATTATGGAAGAGAGTATGTATTATACTATTCTATTTTTAATTCTTTGATAAGTAATCACTTGAGGTGTCATGCATTCCTTTTGAAATTATTAATACAGAAATAACAATACCATAGTGGAGGTATTATGGCAAAATATTTCATTTCACTTTCCATAGTCCTAGCATGAAAATGTTTTGAATGTCTAATATTCCAGTTGCACATGGATTCATTATTGTTGCCCAATAGTGCATGGCCTGTACCACCACTTCAGCATGTATGTCAACTAGAGATGGACAAAACCATGGATGGTGTCTAAAAACAAATCCGGGGTGATTTGGGGAAGAATGGTTCAGATTGTTTCAGCTCTCCCTTCCTTGATCGTTTTTTGGTTGTAACTTTTAACCCCCTTTTATTTTTACTGTTTTTCTCAATCTCGCTCATCCTATTCTTCCTTCTTTTTGATGTGTGCTTACTGTACTTTCTTCTCACTGATACCCAGCACTACAGTGTCAGTGAGAGTATGAGACTGCTTCAGGTCTAAAGGCTGCCTTATCCCATGGGCATACGAGGCCTGAAGTGGTGTGTTTCCAGTGCAAGGAAGGGAAAAGGGCAGGCAACTCTGAGGCCTCAAAAGAGGAACTCCATTCTCCCTCTATGAAGTGGGAGTGTTATCTCCAAATGGCTTGCATGTCCCTTGACCTAGAGCCCTGTATAGATAGTGTTCAAGGGCCACAGCCATTGTTACAGCTCATTCGAGACCCTTTATTTCAGCTGTGTAAGAATGAGAATTTTCCCTTCAGTATGGTACTTTTCTGAGGCCTGCTGTTTAGCTTGCAATAAGGATTAACTATATAATTTCATATTTTAGGGTTTTTTCACACTTAGGGCACAGCAGCTGTCAAATTATTAAAGAGCTCCTAATTATTATAGTTGCATTTTTAAAAGATAACCTGTGACAATACGGAATTCAGTCATAGTCACTCAAGTACAGTAGAGTTTGAAAGATAGCACCTAGCTAATTGAACCACCATGCTTTCTAGCTCTAGATCTTTTAAAACTATGATCACTGTCTTTTGTACAATAAACTGGTCGTTATTGACAGTGTGTGTATTACAGCTAACAGCCAAGAGAAAACTAAGAGCCTAAACTCATTCTTGTTAACTGGACTTGTTTGATATTAATGACAGTGAGTTTATTAATAAAGATGCATTTAAATTGTGTAATTTTAGAGATGTTCATTCTAATTGGCTGACTTAGAAAATGCCCGTGATTCATCACCATAGTAGGAAAGTCCAAATCAATCATCATTTTAAAAAGGAGGTATGCCTAGTAATGCTTTGGAAAGATCACCTAAAACTTAACGCTTCTTACATGTATTCAGCATGAAAAAGTGACAAGTGCAATTGCCGTTCAGTTCTCTTTACATCTAAAATGTTTTTCTTCTTCTTTTTCCCTACCAAACCAGAGGCAGCATTTTAAACCTACCATTTCTGACATATTATGTCAGAAAAAAGACAATGCTTAGGGCTAGAAGCTTTTAACATATTTACTCTATTTTTAGACAGCAGCATTTAAAATAGAAGCTTTTAAAAGCTCAAAGGGAAGATTTAGTGAATCAGCTAGCAAAAATGTGCACAACATAGTATTTAAACTACTTTAAAGACTGTATTTTGTCCTTGTTTAAAGGTCATAGCTGAAGAACTGATCAATGTAAAGTCAGCTGTTTGTCTTAGGGCCTGTTCCTTTTGTCATGGGGGGATGAATCACAGAAATTGTTGCTTTCTACAGAAACTGGCCAAGGAACTTTATTGGAATAAGGAAAACAATATTATCCCTAAGGCTACTCTTCATCTATTTCTCTATGTCACTATAGCGCACCTGACTAGAACCTTCACCAGCATCTTCCTGCCTTTCTGCCACACATATTTAAAGAAGCAGTGCAGATATCCTCACTCCTTTTAAAAACCATATATATAAAAAATAAAGGCAGATTTGTAATAAGGATACTATCTAGAATACGTGCATTAATTTTAATTTATCTCTTTTTATTTGACAGTGCCTTCATTACGGCTCTTGTTTCATTCCTCTCATATAAAGTAACCATTGTCGGACACTCCATGCCTGATCATGCTCCCTCTTAGAGCTGGCTTAAAAAAAATGCTCAGAGTCCAACTGATCGCCATATTTGGGGTTGGAAAGGATTTTTCCCCCAGGTCAGATTGGCAGAGACCCTGGGGGTTTTTCTGCCTTCCCCTGCAGCATAGGGTATGGGTCACTTGCTGGTTTGAACTAAAGTGGTGGATTCTCTGTATCTTGAAGTCCTTATATCAAGATTTGAGGATTTGGCCTTAATGTTTTTTTCTTGTTCTTCTATATCTAATTGTTCCTGCTCCTTGAGTGGCCAAGTATTGTGATGGTAGGAATGTCAAGATTCACACATCATTTTTACCTGCTCTAAAGTCTTTGCTTAAATTCAGATGGTCAAGCCCACAGTATTTTCCGGTAGCTGGGATAAGACTTTCCTGGGCCAAATTGAAAGACATTATTCTAAAATCATCCAGTGGAGTTACTCACGTAGTGAACAACTTTTTCTCTTTGCTCTGTCATTTCTCAGTTCAATCCCATCACCCGTGTGAAGCTTAATGTCTGTCGGCCTGGGATTTGGGGACCTGAAATTGTTTCCAGGTTGTTCCACTGATGCAGTATTTAGTGTTGCTATCCTATTATGGTCTACTACTAGTCACATATGTCTCACTTAAATCAGCCATGATTTCTTGTAGTTTTATTTCTACTTATTATTCTGTAAATTGCTGAAATTTCTCCCCTCAGATTTCATGGAATTATTTCTCGGGAGCAAGCAGATGAAATACTTGCAGGTGTAGAAGGAGCATATATTCTTAGAGAGAGCCAGCGGCAACCTGGATGCTACACTCTAGCTCTCAGGTAAACTCAGTTTTAATAAAACATTTCTAGATTAACTAGACATTTGGAAGGGATGGGGGAGATAATACCAGTCCCTTTGATTGAGAGACTGTCTGCCTTTAATTGCTGGGGTTTGCAACGAAGCATGATTTTAAACCTCCAGCTGCTGTTTGACAATCACGTTTCTTCAGTAACCTAGTAAGCTTTTTACCATTTGCATCTGGCCAAGAGTTTGCAACCTTTCTCTGTGGATGCGTACCTTGCCATTGTTATGCATGCTTTTGTTTCCTCAAGCTTAGACCATTGCAGATGCTCTGTACATGGGACTACTTCTTAAAACCATTTTGAGACTGACACTGGTGCGGGATGCAGTAGCTCACTCACTGAGCAGGGCATCATGCTGGGAACACATGACACTAAAGCTTCTCCGGGATCTGCACTGGTTGCTCATTGGTCTCTGGGTGGAGTGTAAGATCTCTGTTATGACTTACAAAGCCCTAAATGAGTTGGAACAGGCCAACCTGAGCAGTTGCCCCTCTCTCCCCATGCCACAACTGTGGTCAGAAGGGGCACATGTCTGGATCTCGCTCATTATAAATGAGAGGGGAGCGGTTGGCAGGATGCCCTCTGTGAAGGCTTCAGTACTCTAGAACTAGCTTCCCCCCTCCCTTGGTCTGAATTTGGTGACCTTCCAGGCATACTGCAAAAGATACCTGTTTGATGGGGTTTTTTAGAGGGCTAAAGGTGTGCTCCCCCAATGATGGCGTGGAAAGGAGTCTCTGTAGGTGGTTCGCTGAATTCCTGTGAAATGATTACTTTTATGCTGATGGTTTTGATTGTGTGAGTAATAATGGTAGGCTGCCTCAAACCTTGGATCAGGGTCCTTTTATATATTGAATCTGAATAAAATTATTAGAAACCTAAAGTTTACTTTAGCATCTTTCTTTTTAAAGAGACATCAACCTACTTAAGTGCAAAATTCTGTACATCTTAAAACTGTTATAGTTTGTTGGGAAATATCCTCCAGATCCTAACACCTTTAACAAAATAAAAAAAATTTAAAGTTTGAAAAACGTTACTATTTTTCTGGGACCTGCAAAAAGAGTTTCCAATTTTATACTCCCTTTGGTAAGTCTGTAACAAAAATTTCCTAGAAGAGATTTTCCAGAGCTATGAACATTATACTGAGATCATCCTGATCAGTTATATTGGTGCACAAACAAGGCCGTCAGCAGAACCAAGAGTTGGTGGTGCTTGCTGTATGAAAAGTGTAGGAAATGAATAGCAGTGTTTGTCCAGAATAGGCTTTTGTCAATCAGTATAAGCATCCCTCTGATGTGTTGTGTCAGCCCCCTCAAGATGAGCACATACTGACTAACTGCATGCATTTCTGGGTGGCATTGCTTGTTAAACACTAGGTGGCCTTAATCCTTCAGTCAGATCCACATGAGCACAATGGGGTTCTGTGGGAGACTCATCCACACAGATCCATTTGCAATATTAGGACCTAAAAATGTATGTATAATCAGCAAGACTGTCTCCTGGTTGTTCTGATATTTTGTATTCTCTTTCTCTTTTTTTTTTAATGCAGGTTTGGTAATCAGACCTTAAACTACAGGCTTTTCTATGATGGGAAGCACTTTGTGGGGGAGAAAAGGTTTGAATCTATCCATGATTTGGTAACAGATGGCTTGATAACACTGTATATAGAAACCAAGGCTTCTGAGTATATTGCCAAAATGACCAAAAACCCCATCTATGAGCACATTGGATACGCTACTCTGCTTAGAGAAAAAGTATCCCGAAGGCTGAGCAGAACCAAAACTGAATCAAGAAAAGCTAGTGTAACAAGTGAAGAAAATACACCAGTTGAAAAGGTAACTATTCAGTATTAAATGGCAACCAATCTAATGCTTTCTGTATATTTTTAATGGTTTGAAAATCTAAAAGGAAACAGGTGTTTAATAATAATAATTAATTAATAACTATTAATTTTGCTGTCATTAAAGTGCTCCTGAGCCATTGAAATGTTTATATCCTGTTAATTGACTGATAACCAATCATGTGTACTTGAAATTACGGTTCAATTGGGGCTTTTGGAAAGATGACGACTTCCCATCCACTACCAACACAAATGATTTTATGCATGTAGTATGGGACCTGACTACCATAGGAACAGCTTTTCCTTTTGCACCAACACAATGGCTGGGACGAGCTGAGGTGTTGGCATGGCATTCTCAGTGGCAGGTCCCAGACTGTGGAACTTGTGCCCATTGGCCATTCACCAGAGCTCAAGTTTGTTACCTTCCAGTGCATGGTGCAAAGCTCCTCTTTTCTGCCAGTCCTTTGGTGAATGGGTCTGAAGTGGGTATTGTCTTTGCCTTCTTTCTTTCTCTTTCTTTTTTCTGAGTTAAAATGGATTTTTCTTGCCGTCTCTTACCTGACAATATGCTACAGCAGTATGTGAACTAGAACTTAATACTTTGGGAACTCCATCCGCAAAGTAACCAGGTAAAAAGATAAAATTAAGAATTACACTAAATATGATAAACACTGTTGTAAACAGTGACGTGTGGTTTTTCCCATTTCTAGGTGGACTATTCACTAAGTAGCCCAAACAAAACTTTCTTCCTGATGCAGATGTTTTGGATGGATTAGCTCATTCTCATTTCTGCATCCTTCTGCATCCTGTTTTAGATGATTTTAATGTTCAGGGAGATAGTTGATATTTGGGAAGCAGTGACTGTATTTGTTGGAAAATAACATGTATCACACATGAATACAGCAGAGATAATTATTTTCCTGATGACTCTGTCTGTCCCACTGAAAGACGTTTCCAGGCAAGTTACTTTGTGTGATGGGTTACATATCAGCATTGACTGAACAGTTACTGGTTTGGATTTCTGACACAAAGTAAAACAGGACAGATATAGGCAAATTGCAGCAGTATAGGAATTGTTCTCTGTAGTAGCTCTTATTCTTGAATAAGATGAAGTGGCATCGAAATATAGTCATCCACAGTAGCAAATGAGTTGGATTAATAATGCTGGCTTTTTAGTAAAATCGCACAGCCTAGAGAAGATCTTTGGACAACAGGGTTGTGACAAAGCCCTGATTCAGATTCTATTTCAGCACAAATCCAGTGACAGTAATACAGTAGAACCTCAGATTTATGAACACCTCGGGAATGAAGGATGTTCATAACTCTGAAATGTTTGCAACTCTGAACAAAATGTTATGATTGTTCTTTCAAAAGTTTACAACTGAACATTGACTTAATGCAGCTTTGAAACTTTTGCAGAAGAAAAATGCTGCTTTTAACCATCTTAATTTAAATGAAACAAGCACAGAAACAATTTCCTTACCTTGTCAAATCTTTTTTTTAAACTTTCCCTTTTTTTTTTAGTAGTTTACGTTTAACACAATACTGTACAGTATTTCCTTTTTTTTTTTTGTCTCTTCTGCCTGATTTCATACTTCCCGTTCCAAATGAGGTGTGTGGTTGACTGGTCAGTTCGTAACTCTGGTGTTTGTAACTCTAAGGTTCTACTGTAGTATTTGGAATAACCTAGATGGTGGGGTTTTTTTTGTTTGTTTTTTGTTTTTTTTTTTAAGGGAACAACAGAAGTTGGTCCAAATAAGAGATTACCTCACCCACCTTGTCTCTTTAAGATATGGGAAGGAATTATTTAGAGACCGATGTCCTGCTCATTCTGCTGATTCCTGTGATTGGATGCTGGCTGTTTTTGAATGCTAAATCAGGCACAAGAGTTGATATTTTGACTTTGTTTGGGGTACAGTGAGTAATAAGAAGCAGAGTTTAGTACAACATGACTTTTCTCTGTATGGGTGTGTCAGCAGTTTCTTTTGTATTGAGAATATATTTGACAAATAGTATGGTGACTTTAAAACATTAGTATGTGCCATTAGTGTAATATCAGTAACCACTACAGTCCTAAATCCTACACACATTCCTTAACTTACGGAAATATGGTATCTCTAATTAGAAACAAAACCAAAGCTATTAAAAAAAAAAAAGTTTAATCTTAGTTGCAATTCTTGTCATCTCTGATTTTTCATATGCTGCAATGCCCTTGAGCACTTCAAAGGGTTTTATTTTAATCTACTTCTCTTCATAACTGATTATATTCTCTTTCATACTGGGACTTTGGCTGAAATTTTCAAGTTTGGGTACTTAAGGTTAGGTACCTAAATAAAAATGGCCTTTTAGAGGTGCGGAGTGATGAGTGCTTGCGTAGCAGCTCTGAAAATTGGACTACTCTGATTTAGAGGCCTAATTATGAATTTGTGCGTAAATCTGAACATTTCTGACTTTGGGTCTGATCCAACTCCCAGTGGAATCCATGGAAGGATTCCTATTGACTTCAATATGGGTTGGATCGGGCCCTTTGTGTACGAAGACTCAGCTAAGTGAAAAGTGGGGGGGGGGGGAGTCAGGAAGCATTATTGACATACAAAGTCCCCAAAGTGTATCCATAAAGGAAATGCTAGGGATCTTAGGCCTCATCCCATAAATATTTGTATGCTTCTGTAACTTCAGGCAAGTAAGTACTGTAGTAAATGCCTGCAAGGTTGGGACCTTCAGTAGCTGCATTTGCAGGTTCCTGACTAATGGATAAACAGCAGGGCTTGAATTGGGCCAGTATATGCCCATTCACCTCTCTCAGCTGCCTGCTGGGGGATCAAGAATGGGAACTGCTACTACTAAGAGGGAGCAGGAGGAGGAGCTGCTGTCAGAATCCTTCCAGCTGTCAGGAGCAGGAGCCATCAGTGCTAAGGAGTGGAGGGATGGGGGCTTCATGAGCAGCAGGGTTCAGGAGATGCTGTTGCAGCAAAAGAGTGCCTGCTCTCTGTGTGACCCCAGGCATGCCCATAACGAGGTAGAAGTTTCCTCTACGCTCCCCCAGTGCTTTTAAATCTGAGACCCCCAACATGGGGGATTTGAGCTCTCCAGCAGAGGCATTCATCCTTAGGTGGAAAGCAAGTAGTATTCCCACCATGACCATCACATGCAGAGTCCACCAGGGAAGGCCACTTTAATTTGCTACCTAATCTCTAGTGGAGGAAATCCACCCCTATTCTATTTTGTTTATGTGTTGAGACACAGTGCCCATCACAGTGACATCTGCTCATCACTACGTTATTTGGACAAGTTGATGGGCATAACTTCAATTATGGGTGGAGTTTGGAGGAGTACCACTGCCTATTTTCCTCAGTCTGACCCCTGATAAAAAGGGATTGGGCTGTGAAATAAACCAGAAAAATATGAGTTTAGTTTTGTAGAAGCACAATAATAAGATGCTAGATTCCCTTCGGCTTGCTCGGTTTATTTCTATGCTACACCTAAAAAAAAAAAAATATTCCAGGGAAAATTTCTTGGGGAAGTAATGGCTCATGGTTGGTTGTACAAAAGACTTTGCTTTTGTTTGGGGTTTGCTGCACAGCATTATAGATACAAGGCATATGTCTCAGTCACAAATCAAAACCCACCCAAAGCACTAATAAAAGATAGGCAACCACAAAGAACTAAAGTAACATTCAGGTTGACATATTTCTGTGAAGTAAATTACTTGACTTGTATGTGGCTATAATTGAATTTTGTACAAGATGAGTTTTTTCTTTGGCATTTTGGAGTGAACAGGTGAGGTGAAAGTTTTGAATAATTGAACTGCCTTGTTTGATTGGGCTGCCTGGAATATTTTGAACATTTCTGAAATGCTAGGAAAGAAAATAGTAGAGAGACTTTCATTATTTCCCCAAAAGGGCTTGAGAATTTGGCACAGTACAGGTTATGCCCCAGTACTCATAGATTAGGTTTTTTTGAAGTGAAATTTCACTTCATATTGATACCATTTCCAAAGCTGTGAAACTGGTGCTCAAGGCATTCATTTCTTTAGTAGATTTGTTATGCTATTTAGGAGATCTATCCATTCTTTCTTGTCCTGTGTTGACAACAGAAATTATTAAACATCTCAGTCATTCCAGAGGCCCTTTTCCCCTTTGGGTAGGTCAATGGAAGGTTGTCACAGAGGCACTATCTAGAAAGAGGATTCACAAATTTGAATAGAATGACTTGGAATTGCCTGAGGTACCTGTCTACTCCCATGATGTGGATTCTGGGAGGTTGTAATTAGTGGAGTACTGCCCATTACAGTACAAGAGAGGTGGTTCATGTGCTGTTTTTGTTTGTTTGTATATTTTTACTAATCCTGTTTGGAGTAATCCTGAGAGAATGTTTACCTTTGAGAGACCTGATAATGACTAAGTATCATGCAAACCTCTTTCTGTCTATCTGAGTAGCTGGAAGATTTGTAGACATGCACTCGCCACATTTTATTTAGAGTGGGTTAAAACATGTTTAATCCAAACGGAGGTTAAATACTCTTTAAGAATGAGGAAGATAGGGGACATAAATTCTGCAAGATACTAGTTTAGCAAAATAGGTAATATTGACAGTCATTTTAACCTGTTTGGACTTACATAGGGATTGTGAAGCTGTATTCCATGAAAAAATGAACAAACCCTTATTGGAACGTTATATAATTGAGCATACTTAGGGTTCCTCTCCAACCCATACTGGGGATTGTGATGGCATATTCTGCATTTTTTCTATTCATCGCACACTCTTCACATTGGGCAAGTACAGAATATGCAATAGCAAGATGCAGATAAACAGCTCACAGTATGAATGCTGGAAGAAAAGTTTGCTTGCTATAAGCAATTAATCTTCTTTTAAAAAAGAAATTTACAGTAGTCATTCATTAGTAAAATATATGGTTCTGAAATTGTGTTGCCATGATCACATGACAGTTTTTATTACTCTGTTAAGTGCTCTGCATATTACTGACCAGGAGAACATTTCTTCCTCTAATACTGTATAGGTCGTACGAAATTTATGAAAATATCTTCAAAAGGTTTTGCATTTCAAAATGATGGCAATACGTTTAGGTGTCTCTTTCCATTATAACTATCAATTTGATAGAGGACTAGTTGTAAGTAACTGCATTATTAGAATGTGTCTGCAAAGTTATAATGCCCAGTCCTCCTCTTTTGCACTTGATGGCAATACACCTGTTGACTTCAATGAAAGTAGGATCAGGCTCAGTGTGTATAAGTTGATTCAAATGTACGCATTGTTTGTATATGGAATGTATGTTTGTTAGAGTCCAATCACAAAATGCCTACACAGACTGCTCTATGATTATAGGCAATTGGTGAGATGTGCTTGTAACAATAAGGAGCCCACATAATCTGTGAGGAAAAACTTGGCATTTGGAGCAAAGATCATGAAGGGCTGTGCTCAGAAACTTCATTAAACAGCAGGATCGTAGCAGTCCCTGATTGGTGCTCTGTTTCATAGAAGCTGAAATATTGCTGCTTGACATCGTAACTTTTTTACCCATTTTGCTGGAAGGAAGTCCCAAGCATTTATGTGCAAATGACAGAGCCCAAAATTAATATTGCAATAAGATTGAAAAGCTGAAATGACAATTATATTATGGAATCTGGAAGGTCTTAGATTACTGCAGGAAAAAAAATCCCAGTAAAATAATATAGTGAGACAGATAAGAAAGTTGTTCCTATTCAGGAACAGGTGACAAAAAAGGAAGAATAATTTTGCTGGAAAAAGTAATGGGTGCTATTGTAGTCATTAGTCATGCTGCTCTCACATGCTTTCCCACAGAAAATAATCGCGCAGTTTGAGACTGAGGTATATTGTTCTCCAAGTATATTTGATTTTAGATGTAATCTGATTATGGAACTAGATCTCATTGAGATCACAGCATTTCATTACTGTAAATCAGAATTAGCTGGAGATAGCCAAACTCGGGAAACCTCCGGTTTGATTCAGTTTACAGAACATCCACACATGTGCATTATTATTCAAAGCTCAGCTGACCCATTTGAAAGCTTCTCCACCCCATCCTTCCACTCCTCTTTTCCCCACCCACCTTCCCTGGACTTCTCCCAGGTCCCACTCCTGACCAACACTAAACAGGACCTTCTAGCCTTCTCTTCCTTCTTTATCCTTTATTTTCTGCAGCCCCCACTAGCATGGGAGTCTGTCACAGGATTCTAGCTGGTCTCTAGTGTCTCAGCTGGGACAGATGCCTGGATAGTATTTCATGTATATTGAGGATTTCCTTTCAGAAGTGTCCCAGAGTGTGCTGTATGTTGCTAACAGGGGAACCCTCTTCTGCACCCCCACCACCCCGCCCCGCCTGTATAAGATTCGAACTGTTCTGCCAACCTGGAGCCACAACAGACTCTTTAAAAGACCGAGATGGAGTGATCTTTACAAGATTGCACAGGAGGGAGGAGATGCCTACCTGAATCAGTCAAACCTTATAAAAAGTTCAGATGCAATTTGGGGAAGGAGCTGATTTTCAGAATGGCTTGCTAGCTTTGTCTTAGGTACAATTAGGACAATTGTCTTAGGAAAATTCATGTCTTAGGACAATTCATGAAGAAATGAAAATCTGGTAACAGTGTGAATAAAACCAGTTTCTCTAATTTTTAAAATATTTGTTGTTGATCTAGTAAAATATATAGAACTAATTTACATGTTATGAGCAAAACAAAAACAGATAAATGATAACACATCTACAGTATATTGATCAAACGTTACCGAGAAGTTGATAGATCTCTCCTATGCAGAAGAAATAAGTGTCATAAACTGATATTGACTCAAACTAATGTTGTGATATTGTGCAAGAGAGAAAAGATCACTTTAAAATATGTTCTGCATAAAGGTAGCTACTAGTTTAGCTTTGAATTATGAAGTTCCTAAACTACCCCTATATATGTAGCAAAACTCAGGTATAAGACTAAAATCTGCCAAAATTCCTGTTTTTGAGGTCAGTTCCCAAACTCACCTTCGTCCAGGTTATCCTGCATCCCATTTCTTAAGTCTCACTCACATCATTCTCCATTGCCATTCATCTTCCTCCAGTGGAAATTGGGTGTAAAATTCTACCAAATTTAAATGGCTTTGTTTCACTTTGCACATCTGTAAATCACTTCACAAAGTTTGGGACAAGGCAGAATCAGACCTGAGAAGGTCCTCACTCCCTGCTCATATAAGAGCTGCTCCTGTGGGTGCGACTGCATTCAGACTAGCTTCTACAAATATTTCTCTTTCATCAATACTACAACCATTTCAACACACAGTACTTATATGAACAATAACTTGTCTGAGGTTCTGATCCTGCAAAGGTCAAAGGGTCTCCATGTGAGCAGAAGGGTGTGTGGATGCAGATCCATTTGCAGGCTCTGGGCCAGAATAGCATTAGTTATTTGAGCCCAGCATATTGTTATAGTTCCTTAATTCCTCTCACCTCTTGACTCTGAGCTACCTAGTAAGAAGGGTAAGTTAAAATGATGATAGAAACTGTGAAGACAGGCCATCAGCGCCTCTTTTATTAGGGGTACATTGTCAACTACATATGCAAATCCATGAAGTTCACTAGGACTTTGCTGCTGCTATTGATTTTTACATGGAGGATGCTCAATTACTATAGTGATGGGTGGCAATATAAAACCCTTAGACAGATATAGCCGTTAGCTGCATATTGTCCGTGATTGTAGTGCTGTTCCTCTGAGACCTAGTGAATAAGAAAGAGAATATAATTATTATTTTATTTTATTATATACAGTGACAAAAATGTATTTGGCATTTTTACAGCTGCCAGGAGCCTACAATCAAGCTTAAATATCAAAAAACAAATGGTGACTTTTTGGTGGGGGGCAGAAGTGGAATTAAGTTCTCTTTCCTTCTGCCTATTGTCATTACTACTGCTCTGCCTATAACAACAGTATTATAAAGAAATACACACACTGGTACCTGGTACTGCAAGATGCTACATGTGGATATATAAGGCTGCAGAAAAATAGATCTATTATACTATTTGAGAAATAATACAGTATCTGATCATGCAGCCCTAGTTACAGCATTTCCTGATTTGAGCACTTGATCATGCAACCTTAATCTTTTCTTTACATAATTTTTTACGTTTAATGTTCATTTAATATAGCTAGATTCTCCTTTCACATTATATTACAGGATGTAAGAGGAGGTATGCATGCAGTAGTTTTAATAGTATATTAATTTTAGCAAGTCACTTTATATTTTCATTGTAGTCAAGATAATGCCTTATTGAAAACTTACTGATTCCACAGTTGGGTAGTGAATTGGTTTTTTGCCTTTAATATAAACATCTTGTTTTGCATTTGACCTGTTTTTTTTCTTGTAAAAGATGGGATATTTTCTGTTGCCTTAATTTGTTACGCATAATATTTCTTTTCATTGTTTCCGTCTGGCTGTGTGCATGCAGAAAAGGGGAAGCTTCCCTGAAGTCCTCTTCAGCACTCTATAATAGTTTTGCCTGTCTAAGGAGAGCTGAAAAGGGCCCTGTGTGACTCACATTAACAGTGACGGAAGTTAAGAGCATCAACAAGAAAAGAGATTCCATATGTATTATTTATTTGCATTACTTCCCTGAGCTGATAACCTAACTTGATACTCTCTGCACAATAATGAAATCAGCTGCTGTTTTCATTTTTCGGGCTTATAGATGTTAGTGCAGGGTTTGTCTCTGGTGCCTTAAGCTGAATCAGTGCTGAGATTATTCCTTCAGTCACTGTGCAAGTTCTAGGAAAGTTAATATGTTACTTTATGTGCAACCCCCCTTCACAAAGCTGATATAACAAAATGATAATGAGCCCAATCCGATGCCCATTGAAATTAATGGAAAGACTCCCACTGATTTCCTTGGGCCTTCGATCAGGCTCAACAGATGGAGCTGTACTTGTAGTACAGGTATCTACGTTGTTTTTATAAAAGTCTTTCTTAATCCAATCTTTAAAAAAACTTAATCAGATAACACAAATGAGGTATACCTTCCAAACCTAAACAAATCAGCTGTTGATTGATATCTCCTAAAGTCAAAATATCGAAATAATTCTCAAGTAAACTGATAAATCTACAGTGTTGGCTTTTTTTAAAGCTTTTAAACACAACTCCATTGGCCATTGTTTACCTCTTCAAATACCAGCACTTTATCTGCCTCTGTGCTCTGTTGAACACATTTATTGATCTTTTCCTTTTGGCCTTTTTCTGTTTCAAACACATGAGTGATTAGACAGATTCCTCAAAAAGTGAACTGTACATTATATGCAAATATGACTACATTGGTGATTTTAAAATAAAATGCATACCTGAGGTTTTAATCTTGACAAGGGTGACATGCACTGGGCAGCAGCCTCCAGCTTAAGCATTGCATTTGCTCAGTCACTGGAAAGTAAAATGCTGCTTTGTAGCTAAAAATCCATATTTGACTCTCGTGCATGAATGTCTGGGACATTGTATGTGACTATTCACTAAACTTTTACAGGTGTCCCTGAACTGCTGCCTATTCAGATTTAGGGCCAGATCCTCAGTTGGTGTAAATTGGCATAGCTCATTAGAGCTACCCTTGTTTCCACCAGCTGAGGTTCCAGCAGTAGTGTCAAAATGAGCATGTTTGAACAATGGCTAACATTTAGATACTTCCGATTTTATTTTGAAAGCAAATATTGCCAATGACTTTTTTTTTGTCGTAACTTATTTGGCTATCCTGTAAGTATCTCAGTATAATGTTCTCCCTGATCCAACTCCTGTGCAGTTACTTATGAATATTCTTAAACTGTATGATCTTTAATGTCGGCTTTCCATGGGGTCTTGCCATATTGACATTCATTTCATCACTTGCTAGATGTCATGAGTTTTGGTCCTAAAAGATGCATGTCTAGTTCACCATATTGTGAACTGAGACTTTTTTTTTAAACTCAGGGTGCTTTAAACAACTATTGATAAAGCTTGGGGAAAGAGGAAATGGTGGAACAAAAAGTAAAAGTTCAAGAAAAGCAAAACATAGTATCAATTTTCAGAAAGGAAAGGAGTAAACCTGTTGTTTACTCTTCTGTAAGGCTTATTCTTCTTCCTTAAGAAAAAGCAATACCATATTAAAAGAAAAAATAACTAGGTCTCTGATCCAATAGGCTCCTGTTTTTTAAAACTGTTGGCCCTACAGAGTTACAGAGCTGTGAACAGAAAGCAGCAAGTGTTTTTAAGGAATAAATATTGCAAGTCAGACTTGATTGTTTTGGGGTTTTTTGATAGAATAACAAAACTAGTAAACGAAAAGAATGAAGCAGATACAATCATGCATCATGTTCTTCTGTGTGTATGTGTGTGTGTAATCCTGGAAATTTATAAACTATCCATAACAACTCTATGAGTATGTCCTCCTGATCAGTATAATTATGCAGAAGCAATGACTAAGTTGCTAGATTTTATGAGTATGACCCAGGCCACAGCATACATTCCCAGGCCACACATACGTACTACGCAACATATCTACTACTTGTATTGGACTAGTCAAGATCTGTCTGTCCTTCTATATCTATAGGAACAGATTGTTGTGTTTGAGCCACTTGCCACTATGGGGTGAGGAGGGAGAATGCTGCAGCAGCAGCCCCAGAAAGATTCTGGCTAGATAGAGCTCTAAGGACAACATTCAAGGTCACTCTTTGAAAGGCCCCTTCCCTATCTACCTGTCCTTTCATCCACTTTGGTTCTTATGCCAGTGCCTATCGCCATGGTACCTAGTCATCCCCGTTCAGAAAGCTGGGGCTGCCACAGCCAGGAGCAGTGCTGCTACTTCTGAAAATGATTGTGCTCAACCCTTATGCAGGGATGAAGAAGTGGAGAAAAGCTCCTTGAGTCTCCTGTCCTCCTTCCTTTCCCCTGTGCATCCATGTACAGATGGACACAATTTAGCTCATGGTATTAGTGACCCATGCATAATGCCCAATCTTTTATTAGTTACATCCAGTGTCTTCAAGATTCTTGCTTCTCACAGTGGAAACTTTGGCAGCCCTACTGCCATAATTGGTCCGTCATATGTTTAAAGAGACTTCTTTAAATTGCTAGCCACAACTTTTGGCCTAGGAAGAGAAAGCTAGATTGGGGAGTTTGGATTGACTGTATGGAAGAGGTGTAATGCAAGTCAGTCAGCCTTTAGGAAAGAGTCAAACAGTTGCAGAGGACAGCCAGAGAAGAAGAAAGTGAGCAAGGAGGCCAATTTTGATGATAATACAAAAGTCTTTCTAGATACATTTATTAATTCCCACATGATGCACAAGACTGAATCTCCTATGTAATAGCTTTGTAAGAGTCAACTGAGATGACTTATGCAAAAAGAAAAGGAGTAGGTGTGGCACCTTAGAGACTAACAAATTTATTTGAGCATAAGCTTTTGTGAGCTACAGCTCACTTCATCGGATGCATTCAGTGGAAAATACAGTGGGGAGATTTACATACACAGAGAACATGAAACAATGGGTGTTACCGTACACACTGTAACAAGAGTGATCAGGTAAGGTGAGCTATTACCAGCAGGAGAGCGGGGTGGGGGATGGAGGAGAACCTTTTGTAGTGATAATCATCACTTGCCCCATAACCTCAGCCGTGCAGAACACAATGCCATCCACAGCCTCAGAAACAACTCTGACATCATAATCAAAAAGGCTGACAAAGGAGGTGCTGTCGTCATCATGAATAGGTCGGATTATGAACAAGAGGCTACTAGGCAGCTCTCCATCACCACTTTCTACAAGACATTACCCACTGATCCCACTGAGGGTTACCAAAAGAAACTACACCATTTGCTCAAGAAACTCCCTGAAAAAGCACAAGAACAAATCTGCACAGACACACCCCTAGATCCCCGACCAGGGGTATTCTGTCTGCTACCCACAATCCATAAACCTGGAAATCCTGGACACCTCATCATCTCAGGCATTGGCACCCTGACAGCAGGATTGTCTGGCTATGTAGACTCCCTCCTCAGGCCCTATGCTACCAGCACTCCCAGCTATCTTCGAGACACCACTGACTTCCTGAGGAAACTACAATCCATCGGTGATCTTCCTGAAAACACCATCCTAGCCACTGTGGATGTAGAAGCCCTCTACACCAACATTCCACAGAAAGATGGACTACAAGCCGTCAGGAACAGTATCCCCGATAATGTCACAGCAAACCTGGTGGCTGAACTTTGTGACTTTGTCCTCACCCATAACTATTTCACATTTGTGTACAATGTATACCTTCAAATCAGCGGCACTGCTATGGGTACCCGCACGGCCCCACAGTATGCCAACATTTTTATGGCTGACTTAGAACAACACTTCCTCTTGTCCCCTAATGCTCCTACTCTACTTGCGCTACATTGATGACATCATCATCTGGACCCATGGAAAAGAAGCTCTTGAGGAATTCCACCATGATTTCAACAATTTCCATCCCACCATCAACCGCAGCCTAGACCAATCCACACAAGCGGTCCATTTCCTGGACACTGTGCTAATAAGCAATGGTCACATAAACGCCACCCTATACCGGAAACCTACTGACCCCTATGCCTATCTACATGCCTCCAGCTTTCATCCAGACCACACCACACGATCCATTGTCTACAGCCAAGCTCTTCGATACAACCGCATTTGCTCCAACCCCTCAGACAGAGACAAACACCTACAAAATCTCTATCAAGCATTCTTACAACTACAATACCCGCCTGCTGAAGTGAAGAAACAGATTGACAGAGCCAGCAGAGTACCTAGAAGTTACCTACTACAGGACAGGCCCAACAAAGAAAATAACAGAACACCACTAGCCATCACCTTCAGCCCCCAACTAAAACCTCTCCAACGCATCATCAAGGATCTACAACCTATCCTGAAGGACGACCCATCACTCTCACAGATCTTGGGAGACAGGCCAGTCCTTGCTTACAGGCAGCCCCCCAACCTGAAGCAAATACTCACCAGCAACCACACAACAGAACCACTAACCCAGGAACCTATCCTTGCAACAAAGCCCATTGCCAACTGTGTCCACATATCTATTCAGGGGACACCATCATAGGGCCTAATCACATCAGCCACTCTATCAGAGGCTCGTTCACCTGCGCATCTGCCAATGTGATATATGCCACCATGTGCCAGCAGTGCCCCTCTGCCATGTACATTGGTCAAACTGGACAGTCTCTACGTAAAAGTATAAATGGACACAAATCAGACGTCAAGAATTATAACATTCAAAAACCAGTTGGAGAACTCTTCAATCTCTTTGGTCACTTGATTACAGACCTAAAAGTTGCAATTCTTCAACAAAAAAACTTCAGAAACAGACTCCAACGAGAGACTGCTGAATTGGAATTAATTTGCAAACTGGATACAATTAACTTAGGCTTGAATAAAGACTGGGAGTGGATGGGTCATTACACAAAGTAAAACTATTTCCCCATGTTTATTTCCCCCACCTCCCGCCCGACTGTTCCTCAGATGTTCTTGTCAACTGCTGGAAATGGCCCACCTTGATTATCACTACAAAAGGTTTTCCCCCCCCCCCACTCTCCTGCTGGTATTAGCTCACCTTACCTGATCACTCTCGTTACAGTGTGTATGGTAACACCCATTGTTTCATGTTCTCTATGTATATAAATCTCCCCACTGTATTTTCCACCGAATGCATCCGATGAAGGGAGCTGAAGCTCACGAAAGCTTATGCTCAAATAAATTTGTTAGTCTCTAAGGTGCCACAAGTACTCCTTTTCTTTTTGCGGATACAGACTAACATGGCTGCTACTCTGAAACCTGAGATGACTTATGAATGAGACAAGGTGGGTGAGGTAATATCTTTTATTGGACCAACTTCTCCTGGCGAAAGAGGCAAGCTTTCAGGCTCCACAGAACTCTTCTTCAGATCTGTGGAGCCTGGAAACCTGTCTCTTTTACCAACAGAAATTGGTTCAATAAAAGATATTACCTCTCCTGCCTTGTCTGTCTCAGAATCCTGGGACCAACATGGTTTTAACAACACTGCAAACATGATTAATGAATGTAATTGCACCAATTAAACACAAGGTGGCAGCTTTACTTAAGAGTTTTCATGAACTTGACTATTGCTTAATTCATTTATCAGTTGATATTAGTAGGTGCTTGCCTATTAGCACCACAGATAGTACAGATGTAAAAATATGATTACTTGGAGTTGTGGCTACGTTACATTTTTACCAATGATCATCCCTCCACATAGCTTATTTCGCTCATCACTGACCCTGCTTAAAGTATAATGCTTTGACAAACAAGAATTGAAACAAACACATAGTGCCTTGCTTTGACCTTAAGGTTACTGTTCAACCTCAAAGTTGGTTCTAAATTAATTTTTAGCTATTTAAATATACTACGATCAGAGATGTGGATGGTAATCATCTCATGCAAGAATCCAGCCCCCAGATATTTACTTAAACAGTGAAGGCAGTCACACACACAGGCATTGCTGTAGTTGATTCATTTAACTTGTTTGGAGGGTTGCATGTGTGAACATATAACCTGTCCAAAACAGCTAAATGAAGGAGACTTACTTGCCCTCCTTAATTCACTTCACTGTGAAAGGAAGTTACAACTATTTGGTTTATGATTGGATGTTTAAGATGGTGTGGTCTAGTAGATACAGCACAGTACTATGAGTTGGGAGACATGTATTTTATTCCAGGTCTGTCACTGATCCATGTTAACTCAGGAAAGCACTCAGCCTTCCGGTGCTACAGTTCCCTGTCTATTTAAAAATGAGAATAAATACAGTAAATAATTAGCTTATCTTTGGAAAGTCTGTGCATAAAAACTGATCATAGGAAATACCTTTTCATAGTGTGTGCAAGCAGCCTGTGAAACCATTGCCACAATTATCATGGGGGCTTGGAGCTTAGCCAAATTCAAAAAGGACTGGGTGTTTATATAGTAGAAGGAGTTAAAAATAACCTTTTTTTGGCAGGGATATATAGGCACATACTTCAGGGCACAAGCCAACTTCCCATTAATGGGGATTAGGAAGAAACTCCTTGTAGGCAAATTGCTCCAGATCTGCCTTCTGTAGGGGTACTTGCCCCTTCTTCTGAAACAGTTGATACTGGCCACTGTTGGAGAGAGGCTGTTAGGCTGGGTGAATCACTGGTCTGTTCTAGTAGAAACATAGGAATTGTCATACAGTCCAAAATAGTGTGGTTGCTTTATTAATATTCATCTTTTAAAACCGGGTTTGACAACAGCATTTGAGGTATGCAGTGCTGGCTCATACGAACAGAACAGGCTACTCTAAACGGGAGTAGAAGGTTTAGGGCTAACCTGTGGCTTTGTCACACTGTGTGTATATGGGACAATGTGTTTATTGTGCTGTCCCAGGAGCAGAATGGGAGGTAGACCCTGCTGTCGGAGAGGGTTAGAGGGCGACATACCCTGCAATAGCCCTGTATCTGACACAGCAAACATTCCCTGGTGCTCTGGCGAAGGTACACTGGCCATTGCTTTGTAAAGGCCTGGTCAAGGCTCTGCCCACTCCCCACTCCTTGCCTGGGGTGGGACATAGCTACTATGGGCAGCCGACACAGGGGACTAAGAGGGTGTGAGGACTGAACATTTTCCACTTTGCTTAAGGACATCACAAACCTTAGAATTGATGTTCTCACTGCATGAGAAACCAGAATGGTTCATATCACAAATAGGAATTTATGCCTGTTTTCAAGCAAGGTTTTTAGTTCATGTTCAGGAGGTTTTCTATGTGTATTATTTTACCAACTGATCAATAAAGCTGTAAGAAATAAAGGACTGTAGCAGACAAAGGCTAGAATGCTGACAGTGAAATAACATCTGCTCCCCTTCACACACACTTCACAGATCCCTAGTTGCTCCTGGAGCACAATGCTTGCTTGCCTTCATAAGACTGGTGTGTTTAAATATATGGAGAGAGATCTGGGGAACTCCTGCTGTTATAAATAATCTCGTTTTTAAGCTTTTTTTTGTTAGGTACTAGAGAAAACATCTTCCTTCAATTCCACAGTAGTTCAATTAATCCAGTTTCCCAAATCTATCTGGTCTGTAATGCACTGACAAACTATCTGTCCAGCCAAATGGCTTTAGTTCTAGAGTTTAGAGCAGAACCAGTATGGCTGGAAATAAAATCTGCTGGCAGCAAAACAGCAGGATCAGAGCAAAGAGAATGTGCTTTTAAAGGACTGTGGTCTAGCCATCTGGTTACTTTTAGACTTTGAAGTAGTAGTAAATAAGAAAGTGGTCTGTTCCTTTGCTTACTTGTAGAATCTAGAATGGATCAAATAAGCAAAGTAATAATTTGGTATAATCTAGTGCACATGAGAAGTTGTATGCAATGCACTATTTGTATTGCTTTGATATAATGCTGTTCAGAAGATTGTTAATGTGTGTTTTCCACTTTAGAGTAAAGTGGCAGAAGTTCTATTTGCTTAGTAACGTAGGTGGTACATAGACCTTGTACTGTCTCTCTGCACTTATTTCAGAGTAGCAGCCGTATTAGTCTGTATCTGCAAAAAGAAAAGGAGTACTTGTGGCACCTTAGAGACTAACAAATTTATTTGAGCATAAGCTTTCGTGAGCTATGAAGTGAGCTGTAGCTCATGAAAGCTTATGCTCAAATAAATTTGTTAGTCTCTAAGGTGCCACAAGTACTCCTTTTCTGTCTGCACTGAGTGAATTTTACACGGAAAGCACTAGACATGAGTAACTCACACAGTCTTCTTTCTGCCCCCTCACGAACCAACTTAATGACCAAAGCTTTACATTGCAAGGTTTTTGTATTTTTTTTCCCTATCAGTTGTGGTGTGTATAACATGCTCACTTCTTTTGCAATGTGTACTAGGCACATGACAACATGCTATGACCCATTATATTGACTGATTTGATGCCCTAACTTTTTTACCATCTATTAGGTAGAACTAACTTGACAGTTTTGAAATAGATATCTGTCAACCAGTTAGACTGATTCCAGAATTCAGAGTTTTATTGATATAAGTAGAATATAACATTCCTTTGAGCTACAGTTCAGTATTATACTTGAGAATATAGTGTTATAATGTCCAGGGTTGGAGATAGTACTGCGTAGTAAATATTTATATGTACTCTACTTCAGAAGACTCCTTTGCAGTGCAGACACGTGACTTTCCAGCCATTTATAATTATGTTTGAGATAGAGAATTTCAAATTAAAAGAAAATAGCCACATTTTAAATGTTTTCAAACCTTCTTGCTCATCTGCATTACACCTAAAATGTGAGTCCTTATTTTTAAATAAAGATAAACATATGAACATTCTGTAAATGAGGAATATGGGATTTTAAAATTTCTTTTACCCAAAACCTGCCATTTTCCATTACATGTAATATTTGGATTATAATTATGAATGTCTGCAAAATAAAAACAATATCAATTTTTCTTACCGGGGCGGCTAAGGTTTTGAATAGTAGTATTGTTACAAGTGCACACAAGAATCCAGTAAGGTCCTGATATATTAATTATTCTAATAATCACAGAAAAAAGTAAGGTATTCTGGTCATTGCTACCAATTTCACATGAATATACAAACGAATAAAAAGCTAATTAACTGAATATCTAAAGTTATTCTTGAAGAACCAGCTGGAAATGTGTCTAGAAAACTAGCATCACTGTTCTTATCTGAATACTATTGAAAACTCAGTTATTGAATATTAAATTCTGTGTTCTTGTCATAAGCAACAGCCAGAAAGGAAGTCAATACTAAATATATTGAAAAGGGCAAATATAGGGCCCATCTATAATAAGGGAAATAAGGACAACCCGGGGAATTACAGTCCAGTCAGCTTAACTTCTGTACTGGAAAGATAATGGAGCAAATAATTAATCAATTTGCAAACACCTAGAAGATAATAAGGTGATAAATAACAGTCAGCGTGGATTTGTCAAGAACAAGGTATGTCAAACCAACCTTATAGCTTTCTTTGACAAGGTAACCAGCCTTGTAGATAGGGTGGAAGCAGTAGATGTGGTATATCTTGACTTTAGTAAAGCTTTTGATACTGTCTTGCATGACCTTCTCATAAACAAGCTAGGGAAATGTAACCTAGATGGAGTTACTATAAGGTGGGTGCATAACTGGTTGGAAAATCATTCCCAGAGAGTAGTTATCAGTGGTTCACAGTCATGCTGGAAGAGCATAATGAGTGGGGTCCCGCAGGGATGAGTTCTGGGTCTGATTCTGTTCAATATCTTCATCAATGATTTTAGATAATGGCACAGAGAGTACACTTCTAAGGTTTGTGGATGATACCGAGCAGGGAGGGGTTGCAAGTGCTTTGGGGGATAGGATTAAAATTCAAAATTATCTGGACAAACTGGAGAAATGGTCTGAAGTAAATAGGATGAAATTCAATAAGGACAAATGCAAAGTACTCCACTTAGGAAGGAACAATCAGTTGCACACATACAAAATGGGAAATGACTGCCTAGAAAGGAGTACTGCGGAAAGAGATCTGGGGGTCATAGTGGATCACAAGCTAAATATGAATCAACAGTGTGACACTATTGCCAAAAAAGCAAACAACATTCTGGGATGTATTAGCAGGAGTATCATAAGCAAGACATGAGAAGTAATTCTTCCGCTTTAGTCCATGCTGATTAGGCCTCAACTGGATTCTTGTGTCCAGTTCTGGGTGCCACATTTCAGGAAAGATGTCGACAAATTGGAGAATGTCCAGAGAAAAGCAACAAAAATGATTAAAGGTCTAGAAAACATGACCTATGAGGGAAGATTGGAAAAAATTGGGTTTGTTTAGTCTGGAGAAAAGAAGACTGAGAGGGGACATAACAGTTTTCAAGTACATAAAAGGTTGTTACAAGGAGCAGGGAGAAAAATTGTTCTGCTTAACCTCCAAGGATAGGACAAGAAGCAATGGGCTTAAATTGCAGCACGGGTGGTTTAGTTTGGACATTAGGAAAAACTTGCTGTCAGAGTGGTTAAGCACTGGAATAAATTGGCTAGGGAGGTTGTGGAATCTCCATCATTGGGGATTTTTAAGAGCAGGTTGGACGAACACCTGTCAGGGATGGTCTAGATCAGGGGTGGGCAAACTTTTTGGCCCGAGGGCCACATCTGCATGGGGAAATTGCATGCAGGGCCATGAATGTAGGGCTAGGGCAGGGGATTGGGGTGTGGGAGGGAGTGCAGGGTGTGGGAGGGGGTGTAGTGTGCAGGAAGGGGCTCAGGGCAAGGGGTTGGGGCAGAGGAGGAGTGCAGAGTGTATGAGGGGGCTCAGGCTAGGGGGTTGGGGTGCAGGTTGTGGCAAGGGGTTGAGGTGCGGGGTGGCAGCGGTGCTGCCTGCCTGCCTGCACTGGCCTTGCGCTCGGTTCCCGGAAGCGCCTGGCACCACGTCCCTGCGGCCCCTGGGGGGAATGGGGGGGCAGAGGGCTCTGCTGCTGCCCTTGCCTGTGGGTATGTTCCCCGAAGCTCCCATTAGCCACGGTTTCCCGTTCCTGGCCAATGGGAGCTGCGGGGGACGGTGCCTGCAGGTGAGGGCCGCACACAGAGGTCTCTGCCTCCCCTCTCCCCCAGAGGCTGCAGGGACATGGTGCCTGCTGCTTCCTGGACTGGCTTGAGGCCCAAGGCGCCACGGAGGTGGCAATCCCGGGGCCAGATCCAAAGCCGTGATGGGTCGGATCTGTAGTTTGCCCACCCCTAGTCTAGATAATACCTAATCTTGCCTTGAGTGCAAGGGACTGAACTAGATGGCCTCTCGGGGTCCCTTCCAGTTCTATGATTCTATGATCCATTGCAATAATGAGGATATATTTTTCATGAGACTCTTCTCATATCCTACTTGGACCATAGTTTTGTTAATAATAGTCTTTTTTAGCTACAAAACAGAAGTCAACAACTATGAATAGGTTTATAATAGCCCATGTGGGACCACGGAAAATTTTGGATTAGCTATGGGTAATCCTAATTTATCTTGTTGTTGTTATGTATTTTAAGATGCTATCCATGGCCTTTTGGTATAATTATATTTTTCACTGGATGTGTAATTTAGTTTCTGGAATAACAAGACAAAAGGTTATTTAGAATCTGAACTGAGAACCAGGAAGCTGAAGTGCTGGCATCAGTCTACCTCCTGACAGGTCGATAGCTCAAAGTACATTTAGAAGAAAAATAAAAAAGGTAAGAAGTTTGGCAGAAAGGATTTTCAGCCCAGATGTAGGTGCAGGTTCACAGCAGAATACCCATCACCCAACAGTCTGTTTTATTTTCAGTTTCATGATTGTTTTGTTTGCTCCCTTCAGATCTAATATGAGTACTTGCCATGAATAGTGCCAAAGGATAGGCCCTTAATGTTGAAAAACCTATTTAACTTGCTCACTCTCATTTTTCGTTGTATTGCTAGAGTATAGTACTCTAGTAAATATTCAGTCATAGTGTCACACTGATTTTTCTCTCTTCATCGTCCCTCCCTCCAAGTCAGGGATCCTGTTACCTAGCAAACTGAAAACCTGAGAGTTACTGCTATAGTTCTGTACTTACTGTGATTGAGCCAAAATGCCAGAAATTTTACTTTATTTTTTGGCCTGGTATTCTTCACTTCCTGTCTTTTATGGATGTACAGATTTCTGTACCTTGTTAAGTAGCCGCTGCATTTCAGTAGTGAATGAGGTGATTCCTGTGGGCCTGGTTTTTATTGAGGCCTTGCCTCAACTTTTGTTGCATGTGCACAAGTTTGCACAAATAGTTTTACATATGAAAATTCTCTTGCCTGTGCATACAGACACAAGGGCTGGAAAAGGGTAGATGTGTGAAGGTGTACACACAAAGGGGAGCTCAGGGTCAGTGCCAGTATCTTTTTAGAGTGGTAAATCTTTACAGTGCTTGGGGATTCTTAGCGATGAATGTGCATGTACATTTGTGATTGCAATAATTTAAGTTATTTAGAATGCTGATATAGCTAACCTGAGGTGCAGTTGATTTTCTTATATTGTGATGCTTATTTAGTTACATTTAAACAAAACCCTTGAAGAAGCATGAGCCCTGTCCTGCTTATAACTTCAATTGGAGTTTTATGTGCAGTTTGGCAGGACTAGGTTTTAAATTCACACTAAAAAACAAGGCCAGTTAGGTTTTCAGATAAATTATTTTGTCTTTGAATCCAACTGCCCCAAAGGCCTGTGATAGATGAGATGGCATCCAAAATGGAAATGTAGAATCTCCAGCAACTTTTCTTCTTGTTGTGCCCCTTTACCAATTTCAGTGGCAAATACAGAAAATTACTATGAGAAAGCTGGAGACAGCCATTGGTAGTATACCTAATGAACTTTTCTAGTAGTAAACTGTAAAATATACACTCTATTTACCCTGGGCAATTTGCAGCCTCCGTCATCAAAGATTCTGTCTTATCACTACATCAAAGACCATGATACTTTAAGGCTTGACCATGACTTCACATAGCATTTAGAGCAGTCTTGACACTCGAATCTACTGAATCTCATTAGATTAAACAACCTTTCTACAAACACCTTTAAATGTAATATTAGAACAAATCCAAAATACATAACTCTAGAACTGTTCCTAGATTTATTTTTCCAAAGCACTGTACAAATAATAATGAATCTTCACTAAGACCTTTGTGAGGTAAGTACATTACCTTCATTTAAGAATAGCAAAATTGAGACACAGCATAAGTGACTTGGCCAAAGTCACACAGTGAGTCAGTAGCGGAGCCTCCATTAGCACACAGGAGATTTGGGCTCCTAGTACTATTCTAATTCACTAGATCACACTATTTCATATTTAAATGTTTTTATCAAAGTGTCGCAGAATCAAAGGGTGAGGTTAGAAGAGCCATTCAGTGTGATAGCTTGCATTATATGGCATTCTCACTTGCAACTTACCTAACCTCATCTTGGGTATATCTCCAGTGATGGATCTGCAACCTGTATTTCCTTTTTAGCCCAAACTTCTCCTTCCTTTGCTTTGGGCTATTTCCTTCAAGGTTTTCTTTCCTGTTTATATTGCTTTCCTTTTCTCACAGAGCCAAGCTTGAGAGCTTTTGGTGATGTAATAAAGGAACTCCGGGAGCTGGTTTGGCAAAGGTGGCTTTCCCACCCAACAGCTGATGAGAGTCTTTCAAAATTGCAGCCTCTAGGAAAAATGTTAAGGGTATGGCTAGATTCAATCAGATGAAAATTTAAAGATTTTAAAATAAGGAAACTGTGTTGGATCTACAGACTGTTGTGGTTTGTATAGGAAAAGAATATGTTGGGGGGGGGGGTAATGTGTGTGTGTAAAATAATACAAAATATTTTTTTTATTTTGTTCTATTTTCAGTCTTTACTGATCTGTCCCTCTAACTTCCTAAAAAACAGCAGCAACCCAGTTGTGACTTCAGAAGAGGTTCCTGCTGCTCAGCTCACCAGTCACAGCAATGAAAAACTTAGCTTTACCTTTCTGCGGCTATTGCTGCTGCCACCTCCACTACCCCTCTCTTTCCCATGGTAGGTTGAGCCCAAAGAGATGAGATGGGATTGTAATCAGCCCATCTCCATTCCCGAGCTGAAGGATGGTAAGTATCGGGGCAAGACTTGAGGGACACCATGAAGCCCCATATGTCTAACTTCTGCCATTGTTCACTTTGACTTTTCCCTGTGGGGGCTGGAGGGGAGGAAGTAGGAGTACCAACCAGTCCTCCCCAGAACAAGAGCTGCTCGGTTACTGATTCCCATGTTGAAACAGAAGCCACTCCCTGTGTTAGCCTGCCACCATCCCTCTTCAGCAGAGTAGGACCTCTTGGCAGGCGGAGAAGGAGCCACTACTACCACGGCCTTGTAGCCGATGAAGAACGACCTGCCTGCTCAGCCTTTGGGGAAGAATTGGCAGCCAGATGTTCCCTCCTTTTTCTCATGCCTGGGTAGGCAGCAATACATAGCCTAGTATGCACGCAGGGAGATAATCCATAGCTCCATTTGGTATCACTCCTTTCCGTTCCTGGGGAGTTAGGGTTGTGGTGGCAGCAGTTCCTGCAGGATACATCACTGCTGCTTTCAGGTTGTTCCCACCGTCTAGATATAGTCCTTCAGCAGCATGATCCAATCCCCATTCTGCAAGCCAAAGCCCTCCTAGGGTCTGAGTTGCTGAGGGAAAGAAAGGGTAATCTTTGGATAAAGTGGCATTTTTCAGGTTTATCCGAGTTCCATGGAAGTAGAAACTGAATTAGAAACTGAAGTTCTTATTACTTCTATTGGGGAACAGAGCAGCAAGATCCTCTTCTGATCTATTACAGCAGCTACTAAAAAGCAAAGAGGATAGAGGAGTAAACACTGAGAATTTATAACAAACCCCAAGATATGCCCTTATACATCCAGTGACATTTCCTAATATTTAAATGTTCATATAAAGTAAACAAAATCTTAAAAATTAAAATTGCACAATGCCTTTTGCACACAGTTTTTTTTAATGCAGTCAGAGTACAGGAAAATATTCTTATCATATGAACTCTGATTCAGATAGTTAATGAAGATGGCATTTGCCTTGTTAATCTGTCATTAATCTTGAGTGACCTTACAATGAACTTTCAATAAGGTTTGAAGGGGGGTGAAAGTTTTCCAATTTAACTGCACAATTTTCATGTTTAGTAGCTAAGCATTGGCAATTAAAATAACAATAATAATAACTACAGGCTCAATCCAGAAAATATTTATTACGAAGCACATTGTTTGTGATCAAGAGTAGTCCCATTAAATTCAGTGGGAATGGTAGTAAGCACTGTGCTCACTCGTGTCTGAAGGATCAACCCCCATAAGAAACTACATTGAGTCATCCTGATAACATTACAGGTGAAAAGAAAAGGAGTACTTGTGGCACCTTAGAGACTAACCAATTTATTTGAGCATAAGCTTTCATGAGCTACAGCTCACTTCATCGGATCCGATGAAGTGAGCTGTAGCTCACGAAAGCTTATGCTCAAATAAATTGGTTAGTCTCTAAGGTGCCACAAGTACTCCTTTTCTTTTTGTGAATACAGACTAACACGGCTGTTACTCTGATTACAGGTGAAAGAAATTTTGCTTTAAAGAAATATTGGGCCTGATTCTCCATGAAGTTACACCAGTTTTAAGCCAGTGTAATGTAATCTACCAGCACAAACCTAATATAACCGAGTGGAAAATTGAGTGGAAAACATGTTTTAAGGGCATTTTTAACACCTACAGTAAAGAAATATTTACTGAGAAACTAGAGAATTCCACCCCCTAATGTTTTCCTTCCCTGGCAAAGTGATGTGTGAAAATCCTTTTTAAGAATTTAATATTTAAATTATGCATCTGTGGGCACTCCAGAAAAAATATTGGTGTAGGTATCATCATGTTTTTACTTCCCCAGCACTTTTTATATTGTAATAGATTAACTGTAGGAACTCCTCACTATGGGTGATGTCCAGTAAGTTTCTTCGGTAGTTTTATTGTGCTTTGAAGATGATGTTTTATAGTCTGTCTCCTCTTCCTGTTAGGAGATGGGAGGTGGGGATATTGCTCTGATAGCATCTGTATCAGGGTAGATCCAAGCAACACCAGAGGAAGAGACAGGCAGAAACACATCCTAGAGACTCTCCCTGCCAAAAGGAGCCTAGTCTTGGGGCCAGAGGGGCCCTGCCTTCCCACAAGTATTGTGCTGCTGCAAGTGAAAAGGCAAAAGAGAAGCAGTGGAACTTGGGGCATAGCTGAGAGTCAGAACCGAAAAGGGCTGCAGGGTGCCTACAGCACAGGGAATACAAAGGTGCTGGAACTAGGGGTGCTGCCTCACCCCCTGGCTTGATGTGGTTTCGATCATATATCGGATTTACAGTTTGGTTCAATGGCGCTCAGCACCCCCACGATACAAATTGTTCCAGCACCCATGTGGGAATAGTACGTTCCCCAGCATGTCTCTTGGCCTGCTTCCCAGACATTGGGGCTCACAGAAGTCGTGCCTGGTTTCCTGCTCCTAAAGCTGGTGGCTGCAGCTGCTCTTTTGGCTCCCCTGGAAAAAAGGAAATGGAAAGGAGAGGAGGAGAGCTGGTGAGCTGACAGCCATAGCATTTGAATGAAGGAGGCAGTTCCTGGCTGATCTATGAAAAAACACTATTCCTATTCCCTTGGAGGCTGCTTGAGTGCCATCCCAGAAGGTGTTAGGAGCCTTCATTGACATCAATGGGAACAAAAGGTGCTTAGCATCTCTAGGATAAGGCTCCCACACGGCATCTTGCAGGATAAGGCCCTTTAGTACCATGCAGACCCACGCTGACTTTCACTTCCGCCTCAACCCCCCAATACTCATAGTTTCTCCTCAGTCTCTTCCATTGCAGCAGTGGTACACCCCCGAGGAGCGTTTTTGGTCCCACACTTGGATTCTACCTGTCAGTCTCCCTGGTGTGGCTCTAAAGAGTCCAGATATAGATGCTATTGGAGCAACATCCTCAGCCCCAGTCTCCTACAAAAAAGGGGAGGTAGAGACTGAGAAATGTCTAATTCAATCACAAATTAGAACAATTAATTTTTAAAAGCATCCCCTATTGGGGAGGCTCACTGTAGCAATCCCTCAGAATTTAAGAAGGGCATTTTTTATTAAAGTAACACTTTAGAAGCAACTGTAGTGTTCTTTTATCTACTGCCCAGGAATATCTTCCTTCCCTCTATTTCTCCTTCAGTCAATACCTTTCGGTACCCAGGCAGGAAAAACCCTCCCATAAAACACCCCATACCACCTTTGTTTCCTCATTGTTTCCCATCTTCCCTTCCCAGGACAAGAAAAAGTATTTCTCTTGGCTTGTACCCACTTTATGCATCTTCAAAAATTCCACTACAGATACTCTGGTTTCTACCAAAGGGACGTCAGCACCGCAAAAGAAAACAGTCACGTTCCACCACAGCACAGAAGATACAGCAAGGACCAGCAGCAAAGAGGCTAATGGAAGTCCCTTAGCAAAAATTTGCAATGCTTTGAAAATGTAGGGGTTAAACTGCAGGCTCACCCGGAAGAACAAATATTCTAAATAGAATTGTTCTTGGCCAATATAGTACTCTTGGTACTGCTTGTTTAGGAAAGAAAGGTATTGAAATTCTCATTTTTTTAAATAATTAGGTTCCAAATTTCAGAAGCAAAGCAACCCATAGACACACATAATCATCGCACCATTGTAAGTGCAAAAGTAGTTGTAAAACAGAGTATTTAAGAATCTCTGGGGGTTTTTTTGCCAATATGAACAAACCCAATGTTATATTATGTGTTTTACCTGGATGTTTTAGCATCCATGCAAACTACTTTATTGCAGTGGTTCCCCAATTGTGCCACCAATGCCACACAGACCACTTACTGGTGTTACAAAGAGAGGTGGCTAGTCATATGGCACCGCCTCATCTTATAACATTAGATTGTGTTAAAGATGGCTAAAAATATGGTAAGCACTGTCCTAACTTCACTGCTCCACATGAGCAATTGCTGCAGTTGATGGCAATTACTGTTAGTTGGTGCTTATTGGGCGGGGATGTGGTCTGCACCATTGCAAATGAGAGGGGAGATGATCCATAAAACAGTCTCACTATTCAGATGAGATCCATGCTACGAAAGAGCCCGGGGATCTCTGCTCTGAGGGTCTCATTTAAGCCTACAAGGAGAAGGCTGCTTGCAGTGTAAGGAATTGTGCTCTGGAAGCAGGTGGCTGTCTGAAGGGGCACCCAAAACCAGCTGCTGCTCTTTGAGTAGGCCGAGGGAAAGGAGTTCCCTCACCCACTGCTAATGCTCCTTGTGTAGCTGGGGAATGAAGGTGGCTCCCAGTCTGCCCACACTGACTCCTTTTTGAGTAGGCTAGGAAGGAGGGGGCACCCCCTTCCCTTGTCTGGGTAGTTGGGGGGGGCACCTACCACTCCTTGGTTGGTTGGAGACAGCCCCTCACCTCCTGGTGTATAGGACCCAGTGGAGGAGCTTATCTCCTGGAGCAGAGGTCCCAGCAAGGTGGCCCCACTGTCACCTCCGTGCAATAAGGTGAAGGCTGAGTGTATGTCGAGCTGACACCACTCTGCTATCCAAGCAGGGTGCTATACTGGGGAGGTGGGATGGTGGCTGGGGTGCATACAAACACAAAAAGTCCTGTGCTGGGGTGACAGTAGAGCCTCCAAACAAGGGACCTCATATTTTTACTCATCTGAACAAACGTTACAAAGTTTGGGGTGACCTATTTGAGAGCCTTGGGCCCAATTTTCAGAGGCGTTGAGCATTCGCAGTTCCCACTAACTTAAGTAAAAAATGCGTGTGCTCAGCAGATCTGAAGGTTAAGTCCACTGAGATGGAAATTCCTATTAAATCATCTAATATATGTGGAATAGGTTTTAATCCACCTACAGGATTATTTCCCTTAAGCATATTCTCCAGTTCTCAATAACTGATATGGTTGGTTTTCTACTACTTCTCCTAGAAGACTACTGCAGATTGATTACATTATAGGTAGTGTGGTGTAGGAAAGCTGCCTGACATGATCCATTAAAAGACCCTGTTTTCAGCTGCTTATAACTTTGCCCAACTTCAGCCATTTGGACTGAAGTTTTCCATCTCAGCTGTCTGTGCCAGGCTGAATTTTTGGGGGAAATGTTCAGCAAAAACAGCTCCTCTGTTTGTCAGAGTGACATTAAAGAAAAACACATTATTTTGCCTTTGTTAAAAAATTCTTATAATGAGGGCTGGTTGGGAATTTTTTCACAAATTTCTTGTTTTGAAAAGTTTCAGAAGTGTTGAAATGGGCTATTTTGACATTTTCTGAACAAAATGTTCTCTGTTTTTTGGTTCAAAATGATCGTTTGTTTTGAAATTTAAATTTAGCTAAATAGTTAAAAAAAATTAAAATGTCAAAATAAAAATGAAATATTTTGAATCAAAACGATATGATTAGTGTGATCCAAATTGTAATTTTTTTCAGTTTGTGAAAAATTTTGAGATTTTGATATGTCATCCCAATTTAGGAGAGGAAAATATTTTGATATCTTGAAAATATTCCCAGAATGGGAAAACTGTTTCCCAATCAGATACACTTACAACCATTTAATTGAGAAGCTCTTGCACCTCCATGCTTTGGAGCATGGTTTGAAAATTGGCCGTGGGATGGCTTTTATGTCTTGGATGTGACTTTTGCCAGCCCTGTGAAAAAATCAACCCAAATTTGATCAAGTTGTAAGCTTTTGAAAAATTACACCAGTAGAGACTGGTTAGTTTGGTAACTAAATTTTCTAAAAATTCCATCTGCACTGAAGATGTTCAGCCAGGAGTTGCAGCGACTGAGCAGGACCTTGCCTGCAATTGCTTTTTCAGGTTGCTGCAGCACCAGAACTGAGGATAAGAAGAGTCTCTCTGTTGTTCTCAGTGGTCTCCCTAATGGCACCCAGGAAGCAAGGAGGGGGAGAAAACAGCCTGACTGAAATGAAGAGTGGAACTAAGCCAAGAGGACAGGAAGGGGGTAGACTGGGGCATAGCTCTTGAGGAAACTGGGATGAGGATGGAGCACTGGGGAAGGGACTGAGAGCTGGGGCATAAAGAGGATATTGGAACTGGGATGTGGAACTAAGCAGCAAGAGAGACTGGGACAAAGAGCTGAGAGGTGTTGGAAGGGCATTGGGACACAAGCAGTCTAGAGGCGCCATCGGTAGAAGGGGTTGGGAGTGGGGAGGAGGCAGTGAAAACAGTGCAATCTTAATTCATTCCCTGTGTGCATATGCAGTATGATACTCTCTTTAATTACGTGATCGTATATTTTTTTTCCACCGGACCCTTACCTCATTCAGTGCACAGATGGATGGTGCTCAGGTAGTGAATCAGGGTTGTGTGGTTAATGAGCCTCCTGTGTCATTTGTTGTGAAGCTGGAACATGCACAGTGAATGAGGCAGGGGATTGCAGGAAGAAAAGGATGGTCTCAAGGTTAAGGGGGATGAATGCTGCATAGAGAATTGGAATCTATCCCTGCCTCTGCCACAAAGTTACTGTTTGATGCTGGCCAGGTTACTTAAACCATACTTTTCACAGGTGGCTACTAATTGTGTGTTCCTCCTTTTCTGAATGCCCACATTGAGATCCTGGGGTCTGATTTCCATTAGTGCTGAGCCCTCACAACTACAGCTGAAGTCAATGGGAGCTGTTCTCTGGACATATGAAGTGCTATAAAATGCTAAATTCTCTGAAAAATTATGCCCCAGGTTTTCAAATTGGGAGTGCAACATTAGTGGACACTTTTGACATTAATCTCTTTCTGCCTCAGTTCCCAACCTGTAAAATGGGGATATTATCACCCAGCCCCTTATCTCACAAGATTGTGAAAATAGATGAATTAATGTTTGTGAAGTACTCAGACACAGTAGTGATGAGTGCCATAGAAAGGCCTATGAGGAAACTATTGATTCTGTGTGCAGAACAGGGTTTGGATGGTGTGACTACATACATTGAATAATGAAGATAGAATGAAATACTGAATAGCTGCTCATTCAGTGAGGACAGTCCATCTTGTACACTGAATGAGGCAGAAGTGCTGTGGAAAAAATAGTCTTTCATTACATGATCACAAACTATCTTAATGCATAAATGGTTGAATTAAGGTAGATTATTTTGGATGTACAGCCAATCGGTAAAATCCTACCCCCATCAAGACAATTACAAAACTCTCAGTGACTTCAGTGGTACCAGGGTGTCACTCTAGGTCTGGAAAGTAAATAGGAAATTATTTTTTTTATTTTGCTTTGCAAAAATTTACTCGCTTGACAGTGAGTAATCAGTTGTTCACTGAGTGCACAACAGCATGACTTTGGAAAACAGCCCCTGGTCTATTTCATTAACCGTTGGAAAGAAACAAAAGAAATAGGGAGTGTTTGGGTTTTTAGATCAAAATGTGACTGAATATAACATTCCTTACTACTAGGACAGAGGCCTGCCAGCTTCATGGCTCACACAGGCATAACTTTGAGTCCTATTACTGTAATAAAAAGGGAGGGAAATGAATATTACGCAGACCTCTTTCTCAGAAAATGCTTCACAGGCTTCCTCCATTAGTCAAAACATATCCCCTCTGTGGTCAGTTACTTTCCATCAGCCAGAGGCAGGAGTCTTGTTGATATGCTGAGGATTCTTATTAACATTTCCTCCTTACTATTAATAGTTATTATGGGTAAAGGTCCCAGTGTGTACTAGACACTTTATAAACAAATAAGGGGACAAGGTACTTGCCCTGGGCAGAGGGAACTTGCAGTCCGTAGGGGTTTTCTTGAAGTAAAATGAATATCACTAGGCCATTTTATTTATTTATTTATTATTTTTAAGGATTTGTCCAGCATGCATAGCCTTAGTAGTTACTGCAGATGTTGTTTTCCAAAAGTTAGAAATTTCATAGGCAATCCACAATGGAATGCAAATATGACCGTGGGTATGTTAAGAACTAGATTTTGAGTAAACCAAAAAGGAAACCCCAACAACCAAGAAAACAACCTCAGAAGTTAAACCAAACAGATGTACCATTATAATTCCCTGTGGACTGCCAAATTCCAGCTCTAGAAAACCATGAAAGAGACTAAATTCCAAACATAGGGAGCCAGTAATGAGAAGTTCCCACTGCCAGTCCAGAGGAGTTCCACCCTGGAAACTGACAGAGCATTGTAGCTTATTTTAATTGTCATGATAGGGCAAAGAGTGAGGTATAACTGCACTTTAAAATTAAAAGTAAGCTAGAACAGAGACTTCTTCAGCATAGATGGTAGGTGCTTACAGCAGCCCACCCCTACTGAAGAGGCTGGCAACGACATTTTTTTATCGTATGGAACTTCAAGTTAGCCTTCAAGGTTTAGCCCTAAGCAAAGCATGTTAAGTTAGTTCAGCTTGTAGGTGACCGAGGCATTGATGACCTTTGCAAAGTCTGCTTTAGAGAGGAAATTTCAGTCTCGTGGCCAAATCAAGTGAAATAAGATGTTACAGACCAAAGTTTTTACCTGACAGTCCAGGTGCAGTATTGGGGGAGAAAAAAAAAACGTTTTGGCAAAAGCTACATATGCACCCTTGATAGACAGTGCAGCACCAGTGCTGCCCTTTTCCACCATGTGCTTCCAGTGACTGTCAGCACAAGCAATAGAATGCAATCACATGCTTCTGCTAATTCCGAATACAAGCACTAGCATCTAGAGCTAACACTGTTTTAATATTACATTTTCTAATATCTTTTTCCAACACCCTCTGGTATTTCAAAAGTACAGTGGAACACTTAGGGTGGCACTCTGAGTTAGGCCAGGGCTTTTTTAATCTTTGGAGACTTGGTTCAACAATGAATTAAATACAAATGAAAAATTTGTTCAGTGCTTTCAAACTGCCATGCATATCCTCTCATATCCTCACATATCCAGTCCAGGTTTTAAAAAAATGATTCTATTAAGTGAATATAAAATCATTATAACAATCAGATTTTGTGAATCTGAAACTCGTTATCTGAATGTTTCTAATATTCCATGAGACGTTCAGATGATCACAGTTTATCTGTACACAGTTTGGCAATGTTACATCAATCTAGTAACCTCTGCTTTAGAGAGGCCCAGAACTCTTGGTAGCCTGGGAATTGGAAGTAAGGATGAATGTTCTTCGGCAGATCCATGGAGATGCATGCTATGCATGGCTTTACCTGGCACAATTGGTCTTTCACTTTCATTAGCCCTTTACTAAATTCAACAAATGTATCCAACTAAATATATATATTCTTGTGCTGTGCAAGCCTATGTATTAAAGTACTGAAACGCTATATTATATGGGCATAATAGTGCATAAATAGTAAATACTCTTATTATACTTTATTTTTCAAATAGATTGGTGATGCATCACATGGACTAAGCCTCCCTGCATATTGCACAATGAATGAAACAGCTGTTCAATATTTATTTTTATCTTCACTGTTGAGCGAGTGGACCCCCTGTTCATTCAGTACACAGTCCTGGGCTCATTTATTGCAGGTTGTCTGTCCTGTCCTAAGAGCCTAGATACGAGCTCAGTCAAAATTAGATGTCTGTCCACAACATCTGTGCCTTAATTATTGCATCTCTTCCACCCTGTACACTAACTGACAGAGGGATTCTGTAGAAAATAAACTCTGCGGTACGCTTAAAGTCTGTCTTGTCATGCACACAAGGGGGCAGAGTTCAGGTTGCACAAGTAATCTTAACTTAGGCATTTCCTGATTTTGGAATGCTTCACTTTACAACCTTACAGTCGTTTTTTAAATTTTAATGTCCTAAGTTAAAACAAATAAGAAAACAGACATTTTGTGATATGGAAGTACAGCATTTTTTAGACAGCGGTGCCACTCAATATTGTCTAAACCTTTTTTTGGTCAAAGTTCCAAAAAGCTTTACCCGACAAAGTGTTACCCTGAAAGGTAAATGTTTGTCAAAGTTATAAGCAACTGAAAAGGCGGTTTTCAGATGAAAATGTTAGGCAACTTTAACTGTGGCTGTCAGTCTAGTCTCCAGCAATATTTTCTCTTTTATAAACTCATATTTCATGAATATACATATGTGGTGTGGACTTGAACTTTTACAGCAGCAAGGTTTGTTTCCCAAGTAGGCTGGGGTTTGGCAGGAATTAAAGTTGACGGTTTCTGATTATAGAATATCTAAAGTTCTAGTTAATATTCAAGGAAAATTCTAGGCTTTAACAAACAAGCTAAACAAATTCTTTGTGTTTTTCAGTTTATAAAGGGTTGGGGTTTTGTTTTGTTTTGTTTTTATTAGAGCCAATAGATTTTCTGAAGAAATAGGGGGATTTGGTTACTGTGGGTGAAACATTGACTGTGGGCAAAATCTGACTGAAAGGCATACTCCGCAGTGAATTGGAAGCAGGGTTCTCCCTCCCCCCACCCCTTTTTACTTCACATGTTAATCACTTCATCACTAAACTCATGTTAGTCTGTTCTTAAAGGAATTTTAAGACAAAGTATTTCATCTAGTATACTTTTCAGAACACTATGAAGTATTTTTGGTATTCTAGTGCTAGGTCCTGACACCAATGTTTGTAATTCTTCATTAAAATCTTGAAAATAAAATGTCTTGTTCTTGAAGGGTTTTTTGTTCCATTTTATTAATTTTAACTCCTACTCCCCTTGATATTAAAGAGAAAAACTTATTTGTTATAAAAATAGATGCTGAAAATAGGGGCTGCTTGCCAGCCTGTCCGGTCTCTGGGTCTTTTTGTTCAGTGTTTGTACAACACTTACACAGTAGGAACATGGTCTATGACTGGGGCCTCCTGAATGCTATCACAGTATAAATATACAGGTTGAACCTCTCTAGTCTGGCACTCTCTGGTCCAGCAAAATCCATGGTCCGGCATGATTTTAGTTAGCCGGATGTCCGCTTATTGTGGGCGAGGCCAAGTTTCCTGCAATCTGGCAAAGTTTTGTTTACAGCTGCCAGTCCTGGCTCTCAGTGTTCTGTGCTGCTATTTAGCTCTAATTTACCCCTAAATTTAAATTACCCCTAATTTACCCCTCTTATTTCTAAGAGACCAGCAAACAGTGGAAGTGTTGGTAATGATGCTAAGCGTAAGCATGTGTCAATATCCATATAGCAAAAGGTGGAATTGTTGCAGAAATTGGAAAAGGGCACATTGGTATGTTGTTCCATTTATTCACCGAGGTGAATAAAAAATAAAGAGAGACCTGCTCACTACAATACTGTTTTGACCTCCTGTGGTTCGGCAAATTCTCTGGTTCGGCACCAGTCAGGTCCCGAGGGTGCCGGACTAGAGAGGTTCAACCTGTATAATATAACAATAAGGGTCTGACTGCACAGTGAGTGGGAGTTTTACCTGAGTAAGGTATGTCTGCCCAGTGCAACCTGTGCACACGGTTCAACACTCCACATTATGATCTATTTAAATAACAGTAAACCAGTGTGGTTTCTAAAATGAAAAATACAGCTGGCTAGCAAATTCACAATCTCTGGAATACTAATTGATAATAGATTACTTTGAAGTTGATGGGGTTTACTGTTCACAGTAAATCTGTGGTTTACTATGGATTTAATAGCACAAAGCAAAAATCTTCTCACTGGGTGATTCTACAGTTTCAAAAAGCAAAAGTGTCCCCAAAAGTTGAAGTGCTCCTATAATGATGATATGCGTATAAATTGCTAAACAGCTAATGACATATACACTGAAGTACTTCTAACTATTAGAAGTGTTCTGATCGCTCACTTCACATTGTGTCACTATATAGTTAACAACATCATTTCAGTGTTGGAGGGTTGTGTTTTATTTATTTATATATTTTAGAATAGTTTATTTAGGCAACAAGTCAGTGTGATTAGTGATTCAAGATGTGTTGCAGATTTGAAGAATAAAAAGATGCCTCTCTCAGAGGCATTAGCTAACTAACTATTTTATCCTTTTATGCAGTTATAATAGGAGTGCCATCTCAACTTAATGTGATCAAGGAGTGATTGGAATGTTGATGATAATACTGTGTTAAACTTTGTAAAACTATAGCGAAAATACTGGTCCGAATGTGCTCAGTCGGATGGCCCACTCCCAAGAAAAGACAGGCAATTACACAGAAGTGGGAAGCAGATGATGGAGAGCACAAGGTGAAAGCTTGTCCCCATGGTGGGGACTTACACTAAGAACCATCCCAATGATTCTGAACTGTACTAACATGTCATCAGAATATTCACTGACTTCTTCACATCCAAGACCAGGCTTTCTTTGTCAAAAAAAAAAAAAAAAGAAAGAAAGAAAGATGATCCTAGTAGTTGTAAATTTTCTTTAACATTGCATTTTTGGAGAGAGAATATTCACAAACAGATTTATTGAGATGCCCAAGAAAAATTCCTAATTGTCAATTTGTATTTTTCTGATTCAGAGATGCATTGGAAAGGTTTACTAAAATCTTACCGTTTCTTTTAACTTAGAGTATAAACTTCGCATTGTTTCGTGATAAATTAGTGAGATGATCTCTTTATTTGTCCCTGTTTGATCTCTAAGACTCTTTTGAGCTGATTTGGTATTAAGCACTCAGCACAGGCTTTAAAAAGCAGTGCAAACTCCATTAGAATGCCTTACCAAAATCTGGTTAGGTGACTCGACCAGACTGGTACAGACAACTGGACATCTGGATGTCACATATCTCCTTGGCCCGTATGAATCTGGGCAAAGATCTGTGGGTGTCACTGATGCCCCCACTGGTAGCATTGGTAGAAGGTCTACTTCTGGTGATAGATGAAGACCAGATATCAGATTGCGTTGACCTACCTATATGAATGCTAATAGGAGTAGGCAGAGGTGCTTTTTGGTGGCATCATTTTCAGGTATCTGAGAGAGGCCAGTGGGAAAATTTCCAGTAATTACATCTTTGCCCCCAAGCACTCCCTCAGAGAAGCCTCCACAGGGCTCATCTTGCCCCTGCTCTTGTTCCATGAGTGTGTGGGATTATTGGATTAATGAGAAGGTATGGGCTATAGTGCTTTCTCTGTCCTGATTACGTCCAGTTCTTTTTTGTTTCATCTGATCCAGCCAGTGATGTAGATCAGGAGTTCCCGACCGTTTTCTTTCTGAGGCTCCTGCCCCAACATGCTCTAAAAACTCCATGGCCTACCTGTGCCACAGCAACTGTTTTTCAGCCAGCATTTGAGGGTAACAAGCAGAGCAATTGCCTGGGGCCCCACACCACAGGGGCCGCCGTGAAGCTACATTGCTCAGGGTTCGGCTTCAACCCCAGGAAGTGGGGATCAGGGCCCCGAGCTGCAGTCCTGTATGGTGGGACTTCGGCTTTCTCCCCTGGACTCTAGCAAGGCTAATGCTGGCCCTGCTTGGTGGCCCCCCCCCCGAGACCTGCTCGCGACCTGCCAGGGGGCCCCGGACCCCTGGTTGAGTACCACTGGTGTAGAATACCTTCCTCTGTGCTTGTTAGATTGGTAGACTGGGTGAAGCAGACAGAAGGCTCACTGAGGAATATATCTGTCCCTGTTGAGGAGTATATTGGTGTGCCTGACATTTGTTACTAGAATCTGCAGCCTGAGAGTGGTGTTGGATGCTGAGCTGCTGTTTGACATTCAAATACAGCCATGTCTAGCAAAGCTTTTTCTCACCTACTTCTAACCTGGACATTACAATGGGTTCCTTTGGAAGTGGGTCTTGCTAACATGATCCATGCCTTTGCCACTGCCCCATTACATTATTGCAATGTGCTCTGCATTGGGTTACACCTTAAATCAAGCTGGAAACTGAAGCCACAGCAGAATGCAGCAGCTCGTTCAGTAGGTCCATGCGCTCCAAGACCACATGACATAGGTGCACTGAGAGTGGCATTGGTTGGGTGCCTGATAGTTTCCAGGTAGAATTCTTAAGATTTTGAGTTTTGACCTCTGAAGCCCTCTGGGTGTGTCCACACTGCACCTGACAGATGTGATTCCCAGCCCAAGGTAGATAGGCTGGCCCTAGCACTGCTTAAAATTTTTTTTAAAAAGCAGTGTGGACATTGTGGCACTGGCAGCAGCTTTGGTAGCTGCCCGAGTCCCAGTCTACCCAACCCTCTTGGTCTGAAGTGAGGCGGCTTGCCCAAACTGCGCCAGTGCTGCAGTGTCCACACTGCTATTTTTAGCGTACTAGCTTGAGCTGAGCTAGTGTGAGTCTGTCTATCCATACAGTGTAGACATACCCTTAGTGGCTTTCTTGACCACTAAAGAGATCACCTCAATCCTTGTGTCACACTGCCAAATGTGCAGTCGGCTAAGATGCTTGAGCTGGATTTTCCTTGGTGGAAAAAGAGAAGGAGCTCACAAGTGGAATATACTGCCCCCTTTTGGTCCAAAACAACCAATATCTGACCCATAGGGTGTCTTCTCTTTACCCAGCCTTTTGGGTCAGGGATGGGCACGATATGAGCTCATAATTATGGAAAGTGCGGATTTTAGTTTGTGTGTGATTTTAGTTGGCTATTTTCTGGTTTCCATAGGAGCTGCTGGCTTTCTTTTGTCGTTGGTCTTTCAGTTATGTCAGAGAACTTAAGAGCCCATATAGGTTTTTTCCAAAAAATATTTATTATAGGTTAAAATAAAACAAGGGTGAGACAAGATGGCAGTCCCTTTACTGAAATTCCACTGTATTACAACCATAATAGGCTAACATGTTAAGCTTCTTAAAGCAAAGCAGATGGTTTTAACTGTAAAAAATGCACTTGAACCATGAGGGAATTAGCTTATTTGAATTGTATCTACAATATAAATTTTTTGCAGCCTAGTTTTAAAAAATATTGCACCCAGGAGTTGTAATTCCTAGTGCTGTGGTCTTAAAAAAATGTTTTTGTTTTCCTCCTAATTTATAATCTTTTCTTGATGTGAAGAGGGGTAATAGATATAGAGTGAAAACATACTATCCAGTGAGAATGTGCATACATCTAGAGTTTTCTTTAAATGCACTGAAGTCTGATTTTAATTCCTTTCTTGCACACTGGAATGCTTTTGGTTAGTTTGTGTCAGCCCCATGCTGAGTAAATCCTTCATTAATTCCTTCTATAATAAGTATGTCTCCTCTGTCCACCAAGGCTGGTGTGCTATATGTTACAAACAGCTGAGAGTCTAGGACACTGAAGCTGGGAAATGTATCCTGAATAGGCTCCAGCAAGGACATGACTGTGGTGTGCCTTTCTCTGGTAATGTTTAAATTAAGTCTGTCTTTCAGTTGACATCTTTGGAGAGCAAAAATGAAACCAAGAAAGGGCTATGATTCATATCAGACCACTCAAGACCTGTTTCTTTTCTTATTGCTCATTTTCAGCCATGAAAATAAGCTTTTTATTTTGTTTCCAACCATACTTTTAACTGTTTGTTAACTAGCAGTGCTAATAAATTCTAGGTAAGACTGAGGTTTTCTTTGTAGTTCAACAGAACATCATGGAACACATGATAAAACAAAATGTGTGTTTGTATGAAGAGTGTGTAATTGAAAGCACAATCTCACTTGAAATTCTTCAGCAGAACTCCTCTTCTAAAACTGAGAGTTTATCAGAGCAAAGTACTGTAGTATGTATTGCTTAATGTGCAACTAAGTAAAACTGACACCACCTTACTGAACAGATCCTGATCCTGTGTGCATACAGTGTCATATCTACTGGCCCATATCTATGAGATGCCAAGCACACTCAATTCCTATCCACTTCATTGAGAGTTGAGGGCACTCTCCGGTAGGATTAGACCTTTAAAGAGACCAAAAAAAAAATCCCTAAGGTTTGCTTTGCTTTGTTTTGTTTTCTCTAGCTCCTGTTAGCACTGTAGAGACAGTACAGTTAAGAAGGAGCTTGATGCACTCTGTTACTTTTTGTGTTAAGCACTACCACAATGTAAATGTTTAATAATAATAAACATGTAATTCCACAATGCCATGTTTAGAGTCCAATAGAAAGAAAGACAGCTAATTTTACAGTTGCTTGTGTCTTAAATCTGCTTGCCTTCCTGATTCATTAATAGTGAATAACTTTTTCCAGTGGGCTATAATTAAGGTGCTGTTACATCTAATGAATCATTCTGCATATTTTTATTCTCTGGAGGGAGGCTGCCTCTTCTTCATTATATATGTTCTAAGTAATAGCACTACATCTGTGATTTACAAGCTTGCGTGAACTTATGTTTCACTAAGTTCAGCAGAATTCAGTAAAATCATCTTTAAGCTTTGTAAATAATGGCTCACTATGATGCTCAGTACCCTGAATAGAAAGAGGCAGGAATGGTGGATCATTTCCCTAATCTGAGATACTGGGTTAGGATCTGATTCTGAGTAGTACTGTGTGCTCTTAACTCCCAAGTGGCTCCAGAGGAAGCTGAAGATGCTCAGGAGGCAACCAGTGGCTCCTAGGGTCAACTTTTTATTTGCTGTGACATGCACTCCTCTCCAAATCCCAACATTTCTTCACATTTACTGTCTGGCAACTGTTTTGTCAGTGGTGATGCAGGACAGTTACGACCATCCCCTCGTGGTAGATCGGTCTTATAGCAATTTTACAGATGGAAAAATGGAGGTGCAGAGAAGTTAATTAACTTTCCCCATTTCACACAGCCAGATACAGAACCCAGGAGTCCTGGCTTCCAGCCCCTTGCTCTGACCACTAGGTAACACATCCGTTCATTACAGCATCATATTTTAAGACGTCCTTTTACATGTCCTACTAATGTTTTCTTGCAAGTTGTCCTATTAGAAATATCTGATTGTTAGGTCACATTTAAAATCACTGCCTTTGATTTCATGATTTCTTGGTTTGTTTTTGTTCAGAGCAAATCACATATGCAACACCTACACACACATCTTTTGCTGAAGAAATATGCAGAATATAATGTACTATGTCTAAATAGGACGATTTTCTCCCAAAGAACTAATTAGTGAGATTCTAAGAAGTATATTGCATTTTATAAATATTGTCTGTATAAAGCTGCTAAAATACTTTAATTGGTCAAGATCTGGTGCTCTGCTATTTGCGTTGCCTCCCCACTGAATATAGAGTCCAGCTCTAGGGCCCTGACGTGATATTCAAAGCTCTCTAACAGACTGAACTTCATAACCTGAAAGATAGTCTTTCCCTTTGCAGCTATGACATCCTACAATAGTTGCATTCCATTGGAACAGGAAAACTATTGACCAATAGTGGGAGGCTCATGAATGCTGAAGACATATTAGGAGTTAGACCTAAAGTATGTAACTCATTCTCACAAGTGAGAAGAATGACCACAGAACTAACGGCTTTCAGAACTGAGGCACCAATTGTGCAAAGACCTAGGCACTTGTTTAACTTTACGTGCTGAGAGTGGCTAGTCCCATTGACTTCAGTGGCGCTACGCATAGTGTATAAAGTTAAACACATATGTAAGTCTTTGCAAGATTGCTGCGTAAAGTGCAAAACTAAGTTTAGTTTTTAATTTCCCTTAGTTTTCACACACACACACACACAGAAACAATAATCAACAAATAAGCTATAAACAAATCAAACTATCCTCTGGGGTGGGAAAGATGAAAACTAATAAGAACCTCAAAATATGTTTTTATATATTTGGAAGGTATTCGGATAGATACTATGGTCACAGGACTATGTAAGTACCTAACCAGATTAGATAGAGCAGCTGCACAGCTATATTGGAATGGTGGCAATTATGTATTTCAGAAAATGTTTCTTTACATTTGCTGTGTAATTTAGAAATGTTTGTGTTGAGGAGATGGAATTTACTGCATTTTTATTGTATGTTGCTGCTAGCGCTATAGAGGTAGTGGAATAAATTCGAGGCAGAGTAGTGATGTCATTCTCTCCTTTTTTTAAAAAAAAATCCCTTTTTTGTATTGAGAGCAGCCATCTGTCCTTCTTAGAACAATCACTGAAGCAGCTGTGCATGTAGTGCCATCAATAACAAAAGCTGCTACTTCATATCAGAGGGCAGCAGACTAGAGGTCGCTGGGAGTTATAAGAACGATCAGGGTCAACTGACACCTGATGCCACGCTGTATGGAAAAATAAAACTAGGATTATACAGTCTTTATGTGCGCATTGACTAGTAGATCAGTAGGGTCACCCTTTCGTCTGTGCTTTGTCTTTAGAAGCTATGGGAATGCATGAGTGTGTTAGGGATATTTCCCTATTACCACCTTCAGGGTAAAAAAAAAAAAGGCAGGAGGGGGAGCTGCGAGCAATGAATAAAGCAAATATTACGCACCATTTCTTTTGAAAGGACAGAAAAGGGGCATTGGCAGTCAGTACTTTATAATAGTTCAAAATGTACACTGTCAAACATTCTGAGTATTCTATAGCAAGCTGTGCCATACAGTGCAATGAATCATGATTTTGATGTTGCATCTGCAGCATAGTGTAGTTCCCTTGGCTGGCTATGGGAACAGAGAACCTGATCCAGGGCCTGCTTCTGATTAGACATTCTAGAGGTGCAGAAACCTCAGAGGGCTACATAAATAGTCTGCATCTCAGGCTCACCTGTTCTGGGAGTTGGGCTTTGTGCATAATTGGGTGGAGGAGAGGAAGTGAATGCATATGTTACATAGGATGGACTTGCCCATTCCCCTGAGCAGCTCTTCAAATCAGGTAAGTGAGGCCTTCTTCCCCCTAAGAAGCCCCAATCTTACGGCTAACTTTTACACTCCTTGTTCTGGGTCCATATAGGGAACAGGCAGTAATACAAATCTGGACTGTAATAACCTCCTTATATACCGCCAGAAGGAGGAGAGGAATCTATGGGACTCGGTTCATTTTTATTAAAAATAAAAAATATATACCTTGTGGAGTGCAGCATCTACCCTCTTTTCCCTAAAGCCAGATTGCTAAATGGGGGGCAGCTTTTACCTACCCTGTCATGTTTCCCAGGCTGAATTCCAGTTTTAAGCCATCTGCCAGAGATACAGCCATGCAGCCTTGCATCTCCTTGGATGACAATCATCTAGGTAGGAGTCTGCTCCTTACCACAGACACAGGGAAAACATTCAATGAAGCCTGGTTGGGTGGAGTGTCAGATTCCACATCTGGAAAGCTACAGACACCATATGCAGCCACCGCAGTAGGATCCATCTTTGGACACAGAAGAGTGTCCATAGATGCAGAACGCAGGCTGGCCACATGACAACCACAGCTGCAGAGGCTAATAGGCACAGGAATAGGCCCAGAATAATAGTACAACCCTTGGCTCTTCATCTGCCTGTCTTCTCTACACCAGACTTAAAATTACATGTATGCAAAACAGTTTCCCATGGCCCTCCCCTTGCTTCCAGGCTGTAGAAAGATCCTGAAACAGCAGGTTGTGATCATATCATAAAACACACCATTCTGCAGCAAAACTAATCTCCTCTCCCTTTCTCTAGAGACATGACTGTATTAGTCTGAAGCTGTTTGTTTTGTCAAATGTAACGGTTAAGGTTTGTTAAATTGCTTTTGATGACCATACTCCTTCCAGCTATGTTCTCTGTGTCTCTGATGCATCATGTTCTGCTCTCCACTAATTGTCCACTTCATCTCCTAATTTGTATGTGTAGTTGATGTCCTCATGTACTTGGCTGCATAGTTTGCAATTTTATTACAAGAAAAAGTCACAAGACTTTGTGGAAAAAATGTGAGCAGCAAAACAGAATAGAGATGTATAACATGATGGAAAATGTATAAACAGATTTCTAGTTCACACCCTTGGGTATTATATGGTGACACCACAAACTATGTAGACTGGATAGGTTAACGTTCGTATAAGGTTTACAAGAATAAGGCTGACATTTTTTTGTCTCTAATGCACACCCTGAAAATAACGAAAGCTGAAAACAAAATCACATAGCACTTGGTGCTAATCATTCTCAGCTCCCAGTGAGGACCATAAGGGACAAAGCCTGTAAGAATCATCTCCTGATAAACTGTGTTTTATAGATTGCCAAATCATATCGTCTCAACAAGCTATTTTACTTTATATCAATCTTTCCTTCAACTTGTGGCCTTCAAGTTCACTCACATTTAGCTATCTTGCTCTAGGGGAAAATTCATGGCAATATTTGCTGTTAGTTCCAGAGAATGCCCCAACAGGCTTTCCATTCAGGCAACTCCGCCAAAGTTACTTATGCAGTCCTTTCAGAGGTCAGCACACTCTGATGAGTGGATAGTGGCTCAGAACTTAATGGCTATTTTTGTCTGACTATGTGATTTGTGGGAAACTTCTCTGAAAATTATCCTCCTCCTCATTTTGTCATAAACCCACAAAGACTGGATTTTTGGTTCTCAGCATAAACAGCAGCACTGACTTTGGCACATACTGTTCAAAACAAGCCTACAGAATTAGGCTGCAGTATTGATTTCGTCTCATCCCGAAGGAAGATTTCCCGCATCACAATACAGTATTAGAACTGCTATGACAAGAAAGTGAAATAAACAAAAGATTTTCTTCAGCTACGGAAATTTACATTTTAAATGTCACTGTCTATGCCACAGCCAACAGATGATTACAAGCCGTGTGTTACTGTCTGATAACGCCTATCTCGAGGGCATTGTGACCCTTGAGATAGAGAAATGAGAATTATCCCATAAGCAATAATACATGACTTGGTGTGGGCTTATGGTGCCATATCTTGGACATGTGGTGAGGAGGTATGAGGTTAAACATCCAGTTCCTATGTCCATTGAGCAGACATGTTAGCTATATACTCTGGAGTTTATTATTGAACTCACTTGTTTTAATGGTCTGGCTGGCTGAGCTCTGCTCTATTCAAATATCTCATGATGTCATAGCTCTGAAATGTTGTAATTCAGAGCTTGATCTGTGATTTAGCTCAGTGGGAATTGAGGACTATCAGCACCTTACAGGATCTGGCCCTCAGTTAGATGGCTTCTTCAAATCAAAGACATTATCTAATGACATTATCTCATTATTATTCATGATAACTTCAACTTTGAATTATCCTAAAGGACCCTAACACTAAAACATAAATGTATCAATAACCAAATATATTCTACCAAAAAGGAGATGTGATTACTAATACTTAATTTATTTAGTCCAAGCTTATAAAATACAGAAGTGCTTACTTAATTTACTCTAAAAGATGTATAGAGAGATACTAAATGTCTGTTATTTAAAGAAAATACTGTCACAGCTTTGGCACCTCTAGAGAACATTGCCAATAGGATAACATCATCTAGGACTTTTGGCAAAATTTGGGTTAACTACTGTATCTGGATTCTGGTTAAACTACAGAAATAATGATCACTGGTGCTTTTATTATTTATAGCTGCAATAACTGTACACAGCTTTACAGATGCATTAATTTGAAATGTGCCTGTCCCAGAGAGGTTACAGTCTGACTCATTCAGATGCAGTACACAGGATAATAGTTCAATCACAATAATATGTGCTATGGGCCCCTATAGAGAGCAGGAGGGAGTACAGATATAAATTTAGTGAGAAAGGCCCAATTTTCAAATGAACTGGGATCCCAAAGGTAAAGTCTTCTATTAAGATTGCTTCAAAGCCCCCCCCTTCAGGACTTAGGAGGAAACATGGGAGGTTTATTTTTGGATATATTGAATTGGAGGTGTCAGAGACAGTCAGATGTGAGACTGAGATGTTTGGGAGGTGAAGGAGACAGAGCACAGAAGGATAGATTTGGGTGTTCTGAACATCAAAGTGGTAGCTGAAACCCTGGAAGCAGATTGGGTTGCCCAGGGAACCATATAGAAGGGCAAGGAGAGGGGCGTGAGGGCAGAACCCTGAGGGATACTGACACAGAACGGGATCTAGACCCACCAAAGGAGATGCTGAAAGAGTAGCCCATGAGGTAGGAGGAAAGCAGAGACACTCAGAAGCCTGGGGGGGAGGAGTGATTCACGCTGTTAAGGTCACAGGTAATAAACACTAAGTACAAAGAACAGGCCCATCAGCTTTGCCAGGTCATTAGTAACCTTGACAAGGTTGGAGCTGGATTGGAGAGGATAAAAGAGAGTGGGAGGAAAGGAAGTTGAGACAACAGGAAAAAATAGGCTAGATCTGCTGTTACCATGTTAATCTTGTGCTTCTTCAGGGCTACTCAAGGAGAGCATAGTAATACTTTATATACTCCTTCAGATCTCTCTTCAAGACCCATATCTGTCATGATACCTACAAGATATTAGCTGACTTATATTGGCTAGTTAGAGGGGCAGTAGGGGCTTGATGATATGTTTTTCAAACAAAATAAATATATATTAATGATTGTGTTTTACTCCTGTCTTGTACCTTTTCCTCTTAGATTATGACAGGAACCATGTCTTCATGTATATGTGGGCAGTACCTAGCGCATTGTTGGGACAACCATAAGATAAATAATAAGATTTATAATGAGAACTTTGCTTGTGTCAACCAATCTAGATTAGAAAATACTGAAATCTTCTTTGTATTAATTAGTATTTAACACATGGCACATCACACCTTCAAAGTGCTGAATATAGACTTTAATGTAATGTTTGTAAGAACTAAACAATGTTTGGTTTATTTAAAAAAAACCCTTAGAAATGAAAATACTATAATAGACACTTGCATCCTTTAAGGGGGAGCTCACAGCTTGGAGGAGCTCAGACCATCTTGCATTCAGGCAGAATTTTTACTGATTTCAGGAGGAGTTTTGCTTTAAAAAATCATTTAAATCATTTGAAAAAAGGACCGCAAGTGAGGGCATCAGCTGATCAGTGTTCTCAGTGCCACAATATTTGACTACATAGTTATTTCTTCAATATTGTTTTGTGCTCCTCTCACAGCACTGGTGGAATCTAGGCAAGTTGGTGTGCAGATAAATTATTTCCCTTCTGATGGAAACTTCCATCAAAAATATTCCGGGAAAAGTATGTTCTGTTTTGATTGATTGAAAAAAGAAGCAGCAGCAGACAAAGTTCCCTGTCCTCTGTATGCTCTACTTTCCTAACCTGGAGCTCAGTTCTTCAAAGCTTCACTCACACGAGTAGTGACAAGTAGTCCTGGTGACCCTCAGTGAGAGTAACAGTTTCTTATATTAAGAAGATTTCAGGATCAGGCCCTGAAGCACCCCACCATGTACATCATGTAATGCTCAATGTCTATTACTGTTTCTCATGCAGAGCTTGTAACAATGCAGAAGCCTCTTTAACTTTCTCCTTTCATTCTCTTTTGCAATAGGGTCTATGTACTGGTTTAATATTTTGTAAACACAGCCTTTAGTTCAGTAGCCCTCATGACCATTTCCCCGGGCTCCTTTGTGACTTGTGGCTTATGAACAGCCTGGAATACTGTAGCATCCAGGCTTCTTTTGAGGTGGCTGCTCTGAGTGCCACAAACAGAACTCTTAAGGAGGAAATTAGGAAAAAAAAAAAAAAGTCAATACACTTTGCAAGATTTACACAGTGTGTGTCATCTCAACATTGTCTTTTTGAATCAGGCGAGAATCCTGCACACACACTCCACACTGTGGGGCATATCACACCAGTGAGGAAACAGGCAGCGCTTTGTTTATTAAGGGCTCAGTTGTGGATTTGCCACAACACCTGGGCATGGAGCAAGAGGTTGTTGCACCGCCCCAGGAGAGGCTCAGAAAAACAGATCGTGACTCAGAGAGGCATGATCTGCCTTCGGGTTCTTCTCCTCCTTGAAGGCCTGCACTGGCCTTATAGCCGAACCAAAGTATGCCCCTTGGCAGATTAGTGGGTGGAGCCAGGGCTCCCCCACCTACCCACCCCTGCCTGCCCATCCCATCCACTTGCATGGGGGCTGTAGAGGGCGATGCAGCAGACCCCTGGCGGCTGTTCTCCTTCCCAGGCAGCCACCCACAGTATGGCTATCTGGTGCAGGGGGATAGCAAGGCATTTTTTTGCTCCTTTATTCCCCTGCACAGGCATGCAGGATGAGCCACAAGGTGGCCTTTACTTTCAGCAACTCTTGACTGCTGCCCACACAGCTAAAATTGAATTTATGCAACAAGAACAACAAACTGAAGATTTTTTATAAATATTTTTCTTTCCTAGCCCCCAAATCCTTTTGTTAGCAATGATCTTTAAGTTAGTTGACACACTGTCCTGTACAATAGATCTTTTTAAAAGAAAGGGGGAAAAAAGCAATGAATAAAATGAATCACTTTTGAACTCTTGGACTGCATTGGAGCATGGGGAAGGAACAGAGCATCAGGGCTCATTACTTTGAGAACAGTTCAACTTGTTTGATTTTGCTGCTATTTGTTCTTTAAGTAGGGAGGGAGGGAATTTGTGTCCTATAGTATTTTGCCCTGAATCAGATCAGTTTTCAGCATCCTTTGTTGGACATTGAATCTAGTGTGGCTTCATATGATCAAGCCTGTTAAGAGAATACATTTACTGTGCACCTGCCTGTTATACATCCTGTGTTTGTAGTGAATCCTATTAAACAAATACCTGACAAAGGCATCAGCATGGTGGATAAAGCAACCTAGTGGATGAATACAATTTCAAATACAATAAACAACAAATACTGATCTGCCCTAGACATACATATGAACTGGATTAGCTTGGTTCTCCTTCTTTAAGTCAATTAGCTTAAACAATCCTATGAGAAATGCCAGTATTTCCACTAGGTACTATATGTCTGTCCTTAAGATGACATGTAATGTTTTAAAAGTAATATATTCTAATATGTAGATATTTTAAGATGTACACTATATCATCATAATCCTGTAGTTTGAGTGTCGCATCCACAATGTTATGTAAAAATATAGCTTATAAATGGGATTTTTATCAGTCCAGTGGCATCAATGCAAATGCTAAAGCATTATGAGGAAGCTGACCTCGCTGACTTTGATTCAGCCATGTTGAATATCAGAGAGGAACTATTTCATGTTTATGTTGAGGGTTCATAGCTACATAAGTGTTTTAAAAAAAAATGTCCAAAGCTAGTTACTGGATTATGATTTTCTCTGTCAGTGTGACAGATACATTTGAACTCATCTGAAACTGAAGTACTGAAATATAACATGCTGAGCGTTTAGGACAAAAGCCTTAAAGTGATGTGCTGATGCCCTAAGCTTTCATTCCTAAGGGCCTTATCCTGCTCCCATTGAAATCTATCCCTCTGAGAAGAAAAGGAGTACTTGTGGCACCTTAGCGACTAACAAATTTATTTGAGCATAAGCTTTTGGAGCTGTAGCTCACGAAAGCTTATGCTCAAATAAATTTGTTAGTCTCTAAGGTGCCACAAGTACTCCTTTTCTTTTTGCGGATACAGACTAACACGGCTGTTACTCTGAACCCTCTGAGAAGGTCACTGTTATCCTCATTGAACGGGACCAAGAGCAGGTCTTAAACGAGCGTTAACGTGACTCCCTGAAGTAGAGCGGAAGATATTTGGGACAGGGATAACATTCCTCTGGATCTAAGCCCCGAACATCTGCTGGGGCTAGATACATGTATCAAATTGTACATCCCGTCCTAAAACACTAAATGTCTGATTAAGAGCCGATCCACTGGAGAAGATTTTTTGGGCTCAAAGCTCTGATTTCTGATCTGGCAGTGAACAGGATGTATTAATTGAAGGATGCACAGAATTGCACCATGCAGCATGTTTAGAACTCCCGGCTGATCAGTTAACAGTGACACTCACAGGGCCGGTGCAAGGATATTTTGCGCCCTAGGCGAAACTTCCACCTTGCGCCCCGGAGAGCTGCAGCAGCAAAGGGAGCGCTCAAGACCGCGCAGCGCAGCCTCGCTGGAGAACTTTCCTCCGCCGGGGAGCCGGGAGGTGAAGGGGCAGAGGGGTCCCCGGGAGAGGCAGTGGTGGTTAGTGCTTGTGCTGTTGATTACACATAAATCACCAAATTCAAGTGTCATCATGGTGAGGAGCCCAGGCAGGCAATCTCACACACACACGCCGCCCAGGGAAGATTGCAGCCACCGGAGCAGCAGCGAGGCCGGGCTGGACACGAAGTGGGATCGGATGGAGAGCAGCGCCCTGGTGGAGAGAGGGGAAGCCCGCGGCAAGGCGCAGGGACCTCAGCGGCTCGCTCGCTTTCTCTTCCCCGCACGTTGGGGAGCTCCAGGGGGAGGGGACGGGACGGGACAGAAGCGCTGCTGGAATGGAGAGAAGCAGAGCTCCACGGGGAGCGAAGGCGGGGGGGCAGAGGCACACCCTGGAGGGTCAGCCTTGCACGCTCCACCTCTCCCCTTCCGACCCCACGTTCCCTGGCCCCTGCGTCCTCTCCCCCTTCCTTCCATCGCTGTGTCTCCTTCCCTCCTCCTCCTCCTCTCCAGCGTTTTCCTCCCTCACTCCCTCCCCAGAGACAAGGGAAGTGCCTGGGAAATGCAACCAAGGCAGGTCACCGGAGAGCCAGCCCCACTCTCCTGTGAGAAGATGCGCCCTGCCTCAGGTCCAGGGCACGGGCTTCTGATACAGTGCGAGCAGCCACGCCTTGCCGCGGACCTCTCCCCGGCAGAAGGAGGCTGGAAGTGTCCCAGGGGGTGATTCCCAAGCCCTCTGATTCTAGCTTCTTGATTTATTTGCTCCAGGCAGAGGTTTTCCCTGGCAGGAAAAAGGAACAAAGATGAACCCTCCTTGCGTGCACGGCTGGGTCGCCATGAGGCAACCTGTGCACAGCATGGGACAGAGCTGCCCAATGTAGTGTGTGGAAGAGACAGAGAGGGAGGGAGAACCTGGTTCCGGGGGAAGGCGGCTTGGGGAAAGGACAGAACTGCGCCCCGTCCCATTTTGGATGAAGCAAAATAAAAATTTGGGGCACCGCTTTTTGGTGCCCCCAAATCTTGGCACCCTAGGCAGCCCTCTAGTTCACCGAGTGGTTACACTGGCCCTGGCCACTCAGTTGTGCTTTCAGTTGGAAAAGAGGGTGAGCGCAGCACCTGTTTATGTAGCAAGAGGAGCCTCAGTGGAAAAGAAACAGTAACTAACTACCAAGGCTTCTAAATCTGATAGAAGAGAGAGAGAGAAAAAGTTATGCTGCCAATTAAGTGGAAAAGAAAGGGAAGAGAAGTACATTCAGGAGAGAAACAACTACGTCATTGTCACATTTGAAAAGCTGATTTTGCAGGTTACAGGACTTGTTAAATGCCCTAAGTAGTGCACTGTATGAAATTACACAGCCTGATCTTACTGATGGTTGGCCATCTGTCTCTGCAGGCTTTCATATCGGGAGAGCACAATTTTTACTAAGAGCATGTAAACTATGTAGTGGTGTTGTTTTAAGTCAGTGCATTAGATGAACCCCCTAGGATGTCTAAGGTATTGGGCTGTGGTAGAGCCAAAGGAAGAAACGACTTCACAAATTAACAAAAGTAAGTCTGTTAAGATCATTTAATTTGCTATTGATTTTGGGTTCAAGTGTGGAAAAGAATGGGCATAAAGGGAGAAACAAAGGGTGGCAGGGCTATTACTTGTCAGTTTCAGAAGCAACTCTCCTGGTAATATTGTCCACCCCTGTAGTACCTTCCCTCTGAGCATGTCAAGCATGTTACAGACACTAGAGAATGAAGCCTCACAATATCCCTCTGAGGTGGGTAACTATTATCCTCATTGTACTGATAGAGAAACAGAAATGAAAAGATTAAGTGACCTGCCCAAGGTCATTCAGAAGCCCATGGCAGAGATGGGATTAGAGCCCAGATTTCCAGTACTGGGCTTTAACCACATGTTATCCTTCCTCCCAAACATACATACTGCAGAAACTAGAGTGGGGGAACAGCTGGACTGGTGCCACTTAGGCCCCAGACCTGCCATCTGATCTGTGCAGGATGCACCCCTTGCAACTCTGCAGAGCTCCATTGTCTTCCATGGGCCTCTGCACAGGCTAAGGGGCTCCCCCTGTGATCCGATTGAATGGCTGGGGGCTTAGTATCCAATTTTTACTGAATGTGATCTAATTGCTCACTGCTAAGTGGACCCCCAACCAAATGCAGGCCACAAAAATGCTATTAATCCTTGGAGTACGACTGGATTTTTCACTTGCACAGGATATGAAAAAGAAGAGATTTTAGCCCTGCAAGATTAAACAATCATCAGGGTTTAACGGATTTAATCCACTGGTGTTCAGACTGGAATGGCTCATAAGTCTCCAAGTCTGAGTGTAATTGGATGCAGCATCAGAGCCTTTAAAAAAAAAACAGAAAAAAAAAAACATGCTACCAACTAGAAGTGATCTTTCCTTTGAAATTTGTTGTGGCATGAGGCCATAAAGCTGTCGCCCTGCCTGTATTTCTTCAGTCTCGCTGGATACCGTTGCTGGGGGGGTGGGGGAGGGGGAGTTTTGTTCAGTACATGAATTCCGACTCTTGTTTCAGGCACACGTCTGCCTTAAGAAATAGCACAAAGCAGGCTGTTACTTATTCAGATGCAGAAGCTCCTTCCATCACACAAGACGGCCCATTCAAGTCACATGCCAGAGGTCTCCGCAGAATGGGCTGCAGCTGCTTCAAATCTGCTGTCTAACATTAGAAGCAGTTGGACAAACCTGAGTACAGTAAGCCTCCCAGCCTCAGAGGAAGACAGGAAAAAGATCTGGGATCCAAGCACTATGTTCTCTGAGGAGCTGTGGCTTGAAAATGAGAAAAATTGTGCTGTTGTTCACAAGTCTAAGCGAGGAAGGAAACGTCAAGAGCTGCTGGCAGTGGCATTGGGGGTTAAGGCGGGAGTAAAGGGGGCACTATTATGGCAACCTCTGAAACTCTTTGCCTATTCACAGATCACCTCTTTGGTCAGAAGAGCAGCTTTAACTCAAAACGACAACCATTGCAACTATGAAAAAGCACACAATTTTAAGGTAAGAACAGCTTTGGAATGCTTCTGGTTTAAAGGTTGGTTTGTTTTTCCTGTGTAAAGTTTTGCACTGTGATTATATATTTCCATATAACTCTTTATGCCACATCCAAGAGGAGTATTTCAGAAAGTAGTTTTCTTCCTGTGTTAAAATCCATTGATTGTGTAATTCTGAACACATGTCGACAGGGCTATTTAATATGAATAACAATCTCTCTCAGAGCACAAGCAAAGTCAAGAACCTGCTGGATCCTGCCAAATGACAGATTTATATTTGAGCTCCTTAGACCTAGATGTATTTTATTTGTTTCTTGGAAATGATACTTCAGATTGATCACCTTAATCTTAAAATGTGTCAGTTTTGATAATAAAAATCTGACTTCTGAAAATCTACATTTTTATAGTGTGGTGTTAGTGCCGTTTTAACAATACACATTTGTGCTGTTTCTGTTTGCACTAAGTCTTGAAAGCCCAGTACCTACTAACAATAAACCAAAGTGCTGTGGTAGCATTGTCTGATATCTTTTGTTCATGCACCGTATGCCAAGGAAATGCTCTTTGAGTCCCACTGAGCTATTGGATATAGGCTTGTGCTTGCTTGTCAGACTAAAATGAATAGCTATACAAACTCAAGGATGCTTAAACGGATTGTCTTGTTGCTAGCTTATAGATACAAAATCAGATTCTTTTTTCAATCACAGCGTCTGGAATGCTGTGTGCGCTGGGGAAGTGACTCAGCCTTAGAAACTAGACTTCCAGTCATCTTGCTCTAACATCTTTTGCCAGAAGGACTGAGTTAGTTCCAGAGTGTACCAATCCCCAGTTATCATGGTTAGAGCTGTCAAAAAGTGGTTTGATGGTAATTGGGAGTGGATACAAAGTGACTGAGAGAAATGAAAAGGAGATAAACAAGAGACGAGAGATGTGCATTATACTCCCTTAATTCCTCTATTTTCTTAATGCTTCCTGGGGATGATAATCTAGGTCATTGTCAGAATAATTTGACTCGTTATCAGAAATAGTATTTTATCATGCTGACTTCTGGCCTTTAAATAAAAGGGAAATTAACGTTCATTAAAATTATTTAGCAAGTATGCTTTTCTCTTTGTTCCTCTATTATGCTTTTCCCTTAAGACATTCAGTGTCTGTGCTGTGGTTGGAATTTATCAATAATTCAGTATTCATGAGTAAAACTTTACCTTCAACATTTTATGCTCCTTGCCATTCCCCCTCCTTAACTCAGCACTCACATAAAAGTTAATATTTTTCTCACTGCTAAATACTGAAAGAAATAGGAGAAATATTCTGTACTTTTTTCTTGATTAAAGAATCTTTTTATGCTTTCTGGTTTTAGCCTCATTATCATTTAAATATGAAAACTGTTTTAGGTTAACTAGAAAATATTTTCTCATGACTGGGACTTTTTTCCACTTTGACCTATACATTCCTTCCTTTCCTCTTCAAAATTCCCCTTGTTTTGGCTTTGATTTATAACTGGAAATGTGCCCAGCAACATTGGATTTGCACAGTCGAGCTGTTATACACCCTTTATTACTTTCTTTTTGAAAAGAGTCATAGTTTAGCTGAAAGAAAAGGAGTACTTGTGGCACCTTAGAGACTAACAAATTTATTTGAGCATAAGCTCACTTCATCGGATGCAGCTCACGAAAGCTTATGCTCAAATAAATTTGTTAGTCTCTAAGGTGCCACAAGTACTCCTTTTCTTTTTGCGAATACAGACTAACACGGCTGCTACTCTGAAACCCATAGTTTAGCTGGTAAATCACATTATTTTAAAATATTTAAATGCATTGCTTGAAAACAAATTTTAGATAATTATTTTAACCTATAAACAAAATATGAGGGCTGTCAAGCAATTAAAAAAATTAATTGTGATTAGTCGCACTGTTAAACAATAATAGAATAACATTTATTTGAATATTTTTTGATGTTTTCTACATTTTCAAATATATTGATTTCAATTACAACACGGACTACAAAGTGTACAGCGCTCACTTTATATTTATTTTTATTACAAATATTTGCACTGTAAAAAACAAAAGAAATAGTATTTTTCAATTCACCTAATACAAATACTGTACTGCAATCACTTTATTATGAAAGTTGAACTTACAAATGTAGAATTATGTACAAAAAAAACTTCATTCAGAAATAAAACAATGTATAACTTTAGAGTCTACAAGTCCACTCAGTCCTACTTCAGCCAATCACTCAGACAAACAAGTTTGGTTATCATTTGCAGGAGACGGTGCTGCCCACTTCTTGTTTACAAAGTCACCTGAAAGTGAGAACAGGTGTTCGCATGGCACTGTTGTACCCGGTGTTGCAAGGTATTTACGTCCCAATATGCTGAACATTCGTATGCCCCTTCATGCTTCAACCACTGTTCCAGAGGACATGAGTCCATGCTGAGGACAGGTTCTGCTCGATAATGATCCAAAGCAGAACAGACCGACACGTATTCACTTTCATCATCTGAGTCAGATGCCACCAGCAGAAGGTGAATTTTCTTTTTTGGTGGTTCAGGTTCTGTTGTTTCCACATCTGAGTGTTGCTCTTTTAAGACTTTTGAAAGCATGCTCCACACCTCATCCCTCTCAGATTTTGGACGGCACTTCAGATTCTTAAACCTTGAGTTGAGTGCTGTAGATTTTTAGAAATCTCACATTGGTACCTTCTTTGCGTTTCATCAAATCTGCTGTGAAAGTGTTCTTAAAACATACATGTGCTGGGTCATCATCCAAGACTGCTATAACATGAAATATATGGCAGAATGCGGGTAAAACAGAACAGGAGACAATTCTTCCCCAAGGATTTCAGTCACAAATTTAATTAATACATTATTTTTTTAAAGAGCATCATCAGCATGGAAGCATGTGCTCTGGAATGGTGGCTGAAGCATGAAGGGGCATACGAATGTTTAGCATATCTGGCACGTAAATACCTTGCAACACCAGGTACAAGAGCCATGTGAACATACTGTTCTCACTTTCAGGTGAGATCGTAAATAAGAAGCAGGCAGCAGTATCTTCCATAAATGTAAAAAAACTTGTTTATCTTAGCGATTGGCTGAACAAGAAGTAGGACTTAGTGGACTTGTAGGCGCTAAAGTTTTACATTGTTTTGTTTTTGAGTACAGTTATGTAACAAAAATAATCTACATTTGTAAACTACACTTTCATGATAAAGAGATTGCACTACAGTACTTTTATGAGGTGACTTGAAAAATACAATTTCTTTTGTTAAAAATTTTTACAGTGCAAATATTTGTAATCAAAAATAATAATATAAAGTGAGCACTGTACACTTTGTATTGTGTTGTAATAGAAATCAATATATTTGAAAATGTAGAAAACATCCAAAAATATTTAATAAATTTCAATTGGTATTCTATTGTATAACAATGTGAATAATCGGGATTAATTTTTTTGAGTTAATTCTGTGAATTAACTGCAATTAATCGACAGCCCTACAAAATATGAATTTTAAGAAAAAAACATTTTAAAAATAAAATGTAACCTAGAAAGTTAGGTCACTCTGAAGTATTACATTTACATAACAACACAAATATTACTCACCACTCAAAAATCTACACTCTAAATCTTCTATAGGATGATTCTAAAATGCATATAGTAGCTAAAAAAAATTGTGAACAATGTGCTATTAGTGGAATATTTAGATTAAACAGTCACCCACTTTAAGTTTTAAATCTATTGACACGTTCATAAAAAAGTTAAGTAGTGCAAAAGAAAGAAAATTGTTGGAGGGTTTTTGAAGCTTAAGTCCTAGTTGTCATAGACATATACACAATACTAATATGGTACTGTGGAACATAAGTAAAATCTAATGGGCTATTTCATAGGGCTGCAAAGAGGTGTTTTGCCCTTTTTTGTTTTATTGAACACTTAAAATGTATTGTACTATATATTTTGCTGTATATGGACAGGGATTTCATGACAGAGTCCATCAGAATGTTTGACATACGTTAGTGTCAATAAATGTACACTAAAAAAATCTTTACCTTGGCAAATTTGAACCTCTTGGGATGAGTCTTTTTTTAAAAAGGCTATGTATTTGGTACAACTGATTGGAAACATTGTGTAACAAAGTAGAACTGGCGGAAAGGGGAAAAGCACAAAAAAGAGATGGGTACAAAATTCAGAGGCAGAGTTAGACTGCCTTGTGCCCTTTTAAAAAGGCAAAGTTCAACATGTGCACGCCAAATAATTAACTAAAGGGATCTAGGATGTGTTTTGCATGTTTAATACCCATTCTGAATTTTAAATCGCTATATGGGGGGGTTGGTATAAAAGTTACAGCCTCTCAGGCACTTTGTATTTGAATAATATTGTGAGGAAGGTCATTCCAGATGCTAGTGGAGATATGTGTATGTATAGTGGTGGAGGGAGTAGAAGAGAGCAAAACCAGACTTTGTCTTTGCCCCACCAAAGTAACTGCACGCCCTAAACCTCAGGAGCAAAGGGATGGCTTCTTCTTAGTGGCCTTGGAGAGGCACAATTGACCCTGCACAGGCTGGGGAAAATTTAGAACCAAGACCCTGCCCTGCTACCCATAGGCCAGCAAAACTGACCTGCTGTGTGGGGCACGCTGCACTATACAGAAGGATGGTTTAGCATGCACAGCCCTTCCTTTGCTCCCTGCAGCTCCTCAAGGGATCGCAGGCACAATCTCTTCCAGAACTTGCCCTGGAGCAGTGCAGCTTTGTAATGCCACAGTGTGGAGCAGTGTAAAAAGCAGACCATCTAGCCTTGTGTTAGGGCAAATTGTTGAAGTCCTTCCCATGACCATTCTTTTTGGTCCCAAACTATGATAGCAAACGTCCTATTTTTTTTTTTATACAGTTTACATTGTATCAGACTAGTGTTCGGAAACTGAAATTAAAAAGGAGTAGATTCATTAGCTGGCACATCTAGGAGTGGACAAGACTTATAAATCCATAAAGAAAGTAAGTCCTTGGGGCCAGGTCTTGATGGACAAAAAGGTGCTTTCTTCAGTTGTATTAGCTCATTCGAATTAGCTTAACGTAACTGGAAAGTTCCCTTAGCTCTCATTAAGGTCCTGATCCTGCAAACACTCATACAAGTGGTTAACTTCACTACCTTGAGTCGTCCCATTAACTTCAACAGCACTACTCATGGTAGTAAAGTTAAACAGGTACGTAAATATTTGCAGAATCGAAGCCTAAGGGCATGGCTACCCTGGAGCTGAAGGTGTAACTTCCAGTTTGGGTAGACATACGGATGCTAATTTTGATCAAGCTAGCATGTTAAAAATTGAAGTGTCTCTGCAGCGGCGTGAATGGCAGGAGTGAGTCCTACCCTGAAACCTGGGTACTTATTTGAGCAACTAGCCTATCTTGCTGCCCATACCACCATGGCCCCGCTGCTATATTTAGCGTGCTAGCTCGATCAAAGCTGGAGCACATATGTCTACGCAAGCTGGAAATTACACCTCCAGCTCCACTGTAGACACACTCTAGAGACACAGGCTAGCACCTTTTAGAATGTTTCCGCTCCTTGTGATATAGACTCAGGAGGGAGTTAACTCAATTAAGTTAACATAACTGAAGAAAACGTACTTTTTGTCCATTGAGACGTGGCCTGAGCTAGTCAAGTAGCAGCAAATGGGGAATTGCATATATTCTAGAGTTACCTTTTACAAAACAGGATCTCACTTTTTATAACAGAAATTAACATAGGACCAGATTCTACCTCACTTATTATTATTACTACACAGTCTTCTGCATTTCCCATTACCACAGATTTCAAGTGGTGTCGTGCCCGATTCTATATTGATAGTAATGTTTGTTGAACCCTGTGCCAGCACAGAGTCCCAGGAACATCAATGGGGACCAAAGGAGATGCCTCGGGACATTAGCATGCAGTTTATTGTAGGATAGGGGCCCAGTGCAGGACAGAATTTGGCCCATTATTATTGTAGAACCTTAGAAGTGATCTCAGTTTTCATTGCAACATATAAAACTTAGAGACGCAGTAAGAGTTTTAATTATGGCATGTACACTCAATGTTTTTTTTTCATAAGTCTGTTGTTTTTCTTAAAATTACACCTTTGTGAGAAGTGGAATTTTCATTGTCCCAAAACAAAACTGGTAACGGATTCAATTCTGTTCCCACTGAAGCCAATGGGAGTTCTGCCACTGATTTCAAAGGGATTCAGTTGAGGCCCCAGAGCTGAGGTAAAGTGTTCCTGCTTTTCAACTGAAAGTCTGAAAATTTCTTCTTCTCTTTTAATACAAAAGAAAAAAAGCTTCAAAACCAGGTTAGGTAACCAAAAAATTGTCTGAAAGCAGCTCTGCATATTTCATATGAAGAGCACACGTGTCAGCACAAGGCAGTTCTTGATTTGCTGCTGTAGTATTGTTATTACTGGATTCACTCTGTGGCTTTGGTGAAATCACTTAACTTTTCTGCCTTAGTTTCCTCATCTGTGAAATAGAGATAATCCCTACCTCACAGTGGTATCACAACTATTAATGACTGTGTAAAGCGTTGTACACCTGCAGATTCTCAGAGAAAGATGGAAGGGACATTAAAGAGACCATATGGAAGCAATGGTAGTTGAGAGATGAAAGTAAAGGAAACAGAGAAGAGCATCACTAATGAAGACAAAATGTAATATGTGTGTAAGAGAGAGAGGATTAATATGAAGAAGAAACTACTTTTCCATGAAAGAAGGGAGAGAAAGAATAATAGAAAGAAAGGAGATATAAATACGGAAAATGAAAGTAGATGGCCTGAAGATAAATAGAGTGAGTCAGACAGTGGGAGGAGGGAGACGAAGAAACTAAAGAAGGGAATAAGCAGGAAAACACATTTTTAGACTAATAAATTTTGTTGAACTATCTCACAGACAACTCAGATCTCTGGACAGTAAGTTTGGAGCAAAGGGATGGCATTTTGAGCACTTACGCAATATTAATACTATTGAGTCCCCTGCATTCTATAACTAAATAGTGGTGGGAAAAGACAAGAAAAAAGTTTTCCAGAATGTACATCAGACCCCTTCATTATTGGGGTGAATATTGACCCCAAAACCTCAGCTCATATTGAGAATTGTCCCTTGCTGTTTCTTTTGAAAAGTTGGCAGTATGCAAGGACACCAGCACACGCAGTTCAACGCTATTCTTTATACACAGACGAGTCTCGTGACAGTCCAAAAATTTGAAAGGGTGCGGGGGGACTCAAAAAGGTATCTTGATGATTCTTCAAAAAGCCTATGCCCGGTTCAGTAGAAAGTGGTGTGATCATACGGACGCAGGTACAAGACTAAAAATATAATCCTATCTCCTATCTATGACTGCCTCGAAACCCTTGCACAGTATAAAATAACTCCAGGATCAGTTCGGCAGTCATTTCTCAGGCAAAACTCTCATTTACTGTGACCAAAGTCTTACTTTCAGCATCAGCCTTAAGAGTCCGTCTGAGCTGAAGTGTTGTTTTTAAGAATACAGAGCCTTATTTTTTATGAACATTGAAAGTAATGGTCAGCCAAACTTCAGAGACAGTTCAGATATGTATCTTAAGTTACATTAATGCTTATCCAAACTTCTTGAAATTTCATCTAGAAATCTCAAAAGATCACACTTTTGACTTGTGAGATAACAGTATTTCTCTGTTTCAGCTCGACCAGAAATGCTGCAAAACCAGCCTTTCTCATGGTATTTCATTTTGGTACATGTAATTTCAGCCAAAACATGGAGATGTGAAAGTAACATTAAATAAATAAATTTAACTGAAATTTTGGGGCCTCAAAATCAATGGTAGATGAGGGTGCTCAGCAACTCTCAAGTTTGGGTCTTCGGTGAAAATAATAATGACCATTTCCCATTGTGCAAGAAAAGACAAAGATATAATCAGCTGCCGACTTCTAAATACTCTACAGTGTGATCAGTTAAATGATACCTTTATGTGAAGTGAACAAGCAGGCCTTTAATATCCTAGAAACTGTGGTGTAGTTTAACCAGGATGTAAAACCGTGCAGTTTTAATAATACCGAACAACCTTTTACAATTATCTTTCATAAAAGATTAGCTTTTGTAACACTTTGTGAAGCAAGAGATACTGAGAATCTAAAGATTAGCGATATCCCTCAAATAGACAATTTCGCATTTGTAGTTAAATGTAGCTCACGAAAGCTTATGCTCAAATAAATTTGTTAGTCTCTAAGGTGCCACAAGTCCTCCTTTTCTTTTTGCGGATACAGACTAACACGGCTGCTACTCTGAAACCACAAAAATTGCATAGTTACACATCTAAAATTGGTAGCATTGCAGTCATAGATAACTGTCTGCAATTTTGTATCCACAACATTATGTTGGAGGCCACATTTTAAAATGTAAGCCTAAAATTCCAAGGGCAAGGTTCTCAGTTGATGTAAATCAGTATCAATGAAGCTATGCTATTTGCACCGGCTGGTGATCTAGCTTTAAATGAATGTTAACTGATCCCTGTAAGACAACCTCTGAATGGAGCAAGAAGTGATAGAAACACATATATATCAGCAAGGCTTACCACCAATAAGTGTTTCCCATTAGTATATGTTGTAGTGAAAGCTAATACATTTCAGAAGTATAATTTGAGTTGGTCAAATGTACCTGTTTAAGCATTTTAGTACCAAAAGAGATGAAAAAATTAGCATTACTTTAAGCTAAATAGTGACTGCTTTACAGCTGCAATTAGTTACATAATTACTGACTACATGGATAAGTAGGAGTAATTTGTTGTCAAGCTATGCTAAGTGAAAATGTAGTTTTTAATTATCAAACTAGAAAGATAGTAAGATATTTAAAAATACTTTAAAAAAGGAATAGCAATGTTATCAGTTAATACACACTCATTTCAGAAAAAAGTAAAGTGAAACAGGAAAATGGGAAAAAAGCATTAGTTTGGTTTATTAATTAATACATGTTTTCCAAGACAAATGGATGGAAATATTTGAGTATGTTTGTAGCTGTTACCACTGAACTTGAGAGCAAATGGTGCAATACCATTGAAGCCGTTAGTTACACAAGGGATTAATTTGGCCAAGACAGTTAGTAAGTAAAATCTATAACGTTTGTTGTATTTTTGTTCAATTTTGTTTGGTATTATTTTCAGACAGATAGCTCTGATTTCATAATATGGCAGATGTTTGAATTGCAGGAGCTGTGATTTCTTGATGCAACACACTAATGCAAAATGCAATAATGCTGTGAGTGGTGCTGTAGACGTAGCAGGGCCATATTAGCAAGCTGTATGCTTGATTGAAAATTGTATATCGTTTATTTGGAAAAGGGCAATAACTGCACTTTCCCCAACTAAATATACTTGATGAAAATTTAAAATAATAAACTTTTTCCCCAGCCAGTAGTGACCTTTCAACAAAGTACCCAGGGGATTAAAAAAAAAAGAAAAGAAAAGAAAGGAAAGGGTTAGTCAACAGAGAGGAAGCATTAGCAGCCTCAGTGTGCACAATTTATTTTGTTAAATAAAGTCTCTAGGCAGATCTAGCCCATACTGTGTCCATTTACACAGGACTATACTCGACTATTTACTGTGCTGTTCAATGAAAATTAAGTGCATGCTGTATCATGCAAAGGGCTCTAAAGGTGCCAGTGTTAATTTTGCACTATATAGCCATATTTTAAATAACAAAAAGATCACCGTTATAGGTTCTTTAAAATGCAGTTGTTGAAGCAAGTGTTTTGTGCAAAAGGCAGCTGAGGAAACTGTGTTCTGTCTGTTCTTTTCATGCCATTTTACCCTTCTTGTACTGATATGGGGATTGTAGTAAAATGAGACTGACTGTGACTTTATTGAATAAGGATCTATTTTTTTTTTGTTTGTTTTGTCTGTGTGAGATCAGTTTAGTTATTTAGGTGGTTTGGTCGAAGGAGTAGTTTGCCTATGTCTGTAATTGATTCTGACGTGCAAAAGCAGATGTTTGCCCAACTTTTGCCTAGAATGTCTACACAAATTATTCCTTTTGATTCCTTTGGCTTTTGTTTAATGATTCTTTTTTTTTTTAAATGGTGCAAATGCCCACATGACGGAGCCATGCCATAATCCTATTGTACTAATACCTATGGGATATTCAAAATATTAGAACTTTGAAACTGCATGGGGTGGGGGGGGCAAATTTTGCCCTCAGTACCCTAGTCCAGTCCCCCTGAAATCAAGAGTAATTGTGCAAGTGTATTGGAAAGCAGCATGAGAGCAGAGATTTTCTTCCACTGAATTCTATCTCCCTCTCTTTCCAATAGTCTGTTGCAGAGTGTGTGTCTTTCGGAAGGTTTCTGATTTTATTTTAGCTAGTCCAGTAAAAGGAATGACTACGACTGCTTGGATTATTTGTTTTATTTTTGTCCATTTTGATAGTGGACTAAACCCAGTTACCACTTCTGCATCTGCACTGAACTAAATGTAGATGACACAAAAGAAACACATCAACTAGCAAAAAAGAAAAAAAAAGTTTTAAAAGTAATTTGTTTCTATGCCATACAGTATCCAGTTCTGCATTATGATAGGCCTATTGTGAGATAAGAGAACATAAAGATCAAAGCACATTTATTTTCCCAGGATTTATTTCATACAGACTTTGGAAAGAAGTGTATACTGTATGCTGAAGACTTACTCCTACTGAATCCTTTGTCGTTTATCTCTTTTACTTGTTCCATCTGTCAGACCATCTGCCTCCTGATGACCCCATTTTTTTTTATTGTATTACAGGTCTACACATTCCGAGGTCCACACTGGTGTGAATATTGTGCCAATTTCATGTGGGGGCTCATCGCTCAGGGAGTCAGGTGTTCAGGTAGCTTTATGCATTTAATTTATCTTGGTTCTTTCTTCTGAAAAATAAAAGTGTAAGATCTGGGAGGGAGGAATGGGGGACAATTTCATAAAATGTAACAAGAAATTGCTATCTAATTAGTCCAAAGGCTGAATTTGCTGTAGTTTAGCCCTTTCCAAGAAGTGCTGAGCACTAGGCACACATTTTAACAGTAACAGTAAGGAATGGGAATTGTACAGAAATCAGGATCCAGTCCCAGTGTTAGCAAGGGAGAATAATGGGGAAGACGGAGGGAGATCTTTCTAGTTTTCATATCTGAAGAACAGAGAAATTAGCAGCACCAGTTTTTTGTTTTGTTTTTTTAACTTATCCTGTTTGTTTCTGGACTCCTGTGGGGCCTTACAAGAATATGTAAACATATTGGGAAGAAGATGGTGCTATATTTTCCCTTGGAAAACTTGATCCTTTTTTGCCCTAAACAAAGGACTTTGATATATTGTCCTGTTTGTTTTCCTGCTTAGTTGGCTTAGAAGTAGAGGCATCTCTCTATGGACATCTTTATAACAGTACGTTGGCAATGTGTAGGCCCCAGTATTTTGGTTTAGGTTTTTCATCAGCATCTTGTAAATCATCTTCCTTATGGTAGTGCCAGGTTTTGTTTTATATGTTTTTACATCTTCAGAAACAAGATCTGAAGATGGCACAAAGCCAGCCTGCAGCTAGACTTCATAATTCATCCTTTTGCCACTCACTGTTGAAAAATGTCCTTCTCTGGGAAAAGACGATCACCTTTGACCAATAAAAATACCATATGTTGCTACAAACCTCAAAATATCCTACCTCGTAGAAAAGAAAAAATGTTACCCTCATTTCCAAAAGAATTAATTTCCTGGTTTTTCTTTTTCTTTGTTAACCTTTTAATAGATTTTTTATTTTATTTTTTTCATTTGTTTGCTACATTGCTACAATAAACCAAGAACCATTACTCCATGATTTTGTTTGATGCAGGAATGGAAATTTTTTTTTTATGCATCACATGCAAATTTTGGTAACTAAATTCTGCTAACCGAAATTCTCCTTCCACTTTCAGCTGAAGATAGTGCTCCCTCTCAAATCCTGTCCTAACCTTATGAGTGTTACTGTGCACTGATTAACAGCGGCGACTTGCAACCCACATCAGACTGAATCTGAGGGGTGGGTGAAGTGACGCCACATAAAATTTGTATAGCAATTTGAGGGTCGTTTAAGTTAAAAGTTGATTTATAAATTTAAAGTATCGATATGTGCATGGCCCACTTATTATTGTACTTTACTACTTCATCTTCTCTAGCTACAGACGGGTCAGAGGCAAGACAAAGAGTATAAAAATGGAATTAAAAAAAGGAAAATTAATAACCATTTACTGATCCGGCTATTTAATCCTCAGTGTAAATTGGTAAAAATTGACCATGTGGATCTAATGAATATTGTTGGATTTGTTCCCCTAATTTAAAATATCTAACCTATGAAAAGGCTTACTTATTTAGTATGAAGCTTAACACTTCCCCGTATTAGATTACCAACATTTAACTCTAAGTAGACAAACAAGGTTTTTTTTTTTAACCTCACATGAAATGTTTTGCAAGAACATTGAAAACAATAAAGGGAGTATCCTAAATGCAGCTGGCCAGATTTACTTAGATGTCACTGAACAATAATCCATTATGCAGTAGTTTCTGTCTGAAGAGACCAAATAAACTAAACTGATTCCATTAAACTTATAGAAGATTTGTTGTTGTCTTTTAGGGATAATTTGATTTTGTTTGATTGACATTTTATGGAACATAATATTGAGATGTGTTTCAAGTAATTCAGAGAGTTTTTAAAATTTTAATAGTTCAGCCAGTAATCAATATGCAAAAGGTATATTTGCCTTACCAGTGATAAGTTCAGGAATGTTAAGGAGCCCTGAATGATTATAGCATAAGGGCCTTGGTTAATAACAAGCACACTTTTGCTTTGCTCCTCTACACACACTATCAGTGAGAAGCAGAACTAGAAATGCTTTACAGTAGAAAGCAAACTTCTGTGAAAAGTACATTGGAGTGCAGTGTTTGTTCCTGACCCTGGTTTTTCCTAACACCCTTTGGGGCAGATGCAAGATAGTCATCTGGGCTCTTCTCACTAACTTTTTTCAGGGATCCTCCATCCTCTTCCCTCTTCAGAATCTCAGCATTGCAGTGACCCTCTCTTCGGGGTGTTGGATGTCACCAAGTCCTGTCAATGTTATTGAGTGAGTCAGCCACAGGAGTCACTAGAGAGCGATGTGACGAGTTTTTGTGTTTGTTCTGGTTTTTTCTGAGGGATGAGGGTTTTCCTATTTGTTTGTATAGGCTCATGAAATCATTACCTAGCAAAACCTATCAATGGAAGTGTTAATTCTGGCAAAACTTTGTTCACAGACTGTGGGTTGAACGTACACAAACAGTGTTCCAAATATGTGCCCAATGACTGTCAACCAGACCTCAAGAGGATCAAGAGAGTCTACTGCTGTGACCTCACTACACTAGTGAAGGCCCACAATACACAGAGACCAATGGTTGTGGATATATGCATTCGAGAAATAGAAGCAAGAGGTTTGCATGATTTTCTTTGTTAGACTAGAGTGGAGTGTCGCCAGGTCTATAATGTTACATGAATTGTGATCGAGGATTAACAGATACACATAAAAATTAAATCAACTTTGAATTACATGTTAAGTTGGGAGAAAAAAATAGGCCCAAGTAAACGGAAGAGTGGACAGGAGTAGGTTTTTGAGTAAAAGTTCTACTGTTTTGCATTGGCTAGTAAAGTCCAGTTCTGTCATTTCCAAATGCAAATTATTTAAATTGCTTTTAAAAAAATATATTAGATATGTCTTCTAAAATGCAAACTATTCATGTCATACTTTTTAAAAGGACAAACTTTAAACTCACTTGTGTGTCTTTTCACTTGGTTCATTTCCCTTTGACAGATATATGGACAATATTTTCATTTCAAAGCAATCAGAGTTTAATTCCATGCAAGTTACGAATAGTTTTAAACTATTTCAGAACATCATGTGTGAGAGAACACAAATGAATGGAAATGGCTCATACAAAACATGAAAGAGGAGTGCAACATTTTGTGACCCGTGGCAAGCCTCTCTTCTAGTGAAATTCACATTACATTCTGTTTCTGACTGATGAATGACATAGCCAAGCAACGTGTCACAGCCAAAAAGCCAGCTTGTGATTTGTCTTTTACTGAACTGACATGCATTCCACATTTACAAATTACGATAACCCCAAGTTATGCAAAATGATTACAAGCTAATGATCATGTATATGTTATTGGTGGCTTACATGTGAGTTGTGCCACCTGATAAGCCACGTTTCCTCTGTTAGTCATGTTTTGCACAGAGATCCCATGATGCTGAATTTTTGACATGATAGTAATCTGCATGGCAACACACTGCTGCCAGATAGGGGATTTCAAAGCAGTGTAGGGGATTTAGCCACACATCTTCCATTAAAATTAATAGAAGATGTGCAGCTAAATCCTCTGTACTGCTCTGCAAATCTCAGCCAGGATTATATCATCACTGCAAGAACAAGTGGAAAGGGAGGATGGGTTTGAGAGAGAACAGTTTTACTGAAACATAAGTATCTATAATGATAGCAAAGGACATATTAGAAAGCTATATTGCATTTGATATATAAATATTCTTTCTTTTACAAATGTCAATTCAGACTAAATTGGTTGTCCTCTTTCATTATCAATACCTTAACAGCTGTAAGAACTCTAAAAATCCCTCCTGTTGGGATATTGGTTTTGGTCATGATACAGCCTCAGTAGCTAAAAAAGGTTAGTGTCTCTTTGTTGGGTGATCATATGGGCATGGTCACAGTAAGGAATTAGTGAGTTAAAACAAGTAACAGCCATGTAAGCCACTTTGACTAGTAGTATCTGCTGCTGTCTTGAACCACCCTTCTTTCCTGTAGGGATGGGAACAGTGCAAGTAAGATTTGTGGAGGCTAGCAGCAAACAGGCAAAGGATAGTGGGAGGGATGGGTTGTGCGAAAGAACAGTGTATGCTGCACGTACCAGTTAAGATTGACAGCAAAATCAGAGAGGAAAAAGGACCACAGGAAGGTAGAGTTAATTGCTGGCATCACTATAGGTCATTAAGAACACAGACATAAGGAAGGCAGAATTTAAAGCTATAGTAATTACAGACCGAAAAACAAGAACTTAATAGGAAGTGATCATACCATATGTTGCCAGTATAGGCAAATTGTAGTATTTTGTAGCTGATACTGTGTATTCCCTACCAAACTAATAAAACCAGAAAATGTAACCAACTTGTAATCTTTAAAATTTACCTTAATTCTTCTTTAAAATACTCAGAAGTTTAACATTAAAATTATTGCTCGTCACATTTCATATATGGGATTATTAGCATAACATAAAATAACTGTGATGTTATTGATTTTAAGATTTGAATAGATTGAATATTTGTTGATATATGTATCTGTTGATAGCAGAAACAAAGCTAAATCAAATGTTTACCTTGCAGGTTTAAAGTCAGAGGGCCTTTACAGAGTCTCAGGGTTCACTGAACACATTGAAGATGTCAAAATGGCTTTTGATCGAGGTATAGTGTGTTTTAATATTAGATGGGTTTTCAGCTGACCTTTTGGTTTAAAGAGACACTGTTCTTATTGATCTCTGGGAGCTCAAATACCATGGTGAGGAAACTGGTCTATAAGCAGAAACCCAAAATGTTACCTATCTTTTTTCTGATGTTATTATTTTTTACCAATTTCCTTAGCACTGTTCACATGATTAAAATCATATTTCATAGTTGGAATTATGTAGATAAACACACAACAAATAAATGTAGATAGGGAAGTGAAAGGTTCAGATGACTGCTAATGGTCTAGAGCCTTTCACCTCTAGGTTACCACCTCAGACAGAGGCATTCCTGAATGTCTGGAAGGCATCTAGCACATTGTGGATGCTACCATAAACAAATAATAATGATCTTTGTTCAGGAAGGCAGACTGCAGTTGTCATTGTGCTGAATGTTATACTCAATGCTAAAATGGTCAAAGTGCAGTTGTCTTAATAGGCAAGCGGATTTACATCGTATATGGGAATTCACAGCAAGGGTCCAAAAAACTCTGCAAAATCTTTAGCTAATTTTATATAAAGAATGTTTACTTAAAAACCCACAGGATCCTGCAAACCACATAGGCCCCACCACTTAGCTAACAGCACTGTGTCTGTCTTTATGTGTGTTTCATAGGGAGACAAAGTGGGTGAGGTAATATCTTTCATTAGATCAGCTTCTGTTGGTGAGAGAGACAAGCTTTCGAGCTTATACAGAGCTCTTCTTCAGGTATTCAGCTCAGTGTAAGCTCGAAAGCTTGTCTCTCTCACCAACAGAAGCTGGTCTAATGAAAGATATTATCTCACCCACCTCATGCCTCTAATATCCTGGGATCAACATGGCTACAACAACACTGCGTACAATGTGTGTGTAATTCTCACACACACAGGCTACTTCTGTGTTTCCATGCTTCCCTGGAACTTGTCTGTGTACTGAATTGCACATGTATCCCATACCTGTGCTGAGTGTCCACATATGCTGAATGGGGAACGGGTACACGCTGTGTACAGGGCATATACCCGTGTCCACACTGCCTCTTTTTTTGTCCACCACATTAGTGCTATCGTTTCAGGGGCAGTAACCCAGAGTCCTGTGCATCACAGGAGACACTCCGGGAACCGCCTTGTTATGTGTTGCTGGTACTGTACTCCGCCTTCACACATTTGGCAATGGCAGCTCCCTCTCGCTTCCTCCAAACTGTGTTGGAGACATGGAGCACAGGTATGATGATGTGGTTCTGCTCTTGCTCACTGGACAAATGTTCCTGCGGTGCAGTACTGGACACTAGACAGAATCGGCCCACACAAATTTGAGACAGCTGACTGAGTCTGGGGGGAATGAAATCCGGTAGGATCCCAAGAAACAGGCGTGTTGAGTGCTGGGAGTGCAATGGTATGCCCACGGGAGGGCCACCGCTTCTGGTCCTGGAGAACCATCATGGTGTGCTGGGAATCCTGCTGACTCCTCCCTAATGTGTGGAAAACATGTTGATCATACTCAGAAAGCAAAGTGCACACATACAAGACGGGAACAGTAACTTTTATTTGACAAACATACATCAAACATAGAGCTAAAACAAGATCAAATACACAACAACAACATGTCAGATTCCCTCAAAGGTGGTCAATCGTTAACTTCTTCGAATATGTCTCCTTGCCCTTCCCCTCTCCCTAACAAGGGAGGAATGGCAGAAAAATATTGGAGGGTGGAGGGGAACAAATGGGGTTGTCTCCTGTGTGGGATCTGGGAACTGTTCACAAGCTGATCCACAAGAACTGGATCAGGCTCATCCTTCCCCTCCTGAATGCTCTGGGGGGTTCCCCTCTCGAGGGGTTTCAGGTGCCTGCAGGGGATGTTGTGCCAGGCATCGAGCATGTTCCTTCCTGTTAGGGATGGTGGTGGGATTCACTGCCTCAGCAGCAGCCTAGCAGGCAGATGGAGGAGGACTAGGAGAAGGAGGAGCTGCTGTTTGTTCATGCAGAGGAGCAGGTGCTACAGTGGTGGGCAGGGCCTAGAAGCATGCCGGTTGGACTAAGGATTTTCTGAGTGCGTGATCTTGTTCCCTCTGACGTACTCCCATTGCCTGTGAAACTCTCCATTTTCAGGAAAGCCTTAACCATGCCTAAGAGCCCAATCCTTCCTTGCTCTAAGAAACCTGAACTGCTCCTGACTTCCATCTATGCCAATGAACAGGTCTTTCTGTGTCTTCCTATGTGATCTCTGTGGAACTCCTGCCTTTCCACCAGAATGGCTTCTTTGTTGGCATCAGAATATCCCGCCAAGTCAAAGACGAGGGTAACAGTATATTGCATTTTTCCTTGGAAAGTAACTAAATTCCCCAACATCATGCAATTGTACTGTGGAAGCCACAACACTGGTACATTTTAGAATCCCAGGAATGCAGCTGTTACAACCCCCTCCTTCAGACTACTTTTGCAGCCCATTAGGAAGGAGCTGAGGTTAAAAAAAATGGTAAGATGCCTGCAGTACTGTTATTAAAGTGTTTTAATGTTTACAGTGCATGGATGAACCACCTAAGGTGGTGTTTGGTTCCTTTAAGGGTAACGTTACCAAGTCATCTTTCTGTTCTTTAAAGGCTGGCCATCACTTTGAGAACATGGCAGTTTTTGAGACTGGAATGGAAAAGAGTAGTGGCTTTCCAGTCCTGTGGAGGACACCTGGCCACCTATGTCAGAGATATATTTCTGATAATGGTGACCTATCTACATATTACTGAGTGGTGGGGTTTAGTGAGCTACAAAGTTGGACCAAGCACATTTGCCCTACTGAAAAACCATCTTGAATTTCTGCAACACCAAAAATTTGTTGAATTATGCTTACAGGACTGGGTGGCAATTCAAGAGAAAATTGACCATTCTATGCTAGCAGATGGAGTTGCCATGGAAGAGGAACGGAGAACCACAGAAAACATCCACCCACCACTTAATTCCCCCTGTGTCGCAAGAAAGTCCAGCCCCTGTGTCCAGTGAACAGCATTGAAAGGGACAGAGAAACAGAGAGTGACTCCAGAAGTGTATTTTCTTCCCTAAACTTCTGGATTAACACCACAAGTCAATCACCTCTCTGCTGCTAAGGGGCCTGGCATTTGTGCAACCACTGGAGTGGATGCTTCACTCACCCGTGCTTATCCTGGATTCTGCAGAGCGGCTCAGCATAGGGAGAGGCCAGACACCAGGTACTGGGAATGGTACAAAACATTTGAAGTGATCACAGGGAGAATGGACTGCTCTGATGTTCCTCGGACAACCGAACAGTTCCCTTTGTCTTCCCGGACGTAGGCAGGCCTGCACACAAGGAACTAAGCATCCCTATCCCCCCTCCATTCGGCTCCCATTCATAAGAGGAAGGAAAAACAGGATATGTGGTGGGAGAGGAATAATGTTGGATCATTGCACAACCATGTGTGTCATGAAACTGTTCTTTCCCCACCTGGGGCCTTATAGCACTCAGCCTCCCCCTTCTTCCCCCCCTATTCTGTGCAGCACCTGGACTATTGCTGTCAGTGATAGCCAAGAAATGCACAGACACAAGGGCCTGTTATGGCTTCTGTTAAATGCTTTCTAGTGGTTCATGGGATTTCAATAAAATCATTGATTTAAAGCTGTGTGCTGCTATGGGACCATGCTGAGGTGGGGTGGAGGGCTGGGCTGAGGCATATATCACCAGAGGAAGGGTGGGGGTCCATTGTAAAACTTACCAATGTCAGATTCTGGTTCCTACAGCAGCTCTGGGTCCTGGTGGGGGGGCTTCTTATCATAGAATCATAGAATATCAGGGTTGGAAGGGACCTCAGGGGGTCATCTAGTCCAACCCCCTGCTCAAAGCAGGACCAATCCCCAATTAAATCATCCCAGCCAGGGCTTTGTCAACCCTGACCTTAAAAATAGCTAAGGAAGGAGATTCCACCACCTCCCTAGGTAACGCATTCCAGTGTTTCACCACCCTCCTAGTGAAAAGGTTTTCCCGAATATCCAACCGAAACCTCCCCCACTGCAACTTGAGACCATTACTCCTTGTTCTGTCATCAGCTACCCATTGAGAACAGTCTAGAGCCATCCTCTTTGGAATCCCCTTTCAGGTAGTTGAAAGCAGCTATCAAATCCCTCCTCATTCTTCTCTTCCACAGACTAAACAGTCCCAGGCCCCTCAGCCTCTCCTCATAAGTCATGCGTTCCAGTCCCCTAATCATTTTTGTTGCCCTCCGCTGGACTCTTTCCAATTTTCCACATCCTTCTTGTAGTGTGGGGCCCAAACTGGACACAGTACTCCAGATGAGGCCTCGCCAATGTCAAATAGAGGGGATTGATCACGTCCCTCGATCTGCTGGCAGTGCCCCTACTTACACAGCCCAAAATGCCATTAGCCTTTTTGGCAACAAGGGCACACTGACTCATATCCAGCTTCTCGTCCACTATAATCCCGAGGTCCTTTTCCGCAGAACTGCTGCCTAGCCATTTAGTCCCTAGTCTGTAGCAATGCATGGGATTCTTCCGTCCTAAGTGCAGGACTCTGCACTTGTCTTTGTTGAACCTCATCAGATTTCTTTTGGCCCAATCCTCCAATTTGTCTAGGTCCCTCTGTATCCTATCCCTACCCTCCAGCGTATCTACCACTCCTCCCAGTTTAGTGTCATCTGCAAACTTGCTGAGGGTGCAATCCACACCATCTTCCAGATCATTTATGAAGATATTGAACAAAACCGGCCTGAGGACCGACCCTTGGGGCACTCCACTTGATACCGGCTGCCAACTAGACATGGAGCCATTGATCACTACCCGTTGAGCCCGACAATCTAGCCAACTTTCTATCCACCTTATATTCCATTCATCCAGCCCATACTTCTTTAACTTGCTGGCAAGAATACTGTGGGAGACCGTGTCAAAAGCTTTGCTAAAGTCAAGGAACAACACGTCCACCACTTTTCCCTTATCCACAGAGCCAGTTATCTCATCATAGAAGGCAATTAGATTAGTCAGGTATGACTTGCCCTTGGTGAATCCATGCTGACTGTTCCTGATCACTTTCCTCTCCTCTAAGTGCTTCAGAATTGAATCCTTGAGGACCTGCTCCATGATTTTTCCAGGGACTGAGGTGAGGCTGATTGGCCTGTAGTTCCCAGGATCCACCTTCTTCCCTTTTTTTAAAGATGGGCACTACATTAGCCTTTTTCCAGTCGTCCAGGACTTCCCCTGATCGCCATGAGTTTTCAAAGATAATGGCCAATGGCTCTGCAATCACATCCGCCAACTCCTTTAGCACGCTTGGATGCAGCGCGTCCAGCCCCATGGACTTGTGCTTGTCCAGCTTTTCTAAATAGTCCCGAACCACTTCTTTCTCCACAGATAATTCTTCAACCAGGACTGCCCAGTAGAGGTGCAGAATCACATGCTTCTCTTCCTCTGTGTCTCTTGGGGCTTCCTCTAGGAATTCCTCTGAGGTCTCCGCTGCCTCCTCACCCTGCCCATCATCGGTCCCATCCTACGATGAGGCCAGCGGGGTTGAGGAGGGGCTCATGAGTCAGTTCAGGCTCTGTACCTGCAACCCTGGAGAGCTCCCAGTCCAGCTCATCTCGTAGCATGGGTATGTGCTAAGTCAACTCCTGGAGCAATTGCTGGAGTCCTTCACCCTCCAGTACAAGAGCCTGATGTGTTTCATGTGCACCCAGCATTGGGATGGAATCTGGTGAATGCCAGCCATCTCCAGCCTCTGTGAAATCTCCTGGTACAGGTGAGTGTACCTGCCACCTACCTGGTGAAGGACAATCTGCTCCGAGCACACAGTGAGCACCCAGGTGTGCTCCAGAGACCAGGTAGTTGCTCTCGGACCACAATCACCTGTACTGATCAATCGATTTTAGTGGAAAACTGTTCTGTGGGAGTCAGGATAGGTTGCTACCACTGCTGGCAAGTGGGTTTCAGGGACTTTCCATTAAGGGTCATGCAGCAAAATGATCAGTGCACTATGGGAATCGCCCTGGAGTACTATCGCTACTCGTGTCCTGGTATACGGCCTTTGCCGCTGTCTACACTACACTGTAGAACAAGTACAGAACAAGTACAGGGTCATGCCACAGCGGAGGTGCTTACATACCCACACCCCTCATGCATGCTAGCTTTCATGCACTAGACTGTCCATCAGGAATGTGCCTCAGGGCTTCAGATGTGGACAATATGGGGGTTATGGTACAATAACACACATGTACCTGTGTTCAGTCTCAAGTGTAGATGGCTCTACATACACACACAAAATGCAGCTTTCCTTGTATACCTATCATCTTACCGTATTTGGGAGGATATTTCCTTTCTTGTGTGTGATATACCATCCTGCTCCTCTCCCATATATGGTATTTCCCTCCTGCTTTGTTTCTTCAAATATTATTTTTGCACTTTATACTTTTAAAAAGTTTCTTTAAAAAAAAAACACAACATTTAAAATGGTGTAGATCACATTATGTTAGAAATACTTTGTATCTGAAGTTTTCCTTGTTTGGAAGAAAATTCCTGTAATGGCTACACTGGCTAAGGAGAACTAACCACAAAAGGAGGGATTCTGAAGTGATCATGCTCAAAGTATAACTTACAAACATTAAGAGGATGGCATATTGTTTCTGTGTTGGATGCTGGCATCTTTTCTGCTGCCACCATTCACACACATACAAATCTTGTTGCTCTGTGAGCTGTGTCTCCACATCATGACTGTAGCAGCCTATATGGAACTTGTAGGGAGAAGCACAAGTTGCAGGAGGGAAGAGTTTGGAGGGGGCACTAGGAAGTCAGTCTGTGTGCACATGGATAGAACGTTAGCTGCAGTTGCTGCATCTCTGTAAATATTTGTCTTAAAAAACAGTGTTAGTTTACACACATGGAATCTGTTCATTTAATTACCCGGCACACAGTACTAACAATGATCTAAGAGGAAACTATTTTACTAAAACTTTTAAGACACACATCATCTTCATCAGGCTATAGGAAATGAAATGCGATAGAATGTTATAGAAAATCTTGTTTAACACTGTGTATCAAACTCCGCCACAGAATAGCAGAGTTCCGGTTGACTTAAACTGGATTTGCAGGGGTACAATGAAGGCAGAATTTTACCCCCAGTGCTGTAGGATTCTTAAAGGGACAGTGACTTGTTCCTACAAAAGCATTACAATATAAATCAGAAAGGAAACTGAAACTTAGAAGTTAAAGTCACTGGAAGAGAATGTTATCTCTGGATATATTATCTCAGGTTGATAAATGCTGATGAAGCTGGGATGTGAAACAGGAGATGTGCCTAGTTCTTACATACAGTAAGTTCCTTTATACAGCCAAATGGTGTAAATGGGCCTTAGTGTACATGAGAATTAGGCTTATTGAGGTTGTGACAATGTTCTGTTTCAGCTATTTTTAACTAGAATAAGAGGAATAATAAGGATTTATTTAATCTAATGAATGTGGATGCTGTAGAGCAACAGTCGTTCTCTGTACTGCTGTTGACCTGCTGCATTCTGATGGCATAGAAAACACTCATTGTGCAGTTTGTCCACAGAGACGCCATTGTAGTAAATGCATTTTGTCCTTTTATTTGTTGTTGTTTCTTTGATTGTCTGGCAAACATATTTGTTATAATATTATGCTGTTAAATATTACATTCAAAAGCACCCTGACTTTTATTGGCATTCGTGTAAACTGTGTGCAAGTGTCTTTGTTTTACTGGATTTGGAGTTTGACAGTTTTTTCAAAGGATCAAATCCTAAAGTCTTTAACTTGGGCAGTTCTCACAATGACACTTGATTTGGCACAATAAGACCATTGGGTCCAAGGACCTTTGAAGGAAAATGTAGTTTTAGTGTAAGTGTAATTCAGCACTGTCAAGGTTCCTCCCCACTCTGAACTCTAGGGTACAGATGTGGGGACCTGCATGAAAAACCTCCTAAGCTTATCTTTACCAGCTTAGGTCAAAACTTCCCCAAGGTACAAAATATTCCACCCTTTTGTCCTTGGATTGGCCGCTACCACCACCAAACAAATACTGGTTACTGGGGAAGAGCTGTTTGGACACGTCTTTCCCCCCAAAATACTTCCCAAAACCTTGCACCCCACTTCCTGGACAAGGTTTGGTAAAAAGCCTCACCAATTTGCCTAGGTGACTACAGACCCAGACCCTTGGATCTTAAGAACAAAGAACAATCCTCCCAACACTTGCACCCCCCCTTTCCAGGGAAATGTTGGATAAAAAGCCTCACCAATTTGCATAGGTGACTACAGACCCAAACCCCTGGTTCTAAGAACAATGAAAAAGCATTCAGTTTTCTTACAAAAAGACTTTTAATAGAAATAGAAGTAAATAGAAATAAAAAAAATCCCCCCTGTAAAGTCAGGATGGTAGATACCTTACAGGGTAATTAGATTCAAAACACAGAGAACCCCTCTAGGCAAAAACCTTAAGTTATAAAAAAGATACACAGACAGAAATAGTTATTCTATTCAGCACAATTCTTTTCTCAGCCATTTAAAGAAATCATAATCTAACACGTACCTAGCTAGATTACTTACTAAAAGTTCTAAGGCTTCATTCCTGGTCTATCCCTGGCAAAGACAGAATATAGACAGACACACATACCCTTTGTTTCTCTCCCTCCTCCCAGCTTTTGAAAGCATCTTGTCTCCTCATTGGTCATTTTGGTCAGGTGCCAGCGAGGTTACCTTTAGCTTCTTAACCCTTTACAGGTGAGAGGAGATTTCCTCTGGCCAGGAGGGATTTTAAAGGGGTTTACCCTTCCCTTTATATTTATGACAAGCACTGAATGTGCATAGTTTAGATTTGTGGAAGGTAATACCAGTTCTGATCTCTTTCCCTATAAATAATTATTTATAGCCCATCTAAAATGTGCTGTGCCCTTTAAACAACAAAGAAAAAACATGGTCCTTGACTTGAAGAGTCCAAATTTAGACATAACAGGTGGTTTGGGAAGAGCAAGGGATGGGAGGAAAGAACAGAAAAATGTAAGTTGTGCTATATTATTGTGTGCTAAATGAATTACATTTTTACAGATTAGTACAGAAAAGCTTTTGGTATTGACATCATAACAGCTGCTGTGTGTCAATTTACCTTATTGCAGAGTTGTGGACAATTTTGGTAATACAGAAAGAAAAAGGTATCGTAAAATCAATTAGGTTCCTTTAAGTTAATAGCACTGATGCTCCTCTGTTTTACACTTTGTCCTTGACTCCACTTGCTATGAGTTAACACTTCTTCCTTAAGTGCTTTGAATGTTTCTAAAACTTTTAAATACAAATCCAGCCATCCTGGGAAAATAGAAAATAAGTGTAGCTTGCCAGAGTTGCTTTAATAGGGGAAAAAAAACATCAGTAGGTATCTGTTGGAGAAGATTTTAAATTTGTGACTTTCCATATAACAGAAAGTGTATTTTTATTCGCTTCCAAAATTTTTCTTCAGTTGCATTTTTTATAGACATATGTTTATTTTTGAAGTGCCACAGTCTTTGGAGACAACTAATTTTGTGATTCATGAACTAATACACTTTTGTTACAGTGATCTTCAAGCAAAGATATAAATAAAATGTATGTTTGTGTGGCATTTGATGCAGCTAGAGTGCCAGTTTAAGGATGCTTGCTATACTACACTGTAAAAACATTGAATAAATAGCACTTCCATTTAGTATACTAGTGACCTTGCTGTTAAATAAAGACAAGTAATGGATGCAACATTCGGATTTGCCATATCTGTTTGATGCAGCTGCTGTCTTCTTGAAAGCATCTGTTTTCAGTGTAGCATTTTTAGCATTCCACGTACAGCAATTAAATAGAGCTGTCCAAACAATGTTTTATAATACTAATGCTACTGTGCCAAGTATGTGTGGATAAACAAGAGATTGGGGCAGAGTAAACGTTCTGTTAGGGGTATGGATGCTGTGTTAAATTAAATACTGATGTATGTGTTCAGACTACTCAGCTATGTCAAAAAAGGCTGTTTATTTTAAACGCTAAGCATATAATCTTCTCTTGATGAGTACATGTAGGTCCTGTTAGTGCTAATGAGAGTTATGCGCATGCATTAGACAGATGAACCGATTCCTTCAAGATTAATGCCATAGGTTTGTACAGAACATCTAGAATCAACACAAGCTGTTTTCTCCTGCAGTGAAAAAATAATCTGAAGCATGTTTACAGTACATTCCCTCTTAAGAAAGACTGTCACCAGCACCTTAGGAGCAGTACACATAACATACACACTTTATCTATTTTAGGTACTTGTATGGCCCCCATTACTCCAGTATCCGAGCTCCTTACTATGTTTCATGTATTTATCCTCACAACACCCCTATGAGGTAGGGAAGTAATACTGTCATTACAGATGGGTACTGAAACATGGAGAAAATAAGTGTCTTGCCCAAGGTCATATAGTGAGTCTGGGTGGAGCAGGGAATTAAACCTGACCTCCCAAGTCCCAGGCTGCCACCCTAACCACTGGCCTATCCTTCCTCTCTCTTTTGGATGGGCATACTGGGTATGGCATATTCACCTTGCACTGGGGCTGGTTGAAAAAGGCAAAGAAGAGCAAGCGTGTCACTTTCAGCTGCAGGGCAGAGAGAATGCCATGAGTCCTGAGCAGTTCTCAAAGTGAAGAAAAATGTGGACATTGTGGTATTGAAAATAAGGGTGGAGAGAGGAAGCTATACACACACACACACACACACAGAAGTGTCCATATAATCTGACACGGGTGTGGCCAGTTTCTGAGAAAAGGAAGGGGTGTTTCTAATGCACAAAAACTAGCCCTTTTCTCCAACTCTTCAGTGGGATGGAAGGAAAAGAGGTTTTACAGGCATAACAAATGCTGACTTTTGGAAAACGTCAAGTCAGTGCATAATGGAAAAATGTCTGCAAATAGTCATTTGAACTTGAAAACTAACTTTGATTCAGCTATGTTTGAAATTCGTTCATTTTCCTTTTCGGCAGGCATTTCAGTGGTCAAGCTTTACTAGCATCAACTGAGTGTTAAGCTAAAATGATTGAAAGGGAGTTTTGAATTATTCTGCTGCAATATATGAAATTCAAAATTCATGTAATTTTGGTTACATAAGTCACATAATCATTTAACAGAAACAGTACCACATGACTTGCATAGCTAAATGCCATGGCAGGACTATTTAAATTGAGATATTTACCTGAAACTGTTCACATGCTGTTTGGATAGGAAAATAAATTTAGAAGACAACAGAAAATTTCAAAGCAACAAGAGGATTCTGTGATCTGTTTATCATTGTGGCCCAGCAAGCAGATCATGTGATTATGATTCAAAAGAGCAGGGTTCTTTTCCAAACTGGTGTTGATCTGCTTGGTAACCTTGAGCAAGTCACTTCACCTCTGTGTGTCTCAGTTTCCCCACTTGTAAAATACAGTTATCTCCTTTGTAAATGGCTTTGAGATCTGTGTGTAAAAAGTGCTATATAAAAGCTAGCTATTAGAGTGTTATTGTCAACATTTAACGAACAGGCAGAATTCAGCAGTTCTATTATTCATCCCTGAATTTTTGCACTCAGCATTAGAAATTCTACATGAGATGATATACTGTAGATTTTGGTGTTGTATTTGCCAGTCTACATTGAAGCTATAAACAACCAACACTTGAAAAATAGTGGAGGAAATACCACTCTCATTGATATACTGGAAAATTGGTGGTTATATGTTTGTTTCAAATGCTGTCTGCAGATTATTTCTTGTAAGGATGGAAGGAATAAACCTTAATCAGTATTAAGGAGGCCAAGTCTTGCCGAAGTAAAATTATGCTATTTTAACAAGAGATTTCTTGCTTCTCTTCTAGATGGTGACAAGGCTGATATCTCTGCAAGTTTATATCCAGACATAAACATTATTGCTGGAGCACTGAAGCTATATTTCAGAGACTTGCCGATTCCTGTAATCACTTATGAGACCTACTCCAAGTTTATAGAGGCAGCAAGTAAGAATTGCATAACAATTCATATAATTTTTAATTACATTTTCTCCTAAAAAAATGTTTTTATTAAAAAAAATCAATCTTTCCAACAAAGTGGAAGGAAATACATTGCTTTGTTCATTGCTCTTTCATCATTTTCCTCTTTTAAATGGAATGTTTACATCAGTGTTGATATAAAGCTGTTCCCCCTGCAGCTATGTATGGCTGTGTAAATCAGTGTAGCTTCTCTGGAGTCAAGCGAGTTACAGCTTACACCAGCTGAGGATCTGAGCCAATCTGTTTGCTTTAATGGGAGCTGTTTATGCGGTTGTCTTAAAAAATACAGTTCTGCTTTAAGGGATTAAACCTGCTTTAAGGCACTGGGAGATCCCTAGGGACAGGAAAGGAAGCATCTTTTCTCTATTCTACGAGCTACAGAGTAGTAATGGAGCTGTTCCTCAGCTACTATTCTGTTCACAGGGCAGAGGAGCTGCGACAGTGCTTGTTCCTTTACACGGCCAAGACGAGAATAGTCAATGAATCCATCCCATACTGCTTTTTGTACCCCAGGCCCAAATTGCCATTGTGAGGGAGCATGCAGTGAGCCCCTATGAAGCTGGACTTTATGGGAAGCAGAGGATGCACATCCCCTATATTAGTTCTCATGTTCTCTGCTCCCCTTGTGCAACAGAACAGCACTGGCTCCAAAGCAAATCTGGCAGAGGAAGAAGCAGGATTTGCCCCCAAGTTTCTTTGTTAACACTACTTTGTTACACATGATGATGTTCTGTTATAAAAACTTGCTGAAATGGAATTGCACTGGAACTAGGTGAGTGCGCAACTCTGAAAAGATTCCAGAATAAATCCATTTAAGATTTCAAGTAAGGAATCATGCATTTTTTTAAATAACTGAGTCCCATTGATTTTAAAACTATACTTTAGAGCAAAGAACAGAAGAATGGACATACTGGGTCAGACCAAAGGTCTATCTAGCCCAGTATCCTGTCTTCTGACAGTGGCCAGTGCCAGGTGCTTCAGAGGGAATGCACAGAACAGGTAACCAGCAAGTGATCCATCCCCTGTCGCCCATTCCCAGCATCTAGCAAACAGAGGCTAGGGACACCATCCCTGCCCATCCTGGCTAATAGCCATTGATGGGCCTATTCTCCATGAAGTTATCTAGTTATTTTTTGAACCCTGATATAGTCTTGGCCTTCACAACATCATCTGGCAAGGAGTTCCACAGGTTGACTGTGCATTGCATGAAGAAATACTTCCTTTTGTTTGTTTTAAATGTGCTGCCTATTAATTTCATTTGGTGACCCCTAGTTCTTGTGTTATGAGAAGGAATAAATAACACTTCCCTATTTACTTTCTCCAAACGAGTTATGATTTTAAAGACCTCTATCATATCCCCCGTTAGTCATCTCTTTTCCAAGATGGAAAACCCCAGTCTTATTAATCTCTCCTCATATGGCAGCTGTTCCATACCCATCATCATTTTTGTTGCCCTTTTTTGAATCTTTTCCAATTCCAATATATCTTTTTTGAGAAGCGGGGACCACATTTCAACTCAGCATTCAAGATGTGGGCATATCATGGATTTATAGAGAGACAATATGATACTTTCTGTCCTATCTATTCCTTTCCTGATGATTCCCAACATTCTGTTAGCTTTTTTGACTGCCGCTGCACATTGAGTGGCTATTTTCAGAGAATTATCCATAATGACTCCAAGATCTTTCTTGAGTAGTAACAGCTAATTTAGACCCCATCAGTTTGTATGTAACACTGGGATTATGTTTTCCAGTGTGCATTACTTTGCATTTATTAACACTGAATTTCATCTGCCATTTTATTGCCCAGTCACCCAGTTTAGTGAGATCCCTTTGTAACTCTTCGCAGTCTGCTTTGGACTTAACTATCTTGAGTAGTTTTGGATCATCTGCAAATTTTGCCACCTCATGTTTACCCCTTTTTCCAGATCATTTGTGAATATGTTGAATAGTACTGGTCCCAGTACACACCCCTGGGGGACATCTCTATTTATTTCTTTCCATTCTGAAAACTGACTGTTTATTCCTACACTTTGTTTCCTATCCTTTAACCAATTACTAATCCATGAAAGGGCCTTCCCTTTTATCCCATGACAGCTTACTTTGCTTAAGAGCCTTTGTTGAGGGAACTTGTCAAAGTCTTTCTGAAAATCTAAGTACACTATACACACTTGATCATCCTTGTCCACATGCTTGTTGACCCCCTCAAAGAATTCTAATAGATTGGTGAGGCATGATTTCCCTTTACAAAAACCATGTTGAATCTCCCGGAACAAATCATGTTCATCTATGTGTCTGATCATTCGGTTCTTTACTATAGTTTCAACCAGTTTTCCCAGTACTGAAGTTAGGCTTACCGGCCTGTAATTTCCGGGATCACTTATGGAGCCTTTTTTAAAAGTTGGTGCCACAGTAGCTATCCTCCAGTCATCTGGTACAAAAGCTGATTTAAATGATAGGTTAGTAGAGCTGCAATTTCACATTTGAGTTCCTTAGGCACTGTGGACTCCAGGGCTGGAGCACCCACGGGGAAAAAAATGATGGGTGCTCAACACCTACCAGCAGCTCCCATATCAGCACCTCCCCCTCCCTCCCAGCCCTTCCCACCTGCCATGGATCAGCTGTTCCACAGTGTGCAGGAGGCGCTGGGGGGGAAGGGAGAGGAGTGAGGGTGCAGCCCGCTCAGGGGAGGGGGTGGAATAGGGCGAGAAGAGGCAGGGTGAGGGTGGGGCCTTGGGGGAAAGGATAGAGTGAGGGCGGGGCCTGGGGCAGGGCTCGGGGGGCAGCACCCTCTGGCACATTAGAAAGTCAGCACCTATGCCTGGGTGAATACCATTTGGTCCTGGTGTCTTATTACTGTTTAGCTTATCAATTTGTTCCAAAACCTCCTCTAGTGACACCTCAATCTGGGACAGTGCCTCAAATTTGTCACCTAAAAAGAATGGATCAGATCTGAGAATCTCCCTCACATCCTCATCCATGAAGACCGATGCAAAGAATTCATTTAGTTTCTTCACAATGGCATTATAGTCCTTGAGTGCTCCTTTAGCATCTCAATCATCCAGTGGCCCCACTGGTTGTTTAGCAGGCTTCCTGCTTCTGATGTACTTTTTTTGCTTTTACCTTTTGAGTCTTTGGCTATTCTTTACATTCTTTTTTGACCTTTCTAATTATATTTTTACACATCACTTGCCAGAATTTATGCTCTTTTCTATTTTCCTCAATAGGATTTAACTTACACTTTTTAAAGGATGCCTTTTTGAAGCATGGATAAGCAAAAAGTATAATGTTCTAAACTATTCCCCTTTCCCTTCCTCCTCACCACACACTCTTAATAATATCACAGGCCTCTCACGCTCCTCTCTCTTTCTTCCCGCATCACATGAAATTCTTCAAGCTTGTCACTAATCTTATAAATAACATGCTAAGATCAATTTACCAGCATCAATTTACCAACCTTTTAAAAAGCATGACAAAGATTTGTAGCCTTCTAAGGTTCAATCTGTTTGTGTTCCTAAGTTTTGATGAAAAATTATGTAGCAAATATAACTTTGCCTTGGCTTGGAATATATAATGCCATATTCTTCTTATAGAATTCCTGACTAGATAGTTGGACATTGCCAAATATTTTAAATTACCATCACAATTCCCACATCACCATTATCTACAATACAATACGTGATTTTGTGATGATTTTGATTTTAGTTTCATTAGCAAATTTTTAGTACCATGCAATATATTTGACTGCTGCCTCAAAGGATATATTTAACTTAAATTCCCATTGTAAGGAACTCATGCAGCCTGTGTAGAGCTTGGATGTGAATTAGTATAGCTTACCCCCTATTGGTCATTGCATACCAGAGGCCACCCAGGCTGCCTATATAAGAACTCAGCGAGTACCCATCAGCATCTGCTCAGTGCAACGGCTGCCTGGCTCCTCACCTGCTAGGTGTAGTGCTGTGTTCTTGACATAAAGTCTGATGCTGCTTCAGCTGAACCCAAATCTGTTGTGTTATCTTGTTCCATGACACCCATCTTTCTTTGACGGATAGTCCAGATATCACATAAAATCAGAGGCGAGATGAAGGGTAGATGCAAGTCAGAATATTAAAAATATTGTAAGAGAAGGCTCAGGTGCTGTAGGCAGACATGCAGGCATAAAAGTAATTACACAAAGTCTCAGTTGTTGATTGCTTCACAGGTTAAAACCATTTTATTAGCTACCTTGGCATCCTTGCAAAAACACTCCATATATAAATGTAATATTTATCTTCAGCTGCACATTCAAGAACTGGACTATACCATTTGTCCTTATAAATGATTCCGTAACATTATTGCAGCTTCTTGCATTATTGCTATTTATATGTGTAAAACTACTGACATTAATTCTGTTGTGTTTTACAGAAATCTCTAATCCTGATGAACGATTAGAAGCTGTCCATGAAGTACTGATGCTACTTCCTGCTGCGCACTATGAGACACTTAGATATCTAATGATTCATCTCAAAAAGTAAGTTAGTTTGCTTGCAGAATAATCTTTGAACAGCTTACATCTTTCTACTTTGAGATATAATAGAAAGCAATTATAAGCCTCCATCACAGCCCAAAGGTTAAAACTACACTGCTACAAATAAGATGAGAATAAACAAGGAAGAAGAGTAACTCTGCACTTAGAGCATAGTGCCTTCCATCAGCAAATCTCACTATATGTTAGAAATGTTAATTTAGTTTTGTAATATCACCACACACAGTCACAAAAGAACAAAATACAATAATTTTACTATGTGAGACAATAAATAATTAGGTTACACTTTGTATTACAACTGTAGTTACAGATGTAGTTAATGACTGTTCTTTGCGTATGTGTCAGGATGGACCCCATTGTAGGGGATCCATGCAAGACTGGAATTTCTCTGAATAGCGGTGTCCATCAGGGCCACACAGGGTCTCCTTGGGCTTCCATAAAAGTGCATTAAGGGTAAATCTCCCTCATTTTCCTCTTTCCACCAATGGGAGTGAGATGGAACCTGGCAAGTATCTGACCCACTAATTCTTATTTTTGCCTAAGCCGTCTGAAAATCCTCTTTAGAACTCTTCTGATGACCTTGCTTTTTGACTGCTGTGATCACTTCGACCCAACTGGGCTTGGTACTGACTGACAGCTAAACCCCCTGTACAAATCCCTCTGTAGAGGGATCCTTAACATGGTGGACTCAAAACCTGTGGGCTTCACATATTGTCCATCCTATGATGGCCTAATTCTCTTAAAAGATGGCCATGGAAGGTGCCTCAGCTGTCTAGGAAATCACACATTCTCAGCAGATGCTCAGGGTCCATGTCATTCTCTGCTAGGACTTGTGAGACACAAGGCTGAAGCTCCATCTTCTGGAACAATCCATGAAGGAGCCTCTGACTCTAAGGAGATGAGCTCTAAGATCCTGCTAGTGGACCACCCTCCCTATCAGCATCTCTGGCCAGACCCCTACACTGGAGTACCAGGAGGAACCAGATCCAGGGACAGAGCAACACCAGTGCCCTATATCACCACCAAAGGCCCTCATCTTCATCTCCTGACAAAGCAGTATCCTCAGCACTGCTACCAGCATCTCCTGACTATAAACATTCCAAAATCTCCATGTGAAGACTGTTGAAACTCTGGCAATAGAGATGGTAGTGATCATCAGAGAAATCCCACAAGCTATTTGACATTCTGTCAGCTTCTGGTCCAGCCAGGATTGTCTTTCCCCATAAACAGAGGACTGCTTGACCCACTTAAGGGATTATGGCAGATGCCATCTATGATAGCATCCATTGTGAAGCATGTCAAGAAGAGAAACCAAATAACTCCAGTGGGATTTGAGTACTTCTATACTCACCCAGCCTGGGCTCTTTAGTTGTGTTGGAGGTACAAGAGAAATCTAAGTTGAGCAGGAGTACCCCCAAGGATACCCAAATGGCTCACCCTATTTGGGAGAAAGTCATACTCCTTTGCTTCTTTACAGCTACATGTAGCCAACTGCCAGGGATTTCTGACCCAGTATGACTTCCTAACATTGGGCAGGGTGTCACTCTTCCTTGAAAAGGTCCCATACAAGAGCAGGGAGGAGCTAAGAGACATAATTAAGGAAGGTCAATTAGCACCTATGATGGATGCTTCCAACACCTCAGCAAGGTCTTTGGCCATTGCATTGACAATGCAGAGAGAATCATGGTTCCAAGCATTGGGTATTCCAAGAGAGGTACAGGACCCATAAATATATAGCAAGTGCACTTGCTAAAAGACTCAAAAGCCAGAGATTGTCCCTTACGGGTTCAGAAAATTCTCATCCAAAGCAGGAATTCAGCACCAGGAAGACTTACTCCTCCAAACAGAAAAGATGGTCTGGAACAATACAGACCCAGTAGAGGCACCAATACTGAAAATCCTCAATTATATGCAGCTCCTAAAACAGGCTAGACTAGCATTTGGTTCTCTCAAGGTCCATCTAGCAGCAATGTTGGCATGTCACATGCCAGTAAGTTGCACTCGATCTTCTCTCATCCAGTGGTATCAAAATTCCTTAAGGGTATCCTTTGTATTTACCCTACAGTTAGAAACCTGACCCTTGTGGGATTTCAACATTATTCTGCTATAATTCATGGAGTCGCCCTATGAACCATTGTTGGAGTCTCACTGCATCATCTTACCATCAAGATGGTATTTTTGTGACCTTCACTTCTGCATGGAAAGTCAGTGAGCTCCAAGTCTTCGTGGCCAGACTGCCTTACAGATCTGTCGATGGGGACATTGAGACCACAACCCAAGTTCCTTTCTAAGATGGTCTTGATGTTCACCTGAACAAGTCTGTTACCTTGGCTGTGTTCTTTTCAAAGCTGCACTTGACGCAGGGACAGAAGAAACTGCATGCCTTGAATGTATCCAGGGCTTTGCTATATTATCTTGGTAGAATCAAGCCTTTTGGGCTGCCTCTCTACCTGTTTGTGGCCATTTCCAGCCCATTTAAGGCCAAGTCATCTGTCACAGAGGATCTCCAAGTGGATCACACATTTCCACCTGCTATCAGCTGCCTGGAAAGTCTCTCCTTCTGAACATCGAGGTGCACACTACCAGGGCACAGGCTGGTAAGCATTATACCTTTGACATGGCAGTCAGGGCAGACACCATGTTCAGGAGGGCAGTGCTACAGTCATTGTGTGACTGATATGGCTGGAACTCCTCACTTCAGCCGTTCTGAGAAGACACTGCTTGCCAGTCACCTACTGTGGGATCCACAGACACATACTTGAAGAAAGAACGGTTACTTACCCTCCAGTAACTGTTCTTTTCTAGATGTTGTAGTCTGTGTCGATCCCACGACACCTCCATCACCACTTTTGAAGTCCTAGGCTAACAGGTTTTGAATTGCGAGGGAACTGAGGTGAGGATTGCAGCTGCCACACCCTTTATGCCCTTGAGGAACGAGTACGAGGAGGCACAGGGCTCATGTACGGTCCTGACAGACACTGCTATTCAAAGAAATTCCAGTCTCACGTGTCTGGGCACATGTGCACTGATGATGGGATCCACACTGACTACATCATCTCAAAGGACCACAATTACTGGAGGGTAAATAATCATTGTTTACATTGTAATTATCCTATGATTATTCTTTTTGATAAAATAATTACTACTAATTCCTTCTAACTGGAAGTTTAACCACATGACTGAATCACATCAATGTCGTTCCTAATATATATTTTAAGAATCCACATATGGCAACTACATTGTATTTATACTGGAGTTATCAGTTTTGTGGTGAATCTTCCATTTATATGAATAAGTAGCATTTAAAAGTTTTCCATAAGCAAAACCACAGTGAAATTGCACTGTAATTGCTGTGTAACTACAGTGAGATTACAGTCACTAAAGTGTAACCAAGATTGTATGTTGCAACAATATCATTATCTAACAATGCTTGAAGCAAAACAGTCCCATAACATAATGCTACTATATATTAGATTTTTCTAGTAAAGAAATTGCTACTTACTAATTTTATTTTTTCCTACTTTAGGGTTACCTTGAATGAAAAGGAGAATTTTATGAATTCTGAAAACCTGGGAATAGTGTTTGGACCTACTTTAATGAGACCTCCAGAGGACAGTACTCTTGCTACCCTGAATGACATGCGGTACCAGAAGCAAATTGTGCAAATTTTAATAGAAAATGAAGATGTTTTGTTCTAAACAATGAAGAAGTAACTTCATAGCCACCTGATTTGAAATTATAAGTTTAAAGGAAAACCAACATTTCTTTATAGTTTAAAAAAAAAGGAAGAGAAAATGAAGTGCAGCCCAGGAACTTTCTGCAATATTGCAGATGAATGCCAAAATGTTTAATAAAGCCTATGTCTTATAGACATATGCCTCTTTTTTAGAAAAAAAAAAAGTCAGAAAAAAATCCTTTTACCTTGTATCTTTTGCCTTGCCTCATATGTATATTTGTTTTGAGATGTTGCAAACACTTTTACTAAGGAACACAAAACATATTTTAATATGGCTAGAGAAGCAAAAAGGTACTACTTAATCAGTGTTACTTGTATACTGCTATACATTTCCCCACTCTGTAAGACATAAGTATATGTGTCAATCGTGAAACAGAACCTATATTATCAAGATATTTTACTTTAATTAGCTGCTAGAATGGCATTTTATTTTAGCAAACAATAATTCAATGTGATGCATTTTTTCCATATATCCTCTCCTGCATTTTTGCTATGATATAATGAAAACATTTACCACTAGTGCAGTATTATCCTGACATACCTCTTTTATTGCAAATGTTTTGAAAGAAAGAGACTTCTTTTTTTCAAAAATGTGTATTCTCACTTTCTTTAGGTTTTTGTTTATATTTTAGGCATTATAAGTTTGCATAGTACATTTTTAGTCATTTGATATTTTCTAACAAGTATGGTCTTATCATTTTCTTTTTCCCATCCAAAATGTGGTGTTGAAAGTTTTCAGAAGTCTGGTGGTAGTATCAGTTTCACAAGCCAGATGTTTCTTGGAGTACAGTAATGTGTAAGTTAAGTGATGCTGGGACACTGGATATTTTCTGGCTTTGTTAAAAAGTTAGCACTTTTGTTTTGCTTGATTATTTTTTTTTTTTGTAAAAAGTAATTTGTCATGTTTCTGTATTTATAAATGTACAGTAAATCTGCTGAAAATGTGAGTGTTTCTCTTGAATGTGTTTTCTGATGGTTTGTTTTTAAAAACAAGAATGTGTAAGAAGTATGGGAGTTGGTAAATTTAATTACTACCAATTTTTTTTATTTTCCTCCCCTCACAAATGTTGACCTACATGGTTCGTAATCTAACTGAAAAATTTTCTAATGTTAAAATGATTTCTCAGCATGAGATTTTTCTAAAAACATAGACAGGCAGCATACTTTACTACCAAACTGAATTTTCAGTACAAAAAGCTATAATCTCTCTTTGTCATTGTGTGGATCACATGCTTGGTAACTCAGTGATACAGTTTTCTGAATTATTTCAGGGAGCATAGCTTTCTATTCAAATTGAAAAATGTGTGTAACTATGATAATGAATGGGGGAGGGAATACTGTAAATTTGTTGTTCTTTAGAGAAATTTTTAAGGCCTAGGTAGATTAACCCAGATTGCACAGCAGATGCTAAATAGTTCTGATTTGCTGATGCTACTATAGATTTGCCTAAATTGTACAGGTTTATTTGTTGTAGGTTCTGTACTAAATACTGTCATAAAAATGATCTGGAAATGGTTTTATTTTGTGAAGTAAACTATGCTTTGTAATTTATGATAGTGTAAATGGAAGGAAAATCCCATTAAATGTGTTAAGAGTTCTGGCATCTGTTGTTTTGACCATATAGCAACCTGGGAAACAAACCAAACTCAGTTTCTATCAGTCCTCCCATCATTGCTGAAAAGTTCATTGCTGGTAAAACTCAGAACTTGTTTTACTGTCAACTGTTTTGAATTGGTAGTGGGATGTTAATACTTCTGCAACTTCTTTACTGAGCTCTGCCACCAAATTTCTATTCTTAGAAGGTCAAGTAAGCAGAGAACCAATATATCCCAATCAGCTATACCACAATGCCTATTCCATGACACCAAAGCAATTTTTTACTCTACTTGCTTGCATGCAAGAGTTTGAATATGACAATTTTCCTTCATTTCTTTTCAGTCGGGATTTTGTTGTTTAAGAGAGAGTTCTGTTTTACTGATACTTTTGAGTTGGAGGAAAGGTGAGCAAAGATCTGCAATCCTACCTTTGACTGCTTCACCTCTCCCTATGTAGCATGAATTGGTGCCTTTGATATACCTCATGCCCTGAGTGTCCAACTACTGTAGAAGGTAGTGCCTTTAGAAATATCCATTTAAAAGCAACTTTGGCTGGAGAAGACCTCTAATTGATACTATGGATGGTACTTTAAAAGAGAGAGGGAGGTGGAACCAGAGGGAGAGGGCAGTGCAATTATTCTTCTACACACTCCTAATGCTAATCTGGAATTATGGTTGGTCTCTGCCTTAGCTGGCTGACAGGTAGCATCACCTATGGAATGTGAAACACCAGCTCCCCTCCTGCCATGTCCCTGGTTCGAGTTCTAACTGAACCAAATGAAAAGCAAGCAGAGCCTGTTCCTGTGAAACAGAATGTCTGCCAAAGAACAGGGCCAGGCAAACAAACTTCTGGAAAGCAGGAGTATGCGCCAACGTGTAGAGTGAGCTGGGTCTGACTGGATTATACCAAGTCTCTTGGTCTCCCCTCACAGAATACAGCAGAGCCTGATGCTGTGATGGCTTCTTCCTCACCAGGCACTGCTAAAGAGTGGTGAGAGTAGTTTGCAAGATTCCCCTGTGGCGTGCATCACTTCACTTTTGGACCGTGTCCCCTCAAGGGACACTAGAAGCAGATGAAGCCTCTGCTCTAACAAGAGTCCATTTTATCAGCAGGTGTCCCGGAGGTGAGAACAGTAGTGTAGCTGAGGGTAAACATAGGTAAATGGAGAGCACCTGCTTCTCACTGCAGGTGTAGGGACTTTAATTTAGATTAGTTTATCCACTTTTTTTTTTTTACCACAACACTACTGGGCATGAACCTTGCTCATGTCCACATCCCGGAAGGGAGCTGTTATTCAACCTCCTTCTCCTTCAGTTCAAAGCGCTCTGTCAGCTCACTGCACATTCACCAGTACTGCAAGCACTACGCACCCTCTAGTTTCTGCCATTCAGATGCCTTTGTGGCTTCTTCTTGTATATGAGTGCTGCTACTCTGCCTGCAGCCTATACCACTCACCAGCCGCAAGTGTCTTTCCTGTGTGTTAGCAGACGGGGCACCAGTCACGTGACTCCCTACAGTAATACTAATGCATCTTGGACCTACTTACATTAGCAGAGAAACATTCCATTTTTCTTCCTTCTGTTTCTTGGTGGTGGTTTGAAGGTTAGTACCTGCTATGGGTCCAGGAGAACAGTGCTGAATCCTACTCTTTAACCCCCTCTTGTGAGGCTCATAGCCAGCTAGTTCCAAAAGAGGGAAAACTGTGGAGGCGGTTGTATGAAGAACTAAAAATGAAGCTACTTAGCAATAAATAGTATTCACATAAGATACAGGGCCCAGTTCTCTGCCAGTGTAAACAACCGAGCTAGTTTTAAGATGGAACTCGATACATTTATTAACGGAATTATATGATATGGTTGCCTGCGTTAGCGGCGTACTAGACTCAGGGACCCAGAAGGTTCCTTCCCTATGTTCCTAACTCTGTTCAAGCTGCAAAACAGGTGTAACAGAGTGCAGAGCAGGGCTCATTGGCTCCACATTCAGTTTCTCCCTGTTTTCAGTGGCTAACCTACCCCATCAGCAGAGGAAAACTACAGACCAGAGTGAAATCTGAGGCATAGCTGGAAAGATAAATGACCCTGTGACACACGGGTTACAAAGAGAAATATGACCACAAATCTTTCTTTAAAATCCTTGTCCTGCTAGGATCAGTGACACACCACGTTTGCTACAATGGGTCACACCACAATTGTATGGGCCAGGCTGGGGAGAAAGTAACTGCAACTCATCAGACAATAGACCAATCTGCTATAACATCTATAGCCCCCCACCACCAGAATATCTGAGCCACTCTGCTTCCTCTGGGCCAAATCCTCAACACTGCCCACAGCCCATGTAACTAGGAGTGTGCACAGAGGAGACTGTTGGGAAAAAGGAATACTCCAAGCCCACAGAGCCTCCCCACAGCTACTACTGCACCCTAGGAGCTACAATAGCTCCCAGCAGCTATTGCATCCCCAACTCCATATGGAGGGAACGACCATAGCTCTTGATCCACCAGCCATACCTAAGTGCCATGCTGAAGCATACAGGAGCTCCTTTAGGATTTTGTTCCATAGAACATGTGGGATGCAGACCGTTAGCTGAGGCAGTCCCCCGAAGCTCTGACACAACAGAAGACCGAGTTTGGTCCTACATGCCCACAAAGAAAGGGCAGGAATTACCCTTTTTTGAATCCAGTAACATATCTAGTTACATTACTCTAGCATCTAGCTAACATACACTAAAAGAATTAAGGCATCAGCTACTTTCCTATTTCTCTTATACGAACTCCACAACAGTATGCAGAAGCATGCTGACTAACTGCAAAGAGAAAATGCTCTCTGACCATGCAATCAGCAAATGCCTCAGTCAGCATCTTGAAAGAAGGGAGTAACAGCAGCATGTAAAGTTTTCACTTCCAAAGAAGCTGTTTCTATGTAAACACTAACCTTTGTAACAATCTTGTGTCAGTCAGTATTTTATGACTTTGACCTGCACTGACGACTTTCAAATACAGAACAAGTTTTAGCATTCCTTGGCCAGGCATGCAACCATACACATGCACACAGAGTTCATTTCCTTCCCCGCCCCCTATTAGAGAAAGGTGTGTGCCTCAAAACTTCATAGAAAATTTCAGACCACCTGTGTCTTTCTCAAGAATGGACAGATCTCTTTCACTATATAATTTTAGAAACAGACCTGAATCAAAACCCCTTGTATGAATAACTGAATTTTGGGGAAGTTTGAATCTTTATCTGAATTTAGCAATTCAGGCCCATAATAATCATAAAATAATAAGAAAAGTAGCATATCACAATTTCTCTGAGAAAGGTATGGAAACTATTATTACTGGTCAATTATATTAATATAATACAATGGTCAGGTTATCTATCTGAATGCCTGGGGATTGGGAGTAGGATATTCTCATTGGAAGGCCCTTGACCCTGACATGGGTCTGATGGAGCTCAAAGCCATGATCCTACAAACACTAAAACAGGTTAGTTGATTGCTAGGATCCAGTGCAACACCCATGTTATCTCTCAGGTTACTTAAGGGGAGACTCCCTCTTGTAGGGAGCATTTTATAAAGGATTACATATACACACTTGGAGTCTGCCCATTGCTCCTCTCCCCCATTAATACATTCTTATTAATGCCCACATGCCTTATCCTGATGGGCACTGAGGGGAGCAAATGAGCCTTAATCAAGCATAAAATCATATGGGGAGACTATGCAGAAGAGAATTTGGCTGCAAGGTCGTATTCCATGCCACCATGCAGCAATCACAAGCTCATCCACATGATTCGTATTCCATGGGACAATGAGGGAGGTGGACAGCCTGAGTGGGGAAGAATCAAAGGACACATGCTACATGGCATATTCCTCCAGACAACATCACAATTTTGAATCCTAAAAAATGCTGCTTGAGTTCACCCTACTGTACTTTCCCACCCTACCTAAACCCTGATCCTTTCAACAATTAGGCATGTACCTTAAATCATTGGGACTAATCACAATAATAAAGTTAAGCACATGTGTAAGTGTTGGAAGGATCAGGGCCTAATGAGTCCCACTGGAGGTGTCACATGGGCAGGATTGTTAGAGGTGGGGAGAACCAAAAGATGACAAGGAAGATAGTCTCTCTCCTTCACCAGCAGTCTGGCTAAAGCCAAGTTACGCCATATGGCTGAGATCCTTCTGATTTTTTACCAATGGATCACAGTCTACACAAGCCTCCTGTTGCTGCCATTCTATTGGGTAGGATAATGTCTCTTTACTAAGCCTGCTTCTGCCAGGTATGATTTCTAGCAAATGTTCTCCTTCCCAGGAGTTTTAGTGTGGCCTATCCATATGGGTCTAATTCATTACTTGGTGACAATGCCATTGATAAAACTCAGAAAACAAATATTGATTAATTGATCCTCACTACACCCAGTGGTATAGACAATTTCCCTTTCCCTGCTGAGTAAACTGAGGCACAGGTCAACTTCTTACCCAAGGTTATACAGCAACTCAGAATCCTGATTCCCACCCGCTCTGCTGGTATTACTAGATTGCATGCTTTCTCTTATTTTTGGGGTGTTAACTGCAGTAAGTTTTTAAAGAGTGAGAGTGAATGGATTTAGAGATTTTCTTCAATACTACAACATATTAATTTTTCTGGAAAAGCATGCCATGTGCATGTATGCACTACATGTGAAAAGCTGACTGGGATCTATAGCAATTCAGGTAATTTAGCTGACAACAACTGTCCATTGTTCATAGCCATGTGTTTTGTTACATACCCATAGAGCACCTGACCTAATCCATAAGGCAACTGCCCTCTTCTCTTTCAAATCCTTTTTCTAAGATACACTTTTGCTGTGATGCCTGCAAGAAATCTGCCAATCAGTAGAAGGAGGCATTGGGCCGTAGTAGAAATTTAACCAAAAAATAGTGTTTGTGCTTAATAGGTCTCCTCAAACCCATCACCTGTGTTTGTCTTGATCCCAGTGCTGCAATCGGATCTACATCTGCCATCAATAGGGCTTTCAAAGGTCCACTCACATTGATCCAATTAAAGGACTGGGGTAAAACCACACTTTAAGAGATTGTGAGTTCTTAAGGGTAGGGACAGTGCCTTTGTATATGCCTATATAATGGCTAACACACAGCGAGACTTGAATGGAGCCACTGTACTATACATTGTAATCAAGAGCATTTTCATTAAACATTGGGGGGCGGGGGCGGGTGGGGGGAGGGAAGGATTCTACTTTTAAACCAAACGTTGGGCTTTAAAAAGAGAAAATTCTTCCCTGCCACTGGCGGGATGCGTCCTGTCGCCGTGACACCAGGGCGTCCGCGGAGCTGCACTGCCTGGCGGCTCCAGTCCTGCCTCGGGCTGATGTGTCACCTTCGGCCGGCCACATTCCTCCCCCACCGCCTGTCACAGCCGTGGCGGGAGCTCTGTGGGGCCGGGGCGCTCTCTCCCCGCGTGTTTGCACCGTGCTTAGAACTGGGGCCCTGATCTCCCCGAGGCCAGCTGTAGGCTGCGCCGTGCCGGTGGCAGGCGCAGGCTGGTCTCTGGGGGGCAGCCCGCGAGCCACAGCCTCTCTCCCTCCCGCTGGCTCCCGGAGAGCGGCCCTGCTGCCGCTGTTCTACCCCGCCGGGCCGGGCTCCGCGGCAGCCAATGAGCTTCCCCGCCGCGGGGGGAGCGCCAATGGGCTCACCTCCACCTGCCTCCTGCCCACACGCGAGGTACGCGGCCGGGCAGGCTGGAGAAAGCGAGGCGGGCGGGCCAAACCAAGTGTCCATTGAAACGCATCCCCCACGCAGCCTGTCTCCACCGCCCCGGAGGGATGGAGAGGGGCCGGGCGGCTCCTCCGGCGGATGTTGCCCGAATGGCCAGTTAAGGAGCGGCTGGGAGGCTCACCTGCAAAGCGGGAGGGCGGGCGCCTAAAGGTCTGCCCCGGGCTTTCTCCCGCGGCGCTGGCAGCAGCCTGTTGCATCGGCAGCGGGAGTTCCCCCGGGAGCCGGCTACCTGCGCTCTCCACCCCGCAGGGACACTCGCCGCGGCTCCCCCTTGCAGGCGCGGGCCCTAGGGCGGAGGGAGCCTCGCCGCCGGCCCTCGCAGATTCCCGCCAGGTGAGAGCTCGGCCCGGCTTTGCCCCGGCGCGCAGGTGCCTCCCTCTGCTTCCCGCCGGGCTCCTTCCCTGCTCTGCCCCGGCCGCGGGCGCCCCGAGCCAAGCGCTGCTGTGGCCCCGCAGCGGGCGGCTGCCGGTGGGGCGCCCGCGAGGCCGGGGGCCTGCGCTTAGCCCCACGCCCTTCCCGGCCGGGTTCGGCCCGGCCCCTCTGCAAAACTTTCCCCGGCGTGTCCCCCCAGCTGGGGCCCGGGCACCCTCCGACTTGTTGCCTCCCCAGCTGACTCGCCCCATTGGCGCCAATTGCCGCTGGTGGCCGAACTCAGCGGCACCTGGCTGGTTCCCGGGACACGGGGCCCGCTGGCTGCCCTGCCCCGCGCGCCCTTACCAAGGAATACGACACGCTGCGCCTGCAACCCCCCGGGGTCTCCCGCTGCGCGCGGGGGCAGCTTCTCGGGGCGCGAGGGATGCAGCCACTTAGCGGCGGATCCTGTTCTGCGCCTTCCCGATGCCTCGCTGGTGTCCGGCCTGCGCTGCTCTAAGCCCAGGCAGGCGAGCAAGGAACCTGTCCATTCTTAACCTCTCTGTTCACGCCACTTTTAGAGACAAGCCTCGTGTTGCGGTCCTGGCTCTGAGTTTGGCTGTGTGCGCGCTTTCTGGTTTACGAGTTGGGGCTAAACGGGCGCTGTCTGTAATGGCCCGCTCGCCCTCTCTCTCGCTCTCTCGGTGGCTTTGGCCTTGCGAGGTAAAGCAGGAGGGCAGGATCTTGTGGGATGGAGACCCTCGGGGCATTGGTGGGTGTGCAGTTAACCCTATGTGCATCGAGAGGTGAATAACCTTTGGCGGAGGATCAATTGCACAGATAGGGGAGGGGAGAGCTTGGCTCGGATAAAACCTGAATAAGAAGTCCATCTAAAATTCAGTTCAGCGTTTATCTGGCCTGGTTCTGCGCCTGGCGCTCTGGTTTAGTGAAAGTACTGAAGCGTTGTGAAAGGAGCTATGACTTGTGAAAATAGTGGCACTATCACAAGACCTTTGGCTTCGCTCTCCCAGAACAAAGAAGCCCTCCTGACTTCTGCTAAGTGTCTGACTCTCTGGTTGAAAAGTTAAAGCAAAGTCCCCTCTCCAGTTACTACTGATCTGCACACGTGCAAAAACTTGGGGTAGGGTTAATTCTCCAAAGCCGGGGCTTTTATGGACTCCAAATGAATAGATTACTCCGCTCTTCACTACTTTGTGTTTAGGTTAGTCAATCTGTATCAATCCTATCTTTTAAATCAGGGAAATGGTGGTGGTTTGCGATACTAAGAATCTGTGAGAACTTCTAGGGTTTATGACAGAATAGCAGGGACTTGTTCGTCCTCAGTCTGGAGTTGTTTGCAGCAATGTTGTAGCCCTGCTGATCCCACGGTATGAAAGAGACTAGGCAGATGGACGAAATGGTCCATAACAAGATAGTACCTCGCCTACCGAGTCTGTCCTGACTGTCATACGAAGATCCCTGCAAAATAGGGACCGGTCTGGAGGCCTGGAGTGCTCCTAATGACCTAAGTGATGGTTGCTTGATCCATCAGGAACTGCAGGGGCACGCTGGAAATAAGCTCTTTCGTTGCGTTAGCCTTATTTCCAGTGCTGTGATCCTGAGTATCTCTGGAAACCACAATCCCCTTCACTGAGACAGCTCACCCCCGTCTGATTCCCGCAGTTAGTGTCCCCACCCACTCAGGTGATAGAGCCACCTGGGGCAGAAGGGGATCTCAAGCCCAGCCCAGTTCCTGTGGCAGCGGCTGGCATCTAGTCAGCAGGTAGGTTCGGGCTCAGAGCCAGCCCCCGGGTAGAGAACACCCTGTGTGACTCGGAGCAGGGCAGGCTGCCTGCCAGCCTGGCCTCGGGCCCTCTCCGTCTCCTCCTGCCCAGCCTGGTCAGTTTCTCTGCTCTCCTGCCCTGCCAGCTGTCACTCCCTCTCCTTTCCTCCCGCACAGGAGCCGCGCCGCGGGCGCCCCGGGGAGTTCCCTGCCTCGCAAGTGCTCGCAGCCCAGGTGAGCCGAGCCGGAGCAGGGAGCGGCTGCCTCCTGCCCCGGAGGCGGTGGCTGGGCACCGGGAGAAGATGGCTGACAGCACCGCGACCACGGGCTCCTGGTGGAAAGCGCTGACCAGAAGCAGGAAAAAAGCCAAAGAGGGGCTGGTGGCCGGAGCGCCGCCGCCCCCGGCTGAGCCCGCCCTCCCGCCGGCGCCCCCCGGCCCGGACTCTCGGGAGAACCAGCAGCCCAACTTCAGCAGCAGCGAGCCCAAATTGGGCGAGAAGCCTGGCGCCGGCGGCAACCGCAGGAACCTGAAGATCTCCCACTCCGGCCGCTTCAAGGAGAAGCACAAGGTGCGAGCCCCTCTGCTGGCCGAGAGCCCCAAGCTGTTCGAGGGCAGCGCGCCCAGCCACGCCAGCGAGGAGAGGCAATAGCTGAGGCTGCGTGCTGCCGTCCAGCCTCCGTCTGACCGAGCCTGGCCCCTGCAGCCAGTCCCCCAGATCTCGCTCTTCCACCACCCACAGAGTCACGGCTCCTTGTGGGCTAGAGGAGGAGACACCTGCTGCTTTGGAAACGCCTTGGGTGCCCCTCGTCGCTCGGAGGAGGCCATCTCTCCCCGGGGGGCGCGGTGACCCCCCTGTAACCGGGCCAGGGACGAGCCTATTCTCTCGTTCGGATTCCGAATTTTGGAAACAAAAATAATCCCAGCGCCCTGTGTCTCTGTTCCTGACTGCTGCACTTTGGACTGGACTATCACCCTCGCTGGCTGGAGTTGACAAGTGCTGCCCTGCTGCTTATTTTAGGGGGTAGAGCGGGATACCTTTCTTGATCAAAAATATCTCGAGCAAATGGGGATGAGTTTTAATAATGAAATAAAGGTGAAGTGTAAATGCAGCTTTCTTGGTCGGAATTGAAGGTGCAAAAACGCTACAAACTGAGGAAGACAATGCACTGCCATAAATTACTAGTGTGCTGTAGATTAACAACGCTTATAAACCAAAGTCTAGAAGGAGCATAGGAACATGTTCAATTACATTCACGTTAGAATATAATATGTTGTAGTGTCAGCAACAGGGCAACCTATGTCCCTCCAGACGGCAGACTCCACCCTTTGCAGTAGCTTTTCCAAATAGGTGGCTATCCTTTCTCAGTTTTCTGACCAAGGGGATTGTTCATTGCTCTAAAACACTAAGATAAACCCTCTTTTTAAAGGGAGTGAAATCGAAGTACTCTTACCTAAGTTCAAGGCCAAGGACTTCCCGGGGTACCTGTAGATCTCTAACAATCATGGTCCTGTTTGCCTCTGATAGACACGTCAAGCAAAAGAGTAAACAAATCCCTGTTACATTCAGTGAGTTATAAGTGGGTTATTGTAAGTGAAAGGCGCTTGGGTTCCCCTGGTCCATTTAAGTGTTAGGATTTGCCTCTTGCATATTTGAATAGAATTTCTCTCTCCCTTCTTCCTCCATCCCACCAAACTTCTAGGTAATTATAAGCAAGTGCTCAAGAGGTGAATCTGTAGTTTTCTTGTAGAGAAGAGCTGTTCAGAATTGTCATTCAGCTCCCTAAGGAAGGTACACAGTGCATTAGTAGCATGGTTCTCCAGTAACTGATGGTTTCAATCTAATGAAACTCAACCAAAGAAAGTAAGTGATAAAAGGTAAATACCTTTTAGGGAGAGAATAACCCTGCTGATGCTCAACAGAGTTGTGTTTAGTATGATTGCAGCCAACACTGAAAGCAAGAATGCCCATGAACATGTAAGTGGTTATTGGTAGTGATGGTGGTAGTCTTAGCCTTTATCCCTATGCAAACAAGCTCAAGGTTCCCAATGTTTCTGCTGGTTGCAATCAAACATGAAGTGGACGTACTGATTCTCCTAGTAATTGACATCTCAAACTTCCCTTGAGTTTTCAGAAAGGCCCTGTTACAAAGCAAACCATGAGCCAAAACACATCTACTGAGATGCTGAGATGTAAAGAGGAAAACTAGAGTGGAAAAATGTCTTACCTATTTATAGTATCTAAGGTAAATAAAACTGGTTTTGAAAACCTAAAACCAAACTAAACTATGCATAGTCAAAATCACTTTCCATAAGTGAGACTAAAGACAAATCAACGTGGCAGAGACTGAAAATTCTTTCCCAACATATTAGAAACTTCTACGAATTAATGTATGATTGTGATATTTAATAGGCTTTAGTCAGTCCTCCTGAAATTCCATGTACTATGATTTTTGAGTAACCTAGTCTAGATTAACCAAGTAATTTACTGTTCCTGAAGTGGGACAATAGCATATGCCTCTTCAGAAGAGTAAATAGTGAATGTTGTAAGTAGGTGGTTCAGATGGGGTTATGTCTGGAAAGCGTAAAGCTATGTCCTGCTGAAAAGAGGCCAGGAAAGCCAGACTTCCCAGTTCTATTGTGACAAATTTAACTTGCTCTGTCCACCTCTGGGGATATTTAATTTACAGACTTTTAGAAATCTCTTGCCTGAGTAACTCTTCTACCATCACACAACTTGGTCAGATCAATGACTTTATAACAGTGCACTCTAATATTACTTTATGCTGTTAAAGTAATATTAACATGCACTGTAATAGTGCAGCATTTGTGGAAAAAAGGCTTAAATGGGAGTTTCCCTTCCCATCCCATTTACTGTTTCTAGATATAGCAGTCCCTCCCTCTCTCCCCCATCCCTGCCACAGTCCACCCTTCACACATATGGACTCTATTTAAAAACAACCCCCCTCCACTGACTTACAAAGAGGAGTCCTTTTACTACAAGATCACAGAAATCTCTGGGTTACTCAGTGAATTTTGACAAGTGGCCTGCTGCTGTTTAGAAGTAGAGAGTGCAGTGCCAGTGCTGGCCTATTGAGGGCCCTAAGCAGGAATATTTCCCCTCCCACCTCCAACACATAATAAAAAGTGAATGGGGCCCCCTTGAACTGCTCTCGGGGCCCCAAGCAATTGCTTAATCTGCTTATGCCTAGTGCTGGCTCTGTTCATGTTACCTGAGCTTATCAAATGGGCTCCCTGTCCTTGTTAAGGTGCAGCTGGATATTGAAAGAATGTAACGCTGTGTCCTGCTAAAAAGAGGCCAGGAAAGCCAGTCTTCCCAGTTCCACTGTCACTCTATTACAGGAGTGGGTAGGTGAGATTCTGTGACCTGCAAAGTGCAGAAGGTCAGAGTAGATGATTATGATAGTCCTTTCTGGCCTTAAAGTCTATGAAAATAGCATCAGAGTACAGCTAATTCCTGCACTGCCTAGGAGAAGTCTGAGAAAGGAGGGAGAGCCATTGCTGATCATTTGTATTTAAGGCCTGGCAAATCCTTTCAGGACAGTAAGAAATTTAACGGGATGTAGTGCTGATCAGTGGGGCTTCCACTTCTGACTCTACAGCTGGCTGACTATGTAATTTCTGACAAGTCACTTAGGGCCTCTGTGCCTCATCTATCTTGTCTAAAATGAGAATAATCCTACAGTTTGTACAACATTTTGAGATCAACAGTTGAAACTCCCTAGACAGCCACAAAATATTATGTTTGGATTCTTTGTTGTTGTTATTGTTAGAATTCAGCTAGGATGTTCAAAATGTTGCTATTAGTGTTTAATACCAGTACTGGTCAATATCTGACCAATTGTCAAAGTCCCATGTTATAAATGAGTAAGAGCTCAGAACAGGGTCAGACTGTGAAGTCATTTTACCCCCAAACAGCATGGATAGCAAGAATCTTCCTGTCTTTAGACTGCTCTGGAGCGGGGGGTGGGGAAGAATAATTCTGTTTTCCGGCTCAGTCAAGCCCTTTGCTTCTCCACTGAAACTATCAAAAAGAAAAGTGCTGTCAGTGTTGATGGTGGCTTTTGACAAACTGGATTTATCCATTAGAAAATGAGCTGTGACCATCATTTCATTGCACAGAGGCCATCAGCTTCTAGGTGGTAATACATTTGGGCCACATTTCTAGAGGCAAAAGGTTCCATATCCTATTACTAACCCCCATAACCAATGAACCCACTGGTTTAATTAGCTTAAGTGAATCGAGATTTTACACAATGCTAGAAAATATGTCATCATATTAATTATGCAATAATTGTATGGAATTCTTGTCACTCCAAAGGAGGCTTTCTTTCCAGTTTAGAGTGGGTGAGTGGGCAGTGTTGGAGAACACTTGGTCAAAGACAATGTATTTCTATGCAATAAATGCCTATGGGGGGAAATTGTATTCAAGATACTTATATATTCCCCTTCTTCCTGCCCCAACTTTTTATAAAATGTATGTTTAAGAAAAGAAATCCAGGAAGTAGGACAACTTTAAAAAAAAAAAAAGTAACTGCAAAGAGACAAGAAGATGAGGTTCAATTTAACTCTGCATGGTAGCATTGTAATTACTCCTAATCTAAGTATCATTAAGAATTTGAACTGATTAAAGAAATGAACTTTTTAGGATGAAAAATCAACATTCAAAAAATGAAAAGAAGCTTTATTAAGAACCTTGCAAAATGTTACCTTAAAGCCTGATCAGTCCTGCACTGGCTGAACTAAAGACAGAAGGGGAAGACAGGGTTTAACTAGCTGGTGACTCATTCCTTGCTATTATATGCTGGTCAGGTTGCTGCTCACTCTTGTTGCAAAGAAGATTGGGTAGGGCAGTTGGAGGCTCCCTTCTCCACATGTGGAGGGTGACTTCACCTGAAAAAGACATATCTGGCTCTTCTGAAGCCCCAAGGTCTGCAAGAATTTAAAGGAATCAACATCTAATGCTGCTGAGATGTTTGTACCTGAGGATCTAATGTAAGAACTGCAAAGGGATAGATGGGACTACTTGTGCACTTTATTGCTTCTAAATTATATTTGTATAGTTCAAATTCGACTTGTTTTACATTAGAAATATGAGGTCTTGTTTTTTTGTGTGGAGAATTAGTGGGATAATATCACAAGAGGTTGAAATCTGAGCAGCTATATTCCCAACCCGGAATTGAACAGAAGGATCAACATGCCCTGGCTATCCTTTGAGAGCAGCAGCTCAGCTTTCAGCCTCTTGTGATGTCATGCCCTCTAGTCCTCCAAAGTGTTTGGCAGCAAAGCTGGGAAGCCAGCTCCCAGTGTTTTTCTTCTTTCTTAAGAAAGAATCTTTGGTGCAGAATTTCTACATTAGGAGGCACAATCCCTCCCCCCCCCCACATCATATCCTCCTTTATTCCCTCTGATATTCACCTAAGGGTCCTTCCCCCCTGCCCTACCACTAACCTATGGTAAGCCAGGGTGGAGTTTTGCAGGGTTCTGACATTTCCCAAGCATCTTAAAAATAGGAATAGATCTTTGGATGTAGACTTCAAATAAAAATTTAAATGATCAGTAGCTCCATCCAAAGAATTGAATTTAACATTCACATTTAAATACTTTATCTCAACAAAGCAGTATGTGTGCATTGGAATACAAACTTATAACAGCCTTAGGCCCTGATCCTATCTGAGTACCTTTACTCAGATGAGCAATCCCCCCTGAAGTTAATAGGAATCCTCACATGAGTAAAGATAAATGTAAGACTTTGCATAGTTTGGGATGGCAGTTCATAATATTTGACACTTGATACATACAGTTTATCCATGCCAGAAGTATTTTGCTCTTGTGTGCATGGCTTTCTTTGCCATGTCTCCTTCTGTTTTGTATCTGCAAGAACACCTCTTTTTCAGTTTTGATCCTTTCCCTTATTCCTAGGAACAGCTCACTATTGCTTAAGTAACAACTGCAGGCTCTAGCTCACCCTTCGCCCTTATGCTCTGAGCATTCAACACTGAGTTAAAAACTCAGTCCTTTGGGCCAATAATAGTTAAAGAAATACAAACCTACATATTTGTTCCAATCAGGAAATAGGTATACTGTCCATTCTACTGTTGCAGACACATGGCTTTTTCTTTACACCACTGTTTTTCCATTCCAGGCCTAGAACTCAATTTTGCAGGTCCATGTTTTGTCCCCAATCTTGTAAACGTTTACACAGGTGAACCATACCATTGATTTCAATGGGGCTGGTCAAGAGCACAGAGTTATTTACATGCATAAGTGTTTGCAGGATCTGGTACACAATGGCCAAGAAAAAAAAGAGAGAGCTCAATTTTACCCTTCCTTATAGAAACTGTTTTCCTTATAGAAAATTTTGCCAGTGATTTACATAAATGGAAGCTGAATTGAGACTTAAATTAGGTGCTGTAAATACACCTACCGAAGACATATGAATATTTTCCCAGGTTTGCAGCCCCTTGTAATTGTGTAACTCCAGAGGTGTTCTCCATGACTGGAGCTTCTAAAAAAGCTCAGTGTTGGCCCCAACTGCTCTAATGTAAGTGGGAGCAGAGTTAGAACAATGTTGCATGCTTTTGAAAAAAAAAACCTTTAAATGCTACCGGCAGACTCCATACTCAGTCCTGAAATTATTTAGTAAGGTAGAATTTTATTTAAATGCAATAGTTACAGGTACAGGATAAATTTTCAAGGGCAAAACTCAGAGCAGTTCATTTCAAATCATTCTAAAAAGGACCAAGAGAAGTTTCTGGAAACTGACTATTGTGGGTGCAACCACTGTCTAAAAGAAGGGGACAGACTAACATGGGTTTTTGGTTTGTTTCTTTGGTGTGATGTCAAGATTGAGCATGGTGCATGAGGTGATGCTGTCTTTAGCAAGAGGCATAAAACCACAAGTAGTCCTTCTCTTGTGCATGAAAGAGAGTCTTAGCACTTCCTGCAAGACTACGGTGGTATCTCCTGTGTCCTGCTTGATTCCAGTTTGAATAACTATATTCAATATATTGAAATTCATCTTGTTCATGCTTTAGCTATAGCAGGTTTTAATACCATCCCATTGTCTGAAATGGGAAACTACTATGTCAAGAAAGCAATGTACAGCATTATAGTTTCAAACACTACTGCCCGCCTCTCCGCAACTTCTTATGTTGATTTGAAAGCTGAAACCTAGAAACACTATCTTTGCAATTACAGACAATCACTTTTCCCTTACGCATTATGTAGAAGTCAATATTATTTTTCTGTGATTATGGTTTACTGTACAGGCGATTTTGACAGTTGATTTAATGCACTATTCATCCATTTGAATAAGCTTTCCAGTTGCTTTTTGTTGTACCAAGGGAGAAATTGGCCGTGTCCATCAACTGTAAAATTTTAGGCTTCAATAAACCTTAAGGATGCTTATACAACCCACCTCACACCCACACACCCAACTTTAATAATACTTAGCAACTTGCATAGTGCGTTACTTCTCCATAGCACAGTGGTCTGAACATTAATCCTTATAACACTCCCAAAAGTAGATAAGTATTATCTCTATTTTACAGGTAAGTCTGTAGGGCCAAATTCATATCTTATATAAGTAGCTGCATCTCCACTGGCTACATGCATCTTGTATTTGCTATTGTCTGAGAATGGAAACTAGACTAGATGGAAGGTTGCCTCAAAAAACCAACTTCTAATAAAATGTGGATTCAGAGTCAGATGAGCATTCTAAAATGTTTGGTCTCTACCTGAAGTGATTATCCAAACCTCTTGAAGTTTGCCCATCACTTATCCACATAATAAAGTGCAGATGCTGCATATCTCTAGCAAACAGTTCCTGATAGACCACATATTATAAAGTATGGGTGTGATTTTAAAATGTGCCTGAAAGACTTAGGAGAACAAGTCTCATTGACTTGCAGTGGGACTCATGGTCCTTAGGTCTCTTATTTAATAAAAAAAAATAAATAAAAAAGGCTTGGTATAACCTAGGGTGAGAATTTAAACTGATTTAATTATACCAATATAACCCTCCTTGCAGATGCTCTTATTCCAGTATAAGGCTGTCTCTACATACTACACAGACTATGCTGGCAAAGCTATGTTGGTGTTGCTATGATGCTAGGATAACCTACCGTGCAGACAGAGCCTACACTGATGGAAGGGATTTTTCCATTGGTGCAGGAACACCACCTCCTCAAAGTTACCTATGTTGATGGAAGCGCTCCTCCATCGCCAAAGCTGCATCTCCACTGGGGGTTAGGTTGGCATAGCTGTGTAAGTGAGGGGTGTGGTTTTTCCCCACCCCTGACTGACACAGATACCTTGACCTGACTTTTAAATGTAAACCAAGAGGGCCTTTTTTGGGGGGGTGGGGGTTAGTTTATGTCTCTTGGGTAGAGGGTTAAGCTTAAATTGAAAGAAGGTCCTCTTATTCTGTCTGGAATAAGTGTGTCCACAAAGGGGGTTATACCAATATAACTAAGCCTATGTCACTTTAGTGCCAGCTGGGTATGACACGTTTCCTATGAAAATTATCCTCATGACAAGTATGTTAATAAATGTTACAGCACAGAGCAGTCACCATTGGGTTAATAAATAGCACATGATAGTTTACCATAACGGCACATACCAGACGACTGCATGCTAATGTATGAATTTCTTTTTCTGTGTTTTAAAGCATTCATGCTGAAGGGAGAGTTCCTCCCCCTCAACAGCTATTCTTGCCTTCCAGCTGCTACTTGATCTTTTCCAGCTCTTGCGCAGAATTCTTCCTTAAAGAATCTTTCAGTGAAACTTTTTCAATCAGGCTGTAGTATAACATTTCTGCAAAGCCACTGTTCCTTTGTTCTCTTTCTCCAGATCGGGTTGTACTTGTAAGCAGCTTTCTTCATAAACCCAAGAGAAATCTTCTTTTTCCTTTTGTCTCTATTGAGAGAGAGAGACCTAAATCCCAAGTCAGTTATAAGCCCTGAAATGTGTGTTTTTCCAGTGTTTTGATATTGGTTACTGCCATGGTCTTTACCTATTCCCCTGGCCAGCCAGGAAAAGACACACCCTCAGTCAACACAATCGAAAGCCATTTAAGTAAAAGCTCTTCAAATGCTTTAAAAATGTTTGCTTCCAGCAAATCCCAGTGTCAAGCAGCAGTCATCTGACACCTTTCAAAAGCAGCCAGTGTAGAGTAAAAACAGCAGCATGATTCTATTCGTAAATCATTTTTAGGTCTGAACTGCTATCATAAAGGCCTACGTTATGTTTCTGAGGGGACGTGAGGGGACACTTGCACAGGTTTCATTGGTTCTTTCTGCCATTTTCTGATTGTATAGAGGCTGCAGTATATGGTACCAAGGATTGTAAGAATTTTACTCTCTCTCTCTCACACACACGCGCGCGCACGCGCACACACACACACACACAGTAGTGCAAATATAGGGCTAAATTATCTGGAGTCCTTGCAAATGTGGTATTTGTATGCCCACATAGCACCTAGCTGGTCAAATCTGTATGCAAATACTTCACTTGTCAGTACACATTGGGTATTTGCATGCGTGAGCTGACATGTGCAAATCCACATGTGATATGGCACGCATGTAACCTTTGAAAATCTGGCCTTTGATGTCTCAATAAATGCTTTTAGGTTTGAAGGTTTGAATGGAGAATCCCTTGAGAGTTCAAGGTGAAATACAATGCAAGCAGGCTCTGAATAGAAAGCCCAGTGTTCTGAACCTGCCATACCTCGTCCCAGACTGTTACAGGAGTTCTGAGAGAGGAAGACATACCTGCTCTAACAGCAAATTAAGCATAAAGATTTTAATCTGACAAAAAGCTGTTTAATGGAAAGTTTAAAAGTCCAGGGGAGCCTGGAGAGCACAGCTCTATCTTTTCTGCTAAAATCAGAGGCAGGGCTCCTCTTCTCCTTTATTTGTGGGGGCAGTGCTGTGGTCAGCCGGTGCAGTGCAAGCTCCCCAACCTGTTTCAATCTATTTTAACCCATGATTCAGTAGCCTCATTTTGATGTGTTATGGTGAGGTTCACTCAGGGCTCAACTCACAAGGCACTTGGAGAAGTGCCAGTTCTGCTTGATCAAACAATTGCATTAGCTTATTAAATATATGGAGAGGCTGAGGGCAAATACAGAAGGGATTCCCCTTGCCCATGCAATAAGCATCTCTGAGTGTGGGATTGGGCTCTGAAACTCCCCCTTGACTTCAGTGAGACTAGAGTTGGGCCAATGCTGAGCATTTCTGAAAGCCTCACCTTTAATGTTTGCACATTATAGAGCTCAGATGAAGATCTGTTTCTTGTATGGCAATTTAGTGGACACACTTTCTTGCTCCTACTAGTAGGCAAGTCACTTGCATCTTGGTACTTTGAGGGGAAACATACCCTTGGGATTTCAGGGTATACAATGAGCTGGCAAGTGGCAATTGCAGCTGTAGTGAGCCAGTGTCTTTTGCTTTAAAGAAGGTAAATCCTGGAGTCATTCTGCTGGAATCCTGAATTGGAAACCTCATTCTGCATCCTAGATAGGGACTGGGGCTGGAAGAAGAGAGGTCATTCTTGGTGGAGGGTTATCATCTCTGGAACTCATTCTCCTTTGTGGTTTTTCAGAGCCCAACATGATGGCCTGCAGGGATGGTGTCAGACCAGTCTGTTTACGCAAATATTTTGCTTGAGCCAGGCAAGTGGGTTGTCTTTTTTTCCCCCTCCTGATATTGGTGGCTAATAGCCCTTTATGGGTCATTTCCATCAGGTTCAGTGTCGTGTTTTGGTCTCTGCAGACAGGTGTTTTTTTCACAATGTGTTTTTGATCTTTCCTGTGACTTTGCCTAGATGCTCTAAAAAATAACTACACCTGATGATGTGGCTGTGTTGCTTCACCAGGTAGTTGTGCAGTCTCACCCATCCCACTGAAAAAGGTTTGAACCCAGTCAGTACATAAGTGAAAGACTGCCATGGAATAACTGTCGGAAGAGGACCGAGTCATTCAGTAGGTGGCACTCCTCCTTCCTCTGTTAGTACTGAAGCATGGAGTTGAGGACAGAAAGATGTTATCTGAAAGATGAGATGTAAAACTGAGGTCCTGATAATGTGAGAGACAGGGTGAGTGAAGTAATATTTGTTATTGGACCAACATCTGTTGGTGCGAGAGAGAAGCGTTCAAGCCATACAGAGCTCTTCTTCCTGATAAACTGTCAGTACTATTAAAATTCCAGTAGCTTGCCTATGTAAGGTACTTACATTGCTCCTATTACCATAGTATTTGAGTACTCCATGACCTTTAGTGTGTTTATCCTCTGAGGGGAAGAAATACTATTATTCCAATTTTACCCATGAGGTGCTGAGACACAGTCAGGCTCCTTGACTTGGCCCCAGGAAGTCATTGGCAGAGCAGGGAATGCTTTTCACAAAAAGAAGGACGGTCCTGATTAAATTCCAAATTTGTCTGATAATTTCTTGGTGCCCTCCCTAACCTCAAATGAATCTTGCCACATCCTCTTTACTCTGTCATGTAGTGCTGATGCATGCTGTTATATTTCTGCTACATTTCACATCAGAGGTGGCTGTGTTTCTGTGAATTGCATACTGATTCCTATGCAGACAATCTGCAAAGTATTTTGGGATCCCTCTGGATAAAAGATGCTGTATAAATATAAGTTGTCACAAGAGTGTCTATTAGGTTTCTGACAGTGGCTGTGGTCTCATGGCAGAAATGCAGGCACATGCACTGGGTCACAAAATACATTTTAAAAATTATCTTTGCTTGCCTGGTGTTTGATAAAGTAGGTCTGAGATGGCATGTCACACAGTGCAGGCTGGCTGGCATGTCACACAGTGCTGACAGATATATAAGATTGTACAATGTTCAAATAATATAAATATTCACCACAATTACAAAGCAATAAAAGTGATCTCCCCACCCCTGGGATAGGCTGGTCTGACAAGCTCTTAGGTCTGCACCCTTAATTGGAAGGAACTCATGTCCTGTTGAAGATTCTAAAGTCTGTTCACCTTAAGGGACTAGCTGGTTCCAGTGGGTAGCGCCTCTCTTGTTCCAGTGCTGTTTCTAGTGGCTCCCCAAGCTTGGGCCATGTCTACATGGGAAAGTCTTTGGGGTATGATTTTTAAACCAATAACCACTAATAAGAGTGTCCACACAGGAGGAGGAAGGTTATGCCTGTTTAAGTATATCTGTGTAACTGGTAAAACCTTCCTGCTAGACCTAAAGCCTAAGATGGCTCACTTGGAGTGGGGTCTGTGAGGGTATGTAGACACAGGGATGAAAAAACCCATGACCCCGACTCAACTCACCCAGGCCAGCTGCGGCTGTGCCAAGGGGCTTTTATCCCCCTGTAGATGTACCCTCAGTCTCTTGTAAACAGTGTTCTTCAACGAAGGACACAGTCACAAAGGAAATCACTGAAAATGGATCCTTTTACAGAGGTTGTTAAAAGAAGGCCAAAGAGATGGCTATATTTAGGGGATGGGGGATTCTATATTTATGGCTATATTTATGGGATGGGGGAGTCTATCCTGGGAATCAGTGACTCTGAAAAAGATCTGGGGGTTGTGGTGGATAGTCAGCTGAATATTAGCTCCTAGTGCAACACTGGGCCAACAGGGCTAATGCGATCCTTGGATACATAAACAGGAATCTTGAGTAGGGGTAGAGAGGTTATTTTACCTCTGTTTGACACTGGTGAGACCACTGCTGGAATGCTGTGTCCAGGTCAAGAAGAATGTTGATAAATTGGAGAGGGTTCACAGAAGAGCCATGAGAATGATTAAAAGTTTAAAAATAATGCTTTGTATGGATAGACTTAAGGACCTTAATCTATTTAGTTTATCAAAGAGAAGGCTAAAAGGTGACTTGAGTCTGTAAGAACCTACATGGGGATCAAATGTTTGATATGGGCTCTTTGATCTAGCAAACAAAGGTATAAGATGATCCAATGCCTGGAAGTTAAAGATAGACAAATTCAAACAGGAAATAAAGTGCCAAGTTTTAACAGTGAGGGCAATTAACTATTGGAACAATTTACCAAGGCTCATGGTGGATTCTTATTATTATCAATTTTTAATCAAGATTTGATGTTTTTCTAAAAGAGATGCCTTAGGAATTATTTAAGGAAAGTTCTGTGGCCTGTGTTATACAGGAGATCAGACTAGATGATCACAATTGTCCCTTCGGGCCTTGGAATTTATGAATGTCTGGAAAGGAGAAAAAAATCACCAGAAACAGTTAAATTAAGAGTGAAGAACAATTTCCTCCACTCCTGGGATTATTGGGTGAAGCTGGGTCATGCAGGAGCTCAGGTATCATAACACCCACTTTTGCAACTTATGGGCTCTTAACATCTATGAACTTTGAAATGGAAGCTCAGTCAGCCCCTTACCTTGGCACTCTCCTCATCATCCTGACAAACCAGTTTAAAAATATGCTGATTACAATTTTATTTGTTGGACTATGAAATAGACTTTTCTGATTGATACTCTGCCAAGGATGTAACTTGCCCAAAGTTTTTCCCCCTCACACTTCATTAAGTTTTTCCTTTCTGAAAATTCAGGAATGGAATTCTCTCTGTTCTTCAAAGTCCAGGAATACACAGGTGATCCCACCATCTTGGTACCTAGAGGGGACACCCTTGGCATCTCAGGTACATCAAGTTGACAATTGCAGTTGTACTGAGCCAGTGTCTTTTACTATCAAGAGCAGGGTATAACTAATAATTTTGGCACATTTGGGGCTCCCTCTTGGCTTGTTGGGCCCAACAAGAATCTACAGGTTTCATGGGCATTCTACAACCATCTCTCATACATTGGTTACTATAATAATATATTGGGGTGAGGAAGAGAATATTTTAGCTCTTCTGAAAATCAAAAGCATGGTAAAATAGCTTAATAAGGGGCATGCCCAGGCTCATTGATTTTTTTAGATTTCACATACAGGGATTTAATGTGAAGGTTATTTAACTTGGTGCTTGAGTCATTAAAATGAATGAGTTTTACCATGTCAAAATATTAAGAGCATGAGACCTTTTAAAAACAGTAACTGGCCTTCCATCCTGCCCAATATGCTGGTCTGGTTTTGGACCCCACTTTCCCCAAATCTAGGTGGGCATTTATACTCATTTATACCCTCTGTTTATTCACCTTCCCTGGTAACTTATTTCATAGTGTGTGTTCACTATTACCCTCTGTTCAGTTCTACTGTAGATTCCTAATGTTTAGGTTATAGGTCCCCTAGTTTTGATACTTTCAATGGTATGACTTTCTCCCCAGGATTTTTTAAAGTCAATTCAGATGTTTGGATAGCGTATGTTTCACTTACTGAGAACGATTTTTATTTTTTTTTGCTTGATATAAAGTTTTGGTGTATGTAATCAAGGATAATCCTCAATACACCCAAGGATATATGTCTTCAGATCTATTTCCAGTAGAAGAAGCTGTTCCCACAAGACAGTAGTGAGATACATTATGCAGCCTCCTGATCAGCAAAATGACAGAATCTGAAGTCTTCAGAGAAGCCACCTGCAATGGAGGTCAGAAATCTTGAGAAAGAATTCCCTCCACCCCAACCCAAAACATGAAGAAAGCTAATTCCTCAGTAAGTTCTTCATGCACTTGCTTCGAATGTTCTGAACACTGTAGGGTGTTAGCTATTAATTGTACCATTGCTAAAGGGTTCATTGAGTAGGAACAACAGCATCTGAGGAATAAGACATAATGTGCTGTGAGGTATTTACAAGTGTGGTAGGTATAAGCACACTAGAGAGGTACAAGACATAACGGAATGTCTTCAAAAGTACATCTGTTATAAAACACAGCTTTGGACATACATATTTAAATGTGGCCTTTACACTCTTTGACGGACAGGCAATCTGATTTGCTGAGGCTATAGCAAATTGGCAACAAAATGGTGTGCTGAGCTGAGACTCACTATGTGCTTTATTGTGTATGCATTATGAGCCTGAACTAGTTCCCACTGAAGTCAACTCCTGTATTAGGATTCTAAGGAATATTTGGACTACAATAAAGTTGATTCTCAGCTGATAGGTGACAGGATGTTTTATTTCCCAGTTGAGAAAAGCTGTTGGAGCAAATCAGTCTTCCTGCACAGTTGTTCTCTGGTTTTTGAAAATCTGTGGGGTGGAGTTTTACCAATAAGTTCTAGGTAAGCAGAGTTAGGCCAATGCTGAGCACTTTTGAAAATCCTATTCTCCATGTCTAATCACTGAAACAAGCATTCATTTTGAAGTCAATGGTAAAACTCCCCCTGATTTTCACAGAATCAGAGTTGAACACTTTTGAAAATTTCACCCTGAAATTGACGCTATTTTCTTTTATTCTATACATTCTCTCCTCAGAGAATCTAGATTTCCTAGTACTTCTAGAAAATGAGCTGTCATCAGTGCAGGTCCCTTATGCCACTTCATGTTTCTTGGAATATATGATATCATTAGGCCACAAGATTGCATGGTCCAGCAACCTGCTTTATGTGAATGTGCAGTTGTCAGGTCATACATTTAAATGAGCACACATTTGAATGTGTGACTGAAGGCTGTACATTCAACGACAGGCACTGGGATATTTATCAGTATTTTCTTTTTCTTCTCTTGATTCTTCTTCTTTTAAAAAAAATCAGAACAAAGCGTTCAAAGAGAAAACACCATGCTCATGTGATGATTGAGATTTTAAATGCACAAAAGGTCATTAAATTCAAAAGTTAGGATCCCCCAGCAGCCATATCTTATAAACATTGGGGGAGAGGGAGAGAAACAAAATTAATGCCACACAGAAATATGAAATACTCCTTATGCACATAGGTGCCAAGTTACAGTTGAATCCAGTAGGTCACAATGACATGCACTGCAAATCGGATTTATTTATTTTTTTGGCAGTTTAACAAATTGAGATTGAGGGTTTATCCACCCGATAATGGATATCTCTGGGCACTGTTTTATGAAGATTCCATAGAACTTGTGTGCAGTGTGTCACTGTATGGCAAACATTGCAGGAGAGCTATTGTAAAGTTACATGATTTGCTTATTATCTGCACTCAGTCAGCAATTAAGTAGCAGTACTGGTATATTGATACATCATGTTATTACTACGGTAATAAAGGTCAAGCCAAAGTCTAAATGCTAGCACCTCAGATGTTTCCTCAGATCCTGAGTTGAAGATCCGACTCTAGGTCTTTTGTTAAAAATTGGCCTGATTTTAAAAGGAATGAATATAGCACACACTAAATCTTAGGGATGGGCCTAAACCAATATTCTGGGCCTGGTTCACTTTAGAGTTCATAGTTTAAATGTATCTCTAGAAAAGGTAACTCCAAACAGCTCGATATTGGAAGGCTCAGATCTGGATCCATATTTTTGAATTCCCAAGTTTGGGAATGCTTAGAAGTAGAGCTCTGGTTTGGCCAATTATAGAGAGATGCATTCTTGATTTAGATTTAATTGAGGCTCATCTCTACTAAAGAGCAATAATACTTTGCATCTACATAGCACCTTTCAGCTGGGACTCTCCAAGTGCTTTACAAAAATTAGTTCAGGCTTACAATCCTCCTGTGAGGTAGGCAAACATTACACATTTTTTGTTTTGTTTTGTTTTTGTTGTTTTTGTAGAAAAGAAATCCATGCAATTTGCTAAAGGGGTTTATGCTCTTCCATTAGAAAACAAGACTTGGGAAAAGGCACTTTCTGTGTGTTTGGATTATTCCTCTCCATGAGGCCCTGGTACCCACAAGAGCATGTCAATTTCTCACTATGCAATTTAAGGATAGCAGTTGTGGAAGCCAGTAAGCTGAAGAAAAGGCTGGAACAAAGGTGGCCTTTACCATACTCCCACTTAGCTGTCAGCTTCCAATTCTGAAAATGTATGTTTTGGCTCATCTAGAATATCAGCTGATATGTTGTTTTAACAAGCAGGCCTAGAAGGTGGCACCAACGTGCCACTTTCCAAAAATGTGCATGGCCAAAGTCTCAGCACAAGCTGTCTGACCTAGTGTGAGATTGTAAGCAGCATACAGGGAGAATGAAGATTGCAGTGTGGAAAAGGTGAAAGAGGACACAAAGATAAAGCTAGTATGATCTTGTCAGCTTTTGCATGCTAAACAGGGTCATGACTTGGATAGGATATGCCCCAGAGAAATCAGAGAGCAGATCTCAGCACTGAAACAACCCTGGAGCATGGTAGTAGGGGGCACGGTGCTATTGCAGCGCTTGGCCAAAAGTGACTAGCGATTTTAGGTGCCTCAATTTCTAGGTGACTATCAAAGGGCATGATTTCCCTGCAGCACCCTTCTGGATAAATGTGGGTCTGCTGAGGGTTGCCTCAGTCTCCCTTTCATTCAGGATCCCTTAAAAAGTCCACACAGTCAAACCATTCCCCCTTTTGGAGTCCAGTTTACTAAGTCCTGCACAAAGTCTTTCAAAAGAGAAAAAAGTACAAAGCCTTCATCCCAGTTTCAGATGTGCCCAACCCCTCCTCCCTGAGGGTCTTCCTCCCAATATCTCTTGGCCTTTTTCACACACCTTCCCCACTGGTGTTTTCTTTACTCTCTGCAGTGCCTCCAGGCATCTGCCATCCACATGCAGATGTCTCACCCTTTATAAGGCCCAGATGCCTTCCCTGAAGCCAATAGTGCATCAGAACCTGCTGCAGTGGACCCTGCTCCCTCTTAAAGGGTCCTGTCATCCTGCAACAGTGGCCAAAATAAGGTACTTTGAACTGAAGGGGCCTGATTTTCTGAGGGGGCTTCTCAGCACTTTGTGAAAATCAGGCCCCTTTAAAGTGTCTCAAGTTGGGCATCAAAATCTTGAGTCGCTCTTGAAGATATAGGCTGTTGTCTTGGCTGTGTCTTGGCTGACAGGTAAAATCGATTTCTCTCTCTTGCTCTGAGGGATTTCTCATTTGCTCATCATTGTGATATGTATCTACAGGATGATAGAGGATCATTCAAGATCTCCATGCACTATTTCCAGTAAATATGTCAACCCCCTGATGTTCTGATCAAATTCTAATTTTGTTAATTACATTTCGATTACCTAAATTCTACTGAACTGCAGTTAGGATTAGTATTCTTCTTCACCTCTGAACTGAAACTGTTTTGTTCTCTTGCTGCATATGGCTACAAAGTTGCTGTGTTCCACTCTAGAAGTGGCTGCATTGCATTAGCTGGTGAATGACTCCTGAATATATAGTGCGTTTGGTATCCTTTGTGTTATATTTTCCACACACAAAGTATCATTATGTGCTTCCAGTCAGGAGGCTTAATTTTAGATTAAGGAAAAAACCCCAGATGTCTCAGGGGACAGAGAGAGGACAGTGTGACTCCTTCCCTTTTTAAAATCTTCTATCTGGAATGCTTCAAGCACTTAGTGGAAAGTATTCAAATTTACAGGGGCAGTGCACAGAAAACAAATGGAAGTTGCATAGCTACAAACACCATAATTTGGGATAAAAATATATAAAAATTATATATAAAAATATAAATAACATGACAGCATACAGGTCCTAGGCGGGGAACTGTACAATCAATTTAACAGAGCTCTAAAATAATTTAAAATGGCAATTAAAAACAAACAAACAAACAAAAACCCTTGCTTTGAAAGTCAGCGCAGACTTGGTATTATGAACAGTCCAAAACTGAGGATCACAATTAGAAAAGTTCAAGGGTAGAATTTTCAAAGGCACTTAAGGGTGTTTGACACCCCACTACCGTAGACTTTCAACAGGAACGGGGTACCTAAATCCCTTAGTCACTTCTGAAAATTCCATCTCTGGTTCCTAGTGTCTCAAGATTGTTTTCAGGACAAAACTAAACAGCCTGCTGCTTCATAAGGCATTCAAGGAACATGGTCCGGTATGCTGGTCCACAGCCATTCAGGGCCTTGGAAATACTGTAACTAAGAAGACTTTAATATTAATATGAAACTATTCAGGAAGCCAGTACAAAAAGTTTAAAATAGGAGTGATAGGCTGGTTAAGATAACTGAATGCTTGTAACAATGAAAACTGCTGCATTTGGAATAAGCTGCATCATAGAAATAACAGTGAAAATGAAGAGTTACAGTAACTTCAATCTCTTTGGTCACTCGATTACAGACCTAAAAGTGGCAATTCTTCAACAAAAAAAACTTCAAAAACAGACTCCGATGAGACACTGCTGAATTGGAATTAATTTGCAAACTGGGTACAATTAACTTAGGCTTGAATAAAGACTGGGAGTGGATGTGTCATTACACAAAGTAAAACTATTTCCCCATGTTTATTCCCCCCCGCCCCCACCTGCTACTGTTCCTAAGACGTTCTTGTCAACTGCTGGAAATCGCCCACCTTGATTATCACTACAAAAGATCCCACCCCCACCCCCGCTCTCCTGCTGGTAATAGCTCACCTTACCTGATCACTCTTGTTACAGTGTGTATGGTAACACCCATTGTTTCATGTTCTCTGTGTATATAAATCTCCCCACTGTATTTTCCACTGAATGCATCCGATGAAGTGAGCTGTAGCTCACGAAAGCTTATGCTCAAATAAATTGGTTAGTCTCTAAGGTGCCACAAGTGCTCCTTTTGTTTTTGAGTAACTTACAAATTAGTCTATATCCTCAGTGAATGCAAGATTCCTATAATTTTACTGACAATCCAATTGATGTGCCTTGATCTGTCAGGGTGTTTGTATGAAAACAAAAAGACCAAAAGCCAAATGAAAATTAATTGACATCTTTAGTTTGTCCAGTCGCTTAATTTCTCTCATCCCAAGAGCTGGATTCAGATCTCTCCCCATGGATATTGATGTACTTCCAATACCTTAACTGTGGGGGATCTCTTAAAAACTATCCTTCCTGAACCCAGTGTCCCAGGTCTGTAAGTGTTCCTGGAGAGGAGAATTTAAGCAGTAAGGTCTCTATTCTTTTTTTCCCAATTTGAACAAATGACTTTCTCATAGCCAAGGAGGAAGGCAGCATAACAGGGCAAACAAGCTTATATTAAGATACTACTTGCTAGAAATATTTACACGTTATATAAGAACGGACATACTGGGTCAGACCAAAGGTCCATCTAGCCCAGTATCCTGTCTTCTGACAGTGGCCAGTGCCAGGTGCCCCAGAGGGAATGAACAGAATATGTAATCATCAAGTGATCCATCCCCTGTCACCCATTCCCAGCATCTAGCAAACAGAGGCTAGGGACATCATCCCTGCCCATCCTGGCTAATAGCCATCGATGGACCTAACCTCCATGAAGTTATCTAGTTCTTTTTTGAACCCTGTTATGGTCTTGGCCTTCACAACATCCTCTGGCAAGGAGTTCCATAGGTTGACTGTGCGTTGTGTGAAGAAATACTTCCTTTTATTTGTTTTAAACCTGCTGCCTATTAATTTTATTTGGTGGCCCCTAGTTCTTGTGTTATGAGAAGTAGTAAACAATACTTCCTTATCTACTTTCTCTACACCAGGCATGATTTTATAGACCTCAATCATATCTCCACTTAGCTGACTCTTTTCCAAGCTGAAAAGTCCCAGTCTTATTAATCTCTCCTCATACAGAAGTCATTTTGTTGCCCTTTTCTGAACCTTTTCCAATTCCAATATATCTTTTTTGAGATGGGGCGACCACATCTGCACACAGTATTCAAGATGTAGGCCTACCATGGATTTATATGGAGGCAACATGATATTTTTCTGTCTCTTACCTATCCCTTTCTTATTTATTTCCAACATTCTGTTTGCTTTTTTGACTGCTGCTGCACATTGAGTGGATGTTTTCAGAGAACTATCCACAATGACTCCAAGATCTCTTTCTTGAGTGGTAACAGCTAATTTAGATCCCATCATTTTATATGTATAGTTGGGATTATGCTTTCCAGTGTGCATTACTTTGCATTTATCAACATTAAATTTCATCTGCCATTTTGTTGTCACCCAGTTTTGAGAGATCCTTTTGTAGCTCTTCGCAGTCTGCCTGGATCTTAACTATCTTTAGTAATTTTGTATCATCTGCACATTTTGCCACCTCACTGTTTACCTCTTTTTCAGATCATTTATGAATATGTTGAATAGGACTGGTCCCAGAACAGACCCCTGGGGGACACCACTATTTACCTTTCTCCATTCTGAAAACTGACCATTTATACCTACCCTTTGTTTCCTATCTTTTAACCGGTTACCAATCGATGAGAGCACCTTCCCTCTTATCCCATGGCAGCTTACTTTGCGTAAGGTGAGGGACCCTCTCAAAGGCTTTCTGAAAATCTAAGTCCACTGGATCCCCTTGGTCCACATGCTTGTTGACCCCGTCAAAGAATTCTAGTAGATTGGAGAGGCATGATTTCCCTTTACTGTTGTTCCTGGAAAATACTGAATGAGCCAGATCCCTGCCATGGAGCTATGCCAGTGTACACCAGCTGAGAATCCGTCCCTAGACTAGTTTATTGAAAATATAGCTTTGTACTATCCCACTTGTGCAAAGGGAAGGTAGAATGGGAAGGGAAAGCATGTCTTCTAGGGGGACCCAAAGGAATCCTCCTCTGGGAATTTTTAAAAAAATATCTGTAGTCTGGTGGAACTTGGTCCATTCCAAAGTAAGTATGAAGAAGGCAGCAATCTAGCTTGCTGAGGATAAAGCCATGAATGACCACTGCAAAATCTGCAGTAAAGAGCAATGGCCAAACCTTGTGAAGAACCCAGAGATAACAGCTACTCTAGAAACTGTCCCAGCAGTGGTTTGCATGGTGAGAGAGAAAGCCAGAGTAACTCAAATGCCAAGCTTGTCTCCATGGTGTTTTCCTCACCCTCTCAGCTCTTCTCAGTGCCCACAAAATCCATTTGTCCGATGCAGCCTGAGCTGGCCAATCATTCCTTAATCAAATAGAGATGCTAATCACGCAACTTGCTCTACAAATAGTCAACTGAAAAGCAGGCATTGAGCAAAGTGTAAAGCAGGCATTGCGCAAAGCCAGTGAGCAGGAATGCAATGAGATTACATACACAGCAGAGAACAATACAGTTATAATAACTTACTGCAAATGGCCACATAGTTTGGAAAAGATTTTGATATACGGGAACCCTACCCAACAAAGTTTCCAGCTGAAACTAGGATTTTCTTGCTTTCACTATTGCTTTTTCTTGTTTAATACCTTGAATACTGTGTTGTGACATGAACAGACTAGGACCAAGCCCTTTAGGATAAATAAGGTATAATGGCATCTGCTTTCTAAAGACACTTGCCCGGTCAGTATTATCAGTCTCTTCAGTATGTGTATTGTGATCACTATTCTATATGTTCTAAAAGAACATGCATCAAAATCTGTTCAGATCTAACCAGACTCACTAATAAGAAAACAAATGGGTAACTGGGTGTGGTGCCAACCTTTGCTCATGCTTTGTTTGTTTGCAGTTGTCAGGAAGCAGGCTGAACCATTTATCTTGTTCAGTGAAAACCATACACTAATATTTAATTGTAGTCACAAGGAAATGGGCATGTTCTTATAGTCACTGCTTTAGTTATGGAAAGGTGGTAGTCACCTGGCGTGTAATCTGCATTTCATTGGTGGGGCTCTGGAATCTTTAAATTGTCCCTCAAATATAGCTGTCAAAGTGTTCTTTGTTAATATTTCAGTATTCATACTAATTATTATTATGTTGCCCTGGATAACTGGGAACCTCCCCAAATATAGTAATGTGCATGTATCAGGTAGGGCAACTGTTCCCCAAGTTTTATATTATGATCATTGATTCTTTTTTTGTAAAAAAAAAAAATCTTCCTAATATGTTCATTTATATTTTGGGATGTTTGACAAATGTTACTAATAACAAATGTATTTTATTATGCAAGGGTAATTACAAAAAAAGCCTAATCAAGAACTGGAGAGACATGGTGGGTGAAGGAATATTTTTTATTGGACCAACTTCTGTTGGTGAGAAAGACAAGCCTTTGAATTATGTAGAGCTCTTTCTTAGATCTGGGATAGGTACTTATGGTGTCACAGCTAATACAAGATATAAGAGATAGTTTAGCATAAGTAGTTAGCACATATTCTAAGGAACCATTCAAGGTGAAATGACAGGTTTCAGAGTAGCAGCCGTGTTAGTCTGTATTCGCAAAAAGAAAAGGAGTACTTGTGGCACCTTAGAGACTAACAAATTTATTTGAGCATAAGCTTTCGTGAGCTACAGCTCACTTCATCGGATGCATTCGGTGGTCAACTGCATGCATCCGATGAAGTGAGCTGTAGCTCACGAAAGCTTATGCTCAAATAAATTTGTTAGTCTCTAAGGTGCCACAAGTACTCCTTTTCTTTATTCAAGGTGAAGTGATTGGTTAACACCCCTGCAGTCAAAAAGAGGGGGTTAGTGGGTTACAGATTGTTATAATAAACCAGTGTCTTTACTAGACACTAAAAATCATGGTCTTAATAGAGTAATGAATTTATGCTCACAAGCTCAGCTTTTGAAAGTGTTGTGTGGGTTTCCTTTGAGGATAAGGACCAATAGGTCAGCAACCACACAACAAAACCACTAACCCAGGAACCTATCCTTGCAACAAAGCCCGTTGCCAACTGTGTCCACATATCTATTCAGGGGACACCCTCATAGAGCCTAATCACATCAGCCACGCTATCAGAGGCTCGTTCACCTGCACATCTACCAATGTGATATATGCCATCATGTGCCAGCAATGCCCCTCTGCCATGTACATTGGTCAAACAGGACAGTCTCTACTTAAAAGAATAAATGGACACACATCAGACATCAAGAATTATAACATTCAAAAACCAGTCGGCAAACACTTCAATCTCTTTGGTCACTCGATTACAGACCTAAAAGTGGCAATTCTTCAACAAAAAAAACTTCAAAAACAGACTCCAATGAGACACTGCTGAATTGGAATTAATTTGCAAACTGGATACAATTAACTTAGGCTTGAATAAAGACTGGGAGTGGATGTGTCATTACACAAAGTAAAACTATTTCCCCATGTTTATTCTCCCCCCGCCCCCCGCCTTCCTCAGACGTTCTTGTCAACTGCTGGAAATCGCCCACCTTGATTATCACTACAAAAGGTTCCCCCCCCCTTCCCCCTCTAGCTCTCCTGCTGGTAATAGCTCACCTTACCTGATCACTGTCATTACAGTGTGTATGGTAACACCCATTGTTTCATGTTCTCTGTGTATATAAATGTCCCCTCTGTATTTTCCACTGCATGCATCCGATGAAGTGAGCTGTAGCTCACAAAAGCTTATGCTCAAATAAATTGGTTAGTCTCTAAGGTGCCACAAGTACTCCTTTTCTTTTTGTCAGATGTAGAGTGATGGCTTTATGAAAAGTGTTCACCCACAGGTGATAGGGTGTTTTTGACTTTTATCATTTCCCTGTGTGATTTCATCTGAGAGCACAGTGTTTGTCTGGTTTCACCCACGTAGTTGCTATTGGGGCATTTAGTGCACTGGATGATGTATACCACAGGTTGTGATAGGCCAGTGTAAATCTCCTAGAACTTGAAAGGTGTGTTGTGGGGGACGTTGATCATTGTAGCAGTGGAGATATGTCTGCAGGTTTTGCATCTGTTGTTCTGGCGGGATCTGGTGCCGCTTTGAATTGGTGTGGAGATTGCTTCTGATGATGAGCTTGGAGAAGTTGTGTGTGGGGGGGGCAGGTGTTGTTTGAAGGCCAGAAGAGGGGGTTCAGGAAAAAATTCTTTCAGCAGTCCCCATCGAGTATGGATTGTAGTTGTTGATGATACCTCATATGAGTTCTAGTGTGGGATGGCAGGTGACAAAAAGGGGTGTGTGGTTGGAAGGGGTTTTATTTCTGTATTGAAGCAGGTTCTCTCAGCATATTTCGGTGGCCAGTTCCCTGATGTGATCAACTTCTCTGGTGGAATGTCCTTGTCTGGTAAAGGCAGTTTTGGGTGTGTTAAGGTGTGTGTGTGTGTGTGTGTGTGTATATATATATAGAGAGAGAGACTTTCTCCTTGGATAAAAAATATTACCTCACCCACCTCATCTCTGTAATATCCTGGTACCGACACAGCTACAACAACATGGCACACATCATCAAAAACTAGTTATTTTTACTAGAACATGGACCGCTCTTGCAGTCCTGCTAAGGCAATGTGAGGCTTATCTGTACAGGCGCTGGAGGACGGGCTCCTAATTGGACAACTAATACTTAAAAACATGTTAGTTCAGTAAATGCAAGAATCCTGAGGGAATACAGCACTGCTTCTATGTGGACAAGGGCCTTTTAAGGCTTACCCCATCTAGATATTCATAAATTCTGCCGCAGACCCTATGATCACATGGAAACTCTGCATGCTGAAACTCAGAATTTCTAGTCACTTATTGGGCTTCCACCACTGTAATGCCCATGGAAAGGTTGATTTGTCCCAACAAATGGACTTGGGAGCTCACCTGTAATGAGGCTTATTCCCATCACCCGTTAGGCAAAGGGGTTAAAAGCCAATTAGGGCACCAGTAATTGATTGTTGCCTGGGGGCAGAGGTCGGCAACGATCACTAGGCACCTTCCCTTATAAGGGAGCTCAGGAACTGCAGAGGCTGTCATGGAGAAAACCCAGTAAAGTGTAGGTTAGTGGACAGGTGGAAGAGTGGTGAGTTCAGCACAAAAAGGAGATGCTAGGAGGGTTGAGGGAGAAGCCAGAGGCCTCAGAACCAAGGGGAGGTTGTGTTAAGCACAAGCTGTGGAGAAGCAGCCCAAGGGAGCTTGGAGGTAAGAAGCAGCCTGGGGAAACAGTAGCACATCTGAAGAAGCAGACTAAGCTGTTTAATACAGGGCCCCTGGGCTGGAGCCCAGAGCAGAGGGTGGGCCTGTGTTCACCTACCAATCCCTGAGGAAGGGGCATGGAAGCCACCAGCAGGAGTATTGAGCCCAGGGTGGGGTGGAAGACTGACACCAAAGGCTGAGTGGAGGAATAGCCCAAGGGGGTGGAAGGCTCTCCTGTGTTGCGATATCTTGTGACGTTTCCGTTTAGACCTTTCCTTACCCTGGAAAGGGATTGAACTTTGTGACTTGGCTGAGTCTAAGCCACAGAAGACCTGGTGAGAGGCAGGTGGCCTGAAGGAGGTACTAGAGATGAGGGCCCCTTGTGGTATTACACCCTGACACAAGGGGATGCAATGGGTAGTGAGTACGCTACCTTATGCCATCATCAAATGTAAAACTATGCTGGCCTTTGTTCTTTCCAGATCTGGGCAATACTACACAGGCAAGAAAGAAAAAATGATCCTGCCCTTGCCTACTATGTAGTTGAGATTGTTGGATTATATTTTTAAATAACTGTAGAATGAAATCAAATGTACTGACAGTGTGGGCTGTACTGCTAACAAGTCTTTGTTGGCTTTGTGTTTATTGGTCAAATCTTCTTTTTGAGGAGATATCTATATAGTTCACTTAGTATTACACCATTTGCTGTATGGAAGTAAAAGAGAGATAAAATCAGAGAGGGGTGAGAGAGAGATTAGCTAATTTAAATTCTCTCACCTGGATAATTTGTTAGGTATTTCCATATATATTTACTTTCTTTATAATTCTTACAGTAAAGTAGCACACATTTGGGACCCGTTGACATAGTAGGGTCTCTTTGGAGAGCAAATAACTATACAGCGAGAATAATAATATTTGTGCATGCACAAATTTGTTGGTATCAACACATCTGCTGCCAGCTAAAGAAAAGCGGTTAGTTCTAGCTTCAGAATGGATCTTCTAGAGTTAGGGTTTTGATACCAAGAATTATTTCTGAAAGACAGTGAATTAAATTACACTGTATAGGAAGGCAGCTGCTTCTCCCAAGATCACAGAAATTACAGTTTATAATCTATTTTGGCCAAAACCCTCATATGGTCCCATGACATGTCCCTTATTAATAAACCAAGAGTGACAGATTACAAAATCCAAATTGTTTCATTTTAGCCTGTAGTTCTTTGGCACTTTTCTGCATTATCCCATGTATTACTAAGTGTACGAGGTCTGTCACAGGACATGCCCTCATCCCATTCATGGAAAGACTAATGAGCATGTCTGCACTCAGGAAGCAACAATTAAGTGAAGGTGGTCTGCCTGGGGAAGGGGTGCTTAAACAAGTGAAACTTGCCAAGGAGCGGGGGGAGGGGAGGAGTTTGCCCAGGAGGCGAGGCTGCTAGGAACTGCTGTTGAGCTCCGGGAGCCAAGCCTGAGGCTGGGGCTAGCGTTTCCTTCCTCTGCCCCCCTCTGCTTGGGGACAGACTGACACTACAAGGCTGACATGAGGCAGAGGCCCCAGAAGGCTGCTCCTAGCCAGTGCCCTGTGGCATGCAGCCAGGGACTAGAAGTAATTGGACTCTGAGGGGACTTCGGGAGAGAACTGAATTCCTGCCAGGGACAGAAGGATTTCCCAGGAGTGGGGGCTCCTTTATGGGGCAAAGGGACAAGAGACCCAAAGGGTATGTCTACAATGTCATTAAAAAACCTGCAGTGCCAAGTCTCAAAGCCTGGGTCAGCTGACTTGGGCTCATGGGGGCTTGGGCTCAGGGAGCCCAAACATTTACACAGCTGTCTTTAGCCCCCCTGAACCCAACTCAACTGACCTGGGCCAGCTGTTGCTGTGCTGTGGCTCTTTTATTTCAGTATAAGCATAGCCAAAGAGACTACACCGAGCCCAGGCTCAGAGTCAGCCAACTACAAGTCAAGAAAATGGTCAGGGATGGTCTAGATAATACTTAGTCCTGCCTTGAGTCTCTTCCAGTCCTGTGATTCTAAGAAAACAGAACTTGAGTAGTGTTCTCATTTAGATCAGTTGTGCTGTTGTTCAGTAGGGAGAGGTCAGGTCTCAGGTATACATTGTATATATCTTATATAAATTTAAGAGAAATGGGTGAGGGAATATCTCTTACTCGACCAACTTCTGTTGGTGGAAAAGACAAGCTTTTGAGCTCTGCTGAGCTCTTCTTCCTGTTTGGCAAATTTGATAGTCAGTTACTTACTTGAGCCTTCGTAACTTTTTAAAAAGCGAGCGCCACCTTGTGATCCAAGGGAATTAATGCTGCTCGTACAGTGCTGCTTTAATTGCTCATTGTTAGAGGCAAATCAATGATACGTGTGTATCATCTTGCTTAGAAAAGTTTGTGAAGATCAAAATATTCAATCATATAAATGTATTGTAAATACTGGAAAGGATACAATAAAGCAGGGAGTTTTATGATGTGCTAGGATTGTCCCAAATGTTAGAAAAAACAAAAAGTTGTTACAAATATCTGTGTGCATATCATGATGGGACAACTCAGGGTGACTATTTTTATGCTTTATTGGAAATTGTAAAAACAGTCAAAAGCCAAATGAGACACTGCTTCAGCTTCTGATGCTGTTTATCCAGATGGTGATCGCAACTGGAACATCCAACTCCTTCACAGTCCTTAAGAAAAGCCATTGTAAATTTTGACTTTAAGACATTTATTCTCATTGGATGGATTTCAAGTTGTCTTTATAATCACTTCATTTGGCTGTTGTTAAGCAATTGCAACTCTTCTCTGTACTAGTAAACGTTATCTAGAGTGTATAAATCTTGCAATGGAAATAGCGAGACTAGTATGCTAAATGGTTGGGTTTGTTTTCACTAACTATACTGAATGTAAAGGAGCCGGATTGCACAACAGCAAGCAAGTTAACTGATCCTTAAAAGGAGACCGCCAACTTGAAATCTGGTCAGCTGTAAAAAGTGAGTTTAAAAGGAGCTTCAAAAGCTACACCTGCCCCTAAGTCACCCTAACAATGTTTCCAATCCACAGCCACAAGTGTGGTGTTACAATCAGGTTTTCCTCTTTTTTTTTTTCTTTGCTTGGCTTTTTAATATTTTTCATTCCTGAGATACCCCATGCAAACAGGGACAACTGGCTAAATGCATATCATCAGTTTTCACTGTTTATAGAGTCAAAGCACTGAGGTTCTCCCCACCCCACCCCTTTCATGTCTCTGGTACATGAACATCACATGTTATTTACAACACTATCCATTTAAACGACATTTTCCCAACTCGTGTTCCTTTAATTTTACTTTCTTGAGTGTTTAACATCAGAATGTTTCCTCTGGATTTCAGACTGAAGAAATGCCATAAAAACCTATTTGACCAAATAAAAAAATGGCCCACAGGAAATTAAAAATTATACTGTCTGACATATGCATGCTTCACTCATGAAGTGCAGATACAGTGACTGTGCTTAAGAAGCCCATACAGAGATCCATTGTCCTGAATTTCATTGCACCGCTGAGTCCTGGGACTTATTGCTTTGTGCTAGAGGGAAAAGTGACTTGGGATCCCAGCCTTTGTGAAATGCAGTACTTGCATAATCATGAATCCTCTCCTGTTTATCTCTGTTTTTTATCTAATATTCATGGGTTGGGGTGGGAAATCTCAAGTTTCACACACATTCTCTAACAGAAGGCAAGTATATTGTCAAGCCACAACTGTGGCCTCCTCCTGAGCGCTTAAACAAAGACAGCCTTTTACATCTCTGGTGATCCATGGAACGGGGTATTGTGAAACGTCCCTGCTGCTAATGCACTGTGAGGTGAGCAACCACCTGGACTGCTTACTGCAATCAGCTACAAAAATGGGGGAAAAACAAAGTGATTGTGTCGTCCTTCCCACTCTGGAAAGAAAGAACCTCATCCAAAGATGGTGTGGGGAGGGGGCTATTAACACAGGGAGGTCAAACTCCATTCTGTGGAGAGCGCTGCATTACAGCTATGGGCCCTACAAAGTTAGAGTCATGAACTACCATCCCTCCACAATAGCTATGCCCCACTGATAACAATAGGCTTCATCCTGAGAGGAGTTGCAGGTGCTTAGCAGCTCGCAGGGTCAGCCCCCACAGAAGGTTTGCCCAGAGAGCAAGTATAAAAATGTGGCCTATATCTAGTCACTCTATATTTTTAGAGCCAGATCCTGGGCTCAGTTTTGCAGGGCCAACTTCTGTTGACTTCAGTGGGAGTTGCAACTGTGTTAAGGCCTGATCCAGTTCTACTGACTTCCGTAGATTTTGCAACAGGTTCTGTGTTCAGAATTTGACCATTAGCAAAGCTTGTCTAAACAGTTCTTGTGCTGCAGATAGAGTTTAAAGCAATACAACTCTCTCTATTGTTGCCAGAGCCTTACTGGTGAACAGGTACTTATGTAGCACTCAAGTTAAAACAGGTATGTAAAAGTATTTTCATGTGAATGTTTTGTTTAAGAACTAGATGGAATGCCAGGGCTGTATTTTCCTGGACCCTGTCCCTTTAAGGATTAGAACCGTACTGCAAAGGTCAGAGGGGAGCCAGCTTGAGGGAGCAGGGATGTGGTCACTGCAGTGTGGTATGCTCCTGTAGGACTCCTGAAATAGTTTTGTGCAAGTTGGGTTTTTTGTACTTGTTTTCTGGGGTAATTTTTACTTATGGCAAAAGCTTCATAAAATGCTCCTGTTTTAAACTGTCCCTGGTCTGTCAGTATCATTGCTAAATTGAGGGGAATAAGTTATTCCAATATAGGCACCTTTATACAGGTATAACTGTCTACGCTGCAGAGCTTGTGCACTTTAACTCTGTTAGGCCATGTCTATCTGTGCAGCGGTGCAGCTGTTCTGATGCTGTGCACATGAACGGTTATATCGTTGTAACTTACGTCGCTCAGGGGGGTGGTTTATTCATACCCCTGAGCAACATAAGTTATGCTGACATAGGCTGTAGTGTAAACATAGCCTTACTACATTGGTGTAGTTAAAGTGGTAGAAAAACTACCAGTACACCAGGCCTTAGTGGGGAATAATGATGCAAGGCACTCTTAGTATCGCTATTTCTGCCCTTTATGTATCTGGCCATTGGTGGGTTAATGATCTGTGCTCTCAGCTGCTGAAAGAACAAATTAGGCACACCATTGCAAGAGCGAAATTCATTAATACCCCGATAAACTGAATGGGTAGTTTAAAGCACTCACAGGGCTGCTAAGTAAGGCTATCTCTGGTCACGTTTAGTAGACTGTCTTGTCTTATTTTTGAATACACGCTTGTGTGATGGCTGCCATCTTAGCTGACACACCAGGTGGGGACTTCCAGGGGTAAAAGGGTCCATGCTACAGCTTGAGCTAAAGAGCCAAGGTTGTGGCCATTGATATCCTCTGTGGATCAGCACAGAGAGGAACCTGCAGAATGTGCTCGCCAGTAGGTTATACTTGCATTCTGCAAAATCTGGGTACCTCAAGCACATTAAATTCAGCCATGGTGTTGATCAAATGAGCTAGGGCTATTTTGCCATCTCCCCCCTGTATTAAATGAATACATTGCAGTGCAAAACACTACACCCTGTTCACTTTTACTCTCATTTATACACTAACAGCTGTCAGTAGCCACAGACCACAGTGGTACTGAACTCTGACATGTGACAAGGTTGTTAACCTTTTGTAAACCTGAATCAGGTTGTGAGGTGGGAAATAAAGACAAGCCTCTCAAGGGTGTGTGTGTCATACCTTTATTACAGTAATGGACAGTGCTTTCACATGAACTCAAGTCCTGTTTATCTTTTATACACATTTTAAACGAGAAGTTATGAAACTCTGATTTCACACCAGACATGACATGTTCACACACAACATACACTTAGTTTCTTTGCTCAGAAAAACAGGATGAAAATAATCATAATCGTGGCAGCTGTCTCCAATGGATAAGGATCATCTTACTGGGTCCAATTAAATATTTAGTTGAATACACTTTAGTTTTGTGTTGTGTCATTCACTTGATTTCAATGAATTTGCACCAGCATGATACTACAGTACTGAAGTAATGAATCAGGCCCACTGTCTCCTAATCACTGATCTGATGTGCTGTGACCAGCTTGTCTGAGATCAATAACATTACTGAAAGCCAGAACCTGATTTCCAGGCTTAAGGGCAGATTTCACAGGTGTTCTATCGTGGAACCAAGTACATCTGAATAGGTGGTTAGCTGCTGCAGATTGGCAGAATGGTCAGTATTTTGATGCTCCTACCTCTGCCAGCCATAAACCTTCTTGATCTTTGTGTCTAAACTGTTCTGCAGTGTTGCTGTATACTATTATATAGCTGCATGTCAGTAGTGGGAGAGAAGATTCCTGTACATATAATTTGTGGAGAGAAGATTCTGTACGTATAATCTGTAGAGAGAGTCCCCCAGCTGCAAAGTTTTGATCCACATCAGGCCTCTGGATTTGATTTTTAGCTCATTAAAGAAAGATTGAATTCTAAATCTGTGGATGCTTACATACAGGGATTGGTTTGGACTAGTCTTTCATTGTTGGCAAAATATTTTGGGGCTCAATGGGACTATAGAAATGACTCCTCCATATCTACCAGAAGTTATTCTTTTTAACTGTTTCATTCAGTTTAGTACCCTTTCATTTAAAAAGGGATTCACTACTTTTAGGAATAGATTTGTTTATATTCAGGCCTTTTCCTTTTTCTGCTGTACTAAAATTCTTCCTCTTGCTATCTCTTTAATGTACAGGGAAGTTCAATATGTTTCTACATTATTGTCTTTTTTTTGTACAAAGTATCATTAAGTGCTTTGCAGTGACCGTTAAAGTGAAGCGAAAAGGAAGACTTTAAAGGACTAAGAGGAGGCTAAGACTTCAGGAGCAGACATTAAAGTAGATGGATATTAGGTCTGACTGCAGAGTGCAACAAAACCATGGAGAATTATGAAAAACAGGAAGGTAAAACTGAAGCAGATTCAGAAATGGACAGGAAACCATTGGAGATAAACAAATGATTATTAGTGTGATCCCATTTTTCTGGCCCTAGTAGTTTTGCCTCAACCTTCTATGTTCCCTGAAGCTTAAAGAATTGTGATTTATATACAATGTTAAGAGAATGGCTATCATCAGGATGGAAACTGTTGAAATGAAAAAGGATTTCGGTAGAGATGGTGAGTGAGGATAAACTCTAGTTGTGTGTTGGAGGAGGTACTAAGAACTGCAGAGAATGGAGGTGTTGGGAATTCTATTCAGTCAAGAATGACTGCAAGATTTATGGACTAAGATCAAATTTATCTTCTGAGTTAAAGATGAATCAAAGACATAGGAATATGGAGACTGTCCGGATGGGTAAACTGATAGGAGATACAAGGATTTAAAGACTGAGTTAATGACATTTTAGATTTGGTTTTATCCATAATATCTGGAGTTCAAGCTAGGAATGATCCTGAGATGTCCTAGACAGAAATCATAGCTAAGCTAAATACTAGTTAAGGTGGTCCTTGAGGTGCTCTATAATAAAGAGTAAGGGGAAACTTCACCTTTCCCGCCCTTCAGTTCAGTGAAATTGTTACAATCAGATATAAATTAGAGCAGAAGATGATCAGCCACTGTAGGGTGAGTTGAGACAGGGGTCTGTGATCAGAAGTATGGAACATCATTGACCATACCAAGAAAAGTAGCTGTTTCATTAGTGAGGATACTCAGGGTGAAATTCTGACTCCCCTTAAGTCTACATCAAAACTACAATTGATTTGAGTGGGGTCAGAACTTCACCCTAGATGTCTGACTGGATCCCATGTGGAGAACAAAAAAATGTATAATGTGCCAGGGCAAAGATAGAAGGAATGGCAGAAAGTGGCTGTTAACACACAGAGGAGTAGCTGGGTAAAAGGACAAGGATATAATCTATGGAGACATGATGACCTTGTTGCCTATAAACTTTTTTTAGATGGTGTTTTGTTAGTGACTTTATCTTTGGCTGGAGTAAACTTGGCAGCTACTGCAATCTAGAGGTGCTAGCGGATTGCTAGCAAACAGTGGTTGGCTATGATTCTGCAGGAAGGTCATTTTGCCCTCTGTACTGAAACTAATTCAGTTGGCAAAAGTGTTGTGTTGGGTTCATTTGTGCTGAGCACCTGTGGAGTTTGGCACCAACCTTCTATGGAATATTGTAAAGGAAAAGGAAATTTGAGATTTTTTCCGGTGATTTCATAGAAAGACTCTCTGTTATGGGGCCTGCTCTTAATACAATCCGGGGGCAGTTTGATTAATGGTGGGTCATGCCTTCCCATAGAGTGACTTTACTGACCTCAGAAATAACCAGACTGGATTTTATTTAATCTTTTGTTTTTTCAAGTGCATTTCATATGTGTAAAATGGGCTGGTTGGCTGGACTGTCCTGGACATGGGAATATGTCTTTAATAATAACACTGGTACCTTTATTTGTATTACCATAGTGACTAGGGGCCCTAATCATGGATCAGGACCCCACTGTGCTAGGTGCTGCACAAACATAGAATAAAAAACAACCCCTGCCTTAGAGAGCTCACAATTTATGTATGTCCTGGGTAGGATCGAGCAGTCCCTGCCAGTTGGATGGACTAGTTGTAGAAGTGAGTGGGTAATTTCCATGTTTGTTCACGCCCTTCTGTTGAGACTGCCAATGTCTGCAATGTGGCTAGAGAGACCACTTGGCAGAAAACTTTCAAAGTATTTTTTTCCTGAAAACTGGCTTTTTTATTTCTAATTTTGTGTGTGACTTGTCCATGTTATTTTCATTTCTCATGAAAAATGTTCTGCATTCTTGGATCTTTAAAATTTTTTGAAAGTTTGGAAACTAGCATTTGTGGAAACTCTTTTTAAAAGTAAAGTATCTTTTGAAGCGTTGAAACAAAAACAACTTTTAACATCTTGAAAACTTCCACAAAAACTTCTCATTTTGCCACCAGCTCTACCAACAATTCACTTCAGATAGGCCACTTACAGCTATCTGAGGATAACTATGAACTGGATTTGAAGCGCTGACCAAGAGGTGAAAGGCTCTGTATCCCATTCATATTCACCTAAGCATGTCCTCTGACTTTTTGCACACACACTGGGGCATTTCTCTCTCCAAAATGGCCCCAGATATTGTAGCATAGTTAGTTAGGCTTCATTTAATAAAGTTAGGCTTTGTTTTTTAAAAATTTATTCGTCATAGGCCAAACTCATAGGTACTTATTCAGGTACAGGCATGCTGCAATTCTCCAAAAAGGGCCATAGTTTTGGAGTTAAATGTACCCACACACAACCACAGCATATATCATTTGAAAGCTTATTTTATGTACATCTAGATGAGGTATGACGTGGAGCTGTCCAATGGTGCTGTAAGCCTGTAGGTGAGGTGAAATGATGGTACCAAAATGAGAAAATAGTTTTTTGCACAGTTTCAGAAACACTGCAACATGACTGACTACAGTTCTTACTCCTGAAGTTAATTTCAACACCTTAATATGGTGTTAAGTGATCACAGCTACCAAAGGACAATGTATTAAAAGATTTTTATTGGTTTTGCATAGGCAAGTATTTTGAGAAATAATTAAGCTGCTTAAAATATATTCATCCCATGGACAAGTGATTATAATTTTCTATATTTGAAATTTACTGAGCATATCAGTCTCACACTGAAGGTTGTGAACCAGTAGCAGTAAATTGCATGCCCAGAGTTTGTACTGCATAGTGGGTAGATATAAACGTACATGAATTCCTAATGTAATGCTTTGCTACATACAACATAGCATCTAGTCTGCCTGGTAGAAGGTTTTAATTTGTAATTGTCTATGCATGCAGTACTAGTCTTTGAAATATTCTAGAAACTAGCTTTTTAATTCAGTGATGCTTATGCACAGGTTAGTATTAGAGAGGACAAAAGAGTGGGCTTCAGTTAAAGTGCTCACTAAACAAAAATGACAATTCTGAAAGTAATTAAGCACAAATTATGTTAGATACGTCTGTATATTTGTACAAAATGAAAAGTGTGGTGGTGATGCTAACATGCTTTGGGAATCTTACCTTTACAGGAAAGTTACAGTAGAAAGACATTGACGATACAAACCGCTTAAACCGTACATCAAGGAGGAAAAAGCTCTCAAACTTTGAAAACTGTGTTATTTCACAATAAAAGCAAAAGAATGCAAAACTGTCAAAAGCTGCTAGTGCTGGACAGAATTCTGTGATGCTGGCAGCAGAAGCCAGAAGAGATGAACTGTATTGGTGGCTGCTGAATGAGTTTTTCTAGTTTTGCAAATCATCTAATACTCCTATCACAGGGATTGCTTTCAGAGCTACTCAAACAAGTTGAATTTGGCATGTTAGAGTTTAACTCAGGAAAGACACTGAATTTGATTAGATTCAATCATGTTCACCTGCTTCTATAGCCACCAGAAGGAGCATGTTCTCCAGTGCTTGGTCCTGTCGTTATTGTCTGTTTGCTTGAGGAAAAATAGAAACATTTTGAGAGAGCAACCATCTAAGGGAGGCAGCTCTCCAAACACAAAATCTCATGTTATTGTCCAGAATACCCGTGAAAGACTTAAACTGCACCCTTGGCAATCGTCACTTACCATGCCTTTCTTTCTACTTGAGTAAAATGAATCTTAAATCAAAACTATCTGGTTACACTGCAACAATATTCACCTTTTGTCATTTCATTTTATCAGCTAATTGAAGAGAGAGAGAATGATGTTGTAGCTTTGTAGCAGCTTGGAGAGAATAAAACCGTACTTCTCTCAGATGTAGAAACTGCAAGCTACTCCAGAAGCAAATTACAGGCAAGTCTAGAAAAACACTGATTCTGCAATTTCATCCCATGGACAAGGCAAGCCTACCACTGTTCTGTGCAGCACAATGCCATTAGCTGATGTCATCCAAGCTGCCAGCCGTCTGAATCAGGAACTTACGTCATCCAAGTGTTTTGTGATGTTCTCCTGGCAAGTGAGCCTGATGAACAGCTTTCAAAAGAACAAGTGTTTTTTGTATAATGTCTCTTCAATCCTTCAGTCTGAAATAGCCAAAATGAAAGCTTCAGAATATTATACAAAGCCATATCATCCTTCAGAAGACCTTCAAAGAAGGTGCCTCTGAAATGCAGAGTGCATAGTATTTAACAGTTCTAAGATTATCACATCACTGCACATAAGCCTGGCTGCACAGCTACACCCTGAGTCTGGGTCTCACAATTTAATTTAATACTACACCTTCATGGATTCTGCATCAATGATGATGACTGGAGATAGTTTATCATTAGTGCTGCAAAATCTGAAGTAGTCTTCAGGGAGGTGTGTTCTTCATGGGTGAGATTTCCAGCAGCCTGAAGAAAACAGTTATCTATGTAGAAATGTAGAATGTAGAAACCACCGATGAAAAGAATACATTCCATTCAGTGACTAGAGTGGTATTTCAAGAACAGTCTGCAAATAGTCCAGCATCACAAGAAATATCATTGTAGCATGGGAAAGAAAAGTCACACACTTTCCCTGGGCAAACAGAGTCTCTTACGCAGCATACGAAAAACCTAGAACACATCCAGAACCAGCTTGCCATGGAAAAAGCACTTGAGAAAATAAATTAGGTTCATTTGTAGATAAACAGGTTTGAGATCTCTCCTGGTGGTGGGGGTTTTTTTGTTTGTTTGGTTTTTTTGGTCTTTTTAAGACTACTACTTTGTGATGTCCTACCAATACGAAATGACATTTGATATTGTTAATCAGTTGATTCCATTTTGGACTGGTTTCAATCACAAGCTTGCAACAAAGAGCAGCTACACAGCAGTTGCATATACACCTTTTCTGGAGATCAAATCAAACCAGCTGACAGAGCCACAGTCCATACTACAATGCTGAAATGTCAGCAGCTGTAGAACATTAGCATGCTGCTTGGACCATGGATCAGCCGCTCTATCTGTTGCCCAGGAAGTGATATGGACTGTCCCAAATTAACTTAGTACCAATGGGATTCACCCGGGTGGTCTTCACACCCTGTGTTGTTTTATTGCACGTATTGGGGAAATTTTGGGGATGGCTAGATCATCTTGTTGATTCTGGTGTGTAGGCAGCTTATACTACAAGCAAATACTTGGTCGTAAGTAATTCAGCTGTGCTCTTTGTGGCTTGACTCTCTGGCATTTGAGGCAATTGTGCGCTCTGAAACGCTATTCATTTGCCAAGTGGTGTGAGCAGGGAGGAGGTACTCGTATAGTTCCAGCATTTGTCTGGCAAGTGTTAGCTGACACTCAAAAGGTGTCATTAAAGAACTTGATGCTGTAACCCAGCATATGCTACCACTACTGGAGGAATTTCAGACCTGGGTGGTATGCCCAGTTTCCTACATTCAAGTTCTGGGATCACTTTCTCCAGGTTTTGCAGATACTACGTCTAAATGGCTGAGTCAGAGGATGATTTGGAAATTTCTGTGAATGGCTAGCCAACTACAAAAGCAGTTTCTCCTCCCTTGGCGTTCACACCTCAACTGCTAGAAGAGGGCCTCATCCTCCCTAATTGAACTAACCTCATTATCCCTAGCCTGATTCTTTCTTGCATATTTATACCTGCCTCTGGAAATTTCCACTACATGCATCCAATGACGTGGGTACTCACCCACGAAACCTCATGCTCCAATACATCTGTTAGTCTATAAGGTGCCACAGGACTCTTTGCTGATTTTACAAATCCAGACCAACACGGCTACCCCTCTGAAGTTTGACACCATGCAAGGCACTGCATTTAGCCGTATGAGTGGAAATCCATCAACCTCATGAAGAAACTTGCACAAGTACAGACAGATATCATCTTCCTTTCCAAATGCAAACAGATGGACATCATACCAAATGGACTGAAGGTGAAAAATCCATTGCTATCTACATACTACACAGACCACAGTGAGAGATTATGCCATACACAATCAAAGAAACTGAGGAACCACCTGATCAGCATCCTATACAGCAAACAGGAAACCATCAAAAAGGAGCTCTCCAACCTGGAGACTCTCATAAATAACCAACCTTCCATACAAACGGACTTTACTAAAATAAGACAGGAAATCTACATTACACACTTCACCTCTCTACAAAGGAAAAAGGACAGTAAGCTGTCTAAAATCCTACTTGCCACATGGGGCCACAACAGTGGTACCCCTAACTCACCCAGCAATATTGTCAATCTATCCAGCTATACACTCAGCCTGGCAGAAGAGTCTGTCCTATCTCAGGGACTCTCTTTCTGCCCCGCCACCCCCACAACCATGATACAGTTCTTCGGTGATCTGGAAGCCTACTTTCGCCATCTCCAACTCAAAGAATACTTTCAAGATAACACTGAACAGCACACTGATACACAAATACCCTCCCACCAACAGCACAAGAAGAAGAACTCCACATGGACTCCTCCTGAGGGTCGAAATGACAGTCTGGACCTATACATAGAATGCTTCCGCCGATGTGCACAGGCAGAAATTGTAGAAAAACAACATCGCTTGCCTCATAAGCTAAGTCATGCAGAACACAATGCCATACACAGCCTCAGAAACAACCCTGACATTATAATCAAAGAGGCTGATAAAGGAGGTGCTGTTATCATCATGAACAGGTCTGACTACCAAAAGGAGGCTGCCAGACAACTCTCCAATACCAAATTCTACAGGCCACTTTCCTCAGATCCCACTGAGGAATACACTAAGAAACTGCACCATCTACTGAGGACACTCCCTACACTAACACTGGAACAAATCAACATATCCTTAGAGCCCTGACCAGGGTTATTCTATCTACTACCCAAGATCCCTGGGTAGTAGAAACCCTGGACACCCCGGCATTGGTACTCTCACTGAAGACTGTCAGGATATTTGGACTCTCTACTCAGACCCTACGCCACCAGCACTCCCAGCTATCTCTGTGACACCACTGATTTCCTGAGAAAACTACAATGCATTGGTGATCTTCCAGAAAACACCATCCTAGCCACCATGGATGTAGAGGCTCTCTACACAAACATCCCACATGCAGATGGAATACAAGTTTTCAGGAACAGTATCCCTGATGAGGCCACAGCACAACTGGTTGCTGAGCTCTGTAACTTTATCCTCACGCACAGTTATTTCAAATTTGGTGACAATATATACCTCCAGACCAGTGGCACCACTATGGACACCCACATGGCCCCACAATATGCCAACATTTTTATGGCTGACCTGGAACAATGCTTCCTCAGCTCTCGTCCACTCATGCCCCTTCTCTACCTACGCTATATTGATGACATCTTCATCATCTGGACCCATGGGAAGGAAACCCTGGAAGAATTCCACCACGATTTCAACAGCTTCCACCCCACCATCAACCTCAGCCTGGACCAATCTACATGGGAGGTCCACTTCCTAGACACCAGGGTGCAAATAAGTGATGGTCACGTTAACACCACCCTATACCGAAAACCCACCGACCGCTATCCCTACCTTCATGCCTCCAGCTTCCACCCCGGACACACCACACGATCCATTGTCTACAGCCAAGCGCTGAGGTACAACCGCATTTGGTCCAACCCCTCAGACAGAGACCAACATCTACAAGATCTTCACCAAGCATTCTCAAAACTACGATACCCACATGAGGAAATAAGAAAACAGAACAACAGAGCCAGACGTGTACCCAGAAGCCTCCTGCTGCAAGACAAGCCCAAGAAAGAAACCAACAGAACTCCACTGGCCATCACACACAGTCCTAAGCTAAAACCTCTTCAACGCATCATCAGTGATCCACAACCCATCCTGGACAACGATCCCTCACTTTCACAGGCTTTGGGAGGCAGGCCTGTCCTCGCCCACAGACAACCTGCCAACCTGAAGCATATTCTCATCAGCAACTACACACCGCACCATAGTAACTCTAACTCAAGAACCAATCCATGCAACAAACCTCGATGCCAACTCTGCCCACATATCTACACCAGTGACACCATCACAGGACCTAACCAGATCAGCCACACCATCACTGGTTCATTCACCTGCACGTCCACCAATGTAATATATGCCATCATGTGCCAGCAATGCCCCTCTGCTATGTACATCGGCCAAACTGGACAGTCCCTATGTAAAAGGATAAATGGACACAAATCAGATATTAGGAACGGCAATATACAAAAACCTGTAAGAGGACACTTCAACCTCCTTGGACACACAATAGCAGATTTAAAGGTAGCCCTCCTACAGCAAAAAAACTTCAGGACCAGACTTCAAAGAGAAACTGCTGAGCTTCAGTTCATTTGCAAATTTGACACTAACAGCTCAGGATTAAACAAAGACTGAATGGCTAGCCAACTACAAAAGCAGTTTCTCCTCCCTTGGTGTTCACATGTCAGCTGCTAGAAGAGGGCCTCATCCTCCCTGATTGAACTAACATCATTATCCCTAGCCTGTTTCTTGCTTCCATATTTATACCTGTCTCTGGAAATTTCCACTACAGGCATCCAATGAAGTGGGTACTCACCCATGAAAGCTCATGCTCCAATACGTCTGTTAGTCTATAAGGTGCCACGGGACTCTTTGCTGCTTTTACAGATCCAGACTAACACAGCTACCCCTCTGAAGCTTGGAAATTTCTCTCTCTCTCTCTCTCTCTCTCTCTCTTTGCCCCTCCCTCCGCCCCTCCCCACTCCCCGCATGCATTTCCATACTACTTACTGCAAAGAGGCTCAACTATGCCAAGTGGATACCAGTCTACATTCTTGATATGTTAAATCTTCCTACACAGAACTGTGTATCTGCCAAGGCAGTGAAGACTGTGGTAACCCATGCACTCTGACAGATCATAATGATGAACAAGATGTTGACTAGAAATATCACCAATCTATTACATTTCAATGATACTTGTATAAATTATTAGACTTTGTTTTAGCTGTGACCTCAAATTCTCAAAGATCCCATTTTATGTCTTGAAATAATAGTCATTGAACTAAAGAACAATGACCCCATCTACAGGTCAAAATGGCTGCTTTGAAATATTTGTATCAGTTTATATCTGTTTCTATGGTAATGGCACCACTTGACAGATCCCTATCATCCTCATCTTAATGTAGAGGTAATAAATTTTCAAATGACTCTTATGGGGGGGGTGTGTGTGTGTGTGTGTGTGAGTGAGGGGTGGAGAGGGTACATTATCGACCAAATCGGTGATGTCTGTGGCTCACCTAGTAAATTTTGAATTTCATTGTTAATAGTTAATAATAATAAACTAGGTGGAGACCTCACAACGTGATTCAATAAAAAATATTAGCAGAGCTGGTTTATAAATTTTCCAACAAAATGACTTTTTGACAGTTTCAGGTTTTGGCATTTTCAATTAATGTTTTTCTGATTTATGAAAAACTTTTGAGAGAATTTCATCATCTTGAATGTGGAGGGGGAGGGGGACCCAGAGGCAGAGGATGACTCAGAGGTCAGAGATGCATGCAGCCAGGAGCTCTTTTCTACCCCAGAGGACGCTAGCCAGTCACAGCTGTCAGATGTTGGTGAAGCGCAAACAGGAGAGGAGACCCCTGGTAGGTGGATCTGATTTTGGGAATTGCTGAAGCGAGTTGTTGGGGGCAGGAGGTTTGCAGAAAGCAGACTTGTGTCTCTGTGATGCACATACCACCACATGCCTAGTCTGAGTGGCTGAACAGGCTGTTGATTGACTCCCTCACTTCCCGGGAATCTCTCTCAGATCTCCAGGAAACTCTCATGGAGATACTGGGCAAACCACTGCTCACCCTCAGCAGTGAGATATCTTCCATAATGATCACATCCTGTGAAAAGTGTGGGGACAGGAATGATTATCAGGCCCCTCCTACAGTGCTGGCTCTCCCCAAGAGCCACGTGCCCAGTGTACAGCAGCGTCCATGATTTACCCTGCCCCTGTGGCTAATCACCAGTTTGGGGGACTTGTGGCTTATGTGTGGTTGCCTGGGGTCAGCCTGTTAGTGACAGGTATGTGAGTACTGGCTGTGTTTTAAATCACTGAATCAGTGTTCTGTGTGTTGCAAACAATAGTGCTTCTGTAAAATGTTCCGTTTAAACTTCACAGAGATGACCCTCTTTGTTATCTGCAGCTGAATGGCTGTGCAGAATTAGAAAGTGGCCAAGAAGAACTAAGGAGGACTTTCTGCGTGAGGTTATGATGCACTCCGCGGCCAAGAAGGAGGAATTGAAGGAGTAGCGGGACAGCGAGACGAGGGACTGAAACGAGAATGTGGCATGCCAGAAAGAAGCCACGGAGCGGCTCTTAAACGTTATGGAGCTCCAAGCAGACACGCTTCAGGCGATACTAGCTCTGCAAACTGAGCAGCTCTGTGCCTGCCCTCCCCTGCAGCCACTGTCTCAAAACTCTTTCCCATGTTCCGCCCAGACACCGCCAACACACTTTTATCAACCTCCTGGCTCCAGTCTCTACCCGCAGCATTCCACTCCTCCCCCCTCACAGACTGTGGACTCCCACTACCCACTGAACTCAACACCCATCCCTCTGCAGTTTGGCCCTGCTGAAGTACAGCACCCGCTGCACTGTACTCCAGAGGAAAAGGTTGGACATGATCCCTGGACATACTCAAATCTCTAGCTGTCCCAGGACCCCACCTCCTCCTGAGACCTTCCCTTCCCCCATACTCCTCACTGCTGAGGGGTTGTTTTTTGGGTTTGACTCTCTCCGCCGGTGGTTGATTTTTAATAAAAAAAATTGTGTTGGTTTGAAAGCAAACAGAGCCCTGCGAAGCAACAGACAATAATGTTAAACCTTCATATTTCATCGTCTGCACCAGTCACCTCCTAGCATTACAAGCACTGCACTCCCGAGCATCGCAACAAATATTAGTGGCTTTCAGCTGCAAATTGCTGCCTCAAGGCATCCCTGATCCTTACGGCCCCACACTGCGCCCCTCTAATAGCCCTGCTCTCTGGCTGTTCAAACTCCAGGCGCTGAGCCTCTGCAGTCCAGCCCTGAGTGAAGCTTTCACCCTTCCCTTCACAAATATTATGGCGCATACAACACATGGCTATAAACATAGGAATATTGTCATTGGCCAGGGTCAGCTTCCCATATAGGCAGTGCCAGCAGGCCTTTAAATGGCCAAAAGCACACTCAACAGTCATTCTGCACTTGCTCAGCCTGTTGTTGAACAGCTCCTTGCTGCTGTCAAGTTGCCCCGTATATGGCTTCATAAGCCATGGCATTAGGGATAGGCAGGATCTCCCAGGATCACAATGGGCATTTCAACTTCCCCTACGGTGATCTTCTGGTCTGGGAAGAAAGTCCCTGCATGCAGCTTCCTGAACAAGCCAGTGTTCCGAAAGATGCGTGCATCATGCACCTTTCCAGACCAGCTTATGTTAATGTCTGTGAAATGCTCATGGTGATCCATTGAGAACCATTGAGAAATATCCCTTGTGATTAATGTCCTCGGGGGCTAGGTGGTCTGGTGCCAGAATTGGAATGTGTGTGCCATCTATCACCTCTCCGCAGTTAGGGAAGCCCATTTTTGCAAAGCCATCTGCAGTGTCATGCACATTGCCCAGAGTGATAGAATCATAGATGATTAGGGTTGGAAGAGACCTAAGGAGGTCATCTAGTCCAATCCCCTGCTCAAAGCAGGACCAACACCAACTAAATCATCCCAGCCAAGGCTTTGTCAAGCTGGGTCTTAAAAACCTGTAAGGATGGAGATTCCACCACCTTGTGGAGAGTCACGGTCTTTCGGAGAAGGATGCAATTAATAGCCCTGCACACTTCCATCAACACAAGTCCAACGGTCGACTTTCCCACTCCAAACTGGCTAGTGACCAATCGGTAGCAGTCTGGAGTAGCCAGCTTCCACAGTGCAATCACCACGCACTTCTCCAATGGGAGGGCAGCTCTCATTCTCTTGTCCTTACGCTGCCAGGCTAGGGCGAGCTCATCACACAGTCCCATGAATGTGGCTTTCCTTATCCTTATCTGCAGCCACTGCTCATCATCCCAGACGTACATCGTGATGTGGTCCCACCACTCAGTGCTTGTTTCCCAAGCCCAAAAGCGGTGTTCCACTGTGGTCAGCACCTCCGTGAATGCCACAAGCAATCTTGTGTCATAGCTACTATGCGTGGCGACAGTGCGGGATCCATTCCTGAAGACTGCAGAGGCAGGGCGCGCAGTACACAAACCATTGAAAGATGGTGCCAAATGTGGAGGGAAGCACAGGGATTGCTGGGATGCAAAGCAATTCATCGCGGCACATTGGGACGGGACCCAGGATGCCCCGCAACCTCCTCCGTCTTCCCACAAGTCTTAGTGGCAGAAAAGGAAGAAATGCTCTGTGGATAGCTCCCCAGAGTGCAACACTCTGAATATCGCTGCAAGTGCCACAAGTGTGAACATGCTATTGCGCAGGCAGCTGACAGTGTGAACACACAACAGCGGTTTCCCTTTAGCGCTCTCTGAGCGGTGCTATAACTCCCGGCGCTGTAACTCTGCCAGTGCAGACATGCCCTCAGTATGGGCCCTCCAGTGACCAGGGTCAGATCATCCTAACTCAGTATCCTCCTGGGTTCATAAATGTCAGTGACTCCTAAAGTAAAAGCCATTAGCACCTTTTGCCATAATACAAAGCATGTTGAGATCCTGGGATGAATGATGTTGTTGCAAAACATTAGGTAAAGAATGAGCTCCTTAGTAGCATGTAATAGTTACAGCTCCGTGTTCTCAAATCACGTAAAGCCAGTTAAAACTATTAGCAGTAAAAGTACATTTGGGTTTTATGAACACAGCTGCATTTAAAAAGATAAATTATGTTAAAAGTAAATGTGCCTACTTGATTCAACCTCCTCTTTGGCACATGCCTAGATCTGGTCAAAAGGAAAAGAGAGATTCTGCTTGTTCAACTGCCTCGAAAAATGTCTAAAGACTAAATGGAAGCTAGAGTGTAAGAGTTTATTTTAATGAGCACATCATAGATTAACACCAGCAACTTGAAGTTATATCACCAAATCAAGGCTGTTTCCATGGGAATGCCTCCAATTCCCAAGAACTGCTGTTAATGCACCAGTAAAAGCAAAAAATAAAAAGCTGGACCCAGGCTCCCAGGTTCTTAGCAACATGGCAACTACACTGTCAAGCTTTGTTATAATGGAAAAGAGGATATTTACATTTTGTAATATACGAATGTGAGTAAATACAAGGTCCCAGCCTGTGAGATGTCCTTGACTCCTATTGAAGTCCAAAGGGCTCCAGGGCCTTCAGGAACTTGTAGGATCAGGCCCATGGTATATAATTTCCAACTACTCTAGCTGTACTGTGTCAACTCTCATTACAGCAGAGTGTAATGTGGGCTCTGCTAGTGAAATAGTTTTCATCAATATAGTAAATCTGGCCCTGTCTGAGTGATATCTTTTGCAGTTAAGATTATGACTAGCAATTGAGAAATAGGTCCAGTGATTGAAGGATGTGGAAGTTGGGGATGTGGGTAAGGGAGGAGAGAAATATTTTCAAAAAAAGAGAAAAAAGTATTAAGTAGATTCCTTCCTCCTCTCTGCCCTGAACGTACAGCCTGAAAGGGGCATTGAATAGAATAGAAAAGTAAAGCAATGAAAATCAGAGCTGTGCCTAAATTTGCTCATTTATTATTTTTCCTTCTCCTGTTTATCTAACTGACCCTCTCTTCTAGCTAACGGCAGGCTCTCTTCTGCCATTGGCTCTCACTGTTATGGTGTGCACCCCTGGGGTTCAGTGCCTGGCCCACCTCTTCTCTGCCTTCCTCACCATCTATCCAAACTGTACCATATCACAAACTGCACCTATCCCTGTAAATGCTGGAACAAATTTCCTCACCTTCTTCTCAGAAATCTCTTCAGAGGCTTCCTGTCCATTTCAGGCTCCAGAATGGCTGTTCCGTCAATGGACACGTCCTTGTCTCCCTGACAGCGCCTCTTCCTATTATCCTATTATCATTCCCCATACACCACAAATATCAAACTTTCTTCTGCCCCTCTTTTTCCTACACTGCCGCATTAATTGGAATAGTCTCTCTCCACTTAATGGACTCCTTACCTACCTCAAAATCCCACCTCAAGAGCCATTCTTCCTTTGGCCTATGAGTCTTCACTTTCTCAGTAGCAAAACATCCATATTAGATTCTATCTCCACTTGTAAGGAAAATATTTTTAATCTCATGGTTCTGTTCTTTAAGACTGCAATTATGTGGGTATATCTTCAATTTAACAGTAATTTTTTTATTGATAGGTAAGTGTGTTAGTGGTACATTGTTCCAGAGTTTTGCAGTGAAGTGCTGAGATTCTGGGAAGGATTTCACTAACTGCTTGCTCAAATGTTGTTTTTAAAAGATACAAAAGGCCAAATTCCCCTCAAGCCCCCCTCCCCTCCTTTCCCCCCCATTTTTAAGGCTAACAGGCACAAGATGTAGAAATATATGCTTCTTTGTGGATCAGAACTTATGGTCATAGTTACCATAATTGTGTTTGAAAGTCAGACATTTTGCATATACAAATCACTATGTAGACCTATTTTGACAAATTTATGTCATGATCCCATAATCTGACCCACACAGACAGACCCCTGCACTTGTGCTTTACAGGACTAGGGCATATGTATTACTCTTCTATTTCACCTTTTGCCAGAATTGTAAGAGTGAATGAACCTTAGGACAGATATAATTAAGAGATCTAGGAGTTGAGGCGTGTCAATTGTTTCAGTTACAAAGAAGGAGCAGTTAGATAAACTGAGGCATTTGTACACTACTCAATTTGCATGCACAATGGCAGGAATTGTGTGCGCAAATGTGTGTGAACCTTGGGTATTTGTTTTTAAATTCTGTTCCATAATCCTGTTCTTGGTACTCTGAGTTGCATCTTGCCATTAGACAGTTAGATTTGAAAATTTTGGCCTAAACATTACGCATGGCTGCCCTGACAAAGGGACTTCAGTATGAGTACAGGTCTGGCCTGCAATGACTACGGAATAGAGAGATTTTTCTATCTTTACAAGGGAAGTGGAAAAGGAAAACACGGTCTTGAAAAATGCTGATGTTTGTGCCCACAAATCACATTGTACTGCTTTAGTAATACTCCCCCTAGTGGAAATGAAAATCTTATCCTGTTCCATAATATAACATTTAATGGCTATAGCAAAACTCTCAATGCCAGCTATTTGGAGTGGATCTTATTTCATGGCTATGATTTAAGAGGAGAGTTTTATTGTCTCATTTTGGTAATAGTCTGTTATACTCTGAAAAGAGACTCAACGTATTGTAGCGGCACACTTACCTGCCGTAGCTCATTCTGTACACAGTCTCATGGGATCATGTCCCAGCTAGTGCTTAATCCTGCATTTCTGTTGCAGGCAAATCTCCCATTGCTTCGCTGATTGTCTTGTTCGGGAGAAGGCTGTAGAACTGGATCCCTTATTTACTGTTTAGCTGTTCAAGAGCTGTCCCCGGTTAGTCAGGATTGTCCCACTTATTTGTCTAGGTACAAAGTGGCCCCCAACACTGTAGTATCTGAAAGCCTCATAATTATTAACTAGTTTATCCTTGAAACACTCTTGTTTTTATATTTCAGACTGGGAGCTGAGGACCAGAGAGATCCAAAGGAATGGCAGAGCCAGGAATCGAACCCAAATCTAGTGCCTTGACTGTGTAATGATAATACGTTCTCCCATAGACTCACTAAAGAACAAAGAAAAAGTAGGCAAAGAAAACTCAGGTGGTGTAGGAAGGTAGCAGTATGTGCTATTTATTCACTATAGGCCCAGTCCCGAAATCCTAACTGCAGCTGCACTGAAGGCAGTGAAGGATTTTCCCAAGTAGGTCATGAGTAAAGACTTTGGGATTTGGATCTAAAAGAACAAGTGAAGAATAATACTTAAACTCACCAACAATAACAATACTAACATTTTTAGAAGACATGATCCCTGAATGTATTTAAGAGAGATTACAAAGAGTACTTCTGCTGCACCAACTTTTCAGTCCCTGCATGCCTGATGTGTGTTAGTATGGGTTGTGAACTGTGTATAATCTTTCTCTAATTTTGTTCAGGCAAAGAAAAGAGCATTACACTTTTCCCAGATTTAGGATCATATTATCAGAGATGACAGTCTCAAAAAACCCTACCTCCATCCCCCAGAAGAACACCCCAACAAGGAACATATCAAATATTAAATCAGTACTAGCACTTACTCTGTATATTAAATAAGATGGCTGAATGCAACAAAACAACTTCTGTGAACATTTGCATTTTTAATTAATGTAGTTCTCTTTAATTTGATTGGATAGTGCAAAATGTATATGTTAGTGCTATTTGTATTACTTCATACTATTTAAAACAGAAGATCGTTAAACTTAACTTCTAAGATTGTGTCTCTTTTTTTATATTAATGAAAAATTAGTACTTTAGGTAAAAAGAAAAGGAGTACTTGTGGCACCTTAGAGACTAACCAATTTATTTGAGCATAAGCTTTCGTGAGCTACAGCTCACTTCATCGGATGCATACTGTGGAAAGTACAGATGATCTTTTTATACACACAAACCATGAAAAAATGGGTGTTTACCACTACAAAAGGTTTTCTCTCCCCCCACCCCACTCTCCTGCTGGTAATAGCTTATCTAAAGTGATCACTCTCCTTACAATGTGTATGATAATCAAGTTGGGCCATTTCCAGCACAAATCCAGGTTTTCTTCCTTCCCCCCCCCCCCCCCCAAACCCACTCTCCTGTTGGTAATAGCTTATCTAAAGTGGTTTAACAAGAACGTCGGGGGGGGGGGGGGAGGGGTGGTAGGAAAAAACAAGGGGAAATAGGTTACCTTGCATAATGACTTAGCCACTCCCAGTCTCTATTCAAGCCTAAGTTAATTGTATCCAATTTGCAAATGAATTCCAATTCAGCAGTCTCTCGCTGGAGTCTGGATTTGAAGCTTTTCTGTTGTAATATCGCAACTTTCATGTCTGTAATCGCGTGACCAGAGAGATTGAAGTGTTCTCTGACTGGTTTATGAATGTTATAATTCTTGACATCTGATTTGTGTCCATTTATTCTTCTACGTAAAAGAACACCCATTTTTTCAGGGTTTGTGTGTATAAAAAGATCTTCTGTACTTTCCACAGTATGCATCCGATGAAGTGAGCTGTAGCTCGCGAAAGCTTATGCTCAAATAAATTGGTTAGTCTGTAAGGTGCCACAAGTACTCCTTTTCTTTTTGCGAATACAGACTAACACGGCTGTTACTCTGAAACCTGTCATTATACTTTAGGTAACAAATTCATGTGCAGGAATGTTTTTTTTTTGTTTTTTTTTAGAAAAGATTAATTTTAAAAGAATAATGGAGATTATTCACAGAAGGCAAACTTCAAATTTTCTTTTCATGAAAACTTGCACCAGAAACCTGATTTTTCCCTGCTCCCACCCCAGATTTGCCTCAACCAATAAACCAAGCAAAAGAGAACCCCCTGCCCTCCCGCATCTGTCTCATCACTGTGAGGGCCTTTAGAATGCTGAATAGTCTCTGTGAACAGCTTGTGAATGAGCTGCATAAGAAGAATTATTTGTAAATAATTTGGCAAATAATTTTGAATAACAAAATCAACAAAATTATACCTTCCTTGTGAAAAGAAAAAAAGGTGGAATGTGTTAGAGTGAATAAATTATTTAATCTTAGGGGTTTATAGTGCCACCTATCACTGAAGTATCCGAGTGCGTTCCACATTAATAGCAATAGTGATGTCCCTAGTGCACTTCCTGCAGTCGGACACCCTACGATATTCTCCTATTATGGGGTCAAAACTCTGCTTGTGGTAGGGTGGTTTTTTTTAATGTATTAAGATACTTTTTTTGTAGTTTGCTTTGTTTGGATTTTTTGGATTGGTTGGGGGATTTGGGGTAGAATGAGGTGGCAGTGTCGTGAGCATTCTGATGGTGGAAAAAGGAAAAGGACAACCATATAGTTAAGTATAATTATACTCAACTCTAATATTGAGTTCAGAATGGTCCTTTTAGCCCCTGCTACAGAATATGAATGGGGAGAAGCTGTTTGTATTAACTGATATTCCTTCTTTCATTAACCAATGTTATTCAAAACTACATTTCCATTATGGGTACAAATGCTCACTAGCTACCATTCACCCATCACATATTGCACAATACCACCACAGGCCATGCTCAATATGCCTTTATGGGCCACAGCATCAAGAGGCCACTTACCCACTATATATAGACCACAGACTGTGCCCCTGCCTATCTGAGCTTCCCTGTATTTCTGGATCACATTATCATTGGTTTGGGCTGTTGCTAGTTTAGGCATCAGTAGTCCCTTAGCAATTACAGGCCTACAGTGAATTTAATTTTCCACATACTGGTCTAAACTGAGGTGCCAGAAAAGCCTCATGTCGGCCCTCCCGTGAAAGTGTTTTTTAAGGGTGTAAATTCAAGATGGGATTAATCTGAACAGGATGTGTAAGAAAGCAGCTGTAAATCCCAGGTACGGTGGCTGAGCACGATGAAAGAATGAGACTGATGAGCTAGGAGTGTTACACAGCTCAATTCATGAAGGCTAGCAGGAAAGCTGCTCACTGGTACAACATTCAACACCCATTAAGGGCGAGCAGCTAAACCCACAGCACCCAAAGCAACTCTTGTAGCTGCTCAAGCCAAAATACACAGGAACCACAGAGAAGGTCACATTGAAAGCATGGGACCATTACAGACTGCCTTATTGGTGAAATGGATACATTATCTGATCTACATTAAAATGTATTTTTCATATAATCAATTAAAATATATATTTAAATATTCCAAAATTGGAATTTTTTAGAATGGTAAAACATAATATAATCCATGTATTCAGAGCTAGATACCGCAAAACATTAATAATGTATTGCACTGATACACTTGATATAAAACTATTTTACTGATACAGGTATAACATATAGTAACTATACTAATTTAGTTACTTAATAAAACTCAGTAAAGGTCAGTATAAAATGATGGGAAAGCTTCATCTCTTTAGGGTGGTGCAAATTGCATTCTTCCAGCCTGAGTCCATGGAGCTAGCTGTGAGGAGAAGGAGGAGGATCTGGGGGAGGCAGAAGACAATGGGGCTCTATGCAGGTGTCCACCTGCACAGAGCTGATTATAGTCCTTGGGGCCTTTTTTGGCCACTTACACCACCACTGAATTGCTGTAGTGTGATTTTCCCCCTGACACTGGAAGACCCTCTCTTGGACATGCCCCACCTCTTTTTTGCAGCTACACCCAGATCCCTGGATGACTAAACAGAGTTAGACAAATTTTAAATAGTTTGGCACTAAGCCCTTTTTTCTGACTAACAGTTAATGTACAATAGGGATATGTAACAAAGATAACTACTGCTGGCCAGGTGTCAAGAACATAATACTTAAGTGTGTTTGAATCATTTGGCATATAAACTATGTACTGTGGGTGAAATTTACCACTGTATAGAGCACCAAGATGAGACCTATGCACCACAGCAATTCCACTAAAGTCCTTCAAATAGGGCTTAGGTGGTACTTAATTCATGCATAGTCCCTCTGCACAAGGTGAATTTCATCCTAATTACTTACGATGGGTTGGAAAGGGGAATAATCCTACACTTTAGCTAAACAATCCACAGGATCAGCAAGAAACAACTTTTAAAAAATATTGCTCTGCTTTTTGGTTTCCTCACTACTCCTGTCTCTGTATTTTCCTCTTTATGCTGAGGCAATATTTGTGTATAAATATATAACCTGATTTAACCCAAATAGGTCATTTCAGTTTAATAATATAGGTTCCAAGCCCATTCCATAAGAATTTGTGCAAGTAATTCTGGATGTAAGTAGCCCATAAAATTGATCTCTAATCTAAGCTAAAGAGCACTGTCTTGAAAAATTGACACAAAAACTATTTTAAGATTTGGCACTTAAATCTCTCCCTCAAGTACATTTTCAATGTCATTTTTCTTCTTCTTCACGTAGAACAAAGTTGGGTTTTGGTTGTTTGGAACACCCACTCGAAAAGGGACTCATCCCAGCCTGGTGTAAATGAGTGAGGGAGGAAAGGATGGTGCATGAGAGAGAGTGACGGAGTGGGTTGGGTGGGGTGAGGCCTAGAAAAAGAGGTGGGGAAAAGGTGTTCCGTTTTGTGCGATTGCAAATTGGCAACCCTTTAAGGTGCAAGTTAAGCACTCACTGGAAATGTGTTTAGAAGACTCTAAAACCTGTGGAAGCAACTGGAGCAGATTATTGAGGCCAAGGATTTCCTGGTTTGATAACTAATCTGAAAACTGATTTTAGCAGAAGACAGAACAATGGGAAAAGGGATTTCCATGATTTAGAATTCCAGGGAAAGACTTTCCATACCCACAACACAAAGACAGCGGTCCATAGCCTGCCAGCATAGCCTTTCAACATCCTCAGTGAGATGAGATTTCCATTCTCTGGATCTATGTGAAATGGATTTGCGGAGCCTTGGAACTACTTAAAAATCCTGCAGGATGTAGAAACACCTCATTTAGATTTTCTAAAACACCTGAACATGATTTTCATTGATACAGCTCCAAGGAAATGAGCATCCAGTTACCTGAAGCACCTAGAAGGGGCTGGTGATTAAACAATCCCCAGATTGAGGATTTTCTGTTATACAAAAGCAACCACAAACATTTCTCCTTATTCCTGAAAAGTGTGGACAGAGCCTTTCAGACCACAACTTGATTGTATGTTTCTTCCCGCGTGAGCTTTTGATAAAGGAGAATCACAGACTGAATTTGTGGAAAAGAAAATCTGCTGGGATGAGTAAACAATATTTTGCCTTTATAATTTAGAAGGCAAAGTCCTCCTCCTCAAGAGTTATTCTTGGGAGTGTAAAGATTTCATTTGTAGTTTCATCAGCTAGTAAACCCCCCCAATATTTTTATATGGTACAATTTGGGGTTTAGGGCTCCCAAAATGGCCAGACTCCAAGTGCTCTATGTATCTATGTTATGCATCGGAGTTTGGATTTTCACAGTGGAACAGGAGCAGCTGCACTCTTCTGATTAGCAGGCAACTGTTTTAGGATTTGGGATTTTAAAAAAACAAATGCTGGATCCAGCAAGTTCCAGGGGCAGGGTACATCTGTGTTGTGCAGTTGCTCGGGTTTGCAACAGGATCTGGAATTTTTCTTTAGACACTTAAATTTGTGAGGGGCAAGGAAGGGGGTAGATTTAACAACTGCCGGGCTCCAGGTAGTAGAACCGCGTGCTTTCCAGCGCTATTGGACCGGCATTCACCAGCTCCACCGAGCGAGACGGTGCAGTGTGGGGCTGAGTCACACCAGAAAAGCTGGGGAACCAGGGCCAAAAGTGGGCTGGGGCTGGTGCTTTTACTGTCCTCCTGCTCCAAGCTGTGCCGAGGCCCGGCGTCACACCCCTCCCCCGGAGAAGCCAGGGGCCTTGGGCTCTATGGGGATAGTGCAGCTCGGGGGCTGGCGACCAAAGATGCTCAGGATCCAGGTTTGACGATTTCCTTGGGGAGCGGGTCTGAGCTTCGCAGGCCCCTCAGCAGGGACACCCGCCCCCGGGGCTGGGCCTGGCAGCGGAGGAGCAGGTGGGAGGGAGGGAGAGCCCCGCCCCCGCCTCCGCCTCCGCCTCCCCGCGGCGCCTCCCGGCACTTCCCTGCCGGCCGCGGCCAGAGCGCAGAGGAGCAGCGCCCGGCGCCTCTCTCCGGGGCGGATTGCGGGGAGGTGGCGGCCGCTGCGGTAGCGCCGGCAGGTCAGTGAGCCAGGCTGGAGCGCGCCCGTGGCCGCACCTGGGCGCGTGTGGTCCTGCCCGCCCCCTGCTGCCAGGACCCCCTCCCCTCCGGGGGCAGAGTCCAACTCCCGCGCTCCCTGAGGGGGCACCTCGGTGCTGCTCGGCGCCGGGCTCGCTTCCCTGGCGGGCTCTGCCTCCCGCCCTCAGCCCGGCTCCCTGCCCCGCGCCGGACTTCCCCGGGCGCGGGGGACTCCCTCGAGGGAAGGCGTTCACGCCTGGGGTTTCCGCCCACCCCTTTTCCCAAACGGGTGGGCTGGGAACGGGCTGCCTGGGCAAATGTAATTTGTCGGCATTTCCGTGCAACGCAGCCTGGGAAGCGCCCGGAGATGGACTCCAGAAGTGGAAAGTGCCCCGGGTAGCCCGGTGATGGGTGCCCACCGCCATCGATTATCTGTCTCTTAGACACCTGAGTGGCGAGGTCCTGCCTCCCGAACAGCCTATGCTCTTATAAAGCGCCGTGTGGGTAACACATCTTTTAAATGGCATATTTGGCATGAAAATGATCCACGCTAGGTGTGACTGCTGAGTGCGCTCGGGACTTTTCTTGCAGTTTCTAGCTTCTAGGTGGATCCACTCAACCTTCTTGTTTGTCCAGCATTTTTTAATTATTAGCTGTAGTGGTTATATAAATAATTATACCTCCCTTATATAAAGATATAAACTAGCAAGGACTTCAGTGGGGCCAAGATTTTGCCCAAGGTGCTTCAGTCCAAAGTTAGACCAAACCCAGTACAAACTGAAAACAGGGATGGTGCATGGGCCAGTAGGGTAGCTGTAAATAAGAGGGGAAAGAGTATAGCCCTTTGAGATGTCCTTTCTTTCAGCAAGCAAGAGGTACAGTGTGACTGGTGACAATGTGGGTTTCATGTTAGTTACAAATTTAGTTAGCATCAGTCTTTTTTTTTTTTTAATCTCTTTGAATCAGAATAACTTGTAAGAATTTATAAAGTTCCCCCTTTTCCTGTAGTTCTTACCCTGGGAATCTAGTTGAAATGCTATCTGACATAATTATTCTTGAACAATGTTAAGTTATATTAAGTGCATATAAACAGAGAATTATGTGTCTGTTGTCCTTAGTGATTTAGAATTATCCATGTTAGCATAGCATATCAGGAGAATATATAGCTAAAGGATAGTTGGAGAGTTTTTTTATACTTCAAATGTTGCACATTCATGAGAGTGTGAGATTATGTCACAGGCCATCGGGGGGTTGGAGGAAATGTGTGGCTGTGTAGTTACAGTTAAGAACATCAGGAGTTCTAGGAATAGGAAAGAGGCATCCGGGCGAACATGCCAGTCCTTTTTTGGTTCGTTACTGAAGACTGGATAGTTCTGGTTAAATATTTTAGAATAGTAACAAAATCTTGCTAAAATTAAAACAATTTTCTGCATGGAAGTAAAAAGGGCAGTTAATTCAAAAGGAGAAAGGAACTCTTCAGCTATATGGTAGGTGGTGGTCATTTCTACATGGAATAATCATGGAGCAGTCTTTACGTAGGGTCTGAAGTTTCCAAATGCTTTCAGTGATATAGAAATATTGCTTGAGATCATCTTCATCCATAAAATTGGTAGCTATTACAGTGTATGTTGTGATTGTTTTTATTTAACTATCTATTAATATAACTGATTTTTAACATCTCAGATGGCATGTTCTACAGACGTATGTCTTTGTGTGTGTATATAGATGATGTGAAAAATTAAATGAAGCAGGCTCATAAATCAAAAATGGAAGTTTAACTTTTTCTGTTAGATCAGAGTGTTTTGTCTCTTTAGTTTTATATAATTTTGTTACTTGAATACAGTCATTATTAAAACAAGGACACGAAGCTAGGTTATTACTATTAATTTAACATTATAAACATACAGCATAAGTTGTCTTTGGGCAAGTTTTGCTTTGCCATAACAGTACATGTAATACCCACTGAAATATTTAAGACTGACTCCTGCTTCCCTACCATCTTCCAGGCATAGAAGTTCCTAAACTCAGTAGAACTTCTGTATGTGGTTCACTTGCGCAGGAGGGCAAGCCACAGAGAAGCTATGCAGGGAGATTATGCAACTCTATTCTTTGATACCTCTCTGAGTTAGCTTGTGGGGGTGGAGAAGTTGTTGGGCATATGCCGGATGCTAGTGCAAGTCAAATACACTGATTCACTGGCCTAAACATTTCCGTGAACGGAGTATACAATGAGCGTGGATGCTGCTGCAGCCCATGGCCTTTAATAGTTTTTGCATGATCTTGGGTGAGGAGGGAAGATTCTATTCCCCTGCATCCTCTACCAAGTTACCCTGGACAAGACCCTTTTACTTAAGCTTTGCACATGGGTTCAGAATTCTCCCCTTAGGAGAGACTTATTCCCCTGTTTTGTTGTGCAGTTGGTTGTTTTTTGCTTAATGATGGCAAATTAAATATGGACTTGGCCCCAACCCTGCAAGAAACTCTGTGGGTGTGGATCCTGATACCCACACAGAGCTCCTTACAGGAATGTGACCTAAGATATTACATGCAACCCATTGCCATGTTAATGCAACACTGTTATTGATTATATACTGTTTATATTACCTATGGGCTCTGTCAGGGTTCCTTCCCCACTCTGAACTCTAGGGTACAGATGTGGGGACCTGCATGAAAGACCCCCTAAGCTTATTCTTACCAGCTTAAGTTAAAAACTCCCACAAAGTACAAACTTTGCCTTGGCCTTGAACAGTATGCTGCCACCACCAAGCGTTTTAAACAAAGAACAGGGAAAGAGACCACTTGGGGTTGTCTTCCCCCAAAATATCCCTCCAAGCCCTACATACCCCCCTTTCCTAGGGAGGCTTAAGAATAATATCCTAACCAATTAGTTACAAAATCATCAAAGACCCAAACCCCTGGATCTTGGAACGATGGAAAAATCAGTCAGGTTCTTAAAAGAAGGATTTTATTTAAAAAAAAAAAAAAAGAAAGAAAAAGGGGTGGGGGTGTAAAAATCATCTCTGTAAAATCAGGATGGAGAATACTTTACAGGGCATTCAGATTCAAAACACAGAGGATCCCCCTCTGGGCAAAACCTTAAACTTACAGAAAACAGAAACAAACCTCCCTCTTAGCAGAGGGAAAATTCACATAAAACAAAAGACCTCCTGAGGTCCCTTCCAACCTTGATATTCTATGATTCTATAAACTAATCTGCCTTGCCTGGCTTACCTATACTGGTTTCAGTATTGGAGACTTGGATTAGGCTGGGTTGGCGAAGATAGATTTCTGTCTGGCCTCTCTCAGTCTCGAGAGAACAACCAAGTAAACAAAGAGCACAAACAAAAGCCTTCCCCCACCCCCCACCACCTCAAGATTTGAAAGTATCTTGTCCCCTTATTGGTCCTTTGGGTCAGGTGCCAGCCAAGTTAGCTGAGCTTCTTAACCCTTTACAGGTAACAGGATGTTGCCTCTGGTCAGGAGGGATTTTATAGCACTGTATACAGAAAGGTGGTTACCCTTCCCTTTATATTTATGACACGCCCCCCAAATCACAGATAGCCAGTGGTTCACCCTGTGATTTTTCTCCTAGAGCTCCAGGAAGAACAGAGTTAATAAGACACATGCACCTCTAAATATACTACTAACTGTATAAAGACTAACAATATTTTCCACATCTCAAGGACGATTTTAACCAGTTGATTCTGGGAAACTTTCACGGGAGAGTGCATCAGCCACTTTGTTAGAAGCTCCTGAAATGTGTTGTATGTCGAAATCAAAATCTTGGAGAGCTAAACTCCACTGAATAAGTTTTTTGTTATTTCCCTTGGCGGTACGAAGCCACTGTAGCGCAGCATGGTCGGTTTGCAGGTGGAAACGCAATTCCCAAACGTATGGGCGTAGCTTTTCCAGAGTGTAGACAATGGCGAAATATTCCTTTTCACTGATTGACCAGTGGCTTTCCCTCTCAGAGAGCTTCTTGCTGAGAAACATGACAGGATAGAACTCTTGATTTGATCCTTCCTGCATTAAGACTGCTCCCACACCACGCTTGGACGCATCTGTGGTTACTAGGAACGGTTTGTCAAAGTCTGGGGCCCTTAGCACAGAGTCAGACATGAGTGTTGCTTTAAGCTGGTTAAAAGCCTTCTGACACTGTTCAGTCCACTGAACTGCATATGGCTGTTTCTTTTTGGTTAGGTCTGTCAGTGGGGCGGCGACTTGGCTGTAGTGCGGTACAAATCGCCTAGGATTGGATTGGACGTGTTTCTTTGACTTTGGGACAGGCCACTTTTGGATAGCATCCACTTTGGCCTGTAGGGGGTTGATAGTTCCCTGACCTACCTGGTGTCCAAGGTAAGTCACTCTGTTTAGGCCTATTTGACACTTCTTAGCCTTAACAGTTAGTCCTGCCTCCCTTATGCGCTCAAAGACTTTTTGTAGGTGTTCCAGGTGTTCTGCCCAGGAATCCGAAAATATGGCCACATCGTCAAGGTAGGCGACTGCATATTATCCCAATCCAGCTAGGAGACCATCTACAAGTCTTTGGAAGGTGGCGGGTGCATTCCGCAGCCCGAAAGGGAGCACATTAAATTCATACAGCCCGACGTGTGATGAAGGCTGACCTTTCCTTGGTGGATTCATCTAACGGTACCTGCCAGTACCCCTTGGTTGAGTCCAAGGTAGAGATGAACTGGGCCCATCCCAGTTTCTCCAATAATTCATCTGTGCGTGGCACTGGATAGTTGTCTGGGCGAGTTACAGCATTTAGCTTATGGTAGAAACGCATCTCCCCATCTGGTTTGGGAACTAGAACCACTGGAGATGCCCATGCACTGCGGGAGGGGTGGATTATCTCCATCTGTAGCATATCCTGGATCTCCCGTTCTATAGCAGTTTTAGCTTGAGGAGACACCCAGTAAGGTTGGGCTCTAATTGGGTGAGCGTTACCTGTGTCAATGGTGTAGTATGCCCATTCAGTCAGTCCTGGGGTGGCTGAGAACGTTGGCGCGTAGCTAGTGCGCAGCTCCTTGATCTGCTGTCGCTACATACGCCCAAAGGTCATGGAGAGGTTCACCTCTGACACGCCACCATCACTTTTCCCTTCGTAGTAGACACCTTCAGGCCACTCAGCGTCATCTCCTCCCTGGGCTGTAAACTGACAAACCTTTAATTCTCTGGAATAAAAGGGCTTTAGAGAATTAATATGGTACACCTTAGGCTTTTGGTGGAGGTGCAGAATGCTATGAGATAATTAACAGCTCCCAGGCACTCTTAGACCGTGAATGGCCCTTCCTATGACGCTTCCATTTTATGGGCCTGGAGCGCCTTTAAGACCATGACCTGGTCCCCTACTTCAAAGGAACGCTCTCTGGCATGTTTATCATACCAGGCTTTTTGCTCTTTTTGAGCATCTTTTAGGTTTTCTTTAGCAAGGGCTAAAGAGGTTTGGAGGGTGGTTTGTAGGTTGGTTACAAAGTCCAGAATGTTAGTTCCTGGAGAAGGTGTAAACCCCTCCCATTGCTGTTTCGCCAACTGTAATGGCCCCTTAAACTTGCGGCCATATACAAGTTCAAATGGTGAAAACCCTAAACTGGGATGTGGTACAGTTCTGCAAGCAAAGAGAAACTGCTGCAATACTAGATCCCAATCACTGGAGTGCTCATTTACGAATTTACGTATCATGGCCCCCAAAGTTCCATTAAACTTCTCCACCATGCCATTTGTTTGATGATGGTAAAGGGTGGCAACCAAGTGATTCACCCCATGAGCTTCCCAAAGGTTTTCCATAGTTCCTGACAGGAAATTAGTTCCTGCATCTGTAAGGAAGTTGGAGGGCCAACCTACCCTGGCAAAAATGTCTGTTAGTGCCTGGCACACACTTTTAGCCGTGATGTTGCTTAGAGCTACTGCTTCCGGCCATCGGGTGGCAAAATCCATGAAAGTCAGTAGGTACTGCTTTCCTCTGGGTGTCTTTTTCGGAAAAGGACCCAGAATATCCACAGATACTTGCTGAAATGGAACCTCAATGATGAGTGGCTGGAGAGGGGCTTTGACCTGGTCTTGGGGGTTTTCCCACTCTTTGGCATACCTCACAAGATCGGACATAGGCAGAAACATCCTTGCCCATTCCCTCCCAGTGGAATGACCTCCCCAAATGGTCTTTGGTCCTGTTCACCCCAGCATGGCCACTAGGATGATCATGGGCTAAGTTCAAGAGCTTTTCCCAGTACTTAGTTGGAACTACCAACAGTCTCTGAGGATGCCAGTCTTCCTGGTGTCCACCAGAAAGAGTTTTCTTGTATAAAAGTCCTCTTTCTACAACAAACCAGGATCGATTAGAAGAGTTGAGAGGTGGTGGGTTGCTCCGTGCCTCCAAGCTCTCTGGAGGCTTTCATCTGCTTCCTGTTCGGCCTGGAACTGTTCCCTTGATGCTGGATACATCAGTTCCTCAGTGGATTGTGGACCTGGGCTTGGTCCCTCTGGAAGTGATGCAGGTGATGGGGCTGTTTCCATTGATGGTGAACCACTTTCTGCTGGTGCACTATGGGGTATTTCAGGCTCTGGCTGAGCCTCTTGTGCAGGGTCATCTGCTGCTGCTGCCAGTGCAGGCTCGGTGGTGCCCTCTGGTGTTAGAGCTGTAGACGGGGTTGCAAGCACTGGACTCAGTGCTGGCAATGGTTCTGGTGCTGGTTGCTTCGCCAGTTTCGGTTCGGGGACTGGCTTTGGCTGGGTCTCTGGGATTGGATCCACTATGGCCGTTGCAGTCGTTGGCAGGGGATCCTGTTCCACCACCTCCATCTGGGTCTCTGGTAACACAGACAGGGCCCTGGTAGAAGGCTCAGGAACAGAGAGAGGTGTGGAAGCTTGCTTAGTCTGGCTGCGGATGACCATTCCCACCCTCTTGGCCAGCTTTACCTGGTTGGCCAAGTCTTCCCCCAGCACCATGGGAATAGGATAATCATCATAGACTGCAAAAGTCCACATTCCTGACCAGCTCTTGTACTGGACAGGCAACTTGGCTGTAGGCAAATCGAAAGAGTTGGACTTGAACGGTTGAATCATCACTTGGGCCTCTGGGTTGATTAAGCTGGGGTCCACTAAGGATTGATGGATAGCTGACACCTGTGCTCCAGTGTCCCTCCACGCTGTAACCTTCTTCCCGCCCACACTCACAGTTTCCCTTCACTCTAAGGGTATCTGGGAGGCATCTGGGCCTGAGGACCTTTGGTGTGACCCCGGTGCAATGAACTGTAATCTGTTGGGGTTCTTGGGGCAGTTGGCCTTCACATGCCCCGGCTCATTATATTTAAAACATCGCCCAGTTGACTGGTCACTGTGGCGAGGTGGGTTGCTGGAGAATGGTGTGGTGGGACAATAAGGTGCCTGGGGTTTTCCTTGGGATGTAGGTGGGGCCTTGGGTTGCCCCTGGTGATAGGGTTTTGTTTCGGGTTGCCCCTTCTGATATTCGCTCCAACTGCCACTAATTTTTTTTCTTTTCTGTCACCTCCACCCATTTGGCTCCAATCTCCCCTGCCTCAGTTACAGTTTTGGGCTTCCCATCTAGGATGTACCTTTCTATTTCCTCAGGAACACCCTCTAAGAACTGCTCCATTTGCATTAGGAAGGGCAACTCTTCAGGAGCAAGTGTTAAATCTCCAGATATCCAGGCATCCCAATGTTTCACAATGTGGTAGGCATGTCGGGTAAATGACACATCTGGTTTCCACCTTAGGGCTCTGAACCGCCAACGAGAATGCTCGGGTGTTAGCCCCATTCTGACTCTCGCCTGGGTTTTAAAAAGTTCATAACTGTTCATGTGTTCCTTAGGCATTTCAGCCGCCACCTCTGCTAAGGGTCCTTGAGCTGCGGCCTCAGCTCTACCATGTATTGGTCTGTAGAGGTGCTGTACTCAAGGCAGGCCCTTTCAAAGTTTTCTAAGAAGGCCTCGGTATCATCGCCTGCCTTGTAGGTGGGGAACTTTCTGGGATGAGAAGCGGTACCTGGAGAAGGATTGAAGGGATCTGCTGAGCCCTTGCCTTCTCCATCTCCAGTGCATGCTTCCTCTTTTTCTTTCTCCTCCATAGCTCTCTTGTGGGCAGCATCCTTTGCCTTCACCCTGGCTTTTTCTGCCTCTACCTCCAAGCGCCTTAAGGCCATCTGTCTATCATGCTCTTTTTGTTTCTCTTCAGCTTCGAATCTGGCCAGCTCTAATTTATTAGCTGCTTCACTGGTAGTCATTTTCCTGCTTTCTTGTGCTTAACTCTAGCTATACCTGAGAGTTAGGCAAAAAAAAAAAAACTTGTGAATTTCCCTGCAGGAGGTTAACTACACTGCCTTTAGGTAGAGAAAACTCCAACTCAAAAAAGAAAAAGTTTTTTCACAAAGGGATAACACCTCTCTCTCCAGGCAAATAGACAGAAAACCCTCTAGCTGCTCTCAGCTTGAAAAAAAACCTCTTCATGTCTGTGCTTTTGGTTCAAAATGATCTCTGGTTCAAAATGATCCCACCGCTCTGCCACCATGTCAGGGTTCCTTCCCCACTCTGAACTCTAGGGTACAGATGTGGGGACCTGCATGAAAGACCCTCTAAGCTTATTCTTACCAGCTTAGGTTAAAAACTCCCACAAGGTACAAACTTTGCCTTGGCCTTGAACAGTATGCTGCCACCACCAAGCGTTTTAAACAAAGAACAGGGAAAGAGACCACTTGGAGACGTCTTCCCACAAAATATCCCTCCAAGCCCTACACATCCCCCTTTCCTGGGGAGGCTTGAGAATAATATCCTAACCAGTTTGTTACAAAATCATCAAAGACCCAAACCCCATGATCTTGGAACAATGGAAAAATCAGTCAGGTTCTTAAAAGAAGGATTTTATTTAAAAAAAAAAAAAAAGGTAAAAATCATCTCTGTAAAATCAGGATGGAAAATACTTTACAGGATATTCAGATTCAAAACACAGAGGATCCCCCTCTGGGCAAAACCTTAAAGTTACAGAAAACAGGAATAAACCTCCCTCTTAACACAGGGAAAATTCACATAAAACAAAAGATAAACTAATCTGCCTTGCCTGGTTTACCTATACTGGTTGCAATATTGGAGACTTGGATTAGGATGGGTTGGAGAAGATGGAACTGAGAGAGGCCAGACAGAAATCCAAGAGAGAACAACCAAGTAAACAAAGAGCACAAACAAAAGCCTCCTCCCCCCCCCCCCTCAAGATTTGAAAGTATCTTGACCAATAAGGGGACCTTTGGGTCAGATGCCAGCCAGGTTAGCTGAGCTTCTTAACCCTTTACAGGTAACAAGATGTTGCCTCTGGCCAGGAGGGATTTTACAGGACTGTATACAGAAAGGTGGTTACCCTTCCCTCTATATTTATGACAGGCTCCAATCAAAATTGAGACCTCATTGTGTTAGGCACTAAACAAACTCATATGAAAACGTGGACCCTGGCCCAAACACTTTGCAATCTGGGTACGAGACTGTAATTAAAAAAACAAACAGTTAAAGCTATTGTGCTTTTTACTGTCTGTTTTTAATTATTTTGGGAATACAACGATGTTATGATAGGGGCTGTATACATTTTTAGATTAACAGAAATTTGGGCCTTAATCCTGCAAATTACTTCATGTAGGCAGATTCTTACTGACTTTAGTGGAGCTGTGCACTGGTGCAATGGTCAGCTTAGGCTAAATTCAGTACAGAGTCAGTACAATAGGGATTTTCATTCTGTGATCACACAGTAGAGGAAAATGCAACATAGACTGTATTTGCCAAATTCAGTATTAACAGCAAGGAATCAATTTCTTTTTTTCTGTATTGCTTCTCCAATAAGAAAATGTAAATAAGCTGAATTTGTGTACTGTTTTCTGAATGCACATCTGGTATGTCTCATTGTCTGTTACTGCATATATACTGTACTGCCATATTGGAATGTATCCTGATTTAAAGTTACTGCTAACTTTGAATTTTCTTACTCTTCTTTTAAAAAAGGCTATGTCTGTTACAATACTTATTCTTTTTTTAATTTAAGATATGTAGTTCTTTTTAAAGATTAAAGAGAGAAAATATAAATAACTTATTTCAATAAGCACTTCAAATCGGCATTTATCTGAATGTCTCATCCTAAAATATATATATGTATTCACCTCTGGGCTAGGACTAAGCATGAGAATTTCAGTCGGAAGGTAGATATTTTAGAAAGTCAAACTACTGAAAATAGAGGCTTAAACTGAAAAAAAATATTTTAACACTACCTAGCTAATGAATAAGTGCATTCTAGCAAGAATATATTAAAAAAAACTACTAAAAACTAAAATAAACTAAAAAAAAAAAAACTAAGCTTGATGGTGTTTGTGCGGAAACAGAAAGCTATCCACATGGTTAAATACTGAATCCATGACAGCATCAAACAGAATCAGGGATGTCTGCATTCAAAAGTAGTAGTGCTACCTATCAAACTGCTTTGTATGCTGGTAGTAATCTATTTTGAGGCTTGAAAGTGGAAAAAATCTTGTCTACAAAAAATCTATGTTTCACAGGCTCCTGTTTCTGTGGAGGTGTCTTCCCTGCAATTACTAACCAGGTCTGTCTCTGCTTAGCTGTTAAAACTAGATGAGAACAGGCATATTAAGACTAGCAGAACCTTGCTTTTTTTTCCTCTAACTTCCATAATTTATTGTTTCTGGAGGAACTTGAACATCTGCTCTATTATTATGTGAGCATGTTAGACCATTAGTTTTAAAATCATAAATCACTGCACAGGTGAAAAGTTAGGGCATGTTACTGCTGCAGGAACATTATTTTGTTCTGGCACAACAGAGCTCACAAAGTCCAAGCTCTCTAGAGAGTATAACAACTTAATATGACTTCTCATTTTTCAGAGATCCGTTTTGAATTAATCACTATGTTAACATGGCTATTATAGCAACACCTGCATTACTCTGTCATTACCTGGTTCTTATATTATTGAAGAATCAAAGGATTATGTTTGTAAATTGCATTATTGTAAATTACTGTGAACATTTTCCTCTCTTTAGAAAATTGAGGAAGTCAGAAGTGGAAAATGGTTATACAGTTCTGAAACTCAGCTGGTCCTGGTGAAACCTAAACAGGGCTTCCTAGTTTTTCATGCACAAGTGGAATTTGATCAGGGTAGTCCAATGGCTGTCAGAGTTCATAACAGTGATGAATGATGGTATAACCAGATCTATACCTGAAAACATTCAAAGTGCTTTGGTGAATGCTTAAATCAGTGAGAAAAAGTATGTCCTATATATGCTCAGTACATAGCTTTACAAACGTTCATAACTTTAGGCTGTAACCAAGTGTCTTCAAATGGACTCATTCACTATTAGGTACATGTCAGCTTGGAAAGTTTAAAGCAGCCATTGGAAAACTATTATGTGAAACACCTAAAGAATTTTCATGTAATGTAGAAAACAGTTCCCCCATGCTTTGATAACACAAAAACCAGTTTAATGTATTTTCTTCAAACTTTCCAAAAATATCCACCTCTGGGCTAACACTAAACATGAGGAGCCTGATTCTCCATTGCTTGGCACATTGTGTTGTCTCTTAGCTCTATGCACAGTGGATGTAAAATGCTGTTGATTCAGCATGGTAACACTTTGTACCCTCTCTGCATAGGGGTAAGTGATTACATAAGGTGCAAGGCATGAAAAATCAACCCCAAGAAATTTGCAAGGTACAATTCTCTGAAATTTACAAGGAAGTATAACAGGAGCTTATCATGGAAAATGCTAGCTTAGTGCTGACACTGACACTTTGAATGATCAAGAAAGCTGTCAGTTGTGTCTGTTTTGCTACTTAAATGTAATGAAATATCCATCATTTACATTCCTGGCAATTGCAAAGTCTTTTTGGTGTGGTAAGTTAGGGAGAACTAGAATTACAATGTTTATGCTTGGTTCCTATAGCTGTGTGAAAGCACGGGGAATGACAATGAATTAATTAATACAATAATTAATTTACTGAGAGAGTATCTAGCTTAAATAGATCTATTTAATAAATTGTAAGCATGATATCTTGACTATTGAACCACTTGTTAACTGTATCACATTTTGCCTTTGTTATAAAATCACAGACAGGATTGCAGCATATGGCATTAGATCATAATGTGTTGCTTACTCCTTTGTTAAAAGGCATTGAAGATACGTTGCCTTCTTTACTAGCACAGTATTATGCAATGAAAAGTGTACATGCTCTCTGACACTTCTTGCTGTGTATAAAATAGTACTGGCTGCTGTTAAACTTTTTGCCCAAATCAGTTACATTTTTAAAATGCACTTGGGAAGACTGTTTTTCTTTTCTTCCCTGTATAAAAACTGTGTGCCTGTTAAAGTCATCATGCAAGTATACAAGGAAAATACCATGGGCACAGGAGGTTGGTGTGTGTGGGTGGGGGTTGGTAGGGGTGTTGGGAGGTTATATATCAGGAGAACAAAGGATATCTTTGGCAACTTAATTCCAAAGAGAATACTGGCTTCTTTTGGGGTTATTTTGAGTAATTCCAAAAGCAGTTGTCAAATTGTAGCTGGAATTTGATCAGGAAGTTGCTTACTATTACTACGAATACATTTCTGTATGGTAGTTTACAAATCAGTGTCTTTTAAAAAAAATTCTTATTTTTATAATTTTTATAATTTATTCTAGGGCCCGAACCTGCCAACAGTTTTGCACATGCTTAGCTCTATTCCCGGGTAGTTCCACTGATTTCAATGAAACTATTCATACTATTATCTGTAGTTAAGTTAAGCGCGTGTGTGTTTGCAGAATCAGGTCCTTAAGGATTGATCCAGTTCCCATTGAAGTCAGTGGGAAGATTGATACTAACTTCAATAGAAGATGAATCGTTTCTTAAATTAGTATGTTAATGTTGGGGAGATTGTCATTGTTTGTTACAGCAATGAGTGGCAGAAATGTGGCCCACTGAGAATCTCATGCAGCTTGCAAGGTAGAAGCAGAATGTTCTTATTAGTGGACTTTTTGCATATCTCCTGCTTCCATTGTGTGTGTTTGCCATGCTGAATCTGCTGCCGTTGTCACCTGCAGTCACTCCACATACAGCATGTCTTCCTCCACTGCAGGTGCCTCTATCATTCTAGGTGAACTGCTTCAGTGTAGCTCACCTGTGCATCAGAGAGCAGGAACCAGATGTGGAGAGTGATCATAATAATTTGATCAAAGGAGGAGACAAATGGTGAAGGGTAAAGGAGGATATAAAAAACTGGCAAGAAAAGGGAACAGACAACTGGAGGAAAGAGAAGGAGGGCTAAAAACTTAAGTAGAAGATAAAAAAAAAAAAAAAAACCACAGATAGAATCGATCCTGCTAGAAATGACCTCTTTCTGCCGGTCACAGACAGGAGATAATGGCTATTCTGGGGATGGAGCTGATGCTGCGGTTAGGAAGTTGGTGCCAAAACTGATCAACTTCTCTAGAGGAAAAAAAAACTGCACAAAAACCTGATTCCTGAACAATTCCTAATAAATAGGTGTCTCTCTTAGCCTTGCCCTTAAATATCTCCAATACTGGCAATTTCATACCATTTTCCATTGACAGTGATTCTTGAATTTTATTTGATAACAGGGAAATTATATTAAATATTTAAGATTATTGCAACACTACTAGCCTGTCTTTGACTAGTGACGATAATTGATCCCTGTATCTTTGTAATATCCATGTATGTATTTATAGATTCTTACTGTGTCTTCCAAAAGCTCTCTTCTGCAGTATGAATGTGTTAAAATCTGCAAACAGTTGAAACCGAAAGCCTTAAACAGAAATCAAAGTGCACAATCCTTAATCTGGTAAAATTCCCATTGGTTTAGGTGGGCGCTTTGCCACTATCAGGAATTCAGAAGTAGGTATACAAGTAAAAATATTTAGCCTCTCCTGATTCCTGATATTAATTCATTAGAGAAATAACAGTCACAAACTACCTTGAAATTATTCTTACACACAGTGGATGAAATCAAGACCCTATATAAGTCAATGGGAGTTTTGCCATTGAATTCGGTAGAGGCAGGATTTCACTCAGGGTCTTTAAGTTGGTAGATTCAATACACAGGTCACTATATTTTAATTGAGTTTTTATAACTGTCAGCTACTACATTTTGAAAGCAATAAAACTTTTGCTTTGTGCTGTTCAAATATTTGTCAATATCCGTAGCCAAATTGTGCTATATTAGAAATGGGCAAACCAGTTAGGATAAAATAGAGAATGGCCCAAACCTTTGTTAGGAACTCCAAATAAAGCTTTATGATTCTAGCCAGGACTGATAATGTTGAAATACACAAGAGAGGCTACTCTGAAAAGTGTTTCTCCCCTGGAAGTAACTGCCAGAAATCTCATGAAATTTTCAGCCCAATTTTGCTAACCCAGAAAGTTTGAATAGTTTTTATGAAGTGCAGTTGGATAAGCTTCCAAATGTTTGGGTCAAGCCAAGCAACCAAATCTCTGTTGGGTTACTTATCTCTGATCGTTTAAGTAATAAAAAAAACCCCACACCCAATATGGTGGCAATATGCATACATTTATTAAATAACTTAGACTTCTATAGCACCTTTTATCTACAGGTACTAACACACTTGCCCTACTGTAATGAACACACATATTGGAATCATCACTTCTTCCATCACTGGACTACAGCCACTTTTGGGGTGGAATGTAGCAACTGTTTAACAGTGTTCAGCCCAACAGTTTAAGAGAGGAAGTGAAGAATGTTACCTCCAGTTGACTCTACAGTGGATGACTAGAATGTAATGACTTCTACTGGAATTTACTCTGGAACCTAGGGTTAACATCCATACTCTTGCAAATAGACCTGAGGATGAAATCCTAGCCCCATTGAAACCAATGGCGTCTGGATTTCATCTAAGGCTTTAATGTCCACAAGTGGTCAGGCCCTCCATTGTACTCTAATTTAAAAGGTGGTACTCCAGCAACAGACAGTATCCCCAACACAATGTTGAGGCGTAAGATTAGTATTGAATCAGAGGGAAGAGTGCTAAAAGACCAACTATTTAATTGGAGAGTGGAACTTCCTGCAAGTTGCGTAATCAGGTTCTTTCAATGGAAGGGATTGTTCCTGTGGGAACAGTTCTTTGTAAGAAAAGGACCAAACAATCCAACTTTGCCAGAAACATGGTCCCCATTTCAATTTTTCCTAGGGTGCAGAACTGGAGAATAGCAACACTGCTGTTTCTGGAGAAACAGCAAGTCTTGAAAATGTGACTTGAGAGGGTGTGTAGAAGACTTTGTGCATGCTGCAAATCAAAACAAAAACAAAACACTCCACCTTTTTTGGATTAAAGGACTCAAGCGCTACCCTTACTCAAACACCTGAGTGATAGAAAAGTAGACAATGACCTTGAACTTCCATTAAGCAACTCTTTATTTAACACAAGCCAATGATTGACTTTGTATCAAAATCAATGTTGTTTTTGTTTAGCTCTTAAATAAGACGTCTCTCTCTCTGAGTGGTTGACTTAGTGTACACGTTATTCAAAGGAAACTCCTTGTGTGGGTTCTTCCCTTCTACAAATGAATGCATTCACTTCTTTATGTCAGACTGAGTTGATCTCTACCTTCATTTGTTTTCAGATAATGGGGGCACTTTAAAGTGTGGTTCTCATCACTGTAATCTTAATGCACTTCTTCATGGTAAATTTAATTATAATTTTCTTCCATTCCTAGTTTAGAGCTAGAGGATCATATTCTGTTCTACTACATTAATGCAAATCCATTGAAGTCAGTAGACTTGACTCACAACCGTGGTCATAGGGGGTGTAAATGGCAGCAGCCTTCTGCACCAACACAGAAAGCTGTGCCTCAAAATGGAGTTGAGAAGTGGACAAGAAGCTGGATATGAGTCAACAGTGTGCCCTTCTTGCCAAGAAGGCTAACGGCATATTGGGCAGCATTAGTAGGAGCATTGCCAGCAGATCAAGGGAAGTGATTATTCCACTCTATTCGGCACTGGTGAGGCCACATCTGGAGTAATGTGTCCAGTTTTGGGCCCCCCACTACAGAAAGGATGTGGACAAATTGGAGAGAGTCCAGCGGAGGGCAGTGAAAATGATTAGGGGGCTGGGGCACATGGCTTATGAGGAAAGGCTGAGGGAACTGGGCTTATTAGGTTGCAGAAGAGAAGAGTGAGGGGGGATTTGATAGCAGCCTTCATCTACCTGAACGGGGGTTGCAAAGAGGATGGAGCTCGGCTGTTCTCAGTGGTGGCAGATGACAGAACAAGGAGCAATGGTCTCAAGTGCAGTGGGAGAGGTCTAGGTTGGATATTAGGAAAAACTATTTCACTAGGAGGGTGGTGAAGCACTGGAATGGGTTCCCTGGGGAGGTAGTGGAACCTCTATCCTTAGAGGTTTTAAAGGCCCGGCTTGACAAAGCCCTGGCTGGGATGACTTAGTTGGGATTGGTCCTGCTTTGAGCAGGGGGTTGGACTAGATGACTTGCTGAGGTCTCTTCCAACCCTAATCTTCTATGATTCTATGAGTCATGCCCAGGGGAGAGTAGCTGGCATTTGCAATGCCATCTTGGAATGGGGCTCCAGCAGGGAATGGCTGCTTTGATTTGCAGCCTGGGCTCCACAGGAAACCTGCTGGAGAAGTATGGAGTCAGATCATCCCCTAGGTCATGGTTTCTTAAACTTCATTGCACCGTGACCCTCTTCTGACAAAAATTACTACAAGACCCCAGGAAGGGGGACTGAAGCCTGAGCCCCCCTGTCCTAGGGGGTGCCGAAGCTTGAGGGCTTCAGCCCTGCGTGGGGGGGGCTTGGACTTGGGCTTCTGCCCTGGGCCCCAGAAAGTTTAATGACAGCCCTGGTGACCCCATTAAAATGGGGTCGTGACCCAGAGTTTGAGAACTGCTGGTCTAGGTGCCAATATTATATACCTTCCTGGGTCAGTGCTGCCCTCTTTTGTGGCAGTGTTGCCTGGTTCTTAGCTTCCTGGTGGAATGGGAGTTGCAGACTGTGCATAAAGATATGGCGCTCTTAATATGTATATTAGAAAGGGTACATCAGCCTGTGGCACTGTGTATTTCTGTTGAGCTGCATATTACTATTAAACTCATAGGACTTCCTTTGTACCACTCCATTTAGTCTCTAAGGACTCTAATACCCACAGAGACTGGCTCCTATTTTATGTTCAGGATAATCTCGTACAGAGAAGAGAGAGTTTGTGTGCTCTTTACTGTTGTTCGTTCTTATTTTAATTCTAAAAAGTCATTAGATTGAAAGTGTCAGTTTGCTCTTTGTGTATGAAGAAACATAACATCTGGTACTTAAAAATTGCATGGTTTGGTTTGTGTTGGAATTAAATTCCAAATGACTAATTCTGAACATAGAAGCCTATTCCAAAGTGTTTCCAATTGTGGTTTAAGTATAGCAGAAAAATTAATCTTGCTATGTAATGTATATACACTTTTCTCTGTTTTTGTCTATTTTACTTGTGTGTGTCTGTTGTGTTGTCTTTGTAACATTTGTGGTGCACCTGTACCAGCAATTTCAGCTGTTCTTTGGTGTTTGACAGGAGCAAGTGGTGGACACAATTAATCATATTGTCTGTTCTTCAAACCGTGAAAGATGCTTCATAAGGCCGATTTTCCAATGTATCTTTATTTTTATAATTCCTGTACTTTTCCCATGATCTAAAAATTTTGGTTTGACTGAATATTTTAAAGAGTAGAACTCAAGGCAATATTTTTAAATTACAGCAGAAATAATATTTGATTATCTAAAACTGATTTTGAAAACTAGGAGCACAGTTAATGGTTTGCCTTTTTTCTTCTATTAATCAACAAATTATATGTACATATCATCCATCATGCCTTTCTGTGCATTTGCAGAATAACTTACACAACTCCCAAGCTGCCCTGGCTCCTGAAAATGTCAATTACAAAATAATTTTTTTTTAAATTGCACAGAAATTGACTTGTGTAACCCAGTCAAAGTGCATGGATGCTGTACAATTATTTCTCCGCAATACATTCAGACTGAATGAAGAGGTCTGACTTTTCATACTGTCTTCATTGTTATATCATAGTGACGGTGCAATATGAAAATCTGATGGCTGTAGGAGTAGAACTCTACTTCTGAAAAGGGAATTTTGTGCTTCATAAGCGAAGGCATTTTATCTTGGTGCAGGGAGGTAACAGTTCCTCTTTATACATCTGGTGCAATTGCATCTGAAATGTTCCAGGAATCCCATTACCAGAAAGATATTAACAAACTGGATAGATTTCAAAAATGTTCAGACTGGTGGACTGACTTATGAGGGAAGATGAAAACAGCTAAACAAATACATCTAGGCTAAATTATGTGTGCTTGTGGGGTCATAATTCTACAAATATTTCACAGGTGCAGATGCCAAGGCAGTTAAATAATTCTATTTAGCCTGGTACAAGAAGGTATAACTAGGAGAAAAGGGATCAAATTAAGAAATTCAGCCTAATTTTTGCCTATCAGAAAACCTTCCTAACAGTTAGAGCTATTAGACTATGAAAGAGTTTCCCAAGGGATGTAATACAAGCCTTGTTATTTGGGACACTTAAAATTAGACTGCACAATCTTGCTTTGGCAGGGAGATGAACTAGAAAACCTAGTAGGTCTTTTCAGTCTCTAAAATCTGTGACTTCAGGGTCTGATCCTGCACCATGAAAGTCAATCAAAGTTTTGCCACTGACTTCAGCAGTACTGGGATCAAGCCCTCTGCCCATACTAACTATGGCCACCTGGGTCTTCCTTTCTCCCCTTGCCCCCACAAACTGCCAGCCTCAAATGCTAAATTTCTCAACCCCTTTTGTTCCTTATTCCCAGGGAAGGCTCAGCCCTCTCCAACTCCAACTAAAAAAACAACATAATTGTACACACACACTGTAAAACTGCCTTCCCTAGCCCTCCCCAGCACTCCCAGATTGATTAACAATATTGGCAATGGGGGAAGGGAGACATAATTCTTGTAAAAGAACTCTAGTTCTTTTAAATAACTTTGAAAGGGAAAAATAAATTGTTTGACGAAAAGAGACGGATCGGGGAGGGGGAGAGTTGTACAAATATACAGTGAGCGTTTTTTAAAATGCTACAGTGAGAGCAGAAGCAGCAAAGGGTTAGAGTGTGGAGAGAGAGAGAGTGAGAGAATATGCATTATTGATGATACCTTGAAGGGCTTCCCGCTTACATTGGTGTTAGCAATCTCCTAGGCACATTTCCTTTTTAGATTCAGAGTTTATTTAACCTGCAATATGAGCATTCGTTACCAAGGAGTACCCTCCAGTTATTATTTGAAGACACAATCTTTGTTTTAACCAACAGTGGGGTGGGCAGGAAGTTGAGTGCAGTGTAATCTTTAACGAAGAAATCAAGCTAGTAAATGTGTAAGTGAAAATATGAAAGATTGTATTGCTTCGTACCAAGAGAACCCGGTGTACTAACCACACATCCGTGACATAAGTAGAGAAGAGGTTCACTTACTGATAAATAACAGTCCTATTCACTAACATTCGTAGATCCTACAGTAATGGACCTCTATCTTAAAAGCCTGATTTTCACTATAGGACTTCATCTCTGCTTCCCCTGGAGTGTGCACATCTTTTGGAATGTACCCATTTCCCGAGCACTAACCCTGCTGTGTGCAAATAACAAAGCCTGCACCTCCGCAGTCCAGTTGGGCAAATTGAAATTTAACATGCAAAACCCATCGCCTCTGCACAGACCCGTCAGAACCTGTCTGCTACACATGCTAGTCCTTGTGCTGGAGACAGGTGAGCATCAGTGGACATGAAGGGGGCTGAAGAGGTTATGTCAGCTAGGGATTCTGAGCTTGAAGGGGGAGGCTGGAAAGGGTGCTGAGTATGGGGCTGACAAGGAGGTGTAGGAAAGTCAGCTAATAGGCTTTTTAAGGATTTACATTTCCTTCTCCTACCTGTCAGCCCCTCCAGAGTATGCTTTACCCCCCTGCCATGCCTGTATGTGTTCTGCAGCCCTCCCCCCCCCAAAAGTGTTTGTTTTTTCACTCAGAATATTTTCCAAACCCAATTCATATTGAAAATTAAAGTCCAGTGTTGCAGAGTAGGAAAAAAAGAAACAGAAACACTATCAGTAGATAAGACTCATTGCCCTTCCAGGCATGCTTGATTCCCAGGGCAGTCCAATAGGAGGGGTACAAGGCTACTCTGGCTTTGTATGTGGGCTAACAGACAATTCAGTGCAGGCCTGTAGACCCACTGGCCAGAGATCAGTCCTGTCCTCTCTGGTCTCACTGGGGGCACCTCCAGATTGTTCTCCTGTCATTCAGACATGTACCTGTGTCTCACGTGCTACTTTTAGGCTGTTCACCCTGTTCTCTGCTGCTGCGGGCCTCCTGCCACCAACAATCTGCTTCCAGGCTTAGCTTTCAGCTTTTGGGGCCTGATCTTCCCTCCCCGGCCAGCTGGGCTGTCACCACTTGCTGGCTGTTCACACTTACCTACAACCTAATGGCTCTCTCCCTGTTTGCCCAGTCTCTGTGTGTCACCTCTTTGTCCACTTCACTTAACATCGTGGAGCCCTCTGCTGGCTGGATGCTGAAATGAGTCCCTACTGTTACTAGCATGATATGTGGTCAATATTTTTCTTCCGGCTCATGATGGAAGGGGATGGACTCAGAGGCGTCACTACTGAGTCAGTATGGTCACTACAATACTGAAAAAAGACACTGTTTAATCTAAAACCCTCTTGATGATTTAAAAAAAATGGCTGGGTCCTCTGGTCCTGGTGCTGAGGATTTGTCCCATCTCTCATTGATTCACTCTGTCATGGTATTTATTGCTTTTCTTTAGTAACATAAACTTGGGCATTGTAATGTCTACTGTTTCGCCAGCTAGAAGGCGTAATATCAGATGAATTACTAGTATTGCGAGTTTAAATATCCCACAGCAGAGCTTTTAATATTGTCCTAAAACTAAAGGTAGTGTAATGCCAAACTGAATAATTTGGTCTTTCCTTGGATGACTCAGTGACCCATGAACCCCTCAGTGCCAACTGGCAAGGGGTTTACAGGAATGTCCTGATCCTGGTATGTACGTTTTGGTTCACCAAAGAACGTCAGCTGTCTTAAATAAAAGCCAGGTCACATTGGTCATTAATATCATTGTGAAATGTATGCACAGATGCTATGTAAGGAATTATGTATGTATCTTGGAAATATGTTCTAAAGTCTGTATCAGAACAGAGATAACAAACACGTTTTCTATCAGACAAAAGATATTTGTTCACCTGTCTCTGTTCGCATGTAAATTAAGCATTGTAAGCTAACACAATGGAAGCTCCATTTACATACGAAGTCAATGGGGGGAGGATGTGAAATAAACAGGGAGGCAGCACACCAGAGAATAAGCCACGTGTGTGTGTGGGGGGGGGGGGTGGAGGAGGGGAGTGGGGGGCAGTGGTGCTGGCTATCATGGGTCTGGGTACTTTGTAGGATATAAGGAGAAGGCAAGGAAAACACCCCTTTATCCTGCACCTAAGAAGTAATTGACCAGTGCAACTACATTCATGAAAATGGGATCACAACCAGCCTTGGTTGAAATTCTGCAAAGGACCTTTGAGGTGAGATAAACTTCTGTAGACAGAAGGTTAGTCTGATAGATGTAGTCTCTAGAAAGCATGTTATGATTTTCTTTTATATGTAACCTTTTGATTCCGTTATCCTTACTCACTATCTCTTGACTCTGATAGTAAACTTCTTGTTGTTTTTTACTGTAAATATATCTCAATCTTGTCGTACTATATAAGGAGCTGATCCTGAGATGAATCATATAGGCTGGTGTGTACGATGTTCCCTTGGGGATAGCCGGCCTGGTATTTCTGTGAGTGTTCAGTGGAGAAGGGGCTGGATGCTACAGGGCAATGCTTCCAAGGGGTTTGGGGACTGAGATGCACTTATTAAACTGAAAAGCAAAGTAAGGGCTAGCATTCCCAGAGGAGAGTGCTTAAGTGGATAACACGCTGGTAAAGTCAGTGAGCTGAAACCAATATAAGCACAAGCAAGTTTCCTTCACGCTGGAGGCAAGATGGTAACAAGGTGGCTCTCAGTCATGGGCACCCTGAGACCCGTCATAGCCATCACTCAACTAAATCCAGCTAGGAATTTTAGCACACATGGATCCATTCTTCTTAGCAAATGTTAGGAAAAATCTGGCAGTTGTATTTCATGAGCATCGGTCAAATACTGTGGAGAGTGCCATACTTAAAAAAACCCCTAGACCCATGAACCAATCACCCAAAACCATAATACTAAACTTGACCTATATAACATATATTCAAATTCTGTGATTATTTAAAATCTAAGCAATTTACCTCAGAGTTAAATTATTAAAAATAATGCATTTTAAAATTATTTTCCCAATCTTTGCAGTCCTCCAGAATCTGCAGTTCTCTCTTTGTAAATTATTACCCTCATCCTTTTATTGGAAAATTGAAAATACCTTTTTTTCCCCCCTGGATTTGGTATATTACTAAAAAATTCTGAAAATAAATTTAAAATTAAAAAATGACAGTGATGCTATACATATCTGACTAACACCTGAAATTTCTAGTGCTTGGAGGGCTGTTCCTTGGAAGTAGTAATGCACTTAATGAAACTCTATTCTGGAAAATTGTTTCTTTGTTTATTATCAGTCATGTTTGTTTGGTTTTTTTTTATTGGACATAATCCAAAAATCCTTACAAAGTTCTTTATCTATCTATAGAAATACAAAACTCTCCTTAAAATGGAGTTTCGTCGTAATAAGGGGTTCAAGATTTGTCTTATTGTAATTTGTTCTTTGTAGCATAATTGCATTTCAAGTTATGAGCTGGATTCATCTCATAGCTGAAGTTGGACAGGTTGGCATCTGTACATGTAGAATTCATGGAAGCTGTCCAGCTATGTCAGCTGGCTCTTTACAGATATCTGAAGATAACATTCATCTAATGAGGGCTGTTCATACTGTAGTACTAGAGGCTGTAGGGTACAAAAGTCTTCAGTCTGCTGAGAGCTAGCAGTTTGGCTGGGACTGTTCTTCTGTTTGCAGTATGTAATGACATTTTCTTCCCACCTCAGGACTTAGAGTTCAACTGGAATCTTTCATAGCGGAGTGAAGCTAGAAACTTGACAGATGCCTGTGCCGCCCCCGCCTCCCCCTCCTCCACCACCACCTCTCCCAGCTTCTGGAGGACCACCCCCAGCACCTCCACCATTGCTATCTTCATTACCTCTGGTAAGATCTGTTTTTTATTTTGATTAGTGTAGCAGGGTAAATTTTATCACAGATTATTGTGATAATAGCAGGGGCAAAGCCTGCAAAGTATTTTGGGTCAGGTGTTTTGAACAAAAACCTAGGCCGGGGGTTGGGAGTGTGTGTGTGTATGTGTGGTTGTGTATGTTTATACGCACTTGTGCGCATGCAAATTTAGCACTCATAAGTACCCCCCAAAACACAGAGAGCTTGATTTTAGTTTGAAAATGTGCATGTGGGAAGTGTTGATTTCTTCTTTCATTTCTAATAGCTTGTGTTAGAGATTTTAGTGTTTTTCCTTGCGGTGTATCCCCAGGAAGAAAAACACCTATGATGCTTTTATCATGTTCACACGTACAGTTACTGCATGTAACAGATCACCCGGTTGCATGTCACCAACCAGTGCATGTGCCCTTGCAGTGAGTGGCTGATGCCCTGTCTGGAATTTTTTTATGTGTTGCAGTCACTTGTTTATGGGGTGTTTTCAGCCTTGAAGCTATGACTGTAGAGAAAATAATGAATAGCCATATTCAAGGCCAAGCACCTCTGATTTCCTCATACACTTTCTCTGCCAGGGCTATACTCCTTGCAGCATGCATTAGTTTTCTATCGCTGTAGAAATAAGTGCCCAACTCTTTCAAAAATAGAGCTTGCTTTCTTTTATGCCTTGTGGTGCTGATATAAATACATACATCAGACCCTTGAATTTCTCTTTCCTGCTCTTACATCCATGCCCATGTTGTGAAGGAGTCTAACAGTTTTATTTGATTATGTTCCAATTTTGTCCTCTCCTAGGGAGATATTACCTTGCACCTTCTTTATTTGCCATTCCAAGTTTTAAAGAATTAAAACTGAACCATCCCGCAAAACTATCAAAAAAGTGCAAGGTGGTGAAGGGGGAAGGAAAGAGAATAGTGCGTGGCCTGAAAACATACAGGTTGAGGAATTCTGGTTTCTCCGGTTTAATTTTGATCTTCAGGCATATTGACTGGAGTTTTCACATCTGTGTTCCTGATGTTTGTCTCACAAATCCAGTTAGATGCTGAAATAAGTGGCCTGATTTTCAGAGCAGTTTAATGCCCACAACTGCTATGGACGTCAATAGAAGCTGCAGGTGTCTCTCTTGACATTAGCCACGTGTATTTAGGCACCTAACTTTAGGCATCCAGTTTGAAAAATTTTGCCATGATATACAAAGGGGCAGATCCTCAACTATGTCCCAAGTGTAGGAAGTGTGTATATGTGTGCAAAAGTGGCTTCAAGGTCAACATTGCACTCCCAGATCCTGTTACAGTCTGTGCAGGGCCAGTTTCCCAGCACAGAGTTAGTGCTGTCGTCAGGCTATTCTACCTTACACCAACTATAAATGGCCCCAGGTGGCTGAGAACCTAGCCAAAACCAGCATAACAAAGGGGTGTCCTGGTCATGCCACTTTTTCCCTGGTACACCATCAGCAGGAAGGGATTGTGGGATAAGAGCCTCTAGATCAGTTCCATGTAAATTCATTCCTGCACTGGGATGATCCTTTGACTAGTTATACTGGTTTTAGGGCCAGTTTACACTGGTGGCACAGTGGAAAGCGGCCACGTCACACTTTTTAGAATCTGGCCCAAAGTGTCCACCACTTCAGTTACAAGGTTACCTCTCTAGACCAGTTGGAGGCAACTATGTGGCAGGTTTTTAGGGACTAGATGGCACCTTAATGACCCAACATTCTCCGCAATCTACCTCAGAGTTATTCCTCTAGAACTAATCATGTTCTCGGGCAGACTGGTAACTGGCCTAATTCTTCTTTGGTGTAAATATCTCTCTCTCTCTCCCTCTCCCTCCCTCCCCCCCTTCTTGTGGTAGTTGCAAATCCCTTCCGGAAGGCTACGTAGCAGAGGCTCAACTAAATGTGTTGCTACTGTTTTCTGCAGTAGGTCTGGTTACTGCCTCCCATTATTTGTCACACATGGCACTATATCTGTTGGGAAAAATGGAAATATCCCAGACATGAGGAGCTTTTAGAATATGCAGCAGCTGGCTTCAGTCAGTTCATACTCTGCCTCCAAAGGGGTTACGTTTTACCTTGAATTTTGCTCTCCTTCTGGTGCCAGAGAATGCTGACATCTTCCCATCATTTCATTTTAATGAATTACAAAATGTATTTCTAATTTATAAAGCATACTCAGTACATTACCCTGTCAGCTGGAATTTGGAAAATCTTCCAGTGCAAGTGCATAATTTAAAGGGAGCAAATAGATCCTGCATAAAGAATTAGTAAGACAATTCTGCCGAATGTTGTTCTCGCATAACAGTGAAAGGAATCTTCTCTGCTAAAGTTGAATCAGAGGGAAGACCATCTTTAAGAGGCCCTCAGTGTCTAGTTAGTGCTACAGAAGCAAAATGCTGACATAGGTCAAACCCCTGTTACAACTGTGCATCTGGCTAAAGGTGTTAATTGGGGAATCCATAACAAGTAGCTACAGACCCTAGATTCTTTTGCTAGGAAGATATTGTCTAGAATTTGGCATCTGTATCCTACAGCTGCTAAAACTGCCCAGCTGTTGCTACAGCTGCTGAATTTATTGTTGGAGAATGGAAATATAAAAATGATAGGCAGTAATATAAAAGTACCATTGAAACAAACAAGCTTTGCCTAGTCAATGCACACAGTTAAGTGTACACACACAGATGTAAGTAAAGGGGTAATTTTTATACCGATTCAGTTAAACCAGCACAAGTTTTGTATGTGGACAGACATAAGCCCGGTTTAAACTGATACAAGTGTCTTCACACACAAGTGTTGCATCAATTTAATTAAACTGATTTAAGTTAAACTGCTGCAACTTCTGTGTGTAGACAAGACACAAGGCCTCCATTTAGTATTTAAATACCCTGCATTTTCAAGCATGCAATTATATGGGATATGAAATTATATTATTTTTAAAAGAGTCCTGGATACTGATACATGGACCTCTTCAGTTTTCATCTTTGCTATCACTAAGGGGAGCTTGTCAGATTGGCCTTCAGAATAAGGGGAAAACCTATATGATGGGTATTTTATGAAAAAAATTATCCTGAAAGATCTCTTATCTTGTGTGGGAGCTTATCTTGGTATTTTATCTAGAAGATAGCACAGCTTTTCTTAGGGGATCAAATAACACTTGTGAAATGTTGCTATGCAGGTGTGATCCGACATCTGGCTTTGCTGCTAGATAATTCAGGTGAACCTGCAGAGAGTGAGTCCTTGCGCTTACACAGATCAGCTGACATTTGTTAAAGAAGAACCAGTCAATTACTTCCCACTTTGTTTTTGTCGTTGTGGCAGAACGAAGTAGGTGATTCAGGCCAGGCGAAGTCTAACAAAGGGAAAAGAAGGATGCTGAAGAATTAAGGGGGCAAAGAGTTGAGGCTGGTAGAGTAGGAGACTCTTGATATAAGGGGAGTGGGGACAAAAAGATTGAACACAAGGAAAGAGTGTAAAAACGGAGAGGAGGACTGAGATGGAACTAAGTTTCAAGAAAAAAATAAAGAAAACAGCTGAAACAGAGCAGGGTTGTTGGGTTTGGTTTGATGGAGCTTCTCATTTCTACTTCCCAGCAGTCTCCTTTCTTTTTTTCTGTCTCCCTTTGGCTTTGCCATTAATGGATCGAGATGTGGCCCTTCAGTTCATATGTCAGGCTTTTTGACCCTGGTGGCACACCTGCCGCCTTATGTTTGTGTGACATGGTCAAGAAGTACTTACATATGCAACGTGGTTAGAATAATCATGGACTAAGACTACGCTGCATCAGTTTTATTAAATGTCACTAATACTTTGGAGAATATTGGGTTACCGTGGCCAGTTGAGATGTTAACAACTTCCACTCCCCAGGGTAAGTGAAATAATTCATAGATTCATAGATATTAAGGTCAGAAGGGACCATTAAGATCATAGAGTCCGACCTCCTGCGCAACGCAGGCCACAGAATCTCACCCACCCACTCCTGCGAAAAACCTCTCACCTATGTCTGAGCTATTGAAGTCCTCAAATCGTGGTTTAAAGACTTCAAGGAGCAGAGAATCCTCCATTACATTACCTCCTTGCCTGCATATTTTATCAACATCTCATCTAAGATAACTCTGGATCCCTCGTTAAGCCACAGTCCTCAATGATTTTGCATCTTTTCTTTTCTCCAAACCCCGAACTGCTGTTTGCTCTTGAGTCCTTTGCAATTTTAATGCCTTCCTTGAGTCAGATGCAAATTAGTTTGGTTTATACTGGTTTTTAAATCTCTTGAGCTTGGAGATAGTCTGATGTGAATGCTTTAATTATAGAACTGTGTTCTACTTATTTCGTAGCTGACATGTTTTTTTCCCATTTCTTTTGTAATTCTATCATGCAAGCAGTCACAAAAAATGTTGAAATGATACAAAGACAGAATTCAAAGCATGTTAGGAACCACCTGTGCCCAACAGCTGAAAAACTCCTGGCTGCTTGAGCATGTAATAAAACAAGGCTTTCAAACGAATTTTCGAGAGGGAATGTGGGAGTATACATGCAGCAAGAGGTGTAGGTGCTACTTGTTAGATATTTATGTGGCACCGTAGGTGGCTGATACAAAATGTAAATATAACTAGTGGGAGTAATTGAGCATCATTTTGTGTGCCTGCCTTCAGGGGTCATAGATAAAATGGAGGGGGAGTTGTAGGAAGAAAAAAAATGATAGGTTTAGGCAGTGGCTTATAGAGTCTTAAATCTGGGTCCTCCTGATGGAAAAGGGGCAATTGAGGAGTTTGTCCTCATAGTCCAATAAAACTGAAGGAGTTTGTTTCACTTAAACTTTCTAATCTTTCTGTTTTCCTAGGCTCTTTTTCTTTTGAAGTGTATGTTTTTTTTTTATTTGGTAGGGGAACGGGTTCCTATAACAGCCCATGATGATGTTAAAAATAGGCACTGGTCTGGTACTAGAAGGATTACAAAGATGTCATTGCTTAAGCTCTCAAGAGAAGCAGGACTGGCTCTAGGCACCAGCAAAGCAAGCACATGCTTGGGACGGCACATTTCCAGGGGCGGCATTCCGGCCATCCTTTTTGTTTTTTAAATCCACCAATGTACGAAAAAAAATACACGAAGATCAAAAAAATCTCCAGTAGTGTGATAGGAGTGTGACGTGAAAAATATCGTGTCACGTCGTGACATGGTCACTCATAATGTGAACATGCATAAATGTGTAAACGTTAACGATTGATTAAATCAGGAATCACGATTACTTGTGTGTACTGTGCCGCCCTATCAGCGCCATTCGTGCCAATTTCCATGTTGCATCAGTGCCAGTGGTTATAGGGCTAAAATGCCAGGACGAAAACAACTTTCCGGTGCTGCCTACCGGCAACAAAGAGAGAAACGGCAAAAAGAATTAGAAAAACTATCTCGTACTTCAAATAAGTATTTTTAAAAAGACGACAATCAAGGAGAAAGCTCTAAGCAACGCATTGAACGTGATTATTCATCAACTGATGAAGACCAATCGAACCAAAGATTCTTTATCAACTGATAAAGATGAACAACAATCCGACCAAAGATTATCTTCGCTAACTGATAAAGATGAACAATCACAATCCATCCAAAGATTAACTACTTCACTTGAAGAGTCCAGAAACGAAGAACTGTTATCCAAATCTAAAACTGAAGAACAATTATTGGAAGGTGGAGAGACTGACATAGGATTGGATCCAAGTACATGGCCGACAATAATTACTGATGCAATGCTAATGATTATTGTGAAAAAAGGTCCTTCAAAACTAGAGCCTACATTTGAATATCCATTTAATGAATCGAATTGTCGATTTATGCCATCCAGTATGAAGAAGAAAATGAAAAATGGGGAACAAATTAATCGATTGTGGTTTGTGTATTCACAGACCTAAGATGTAGGTTTTTTGTTTTTGCTGCAAACTGTTCTGTAACTCGGATATTCTTCTGGTCACTGCAGGTTTTAATGACTGGCGAATTTTGCATCAGCATTTGAAAGAACGTGAAACCTCAAAAAATCATTTACACTCATTGACAAATTGGATTGAGCTGTCAACCAGATTACATTCCGGTACAACAATCGATGCGGTACAGCAAAGTCTACTAAATTCAGAAATTCTACGTTGGCAAGCTGTGTTGAAACATTTACTGGCAATCATTAATTTCCTAGCCGAACAGTGCCTCGCATTCTGTGGATCCTCGGATATTTTATATGAGAATAACAATTGAAATTTCTTGAAATTCGTTGAGTTATTCGCAAAATTTGATAGTGTTATTGCTGAGCATGTATGAAGAGTGAAACTTGGAGAGATTCACACCCATTATTTGGGTAAAAATACATAAAATGAAATAATACAATTAATTTTTAATGGAAAAAACACAACAGTTTTGTTATGAGGCTCATGATGATCCTATTCTCGATCCAAAAGAGAGGTTTAAAGTTGAATGTTTCTATTGAATGTATTCTGGATGTAGCTGTAACTTCCATTGAAGAAAGATTTTATCAGTTGCATGGTCATTGTGAAACTTTTGAATTTTTATACGATATTGGAAATATTAAAAATCAGTTTTCCAAAGCACTGCCAAGCACTACACGTGAAGCACTGCCAAGACCTACACTTAGTGCTCAGTACTCATAACGTTGCTGACACTGATGGAGTAGAATTGTATGATGAATTAATAGCTTTATCTGAGCTAATAGTCCTAAAACTTCTCCTCTAAAAGTATTAGAATTTATAGCAAGAAATGATTTTTTCACTCCAAACACTGCTATAGCATTACGCATTCTTTTAACATTACCAATATCAGTGGCTTCTGGTGAGCGCAGTTTCTCAAAACTGAAATTACTAAATTATTTGAGGTCCACCATGTCTCAAAATCATTTGTCAGGACTCGCATTAATTTCAATTGAAAGTACCATTGCAAAAAATTTAGATTTCACTGGATTATTAAAAGACTACGCAAGTATAAAAAAACAGAAAAATTCAGTTCATGTAAATCCTTTTAATTTAGGAGAAACTGGAAGACAGTAACACCTTTACTGCACCGAAAGACAGTAACATTTTTCATTACAGTGTATAGTTGAACCCAAATTGTTTGTAATTGTGATTTTGTTAAAATTACACTAGTAGGAAATTTGTTTTATTTCACAAACTACAAATTCTCTGTTTTCATTTTTTTAAAAATTTTAAACAGTCAAAAAACCTCCCAAAACAAAACAAAAAAACATTGCAAAGTGCAAAAGTGTGTAAAAGCTCCCCCCCCGTAGGTTTTTCATCCATATGACTTGTGCATGACTTTGCTGAGTGTGTTTAAAAAAAAAAAAAAGGGGGGAGGGAGGGCCGCCAAAATTTTTTTTGCTTGGGGCGGCAAAAAACCTAGAGCTGGCCCTAAAGAGAAGAATGAGAGTAGGTGTTTTGATAACCTGCTATTTGTTTTAAAGTGCAGTAGTCTGTTTACTGATCTGCTGCATGTGTCTACAAGCATGCATTTCTGATATTATGTTCAATCAACATCTATTAAAATGTTTATCTTAGGAAGTGTATGTACTAGACCCTCACAGTAGATGTTTGCTTAATGATTCAGACATTTCTGAAGTTAAAGAAAATATTTCTGCCTCTCTTCAGAATTATTTTGTTCTGTATAATGAAGTGTCGGGGCAGAAATGAACCAAATAATTTAAAACCAACAGAATTACACCAGGAGTATATGTCCCATTGTTATGTTAAAACCAAAGGTGAAAAATGTTCTTGCTTCAGGAAAGCATTGAGTTAGTACAATGTAAAACTTGAAATAATGCTAAAGGTAAATTTATCATATGGATTAATCATAACTGTTCCAGGATTCTTATTTAATGAAATAGAATTAAGGGAAAATTACAATAGCTGCTGAACATATGGCAATCTACTGGTTTCTTCAGTTGGCTATTGTACTAACTTTCTATTCTTGCATTAAAAACCTCAGAGGAACAATTCCTCTCTATGTAGCAGTGTGATAAATGCATAATTTACACAGAGATAGAATTTCCAATGTTAGGGAAAACATCAGATGATCTCTGCAGTGGGGGACTTTTCCCCTCTTCTCTTTCATGCAGTTGCTATGTTTTGTCAGAGAAAACCTTGTAAGCCCGCTTAAGAAAATTGGAAAACGACGGTGTTATCTATGAAGTTGTGTGGGAGTTGTTTTGCTGTTATGACATTTTTGTACTGCTAATGTTTAGAAATGGAAATAATATATGTAGAACAACTTGGTTGAATAGCATGGGAATTTATTGCCTCATGCATTTTGGATATATCTTTGAATACTCTTAAGTCAGGTACATGATTCATGTAACTTCTGAATATTTCTTAGTGTTCTGTTAACTAGTTCTGTTAAGAGGCTCTCCCAGATGTAGAGGTGAAAGATCACAATACTTTTGAGCAATGTCAGATCTTGGCTGTGTTTCAAATAGACTTTGAGTTCTGTGTCTCTTCTAACTTCTAGAAGGAGTGATCTAATACCAGCTTTGGTTAGAAATCTCTTTTCAAGGGGTTGTGTGTATATATATATTTTTATTCTGTAGTAGCTAGAATTGTCTTCAGTATGACTCTCAGATCTTAAGAATATAAGCAGAAAAAATTACTCTCCTTCCAGTTTGAGGTGATTTTTGGAGGCAGTAAATGCTGCTGCTCATCGGAATGAAGATGTTCTTTATGAAGTGATGCACTGCGCAGTCACTTTCTACCCAGCTTTGAAGTGAATGCAGATCCCGCAGAATAGCGGGATAAGAAACTAGGGGTGCAAGTCAAATGTGGATCTCTCAACGCAGTGCAGCACGTTATCAGTAGGCAGTCCGGATTCTATTGCAGCCTTCAACTTCCTAGTCTGTAGGCCTTGAACTATCAGTCAGTTTTTACCCCTGAAATATCTATTTTGCTCCATATTTTTATCAAGCCTTTAAACAGACTCCAGAATCATAAGATTTCCCAAATACTGCAGTATTTGGGCATATGTAAAAATAGGTTTCTTACATTAAATGCAACTTGAATTTGTTTGGCTTTAATAGCTGCAGAGAGGCAGGCTGGATTGCTGGAAGGCCTGGACCATTTGGCATGAGGAGCTAAGCATTCCTGCTGGGTTTTCCAGTGCTTTCTTTATTAACTCTAGAGGCAGGATTCCTTGAACCAACAGACTAAAGAACCCCTCTTCCCCCCCACACTTTTTTTTTTTCTTTTTAGACCACTCACCAGTGCCAGTATTGCCAACTCCTGTTACTTTATCAAGAATCTTGCGATATTTGGTGGTTTTCTTAAAGCTGCTCCTGGGGACAACTGATGACATGAGAATCTCAGTTTTCACTTAAAGGGAAATTTTGAGCCCTTATTGTTGTAGTGGAAAGCTTGAAAACACAAACCGAGTGTACTCTAAAAGCTCAGAAGGCAAGCAAAAAGAGCTTCCAAATATATTTTTTTTAATCTCATGATTTTGAGGTCTAATTCGTAGATTTTTTTTTTTTTTGAAAGCTTGGAGTTGGCAATACTGCACCCCCAGTCTTATCTTTTTATGGTATCCCTGCATATTATCATTCAGATTAGAGTCTGAATTTGGAGTTTGGCCCATTCTCTTCCTGGGTCATCTCTCTCTGTAAAAGTGGTGATGAGAAGCTTAATTTAAAAAAAAATGGTCTCAATATAATCTCAATATTGTTAGCTTCATATGGAGTATCTTAAAAAATGGGGTGAGGGGTTATCTTGCTTTTTTTCCCCTGGCTGCTTGTGTGTGGATTTCAATTTGCCTCGCCTTGGGTAATAAAGAAAACTTGCTCTCTCTGTGTCTTGAGTATGTAGCCCATTGCGCTGTCTGATACAAGTGTAGTTGGAGATGATCTTCTTGTAGACATTGTTGTCACCATACAGGCTGTAACTGCTCAAATAATCGGGGTATTTGTAGATACCTAATTATTTGATTTTTTTTTTTTTTTAAATAGTGGAAGAGGCTGGCTTGAAAGGAATGGTACTTTTGTAGTCATGTTGAACTGTTACAGCTCAAGCCACATGAAACTGTAATCTTTATATATAACCTTCTGTATTTGTAGCTTCAGTGGGGCAATATGAATACGAAGATAAAACCATGCCAAGATAACATTGCTCAATTTATTTCTGTCTGCACTGGTACAAGGACATGTACTGCATATATCTGTAGATGATAATACTCTAGAATGGTGAGTTAACTAGGATCATGCTGACTTTGTTGCTAGGAAGCACACTTCATTTAAGCAGTTGTGTTCTGTGCAAGGCTGTTTTTATAATAATCTCCATTGTGCTTAACATCTGACTTTAGTAGAAAACATTCCAAACTAGAATGGCCGTAAGTTTTTCATCCATATGACTTTTGCATGACTTTGCTGAGTGTAACTCACTGAAATACCACTAGGCCATCTGCGATACATACACATACTCAGGTGCAAATTGTGACTGGTGGAATTTGCAATAGATTTCAATCAGTCAATTAGTACTATTCTTACAACCTTTTAGTTTTAAAAAAAAATCCCACACAATGCCGTGAGTTAAACTTCTGTACATTGCTGGAATGTGATGTTACAAGAAACTGAAAAGATGTTCATTTTTTCCTAGTCTTAAACTGATTAGAGTTTTTCATGGATACAAAAGGTCATTTAAAACCTTTGAAATGTGTTTGCGTAGGTAGCCAGACAAGGTGAATCATATAGTTTCTTTAGAGCAGGCCTAGATTAAATTATGATGCCTGTAGGAGGTCAGAGATGCTGTTATTATTTACTTGTATTACTGTAGTACAGAGGAACCCTCGTTATGGACCAGGAGCCCTAGGTGCTAGACAAATACAGAGTCAGTGTTGCCAACTCTCGTGACTTTATTTTGAGTCTTGTGATATTTGGCATTTTTCTTAAAGTCTCATCTCCTGGAATTATGTCATTACATGAGAATCTCAGCTTTTGCGGGGGGGCAATGCTAGCCCTCATAGGTGTGGCGAAAAGCTTGATAATGTGAAATCAAAAGGCAAATATAAAAACCTTAATATTTATTTTTTAAAAATCATGAGATGTTTAAGCCAATCTTGTGATTTTTTTTTTTGGGGGGGGGGGGAGTGGGAGGCGGGCTGACTCATGGTTTTGGAGGATTTCAGATTGACCATACTGCAGAGTTCACATTGCCACCCACCTTGGTGCCCTGTGTGATTGTGTGTCCGAAATGGTTTGAAAGCCTGCTCTGTAGAAAGAGAACTTGACACAAAAGTGTACACCAGCCTGATCAAATTTGGATGCCAGAAAGTTAGGCACCTCAGTAAATAAAAGCGGCTCGGCACTTCTGAAAAATCCATATAACTTCTGTTCAGTTAACTAAACATGGATTTAGATTGGGGTTCTCAAACTTCATTGCACTGGGACCCCCTTCTGACAACAAAAATTACTACATGACCTCATTAGAGGAGAACCAAAGCCTGAGCCAGCCTGAGCCCCACCACCCTGGCGGGTGGGGGGAGACGACGAGGACTAAAGTCCAAGCCCCCTCACCCAGGGCTGATTTCACTAACTGGATTGGTGTGTGCTGGTGGTGGTGGCGGCGGCGGTAGGAGTGATGATGGAAATGAGTGCTGGGGTCCAGCTGCAGACAGTTTCCCACCATAGCTACTGTGATGGGATATTGCAACCACTTGCAGTATCTTTGGGGACCATATTGTGTTAAGTTTATATATTGCTGTGTGCCAAGGATTGTATGCAACTCCAGGGGGGAGGGTTGCCACCGCTCTGACTGGAACTAAGAGCTCTGAGTGGTGATTAAGGAGAATCACTCAGGTTGTAAACACCTCTACCCTTGGGGAGGCTAGCATATATTGGTTTAAACTTGGGTTTCCGGAGACCAACAGACAAAGAAAGGGTTTTTTCTATACAGACTGACTCAGGGCCTTCTTTCTGATCCAGAAAACATAAGCAAAGTTTCTTCTTGATCCTCATTAATTAGAAGTTGACTTGTGACCTCAAGGGTGGGAGGGGTGGAGTATGTATATGGCTTCCAAATCATGTGTTTTGGGTTTTTTTATTGTTGTAATGCTAGATGTTCTCCTTACCCATATAAATCTTCTATCTAGTTCTGACTCCTGCTAAGCTCCTGCACTCCACTGCTTTCCAATTGTGTAGTCATTTACAATTCTGTAAAGAGTATGCAAAATACTACCATTCTGATTTGGTAGTGTTTTACACCTGCGGTGCACTGTGTGAATGATTACACAAGGTGCAGGGCAGTGAGAACCGGGTCCATTGACATTTAAGGATCTTGTGGAATACGTGGGTCTTACAAAAAGCAAGTCCCTATCATCAAGTGCAGTTAGTGCTAGAAAATCCTGTTTCTAGACATAGCTGCAAGTTAAAATTAATAGTAGTCCCTATCTCCTCTTTACTATTGTAGAGGAAGGTCAAGGTGAAGGAGAAAGCACCTTGGCCTGGCCATGCTGATTCAGGTTCTGTTTAGGTCAGCACAATAAAGTGATACAGTGCTGATGTCCTAATGTAACCCACATACCTCCTGGGTGTGGTGTTGTGTCCCATCTAGTGGCACTGAGACCACTTAGGGATTAATGAGTCTGCTCTACAGCCTTGGCTAAGTGCCATCTGGCTTTTAGCTCATGCAATAGAGGCTCATGTATTTTGCTCCAGAAGTCCCAGGTTTGATCCCGCCTGCCGATGACCAGGTTCTGTCAGCATTTCAAGTGGAGGCTCGTCTGGGATTTCAACTGGGAAGTCTGTGAAGCTTGGGACGTGTTTCCTCAGCTAGGGGAAGTATGTAACCGACACACCTTCTGAGTGTGGCACCCTGTGCTATCTAGTGGCACCCTGTGCTATCTAGTGGCACTGAGACCACTTACAGAGAGATTAATGAGTTTGCTCTACAGCCTTAGCTAACAGCCATATAGCTTTTAGCTCATGCAGTAGAGGCTCAGGCACTAAGCTCCAGAGGTCCCAGGTTCGATCCCACCCACTGACGACCAGGGTCTGTTGGCGTTAGACTAACAGACCCAATAAACCATTTTGTCAGAAAAGTGTACATTGAATGTGCTTTCCACCTGCATTTTGATTTGTACAATGCCTACTGAAAGAGAGGGGACGGGCACATTTTGAACATAAGTTATCTATATATTAGATTTGTTTTCCTTTATTTTTCTTTGTATATATCTGTGTGTGAACTCTAAGTGCATTAAACTAATCCATTTTCCAGACGTCTTTAATCCTGTTAATTTAAAACAGAAAAGCCCTAAAGGCCAAGCCTGTGAGAGATGTTCAGAACTCTTAACAGACGTGGTATGCATACATCACACAAGAATATGAATGATCAGGGAGTTATTAGTTTTCAAATGATACCTCACAAGGCATATTTTGTACAAAGACTATTACAGCAGTGTGTAAGTACAGGAGTGCTTAGTGCCACTCTGACATCCACAGCTGTGTGTCAGCCTTCTCCTGTCTCTCTTCTAGCCGCAAACCTATCAGAGCTTCTCCTGGTCAAACAGCTTGTGCAATTGATTTACAATATTCTTTCCCACCATCTTGACAAACTTGTGCAGCTCTGTATTTACAATAGCGTACAGTCCTTAGCTCACTTAGCCAAGGGGCGGAGACAGACAGTATCTTTCCCCTGAAAGATCTCTCCTGGCTCCCCCTACTGAGCACTTCCTTCCTGAGGCTTTTCTACTTTCTGGGCTAGTGGGTTAATTAGCCTAATAGCTCTCTCCTTCTCATCCCCAATCTATCAGTAAGGCACAGCTTTGCCCCTCAGATGTACTCTGGGGTGATGATATTATTAGTGATCCAGTGATCGGAGTGCTGGTACAGCTGCTGTTGCCCAGCTCTCTGTCACAGGCTGCCTAGGCTGCAGATATGTTTTTGCTGTACTGTTCACTTGTTTATTAACAACTCTACCCTGAATTGCTGTGGGAATTAGATCAAGAATGCATTTCAGAATCAACAGAGTGAAAGTACCCAGCCCAACCCGAATACCCACCTGAGTCAAGAAGGAATTCCTCTTTCTAGGTACCATGGTAGGGTTGCCACCCGCCTGTTTTTAACCAGACTGGCCTGTTTTTGTAGTGTCTTGCCAGCTGCTGGTGAAAATGTGCTCTTTTTTCCCACTGGCACTAATGTTCTCTCTGTAAACTGCAATAAACACATGTGACAGTGTCCATGCAGCGTGTAACTTCTTGCACACACATGCCATGTGACTAAGAAGGGTGCATACTGGCACAGCACCTGGGTCCCACTCTGCAGGCCAGGCCCTCAGCTGAAGCTGCAGTAGCTCCTCTCAGCACTGGGGATTGGGAAGAGGGACAGACCTGAGGCTCACCAGCAGAGAAGGGTCAGGAGCAGGGACTGGGATGAGGGTATCAGGGGCTCCTGGAAGGGGGCTCCCTTGAGGACTGAGGCTCCTGGGAAAAGGTAAGAGGCAAAGAGGCCTTGAACTGCCTTTAGTCCTCCACCTGCACCACTTCCTGTATGAGGGGAGCAGACAGGGTTAGGATACTGGTGTGGGGGCACCTGAGGGGAGAAGAGGAGGGTCAGACTGATGGGATCCCTCTAGGGGGGAGGACTGTGTCTGTTTTTTCCATGTCTCGGAGGTGGCAACACGGCACCCGTAAAGTTTTAAAAATACTAGCACAATTTTCGTCTTTAAAAAATAACTAATATTACCATAACTGGTAGAATCTTTCAAACAGCTAAATGCCTTTTACTCTTAAATAACTATGGAATCTGAGCACCTCTCAAGTATTTATGCTGAGCACACCCCTGTGAGAAGACAATATTCTCATCCATCTTGTAAAGAGAGAGAGAAGATGATTCACATGGCTATGGTGTAGCTGTGGTGGCACACAAGTAGACTCCCATCATGAATAGGCCCTTGGAAATCTTCCTTCAGAAAGAGTCAGCATGGGAGGATTTAGTCTTCTTAAGTCCCTCAAAATTCCGTCTTCTAACTTCATTTGTGGTCAGCCTCATGCTCTACTTCTTTCATCTTATTAGGTGAATTGAAAAATACTATTTTGTTTTTACAGTGCAGATATTTGTAATCAGAAATAAATATAAAGTGAGCACTGTACACTTTGTATTAGAAAATGTAGAAAATATCCACACATTTAAATAAATGGTATTCTATTATTATTTAATAGTGCAATTAATCACATGATTAATTGTGATTTAATTTTTTTAATCGCTTGACAGCCCTAGTTCTTATTATGCCTTTCTCCACTAAATTAAAGAGCCCTTTAATGTCTGGTATTTTCTCCCAGTGAGATTACTTATACACTGTAATCAAGTGATAGCTCAGTCTTCTTTCTGATAAGCTTAAACAGGTTGATCTCTTTAAGTCTCTCAGTGTAAGAGATTTTTCTCTAGCTCTCAAACCTTTTATTTGTGGCAGCTTTTTTTTGCCCCCCTGTCCACTTATTCAATATCTTTTTATAGCTTGTGGACACCTGAACTGTATGCATTATCGTTCTCACCAGTCATCTCCCTGCTCTGACTTGCTACTCCCCTGTTTCTACATCCAAGGGTTGCATTAGCCCCTTTTTTTTGTCACAGCATCGCACTGGGCACTCATGTTGAACTGCTTGTCTGCTATGACTTAAATCCTTTTCAGAGGCACTGCTTTCCAGGATACAGTCACCCAGGCTCCAGTTATATACACTCGTGGTGCCCAGGCTCCAGCAATACTCAGGGCCCGGGGGCCTGACTCCGCCAATGTTTGGGGCCAGGTCTCTCTCCTGGCCCTGCCTGACGTCCCCCTGCACCTCCCCTGAATGTCCCCTGACCCCCACTTGCTGCCCCCGCTCACCTCCCCGAGCCCTGGAGCCTGCAGCTCACGCTGACTCTGCCGCTCCCCACATCAACTGCTGCCGCAGGGTCCTAGTGCCCCCCATTCACAAATGGCAAGGCAGGCTGCCCTTACCCTACCCTTCCGTCCTAGCCCTGAGCCTCTCCAATGCCCCAAACCCCTCTGCCCCAGCCCTGAGCCCCTCCACGCCCCAAACCCCTCAACCCCAGCCCTCATCCCCCCGCACCCTAATCCTCTGCCCCAGCCCTGAGCCCCTCCACGCCCCAAACCCCTCAGCCCCAGCTCTCATCCCCCTGCACCCTAATCCTCTGCCCCAGCCCTGAGCCCCTCCCATACCCCAAAGCTCTCATCCTCAGCCCCACAGCCCTCACCCCTGCACCCCCTCCCCCAGACCCCCTCCTGCCCCCAAACTCCCTCTCAGAGCCTACACCCCTCATCCCCTCCTGCACCCTAATCCCCAGCCCAGGGCCTGCACCCCAGACCTCTTCCCCCCACCCAAACTCCCTCCCAGAGCCTTAGGCAGGTGGGGGGCAGAGGGTTTTTTTTGGGGGGGGGGCAGGTTCTGGGCACCACCAAAATTTCTACAAACCTGCCACCCCTGCAGTCACCTGTTCTTCGCGGATGACCTGGATTCCTTGTTCCTAGGTTAATACAATCCAATCACTTAACATTGGGCTGTATTAAAACGCATTTTGTTTTGAAGGGCCCAGCTTACTATGCAGTCCAGATCGCTCTGTATGACTGCCCTGTCATCTTTATTATTCACCATTCCACTAATCTTTGTGTCATCTGCAAATTTTGTCAGTAGTGATTTTATATTTACTTTCAGATCATTGATGAAAATAGATTCATAGATACTAAGGTCAGAAGGGACCATTATGATCATCTAGTCTGACCTCCTGCACAACACAGGCCACAGAATCTCACCCACCCACTCCTGCGAAAAACCTCTCACCTATGTCTGAGCTATTGAAGTCCTCAAATGTTGAATAGCATTAGTCTTAATACAAATCCCCGGGGAACCCTGCTAGAAACTCCCCCATTTGAGTTTTTTTTTTGAGCTCAGGCAGTTCTTAGCCCATTTAATGTGTGCTTTATTGATATTGTATACTGGTAATTGTTTGAAACAGAAAGTGGTACAGCCTTACAAAAGTCTAAGTATATATTACATCTACACAGGGAGGATCATCTGAAGTTTCCAGTATTGGCTTCTGCCATAGTATATGGATGTGAACCAATGGTCTGATCGGATGTGCTACATCCTATGTAATATCCAGCAATAAAGAATTTTTGGGATATGAATGTTGGGGTGCTTGGTACAGTAGGTAGGAAAGCCTCTATAACAAAGGGATTTAAAATAACAGCATGAATAGTGTCTGTCAATGCAGAAACAACATGGCCTCCACTTACCAGCTTAAGTTTAGGTGGCATAACATAGGACATTAAATTGCAGCCTTGGCGGTTTAGGTTGGACATTAGGAAAAACTTCCCAACTGTCAGAGTGGTTAAGCACTGGAATAAATTGCCTAGGGAGGTTGTGGAATCTCCATCATTGGGGATTTTTAAGAGCAGGTTGGACAAACACCTGTCAGGAATGGTCTAGATAATACTCAGTCCTGCCTTGAGTGCAGGGAACTGGACTAGATGACCTCTTGAGGTCCCTTCCAGTTCTATGATATGTAAGGGAAAAGTATGGTGAAACTCAGTGAGGTGAAAAATAAAGCATTTCTTTAAATTGAGGCTACTGCACATGTGACTTATTCTATTTCTGTAACAAATTATTTAACACGACATTCTTTTGTGTGAAATAATAGAGCAATAACCTGATGGTTACCAAGGAAATGAGAACTAACCAATTTAATTTCATTCTGTGTTACCTTAGGCATCTCTGGCATTTAGTAAAACAAACGATCTTCACATTCTTGTCTGCTTCCCTTTTGATTTTCAGTGAAGGACTGAGACATTTCCTATTCTGTAAATGTATCTGCCCCATTAGTGTAGAGAAGCACTTTGTAAGAATGATACCCTTCGTGCTGCATCTCTGCTCCCCCCTGTGAGTGCCAAGGAAAATGTATTTGTCTTCTTGCTCAAGACACTTCTGTGTATATTTTTAAGATTGAAGGTCTAACCCCAATGAAGAGTTCATTTCTGTCTTCTGGCTGTACCAGCTTACCCAATTATTTATTTATTTGTTCTGTATAAATGACAGTGAATCCCTGGCTAATTCTTCTTCCTTAACAGATATCTGTGCAGTACCCAAGAGATGATGCTTGAAAAGTCTGTCTGCAGCTAATCAGTTGGAGCAGGTTTCCTTACTGGAGTATATTCATATTTCTGCCCTGATTGGGATACTTGTGCTAAAGGGTACCAGCACTCACTGGCACTATTAAAATGTCACACACAGCGTAGGTGTGGGCAATGCTGCAAACAAGAAATCCTTAGAGTTCTCACAGGTGTGCAGCCAAGCAACACTGCTACTCCCATACTGTCTTGACCTTGTAATGCAAAAAGATAATCCATATCAAGCTGTTCCACAGCATAATCAATCAGCAGACAGATCAACCGCTCTGGCCATGAAAATTATATATAAATGTACAATATGAGGATCTAAAACTACAGGAGTGTGAGGGGGAGTGTTTGAAGTGAAGATTCCTACAGTTCTATCCTACAATACATTTTATATTTGCAAAATGAAGTATTCCCTCTTTGTGTAGTGACACACACACACACACACACACACACACACACACATCTCTAAAGGGAATTTAGCAGTTTATATTAGAGGGACACTGTGTCAGAGATCATTGTGACCAATTTAATCTACTACAGATTGTGTACTGAAATACAAACAATATTCCAATACCCTATCTGCTCATAAGAATGGAGCAGGCAGGCAGAGCGGACAGCTGGCATAATATGTGGACACATGAACCCAGAAACAAAAACACAGCTGTTGGATCTAATTTTAAACCTAACAGTCTTGAACAAGTAGCTTTAGATCCTAATTGACTAGCTACAGCTAAATTATTAGTGGGAGTGGGGAGAAGAAAGTTTGAAGATACTGGTGAAAAGCTTTTGATACAGGCAAGATATATTTGCTCCAGTTATGGTTCGTCCATTTGTCATAGTAAGTATTGTGAATAGTTGAGGAAAAAGTGACTGGAAATAAATTCCAACTGGTATGTACCCTATAACATTGCTTATATCAGTCAGCCTTTCAGTGCCTTGATAACCAGAATTGTGTATTGCTTGTACGTTTAAACTTTGTTTTAAGCATGTGGGAAAGCAGAACTGTTATGTAAATTAGGGAACTATCTAGGAATGACTATATTTTTTCAATGCCCTTTTGAAGAATATATGGTCACAGTATCGGTCACAAGGTTATTGCGGAGTTTTTACATCAGATGGCAGGAATGTAATAGGCATTACTGTCACCTAAGAGTGCCACCTAGTGGACATATTTGCAAATCCAGATTATTATTTTTTAAAGCATAGTGGATAAAAATAGGATAAAAATAGGATAATTTAGGATAATAATAGGATAAAAATAGGATAAAAATAGGCAATAAAATGTAAGTATCAATTAAATTAGCTGGGTAAAAATTCTGATCATATAGTGGATTCTAAAAATTTTCAATCCTGTTTTCCATCTTCACAATTCTCAGATAGTATTTTTTAAGAGAGTGAGATGTTTGAGCCAGAGTAAGTATAAAGTTAAAGTGGAGCAATAATAGGCTGCTAAAGAAAAGGGTCTTGTGTGTTTCTGTTTTGGAGGGATAACTTGGCTATAATAACTTGCTCTGGACTTGGCTATAAGGACTTGCGCTGAGTTGAAGATTCTCATATTGGAGGACAATCCAGTGCCACCCACCCACGGGCTTTGGACATTTCCACTTTGTCCTTTTTTACCTGTTTGAAGAAAAACCAAATTGTCAGACATCTGAAATAAGAACAGATTTCTGCTTTTTTTTATTCTGGAGAGTCTCATATTCAAGAACAAACCCAAGATTTTATATTAGTGTGGTCATACCGAGACAACTGCTCGTCTTTACGCTTATAGGCCTTGAACACACTAGAATATTGTTTATTTAGCTACATTGATTTTTAAAGCAATCTATTTAAACTGTTTAAATCTATACAATTCCCTAACACAGAGGCACTTAAACCCCAGTTGAAATGTCTGAATTATGATATCATCAAGATTAAACACAAGATGCTATATAGTAATGTGATCATATCAGTATTGCAGGTTGCAATGCTTACGATTAAATGGTCTTTTTTAACGAGGAAGGAGAAATACAGGAAAAAATTGTGTTCTCAAATTGCTTATGAAATCTTCCTTTCATAAAGCATTGTAGGTAAAAATCAAAAGACCTATGTGCCCTCAGTGTTAGAATTACAGGATGGGGGAAGGAGGCGGGCAGGCCTGGCACTTCTAGGAACATTGGTAGCTCATTTGCCAGAAGGTCAGATTGAAATGAAAGTAGGTCCCTTGTTTTCTTCAGATGAAATTAAACAGTGCTAGTAGAGCCCCCTTTAACTTGCAATTTCCTAGCTTTTGTGTGTCTGAAGACAGTTGTGTTAATTCCAATAATTTAAGGCACAGTAATAGAGATTTCAAGATAACTGCCTGAGATGCTTGCTTCACTCTGGATTTACTCTATTAAAGTTTATTTTGTGCTTCCTTTCTCAGCTTTTGCCTCACTGTCTAATATTGTTATCTTCAACAGGCAAGTACAGAGCCCCCAAAGCTCAGAAAGGAAGATCAAAAAGATCGAAGTGCATTACTAGCAGATATTCAGCGAGGGACTCACTTAAGGAAAGTTACCCAAATCAGTGACCGAAGTGCACCACAGATTGAAAGTAAGTGTGCGGCTTTGTCAACTCTGAGAAAGGGGCCCAGGCCTGCCAATCTCTTCGCCTGAGTAGTCCTGTAGAAGCCAATTGGACCACTTGTATGACTAAGGGTCTGCAAAATTAGTCACGGCCTTATGTTTGTCTTAAGGCCAACTTGAGTATGGACAACTACTGAGGGGAGGGCTTGATTTGCCAAATTTAGAATCCACTTTAAATCATAGGTTCTAGATTTGTCATTTAGCACTTTATAGCAACATAAGTGCACTACACTAGACATTTCACTGTCAAAATTGAATTTACACCCCTCCCCAGAAGAGCTTACATTCTAAATGAGAATGTTGAGAAGAGAATTTGTTGACTGTGGGAAAAATTAGGAGACCTTTTTTCCTTCCATGTTTTTGTTTTATTTATCTGATAAATCCTAGAAGCAGAGCTACTCTGAAACAAGAACATTTATTGGCTGCCTAGCACAGGTTTCCATTTAGCTACAAATATATTATTTTTATTATATTACCCCTGGAAAGCTGATTTTAAATTTAAAAGGTAAAAAAATAGTTCTAGAGGTATCTAGAGATACCTGTGGGTCATTCCATTCTCTCACAAACCACTTCCAGGCTTCTGAGTAACTGTTGGCAGGTTGCCAGATGTTTCTAACACTGAAGGAAAGAGTCTTACACATGTGTGACAGCTTTAATCAGTGCTGGATACCCAGCTGATCCACCGGGGAACTGATGTGCAGATCAGCTGGAACCAGTGAAAACCGTGCTTTCTTAAGAGATTACAAGTGACTTCTGTCACTGTCAGCTACTCTTCAGAATTGTATGAAAGATTAAAATCTGAACTAAATGATAGTTTAACAGCTCATCACAAAATGATGGCTGAATACGAGACTAAAATGTCCTAGCATTATTGAGGCACGAGAAGGTGCTGTGCTCTAAGATGTTGGTTAAATAGTAAAGTTGTCTCTCTTGCATCCTCAGTAACTTTCTTGGCTGTATATGTTAAAACAACAAAATCAGAGGCTGGTGTTAGCCCTTTGAAAAGCCTGAATGTAGACAACAAAACATCTATAAACTCCTCTCCTTGTAACAGAACCCAGAGGACCTAACAGAGATGGAGGTGGACCAGCAACCAGCAAAAGTGGTGCTCAGCCATCATTGGGGGGCTTGTTTGCAGGTGGCTTTCCCATGCTGAAACCAGTTGGCCAAAGAGACATGATGGGTAAGGACACTTTTCTGTAGGAAAGAACAGACTAATGAAACTGGGATTGTAATGTGAAATAAAGACACTCCATGTAGCTTTTGTGATTTTTTTTTTTTAAACCTTTGATTTATTTTGGCACCAAACTAATACACCTTTATGTGCACCTGAATCCCCCTTGTCTGTGCCTCTGCCCTTAAACGCTAAATAGTTAACCCTCAAGACCAATGATAAGAAAAATTGCCTAATATAGAGATACTCTATGCTTCTAATCCAGTTCCTCAAATCTACTGCACTACAGATGTGCAGATTGCTTTAGAGGCACATAATAAAAATCCCTGCCCTCTGGAGCTTACAAAGAGTTAGACCTTGATCCAACAAATTACTTAAAGCCAGACTTTCAAAGGTATTTAGGTGCCTAGTGGGATTTTCAAAAGTGCCTATACACCTAGCTCCCATTGATGTCAATAGGCACTTTTGATGATCTCACTAAGTGCCCTTAGTCAATGGGACTTGGGCATCTAAGTCATTTTTTTATGAACATTTCAGCCGTAAGCAACTACCTAATTTTAAGCGTATGGGCTTTCACATTGACTTGAATGGGGCTACTTTCATACTTACTTAGGCACATGTTTAAGTGTTATGCTGGACTGGGGTCCAAGGAACTAAATCTCCATCCCCCTTGATCACGTGAGTAGTCCCATTGATTTAAACAGAACTACTTGGGTGTGTAACGCCTGTGAATGTATGTTTGTAAGGAAGCCCCAAGTAAGACATGACACAGTAACTGTGTGTGTGTAAAAAAAAAAAAAAAAAAGTGTGTGGGGGGAAGTGGTGTGAGCGCTGAAGGTGGTGACACTAAAGGAGTGAGAGCTATGCTTTAGTTGTGCTCTTGTTAATGTTTTGTAATCTATAGCAAGTATTAATTATAATTTTGTTATATTGGTAATTTGTGGGAGTTAATGAACGCTAAGGCCCTGTCTTCACAGGAGGAATTTTCCAAAAATTTCCCACTGTTTTTGAGATCCATGTAGCTCCAGGGATACTAGTAGTGTAGACAGAGAGCCTGTTACTGCCACTGCTGTATGTACCTCCTCAGAGCAGTTGCTTTTAAGGCACAGTAGACCCCAAGCTTGTTAACACTAGTGCAGCTGAACTGCTGTTGGTAAAGATGGGAAACTTTGAAAAATGGCCCTAGTCTCGATGGTGCCTAAGAGATCGGTATTAGAAGTGAGCTAAGAAATGAGTCTAGAAGGTTGCTTGGTTTCAACACCTGTGTTCACTTTTAGTCACCCCAATCTTGGCATAACTGCAAGGGCAGATAACATACACTGTATCTTCGTGTACATTGAATTATTCACCTGATGCTTTTAAAACAAGAACTTAGAAATTGAAACTAGAACCTGCAGAACTTCCCCAGTCACTTTTCTAGTGGCTTTTATATAGACCTGTTTCTCCAGGTATAAGAGGAGTTGGCTTTCAGTATCTGGTTACCCAGTTGTGACAGGCTATCACCATAGGTTATAGAAAGGTCATCTTCACAGATAATGGGCTTCATGTCTCCATTTACTCCATTCTCTCTCTGTGATATGGAATTGAAATTGTCACTGTGTGATTGGTTAAGCCACTACTAAATTGATTTCTCCCCCTCCCCCAATACAAACCACAAAATTGTCTCAATTTCCTGTGGCAGTCAGGAGACAAACATTTCTGAACCAGGAATGAAAACGAACAAGTGTTTTATGAGATTTCCTAGCTGGACCTAGAGACAGGAGTTAAAAATTAAAATTAAAACCTGAGCATGAAAACATTAATTTTATTCTATTTCCTCTGATAGTTTTGCAATATGCTGGACCAAGATCAGTAACACATTCTGGATGCATTGTGTTAGTAATATGAAGCTCTGGGGAAAATATTAGTTGAATTATTTGAAAATGTGTCAATTAACTAATCACTCAATTAAGTGAAAATGTCTTGGGACAGTTAATTAGAACTGAAACTGATCTTTCTCGCTTAGGAGCTGTGTGTGTAAGTTTAGGGGAGCTATGGATTCAGGCCCTTTGATCCTGGCCTTCTGTAACAGGTAGTCAGCAGACACATATATTGCCTTTTATCAATGGAAAATAAATGCTTGCTTGATAGATGGACCTTTTGAAATAGTAAATGGGCTTGTCACAGAACTGCTTCCTAATCACTGAAGGCAGCTGTGGGTGCCAAAATGGTGGAGTTGCTCTTTCGGAACTAATGTAGGCTCAGACACTCAGCATCCTGTGTGCCTGCTGTGTCCACATATCCCTTGTGTATGTGGCTGAAACAGCCACAAAGTTATGGAGCCAGCCATTTTGTTATGGCCCACCCTGAAAATCCATGGGATGGAGGGATCCTTCACAGAGCACATCTGCACAGCGTGCAGGAAGTGAAGTGTGCACATTTGCCGCATTGGAACCACATTGGTTCTGTGGCCTATTGTGTCTTCTCCATCCACTGATGGAGAAGGATTTTCCCAGTATGATTGAAGTTTGGGACACAGCTGGATCAGCAAGCAAGGAAGGTATTGTATCAGAGTTGGTGTTTTTGAGAATTTGGTTTATAACATTAGCTCTGCAGCCAGATTTGCAAACTGATGAATCTGGGACCTCCCTGTCAGAGTTAAGAAACCATGATGTGCATCACCCGCCTTCAGAGGCTGAGAGAGCAGAATTGGAATAACACCTGCATTTTTTATTGGCCATTGTAAAAGGCAGACTACGTGGAATATTCTAAAAGTGCTACTTTGAGTGAACCAAGTCAGTCCCCAGTGCTTATACCACGCAGGAGCAGGCATGAGCAACCTTAAGAACAGCATGTGGGTTAGTACCCAATACAGCATGCAGTTTTAAAGGCACTTGTCTGTCTCCATCTCATTCTACCTTGTGCAGAGTGGAAAGCCTGTGTCGTGAGCTGTCACTTATGATCTCCAAAATTTTCCCTAGAGTAGTTTTTCCCCTCAGGTTTGTCAGGCTCTCATATAATGGAGTACTAAAATGGCTGATAAACTGGAGAATGTTAAGAGGAAAATGAACAAGTGTCTCTTGTAGCAAAGCCCTGCAACCCAGTCTGGCTGGTGTGTGTGTGTGTTTCATTCCAAGCCTCTCAACCACTGTCTGCAGCAATCATGGACTCCATGGCTATTTCTCTTACTAGCCAGACTGAAAGGGGGACTATTGCAGTCCAATCTGCAGTGGGCCACAGCACTGACAGATGTGACTGGTTTGAAGGAACAGCCTTGCTCCTAAGTGGCTGAAATTCCATCTAAATGGCCTAGAGCCAAGCACCATGAGAAGGGCCCTGCTTTTCATTCCTCTTTTAGTCTGGTCAGATAACACCATGGTAGTACGCTAGCCACAGAGACAAAGGGGAACCAAAAGCCTTCTCTCCACCTAGCACTAACAGGCTGGATGTCTTTGTCCCTGGGGCTTTCCACGGCATGGGAAAGTGTTACCTGATTTATTGTGTGGTTATTGATAATATTCCCTGTTACGAGTTTCCAGCTAGACACTGGTTAAACTTTTGAGGTTTGAAAGGTTATAGTCCCAGAATCAGGTGGAACAGAAGTCAGCTTAAGTTTAGTGTCTGGTGGGAACCCCGATGCGCCCAAAGGCAACACAAACACTGAGGGCAGAGCAAAGCTTTAAATACTTTTATTAGCACGATTAGTAAAAAAAAAAAAAAAATGTTCCAAACCAAATGAGATAGTAGCTATAGTGTAAAATCAGGCTGATGTCCTTTGCACATACTGTCATACCTCTCATGGAGACCTAGTGGTGATCCACAAGGGTCCTACCCTACCTCTGGCATACCAATCAAGTTCAGTGGTCAAGATCTTGAGGCATACATGGTGGTTTGGCCTATTATAGTGTCTGTTGGCTGTCATGAATAATCATATTAATGCCTGGCCTCCTTTATCCATAACTAGCTCTCTCACTCTAATAATGTTGGTGTCTTTATTCTGTGGGTTAGTATATTAATGATCCCAACTTATCATTTACATCAATTTGTTGCCAAGGCAAGTTCATGGTTATGTATTCCCAGATGTTCCAGTCCTAAAATATCCAAAGCTGGTATCAGTTTGATTTCCTGTAGTTACCTGGTATTTTATACAAGCTTGTAGCAAAAATCCCCTAAGTAACCCACTCCTGGTTCCCCAGTAGCTTAGGGTTGCTGTTAAGCAACTCACTTATGCTAAGTCTCAGAGGCCTCAAAGCCTTATGCTAGCTACTTAAGTTAATGTCTTACAGGGTATAGGCCTATAGGTTTCTTGCATTATTGCTAAATAAAATGCCTTTAATCTAACTCTATGGGCTACAGAAAGGTAAGTCTTCAAACAGATTGCTTACACAGAAGCTCACTCCTCTGCAGAGAATGGGCACACTTCCTGTTACATGGGGAAACTGAGGCAAAGAAATGAAGTGACTTGCCCACTGTCACCCAGGAGGCCAGTGGCAGAGGTCTGAGTCCCAGTCCAATCCCCTGAAACATGCTGCCTTCTCGACCCCCCTCAAGTTAGAGATTGTCCATTGCAGAAATACTATTTACAACATTTGTGTGATGGGGAAGAGTGTCAAATCCCTTGCAGTATTTCAGTAAAAGTTTTATTGGGCAAATAGGACCAGCTCCTTTTTTGCGCTGTTTTTATCTGACGATTTGATACCATGTTTGTGTTGGTCTTTCATGATCTACCTTGAGGCTTGTGGTTTTGTTTTCCAGCTGGCAAGGCTGGGCAGCTGCCTGGAGTACGAGTGCCTCCTCCAAAGTCTCCAGCCCCATTGAATGGCAATGCCAAAGCAAGCAGTAATGTTTCAAGTCCACTTGATTGTCCAAGAGCAGCACACCCATCGGACCTACCCAGTGGGCCACGAGCAGGACCAGCTCGGCCCAGCATGCCTGCCCCTCCCCCACCTCCGCCAGTTTCCAGCAAACCTTCCCTTGTTTTCCCACCTCCTCCACCTCTTCCCTCTCCTCTGGAAAAACCTGCAAAAGTGTCACCCCCGAATTTGGTGGTTCCTCCTCCACCACCACCTCCTCCTCCGAGTGACAAGCCCGCCAAGGTTCAAGCAACAGCTTCATACCTGCCACCTCCTCCCCTGCCCCTGGCACCGCCTTGTGGATTGCCAGTTAGAACTGACTTTTATTGCAGTTCTGCCCCACAGCCTGATTTGAGGGATTATCCACCTCCAACTCCTCCCCCGCCTCCACCACCACTGCCTCCTACTCCTTCTTCATCAAGGGGATCCTTGCCGCTGCCACCCTCCCCTACCTTTAACAGTGCTGTGAACAGCCATGACATTCCACCCACACTGCCCCCCAAATCTCCACACTTCTTGTTCCAAAAACCTGGTATTCAGTCCATGCCTCTCCCTCCTGCCCCACCCTTCCCTCAGCCAGCTGCAGCAGTGCAGAAGAAGAGACAAGGCAGAGGTGCAGGTAGGTTTTGAAAATGAGTTTTCAAACTACACAAGTCTACAGAAAAATACAACCCTCGTCTGCGAGCTACGGTGGCAGAAGACAGGATGTCTGGAGCAGCAGGATCTAGGCCCCACATGTAGAGAGGATCTCTGAACCTGGGAGCATAGATCACTGGGAACTCTGTGAGAGCAGTTGCTCCTGCTGTGGGTCTGTCTCCTACACTGCTGAGAAAACTAGTCAGTGCTTGGCTTTCTCTTCCTGAGAGCTGAGCGGTGCAGCAGGTTGGAACCAACTTTAGGACAATAAGTATTAAGTGGATTTCCTGGGGAATCCCTTGGGAGAGATTTATGCAAAAACCCAGCTTTTTGAAGCTAAGCCCTTATGGAGAGGGTCATTGTCTGCTGACTACCTGTTACAGAAGGCCAGGATCAAGGGCCTGAGCTGTATTTAAAAAAACAAAACAAAAAAAATCTGATCTGTCCGGACTGGGTTCTGGATATAAGATAGATGAACTTCTAACCATGGGGAAAACCTAGTTGTAGGTTTTGAAAGACTAAAACCTACCAGAGCCCTAGTTTGGAGTTGGGGATGATCTCTTGGTAGGCTTTTTAGCATGCATGTAAATTTTTATTGTTTTGTTGTTTTCTCTGTAATGCTTTTACCTCAACAATAAATGTGATTGCTTATAACTGTGGAAAATACACTGATCATGGCCCTCTGAAAGAAAGCAAAGCACAGGTACTGGCCTTTTTTAGCAGTCTGGCTTGCTGAAGATATCCCCGTGTAAAGCAGGGAGCTGTGCAGGCATAAAATCCCTGGTCTGCAGAGTGAAAGGCAGGTTTCTGCTCTGGGGAGGTGACAGCAGAGAACTGGAACCCTAAAGGGGGTGCCCTTTGTGGACCCTGGAGGGGGAGTACAGGAGCAGTTACCCTGAAACTGTGACACATAGGGGGCAGTGTGTGTGATCTATGACTGTGTGAATTTCCATAAGTGCCAACAGCAGTGAAAGAAGTGTAGAAGGGCAAAGCACAGAGAAAAGTCACATAGTGTTTATGGGAAAGGAACAGTGAAGAGAGAGACAGGAAAATGAGTTATGAACAACTCAAGAGAAGGCAGCTAGTTGCGCTAGGTAGAGAAAGGCAGCTCAACACTGAAGAGTGGACAAAGGCAAAGCTAATCAACTTGCTGTATTCTGATGAGGAAGAGGAATCATAGTTCAGGTTCACAAACAAAAACCAGCCCAGGAGAAATCTTAGAACCAACTCCTTGGAGAGAAGCAGGGAAGAGGTTGATAGAAACATCCTCCATGTTCCATCTAGACCAAATGCATCATTGCAACAGGGATTGGGGACAGATATACAGGCAGACTGAGAGGATACAGGTGGAGAGGGGCAGACTGCATCTGGAAATCCAGCTGCTTGTAGACCAGAAGTGCCAGTTGGAAAAAATATGAAATTGGGTTTGTGAGATTGAGAAATATGCAGCTCCCCATAATAAAAACCAGCTAAAGGGTATGGGCTGAACCTTACATATCGACGTGTAGAGAGCGCAATTAATTGGCTATATTTTTTTTAAAGCTAAGGGAAACACCTTTTAAATATAATGGGTCAGGTATTCGGAGATAGTGATGAGTATAGAATAGATCCAAGCATTACTGCTGTAGTGATTCTAACGTGACAGCTATAAAGTAACCTCCTACCATGGTGCCATTTGGCTTTGAACTAAACATTGTGTCTGGTCTAAAGTCCAATCAGTTCATTTTTCAAAAGAATGTCTTAAGAACTCATTCATCCATTACTGTATCTTTGTGGTGTCTGCTTCTTTTTAAGTAAGCCACACTGGAAAGTTAATTCCGCCTCCGCTGCCTCCAGCAAGATCACCATCAACTGAGCTTACAAGCAAGTGTCCATATACCCAAGTTTCATCCTGGCCAGCTGCACGTGAGCCCTTTCCGCAGCACAGAAATGGAAACATGCACATCCTTGGTAATATTTTCTAAATTATACCTCTTTGCTATACTTGAAAGATTTCTACACAAAAGCCTGATAAATATACATCCTACCAAAAACCTCTCACAAATCTTACAGTAACTGTGAAAGTCCAGGGTGCATGAAGTCCACTGTGAAAAAGCAGTATAACTAGAGATAGAGAGATGCTCTGTAGTGTTCCTCTGTAGAAGAGCCTTATACAACAACAAAGTTTATAACTTCTCATTAGGTTTTTGGACTATCTGATAGAATAGAAAAGTAGACACCTGCTATAAAATTCTACAGGACAGTGCAAAATGCTATACAAAAGTAATAACTTTCTATTAAATTATATTGGGTTTAGAGTAATATCTACAGAAGCCTAGTGGTTTCATCCCCATTAAATTCTATAGGACAGAGGTTCCCAAGGACACTTTTTTGTGGTTTGGTGAGTTGGCTGTTTGGTCTTATCTTTGTTTCTAGCTGCTTCATTACTCTAAAGCCAGGTCAGAATACATCAAACACTGTCCTAACCAGAGCCGTCCCTAGGGTATGGCAAATCGGGGCGACCGCTCCGGGCCCTGCGCTTTGGGGGCCCTGCAGGCCGGCGCGATTGGCCAGCGTGGTCAGTCCCAGAAGTGACTGATTCGTCACTTCTGCCCCAGGCTCCGCACCCCCTTCAGGACGGCCCTGGTTCTAACATCATAAAAAATTGCTGTGATTGCCAGAGGCATGTTATATGATTAGTATTGGGATGGTGCAGTTGTGAACGTAAAAGGGGTGATTAACCAGATAATCCCACTTAAGATGGAGTTTTTCCACAGCATGAACCACTGTAAACATCACTGGGATATCAGTCAGGCACTTCAACTGTAATAGTTAACTGCCTCATCAATTTTCTTCCAGTGGTAACCCAGCTTTGTTAATGGTGACCAGAGTTTATTTTCCAGGTAATAGACAACTTTTTTTTTTAATTCTCCAGATGAGTTTGAGTCTAAGTTTACTTTTCATTCTGTGGAAGAATTCCCCCCTCCTGATGAATTCAAGCCATTTCAGAGAATTTATCCCAGCAAGGCATCTAGAGGTAAGTATTGAAAAATCTTGTACAAGCATGACAGGATTAAAGCTGTTTTTCCAACATAGTTAAAAATGTCAATGTGAATATAAATAAAGTAACACTGGGCAACAATTTAGCATTAAATTATGATTGAGTTGCTAGGATATCATGATATACTTTCAGTGTTACTGTTATAATGAATCCCAAAGATAGGATTCATTGTCTTTCGTTATAAAATGTTTCTAGAAAAAGACCAAACAGTAACGTGTGCTGACATGCCACCAGTTTAATTGTATTCATTACATTAAGTAGGAAGCTCTTAAGTTAAAAATATTATGTAAACAGACTTAGCATGGTCTTGACTCAGCCTTAACGTGTTCATGAACAGGTGATGTCAGAAATGAACTGTGGTTTAAGAGACTAACATTTAGTCTCTAAGGTGCCACAAGTCCTCCTTTTCTTTTTGCGAATACAGACTAACACGGCTGTTACTCTGAAACCTGTGGTTTAATACTGAACCTGTAATCACTATATACGAATATAAACAACAGTTCCAAGATTTCAAACCTGAGTGCTTAAAGTTGTGTCCTAACTCTCTATTTTGGCACCTAGATAAGAATGACAGATTCTCAGAAGCACCAATACGCTGGGAGATACAGATGCTCAGCCTTTGAAAATCATATCACTGTGTTTTGGGAGCACAACTTCACCCACCCAGCTTTGAAAATAGGCATTTTAAAAATAGATAAATAAAATCACACAAGTTCCTATCCTAACCGTCCAAGCTACTATTTGTATAGATCCCATGGGTTCTGTGTTATGTTAGACAACTCCCTACCCCCGAAATCTTCATGCTGGCACTACTTTTCTTAGACTGGTTCCAGTTTCTACACAGGGGCATTGCATGATGTACTGTAAGCATATACAGAAACAATGGACATCCTGTAATAGATGGTATCCTATGTATCTTACAGATACCCCTACAAATCCTCCACTAAGAACACATGTGAGATGAGAAGATCCCTCTAACAGATCTCTGGTGCAGAACTACACAGGAGGGTGAAGATGATAAGATAATCTATGAAACAGAGGAGGTTTTGTTTAAATGAGTAGAGATTATATTTTAACAATCAAATGATGCAGCATCACTGATCTGATATTTTTAACTGGAAAAAAGAAAATACTTTAATTATGCATTCTCTGAACTAGCCTAGTCATCGTATGGCAATAGAGGAGAGTGCTGGCACAGGCTTTTAAATGATTGTTGTTTACTTCAGGAATTTTTAAAACCAAGCACCATGAGATTTAAATTCTTTAGTAGTGGTCATTATGTAATTCTCATTCAAATCATCATCAAGCTGTCATCTCAAACAGTATTCCATGCATTACTCATATTTTTCTTCCTCACCTTTTAAATATTTTTAGTATTCCCCCAGAGAGCTCTAATTGTATTTACAGGAGTTTTCAATTAGCTATCTGAAAATAAGATACTCTATATATTGTATGTTTTTTGGCATGACTTTATAATCTCATTGTAAGTTACTTTGCTGCCTGTTTCCTACCTACCACCCCTCCCTCCCCCCCCGCAACCCACTGCAAAATGGCCTCTTCCTCAGTATTACCAAAGAGGGGTCCATAATTACAGGGATCTATTGGTCAAACATATATATAGAGGCAGGAAAAAGGGGCTGCGGACACCACTGCACGCAGTACGCTACTCTCTCTCAGGTTTGCTAGTGGGTGTACCTGTCAGAAGGGAATGAGCTGGAACATGACTACCTGGGCTGGACTGCCTAACAGCATTGTCATGCATTAGCAAATAAGGCAAAGCTTTTCCAAAGTGTTTCTCCTCGGTCAGAAAGCAAAACTGGGATGAATGCATTTGCCAGCATGTGTGTGTACAAGGGCACAGCTGGACCATCATGTCGCTAACATGGGACCCTTTTGTACAGTATAGATTTTCTCTTTAAATACTGCTTATTGCTGCTGCTAGCCAGGAGCCCACCTGCCACTTGTCTGACAGGCTTTCTAGACAGTGTCATTCCCTCACCCCCCATAATCCCCAATGTGCCCCTCTCCCGTTAGCTAAAGAAGCATTTAATAGCTAAATACTAGAAAGACGACAACTGGTATTGCTCATTCTCACCAATCTCCTTTGAACAGCTCTGCAGGCAATTGCCAGAAGTCCTCCTTCATTTATATGCTCCATGCAGCTCTTTTCACCCAATACTCAATGCGAGCTGTGAAGGGCTGCAGTCTGGAACTGCAGATTGATTCCCAAGATACCTCAGTTTGCCACAGGTGCCAAAAACTCTCCTCCCCTTTCTGCCAGTTGCCAGGATAGCTGACAGGGTGGTGAGCTCATGCAGGTTACCTTAATTACCTCACTGGAAATCAGACATTTCCTTGCAGGTGCATCCATAGGTTGGCTTGTCTCTGATTGGCTTAAAGTTATACAATAAAAATGGCCAGGTTAAGAGTGCTTCAATCAGTCTTTTAATTCACGTGTTGTTTCCCTTGGAGACTCAATTTCAGGACCCTGGTCCTGAGTTCCCACAAAGTAGCTTTAATCTCTTGTTTTTCAAGAGCCCAGGAGTGTGGGGGTGCCTGAAATCATTCCAGAGGTTCTGCACTCTGGCAGGCAGCTTCTCATTAATCCTCTTCATTCCAGGGGAGCAATGGCTGCTTAGCTAAACAGAACTGATTTTGCAAGCAGTAGCCAGGAGGGGGAGCAGCAGGCTGCAGATCAGAGAAGGGAGGTAGGAAACACTCCCTGGTAGGCTAGAAAGGGATCAAGATTCTGGCTTCCATTTCAGTACAGACCTTGTGGGGAGGAGACAACCTGGACCCCTCCCTAGGTTAGCAGAGGTGGTAGTGATCTCCAAGGGAGGAAACTCAAATATGGAGCCAGAGCAGGGTAGATTTTAGGAGGATGGCTAGATTTGATGGTGTGGGCTGGGGAAAGCTGATGGCATTATGACTATTCAAATATGCATATGAAATTAAAGCCTTATTTGCATAAACTCTGCAGCATCCCAAATTGCAAATCTAGCAGGTATGTTAAATCCAGTTTAGGGGTGTAGTTCTTCTATCTCTAGATAGTGCCTTTCTCTGCAAAGTTAGCTAGTAGCCTTGCACCACCACCTAAATACTAAGGAAGGCAGAAGTGGTCATGTCCTTGTAACTAGCTGGACTTTAAGGACATCAGGTAAAGAAGATCCCAGCAACTCTGCTGTGAACAATTGGGGGTGGGGAAGTTGTTCACACGATGCCTGACTGGTCAACAAAAAGAAGGTAACTGTGTGTGGAATCATTCATGGATGGATAAGTGGGCTGCAGATACCTACTTATGCTTAATATACTACCACCCCCCCAAGGGCTTGGGACCAGATTCATCAGTGAACTCTAGCAATTTGACAGCTACTTTGCATTGCTGGAGCCACGGACCACAGCAGTGAATCTGGCCCTGAGTCTGATGGGATAGAGGAAGTACAGAGTGAGGTTCTGGAGCCACTGAATTATCTCCTGGAAGAACAATTTTTCCAGCTGTAGAATGCAGCAGCACCATAGGGCTTCTGAAACGTAACCCCTTTCTGGCTTTTTTTCTTGCCTGTACTGATCTCTTAATAAATAGTTTGCCTGTGTGTGTGACATATTGGAAAAATAAATGCTGTCACCAGTATTGTAATTACAATAGTTAACAGTGCTTGAGCATATAAAATATAATAGTCAAATTTAGGTAGGCATCAACATGGGCATTGCATCTTTTCTTACAGAAAGTCTAATACGAGGCTATTCAGGAATAGTAGTCTGCTACAGTATTATTGGCATTGTGCATTAAAAGCAAATGTGGAGTATGATTTCTTGCCTATTCTCATCTGTACTGGACCCTGTAATACTGTGCAACAAATATTTTATAAGGATTTGTAAAACAATAAAGTGTCTTTGTAGATTAGTTCCTCCTTTGTACTTTAACTTGTGTGCATTAAATGGAGATGGACCCACCTTGGGAGAAGGGGTTTTGGGCAGCAGGCTCCAGTGCTGGAACTTCAGGAGCCTGGCCATGCAGCCCTGGGCTCCAACCATAGGGTGGCAGGTACTGATTCCCACTCCCTCTCCCCCCAAAAAGATCCAGCCATGCAGCCCTGGCAGGGCTTCAGCCCCTGGTTCTGGCCCCCGACTCTGTCTTGGTTACTGGCCAGGCAGTGGCAGATGCTGGCCCCAGGCACTGAGCCGCAACAGGCTTTAACCATGGGGTTTCGAGATCTGGCTCCAAGACTTCTGCCTTTGGACCCCAGTTCTGGCAATGCAGTAGCGGGTGCGGGTTCTGGTCCTGGCCTCCGGCTGCACAGTGGTAGGCACTGGCCCCAGGTGCTGGCCCCCAGCCATACGGCAGCAGGCTCCGACCGTGGGGCTTCGGGTGCCAACCCTTGGCTCCAGCCATGCGGTGGCAGGTGCTGACCCCCAGCTCCAGCAGCGTAGCCCTGGCGCTGATCCCCTGCCCCAGCTGCATGCGCTGACCGACAGCTCTGGTCCTGGCCTCTGGCTATGCAGCAGCCGGTGCTGACCCCAGACCACTCAGCAGCAAGCGCTGGCTCCAGCTACACGGTGGCGGGCGTGGACTCCTGGCTCCAGCCACGGGTTCTGGCCGTGCAGTGGTAAGCAGAGGCCCTGGACTCTGACCACAGCTCCAGCTGTGAAGCAGCAGGCTCTAATCTCTGGCTCCAGCCACACAGCTCCTCTCCCCGGCTCTGCCCTGGTAACATGGCAGCAGACACCAACCCCTGGCTCTGACCATGCAGCAACAGGGCTCAACCACCCCCATTGCCCCTGGACCCTGCTGCCTCCCATGACCTGCATCCATCCCACCATCATCTCTGGCCCCCACTGCTGGGTCCTGGGGCTTGCAGAGAAAAGTGATATTAACAAACACATGCAAGTATCACTTTTCACAGCCTCCCAGGTAGCTACTAAGTGTGCTGTGAAAAGTGATATTAACAATCACTTTTCACAGTATTATTTTTATTAAGTCTACAATATACCCCTCCATATATAAATTTATTATTTGGATGTGTATCTGTGCCTATTTATTGTTCCTAAATTTAATTTTTTTTTTTTAAGGAAAAAGTGTCAGTGCAGCCACCAGCGAGAGTTAGTGGCCACACTCTGAGACCACCAAAAATTTTGTTTTGATAACCCAGGCACTAGATGGTGCCTCATGGAAGCTAGCCAATAGGAGGTCCCAATCCCCACCCCTCTGCAGTAGACATCTAAATCTGGGCTGCAGGGGGGTACCTTGAGATTCTCAGCTGCCACCCCCTTTTTTTGGAGTTAGATGCCTATGCCGCTTCAGGTAAAAGTGTGGGAGGAGGAGGAGGGAACCTGCCTCTAACTTTGGTTAGGATACTAATTTAGGAGATCAGAAAAACCTGGTTGAAGTCACCTTCCCCCTGAGAAGAAGGCCTTTGAACAGGCATCTGCCACCTTTCCAGGGGGATAGTCTGAGAGGGCCACTTCTCTCTCTCCTCTTGAAGCTGTTCCACTGTGGATAAAGTATTTTTAAAAAGTCACTGGAGCAGGGGCATTGGCTTCTAGGTCTCCCATGTGATTTCTCTAGCAACCACGCTACAGTGAGTCTTGTGCTTGCACACACTGTTGGCCCAGTGCCTTTTTCTTTTTAAAATTATCTACAGTGGAACAGCTTCAAGAGGATGGATTAAGGAAGTACCACATCAGACTATCCCATAGTCCAGGGATCTCCCAGCTCCCAGCTGAGTTCCCTAGCTAGTGGGCTAAAAGTTGAGGGAGTCGTCCTTGCTCCCCCTAGTCAGTTTGTCTAGGCCTGCCTCTAGGGGTCCGAGTTGGTGCTGTGGCACCTGAGCAGAGATTTTTGTGAATGGCAGGATCCCTAAATCTGGGGTTTAGGTGCTTTAAATCCTTTCTTGAATCTAGCCTTAATTTAAAATTCCTCTGTATCCAAACCTTCATCCCACTACATGTTTATACAATGCATGGTGCTGGCTGACTTTTTACACATCTGAACACATGGAAAGCGTGGGGGAAAGTGGATGTTGACTATCAGAGCCTGAGGTAGCAGGGAACTTTGACTCCATGTGCTGAACTACATTGTTGTGCTGGTGTACATACATGAATGTGCCCATAGAAATTTAAAAAATATGGATGATACAAACACATAGGGTACCCCCACAAAACTAAGTTCTTTTCACTATTCTACAGTGTGATGGTTCAGCATCCATGACTATTTGAGTGCTTGATGCTTCTGCCCAGTCAGTAAGGCACTGACTCAACAATCAAAATCAGTAACTAAAGAGGGTATTGCTTTCTCCAGTATTATGGGAGAAGTGTATGCAGTGATGGTCTCAACCTCAGCCCTTTATATAATATCACTACTATGCATGAAGGTAAGGGCCAGAGAGCACCTGGCTCAAAGGGACTTTGCAGGGTGAAATTTTTTGTACAAAATAACTTAGTACCTGGTTCATGGTGTTGAAATGAATTTATTTATTAGTTTTGCCAAACAGTAGTTCCCAGCAGATATGTAATTCCCACAGGATGACTGCAAAACTCTACTCATTAGTTCCAACAAGAAAATTAGCCCAAGCTTTGCAGTGCCTTGATTCAGTCTGACGGCATACATCTTGACACCCCCCAGACAGGGAACAGGGCTGATTGTGCAAATAGCTGCATGAAATGGTGGGTATAGCTTCAGAGAACAATACAAAACAGTGCACTCTCTTTAAAGTAGACATCTTTATTCCCTGCCCCCTTTGGCTCGACATAGCTAAGCCAGAATTCAGCATGGATGTGAAACAATGCCACTGTGCCACCCACTCTGCTGGCTTTGAGGTTTAGTGTCTTTATCCTGCAAGCATTAAGCAAATCAGCACACGTATTTTAATTTACAACATACTGTGTTTCACATAATGCTTGTACTAAACCTGCCCTGAATGATGCTGACAAGAGCTTGAGTTGTGGACAATCACGGTACATCTACACCACAAACGGCAGCCTGCAGCAAGGAGTCTGAGCCTGGGTTGACAGACTTAGGCTTGCACTATGCTACTATAAATAGCTATGTTGACTCAGGCTCTGAAGTCTAGGGTTGGGGTTCAGAGCCTAAGCTCTAGCTTATGCTGCAATATCTACACAGGTGTCTCTAGCACTGGAGCACAAGCCCAAGGTCTGTTGCCCCAGTCCCAGAGATTCTATGCCACAGGCTGTGAGATAAACCCTTGGAGGCCCCAATCCTGCAAGTGACTTCATGCAGGAGCATCCCTGAACCACATCAAGGCCCACTGAAGTCAAGAGAATTCAAGAAGCACAGCATTCTGTCCATGGTGAGTAAGTTGCAGGATCAGAGCCTTAATATGTAAGAATGAGAACACTAGCATTTTCATCTCAGTTGTGTGCTTTTAGAGCAGAAGATGTCTCCCTTCTAAGCAGAACTCCTGTCTTAGAACTAGAGAGGAGCCAAGTGCAATATCTGGTTCCAGAAATTAGATTTTGCCTTTTTTAAACCATGGCTACAGTACACAGAGTGCACTTACAGAAGCAAGGTAGAGGATGAACTTAAAAAAAAAAAACCACAAGGCTCTTGAGACATTTTACTTATTTGTTCCACATAAGTGGACCAGCTCTTCAGTGAATCAGTATATACTCTTATTTCCAAGAGCATATACTTACATTAGTTTTATTTACCACAACACTGCAATCATTTACACCTAGGCAACATAGAACATGATTACACACACCAAATTAGTTACTATGTAAGAGAATCCAACACATTGGCGCAAAAGGCACAATAAGCACTGCCTGCCTGCATTTCCCTAATGCACAAGCCTGTCTAGCCAGCTGCTGGTATTCCATGGTTTGGGTATAGTTTTAGAATCTCTATTGACAATATGAAATGGTTGACACTGTCATTCAGTATCACATTTTGAGACCATATGTGCTAAAGAATGTTCTTTTCATCTTTATTTTATTTCAGAATCTGACAAGCAAACTTTAAACTCCAGTCAGTCATCACTTGGCTATGTTTGCATTACATTTACCTTGCTTTGGCAGCACACATATTTGTCTTATATATTCTGCTGAATACTGGCCTCTTTGGCACTTCTTTAATTATGGATGCAGTTTTTTTGAATATGCACAATACTGCTTTGGCTGTTTGAATCATCAGCGATTTAAATGTACAGCAGCTGTGGCAAAATGGCTAATGTTGCTTTGTGGGTCCCATGCTTTTCTAGGACCACATCCCTTACCCCTGCTGTTGGGGCACCAAGGGCCCCACTAGTGGCCCTGGAAGGTGGTAGAGGAGGGAAGTGGGGAATGGGTCTGGGTTTGCTCCTCACTCTAAGCCCCAGCCCCTCCTAACCCTACAAGTTTCTTACCCTCAGTCCTTGACACTGGGAGAGGAAGTCTCCCTTCCTCCAGTTCTCAGCAACACACCTCCAAACCCCTTCCTCACACCACCCTCTCTGCCTGAAGCACGGAGGTTTTATTAGGTTCCTGAGGAGGGCCTTAATTGACTACAGGTGCTCCTATTAACCTGAAGTAACCTTCCTTTTTCTACAGGGAACCACACCTTAATTAGGCTAGGGCTTATCTATCTCCCCTCTCCCACAGCTCCCTGGCCCTGCTGTATTGCACAGCATATTAAAAGAATTACAGAAACACACTATAAAATATGGTTATTATAGCTATCTCATGCACTACAAAATGGTAAAACATCATAGTACCCAGTGGCTCACCTCTGAACAGTTACTGAGGTTACCTGGATACTTTGTATAGTGGCCACTGTCTTACACTTGGAGTGGCAGCTACACTGCCTAAGAGACATGTTCAATGTTACCTGCAAAGTCAAGGGCATAGAATGTAGGACTCCTAGAAAGGTGTGGATCACCTCTGTCCTGTTTCCATTTGAAGCAAGTTGGAATTATAGTACTTATGGAAGAAGGGAGGTAAATTCAAAAAACAAAGACACATTAAAAAAACCCAAAAGGGGATACAAAGAGAATTAAAGGGGAAGAGCAATAATAATCAGAAAATCAGTTTAAGCCCAGATGTATTTCACTGGCAGATCTTTTTGAAATTGTATTCTACAATAGCCTGGATTAATACTGTTGTTTGAGGAGATCTGATAAAGCCACTACAGGAGTTTAACAGAAAGCAAGTAAATTGAAAGGCATCATTTTATGGCTATAGATGCTTTGTGTAGCCACAGCATAAATATAGACTTACGTGTCTGCTGAATGGATTTAGAGCTGCAAGTGGCAGATGAAGCATTAGTAAAAACTTCCTTAAACTGTGTTTGTAAGATGTTTGATGCTGATTCCAAGCATCTGAGAGCTACATATTTTCTAGGGGTTTGGTGCAGCCCCAAACCCACTGTCAGTGTCAAAAGGGTGGTAAACTGATGCTCCCCTTCCGGGAAACTTCAGTTCCTCAGTGGGGACTTCTCTTCTCAATCATCGACCTCCCTCCAAAAGAAAAACTGGTTTGTTCATGCTGCTGCAATATTTCAATGGTGAGAATTAACACCTTGTCTCCACCCAGCTCTAATATTGTCCCTCATGTCATGAGTTAAGACGGTTCCCTTGATCAAAGCTCACCCTCTGCACTGGGTTAACTTCTTAAAGTGAAGGAGTTATGGCAAGAGCACATGAAAAGTAGATAATCACTGGAGTCACATGAATCCAAATATGAATGTAGTGGGTAAAATGGTGTTTGAATGCTGATGAAAAACTGCAAATAAACCATTTGTATCCTCCTCCCTGCAGAGTGTAAAGGAGTAACATTCAGATCTTAGCTTCGCTGTGAATTTGTGCCTTGCAAGGACTAAGCAACAGTTCAGTCATGATCGTTTCCTTTTCCTTGTACTAAATAAGTGGAGATTTCCTCCGGGTGTAAACAGCACATACCATTTGGAGAACTCACAGAATTGTCTTTCATACGGCAATATGGTCCCCCAGACAGACTACTGTCCCTAATTTTATTTTCAACACCCAGCCTCTATTGGAACAAAAGAAGTGTTCTGACTGAGCTGTCACTGCATTGCTGTGTCTATCAATGCTGCCTTGGAGTCATTTGATTACACAATGTACCAGGCGCTCCGTTTGATTCTGCCTGCAATACACAGTACTCTGAATCTAGGGAAAGGAAAAAAAAAAACCTACCCGACATCACAAGTACAATAGTTGTTTTTCCAAGGTATGAACAGATGAGGGCAGCACTGAGCCCTGGGGGGGCATGATTCTGCTCATGCGTTCTGGCATAAGTCAGGAGTGGCTCCATTGCAGCCAACAGAGTTACACAAGCAAGCTCAGAACCAGGCCTTATCTCTAATTCAGAGACTGCTGTTTTTGTTTTTAAAGCCTCTGTAGTTTCCAATGTGAAGTGGGAAGCGTACACTTACCTGGTGAAATTCTAAGCATTTGAACTTTGCTACCTAGCCTGAGCTATATAGGGGGAGGGGGGAGATAAAAACAAACAAAAACAATTGTTTGCTTTAAAAGATTATATGGAAATTACACTGGATTGAAGTTATTCCTTGTTTTAATTTTTTGTTGCCCAAACAATGAAACATTCTGCACTACATTAGCTGGCATGCACACACGGACCAAACAGTGACTCTCTCCTTTCACTACACACAGAACGGGACCACCGCATGATTGGACAAAGGAAAGCAATTTTGTTAACTCGATATAGCTACTGAGGAAGATTTCTAGAAAGACAGAAGGCTTTTTGTTTGTTTTCCTCCTGCAAATTCAGCTGTGTGGACTGGAGACTATCTTTCAAGGCTCGAAGAACTATAGAGTCTTCTTGTGAAAAGGCTAACGGTGTCCACTGTGGCTGAAATGAGATAACAGTGGTTTAAAATCCACGTACAGCAACAATCAAATGGAAAACTAAGTGAGGCTATAACATTACATAAAGGACAAAGACTTTTGAGACAATCCGTTCAGAGAAGGTATCAAAAGGGAAATAAAGATAATGGAGGCCTGATTCTACAATCATTTAAAGTGGTGTAAACCAGGAGTAACACCACTAAAGTTATACCAGCACAATCAGAATCAAACTAAGTCTTGTATTTATACATCTTATTTATACATGTGCAGATGAGCTGCTTTTCTGACAACTTAGCAGACAATTTAGTTTCTAAATCAAAGTATTAAAACATTTGCTTACTTCACTTGAAGAACTTAATTTCTGTATCGACACAGTCATAGAAAAGGTCTGCTACTTCAGCAGGATCCAGAACCTCTGTACTGGTGAGGATGTCCTCCATAGCTTCTAAGCCTTGTCTTTCAAGGTCTAACATAATCCTCATCAGCTTCTGACCTTTATCCTAAAGGCAAGAAACAGCCAAGTTAAAGTACCCATTAAACAAATTCAAGTGACTTTTTACTACTCCTCTCTGCCGGGGGGGGGGGCACTTTCACACTATTTGAAAATGTCCCATTCCTCCACCTCCCTCCCCTCCCCCCCCCGGTACTGATTTTTTTCTTTTTCTATGTTAGTGTGGTAGAACCCGAAGCAAAAATGAAAACAATGGTCTATCATTTAACATGCAGAACAAACAATAGAGACTAGTAATCAAGAAACAACTTTAGTAAAATAGTGAGTAGTAAATTCAAAGGAAATAAGAACGTTAAAGATTGAGCACAGCTTGGGGGATAAAACTTGTATAACTCTAAGAAAAAAGGAGTTTCTTTGATTCATCTCAAGTCTGGAAGCTCATTAACAACAAAAATACTGCAAGACAGCCAGGAATTCCCGGAAGGATTTTCCAAAACCAGGCACGGGTACAGAGAACAGAATGTAGAACAGTATCCCGCAGAACATCACCCTCTTTACTCTACTCTAGGTTTAGTCATGGGATTAAAATTAATGAGTTTGCCCATTTACCTTTTAACCTTTGTATAGTCAAACAGCATCAAAGTGAAAGACAGATCAAACGTTACATCTAAGTTACAGGAAGAAAGATTCTAGCCCGGAATAAGGGCTGCATCTGTGTCAGACACTGAAAGGTTTACTTGGCTGCTGCTTTTCAACATTTTCTATGTAGAAGGTCCTCTCCAGAAAATATATTGCTTTAGCTAGTTTTTAGCATAAAAGTCCACTTTCTACGTGAGTGTCTGTGAATGGTTGCATCAAGTCGCAGGACTGCTGTGTGTGTTTTGGAAGGGACTCCTTGAAAAGAAAATGCCATTTCTGTCTTCGTAGACTATTTCACTTACACTGGAAGCTGCAAACGAGATTCTCACTCTCAGAAGGACCATTTTTAGCAGGAAGGGTGGCTGGGAGTTTTGCAGGTTTTCTTATTGGTACTCTATAGCTCTTCCCCAGAAGGCTAGAGTCACTTATGCTAAGCTTCAGAGTATCAAGAATCCAAAGTTTCAGCATCATAGGCCCTGGTGAATTTAGTATTTGCTCTTAAGGGTGTTCTAAAATTTCACCTCAGAACACTGAATACTTTTCATACAGAGTGGGCTGACACAGTCTGACTTTCTTATTTATTCTCCTTGATTTGGAGGTTGGCCTCAAATTAATTTTCCAAATCCACTACCGCCTTTTTTAAAAATTTTAAACGTGGTAAGTTAAACTTGTCAAGTTTACCATTTATATTTACTGAAGAAGCCTTCAAGTCATCTTATGTAGCAGTTACTTCCATCACCACCATAGGTCTGCTGGGCTTTTCTGATTGTGGGTCTATGTGACTCTACAGCTGACAGCAAAAGACTAACAGGTTGAGGTCAGAAAGTTTTAAACAGAAATAGGCTGCTCTGTTTGCTTTTTGGGCTCAGGCCTTTGTGTAAAACAAAAGCGAAACTTTTCTGAGAGAAAATACCATCATTTAAAGGTACAGAACTGGGGTGGGTGTCACTGTGTTAAAAGAGGGTTTTCAATAGCCCTTTCCTCTGAAAAACGCATTATGAACAGTCTTTTCCTTTATTAGCTCAATAATCAGAAGGCATGTGTCTAATGAATCTTACAGAAAAAAAATGAACTAGATCTTGTTTCATTCCCTTAACGGATGAGATGGGATGCACTAGGAAAAGATACAATAAATAGGATGGTTTTTCATGATGCATGGCGTTTGGTGGAGCCATTGTATTTACCTGGTTGTGCTGATGATGAAATGGGGGAGTCATCAACCTACTGTACATAGTTTGCCAAAATGGCAGATTATTGATTTAATTCAACAGACCAGTGTTTGAATCCTTAGAACATTGGTGCTGATTATAGTTGTCTGCAGCTGCAGACCCCTTCTGTAAGCCCCCTCGAGAAATCGGATCCCCTTTTATCTAACTGGAGGGTTTACAGTTAAATTCTCCTTCTTAAACTCCACCACTAGGAGTCTGAATTGGGCTGTCAGCAGGAGACCCTGGCTTCTCTTGCTTTCTGCTGAGGACAGTCTACTGCTACCCCCTGTACAACATTTGTTCTCATTCTCTGTCAGCTCCTACTCTTCGTTTCCTTGTGCATCAGTGCAGCACAGCAAGAGGGAGAGGAGGCAGTTAGCGGTTTCGCAAGAGAGCATCAGACCATTCCTACACAGGTCTGAGTATGCGCCAATGATTTTGGATGGAAGGGTAAAGACCAAGGAGGGAGCCTTGGACAATGGGGAGGAGAGGTTGACATGCTCTATACTGCTAGCCAGTGTGGATTGTAATAATTGGAGCTCTGCTGATGATAGCTACCTACTTCTGTATTCTGCCCTCTTTATTGCGGGTGCAGTGAGAAAGGCATTTCCTTCTGACAATTTTGACCATCTGTAGAGTGGTCCTTTTGTGACTTGCCTGATTTAAGGTCACTTTCTCCTCAAGGGAAATCTTCTTTCATGGCCTTTACAAGAGTGGACATCTTCGGCTACACAAATTCTGAGGGGACCAATGCTGCTCAACCTGTAGCCCAAAGGGGGTCCACACCACCCAGGGTAAGATGTAGTTATACATGTGATGTTTACCATTCATGTTCCAGCACCATCCGGTATGGGGTACACAGTGCTCTCTGCTGACGGACTTCATGAGCCTCGTCAAGGTTCCTTCCCCATTCTGAACTCTAGGGTACAGATGTGGGGACCTGCATGAAAACCCCCTAAGCTTATGTTTACCAGCTTAGGTTAAAACTTCCCCAAGGTACAAACTATTTTACCTTTTGCCATTGGACTTTATTGCTGCCACCACCAAGCGTCTAACAAATATATAACAGGGAAAGAGCCCGCTTGGAAACGTCTTTCCCCCAAAAATCCTCCCCAAACCCTACACCTCTTTCTCGGGGAAGGCTTGATAAAAATCCTCACAATTTGCATAGGTGAACACAGACCCAAACCCTTGGATCTTAAGAACAATGAAAAAGCAATCAGGTTCTTAAAAGAAGAATTCTAATTGAAGAAAAAAGGTAAAAGAATCACCTCTGTAAAACCAGGAAAGTAAATACCTTACAGGGTAATCAGATTCAAAACATAGAGAATCCCTCTAGGCAAAACCTTACGTTACAAAAAGACACAAAAACAGGAATATACATTTCATTCAGCACAACTAATTTTATCAGCCATTTAAACAAAACAGAATCTAACGCATATCTAGCTAGATTACTTACTAAGTTCTAAGACTCCATTCCTTTTCTGTTCCCGGCAAAAGCATCACACAGACAGAGAGAACCTTTGTTTCTCCCCCGCTCCAGCTTTCAGAGTTTCTTGTCTCCTCATTGGTCATTTTTGTCAGGTGCCAGCGAGGTTATCCTAGCTTCTTAACCCTTTGCAGTGAAAGGGTTTTTCCTCTGGCCAGGAGGGATTTTAAAGGTGTTTACCCTTCCCTTTATATTTATGACAAGCCTCAACACACCAACCAATGCTAGATACATTCCCTACTAGACTGGATACAGACAGGGCTGTCTCAGTTTGGTAATTTCTAAAAACTTCTTTTTAGAGGGAAAACAAAATTCCTGCTCTGAGGTATAAAAAGGAAAATATCTTGTTTCCACTCCATTGCAAGAGATGAGATGTGCAAGACTAACTATAAATGTGAGTTTGTAAAATTCACATTAACAAATATGTGAACACAAACGACTGCTGAAACAGGAATTGCATAAGATGTCATAACTTTAACAAAAAGTTATACATTATGAATCATTCCATGGCATTTTGGGCTGTATAAGTAGGGGCATTGCCACCAGATGGAGGGACATGATCGTTCCCCTCTATTCGACATTGGGGAGGCCTCATCTGGAGTACTGTGTCCAGTTTTGGGCCCCACACTACAAGACGAATGTGAAAAATTGGAAAACGTCCAGCGGAGGGCAACAAAAATGATTAGGGGACTGGAATACATGACTTATGAGGAGAGGCTGAGGGAACTGGGATTCTTTAGTCTGCAGAAGACAAGAATGAAGGGGGATTTGATAGCTGCTTTCAATTACCTGAAAGGGGGTTCCAAAGAGGATGGATCTTGACTGTTCTCAGTGGTAGCAGATGACAGAACGAGGAGTAATGGTCTCAAGTTGCAGTGGGGGATGTTTAGGTTGGATATTAGGAAAAACTTTTTCACTAGGAGGGTGATGAAGCACTGGAATGCGTTACCTAGGGAGGTGGTGGAATCTCCTTCCTTTGAAGTTTTTAAGGTCGGGCTTGACAAAGCCCTGGCTGGGATGATTTAGTTGGGGATTGGTCCTGCTTTGAGCAGGGGGTTGGACTAGATGACCTCCTGAAGTCCCTTCCAACCCTGATATTCTATGATTCCGACATCTCAGTACTCCGGGATACAGTTCAACCTGTATCATCCGATGAAGTGAGCTGTAGCTCACGAAAGCTCATGCTCAAATAAATTGGTTAGTCTCTAAGGTGCCACAAGTACTCCTTTTCTTTTAGTTCAACCTGTGATATTCCTGCCACGATCCTATTATAACGTGACAAAAGTTTTATAACACATCCCAATAACCAGTAACACCATTCAAAATAACTCTGTATCTTGTGACATAATATACTCCTGTATTCACACCTGACACACTACTGTAATAATCTTTGTACAAGGTATGCCTTGTAAGATATCATTAGAAAACTCAATTTGCTGGTCAGTACTGTCCCGATAAAAAGTGTGCCTACATTGTACGTGAAGCAATAAGAGTCCCCTGTATGATGTTATTAACACCTGTTTCAAACCCCACAACTCCACCAAGGCAGTAGGGCAGACCTGACTTAATGAAGGAATGTGTGCTTGCCTTAATATGCATTTAAGCAGTAAACAGAGTCATCAAGCAAGGAGGGAACACAATGGAAGTTCAAAGACGTGAAAATAACCCAGCAGGGACTATCCTTTCACATATACTCTGTCTCTGGGTCTCAGCTAGAAATGTTTTTTGAGAGGAGGACAAACTATAAAAAGGAGGGACAGACACCCAAGAGACTCCCCTCCCTCTTTCCCACCTCATTCTCCACACCTGAAAAGACAAAAAGAAACAACCATTGGACTCTGGGGGATGGGTCTTGACCTGAGAGTTTGGTCAGTAATCTGCTGGAAGCATGTGGCGAGAAAGTTTGCTTTGTAAAAGAGTTAGTTTCTTAAGTAGATACTAGTAAGAGTTTTATCTTTACTTTTCTTGTAACCACTTCTGACTTTTATGCCTCATTATTTATACTCACTTAAAATCTCTTTGTAATTAATAAACTTGTTTTACTGTTTTATCTAATCCAGTGTGATTAAGTTGAAGTGTCTGGGTGACTCATTAAGGTAATAAACTGGCATGTTATTCCCCTATAGGAACAACAGACAATATATTTATACTGTCCAGAACAGGGCTGGACAGTACAGGACCTACATTTCTGGGGAAAAGATCTAGGACTGGGAATGTGTTGTGGTCACCCTGCAGTATAACCCAGGCTGGTGAGAGCCAGGATATAGTTGGCAGGCTGCAGTTACACACAAACAGTCAGGGTGTGACTTGCATGCTGGAAGGCTGTTTGTGAGCGGCACAGGTGGGAGCTACATCAGCAAGGCATTGTAAGGTACACAAGGTTGCAAGGCAGAGGTGACACAGCCCCCCACTGATCTGGATTGTGCCCCGCATGTCACATATGTACAATGATTGCCTTTGAAAGTTTGAGGGATTTTATATGAGTTTTTCAGGCTCTTGTAAGTTTCCCTTTGATTCTTTTTAAGGGGCAACTTGGGCGACCTGTCAGTTTTTTGTAAACATCTCTAAACTTTGATAGTGTTCAATAATGCAACACTTAAAGAAAAAAGCCCACCACCACGCATGAGCCCTATACAGAAGCAGACAACTTTCATCGTTTTAAAATTCTATAAGCTGAGAGTCTGGATAATGAACTCTGCCAACATCTGGTGGGAATTTTTTTTTTTTAGTTCCATGTTTACAAAAATTAATAAGAAAAGAATGCAACCAACCATGGCTAAAATGTTCACTCCTCCATTTTAACTTCTAAGCCTCTATTCAGATTTTTAAGTGGGGGGGAACCCCACTAATTTCCTTTTAATTAGATTTAAAAGTTTCTGTGGAAAAAGATTTTACAGAAACTTTTCTAGAAAGAATGAAGTATAAGTCATGCAAACATTCAAATTTTTGTTCCCACAGTCAGCATTTTAGATCCCGGGTGTTTTAGTTTTAAGAAAAAAACCTGTCTCTAAAGGCTCCAAGTCCTAGAGGCTTTACCTGATTATTCTCAGTGACAGATCGGGCCCGCTCATGTGCCTTGTACAGTTCATGTCTCCGGTCAGGCTTCTCCTGGAACCGAGGTCTCTTTTTTACAGGATCGTCATCACCAAGAAAAGGCGATTGAACTTTTGGTACTAGTTTGACGTCATCAACGAAGATGAAAGGTTTAAATATGGACCTGAAAGAGATAAGAACCTTATTCACAGGGACATTGCGTATATCACTCAGCAGTATATCCAGGCTACTTTGCCAACAGAGATTCATTGGACAGTATTGCATGTGCATATCTATATTACTGTGGCAGGATGGGGTCAGATATGGCACAAAAATAACCTCTTCTAAAAGAAGGAACACATGCCACAAGAAAATCCATTTGCTTTCAAAAACACTAGGTCCTGCAAAGCTTTACATATTAACCTCTCTTTCTCCCCCTCCATGTCAGTTTCCCCATTTCTGTGAATTATAGCATTGAGCTTCCTTCCTCTTGATTTTTTTTTTGGGTGGTGGGAGAAGAGGGTAAAGGTTTTGATCATCTTTAAATCCCAAAGTTTAGCCCCATACTACTCTCTTGCTTTCTTTTTTCCTTCATGTTCTCTCATTCCACACTTTAAGTAGTTTGTGGAAGCTGTGCTTAGAGTTTTCAAAGAAATTAACTGGCTCAGAACCAGTCTCCCAACCTAAAACTTCCCAGTGCTCTTACATTTGCACAGCATCAATTTATATGTCAATAAAGCTCTTCACACAATATACATCTTAAGTCCTGCACTCAGTTCAGAATTTCTTTGCTGAAACAAACTGAAGGTGGATATATTTAAAGCCACCCACTTATGAGGGCTGGAGGAAGATTTCTGGCCAAGTTATTACACAACCTACTAAGTATCTCTGAAGATTTGGCATTGACCAGCAGTGTCCAAATTGGGAAGTCAAGGAGAGGTTAAAGAAATGGTTACACAGAGAATACTGTAATATTTTTCATCAAACAAAGCATTTCAATCTGGAATTAGATGGGAGCTCAAAATTAAACACAGGATTTGAAACCTGTCACTAACCTGCTGCTCTATCCATCACTGTTGAGAAGCCCTGCCATCAAAAGGTTCTGACCTGAACAAACTGGGGCAAGACATGTCTTTTATTACAGATTTTTTTAAGAGAAGGCATGTAAAGCAGAAGTGACAGTAGCATGCAGAGATGGGCTGTTATTCTTTATTTGTATTCTAGCTGCACCTATTGTCCCTGATTGACAGCCATGGAGATGGAAATGCTCTCTGAACAGCGGAAGCAGGAGCAGCGCACACTGTCCCAACAATGCAGCTCAGTCTTAAACCACAGTGACCATTGCTAAGGGAGACAGTTCAGTCTCCAAGCCCACTGAATCATTGGCATCTTCAGAAACTGCCAATTAGAGTACCAGTTAGATAAGATGATAGACCACCTCACCCGCCCAGTGCCATATGTTGGGGGTTTTGTGAGGAGGATGCTTGTCCAATGAACTGCACTGAGACTAACATTTTGCATACATTCATGTTGTCAGTGTTTCCTATTGGGAACGATGGGGAGTGCGGATGAGAAGAAAAGCTTTGTGACTCCCGGCTGGGGAGGCAACAGTTAACAGACAGAGCTCAGATGAACCTGAGGCTCATTAGCCTCCCTGAAACCCAACCCTTACTTATTTATAAGACAGACAATCAGCTGCCAGGGGTTTTCAGGGAGTGAGGAAGCAGGCTGGCATGACCAGAGTGGGACAGCTTTTCTTTTCACAAAGACACACAAACTCAGAGCTGAACGTGAGTTTTTATTATATTTGATCATAGTTTGTCTAGAAAAGTTTTAACTCACAGAGAAGCAGGAACTCTGGTGTGGCTGTTTTTTCTTAATGTCTTGTGTACAAACCTTGGTTTATGGGGAGTATAAGGTGATGGAGCTAGGGGTGCTGCTGCACCCCCTGGGTGTAAGTGGTTTCCATTATATACAGGGGTTTACAGTATGGTTCAAAGCTCTACGCACCCCCCACTATACAAATTGTTCCAGCACCTGTGATGGGGAGAGGAAAGGACCTCTGCAAGTCTGTCTGTTTGCAGCCAAGCTAGAGGCTGTAGCTTTGCTATGGCAAGGAAAGGAATTCCAAAGGGTGTTTAAAGCCTGCTGCAGCCTTTATGTGACACAGATGGGAGAGCAATGGGCCTTGGTAAGGCAAAGAGTATTTTGGAGAAGCAAGCCTACCTACTGCCTTGTTCAGAGTCCAATGAAGACTTGAGTTCCAGGTGAAGGGTGAACCTCCCTTCAGCACTAAGGGACCCCTGTGGGATCACTTTAGTCACTAAGGGCTTGTCTACATTACCTGCTGGATTGACAGGCAGCGATCGATCCAGTGGGGGTTGATTTATTGCGTCTAGTCTAGATATGATAAATCGACTGCCGAGAGCTCTCCCGTTGACTCTGGTACTCAACCAGGGCAAGAGGCGCAGGCAGAGTCGACGGGAGAGTGTCAGCCATTGACTTACCACAGTGAAGACACCGCGGTCAGTAGATCTAAGTACATCGACTTCAGCTACGTTATTCACGTAGCTGAAGTTGCCCAACTTAGATAGATTTCCTCCTTCCCCACCCCACGGTGTAGACCAGGCCTTAGAGTACTTCAGGAAGTAGCTAAAGCAATCATCTTTGAGAATTTATGGAGAATGGGTGAGGTCCCAGAGGACTGGAGAAGGAAAAACACAGTACCTACCTTTAACTTGGGGAATGAGGAGGGCCTGGGGAACGATATAGACCAATCAGCCTAGCCTCTATAAATGGAAAGATACTGGAACAAATTATTAAGCAATCAATTTGTTCAAACCTAGAAGATAGTAAGATAAGTAACAGCCAACAAGGATTTGTCAAGAACAAATCATGCCAAACTAATTCAATTTTCTTCTGATGGCGTAAACAGCTCAGTGGCAGGGGGGAGGGATGGGAAGGGAGAATCAGTAGACGTGGTATACCTGGACTTTAATAAGGTTTTTGACAGAGCCCCAGATGACAGTCTTATGAGAAGAACATAAGAACTATGAAATTAACTGAAAGGTGGGTACACAACAAGTTGAAAGACCGTATTCAGAGTAGTTATCAATTGTTCACTACAAGCTGGGAGAACTTATCAAGTGGAATCCCAGAACGGTCTGTCTTCTGGGAATATTCTGTATTTTCATTAATGACTTGGACGATGGGAGTTAAGAATATACTTATAAAACTTGTGGGCAACATCAAGTTGGGAAGGGTTCCAACCACTCTGAAGAACAGGATTCAAGTTCAAAATGACTGACAAATTGAAGAACTGAAATCAACAAGATGAAATTTAATAAAGACAAGTATAAAATACAGCCCTTAGGAAGGAAAAATCAAATGCACAACTACAAAACAGGGAATAACTGGCTTGGCCGTAGTACTGCAGAAGAGAATCTGGGTGTTATAGTGGATCACAAACTGAATGAGTCAGTGTTGTGGAAAAAGGCAAATGCCATTCTAGGATATATTACCATGTAAGGCACAGGAGGTAATTGTCCTGCTCTACTCAGCATTGGTGAGGCCTCAGCTGGAGTAGTGTGTACAGTTCTGGGCACCACACTAAGATGTGGACAAATGGGAGAGTGTGTCCAAAGGAGAGCAACAAAAGGGATAAAAGATTTAAAAAATATGACCAATGAGGAAACGTTGAAAGAACTGGGCATATTTATGTAGAGAAGAGGCTGAAGGGGGAGTCTTCAAATAGGTAAATGGTTGTTACAAAGAGGATGGTGATCAATGATTCTCAGTGTCCATGAGGGTAGGACAAGAAGTAATTTGTTTAATTTGCAGCAAGAGAATTAGGTTAGATATTAGGTAAAACTTTCTAGCTAGAAGGATAGTTAAGCACTCGTTGTGAAATCACCATCACTGAAGGTTTTTAAGAAGGTGTTAGACAAACACCTCTCAGGGATGGTCTTGGTTTACTTTATCCTGCCTCAGCATGGTGGGAGGGGGACTAGATGACCTCTCAAGGTCCCTTCCAGGTCTACATTTCTATGATTTCTAAGACAACTAATAGTCATCTGACTGTAGTGACCTTTGGTTGTCCAAGTGGATAGTCAGATCGGCATCCTCTCTCCAAAATTATAATTTCCCTAATGTACAGTAAGTGGCAAATATTTTCTTAAGCTGCATGTGGTTTAGTTTAAAATACAATGCAGAGTGACCCAAGCTGGGATTCACAGTTCATGGTGAGAAAGACTTGTTAGGCCATGGGTTGTTCCCTATAGTATTCCCCAGTACTCTGTCCTGCCCAGATTTAAGCAATGGGGTTTTTATTTCTTCTCAAGAGGACGTTTCAATAAACCTTTACATAAAAATGTTTCCTGCTATTCATCATAACTTTTCTTTTGCTAATTTTATGGTGTGGTAATTTTATACGGGGCTGTAGCCACTTAGGCCACCCTAAGCAGTTCCTCTCCCTTTTTGAAGTTTACACACTGTATATGTAGTACTCAGACTTGTGTGTTCTTTTAATCACGGTCTGGACAGTAGGTACAGGTTAGTGTGTCAAGTCTTTCTTTTACTCTCCCTGCCAGTCACAGGATACAGAATCAAACCGCACCACTAGACCCAACAAACAGAGTAGGGCTGGGAGCAGAACACAACAGCTGTGATGTCAAATTGATCTAGCATGTTTCATGTAAATATGTGTGGGGTTTTTTATTTTTTTTTTTAAAAAAAAAAGCTTAAGTGGTCATTGGCTTTTCAACTCTGCTAGCTTCCATTTTAAATTGCAGTAAGCTACATTTAAGTCACATAGCACTTCAGTGTTCCAACAAGGCTTCTAGGATGGACGTAAAGGCGCTGTCTGTTGAATGTGTTTCTTATGCTTTCTAACGTAATGTAAAATGTTAGTAACCAGGCATGACTGTGTCAGACTTGTCTACTCTGACAGGAAGTGGTTTTTATAGTACCACAAACTTGGGTGAGGAAGGGACAAAGGGATCACCTTGCCTGTTTTAAAGAATCAGATTTGAACCTATGAAACAAAATCTGAGTCAAGGTTGAAACTTCCCTTTAACTCTGTTCTAAAAGTTACTGGAACTAACCATTGTGGGTTCACAGATTAACAAAAGGAAATGGGGAGAATTAGGAAAGTGACTCGTAGCAAAAAGTCGTTTTGGTTTTCAAGAGTCTATTTTGAAGTATAGGCATCAGTACTGTACTTGTCCCTTTACTGAGGTATTAATACCCTGATCTAAAGCCCATACAGTCAATCGAAGACTTAATGGATTTTGTATCAGGTCTTTGTGGATTTTTTTTTTAAGATAAGTCTCTTGACATAATTAAGTACAAGAACCATGAATATTCCAAGAAAAGATTCACCGTAACTTTATATTAAACATGATACAATCTAGATGCAGCATAGATTGTCAGACATCTAGTTAGCAACATGAATATGTTCAAGTTCTTGAGTTTTTTTACATTAAATCCTAATACATCTCAAAACTGCAAATAAGAAGTGCTTTAAATGCTACTGCACAATAATATTACTCACTCACAGTATTGTTACTTTTGTAACACTTTGAGAACATCTGAATAAAAACTGAAAGACTAAAACTTTTTCCCGTGTTGGTTTTGGGTGACTAAGCAGAGATTGCAACTTCTAAGAACTGCCACATTATTCCATAAAGTTGAATTAAGATAACTAAACGTTTTTTTAAATTGTGTTCATTTCTGTAGTTTAAGAATGAGGTTTGGACAAATTTGTTCAAACTTATTTTGGCAACACTGGAAATAAAAAGGCCAGAACAATGGAATATCACTAAGCCTCTTACAGTACATGCTCAGCCATTATAATATGGGGCACTGTAAGAATAATTATTCTCTTTCTCAAGATTAAAATTTAAGAACTTAAATTGAATTTACATTAATTTTACCACTGTCTGCTGATATCCTCCATAAGTGAAATGAAACAGAAGAAAAGGATGTCCCATTTAAAAGGACTTGCCTCCATGGTGAATTATTTTTCAATTACCAAAGCCAGCACTCTGAACAAGTTAAAATACCATAGCAGGGATTTAAGTGTAAGACCAAATGTATGGAATGTTAGTGAGCTACTGTTCTTTACAATAAGATTAACAAAATGTTTTTTGTCCTACTACCATAGATATTTACCGGGATTTCTATTTAAACTGCATTAAAAGAGAAACCCATGTCCTGAAAACAAAGACGTGATCCAAAGGGTGTATGGGCGGGGCATACAGCAGGTGCTGAATCTTTTGACACAGAACATCGTCCTTGTGTGGTGAGCATAGACAGGAATTGCAGCACACCTCTGTGAAGGGACATGATAAAGGGGAAGGACGGTTATATGCACCCTCTCCCTCTTTGTTCACCAACGCAGAGCCAGTCACAAGGGGCCCTAAATTTGTCACTAAAATCAGTTTAATAGCTTTCAATGTACATACACACAGCCAGAATCTCCTTATTAAAGCCTGCACCTCTAGGCCTGAGAAGGGCAGCAGGCACCCTGACTTACCTTGAAGGGTCTGGAGTGCCAGTGAAGTAGTGAATGCAGGGAGAAGTAGGGTTCTGAGGCAAAACAGACACTATGCTAGCTGTAGTGAGGAAAGTTTCGGAGTCCACACAGACACCACTAGCTTTGTCACGCAAGACCTCCATCATTGTTCGCACAGTGATATTTCCTGCAAGAAGGGGAAAAAGTGCCCCAATGGGCCTGATCCACAGCCCACCGAATTCAAAGGAAAGTACTTATACTTCAGTGGGCATTGCATTAGGCCCAATGCAAACAGTGCCATATCATATAGGTGGGAACATACCCCCACCACTATCAGCAGCTTGTATTTACAAAACTTAAACCCTGAAACCTACTAGAACAGATTACAGCTGCCTTGTACTGCCTCAACCCTCTAACTGATGGACTTTTTGCCACTGTAAATGTCTCCATTCACAGCCCCAAGTGTGAATTTGACCCATCATGTCTAATGGATTGGAAGTAATTAAAAGTACAGAGACAAGTTTCACAACTATGGGGGTGGTAAAGATAATCTATAACGTGGATCATCAAATGTTCCCAGTGGCTTTTGGCGTAGTTATCAATGTTTAACTAGACTAGACTATAGCAGTACGACAGCTCTGCTACAGTTATGGTTAAGACCAGCTTTCTTTTAAAGCTCAACTGTTCTAGGTGCTTGAATTTCTATTTGTTTCCCCTCCTGACCCTCTCCTGCAGATTGAGGATTACTTTGAGTGGTAGGCATTGGACCACAGCCCCCTTACTAGTATTGTGCACTGCAGTGAGAAGTTTTTTATCCAGTCTCCAGTTGTATAAGAACTAGATTGTGTTACCATTTCAAATATCAGCAAAATCATTCTTAATGTAGAGCTTTTAAAGAGAATGGCAACACTGCTCATGCATGGCTGATCTGGTGCCTTGAACAACGATTACACATTATTCATGCACAGCAGCAGATGCTGCAGTAATTCCAAAAAGGGTTCTGGCCAGCTCCAGCTATGTTAAGTGATTAGTAAATTCTGGACCAGAACATAAGCCCATTTCTGCTGATAGCATTTCAATAATCAAAATCTGCTCCGGTAATAAAAACATCCAGTTTGGCCTGAAAAAGGGGGCAGCGGTGGAGTCTTTCCTAAGTGCATCTTCATTGCTGTAACAGAACTCGAGTCTCATAGTTTGCAACCATAGCTTGTTTCCAGAGGCAGTTGGATAATGCCTCTTCCCCTCCTCACAATAGGACTGATACGAACATCCTTCTGGAAAAACACCATGCCCCCCCTCATCGTTTTCTACTAAGGTAAGTCATCTTTTCATGCTAGGAGAACAGGGGTGCACCGGTACGATATTACTCTTATTCCCATGTATCAAACCTACAATGAAAAGACTATCAAATCACACAGATGGTGGAGTGTAAAGCTCTAAGTTTTGTGTTTTTTTTTTAAAATAGCCTTCTTCTAAATTTAGGCTGAGGCGTTAAGACTTCATCCAGGAGTTTTGCTCGAAGCAATTTGTTCTATGGATTTTCCTTCCATGTGGTTTATGGACTGGCATGTGAAAATGCTCTCCTTGTACCCACTTGAGACTACGGACGAAGGTCTGGTTGAGAAAAGTGGGAATTAAGTGGCAAGAAAAATCAGTGAGGAAAAATCCTTTCTACTTACCTTCTTGTTTTTCTAGGCTCTCCTGGCCTGAGCAGCAGCCTAAATGGTCCTCAGCTAGAGAAAACACTTCAGAAAAATTGAATTCTGTATCTCCAGTCCACCAGCCTTGAGTCTCTGCATAACTCCTAAGCTCAGGATGCTCAACATCAATTTTTGTGGTTAATGAAAGCTGGTTGCAAATGCACTTTACTCCCTCTATGGAAAGAGCCACAAATCACAATATACCATTACTACAGTGGAGCTAGAAGTGGTTAGAGGAGCAAAATATTTGATTAGCAAATTAAGCCATTGACCAATCTAGACATTTCGTTGTGATAGTCACCTAATGACACATGCACAGGATTTACTCATCACTTCAAGTTTCAGGGCTTGATTCTCCAAAGCATTTTGTGTCATGTTTAGATACTTATCCCTGTACCATGTGATTGCACAATGCTACCGTATCAGAATGCTATAATTTTCAACCATCTCTGCACAATGGAAAAGATTCTACAAGGTGCAAAGCAGTAGAGAATCAGGCTCTTAGATTTCCAGAAGCTAAATTACGACACTTCACTTCCAAACAGGTTTTTGAAAGTAATCTTGACCCTTTGCCCTAGACCACATTAACTAGCTCATCCAACATGGTTACAATCAACCCAAAGGAATTGACACAATAGTACTTCAGCCCAAAGTTGATCTGTGTGGCATTACTTGTTGTTTGAAGAAAAAGTTAATCCCACTGTTCAACACAGCATTATACACATTTGCTAAATAACTTTCCATCCCAGAAACTGTCACCTAATTATAACTGGAAATTTTAAATTTCTTGTTTGAAAATGGGCATCATTTGAAAGACCAGCAGAAGAAGAGCTCATGTGGAATAACTCATAATCTGGTTTCCAATCAAATAGGAATACTGGTTTAAAGATTTTTTTTTAATGTTCAATATTTAAAATGTAATATCGAATTATAAATCCTTCTGTAAAAGTGTAATGTATACTAACACCTAGTGTCTTTGTGAGCACAAGACTTGTTTTAAAACACAGTTCTCTAGATGTTAAGACAATAATATGGATTGAAAATAATAAGCCTTCAATGTGTGTGTTTTGTATGACTTTTTTCCCCCCGAAAAAAATTCTGCCTGTATTGCTTATATCCATACACATCAGACAGCATGATTAATGATTGCTACTGCAGATACTCACCAGAGGATACAGTAAACACATCATAGGAGTAATGGAAATAATTGTTTAAACTATACTCACTATCCAAACAAAACTTGACAGTGAAGGTAAGGTAGCAGGCTTATTTTTAATAGGCAGGCTAAAGTGATTTATGGAATTTTTACTTTAATAGCATCATTAACAGCTATTGTTATAAAATCAGATTTGCCTTTCTAATGCTCACTGAATAAAATTTTAAATAGTGATTACTAATCCAAGTTAAAAGCTGCTATAAGCATTACTGCCTGCTAACCAACTACAGAAACCAAGGGTCAGTGGCAGGCTGTTCATTTTCAGGAAACGAAGATTGGAATAATTTTGATTTGACCAACTGGAATATGTTATTATCAAGCAAAGCCAAAAAAAAACCCATTGGCACCTGTTTAAATATTACAACAATTAAACTCATTTACATTTTTTGTTCTTTCCAGTACAGTCAAATTGACAGAATTACTCAAGTCAGTGCTATGTTCAGATCAGCAAGAGGACAATAACAGGAGTATTATTTATTTACAAATGTCTATTTCCTGGATAGCGTTATAATTAAAGTATAATTCACCACAAAGCAGAGTTTATCAAGCAATTTCATTTAAGGAAAAAAGTTCTGTGTAACAACATTATGTAGAAGACCCAATGTGATCCTAGGGACAAGGTTTGAAAAACCCAGTGTCCCACAAAGCACTAAGCATAAGATACCAGTACCAGTGATTTTTGTAGTAAAGCTTTACTCTGATAAGCTCAAGAATAGCTGTTATGGTTGCAAAGAGAACCTCCTATGGAAAATAAATGTAAAACTCCTAAACCCGGAGAGAGGCTCCTCCTCCATTCCTTCTGCTGCTGGTGGTAGCTTTTGCAAGTGGCAGGAGTGTGAAAACTGGTCACTTTCACTGGTACTAATAGGATCTTGAAGAGCAGAAGTGACAAACAAACAAGAATAACTTCACGCTTCTGCCTGGGAAAAGCTATGAGTGGCAGCTGATGAAGGCAATGGAGTTGTTACAAGGAGGAGGGAGAAAAATTATTGTTCTTAAGCTCTGAGGATAGGACAAGAAGCAATGGGTTTAAATTGCAGCAAGGGAGGTTTAGGTTGGACATTAGGATAAACTTCCTAACTGTCAGGGTGATTAAGCACTGGAATAAATTGCCTAGGGAGGATGTGGAATCTCCATCCTTGGAGATTTTAAAGAGCAAGTTAGACAAACACCTGTTGGGGTGGTCTAGATGATACTTAGTCCTGCCTCGAGTGCAGGGGATTGGACTAGATGACCTCTCAAGGTCCCTTCCAGTTCTCTGATTCTATTTAGTGGGAAGGATGACTCAGAAGGCGGGTGAAGGGTAGAGTAGCAGACACACTAATTACAGCAACCAGGAGGTTCAAATAAGAGATGAGACCACTTAACGTCAGCCAGATGGGTCAATATAGACAGGGTCCAGGAACGGTATCTTACTACTTCCCAGGAAGTGGGGTATCTCAGTCCCCTCCATCAGTATTTAGTATCTATGTCTGGCTAGAAGACTTATTCCTCTGGCCCATAGGGGTCTGGTAATCTTTCAAGTCTTGCCTAGAGAAATAGCGTAACTGCAGAAGGACAATCTGTCCACACAAAAGGAGGACATTTAATGGGCTAGACTGGAGCTAGGCTGCTACCAGCATCATGCAGCTTTTCATTGTTTGACTAATTTGATACATCCAAGCCATTTAGACTTTTCCAATTAGACCTCTTCATAACCCCTTGATATCTTTACCCCAAATGAAAGGGAATAAATAAAACAAGCTTTGAAGAGATGTTATGCAGCCTTCTTATGATAACCAGTTTGCCACCAGTTAAAACTCACCTGTGATTTTTTCTGCTGCCCAATATTTCCCAACAGTCTCCAATATCCAGGCTTCTGCTCTGTCCACAATCAGAAATGCGCTTTGGAAAGCATGGCAGGAGCTCCCATCTTCATAATAATTTCCACCTTGTCCATTCTCGTCCAACAAAGAAACTATTACATTTAAGGCTTCTTTAGCTGTTGCACCTCTTTCTAGGCCAAGCCTTTAAAAAAAAATCCAATACTGTTTAAGTAACAGTGAAAAGTCCAGTGATGTGCTGCAGTGACTCATTTGTTTTAAACAAAAAGCTTGAAATAGGATCCTATAGTATGAGCTACAGTTTTACTGATGTCAGATGGAATCATTTCTAAAGTGTCTAACAAGAGAAGTGCATTCAGAAGTTATTGGTCAGACATCAGCAATTTCTGCTTTAAAGGTTCACTAGAAAAACTAGGCCCAGAACTTTATAATTATGTTTTCATGTTATCTAAACTGGTTTCTCCATCCACAAATCTACTACAATTGCTACAATTTACACAAGTACTAAGTGTAACAGGGACTGTGTCTTAAGACAGCCCGCAAGATTCTATTTACTCTCTTTAGGGAGTGTGAATTTTACTGGTAAATAGAATGTCCAAGAATTTTCTGTAGTCAATGTTACCTTATCTTTATCACCCTTCTCTTCCTGTACTCCCACACATACTGTCCATCATACCCTCCATATAAAATTAATTGCACATCAGCCTTCAGTGACTGTTTTATACTGTAGACAAAGGCATCTGTTTGGAAGTACTAAAATGCAGGGTATGTGCCAAAAGTGAATGTGACTGGCTTGAAAGGAGTGTAAAAGTAAATTTGCGAATCCTAACCAGTAAATTTAACTACTTGTTTTAGAAGACAAATCAGAAGAGTAAAATCAGTGGGGTTTAGCACATTGATCTGAAGTATTTATATTCAAAATGAAACCATCCTAGTTAGGAAATTAGCAAACAGCTCTTCGGCTCTACTTAACTGCTGTCTAGGCAACAGATTAGAGGTTTCTATTTATTTAATCTTTTAATCTATTTCTGCCATCAGCCAAGTACAAGCTCTTTAGAAATGGAAATACCCACAAATATGATTTCATTGATATCTTAACTCTGTCATACCTTACTGTACATTCATTATTTTCAGTTACATTAACCTCCCATATTGAAAACTTACTGTAGTAATAAAAATGAAAGTGTGTATTTACATCCACCTTCTAGAGAATCAAAAACCTTTACAAAAATGAATTATGTCTCAGCATATTTATGGAGAAGTCCTATCCAATCTAAGCCCTTCTGATAGATGGGAAAACCAAGGCAGCGGTTAAAATCTAAATTTTTGAGACACTTTTCTCTAAAGTTGGGAACAAAATTCGACAGATGGGGCCTGATCTTCAGAGCTGTGAACCGCCCACACTTCCAACTGAAGTCAGTCTCAAAATACAGCCCTGGGTGTCTGAAGCAGGGCATCTAAAGGAGTGCCCCTTTTGAAAATGCAGCTTTAAATCACTTACCCATGTTTGCACTTCAAGCCTGTGGCAGAGCCAAGGCCTCCCCATCAGAGTCTCAAACAAACCTTGACATTCCACAACAAGAAGTTTGGGGAAGCAAAGAACGGAGAAGGTTGATTTTATTGTAAAAGGATCTCATTTTGCACTGTTTCCAGCTAAATGTAGAAGTTGAGCAAAAGCTAAGAATCTTTATCCCAGAGATGGGTCTGAGCACTCAGTGGAAGCAAGCCCAGCCCAAGGGGTGAGCTCACTCCAATATCTGCTTCCACTCGCACACTGCTCAGCATCTCTGGCGAAAGTCTCATGGCTGTATGGGCTTCCTCTAACATTCTCTCATCCTTCAGCTTTGCCAACTTCCTGCTCAAGCAGTGCCACATCTCCAACCACTGTACGTGCAATCCCAGTCACTCCCTCTCAAAGCCAGGATGCCTGACTTAAAAAATCAGACAAGACCTAGTATTCAGACAGTTGGCAGATGTCCCAGGACCTCATCCTGAATGTGCAATTAGATAGAAGGGTTCAGCTGATGTGTAATGGTCACCGGCCAACCAGCAGCATGTGCTCCATCGCTCCATACTGGGAGTGCAGGCACTAACTTTCTTTTGCATTGATGTTACGGGTGGTCATGCATTTCAAGGGCAGAGCTTTGTTACTGTCATGGGATTTCAAATACCACTAAACCATTTTAATTTTTGTACAAAAGTTTGTTTCAAAAGTTCTTTCCCCTGAGACACACTGGAGTATGATACCCCAATGAATCAATTAGATTTCCTGCTACTAACAGTGGAAAACCCAACGCACTGGCAGATATCTCTGCATAACAGGCATAGTTTTTGCTGATCAAACACTCACTGCATTTGGCACAGTGGTCATTTCACACCTTTATTTTTTCCCTCAGAGACCCAGCCAAGAGGATTAGGATATAATTAAAGGACTGGGGAAGGCATATTGTGAAACTAAAATCTGATCAAACAAAACCTGATTATAGATTGAAGTTGGTTTCCCTGGTAATTTTCTTCTTCCCAAAATGGGCAGACTCTAGCTCCCCAGCTAAAGGATCTGGATGCCTGATTTCCACTAAAGCTGACTGAGTATCCTAATCCTCTACACACTTATGTTTCTAGAAAAGATGAGCACATAAATGACACACAAAGTTGGGCATAAGATCTCTGGGGCCCAGGCTGCTGGAGTCAGGATCAGAAGTCTAGTGTGGAGGAGGCAGGGGGAGAGGAAGAGAAATAGCACGGAGTTGCTGCCAGCTCTGCTCCTGTTGGTGTGAGGATATGTTTTTAAAGCGGTGGTTTGAAGATACTGAGGCAAATGGGACAACCTCAGAGTTGCTGTGTCTGCACAGAGTCTTGAGTGTACAAGGCTGGCTCTGATGGGCCACAAAGCAGATTCTACAATCTGTCTTTGTCCCCACTCCTCTTCAGGGGAAACAATTCATTTACTTGTTTCAAACAGATAAGCCCCCCGAGGCCACCTGTAAATTATTGGGAGCAGAGAATAAAATAAGCACCTTGTTTAGGAGGTCTGTCCTACAGCAGACCTGTAGCAGAGGTGAAAAAATCCAACATAACTTCTGTCTAAAGATCTGCTGATCCCCATAACTTTCCACCTCCTTAAGCCTGGCCAATTACTTTAACACCAAGCTCTTGAGTAAAAATCAATCCTCTGAGGCTTCTAGAGGGGGAGGGGGCTTTAAATCCATTCTAGCCCCAGCCTGGAATTCTTCATTAACAAAGGAGCTCAGTGACATGCCCTCCAACAAGGCAGTCACAGCAAAATTACAATGTTAACCTGAAATTCTTAGCTCTTCAACTTCAACTCCTAACTGTAGATTCAGACTTTCAAACAAGCTACTAAAATGTGAATGAGTTTTAAATAAATAGACATTTGAACCGATACTGCTACTTTAAAGACAAGCATCTTCAGCTAAGAGTAATGTCAACTTGGCCAAATTAGTTTTAGCAAAAGTCAAAAACAGCCAGATATTAAACAAATGATGACATTTAGGAAATAGAAATCTCTGGTAACCCCAAAGCTCTTTTCAGACAGATGTGTTAAACCTTCGTGAGGTGCCCTGGCACTTTATTTATGCATCATTTTGTCTCATGTCCACAGTTAAATCAGATAAAAATAAAGCCTTCTGATTGTGTACCTAGGACTCTTCAGAATGAACTGTTAGAATGGTAAGGAAGGAAGCAACGGTGACACTTCAAGTTTAGAATGAAATGTGTTTGTTTTTTTGCAATGTTGTTGGGGTTTTCTATGCATGCCTACCAGCACCCCCACACATTTTTGGAGTCCTGGTCCATATTTGCTGGATTTTAATTCCTAACTTGCCAGTGACAGAATTCCAGAGAAATGCCAGGCAGGCTTCTTACTTTCTGCATGAAGTATACCTAAGGAGTTGGGGTACAATCTAAGGCAGGAGGATGATGGCGTAGGCCCCCTCAGAAGGGCTCAGTCTCACATGGCCTCTTCATGTCTGGCTCAGATGTTAGGATTTGGGCTGAAGTGCCTGAGCAGTCTTATTGGTCTGAATACTCTTTTGCCAGCTGTAAAGTTTAGAAACAATTTCCAAGGAAGCAAGCTTGTTTTCTGAAACAAAAGCAAGACGTATACCAAGTTTGAAAAGCCTAGAGCTAAGACTTAATGCCAACACAGGACTTGAAAGTGGGGTGAAGGGAAAATTAGGGCAGAAAAGAGCATGTTTCCTAGAGTATATCAACACTACGGGGACTATACTGGCATAGTTATGTCACTATAGCTATGCTGACACAATGCCGTAGTGTAAACCAGCCGGCACCAATTGAAGAGGGTTTTCCTGTCACCACTTCCCTGAACAACAGAAACTGAGTCAATGGAAGCATTTTTCCATTGACATAACTGCATCTACATTGGGCATTAGGTGAGCATACCTACAGCTTTCAGGGGTGTGGCTCTCATACCCCCAACTGACATTAAGTGTAGATCAGGCCGTAATTATGCTTTGAATTTCTCAACAGATTGCCTTCCCAATTAATCTCAAATCATGCAACTGGTATGGTCTGCAAATGGCTGAAAAGTGGTGCTGTCAGTACCGGTGGTGTCCACATGGCCTACAGGCATTGATTCTGTACTTGCTGGATCTCCGTATTCTGGATATCACCCAAAAGAGAATTTTAATGTCATTATCCAGTATTTTAGAAGTTTTCACAACTAAAAAGGGGAATTGCAACAGCGTGCTGGGTGTTTATAGTGATCTCTAGTTCTCCTTGGTGCGAGCTATTGTTGGCTTTGACCTTTGTCCTCTCCTTCACTGAATGAATTGTTCAGACAGTGGGTGATGCCCAACCACTACTGGTTTCTCCTTAGGTTGGCATCTACTCATATATTGCTGAGGATCCAGTGTTACTAAATGGCATATGTACTTAACTGCTAAACTAGACTTCCGACCTGTCATGATTCACACTTACTACAAATAGAACTCTTTATCCAGGCTGTCACTTGTTAAAACCTAGTAGCCTGTGGGACAGATATAAGTTTGATAGTATCAACCAGCCATAGGACATGCCCTAAAAAGAGAATCTTTGCTAAACAACAGGATACAATCATTTTATTCTGACCATTACCTCCATTTATGGCAGTCCATTTGCTCCCTCGCTAGAAGCAGAGTACAGGTTTTCTATTAGCTCATTTGTTCCATTTCCTTTCTTCCTCCTGCTTGGTTTTGTTTTTATGATTCTCCTCACTGCCGCTCAATGTGCAGCTTCAGACTTACAATGCAGAGCAAGCCTTTCAGGCAGCCAGCCTGGAGTGAATGAACTTTCAGAAGTTTGTTTGCCAGCATTCAACAGAAGGGCAAAGGGTTTACATTGGAATTCATGTGCTGAAGTGGGGCTACAGTAACTTACTTATTCTAAGTTCTACAGTAACTTACTTATTTTATGCATAGGAGTAAGCTTTCTCGGTCAGAGTTGGATGCTTTAAAGAAGAAAACGATGGGCAATACAGAACTGAGTTAATCACTTCTTCCTCACTACAGCTTTCCTTATTCTGACAATATATCACTTCTGTTCTAAATGGTAGGCAGACATGCTGCTGATTTTAATGAATGCAGACTAGGTTGAAGTGGCAATATTTGCTAGTTTGATACATTCCAAATGTTACAAAATGTTATCTTGATCATGTTCAGGGCCCTGTATAAATAGCATTTCTATAGGTGGTGTCTACAGCCTATACAGTTTTAAAACCCAATCTTAGTGTCTACTTCATTGATATATTGTGCCATTATTGCTAATGCCACAATACCCTGATTCAATACAAGCATCTTGCAGCCTTTAATAGGCCAAGTGATTGATCCGTAGTCCAGCCATTAAACACACACCTGACAAGATCCATTCCCAGCAGGGCTTCAGTTTCAGAAGCTGGCTCTCTGGTGGTGATGGCTTCATTAGCGATGCAGACTCCATGTTCATTGGCTCCCATTTCTGCCCCCCAAAGCCAGGCAGGTCTGCTTAGCACAATAGCATGAGTCTTCGGCACCTGATCAATTGCAATGTATGTACACTGTATTGGGGGTAGAGAGAGAATGCTGAATGAAACTGAAAGCTAGCCATTATCTTGCTCCGCTAGAATACATTATTTTCTTACATAGTGAAGTCTAGTCAAGGAGATTTTAGTAAATTACATTTCCATACCTACAAATTCTAAAACACATGGTATTTCTAGGCTTCACAAAAAATGCAGGAGGGGAAGTGAGAGAAGGGCTATTACAATTATCACACAATTTGTATGTCTCTTGAAAAATACACAACTAATCTTCACATTATAGAAAGGGTGAAGCATTTTTATATTCCATGTTGATAGTACCAGAGCTCCAAAAGATTATACATATCATGAATGACAAGCTGAGAGGGAGACAGAACTCATACAGCAGCAACAGAGATACCATACCTGTCAAAACATAAGGGACACAAACCACATTTTGTAGCTAGTAATACTGTTTATAAAGATGGAATGCATACTAATCTGGACCTTCACCTGGATACAACATTAGGTGCCTTATGAAACACTAACTCCATTACTGCAACAAAACAGAATAAGCTAAAGGACCTCCTGAGAAAACAACAACCGTATCCATTTAATTTTGCTGGTTGTGTATATGTGGGAGAAATAAAGACTAAGAGTTTATCAGAACACAATGGTAGTGGTCACAGGAAAGTAACGTCTAGACCAGGGATTGGCAACCTTTGGCACACGGCCTGTCAGGGAAATCCACTGCTGGGCCGGGATGGTTTGTTTACCTGCAGCGTCCACAGGTTCAGCCGATTGCAGCTCCCACTGGCCGCGGTTCACCGTCCCAGGCCAATGGGGCTGCGGGAAGCAGCGTGGGCCAAGGGATGTGCTAGCCACCACTTTCCACAGCCCCAGTTGGCCTGGATTGGCGAACCATGGCCAGTGGGAACTGCAATTGGCTGAACCTGCAGACACTGCAAGTAAACAAACCATCCTGGCCTGCCAGCGGGGCTGCATGCCAAAGGTTGCTGATCCCTGGTCTAGACTGATTTGCCTGAATTTAAGTTTTTGCAGTGGACCATTTAAAATTACAAATCAGAAGTCTATGGATATGTTCAGACAAGAAGGGGGAAAAAACCCAAGAGTACATCTTTGAAAAGCCAAGCAAGAGAATAATCCATCAGTTTTCCTTCACAAACACTTTTTATTTTACTCTGTAGTTTGACATCTCCCTAGCATTTAAAGATGGAAATGGTCTTCCCAAACTGTAGAAGAAAAAGCCTGATTTATTGTTAGGTTATTTGCACATATAGGGGGGGAAGAAGGAGACATTTAATGAAAAGTCAATAGGACATAAAAAAGTGAGGGGAAGTGAAGGTGAAGAAATGTTTATATTTTAGTTTTGAATGCAATTAGTACTGTGGTCACATTTTTTTTCCAGGAATACATTCCACAGTCTAGATCCTATTCTTGTGAAAACCTTCTCTTCTGTACTCATACGTCTCCCCTTACTGGTCAACATTCCTGTGTAAGGTATCTGGCCTGGTAGGTCATCCTGCTGGAGAGAGGTGATTGGACATCAGCTATATCAAGTGTTGCAGTAACCTCCAGCAGGAAAAAGGTCATTCACCATAGCAACATGTATTGTCTCTGTACCACGTTCTGAAGTCTGAGGGTACAGCGGCATGTAGTGTATAGGCACTTGCACGCCCAGTTAGCATGGGTATAAATAGCAATATAGATAGTGAGTCATGCCTTAAGTGAGTAGAATGCCCTACATGTCTGAACCCTAGGATGTGTACCCCACACAGCTTTCTACGTGCCTGAGCAATGCCTTCAGTCTCTACACTGCTATTTTTAAGCAATGTAGTGTCCTGCTTTCTCCATTGCGGTGAAAGGCTCCAGCAGCAGGGAAGGGCTCTGCGGCGGGGAGACAGCAGGGAAAGTCTCCAGCAGTTCCCTACTGCTGGAGTCCTTCCCCGCTACCTCCTTCTGCCTGAGCCGTTTACTGCTGCATGTAGCTACACATCACAGTGGACGCAGCCTGCCTTTCACTGTGGCATGTAGCTACATGTGTAGTGCCTGTACTCTACATGACAACACTGGTGTGGACAAGGCAAGTTACTGCCAATCAAAAGGTGGTGTTACAGGGTTTTCTTGCTAGCTTCTCAACTAACTTGTTTAGAAGATAAAGATTAGACACTGGGTGGTAGCTTTAGGTCTCTGCCCTTGAGCAATTATTTCTTTTTGTACTGGTTGGCCCATTATATGTTTTAGGATGACTGGTAGATTCCCTCATCAGAAGTGTGACATTGTTAGTAGAGGTCCCAGACATTCTCTACTCTCACCAACCAAGAAGAGCCTGAATCAGTCATATGCAGTGACCCTGACTGTTCTCAATGCTTCGACAACTTCTACTTGTGCAAACAAGCTAACCTGTTGGAAGTTAGGCACTGTGTTCCTGGTCCTGCTCTCATCTTGTTCTTCTTGGAGGCCTATGAAGACAGGCAGATTTCCTCTGGAAAATAAGAACTTCTTATAAAGCAGGAGATGCCGTGCTTTGAAGTTACATGGAGGCTGCCTGGATTTAGAAAACTACAGTCTGCAGAAGTACTGCAGGGCGTGACTCCACAGCCTCTGATAAAGGAGAGAGAGGCTCCCCTTCAGTCCCTTTTCACAGTTGTATAGGTTCCTGTATTCATTGTTTCTGCCACAGATTCTCTAGTTTTATTCCTTCCAGCTTTATGGGTCACAGGTTGTCTCAGAACTATAACAATCTGTGGGATTGCGAAGCATGGCTAGAAAGGGTTAAACATCCTGCAAAATAAATAACCCTCAAAAGACATGTGGAGAGATGATGTTTGTGTTTTTGTGTATTTACACAGGTATGAGTAGGGTCACAATGTAATCAACAGTCACTGCCTATGCTGTATTCTGATAATTCAGAGGCCAAAAGAACATCCTATCATTTAAATGAATTGTAAACATGGGATATCTCGATATTCATCTCTCTTTGAAAATGTACTGTGAATGGTGGAGGAACAAGCAAATGGCCTTATGTTAATTCGTATAACTAAGTACTGGTGATGGACATCCTTCAAAGTCATCCTAATTACTTTCTGTTCCCTGAGAAAACTCCAACTTTTCAAAAGACATGAAATTGTATAAAAGATCATTGGGTCCTGATTCTGTCATCTCAGAGCTGCTTAGGCTTCATCAGGGGAAGTTTGAGTCACAAGACTGAGGTCCCAGTTACGCTGGTACGCCCTGAATATGAGATTTGGACATTGGACTATAACCTATGAACTATTTCTGAAAGAACTCTTTGCAACTACAAAGCTCACCATCTTGGCTATGAATCTGAACCTCAATGAATTGAACTCATGTCTGTATGTATATTGATCTTTTAACCATACTCTCTCTCTTGTTTTTTAATAATTTTAGTTTAGTTAATGAGAATTGGCTGTAGCGTGTATTTGGGTAAGATTTGGAATATTCAATAACCTGGGAGGTGCCACCGGACTCCTCGTTGTTTTTCTGGGAGGTAATGTGTCCAATTCTTTGGGACTGGTAGAACCTTTTCTTTTATATGATGAAAAAAGATTTTCAGAAATCATCACATTTGACTTAGGTACATCGATGGAGGCCTGAGGCTGGATCAATTTAAGGGAACTGTGTGGTTTGGACTTCTGAGTAACCAGTGAGATAATAAAGAAGCTGTTTTATGATGGTTTGGTAAATCTAAGTATTGGAATATCCACCAGCTTTATGGGGATTGTCTGCCCCATTTTTTGCAGTTCACCCTAATTGAGTGATTATAGCTGGCTCCCCACTAGGACCCTGGCCACAGGGATCAAAGGGGGAAACACCTTCAGTGCTAGAGTGTCAATTGTTGTATGGAAGAGGGAAGTCGTGTGCATGGTTGCCAACGTGAAGCTTTGATTTTTGCCTTGCACAAATAGATGAAGTCACCTCACCAGCTGCAGTATTCCTTTGTATTTCTCTATACTTAGGGAAGGAAATATCTTGAATACTGAAGATACCGAGGTAAAGTTAGAGCTTCTCTAAACACTTAATTTGCAGCAAGCTGGGAGTGCATGGCAAGTTCACATTAGTGTCCACTTGGAGCCAGCTGACATGCACTAACAGTTCCGTAGTGCATTTTGATTTACTTTTGCTTTAAAGCTACTCACACACCAGCCTGCCATGAAGTCTTCATTTAGATAAGCTTTATCTCAACTACTAAATGGCTTTTGTAAGGATAAAAAAAAAAATCTCATTTACTGGAGTGCAGCACCTTCTTCCAGACATTAAGAAGGTACTGAGTTCCATACTATGAGTATATTCTATTCTTGTTAAGTACACAACTTGGGTTAACATAAAAGGGAGTGGTGTCCAGGGCCGTCCTTACCCATACGTAAACTACACAGCTGTGTAGGGCACCAGGAAATTTGGGTCACCAAATTGCCCCAAATTTCCTGGTGCCCTACACAGCTGCGTGCTGCTCCAGTGGCCAGCCCAATCCCTGGCAGGCTAAGCTGCCCCCGCCTCTTCCCACCCCTGCTCCGCCCCCACTCCACCCCTTCCCCTGAGCTACGTTCCGGGTGACTGCAGCAGGGACTGGGCGCGCCCTGCACTCACCAGGCGGTGGGAAGTGGAGCAACCCGGCCCCAGCCTGCTCTGCGCTGCCAGTGAGTGCTGGGGGGCAGTTCCCCCCTGCTCCCCAAGTCCCAAAGCTGGGAGCCAGGGGAACAGAGCAGATCAGGTTGGGGCTGGGTCACTCCACTTCCCGCCGCCCCATGAGTGCGGGGTCGGGCCCGCCCTGCAATCACTGGGCAGCAGGAAGTGGGGCAACCTGGCCCCAACCCGCTCTACTCCGTTAGCTCGTGCTTGGGGGGGGTGGTTTCCCTCCTGCCCCCCACAGACCTTGGGCGCAGCCCCCTCTGCGTGCCCCGCGCCCCCACAAGGGGGCTGTGCAGGGCACCACAATGTCTAGGGACGGCCCTGGTTGTGCCCATCAGGACAGAATTATAGCAGGGCTAACTTATATTTAAACTTGGCCCTTTTGTTCGAGCTGTGTGGCAATAGATCAGGATTTCTACATATGTGTGTTGCATTTAAATATTTTGTGCAAACATTGCAGCCTATAGAATGCTCATGAACTGTTTGCTGCAAGTATTCAATATTCATTCACACTTAACTAGACTGGTCACCTAAGTGACATGGTAATATTTTTGTTCCCTGACTGCATGATCATAACTTCTATATTCAGGCATTCATCCTGTTTAATTTACTGGGGGCTTTGATTTCCTTGGGGAGAGGATGGGAGCACTTAGAGAGAGGTAGCTGGAGAGAGCCAGGTCTAGGGAGTTTTAACTTTTTCCTTTTTCCACAAAAGCATCATGTTCTGATTACATACACTTACACCCCACCCCATAAGTCAAAAATGTCTGGGGTTCCCTTCCAAATCTGAGGATGTATGGAAAATAAAAAGCACTGGGAACAAGACTGATTGCTGCTCATTGAGGCAGTTTCCATGGTCACATTCACATAGTAAAAATAACGAGGCGTCCTTGTGGCACCTTAGAGACTAACAAATTTATTTGGGCATAAGCTTTCATGGGTTAGAACCCACTTCATCAGATGCATGGAGTGAAAGTACAGGAGCAGGTATAAATACATGAAAGGATATGGGTTGCTTTACCAAGGGTGAGGTCAGTCTAACGAGATAAATCAATTAACAAATTGGAATTTCCCCAATACTAATTTCTCCCTACTGTTACTCACATCTTCTTGTCAACTGTCTGTAATGGGCCACTCTCTTACCACTTCAAAAGTTATTTTTCCTCCCTTGGTATCCTGCTGTTAATTGATTTATCTCATTAGACTGACCTCACACTTGGTAAAGCAACCCCCATCCTTTCATGTATTTATACCTGCTCCTGTACTTTCACTTCATGCATCTGATGAAGTGGGTTCTAGCCCACGAAATCTTATGCCCAAATAAATGTTAGGCTCTAAGGTGCCACAAGGACTCCTCGTTATTTTTGCTGATACAGACTAACACAGCTACCACTCTGAAACCTATTCACATAGCGGTAACAGTTAAAGCACATTCCTTCCACTCTTGTTGCAAGGATGCAGTACGTTCTAAGAGAAATGCATCTGCTGAGCTGTGAAAACACCTGGAGGCATCTCGGTTTTAATCTCTCAATTATGAAAAGGTCTCATTCCATAACAGAGAATTTGTTGAGCACAGTGGGAGCTAGTAAAGTAGCAAACCAATAAAATGCTGCCACTGCCTTCTATAGTTTTTTTTCATATTCTCTGAATTGTCTACATGCATTGAAGACAGTCTGTATTTTTACACAGAAATTCTGTGCAATTTCAGCTTCTATAATTTAACCTAAGTTAAAATAGCTTTTGTGCTTGCGTAATTTGTTTGGATTTCAACTAGGGCTATCAATTAATCGCAGTTAACTCATGCAATTAACTCAAAAAAATAATCACAATTAAAAAATAATTGTGATTAATAGCAATTTTAATCACATTGTTAAACAATACCAATTGAAATTTATTAAATAGTTTGGATGTTTTTCTACATTTTCATATATATTGTATTCTGTGTTGTAACTGAAATCAAAGTGTATTTTTTTATTACAAATAGTTGCACTGTAAAAATGATAAAATAGTATTTTTCAATTCACCTCATACAAGTACTGTAGTGCAATCTCTTTGTCATGAAAGCACAACTTACAAATGTAGATTTTTTTTTGTTACATAACTGCATTCAAAAACAGAACAATGTAAAACTTCAGAGCCTACAAGTCCACTCAGTCCTACTTCTTGTTCAGCCAATCGCTCAGACAAACAAGTTTGTTTACATTTACAGGAGATAATGCTGTTCTCTTCTTACTTACGATGTCAGCAGAGAGTGAGAACAGGCATTTGCATGGCACTTTTGTAACTGGCATTGCAAGGTATTTATGTGCCAGTTATGCTAAATATTCGCATGCCCCTTCATGCTTTGGCCACCATTCCAGAGAACGTGCTTCCATGCTGATGACGCTCGTTAAAAAAATAATGCGTTAATTAAATTTGTGACTGAACTCTGTGGGGGAGAATTGTATGTCCCCTGCTCAGTTTCACCCACATTCTGCCATATATTTCATGTTGTAGCAGTCTCGGATGATGACTGTCACTGCAGATTTCACAAAACGCAAAGAAGGTACCAATGTGAGATTTCTAAAGATTGCTACAGCACTCGACCCAAGGTTTAAGAATCTGAAGTGCCTTCCAAAAGGGACAAGGTGTGGAGCATGCTTTCAGAAGTCTTAAAAGAGCAACACTCTGATGGAAACTATAGAACCCAAACCACCAAAAAAGAAAATCAACCTTCTTCTGGTGGCATCTGACTAAAATGATGAAAATGAACATGCATCGGTCCGCAGTGCTCTGGATTGTTATTGAGCAGAACCCGTCATCAGCATGGACACATTTCCCCTAGAATGGTGGAGGAAGCATGAAGTGACATGAATCTTGAGCACATCTGGCACGTAAATATCTTGCAACGACGGCTACAAAAGTTCCATGAGAACGCCTGTTCTTACTTTCAGGTGACATTGTAAACAAGAAGTGGGCAGCATTATCTCCCAAGAAGTAGGAATAAGTGGACTTGCAGGCTCTAAAATTTTCCATTTTTATTTTTGAATGCAGTTTTTTATACATAATTCCACATTTGTAAGTTCAACATTCATGATAAAGAGATTGCACTACAGTACTTGTATTAGATGAATTGAAAAACACCTTTTTTTACAGTAAAAATACTTGTAATCAAAAATATAAAGTGAGCACTGTACACTTTGTATTCTGTGTTGTAATTGAAATCAATACATCCAAAGATGTAGAAAACATCCAAAAATATTTACATTTTTTTTCAATGGTGCAATTAATTTTTTCAGTCCAGAACACAGAAAAAGAAGAGGGTGTTCTTAAAATGGCCTGAATTAGCTTTTCTTCCCTTCTTCCCATTAATACAAGGGAACAGTAGAAGAGTGAGATGGGCAGGAAGAGAGCAAGCTGGGTTTCTAGTCATGCTGGATGCTCTAAAAAAGCCAACACTTCATGAGACGAACAGCATTGCAGGAACTTATTTCCATATACTTTCCCTCCTGGTTCTCCATACTCGTCTGGGTGGTTGGCCTCTCTCCCAGTCACTGTTGCCATCTCTTGAAATATTTGGTGTTTTTTCTTAAAGACCCAGCTCCTGGAGAACCTCAGCTTCCATTTTAAAATAGAGCACATTTCTGGTCCTCTTGGTTAAAGCTTAACAGCGTGAACTCTACAGCCTCAAAAACCAGAATGCAAATAAAAAAAACCATTATTGTAGCTAATTGTGATTTGGGGGAGGGGGTGCTGAGCTGTGGTGGGGCTGCCTCATGATTTTTTAATGTGGGTAGCCTTACTGTCATTGCACACAATGACAGTAAGGCTACCCACATTAAAAAATCATGAGGCACCATTCACAGAACACTGGCACACAAGTGACTACAATGTAGCTAAAACTACAAATGTTGATTACTGAATCTGATGAGTGCATCTAGCTAAAATTTTAACCACAGCACACTATCATTTTACTCAAATCTGAGGCATCCTACAAGTGATAGCAACTTAAAGTCTCCAATTTTTGTAACTAGCATTTTTAATTTTAGAATTGTAGCCACGATCACTTAAATACTTCTAAAAATTCCACCTAGAATGACAAAACGCTGCATGTGTGCTCATAGCACTGCCATACCCTCACTTCGCGCTGCTGCTGCCTGAAACAGGAAAAGTTGAGGGGGGAAATGGGGCAGCAAGGTACAAGAAACCATGAGAGACTTTGCATGCAATTCCCCACCACCACCCCCCTCACCACCCCCCACTAAGGAGAATCAAGCAGCCTGGAAATTAAAGGTTCTTCTGTTTCACTTCTAGCATAAAGGAAAAAATTGATGACAGATCTAAATATAGTTCAAAGCTTTCCAATAAGATGGGGGAATAAAGACAAGCACAAGAGATTCTCTTTTATTAATGAAAAGCAACTATTGTGCTGTTCCTATTGTACTTGGTCAGCAGCAGTCTGATTCCTAGCACTGCCAGCCAAGCTAGTACTTCATAGTGGCCAAGTCAGAATTTGTCATTGGTCAATAAAGACAGTGGTGATGGGATGTTTTAGAAAAGGGGTATTCTCTGAAGAAAACCTGTAGATTCTGGGATACAGGTAGCAGAGATCACACCCACTACCCAGGTGCACACTTTCATTTTTGGATAACTGTGCGAATACTGTAGGGCTCATAATAGTTTTTGGCTTGCTCACTTCTGCTATAAGGCAAGTACTGTAGCATAACCTGGAAAGAACTTTACCTTCTATAAAAGGCCCAGTAGGCTTAGCACCATATAGATATAAAAACATCGGAGCAAAATATTGCATATTGTTCCTACATTCAGATTTCAAGCAGCAATCAGTAACACCTGGAAGATTTTGTACATGCATCTTATCTCATCCCTAGCTGTATTGTCCATAGCTCTTCCACTTGAAAAGACCAATGATGACAGGATTGCAATTTAGCCAAAGGCAAACTTTAGAGGGTGGAAAGAACTGAAGTATATACTTGCAATTCATAATAGAATTACACACTTGGTTTTTTCAGGGAATTTGAAGCATTGGAAATAAGCTAAACATTAGTATAACAATTTTCAAATAAACAGAATACCATAAAGTGCACTGAGGCACTGGAGCCAGGGAGAATTCTCAACAGGTGCCAGATGCCAAAACGGATTCAGCAATAAAGAATGTGTCTCTTGCTTGCGTATATTAGGATCTATTAGTCTCTTGGGAAACAAGAGTAGGTAAAACTTTAATAGTGTATGAAGTTCATTAGCATTAAAGACATCTTCAAAACACATAAGACAATCTGGATTTAAAAACCACTACAAAAGCACCATTAAAACTACAAACATGGTATCCCATGCCACCCGAAATTGATTTTTGACCACTGCTTTTGGGGAAGGGTTCTAAACTGGACTGCAGTGTTCGCTCTGCATTGCTCTGAACAGATTCATATATTGCTTGTTACTTATAATCTGATTTTAAGCATCTCACTTGCAGATATAATCCAGGTGTCAATTTTTAAGCGAGTGACTCAAGTTAACTGACATGTGTCAGCAGACCCAAATAGTGGCATTAGCGTGATGCCAGCAGATTATTTTGAATGTTAATGCTCAGAGGTCTCAATTAGCTGAAACCAACGTCAAGAAATAAAACATCTAATTCCCTAGGTCCTCTACCATTAGTAGTAACTGACTATCCCATTTCTAAATGAAGATAAAGGAAAGCTATCATTGAGCTCCAATTTATCTCTAGAGACTTTTTAGCAATGTAGCAGAGATTTCTTTATCAGTGCCAGAGGAATACAAACTGCATTAACTTTTCCTATCTATTGGAGTGGCTTATTTCTTCATGAGATGGCATCCCACATTTTGTATTAGAACAGCATTCAGCAGATTCAGAATGCTGCAAAAAGATATGTAACAGACAAATTTCCACCATACACAGATCACAATCCCTTATTAAATAAATCTTCTGTCACTTAATAGGGTTCTAAATAAGTTACCCTGAGAGGACTATAGAAAAGATTCTCTGAAAGGATAAATTCTGTGTGTGGTACAATATTTGTTTTGTTTCTTAAAAACAATCCTATAAAACTCTAGCCAGGATACTCTTAATTCTCTGGTTCACTTTATTTGCCCCATTAAATTCTATGCATTTTTTCCCTATGGGGTTTGGTGCCTCAAACCAGCCAGTAAAATTATTTAAATCAAATTTTTATTAGAGCCATCCTAAATGGTGAATTGCTCAGGTGAGTCTTATACAGTCTTTTGTAGTCTGCCAGTAAAAAAGCTATCATAAGAATGGCCATACTGGGTTAGACCAATGGCCCATCTAGCCCAGCATCCTGTCTTCCAACAGTGGCCAGTGCCAGATCCTTCAGAGGGAATGACGAGAACAAGGTGATTATCGAGTAATCCATTCCCAGTCATCCAGTCCCAGGTTCTGGGTGTCCCTAAACCTCTGACTGCCAGAGCATGGGGTTGCGTCCCTGACCATCTTGGCTAATAGCCATTGCTATACCTATCCTTCATTAACTTAATTTTTTTTTAACCCAGTTATACTTTTGGCCTTCACAACATCCCCTGGCAACGTGTTCCACAGGTGGACCATGCATTGTGTGAAATACTTAGTTATCTTTGTTTTAAACCTGCTGCCCATTAATTTCATTGGGTGACCCCTGGTTCTTGTGTTATGTGAAGGAGTAACATTTCCATATTTTCCATCTCCTCACTGTTCATGATTTCCTAAAATGATCATATCCACTCTTAGTCACCTCTTTTCTAAGCTGAACAATCCCAGTCCCCTCACATGGAACCTGTTCCATACCATCGGGTGAGATGTTCCACGTTTGTTGCCTTTCTGTGTACTTTTTCCAATTCTAATATCTTTTCTGAGATGGGGTGACCAGAAAGGCACACAGTATTCAAGATGTTGGCATATTATGGATTCATACAGTGGGATTATGGTATTTTCTGTCTCATTATCTATCCCTTTCCTAATGGTTCTTAACATTTGCTTTTTTGGACTGCCACTGCACACTGAGCAGATGTTTTCAAGAGAACTATCCAAGATGACTCCAAGATCTTTCTTCAGTGGTCATAATTAATTTAGACCCCATTATTTTGTAAGTGTAGTTGGGATTATGTTTTCCAACGTGCATTATTTTGCATTTATCAACATTGAATTTCATCTGCCTTTTTGTTGCCCAGTCACCCAGTTGTGAGATCCCTTTGCCACTCTTTGCAGTCTGCTTTGGATTTAACTCTTCTAAGTAATTTAGTATCATCTGCAAACTTTGCTACTTCACCCCCCTTTTTCAGATCATTTATTAATATGTTGAACAGCACTGGCCCTAGTACAGATCCTTGGGGGACCACTGTTTACCTCTCTTCACTGTGAAAACCGACCATTTATTTCTACCCTTTGTTTCCTATCTTTTAACCAGTTACTGATCCATGAAAGTACCTTCTCTCTTATCCCACGACTGCTTGCTTTGCTTAAGAGTATTTGGTATGGGACCTCAAAGGATTTTTGAAAGTCCAAGTACACTATATCAACTGGATCATCCCTGTCCACATAGGAGGCAGATTCATGGGACAATCTCACTTATAAAGTGATCCACAAAATGAACCACTGCTTTAAAATAAATCCAGAATCTGAACAAGTCAGGAGTCAAGAAGAATATAATGTAATGTATTAAATAATTTCATTCCAAAGTAAAATGTATGGATTGAGTACCATAGAAGGGAAGCTGACATAAAGCCACAGCATAAGACAGTGAAAAATTGTGTTCATAAAAAAATAGAAGCAAAGGAGGAAGGAGACTAGGTCCCAAAAAAGGACCAATCGTTTAGAAAAAATAAAACTGCAAATCTGAAAATTTGACACATCCCTTTAGGACTAAACTGATAATCACTGAATTCTCTGCCCCGTTTGGTGAGCAAAAATTTTTATAACAATATCAGAGAAAGTTATAGCAAAAAGAAGCAAAGGATACTACTGACAGCTCTAGAAAATTTTATGAAATCTACTGGTGCTTTCTGAGGCAGCCCATGGTGTTTTCATAAGCTTTCTTTAATATTTTTTTTTAATCAGCTACTGAAATTGACAGCTCTGTGAATTTGCTTGAGATGTAGGTTTAATCTTCCATGACTGATTTTTTTAAAAAAAGAATTAAACAGCTGAATTTATAAACTGTCTGTCCAAGTTTGTGAGCTTCTAGGGATACAATTTGACAATATATAGAATTCCTGTCCAATCCAATTAAGTGAGTGCATAGCTTCTGTGTATAGGACTGAAAGTGTGCATTTGCTACCAGAAACAGCAATATGCATGCTAGACAGGTTCTTTGCACTGTAACATATGCACAAGTTTCAGCTAATAGAAACCCAAGGCAAAATACCTGTTATACTATATTTGTATTGCAAAAAATTAGCATACCTGAAATCGCAGTGGAAAGGTGGTTCTTGCTAGTTTAATATTGAAATCTAGATTGCAAGACAGCAACATTATCAAAATATAGTAAGCAGACATTTCATATGCACCAAAACTCCTAGAATTTTTCTCACAACTTAGACTTCTACCCATTTCACAGCAATTGAACAAAAGAATATGGGATGCATTATCAAGTTATCTGGAAAAGGCCTTTGAAATGGCCAGGTTAAATCAAACAAGGGTATTTCAAGAGGTAATGTCTTTCCAATACTAGCGTTTCCTAGACAGCACATCTTTATATGGCTGAATCTGTTTAAATTGTTCTTGTAGATGTAAGTCGCCAATATCTCTCCCTTGTGGTCCCTTTTTACCCTATGGTTCTATGATTCTAGGCTTTAAGAGACAGGGCAACAAGTCAATTTACAGTTGCACTGACGGAGGAAAAATTTAATAAAGTAGCAAAGCCATCAGACAGAGCCCATTTAGTTCCATGAAGACAATGGAAACATGACATCAAAACTTACTGCCGTCATGAGTTACATTATCAGAAAAATATTAGTTTAAATTCTGTAGTAAGTTTGTGTGATGTACAGTGCAGAAGGTGTAGTGATGAAGGAGTGGTGCTATTTCCCAGAGTAATTTTGGATTTGGTGTTGGCTAGAACTGGGAAGAGTGCATATGGACTAAACAGTCATGCTTTTCTGTGGAGGTGTGCTCGCAACACTCAAAACTGGCAAATTCGAAGAATTTTGCAGTGGTCAAATTGGAAAAGACATCAGCAGACTCAGCTTCTCTCGTGACCAATTATTGTTTAACCCTAAGCCCACAGGAGGTGAAAGGTTGAGATATTAACCTACTGTGGCCCCTAGTCCAATGTTGTTTCTTCAGTTTTGATGTGGTGACATCTTCAAACCTTGCCCCGTATTAAATAAAGAGTAAACTCAACACCTCCAAATAACAATCTCCCAGGCTATTAGCCTAATATTTTGTTTTGCACCAATGCCCTAGTATTTAATTTTATGAAAAGTCTGTACAGACTACAGATAGTGTAATCTCTCTGCTTAGACTGTAAGTGCCTCAGAGACAGCATTTTTGTTCTGTGTTTGTACAGCACCTAGTACAATGAAGTCCTGGTCTACGATTAGTTCCATAGTGCCACCCTAGGACAATAAAATTTAAAAAATTAAGTTTGAAAATGTTTTGGTGGCAGCCAGTAATAAGTTATGCTGAAGCTGATCTAATCAAATGAATAAGACACAAAGAAAATGGGGGGGAGAGGGGAAGAATACCCTAATAAGCTTTTGTTTGTCTTCATTTATATTTCACAATGGTATAAGAACATTTGTTGAAAGATTCCTTAGTAGTGCAATAAGATGGATGCGCAGTGCTTAGTTCTTATGTTAAGGTACAACACTCTACCAAGGCTTGTTTTCCATTTTTAAATTTCTAAAACTAAGCTTTACAACTACGCTTTGTTTTCTTTACTGTCAGGAATGCTACAGTAACAGTGCTATGTTCTACGAACCAGCACAGATTTATTGCAGCGTTTCCATGCACCACTGCAATTAACAGCATCTGGTCGTTTAGGAAAAGAGTGTTTCCTCAGACCCAAAGTTCAGTAGTTTAGTACAGGGTATGTAAATGCTAGAGGTTTGCTGCATCTTTAAATTAGACATGCGTTAACTGGGCCAGATAAGAGCAGCACTGGCAAACTCATTCCTTTTGATGTTTGAAAGTATTTGTCAGTTGAAAGGAATATTTGTTGCTATTCCAAGCTTATAAGGAAAATTTTATCTTGACCAAAAAAAAAAAAAAAGAGTATTGGCAAGTAGTACAGACCGAAGAACAAGCAGCTAAGTTGTACACATGTCAGCCTGTCCACTGCAGAAAATGGCAAAAAGATTCTTCTCAGCTTTAAATTTAAAGAATTTACAGTAAAAGCTTTGTTATCTGGCATGTTGGGGGAATGAGGAGTGCCGGTTAGTCAAAAATTCCGATTAACTAAAAGTTATACCTACCAATAGAGGGAGGGGGCGGGGGCTCAGGGCAGGGGGTTGGGGCATGGGAGGAGTTTCGGGATGCTGGATCTGGGCGGCACTCACCTCGGGCAGCTTCCTGGAAGTGGTGACATGTCCCTGCTGCTCCTAGGTGGACACGCAGCCAGACATCTCTGTGTGCTGCCTCCACCCGCAGGCGCCTCCCCCACAGCTCCCATTGGCTGCGGTTTCTGCCCACTGGGAGCTGCGGAGCCAGTGCTCAGGGTGGGGTGAGGCAGGGGCAGTGCATGGACCCTCCATGGCCGTTTCTCCACCTAGGAGCAGCAGGGACATGTTGCCGCTTCTGGGGAGCCACACGGAGCCAGGAAGGGAGCCTGGCAACCCTATTGAAGATTTGTATTGGGAGATATCAGAAATGCTGGTTTCTAGAGCTTTCCGGTTGGTAAAGTGCCGGATTACACAGTTTTTACTGTAGTTGCCATTTGGGAACTCCCAAGAATCTTCCCATCAGCCCTCCCCAACTCCTACCAGGTTTGTCCTGGTAGACAGGCTCAGAATGAAGCATTATTCAATCATTCTGGACCTTATAAATTTGAGTTTAGGGAATACAGACTCCAAAATCTGACAGGAATACAAGGGGCACCTTTACCTTTTGAAATGGCACTCACTTATACAGTAATTTTAAGCACAATGAAGCCCATTACCTCAACTTTGCTTCCTGGATCATGAGCAGCAGGAGCAAAGTAGACCACCTCCTGTACTTCTTCTCGAGGCCGTGCAGAATTTTTTCCAAACACAACAAGCCCATCTTTAGTGCGTGGTGGAAAAGCAACAAAACAATAACTGGGAGGAGCCACAGCCATCCTAAAAAAGTGAAGGGAAAAGAGTAATGCAAGTATAACTAGTATTTCAACAAACTTTCAAAAATCATTAAATACGTAGCTAGAGCTGGAGAACAAATATTTCACTGTCATTCATTTTATTCCCTTGTCATGTCAGTTAAGTACAGTTAGTGAAAGAGAAACAGGTCAGGTCAGTTTAGTCTTATTTGGGGTTCGATAAACACAATTAAATTACAGTGAGCTACAGACTTCCCATACGCAACTGTGAAGGCAGAGGTGTAAGGGGAAGGGGAGAAGAGAAGGTGATTGTGTCTTGGTAATAAGACCAGTTAGCCTCTGAAGAAGGAATATACCGAACAACTCTGACGCAGAGTAACACTTGACCTAGAAGCATTCTGCTGACTCAGAAATAGGCACTGCACCAGAGCAGAGAGATGCAGAAGACTGTTAAATATTCTACTGTAGTCATCTTCTTCTAATGCAGTTTTTTTTTTTAAAAAAGTATGAGTGATCTCTCAAATGGTATAACTGGAACTAGGACTAAAATATACATAAAGCACAAGTGGTAGCGGAGGCTGCCTGTCAGTTTAACTACCTATGCAAAAAGAAGAGTTATACTAGTAACTGCTAAGTGATTGAACCTGGTTTTCTTCTATGGTTTGTCTGCAGATTTTTAAACCTCAGGTTAATTGATTGCCAGTTTGTAAAGGCTAGTCTGGAAACTCCTCCAATGCTTTTATAAGGATACAAATGTTTGAAGTGTCCAAACTGCCAGTTAATATATTTATGAAGGTTAACCAGCTAACAATCATGGTTTGTTTTTAAGCACAGAAATTTCATCTATCAGATGTAAATTCAAAAGAAAATTATTCAAGACACAGTACAAACAATACAAGCTTCCATAAAAAGAAAGGTGTTACAGTGAAAGACATTTGGGGAAAAAATGCAACTGTTTACTTTGGCACTTCTATAGCTCATCACTATGGTATCAGAGTGTCTCCCAAATTAATAAAAGCGAGATCTACCCCTTCTCTGTCTGCAGGAGTCACTTAAAAAGTAGCAGATGTAATCTAAACTATATGATCAAAAAGTTCCCAACTACCATTGCTTAAGTTATACAATGACTCTCTCAAATATGTGGTACTCTATTACAAAGCGGCCTTTCGTCATTGTCTTATAATAATATCTAAAAACCTTACACATCATGCACTCCATGCAATTCAAGACTTGAAACAAACATTTTTAAAACTATAAATAGAACTGAGCAAACAGATTTTTTTGGTTTGATTAGGTGGCTAACCTGAAATCCAGAAACAATTTTGTTTTTGTGTTTTCTTCACCAAAATAAAAAAAAAAACCCAAAGATTTCATTTTGAGTTAAAAAAAATTTTTTTTTTTAGTTTTTGGTGAGGTTTGGGGTTTTTTTTGGTTAAAACTCGATTTCTAACCAAAAGACCTTGAAACAAAGATGAAACATTTCAAAAACATAGGAATGAAATGTTTTGGCTTTAAAAAAAAAATCCTTTTTTTCCAGCCAAAACTATTTACCAAATTCAACCCAGATTCCAAAAATTACCCGATTTTAGGGCAGAGATCATTCAACTCTTCCTGCTGGACGATGAGTCAGATTGTCACTAGTAGGTTAGGGTCACAGAGACAAGAGGTGGTACTGGAGCATTACAGTGCTGACAGGTCTCTCTCACATACTATCCTTGACTTATAGCCTACCTATTGGCTTGGCTCACATAAACAACATGCAACATTCAAAAAGCAGGTATTTGACATTCTGGAAAATGCTGAAGCCCCATTCAGCATAAGCAATTTTCTCAACAGTGAGGTTTTTGGCACAGTAAGGACAAACTGTACTTATTTTTGCTCACACCTTGAAAGCTGATACAGTTTCAACCGGCCTCAAATTAAGCTCTGTATACTGTAGTTCTGATTTTATTCACTTCATCAAGTGCTTATTCCCTTTTGAAATATATCTATAGTATTTTCCTGATTCTACAGTAAGTTGTATGATCCATCCTATAATCACAGCCACTTTTACTGGAACCAATCTTCCAGTGTGCCAAGTACCAAAGTTTTGAGTGCTAGTGTTTGCACTGAGACCTTTACATACCACATTTGTTGAACATGTATTCAGCCACTTGTTTAAAAGGTTCAATCTCTAATGGTGCTCCAGCGTGTCCATTATAACGTATAACATGGGAAATAGCTTTCCCACAGCAGACATCACTGTAACTGACAGAACAGTAAAAACAGAATCTCCAGTGCTCTGGATTTTTTCAAACTACATTACAATCTTCCCCACTGTTGGAGTTCTGTTTGCCCCAATGCAGACGTGTATGAAGTAAACAGCAGAGAAATATTGCAACCTAAAATAAAGCCCTTCACTTGATATATTGGCAATCTGGTTGGCAAAACTGATTAATATTTTCTCCTTACTATTCTTCTTCTATAAATATACTTAAGAGCCTGACACTAAACTCTTGTTCTCTGCATACATATATGGATGGGAGCACATACAGTTTGTTAGGTAGGAGTTTTGGCTAGAATCTTACTCGGCTCATTCAAACATGCATCACTGACTCTGCAATTTCTGCCCCCTTCAGTTTGTTCATAATGCTGCTGCTAAACTCCAACTTCTTTGCCCATCTGGCGGATCATGTAACAAACTTCTCTGAATGCCTCCATTGACTTATCATGTGATATATTTCAACTTCTCACAACCTTCAAAGCCCTACATACTGTTCCTCTCTAGTTAAGTTTTGCAATGAGCCTCCCCCGTCCTTTCCACCAGAGCCATCAGCCTCCTCAGTTTATCAGATTCTCACAATCACCTCCATGCCTTCTTCCATGCATAGTATGTCCTCCTGGAGCTCATCTTCAAGGTCTCTACTCTGTTCATATTTAAGACTTACAGGCCCGCTTCTATCATTTACTGCCTGTACTGAATTCAGTTGGCTTGTATACATACAGTTATCTATTGTCCCTCTCTCCCTAATCTGTACTTGTCATTCTTAGATGGTCCTCTGAGCAGGGATCGTTCTTAAATCTTTGGAAAGACTAGCACATAGTATGCACTGTAAATACACTTAGAAGAATGTCTCTTGCTATATTCTCACAACTAAAGAGGTATATTTTGTGTTACTTCAACATTTTCTAGCGCACAAGCCCATATTCTCATACGTATACTTTTCATACATAAACTGTATGATGCTCCAGTGTGGACACTTCTATTTAACCAAAGAAACTCCCCATGACTGTGCTAACTTAAACTTGCACTACATGATCACTGGCACTGTTCTAACATGTCTCTCTGAAACACAGTGCTTAGCTGCAGCAATTCTTGGAAACCAGCATAGGCAGATGTGATAACAGCCAATGGTTTTCGTTCATTAAACATAGGTAATTACTGGTTTTCAATATTGTGAAATAGACATCACACCATTAAGAGTTAAACAGAGGTACCTACTGTACAATTTAAGGTTAAAAATCCTTATCTTCAGCCATTGTGAATTATTCAAAACAATGGAACTACACAGATGGACAACAGCTGTGGATCTGGCCCGGTGCCAGTAAGTTTTAACTTTCCCACATTCTGTGTGTGAGCCGTTAAGTAGTTCCAGGTAGGGTACTTGTGAAAGATTGATAATATACTGGTTAGATGTAGATCAGAATAGACAGCAGGAAAGTCAGAAAACAACCCAATTCTGCAGTGATATCTGAAGTGACAACTCACAGGTAATGAATATAATTTGATTGATCTCATTCATCAGTGCAGTTTGATAAAAATTAATTATAAAAGGGAACTTGGCTTTATATGCTGTTACCTTTGTATTTCTTTAGTTGTCTTTTGGTTACCATGGCAGTCTACTTAATGTGTGTCTGTACAATATGAAGAACCCTTGATTTAACGTGTTCCTTTATTTTCCAGTATAATATCTCATTGTGACAAATTTCATTTAAAGATGGCAGAATTAAACTCAGTTTGACAAAGTCACTATTAAGAGCTAATCTGTGTAATACTTTGTTGCAGAAAGAAGATATAGAACAGAATGACTTAGAGCCCTATACAACACACTGGATGTCCCACTGTGACACATCAGCTATGACCTACATTAGAGTTTTAGAAGCCACGAGTCTGAACAACAGGATCAAGTTTTTGCATCAGCCTGTGCCATATTTTTAACCTAAAACTATGGCAACGCAGATATGGATTACAAATCTAGAGATTTTATCTCTATCAGGGTCTACAATGTTTGGTTTATGTAGATATTTGCACTGGCTTCATTTCCATGATATGAATGCCTTACAAATTCTAAGTTATATTAAGAAGGATATTAAGCTCCCATCAGACTCTCTCATGTTATTTATCCACATAGGATTAAGTTCTCAAAGCGAAATATGGGGAACACAGCAGCCATTATTGTTCACTGAGTCTGTGCAGGGGAGGGTAGTGACACAGGTGAGATGCTACAGCCATCTAAATAAATCTAAGTGATGCATGTCCTGTTCCTGGTTTTGGTTTTTATAACCAGTGCTACCACAGTAGTGCAGACGTACGGGATAGATTACAGTATTCTGCAGGACTTTGCATCTTTGACAGGCTCACTCCATCGTGCAGAATCTTTGGACTCGTCAACACTGTGTATATCTACCTGCATATACCCCTTTTATTTTCATATTTTAAAAAGCCAAAGACACTGAAATATCCTCCATGTATTTCCCATTTTAAGTGCCAAAATTTCTTTAACTGAAGTAGAATGGTGAGTGGAGAGGAAAGGTGAATGGAGAAGAGGAGACGTCTCCATTTTTTTTTAAATGGGCAACTATATTTGATATTGGGACAGAGGTAAAGACTCCTAAAAATGGAATGAGAGACTTACATTACCTATGAGTTTTAAAATAGAGATTTCAAGGCCAGAATGTATCATTGGATCATCTAATCTGACCTCCCGCAGACTCTGGCAATTAACTTTACCCAGTTACCCCTGTAACTTGACATATTTCCTAGAAAGGCATGAAGTCTTGACATGAAAACATCAAGCGATGGAGAATTTCTTCCCCTTGGCAGTTTGTTCCAATGTTTATCACCTCAATGTTAAAGTATTTGTGCATTATTTCTACTCTGAATTTCTCTAGCTTCAGCTTCCAGCCACTTGTTCTTGTTATGCCTTTCTCTGCTAGATTAACGAGCCCTTTACTACCGGATATTTTCTCCCCATGAAGATATTTATACACTAATCAAGTAACCTCTCAATCTTTTTGATAAGCTAAATAGATCAAGCTCTCTGATTCTTTCATTGAAAGTAATTTTTTTTACCCCTTGGATAATTTTGGTGGATACTTTCTGCACCCTCTCCACTTTTTCAACATCCTTTTTAAAATTTGGGCACCAGAAATGAGACAGTGTATTGATATTAGACTCCCCAGTGCCATATACAGAGGTAAAAATCACCTGCTGGAAGGGCCCTTGAGAAGTCCTCAAGTCCAGCCCCTTGTGCGGAGACAGGACCATATAAACCTACCATTCCTGACAGGTGTTTGTCTAACCTCTTCTTAACCTCCAATGAGGCCCTTTGAAGCCTATTCCAGTGCTTACCTATCCCTATGGTTAAAAAGCTTATCTTAACAGCTAACCTAAATCTCCCTTGCTGTAGATTAAGCCCATTACTTCTCCTACCTTCATTGGACAGGGAGAACAATTGATTACAGTCCTCTTTGTAACAGCCCTTCATATATTTGAAGACTTCTCAGGTCGTCCTCCCCCCTCCCCCAGTCTTCTTTTCTCAAGACGAAACATGCCGAGTTTTTTTTAAACCTTTCCTCATAGGTTAAGTTTTCTAAACCTTTTATCATTTTTGTTGTTCTCCTCTGGACTCTCCAATTTGTCCACATCTTTCTTAGTGTGTTGCCCAGAACTGGGCTCAAGCTGAGGGCTCACCAGTGCTGAGTAGACTGGGACAATTACCTTCAGTGTTTTACACATGATACTCCTGTTATTACACCCTAGAATATTGGCCTTTTTCACAGTTTCATCACATTGCTGACTTGGCTTGTTGGCATCCTTTCATCTGCGAGAGACGGTGGAATTGCAACCTATGATGTAGATGGTTTGCAATGTCTCATGTGACTGAACAGTCCAATTTGAGATTTGCATGCTCTTTGGCAGTTATTGCAAATGTAGGTATCTTGATTGGGAGCTGCTTGCTTCCTATGGGCTCTTTTCTCTTCAAGTTCTAGGAGCCAGCTTCTGTCATGGACTTTGATACCCTGATTGAGACAATGGTGCCACGTGTTACGATCACTTGCCAAGATTTCCCATTGGTTAGGATCAATTCCAAATTCCTTCATATCTCACTTGCATGTGTCTTTATAGTGAAGCTTGGAACGTCCTGTTGTTCTTGGTCCCTCTGATAACTCCCCATATAGCATGTCCTTGGGTATGCGTCTGTCTTATTGCTGACTCATTCAATTTGTTATCCACTAAAACCTCTATATCTTTTTCAGCAGTACTGACTCCTTGATAGTTATTCCCTGTTTTGTAGTTGTGCATTTGTTTTTTTTTTCCTTCCTTGGTGCAGTGCTTTGTACTTGTCTTTACTGAATTTCATCTTGTTGATTTCAGACCAGTTCTCCAATTCATCAAGATTGTTTTGAATTCTAATCCTGTCCTCCAAGTGGTTGGAACCCCTCCCAGCTTGATGTCATCCACAAATTTTATGCGCATACTCTCCATTCCATTATCCAGGTCATTAAACAAAAATATTGAATACTGTAGTACCAGACCCAGGTCAGGCTTTTGCAGGCCCCCACCAGATACGTAACCTCAGTCTGACAGTAAATCATTGCTTGTTGAGTACAGTTTTTCAACCAGTTTTGGACCCACCTTATAATAATTTCATCTAGACCACACTTCCCTAGAGTGTCATGTGCATCTGATCAAAAGCCTTACTAAAATCAAGATCATCACATCTACAGCTTCCCCCATCCACTAGGCCAGCAACCTGTCAAATAAGGAAGTTAGGTTGGTTTGGCATGATTTGTCCTTGACAAATCCATATTGTCTATTATTTATAAACCTTTTATCCTCTAGGTGCTTATAAATTGATTGTTTAATAATTTGTTCATGTGTCTTTCTCAGTATCAAAGTTAGGCTGACTGGTCTAATTCCAAGCTCCTCTTTCTTTCCCTTTTTAAAGATAGGTACTCTATTTGTCTTCACTGACCTTTGAGTACTCATGGGGGATCACTGCTAACAGTTCAGAGATTATTTCAGCTGGTTCCTTAAGCACCCTAGGGTGCATTTCATCTGACTCTGCTGACTTATGTAAATACTTTTAAAGTTAGATGCATTCAACCTGTTCTTATGCATTCAAGGATGTCATTAGCCCTATTTGCCACAGCCTTACACTAGGAAGAAATAATTTAAAAATAGTTTCAGGATTGTTACGCACTATGTAGCAAGAATGAGTTTTTGGAAACCTCTGAATTCACTATATAGATATTTGAAGTATCACCAAAATGGGTATATATTGCATGGGACAAAGTGAAAGACTTTGTGAGACGGTATTCATGAAAACCTTCACCTATGGGTACGTAGGATAGTTACATTTCCAATTACATCCTTTCCAGAAGTCCCAAGTGTAGGTTGCCAAAAAAAAAAAAAAAAAAGCGTTTTTTGTCATTTCTCCCCCCCCCCCCCCCATGGAGAACTATATTCCCAAATGCACTTTAAGGAAAAATGCATTATTAAATTCCATAACACAACTGCACCTACATGTGAGCCATTTGCTCAAACAACTATCCAATCCCACATTTTCCTCTGACTTAAGGTATAAGTAATGGCTCTTACCACATTTTATGGTCATTTAGTTATACGTATGTCATTATTTTAAGTCTTTGATATAAAAATTTAAGTTGGAGCAAACAAAGTTGTTACTATCTTGCTTGTTTATTGACCCAGTGATAAAGGAAGGGTTTTTCAGCATGCACTGGACCCTCTCAAAACTAGTTGAGATAAATTTAAATTGCAGATACGCAATAGAAATTAAGATGAAATTCTGTTCCTCAAAGATTTCAGAAGAGGAGGCAGCAGAGACAAGGTCTGAGGCCAGAGAAAAAGGGAAATGAAATGGAGGAAAAAAGAGATGGTGGGGGGGGTGAGGATTAGTTCTTGGGAAAGAAACACTTTTAAAGTAGGTATTCACTTTGTGCTAGAGTTGCTACAGGAATGAAGTGATGTAGGATGGTGTTTTAAGAGGAGGTAGTCCATGAGCATTTCAACAAGTAGTCCTCAAAGTTTTCCATAGTGTGAACTCATGTCCTAGGCCAACAGGGCACCTACGTGAGGAAAAGCAGCCACAGCAGGAAAGATGGTCCAGTGTTTGGGGCACTGGCCTGGTACTTGGGAGGCCCATGTTCAACTCCCTGCTCTGCCACACGCTTCCTGTATGGCCTTGGGCAAGTCACTTGGGCCTGGTCTACACTTAAATTTTGCTGTAATAGCTATGTCTGTTTGCAGTGTGGGGAGAAAAAATAAATTACTCCCATAACAGACATAGACGTGCCAGGAAAAACCCAAGAAGTATAGACACCATTATATTAGCAAAACAGTGATCTTGCTCTTACAGCTTATTTCATTTGGGAACTGGAAACTTTTGCTGGTATAAGCTGCATCTCCCCGACATGGCTTGCCAGAACAGTTATCTGGCAAATCCTTTCTACTATAGCCAGGGCCTATATCTCTGTGCCTCCATTCTCCAGTCTCTAAAATGAAAATAATACTTCTCTACCTCACAGAGGTCAGCATTAGAGACAATGAGACACTATTTTGCTAATGGAAGGCCAAAGAAATAGATAGGTGGATCACTTAGAGCATGCTGACTTCCTCCAAGACATCTGGAAATTTGACCAGGATGGTTTGGAGCCAGTTTAGGAATTACAAGCTAAATAAGCTGTGTTTTTATAATGCTTACATGTATGTTCTTGGTTTAGTGTCCCCAAAAAAGTCAATCATGTATACTGAGAACATGATTTCCAAACACTCTTAACTTGATCAAGTCAAAGTTAGTTTGGGCCAGAATAAGGCCACATATTGATTCTCTGCAAGAATTACTTCCATGCCAAACTTCAGATTTCAAAGGTCAGCCATTTTGACTATTCAAAAACAATCAAAAAAATTCAAATGGAAAAAGGGTATTTTCAGCCTCTCCAATTTCAAGCATCACCGAACAGTTTTTACTCAAGGTATTTTAAAGAAATCACCATGTGGACACCAAGCAAAGAAATTTCCATTATAAGTTTCACAAAGTTATAATCTATGTGAACATAGGACTTGATAGTTGATGCTTTTATAGGGGTTGTTCCTCAATTTTACTTGGAAATATTTACTTAGTGTATTAGAATTACAAATACTTAGATATTAATACTTTGCAATGCCTTCCTGTTTAGCCAATCTGACTCCTATTTCTGGGACAGTAAGATTGCATGCAAGTGTTTTTTGCCTATGACTGGTCCTTTGTCTTCAGATTGCAAAAACAGCGGTCTTAACAGTGAAAATGCAGCATTTCAGTAACTAGGAAACAGTCTACAGAAAAACTAGACAAGTGTGGGAAAGCTGGGTCAGAAAAAAGTCTGTCTTGAAGTTTAATTAGCATTTATTTAACTGAATGAATGCTCAGTCTTTGCACTGTTTTAATTGTCTGTCTTGACAAAGTACCCTAGCTTTATCTCAGTGAAACCAAAAAACTCTCCCTATTAGTGTCATATATTAAAAGATCTTTAGATTTAATATGAAAAAAGCAGGTTGGCTAGAGTTTTAGGGTTGGAAGTGATTTTGATATACAAAGCAGGTATCTGGGCAGTAGATTTATTTAACATTTCCTGAACAGTGGAAACTCAAAATTCATAATCTCAGCACAAGCTATTTCTGTCTATAGACCTATTTCTTTAAGGAGTTTCACAGAGGACTGTTGTGCCACAAGGAAATATTAAAAATAATTGGTGATTCTGCACCAACTGTGTTCTAATTCATCAGAATGGAGAAGTATTATGGTTTGGTTGGATTATTTCTTTATCCAATATTCCTTTTAAAAATAAAAAATGTTACAATATATCAAGATGTTCCCCACAAAGCCTAACATGAAAGCCCAAAGTGGCCTCTAGATTTCCTACAGCTACACAATCTCTTCCCGTTCGCCAACATCTCTTAAAGGAACACCAGAACAATCAGTACGATGCATTTTCAAACGATTTCCCTTGGTATGTCTTAGCTGAGATCATATGGGCTAGTCTATACTAGAAAGTTAGGTAGTAGCAGAACATGACATGGAGGAGGAGGAATTTTAACATGGGAGTTACGACTTGGCAGTCAATGTGTACATGTTAGCTTGTCATTGGCAAAACCCTATGGAAACTAAGTTAATATTGTGTCAGCTGGTTGTGGTTAACAATAACATGGCATATTGTCCCTATCTTCACTGATTTAGGATTTAACAACATAACTTGACTCAGTTTGATTTCGCACTACCTAAAGTGCTAGTGAAGGAGCACATAGTTGGTTTACACACACTTGCTCATTATTCCACCCTACATAATCCACTATTCGACTCCTTGGTCCTTGATTTCCCTGGTGTTAATCACTGTTTTTATTTCCATTAAAGTGCCCTGCAAAAGGGTTTATTAATCTTTAAAGAACTCTACATTTACATCTTTAATGCTTTCTAAGAGCAATACTCAAGTCATTCACCAATAAATAAAATCCTTCAGTGCCTCCCATCCTAAAACAAATCCATCTTGAGTTTGATGTTTTTTCATATCATTACATGGTAAAAAATGGATTGGTACTGATTGCCAAAAGAGGGTGATTTTCAGAAACGGAAGGCAGAAGCAGAAATGGCTAAAGTTGATACAGAGAAAAAATCTGCAAAAAACCAAGAAAATCTGAAGCATATTTGGATTTTGGTTTCACTTCTGTTGCAGCTAACGGAGAAATCAGGCCTCAATGTGTGCAGTAACGCTAGCAAACAATAGACTGAAACGAATAAAATTAAGACACCGTTTAGAAACAAAACATGACCTGGTAGGAAAGAACAGAGGGGGTTTTTTTTAATGAAAGCTACAAGAAATTAACAAAAAAAAAAAACCAATGAGAAATGTGCTTTAAAAGCATCGTGTCAAGTTGCGTTCCACACTGCCAAGAATAAAAAGCCTTACACAACTGGGGAAAAACTGATTCTCCCAGCAGCAATTGACATTTGCCGGACAGTGTGGCAGAGAAGTTAAAAATTATCCCGCTGTCAGACAACATGGTCAGCCGCTGAATCTCTGACATGTCAGAAAATATCAATGCACAGCTGATTTCTCGATTGCAATCCAGTTGGATGAAGCAATGGATATATGAAAAGAAACTCATGTAATTGTTTATGTTTGGTGCTCTCACAAAACATTATTGGAAGTTTTTTGTTCTGAAAGCCAATTAAGATGCATGCAACTGGATCTGAACTGATTAACATTTTAAATGACTTCCTAACTTCTCACAAGTTGAAGTGGGAAGCCTGCACTGGAATCTGCACAGATGAAGCCCCTTCTATGTCTGGAGATAGAGCAGGCTTGAAAGCCAAAGTGCTTGTAACTGATACACCACAAAGCCGTTGCAACTTGAAACATGGATTGGGAACTTACTGATATTCTGAGTTCTGCTATTACATTTTTTGAACTTTATCAAGATGCAGCCCACAAAGGCATGTCTCTTTGCAATGCTTTGCACAGAAATGGGAGCTGAGCATGATGCTCTGCTGTTTCACACTGAAGTCAGGTGGCTATCCAGGGGAAAGTGTTGCAATGCATTTATGAACTGAGAAACGGAGTTCAACTTTTTCGAGTGGATTTGAATTTCAGCAACGCAGAGACACTGTGTGATCCCTGCTGGCTTGTGCTTTTAGCTTACCTTGCTGATATTTTTGACAAACTGAATTCTCTAAATGTCTCCTTGCAAGGAGCGGAAAGTACTATTTGTGACCTGCACAATGAGATATCAGCATACAAGAAACAGATAGATCTCTAGAAAACAAAGATCAAAACTGGTTTAAGCATTCCATTCCAGTGGTTAAGTGACACTATCAACAAAACAGAATCTGAACTATTGAGCATTGTGGAACCAATCAAGAATCACTTGACTTCTCTCAGAGCCTGTTTGGATAAATATTTTCCCAGAGGAAATGCACCCCTGAATGACTGGATTAGCCAACCTTTTTAGCTGAGGCAGTGACCTTGTCCCATCTCCAAAATGACATTCAGGAGAACCTGACTGAACTTCAGAGTGATAGGACAACGGACATTCAATTGGGGAAAAATAGTCTTTGGGGGATCTTTGGTTGAAAGTTGGTTCAGAATATCCAGCTATATTAAAGTGTGTGATCAAACCTATTTTACTGTTTAGTTCATCTTATTTGTGTGAGATCAGGTTCTCTGCACTGGCTGTGCTAAAGACAAAGCACTGTTCGAGACTGGAAGTGGAGGACAACCTCAAAGTGTCGGTTTCAAAAATCTCCCCACAAATTGATAAACTGCCTGCAAAGAAACAGGAACAACCTTCACACTAACTGGCAAGTATCTATGTATTTGAAACTTACAGGTGTAGGTAATTTAATTAATGTTGTGCTAAGGTCTCTGTTGGGTTTATGAATAGGCTATCAAGCATATTTTTGCATGCATAGGTGCTGGAACTAGAGGTGTTGCCACACTCCCTAGTGGTTTCCATCATGTACAGAGTTTACAGTATGGCTCGTAGTACCCCCACTATACAAATTGTTCCAGCATCCATGTTTGCATGTGCCTATTTTTGTCGGGGCGGGGGAGGCACAGCCAAAACTTGTAACTCAAACAGGGGGCTCAGCTCAAAAGGTTTGAAAACCGCTGACTTAAAGGATGTGTTGACCCATTATACAGGAGGAGAATTTACTCCTGGGGGAATTCTGCACCACTGTGCGTGCATAATTAATGAGCTGTGCATATCTTTAAGTTTGGGGGCAGAAAAAAGCTTCTGCCAGAAAGTTGCTACAGTTCCACCTTTGCCCACCAGATAGAACAGAGCAGCAGCTCCAGGCCAGTTAAGGAAGAGAAAGAGTCTGCCTTCTTCACAGTGCCTATTGGGCCAGGTCAGGAGACAGGGTCTATGGGAAGACAGACAGCGTGGGGCAGGGGGGTCAGATAGGGGCTCATAAGGGCTAGTGGGAGAGGACAGACTGGGGCAGGAGCTAAATGGGAGTGAAGGCACAGGGCCACAGGGGGGAGGGAGGTGCAGGGCCACATGGTGACAGGGAGGGGCTGCAGGGCCACGTAGGGATAGGGGTGGCTGAATGGGGGCACAGAGACACATGGAGACAGGGGGAGGGGGTGCGGGGTCACATGGGGATGCGGGAAGTGGGTGTATGAGTGGGGATGAAGGGACACATGTGGACAGGGCTGCAAGAACACACAGGGACAGGGGCAGATGTGCCTGACTGAAGGGGAGGCTAGGGGTCAGCCAAGGTCGACACGGGGGAAGCTCCCTAACAATCCCTTCCCACCCACCCCAAAAAACCTGTTCCATACTTTTCCCACCCATACCCAACAACCCTCCAAGTTCACATCCAAACTCCCAGAAATTACTTCCCTCTCCCTCAGCTCCTCCATTACCCCTGACTCTCTGAAGCCTTTGCACTGCTTTTGAGGGGAGTGGGAAATACAGTTCTGTATTGTAGTTTAAATGAATTATTACTCAGTTCTGTATTAATATGCCTAGTAAGGAATCTATTTGTCAAAAACCATTTCCTGTACCTTTTTTGTTGTCTGTATTGTTACGGACATACTTGCTGACAGGTATTTTGAAATAAATGACCAAAAATAATTGAAACTGGTGTGATTAGATTGTGTTATCTTGACAAATAAAATATGCAGAATTTGAAAATATTGTGTGCAGAATTTTTATTTTTTTGTCACAGTATTCTCCCAGGAGAAAGAATTTCACCCTACATGCATACCTTGTGAATTCACACTGACCAGGTCATTTCACATTACTGAAAATTGCATGTCAGTGAGTCGGTGAACGAAAAAGGCAGAGAATGCATCAAAAGTATTCTGTTCACTTATTTTAAAAGATATAGTTCAGTTTGTGTTGGTTGTACCATAATGGAGCATAGTAAGTGTACCTAGTATAGCTTGTAACAATAATTACTACTTAACAAAAACACATCACTGCAGAACTCTGCTGTTTAAATGGCATCAGAGAAACTGGAATAGGCAGCAATTTTTGGTGCTAACTGTGAATGTGTATGTTCCCAAAGTTCTACTGAATTTACAGAAATTTAAGGAGAATCAGAGCACCCCGAGACAAAAATCTGGCCTTTGAGGCCACATTACACAGAACTATGGTTACAAGAAACAAGTTGGTATTGAAAGTTTACAAAATATAAGTGAGTGTATTAATTCCGTATCAACTGTATGCAGTTAACTTTTTTCAGAGTAGCTAGGTTCACTAGCTCTTTTCAGAGAGCTAAAGTAAATATTAAAAAAATAGTCATGCCTTGTTTTAGCAGTAAAAATACACTTTCCTCCAAAATTTCTACAAATATAAAACAAGCTCATAAACTGTAAATGGATTTGCTTACTTGTTATCAGACTTTTTGTAACTTGTCTATTTTCAGATTGTAAAAGGTGGCTTTGGGACCTTAAATGCTTGACAAATTTTATCTACTTTAGAAGTGTTACATGTGATTGAATTAAGTTCTCTCCAGGCTTGGATGCTCTGAAATCAATGAGTGTCTTGTTTTCAATGGGAGAAAGCTCAAGCCCCTTCAAATACTTGGTTTTGTTGGAGTTTTGTTTTGTTTTTGAGTGCAGCAGTTTGTTTAGATGTGTTTCAAAATTAGAATTAAGGGGAAATAAAGCAATCACTATCCACAGCATGTGCCCTGATGGCTGTCAGCAGTTAGTTAATCCTATTCCCATAAATTTCTAGTAAAAGATTAATAGTTTTTGGTATTATATTCATTTAAGTTGTTAGTTCACATCACAGCATGAAAAGAGATTTATATATACATGATGTTTTCCTATTTGAGTCTATTACAACACAATTGCTTCTCTCTTATCAAATCTAAGGCCCCATACGGTACATAGCTTTACTCAAATGAGTAGTCTTATTAATTTTGGTGTGACTGTTCATGTGAATAAAAGTTATATCTTTCCATGTTTTGAAGATCAAGGCCCTAATATGTAGCCTTATGAGGGCATCTAGCTGTCTTCCTCTTGAGCTGCTGCTAAAACATGCTATCCTTCTGAATTATGGATATAAATATTGGTGTAAAGTCCATTTTGTAAATGTAAGTACCCAACTCAATACATTATAGATATAGGTTCCAATTCAGTAGATACTTGCACGTGTAAGTAACTTTACTCACTGGACTACTCCTACAAGCAAAATTAAGCATATATGAAGGGTTTCCAGGATTTCAAGGTGACTGTAAAGCTCCATTTTTTTAAAAAAGAGAGCATCTTAAACCCTTTCTCACCACTTTTAATTTTTTTTTCTTAAGAATGATCAGAGATTCCCTTTTCATACTAGGGACAAGGACAAGACTTACCTGATGTCAGCCTCAAAATTCAATGTCATTTGAGACCTTTACCTCACATCCTTACTCTTAAGATTCTGCATAGCAAGAACAAACAACAAAAAGCAAATAACTATTCAATCTTAGGCTTTGTGGTTAAAAAAAGCCAATTACCATTTAGAGAAAAAATTGCATTACTGCCACAATAAGTAATCCAAAAAAGCTGCATGCATTGCAGGTTTACAAGACATTTCTTCAGAATTCTACTGTACTTAAGTAAATAAAGGGGTATTTAAAAACTGCAATCATCTAACAAACCAGAATAAAATGCCACAGTTGTTCTCTGTAATCTGAACAAAACACACATCAATCACTCCACAGACCCTTAGTGTGGGACTCCCTGGCATGATGTGTTCTAACACAATTAAAATCATTTCTGTAGAGCAGGGTTAAAGGAGACAGAATAAGGAACAGAATCTAGATAGAGGAGGTAGCCATATTATGCTGCACTGTATATAGACATCAGGTCTTAACCCTTCTGACTGAAATATCTGTGGTCATATTAAGGAGCCACAATGAGTAAGGCAGACAAGATTGTGCTAACACTATGGAAGCAGGTGAATGGAAAATTTCATAGAGACCGTGAGCCACTCAGCAGACAAACTACTATTCAGGAACTTGAGAGGCTATAACCATAGGGCTAAACATACCTGGACACAACTTTGGTGCATGGGTAGGGCTATCCACATACCGTACTCTTTATATTCCAGAGCTATAGTGGCGCACATGAGCTACTGTTATCTGGCTGGCTTAGACGCACCTAGCCCTATAGCGATGCACGGGGTAGGCAGGCTAACTCCCCAGCTCTGGATCTTTTCCACATCCTCTAGCCCCGTGGTTTTCCACCAGCCCTTCGCAGACCTCGCGGGGCGGGGCGCGCGCAAACTATGTCTAAGATTTCCAAAGGGGGTCTGAAATTGTCTAGGCGTTTGCAACTGAACAAACGTTGAAAAGCACCGCACTAGCCCGCTATGGCTCGGAGGAGTCACACCCACACCGGGTGGGAGCTCTCCAGCTGCACCCCCGCTGAAGACAGCAATAAGCCGAGGGCCAGGGCTGGCTCAGCGCGCCCCCCTGCCCACAGCGGTAGAGTCCCTCCCGCATGCCCTGGTCGCCGGAGAGCAGCGGCAGGAGCCGGGGGCTCAGCCCAAAGCCCGGAGCGCCCAGCGCGGGGGAGCCCCAAGACCGGCTCAAAGGAGGCGTTTGCAGGCACCGCTTGCGCCAGCCCAAGCAGCGGCTCCGGAGACCGGGCATCTCACCTGCCAGGCGCTCGGGCTGCTCCCGGGCTCCTCTCTAGCTGCCCCGGGCTTCTGCTGTGATAGAAGCCGCGAGGGCGAGGGCGGCGGCGGCCTCTCCAGGTAACAGCTGGGCTCCGGCTCCCGGGACCAGCCTCTCAGCAGCCAGCCGCCAGCCCCGCCCGCTGCTTGCTCCGAGCCGGGGGCAGGGCCAGGCGGGTGGCGGCGAGGCGGAGCTCGCGGGGGTGGGGGCCGCTGCAGTCGCTGCAGCAGGAGCCGCGCGCGGCAGCTAGCGGAGGGAGGAACGGGGCTGGGCTGGGTCTAGACGCAGAGGGCCCCACGCTCGGGGGGTGCCCACGCCAGGCCGTGCCCCAGGCAGGTCTCTTGCATTGCCTCGGTGAGGGGGCAAATGACAGGAGCTCAGCGTGCACCCAGTTCCCCTCCCCGGGGCCGTTTGGCGCACACGTTTTGAACGGTTGGCCCAAGAGCCGTCCACACACACAGGACCAGCTGAGGATGTCTGCTGTCCTAGGGGGACAAACAAATACAGGAGGACGCTATGCGTCTCCCACGTCTGTGGCGGGGACCCTCGCTCTGCACAGCCATGAGCCTGCCTCAATCCCATCCAACCGCCTCCTGCCTAGAAAGAGCGATGCAAAACCTAGAAGGAAAGGTCAAAGGAAAATGGAGTCAGGACTGGAGGGTTGGGATGAACAGAGAGCATCAAAGGCCAGAGTCTTCAGGGGAAGAGCAGGGACAAGCAGGGATGGGGGGAAATCCGAAGGGACCGGCGGAGTTGGAGGAGCAGCATAGGAAACATCAGAGGACTAGTCTGACAATAGGGAAACAGAATCAGTTTATTGAACCTTGTGTCAAAAGAAAAATCTGAAAGAAAAACGATATACGTAATTTCTGGAACTGTGCACTCTAGCATTAACTTTCTCCCAGTCCACAGACAGAAGTTAAAATCTGGACGATTTAAGGAATTTTTGCGAGGTAAGGGCTGCTTTGGACACTGCTTCCATGAATTACTGCTATCCACCCCTATGGTCTGCGTGAAATGAATTTGCTATGCTCAGGCTGGTTTCAAGTGAGCAAATGTCCACATCACAGGAAATGCCCTCACAATTTGTGCCCCTTGTTGGGAGTCTCAGCAGCAAGGATAAGGACTAAGTTGGGATTTTGATTGAATTATTCGCTCACCCAGAGAGGTGGTTCTTCCAGAACAGAGTTGAGCCACATTGGTAATTGTGCCTGGATGTGAGCTACATAACTTTTTACTTTGTTGTTAGATTCACTCCAGTTATAACATATAGAACATATATACATTTTTAATGGTTCTTTTCTATTGACTTCTGTAGCTAGATCTGTGTAAAGCAGCATGGTTGAGTGGTTGGAGCAAGGTACCAGGAGTTATGAGAACTAGCATCTATTCCAAAGTTTGTCACAAGCTTTGAGCAAGGCATGTAACCTCTCTGTAATTCAGTTACTTCATATCTAATCTGTGGGGGATTTTATGGGGATAGTAAGACTTTTTGAGATCTTCAGATGAAAAGTGCTCTGTACATTATTATATGGTTAACACTGTACAGATGATCTGTTTATCTACTTGTTTTTATTAAAATGTAAGTAAAATGTATGGACATACAAAAACATTTTTTAGTTTTGCTTGTAAGAGATGAGAGGTGAAAGGAAGAGGACGATGAGAAAGGATACCTATATTTAGAGAGGGGAAATGAAAAGCACAAAAGGCCTTTCATCTAAGGCAAAAGACAGATATGGCAAAAACCAGCTGTCTCCGTATTCATACCCCTCTCTTACCCTCCTTTGAATGAGAGCAGTCGCTGTGTTAGTTAGTACCCATTACGCCTCTGGCATTTAGGGTAGTCCCTCTGAGGGTACCTAAAAATCAACAAGCAACAGTAGTTGAAGGTCAAAGTGTATTTAGTAGACCTACTACAAAAAACAAAAACAAAAAATATATAGCACTGATTTATTTGATTCATTATCACCCAGAGTAAGTCAGAGAGGTCTCTTTTTGTCTCCAGGCTTGACATACAAGATCAATTGAGTTTATTAATCTGTGGCACTATGTCAGGTGGCCATGTGTGCAGTCTGAGGGGTTAGGTATCTCCTGATTTGCACAAATCCATGAAGAGAAAGAAAAGAGTATTAGTGTAAGGAATGATGAGGTTAGTCCAATGTTTGAAATGACACCCAAAAAGATCTAAGGTGCACACTTAATGTAGCTCTCTGAAGCTGTGACCCATCAATTATCTGATGGGTCCAAGAGGAAAGCAAAACAAAAAGCCATAATGCATCTTGCCAAATTGTGCAAATATTGCAAATATAAGAAAAAACTCTTCCCATCCCTCTTAATTCTCCAAGTTGATCATAAAATGAGGTTTGTTTTTAAATTATGAGGGGAAAAAGCATGGTAGTTTAGGTGCTAAAGTATGTAGGATATTGGCTATTTGGTTTATGCAACTTGCTAATGAGTTGACAACAAATGACAACAAAATACAGCAGAAACCATCTTGAAGACTACACAGCAAATAAAAAGAGGCCAAGAGGTTTGTTAAAGGCTCACATTTCTTTCACTTATAAAAGCCAATTTTGTCCAGAAGCTAACATGAACTTGAAAATGTATAAATACTGTTTCCTAATTCAAATGGTAGAATGTTGGCTATGGTGAATTGTCCACATTTTCCAAGTCTTGATTTTATGGGTGTGTATGTTCATGTGTGAGGATCCAAATCAGGCAGATGCAATAAGCAGGATCGTCAGCTGGTGTAAATCAGCACAGTTCTGTTGACTTCATTATTGCACGAGAATGCAGAACAGGACTGAGGGAAAGCAATGCAACTATGCCAATATATACATGCTGAGGATCTAGCTCACTATTTGTAAAAACTGGAAATATACTGGTGAATACTCTTCAGAACTGCTGCTGAATACACCAGTATAGACTGAAACAAAAATTGCAGTTGTTAAATACAGAAGAATCCTGTGCAGATTTTCAGTGTCCACTTCCTCATGTATACCAACTGTTCAGATTCCTCGGGATTGAAATTGTGTTCATTAAACTAGAAGGGTGAGAAAAGATGTAATGGTTTTGTTAAGGCTTCTGGGATTTGGCTTTTTTTTAAAACTGAAAAATGCGCCAATATATATATTTTTTCTAAATGCCTGTATAGCTACCGGACCCCATTTTGTTGGTAATTTTTTTATTTAGTCAGACCATTCCCTCAGTCTGGATCTGCTCTCTAGTGGAATACTGATTCAAAGTAGAAAGCTGATGACATGGCATGTGTATGACATACACAGTTTGGTGGCTTTAACTGACAGCTACAAGTTGTAACAATAAGCCTCTACCATTAAGTCTGTTCTATAACCTGTAAGAATTCAGTTTATAGTGCAGTATGGCATAGAATTTCCAAAAGTGCTGAAGGGCAACACTGAGTACCTTTGAAAAGTCTACCCTACATGTCTATAGAATGACAGTAGTGCCACAGATTAATAAACTCAATTTATCTTGTATGTCAGGCCTGGAGACAAGAAGAGGAGAGTCACCTATATTTGCTTTTGACTTAATCTTGTAAGGTTGGATTAGAAAGTTGTGGTTACATTTTCCACCCCTAACATGGGCTCATACATACAGGCTGGCAGATATTAGGCTAAGATGGCACCTGCTGTGTTTGGTTGTTTATTCAGAATGATAAAGATGGGAGATAACCCTAGCTGTAGTTCCTTTATCCAGTTATACCACTGAAGAATAATCAATTTAAATGCAAACAGCTGCAGCTGCATGTAAGATGTCATTGTACGCACAATAGCAGGCTTAGATGCCAGGTTCTTATTCATGCACCATAGGAATGTAATTCATTTCACTATGATATAAGGTGACATAACAGAACACAACTGCTCAGCCAGTGTCATTGTGAAAGTGAAGCACAGCAGGCCACAAAGACTGCAGAAATTATTCCAGTGCAGTGACCATAAATGTCATATAATACCAGACAGACAACATTGCAGCACATAACCAAGCTTCTCCATCTTCTGTTCTATTTCTTAAAGAAGGCCTTCATTCCAGGGAAAGCATACATCCATTTACCTATTGCTTGATTTTCATAATCATCCTTGCCAAGTTTTCCGGTAAAGTTCTAAAGCTATCCCTGTGGCATCATAATTATTTCTACAACGATAAATAGTGTTGTCACAAATTAGACTTATTCCTGTGAGATCAAACAAAGAATGTAGATTGTAAACTGTGCAGAGTAGAAATTTTCTCTTACTGTGTATTTGTACAGTGTCTGCTACTATGGGTCTAGTACATTTAGTAATAGTGAAGTTAGGCTATGAGGAGGAAAGCTGAAATCCAGGTTGAAGTGGCCATAATAATAACAAAAGGAATACAGAAAATGCCTGGTGATGAGCTTTCATTTTTTTTAAATTCACAATATGCCTGTTGCAATACTGCTGTTTATCATAGATATGCCGGTAAGGCTGCGTGTATGGTTGCTAATATGAAGTTCCCTTTACTGAAATGCTTGCAGCAGAGCCAATGACTGTAACTGATATTTCATTTCCATCTGCAACAAATACACCATCGCCTGTGTGGTATATTTTGATGTAATGTACATCCGAAATAGTAATGGGTTTTTGATAAGTCATGTTTAAATATGGAGCATAGAGTTTCTCTTTGCTTGGCATGTTTATATAAACATAGCAATGCTAGGAGCTAAAAGGTACATCACAGCTCATGCATCAAGGAATACTGCGAGGAAAGTCCCACTATTGTATGGACGATGCAGATAATTCTTTAAAATGACTAGATAACATGAAACAGCCTTATATCTAATACTAGTGTGTCATGTCTCAATAATCTGTACATAAAATGCTGTGAAGGCAAACAACAGCATATATAGCGAAAAAGATCAGGCTATAATAAGATAGACAGAAAATACCACTATGTGATTTATCAGCCATCTGGCACAATCCAAGCAACACTCATTCATGGGAGGTTCTAGTTTTCTGATTAGTTACCACAGCAACAGGTCTTCAGAGTATGCTTTAACGTCATGCACCTGTCAGCACCCATTTGACTACACAGTTTACCTTATGCACTGGTGGGCTGCCAAAGATGACATTCTTCCCAGTTTACTTTTTTGTTTGCACCAAGTCTTCCATTATACAATTAATGTGCTTTTCAGGGGATTTAGAACTTGAACATGGGTTTTAAAAAGTGGCATACAAAAGTGAAGCTCTTAGCTCAAAAGTGAAGAAAATTATTACTATTATTAAGCCATTTCCAGGTTATCGTGATACAGAAATTAGTAGGTGCTGGCTGGTTTTAAGGTGGCTTCATATAACTCAGAAATATTTTAAATCTAAAATAAAAAATTCATAGTTTGATCTAAGCACTATTGGTATGTTGGAAAAAAATATAAATTAAAAATAGCCAAGATTGATTCTTCCTCTCAAAGACAGAAATTTCTGCATATTCTTTTTTTTCTCTTGTGTAGTTTTATGGAAATCAGAAAATGTCCAAAGGCTACATGAATGGCCTTCATAAGTTTCACAGCATACAACCAGTGAAAAATTGGTTGTTAGAGGAAGAACAACACTTTTCAAAAACAAGTTTCAGAGTAACAGCCGTGTTAGTCTGTATTCGCAAAAAGAAAAGGAGTACTTGTGGCACCTTAGAGACTAACCAATTTATTTGAGCATGAGCTTTCGTGAGCTACAGCTCACTTCATTGGATGCATACTGTGGAAACTGCATGGCCCACCTTGATTATCATGCACATTGTAGGGAGGGTGGTCACTTTGGATAAGCTATTACCAGCAGGAGAGTGAGTTTGTGTGTGTGGTTTTTAGAGGGGGGTGGGGGGGCGAGAAAACCTGGATTTGTGCTGGAAATGGCCCACCTTGATTATCATACACATTGTAAAGAGAGTGGTCACTTTGGATGGGCTATTACCAGCAGGAGAGTGAGTTTGTGTGGGGGGGGGCGGAGGGTGAGAAAACCTGGATTTGTGCTGGAAATGGCCCAACTTGATGATCACTTTAGATAAGCTATTACCAGCAGGAGAGTGGGGTGGGAGGAGGTATTGTTTCATGGTCTCTGTATACTTTTCAAAAAGTTTGGAATCCTTGGCAGCCTTTGTATATTATTCCTAGTATAGTTATATCGATACAGAAACGTCAAAAATGAAATAGCCACGGTAATGAAATTTAACTACTACTGGGCGTGTACAGCAGCCAAAAGAAACTGAGCAGTTTAGATGGTTGGTAATGGCTGCTGTATGGAGTTGTTTAACCATAGGTCATTGGGTCAAGCTTAGCCCAAGTTAGTAGTGAGTGAATGGTGTTGACAACTGGCAGAACATGAAGGATGAAATCCTGTCCCCGCTGAGGTCAATATGGGTTCTGACCATTTCTTCTCTATGTATGGAGCATGCACCTGTAGATAGGCAACAAAAACTACACTATCCATTAACAAGATTTGTCCTGGAACAGCCCCGGGTTTTGGGTTGGGGATAGATCATTTCCAGAGGTGACTACTAGTCCTGCCTTAATAAACAATGAAGCATCATGGTCAGAATCTGTGAAGGCAAAACCCAGCAGTATAGCCTTTGCTATTAGTATTATCATAGTATTACTAATTTTTCTGCTACCTGTCGTCACATTGATTCTTTCATCAGAAGCTGACATTGTGTCACTAATGGGTTTTTTGTTTTTAGACAATGAAAATGTGTCTATCCCCCCCCAAAGATTAGAGACCAGCTCTAAACTATGCTGCTTGCTTCCAGATATAGGGGAAGCTATATATAAATATAATGGGTATTTCATTTGTTCACCCAAATATAATGGGTGTTCATTTGTTCAGGGGACGAGGCGGAGGGGGAATCATCAGCAGTTTTTGCAGAAATCAATTCAATGGTAGTGAAATGAAAGAGGAAATCAAAGTGACTGGATTGAATGAATGCTTACAGTCTTAATAGCAGATGAAGAATCAATTATCCTTTCTGTGCCATTTAATCTCCTTTAAAGAGGCTGACACAGATTAGAAAAATAAGAGCACTGTATCTGATGTGGAGAGGACCAATGAGTGGTAATTGACATCAAGCTCAGACTTTTGTCTAATATGGAGAAAAATCAAAACAATAAAATCCGGCGTTAGGGCAATCCTGACTAGATAGCTAGAATATGTGTTTGTGAGGGGTAAGGGCTCAAAAGTCAAATCCTAGTGATCTAAAAAAGTCCCTTTTGTTTACCCTTTATCAAACTATGACACAAGTGTGGTTGAAGAAGGCTGTAAAAGGGGAAAAAGAAACACCATGAATGCTTTAAGCAGACAAACAAACGTTGTCATCATGTAAAGACCATATTAATGTAGTAGTAGTAGATGATCTCATATGGTGTGGCCCATGTAAAAGCTTTGCAGCTAGCCCGTGGAGAATTTCCTCTGGTGCAGACACTGCATAGGGTCACCTACATTGCCCCAGCCTTTCCCCCTAGTAAGATCCAGCACAAGGGTCAGCCAAAGATAGGGTTGGGGGATAAGGGAGGCATGTCAAGGGAATCTCAATAGTGATTAGGAAATTCCATGAGACCAGCTGTCCTGGGGAGATTTTTGCCACTGAGGGTTGAAAGCTCACAAGCACAGCTAGTCTCACCAGATTCCAGCTGCAGCTAAGCCAAAACCAGAAAACAAGTCAGTTCCAGCTTTGGAACAATCTAGAATCAAAATCATTGTGCAGGGTAGGATTCTAATCTGAAGGGATACTTGAAGGGATCATAATCAAGGTTCTAGTTTCGCCGGTCTCAGTTTTTTATCATCCCATTCTAAGCCCTCTTAATTAGAAGGTTTTGAGTAGAAATCTAGCAATAGGCACAGCAAAGCTATTGCAAACTAACAGTGTTTATTATTGTGTCAAGGAATTATTTTGTTGTGTACCAGCAGAAAACTAAGTCAGAGAACATACAGTATTATGAATTATGATTAACTTAGGAGAAGCTATATTTATCTAAAATTGTACATTCAGGCTAGTGTGTTTTTCTCTGTACTTGAAGAATCATTCAGCATTGAGGATGTATGAAACTTTTGCAAACAATGGGAAATTCACCAGGTTTTGGGGTAAGTTTGGGGACCGGCCTGAACCCAACCCCCTGATTTGAATAGTCCTGAAAGGGGCTTTGGAACTCTGTATCTGAAATGTGAAAGATAAAAAGTAGAACTGGCATAGAAATAGGTTGAGCAGCGAATTCTAACCCAAATTCAGCTCAAGATCTGGGGTTTTGGTTGGGGCCCATCAGGAGCATAACCTGAAATATCTAGAGATTTGAGGAGGACCAATAACATGTAATTTTAGATAGGACCACTCAGAAAGCATCTAATGAATCATTTCTTCTAAGAGAATTTATGCTAGCAGTTTATTTAATATGCACTTGGATCGCTTTGGAATTTACGACCCATTCATACACAGTGATCACTAAAATGCAATTTCTCTGTACTAGCAGCATTAATGACATTGCAAGGACACCAGGGAATGAGGAACAGGAAAAGACCTCTGACCCAATAAATCTATTCCCTGTGATAAGAGGGAAGGTGCTCTCATGGGTTGGTAACTGGTTAAAAGATAGGAAACAAAGGGTAGGTATAAATTGTCAATTTTCAGAATGGAGAGAGGTAAATAGTGGTGTCCCCTAGGGGTCTGTACTGGGCCCAGTCCTATTCAACATATTCATAAATGATCTGGAAAAGGGGATGAACAGTGAGGTGGCAAAATTTGCAGATGATACAAAAGTACAAAAAATAGTTAAGACCCAGGCAAACTGCTGGGTTTTTATTTGTCTGTGGGTTTTTGAATTCACTTTTTCAACCCTTTCTCCCCAACTAGGAAGCCTAATGCCTATCTGTGTCTGCACGCCCTCACATCATATATATGGTCACTACTCTACCTCTGTTTTCCCCACATTTTCTCTCTTCTGTCCTTTTCTGACCCTTTTTAACTTCAAATCTTATTTTGTTTGTATTTTTTTGCCAATTTGTTTTTTCTCTTTTTCTTCTTTGTGGGTCCTCTGCGCCCTTGTCTCATCCCTTCCCTCCCCGTGCACGTTCCCCAGAAGACTGCGAGTAGCTCAGAGTGGAGGGATGGAAATCTGCTGGTGGCTGGGCAGGGCTGCACCTGTTCTTGAAGCAGAGCTGAGGGCCGAAGGAACAAGGAAGAGAAGTTTGGACCACTTGGCTCCGAAGTGCTAACTGATCCAGCAGCCCCTGTGTACATAAGCTTCTCCAATGGTTGCCTGAATTCAAGGACACCAGGGAAGCAGAGCTGGTGGGAAAGTGGGAGTTTTCAAGATAAGTCATGCAAACCCCACAATATTTTGATTCTGAAATATTACTACAGTGCTCCAGGAGTTATAGTTTGAGTTCCTCATGCTCTCATTCTCTCTACAGGCTGAGCTCCCTGCACAGGATACATCTCACATGATACACCAGACTTCCCTTTTGAGGATGGGACTTGATGCATCATGGGAAATGAAATCCATCTCAGAACAGATCAGGAGCATGAGGAATCTAAACAATTCCCACAAGATACCGTGGCGATGTTTCAGCATCCAAAGATGACAGTTTTCATGGGTTCGGTTTTTTGACATAAAAATCAGTTTTCTACAGAAAGAGTTTTCTTTTACAAACAAATTAATAGATCTGTCAAGTGATTAAAAATTAATTGTGATTAATCGTACCATTAATCACACTGTTAATAAGAGAATACTATTCATTTAAATATTTTTGGATGTTTTCTACATTTTCAAATATATTTTCAGTTACAACACAGAACACAAAGTGTACAGTGATCACTTTATATTTATTACAAATATTTGCACTGAAAAAAACAAAAGAAATAAGATTTTTTCAGTTCACCTAATACAAGTATTGTAATGCAATCATTTTATTATGAAAGTTGAACTGACAAATGTAGAATGATGTACAAAAAAAACCTGCATTCAAAAATAAAACAATGTAAAATTGTAGAGCTTGCAGGTCCATTCAGTCCTACATCTTGTTCAGCCAAATGCTCAGACAAACAAGTTTGGTTACAATTTGCAGGAGATAATGCTGCCAGCTTCCTGTTTGCAATGTTACCTGAAAGTGAGAACAGGCATTCCCATGGCCTGTTTTAGCAGTGTCCCAAGACATTTACATACCAGATGTGCTAAAGATTCATATGTCCCTTAATGCTTGAACCACCATTCCAGAGGACATGTGCCCATGCTGATGGTGGGTTCTGCTCAATAACGATCCAAAGCAGTGCGGACCCACGCATGTTCATTTTCATCATCTGAGTCAGATGCCACCAGGGGAAGGTTGATTTTCTTTTTTGGTGGTTCTGGTTCTGTAGTTTCCATATCGGAGTGTTGCCCTTTTAAGACTTCTGAAAGCATGCTCCACACCCCGTCCCTCTCAGATTTTGGACGGCACTTCAGATTCTTAAACCTTGAGTCAAGTGCTGTAACTATTTTTAGAAATCCCATATTGGTACCTTCTCTGTGTTTTTTTCAAATCTGCAGTGAAAGTGTTCTTAAAATGAATATGTGCTGGGTCATCATCTGAGACTGCTATAATATGAAATATATGGCAGAATGTAGGTAAAACAACAGAAGCCATACAATTCTCCCCCCAAGGAGTTCAGTCACAAATTTAATCAATCCATTATTTTTTTAACAAGCGTCATCAGGATGGAAGCATGTCCTCTGGATTGGTGGCCGAAGCATGAAGGGGCGTGTGAATGTTTAGCATATCTGGCACATAAATACCTTGCAACGCCGACTACAAAAGTGCCATGTTAACATACTGTTCTGACTTGAAGGTGACATTGTAAATAAGAAGCAGGCAGCATTATTTCCCATAAATGTAAACAAACTTGTTTCTCTTAGTGGTTGGCTGAATAAGAAGTAGGACTGAATGGACTTGTAGGCTCTAAACTTTTGCATTGTTTTGTTTTTGAGTGCAGTTATGTAACCAAAAAAAATCTACATTTATAAGTTGCACTTTCATGATAAAGAGATTGCACTACAGTACTTGTATGAGATGAATTGAAAAATACTATATCATTTTTACAGTGCAAATATTTGTAATAAAAATAATAATATAAAGTGAGCACCGTACACTTTGTATTCTGTGTTGTAATAGAAATTAATATATTTGAAAATGTAGAAAAATACGCAAAAATATTTAATACATTTCAATTGGTATTCTATTGTTTAACAGTGCTATTAATTGCAATTAATTAATTGTGATTAATTTTTTTAGTTAATCACGTGAGTTAACTGTGATTAACTGACAGCCCTAAACATTAATTTAGTCAAAAAAATCAATTTTCTGTGGAAAAAACAGTTTTGATGGAAATTTTTTGAACAGCTCTAACGGGCAGCTTTTACAAAGCCGCTGTTGCTTTACTCACTGTTACAGTAGCAGGTTTGCAGCAGGGAGGATCTTAGTTCATTGCGTTTTAGTGTCTCAATTCCTCCTAGGTCCATCTGACAGCCATAGGGCATCCCCGCCCTGACTTTGGGGCATGTTTCTTTAAAGTGAAAATAACCAAATCTCTGGTATAGCAGTAAGCATTGCAAAATCTGGAATGGGCTAAAATGTGCACAATCCTGAGAGCTGAGAGAGCAGTATTATCAGCCCCAAGAGTTTAAAAAGTCACAAGTCAGGCATAAAAACAACAAAGGTTAAAATAATGAGTAATAATAAAGTGGGGAAGGGATGCCTTCTGAATTTTGAGTGTTTAAGATTCACATTTTCAAGCTTTTCTTCACAACCATAATGGCTAGAAAGTTTTTTTTTTTTTTAATGAAAACATGCTGCCATAATCATACCACCACCACCACCACCACACCAAATATTAGCAGACTCCTCCTAAAGCCACAGGGGTTGGTAAATTACAGGCATGATGCTAAAAAGTGAAATTTTAAAAGTTAGTGCTGTGGAGTTGGAGGTGAAGAAAGCTTCTTTTCCATCATGGTGTCTGCAAACAGCATAGCAGCAAAGTTCCTTTGACAGGTTAATAGGCTGGCAAATCTGCATTGCCTCTGCTTGGAGACAGAGCTGATTAGAAAAGGAGTACTTGTGGCACCTTAGAGACTAACAAATTTATTTGAGCATAAGCTTTCGTGAGCTACAGCTCACTTCATCGGATGCATACTGTATGCATCCGATGAAGTGAGCTGTAGCTCACGAAAGCTTATGCTCAAACAAATTTGTTAGTCTCTAAGGTGCCACAAGTACTCTTTTTGTGGATACAGACTAACACGATTGCTACTCTGAGAGCTGATTAGAGATGATTAAACAAATGTGAATCAGACCAGCTGCTTCAGTAGTAGCAGATCTCTGTCTGAAAGGGCCAGGTGTGACATTCTCTCACTGAATTTCAGACAGTTGCACTTGCTAAATATCTGAAGGGGCTTGGAGAATTTAAACTTGTAATCTGGATCAATGTCCCAGATAGCTGGTTCAGTTTTTATGTAATTCTTATCTCAGATTTTTATAGGTGCATATACAGCATGATAAGTTTATTTTACCACATCTTGACTTTTTTTTTTTACAGCTTGACTTTTCTTTTTTAAAGACAAACAAGTGTTGAGAACTGTAATAACATACTGCTAAGACTACTGTTACGATTTTTTTTTTTAAATGTGATTTCCGCCCAGGCAGGAGGTGGCATATAGCAGTTCTCACTGATGTTACTAAGTACGGATGTAAAGATTGGTCAGTTACCAAGCTTTCTGTTTTTTCAGGAGCATACCAAAGAATTTTTGTTGAAATGTAGACACAAATATACAAAACAAGACTTTTTCATTCCATTCTGGGCACCTTAGTGATTTTTGTGTTACTTGTTGCCTTCCCCGAAATGTCAAAAAAACCTGTAGGCAACTCAGAGGGGAACCATAAAAAATATCTCTAAGAATGGATTGACGGATGAAGAAATTATTGGGGATAGAGGAAAGGGAGAAGAAGTAAAGGGCATAAACATTGTGAAAAGAGGAGCATTAGATTAGTCAAGGAGTTAGAACAGCTACTCGGTTTATTCAACTAAAAATCTAAGCTGGTATCAGGAAAATAATTGCTAGCAGTGAAACCTATTAGACCTATTAGTGAGATTTAATAGGCTCCCAAAGGAAGTGACATTGCTTCAGTTATTTAAAACTCCCAAACAGATAGAAAATGTACAGTAGGGAACAATCTTGTTTCAGGAAGAAAAGAAATGAACAAGATGATTCACTTGGTCTCTTCTTTTAATAATTCTTGGGCACAATAGATATAATCATGCCTCTAGCTTCACTAAACATTAATTCCAGTAATTGGTGAAATTTGAAGCAGATCCTTAAACTATAACTTTCTACTATTTAGTGTAGTAAAAGTAACATTATGCTGGAGTTTGGGTGAAATCTTGATGAAGCTGGTGGACATCATAGCTGCCTTTCATTCAGGATAAATGTAAAAAGCTATTAAGCTCCCTTACGGAATAAAATAACAGATGACAGGGGCTGTTTCCCAAAACACAGGCAACATGCAAGGAGCTGAGCTGTGTGGCAGTGTGCAAATGCAGGGGGACTGGGTATTAATTTGGAAGAGCTATATGTGTGAGAGAGAAACAGCTAGAAATTCCACAAGGCAGACAGAGAAGGCAGCAAGGAAGCCCTAGAGACAGCCAGAGAACACTTGTACCAGGACCCTAAGAGAGTGCTTTTGGGTGGAGTGCTGGCTGGAAAGAGGCTTGGAATTGTGAGGGGGAAAAAACCACAATCAATCAATCTGCTGTGTTCAGGGAAACTGGGTTTTATTTACATTCTTTGTAAATAAACTGAGTTGGATTAAAGAAATTCCTGACTCTGTCATCAATTTCTCCTCCAAATGGACACAACCTTCAAGACCTCAAATAATGGCTAACCACTCAGATCAAAACATGTAAACAGTAATATTACATAGAATAAGGAAAGACACCAAGAAAGTTTTAAAAAGTATTTCAGTATATAAGCAGCACTCCCAAAGCCTTGACAAAAGCTGTCTTGTTCTAAAACATAGCAAATCTAAAATTGACATATAAAATGGGCTTTTAGGGCTGATCCTGTTCCCATTGCCTTCAATGGGTGCAGGATTCAATCACTTTATGGCAGCTGTGAATGAGCACAGTGTGTACTGTCCTATCGAACCACAAAACAGACTGTAGAAGGCACAGCAGGCTACACAACTGCAGAGAAGAGCCCCAGTACATTATAACATCACTAATGAGCAGTCTCCAGTCCTTCAGCACAACATTTACAAACATTTAAAGAGTTTGTTTCTATGAGAGCATATACTGCACACATAACCCACTTGATGTATCACACTGATACATCTTAAGAAGGGAAAGTTGAAGGTGGGCCTATCTAGTGAGATCTTTGGTAATTGCATATATTAACTGTTTTGTAAGTCATAATGTTGAGATAGAAGTGATCACAGATCTATGCCCAATTATCTGAAAGGAGATTATCACTTATAGCAGGAAATCAGTGGCATCCTCCTGAACTGTTAAAATAATGTTTTCTTCAGTGTCTTTGAACTAAAGATCTTGCTGAATCTGTTGTCTGTGGCTATAATTTCAGGACAGTGTTAGGATATAGATATTCAGGCCTGTCTGCAAAGGCCTGTATTTTAAGAATTTAGGTGTATTCTTATCACGTGGCTAGTTATAGAGGTACAAAAGAGAATCAAAATCACTGTCTGCCGGTGTAAGGGCCTTTTCTTACTGTGACAGTCTGAGGCCCTGTGCTTAGGCTAAGGCCTTTGGCTAAGCAGCAGAGGCAGCCATAAGCTAGGAAGCGACCGGTCACATCCTCACATTCCAAACTAGTCACATTGAAAGAAGGTGCTATTGGGCTCTTAGGAATACAATCCTGTCCTGATAATTCCTATCACCTCCAGAGAAAGGGAAGTGCCTAGAAAATGTAAAAGGAAACTTAGTTTGATAGCATCCTGTCTGGCAAGAACTCACTTATCAATACTGGGATGTGAAATCCTCACTTCTGTATTGTTTTGTCATTATAGTTCCCACTTTGCTATTGTTTGTCTGTATAATCTCTGTCTGGTTCTGTGATTGTTCCTGTCTGCTGTATAATTAATTTTGCTGGGTGTAAACTAATTAAGGTGGTGGGATATAATTGGTTACATAATCATGTTACAATATGTTAGGATTGGTTAGTTAAATTTCAGGAAAATGATTGGTTAAGGTATAGCTAAGCAGAACTCAAGTTTTACTATATAATCTGTAGTCAATGAGGAAGTGAGTGGGCGTGGGGGAGGGTGTGGGAGATGGGAACAGGGAATGGGTGTAAGGAAATTGGAATCATGTTTTGCTAAAGGGGGAGATGGGAACAGGGAATGGGAGTGGGGAAACTGGAATCCTGTTTGGCTAAGGGCAGGAATGGGAACAGGGACACAGGTGTAAGGCTCTGTGGTGTCAGAGCTGGGAAGGGGGACACTAAGGAAGGAAACTGGAATCATGCTTGCTGGAAGTTCACCCCAATAAACATCGAATTGTTTGCACCTTTGGACTTTGGGTATTGTTGCTCTCTGTTCATGCGAGAAGGACCAGGGAAGTAAGTGGGTGAAGGAATAAGCCCCCTAACAGACAGAAGACATTGAATTAATAGAGCTCTATCAGCAGCATAAAGACAAATATGATGAACAGACTCATTATTTGTAGTTCCACATATTTATAAGACCATTGGGTAAAACACTACGGGCTACAGTGTTGTCAATATACCTAGGACTCCTAGATCTACATCATCTTCTCATTTAGCATGGATAATATTTTCTTGATTTTCTAGTCTAGAGGGAATTAGGAGACCAGATGAAAAATAGGAGGCGCATACTCAATCTTCAGAAAACAGCATTGACCTTGAATAGAGAGAGGAAGTATGACAATCTCACAGAAGCTGTGACCTCCCTGTTCAGAGTACCTGGCCTCTGGTTTTCCAAGAAGGAGGAGTGTAACCTCAGGGTTCTTTTGGACTCATTCTCAAAGATACCCAGTGACAAAAAAAAAAGAAAAAGAAAACAAACAACCTCCCCCACTTTTCCCCCCATCTTTCTTCCTACGCTCTAATTTAATTGTTAGCAAAAACTCTGTATGGAGTCTGTAAGTGAGGTAGAGTGAGACTGAATGATGCAATATAATAATTAATTACAGAACAGACGGAATCTCTTAACTGTTCATTTTGAGACGTTCTAATATTTGGATTTTTTTGAAAAAGAAGTGTAGAAATTGCTTTGGTGTATTAACTGGATGCTAGCACATTTTCAATCTTAAGTCGCTTTGAGTTATTCCACCCCACACCCTGCAATATATAGACACTTCTATTATGGAACAAAAGCTTTAAGAAATAGATGGTTCTCACAGTGTGTTATTAGTTTTTCTTTATATATCATATAGAAATGTTTAAAAGGACAAAAATTTCTTTTCCTTTTTTCAGGTCAACTTTAGAGGCCTGGAATGTGATTAGCTCATTATGGAGTTTATAGTTTACTTTACGATATAAATTACTATACTTTGGAAATTTCACTACTGGTGAAATTATATGGATTAATAAATGAGAGACTGCTGCAGAAACCTTCGGAAAATGATAGAAAAGGAGACACTAACTTCACTAATTGATTAGTACACGTTAGTCTGGACATTATCTTTAATCTCAGAGTCAATTTGAATTAGCAAGTAACAAAATAGTCTGGTTATCTGCTTCACTATATATTAAATCCTCTCTTAAATGTTAGTGTCTAATTTCTACTGTACAGCTAATTCTTGAAATCATACTTCTCAAATAACATTGAGAGTCCACATTGAAACCAATACAGCTCATTGTCCAGTGGTGCAAAGAATCAGCAAAATCATTTTAGCTGCAGCTGGGCAGTTGAAAATTCCTCTGCTGTCAAGATATGTGGATTAGTAATATACTTCTGAGGATGTATCAGTGTGATAAAATGAATATGTTGTCCATTATTTTCTATTGGCACCAAGAAATAGTATTTTTCAATTCACCTTATAAAAGTACTGTAACTGTATGGCACTTGGTGCCGTACAAAGTTTCCCTCTTCCTTTAATGTTAGTTACATTGGCTGCATCTTTATCGCGGGCACAATGATCCTACTGGTAGTATAGCCTATGGATTAACTAGCAGGTGCACTTCAGCAATACAGTCAGAATTATTTCTACCCACCAGGTCTCCTCATCTTGATGGAGATACACAAATGGTAAAATTGTTGAATGTGCTTCCTGAACCTGTTGCTGATATGGCAGTCTTGAGAGATTTGTTTTGAGTCCAACTGAAGGATTTTTACGGCTACCGCAAACTAAGGAAGTAGGGCCAGATCTTCAGCAGCTGGGAGTCTCCATAGCTACACCGATTTCAGTAAAACTATGCCAGGTTACACCAGCTGAGGACCTGGCCCCTGAAGCTTTAATATTCTAGTGGTGCGTGTACATATTTACACATATTTGCTAAGTTATTTCACTATTAGTGTTTTTAAGAATCTAATTGGCAATAGGAAAATTTCACAGCTTTCACCAATCCGGCACTTCCATTGAAAATGAGAGATGCAATGCTTACATGAACCCTTTATCCCCTGCCTGAGATGCAGTAACCAAAGACAACATGCTTGTTATGCTACTGCAGTAACATTCCAAAAGTAGTAATTAAAAAAAAAATCTTGCTTATAGAAAAGAGGAAAGGAAACCAAGCATCAAAATAATGGAAATATGTGCAAATTTATCTTCATCTGATCCCACATCCACCACAGACCCCAGCCTCTTTCCCCCTCAGAGTAGCGAGTTGTATAACAGGACCTTTTCCCCCCTTGTACAAAATATTTTCTGAAGTAAAAAATGCTTAGTTCAGAGCAAACACCTCCTCCTGCCACTGGTTTCGGAAGATCAGATTCTGTTGCAAATTAATAGAGCCCTGAAAATCTGCAGCTATCCACAGACTATTTTTGTGGATTGGATGCAGATACAAATTTTGTATCTTTACAGGGCGCTATAAATTAACATATCTTAACTGACAGACTGTAGTGACTAGGGCTCCATTCCTGCACATGCTTAGCTTTAAGAATGTGCATAGTCTCACTGGCTTCAAGTTGGACTTCTCCTGTGCGTAAAGCAGGATTGTGGCCCATATGGACTAGAAGTCACAAGGGGAGAATTCTCTCCCTTGTTCCAGAAGAGCAATAGTTTAAAGCATCAAAGGAAGGCAAGACTGACAGCTCAGGGGTGAGCTGCACCTGTGATCTCTCCTGAAGCCCCTACACGTGACAGACCTCTACCTCAGTATTACCAAACACCAAATGTTCAAAAATCATGAGTAGGCTCACCAGAAATCATGCAATTGGCTTTAAAATCCTGAGATTATGTAAAAATAATAGATTTGGCATTTTTTATTTTCCTTCTGCTTTCTAAGTGTTTAGGGTGCACCAGGGTCATATTTTGAAACTTTTACCACAGTCACGAGGGCTAGAAATTTACTTTTTCTTTAAGACTGAAGGCTGAAATCATCACATATCCACTTGACTCTAGAAGCTGGGGCTTTAAGGAAAACAAACAAACGACAAAATCATCAGAGTGGGCAACATTGCTACGTGCAGTCTTCACAGAATGGAATTCGGTTCACCCCACTTTAGACTGGATCATAGGCTACAATACCCTGCATTTCCCATCATCCTGCCATAGTTACAGGGTGAGTGGTACTTTATACCTTCACAAGTGCACCCCTCACATGACAGACTCTTATCTTCACCTCTCCCAAGTGGAACCCTGTGGTTCTACCACTCTCACCTGGATCCTGGAGTGACAGCCCGTTTCCAGCCATATTAACACAAGATACCCAACCGTAATTGGTACTTGCAAGAAGCTTTCCTCAGATCCTGTAACCAGCAGCTGAATGATTAAAGTGAGACTCTAAACAGCTCCTTCCAAACAGACAATTTGTCTGTTCACCCAAGAGCAGAGAAAAGGGTTAAAGCTACAGAAACTCTGCATGCTTAGGTCTTATTTGGAACTCTTAGCTGCCTTTGACATTCCACTGGGCCTGCATCCCATTCTGACTGCTCTTCACGAACAGCCCTTGACCACTGAAGCCCCCTCCTTCTCTAAAGAAAGATTGTAATTGTTTAGTGCCCCTTTTATCTTAGGACCTGAGCCTTGGTGAACCAGGTGTGCAATTTTGCCTGGCCCCTGGAAGCAGCATCTTCCCAATTGATAGCCCAGTTCCCTTAACTCCCATGAAGTCTTTTCTTGTCGCTGGCCATTGTTTTGTTTCCTGCTTGCTCTTCCTAAGAGCTCCTTTTGGTTTAACTCCTCAAGACAGACTAAGCAATATCAAGCAGGTAAACATAATGTTTAAAAAAAAAAAAAAAAAGAGAGAGAGAGAAAGATCTTCCACTTGCTCCATGACAATGTAGCACAATAAGACGTTCATGCCTTGAACATATTTTTTTAAGTCACTTTATTGTTTAAAATTTCAGCACACTTGATCTTCAATTTATTTTTGTACCACTCATGAAATACTGCAAGAACCATACTGCACTGTAGAGTATACACCTCTGCAACTCTAAATACTGATTTCCCCCTCCACGGGCAATGTAAAAAAGACAAAACAAAAACCTCAAAACTATTTAAGGTAGTGACAGGAATTGAACCAATGCGGGTGTCCTTGTGACCGCTTCACTTCCTCTCAGGCTACCTTTTCCCCTTATAGCTAAGCAACTTGAAACTTGAGCATTCAGCCTAAGGCATATTTAGTAGGTCAAAGAAAACGTGGTCTCTCTGCATCAATGCAAGTTTCTTAATTCCAGTGCATAAGATACTTATTAGCATTGAAAGTTTTCCATTTAGAAGGGTAGCTGTTGTGCTGTAACTTGCTATTTTTGAGATATTTGTACACATATCCCTTCCCTCCCCAACCCAAATGGAATGTTAATAACTGACAGTTTAAATAAATAGCAAAAATAACTAGCAACATCTAACTCCTACCTTGGTTCTAGCGCATATCACTGAAATAAATATAAAATGAATCATTGGTTTGTTGGGGCACTAAGGAAGCTTACTATATTTATAAAAATAAACTGGGGGAGACAGTAATTTTTCTTATTCTGTCCCATGTAGATTATACTATATTGCTACAGCTGAGAAGGCTCATAACATGTCACACCTTTGTAGTGTCGCTCTTTTTGACAGCTTCAGGAAAATTAGCTGGCACTTCTTTTCTTGTGCTTTTCAAACACAGATTTGCAAAAGAAAATAATGCCATATAACTGAAGTCACTGATTTAAAATTAAACAAGCTTTGTATTATTAGAGAGAGAGAGAGAGAGAGAGAGAGAGAGAGAGAGAGACCTGAAATATATATAGCACAGAAGAAGGAAATGCAAGGCAGATAAAGGACTGGATTTTCCTTTTAGGAAGTTTGTTATATGGCAAGTTTTTGTTTCATAATGCAAAATAAGTTAATACAAAATAAGGGTTCATACAACAAAAACCACTATTACTGCATAAACCTTTTCAACTGCTGCACAAAAAGGCTTAATTTCAATACCTAAAAATAGTTAAAACATTTTGGATCATCCACAGACAATCTTTTGAATATGAAAAACAAAGTGTTTCTTCTGTTCCATTAGAAACGGTCAGCGCCAAACACTGAATCAAAAATGTTACAAAACTTGACACTATAAGTTGCTTCACAGAAAATTCTGCCAGGCTTCTCTACAGCTCGTCATGCTTGTATGTGAACTCCCTGGCAGATATAAATCCATCACGGTCTTCATCTTCTTTATCAAATATGTCGTCAGCCAAAACATCATGATAGCTGTCATTTACTGGTGCTCCATGATTTTCAAATTCCTTCTTCAAATATGCTTTCACCTGTTGGGCAAGATAGATTAATAGTTTTTAGGGCTGTCAAGTGATTAAAAAAATTAATCGCACTTAATCACACTGTTAAATAATAATAGAATACCATTTATTTAAATATTTTGGATGTTTTCTACATTTTCAAATATATTGATTTCAATTACAACACAGAATACAAAGTGTACAGTGATCACTTTATATTTTTATTACAAGTATTTACACTGTAAAAAAAAGAAATAGTATTTTTCAATTTACCTAATACGAGTACTGTAGTGCAATCTCCTTATCATGAAAATTGAACTTACAAATAAAGAATTATGTACCCAAAAAACCTGCATTCAAAAATAAAACAATGTAACATTTTAGAGCCTGCACGTCCATTCAGTCCTACTTCTTGTTCAGCCAACCACTCAGACAAACAAGTTTGTTTACATTTGCAGGAGATAATGCTGCCTGCTTCTTGTTTACCATATCACCTGAAAGTGAGAACAGGCGTGCTCATGGTACTGTTGTTGCCGGCATCGTAAGATATTTACGTGCCAGATGTGCTAAAGATTCATATGTCCCTTCATGCTTCAACCACCATTCCAGGGGACAGGCGCCCATGCTGATGACGGGTTCTGCTCAATAACAATCCAAAGCAGTGCAGACCGACATGTTCATTTTCCGCATCTGACTCAGATGCCAACAGCGGAAAGCTGATTTTCTTTTTTGGTGGTTCAGGTTCTTCAGTTTCCACATCAGAGTGTTGCTCTCTTTTAAGGCTTCTGAAAGCATGCTCCACACCTCGTCCCTCTCAGATTTTGGAAGGCACCTCAGATCCTTAAACCTTGGGTCGAGTGCTGTAGCTATCCTTGGCAATCTCACATTGGTAACTTTGCGTTTTGTAAAATCTGCAGTGAAAGTGTTCATAAAATGAACGTGTGCTGGGTCATCATCCGAGACTGCTACAACATGAACTATATGACAGAATGTGGGTAAAACCATGGAGCAGGGGACGTACAATTCTCCCCCAAGGAGTTCAGTCACAAATTTAATTAATGCATTATTTTTTTAACAAGCACATCAGCATGGAAGCACGTCCTCTGGAATGGTGGCTGAAGCATGAAGGGGCATATGAATGTTTAGCATATCTGGCACGTAAATACCTTGCAATGCTGGCTACAAAAGTCCCATGCAAATGCCTGTTCTCACTTCTGGTGACATTGTAAATAAGAAGAGGGCAGCATTATCTCCTGTAAATGTAAACAAACTTGTTTGTCTAGCAATTTGTAAGTTGCGCTTTCATGACAAAGAGATTGCACTATAGTATTTGTGTGAGGTGAATTGAAAAATACTATTTCTTTTATCAATTTTACAGTGCAAATATTTGCAATAAAAAATAATATACTTTGATTTCAAATACAACACAGAATACAATAATACATGAAAATGTAGAAAAACATCCAAAATATTTAATACATTTCAACTGGTATTCTGTTTTTTAAACAGTGTGATTAAAACTGCGATTAATCGCGATTACATTTTTTAATCACGATTAATTTGAGTTAATCGCGTGAGTTAACTACGATTAATCAACAGCCCTAATAGTTTTAATCATAAGGCTTTATTAAAATTCAGTTAAATGGAGAAGAGACAGGCCTAGGAAAAGGAGTACTTGTGGCACCTTAGAGACTAACCAATTTATTATAAATTGGTTAGTCTCTAAGGTGCCACAAGTACTCCTTTTCTTTTTGTGAATACAGACTAACACGGCTGCTACTCTGAAAACAGGCCTAGGAAAAGCTATCATATTTGTTATGGGTGTACTAGACAATAAATAACTACTTCCCATTGTCACTAAGGATATAAGCTTGTCTGATAGATTTCTGCAGCCTAACTCAGAGAAGATAGCAAGGTCTTTGGTATCAAAGACAATAAAAATAGTAGGCACAAATCATCATAGCTTTAGGGTATATGCCAGAAAAAGAGCTATGAAAGTGTGTCCTTTAAGTTTGTCTGTCTGTACTGTAAAGTGAATATAACTAAAGAATGGAAATTTTTGGCTTCCAGTTATTTAGAGAGCAAAATAATTTCTCTTGCTCACAAATATCAGACGACAGTATAAGATCCACCTAACCAAAAAAAAAAAAAAAAAAAGAAAGAAAGAAAAGAAATCAACCTCAGATCTTTATCAACTTATTAGGTTGAGTTTCCACACCCAAAATGTATTTGGGAAACTGTCCACTACCAGCATTTACTGCAGGAACAGAAATCACTATTTTAAAAAATTATTCTGACACCAGAAGAACCCCACAATAAAAATCTTACGTACGAGACATGCATTTAAAAATTACTTAAACTCACTGCTGGAACATACCTATGCAGACTAGTACAAGTAGAAACCGTAACATTTAATTATTCTGAGTGACAACTCAATCCTCATTCAGTTGTTTGAAGTTTATCCATCTTAAATCCTGAGAGTTCTAAACCATATAACCGTCTGTCTAATTTACAATATCTTTCTACCTCAGTAATTACAGATGACTTACCCTACAATACCCAAAATTTGTTTAGGATTGAATTAACACCAAGCCAATGGGTCATATCTTCCAGGTTTTAAAATCTCTTATCCACATCAGTACACTGCTTTGTGGCATTTGTTATGGTAAGTCAATAGGCATTAATATATTGATAATTTGCAAGGCTGGCTAACACGGTGCATTAGTGAACTGGATCAGTCTTTCAGCTCTAATTCCTGTCCTCGACTGAAAACAAAAAAGGAGTTTAGTGGTCTCACCTAGCTCCCTAATGCAGGGGTTCCCAAACTTTTTTCCCCCTGAGGCCCAGCTGTGCAGCTGCAATAGGCATTGTGGCCCACTATTAACATGCATCCATCAGGGAAGAGGGCACTGCAGGGCATGCGAGGCCCCTCGCCTCAGCAGGGACCAGGGCCAGTGAGAGGGCGAAAGGGCCAGGCAGGTGCCACAGCCAGCCCCCACCAACACGCTCCACCTCAGCAACATGCTGAGTGCCTTGAGCTCATCACCCGACAGCCCTGCACCAGTCACCCACGTAGCACCCTGGCCTGCCTCCCACGCTCCGACTGCCTGGGAACAAGGGAGGGCTTGGGAACCACCAGCATCAGGCGGAGGCAGGTGCTCGGGCCAAGCCCAACTGTTACCACCTGGACAATGTCGTGATCAGGACCATCAAGGTAACAGAGCAGCACCGCCAAGCCCCAGCCCTAGGGGGGCTATGGGGCTTATACTCCAGGATTCCCAACAGATACAGATTGCAGGGTGCAGCGGCTCAGAGCAGAAACAGCCGCGAACCCTCTGGCCTCCTCCAGCCACCAGGGGAATCACCACTTTTCGGAGCGGCCCCTTCTCTTTGCCCTCTGCCCAGTGGCTCCGCTTTGCCCTCTGCCACCCAATAGGGCACTGGGCTGTTCTGGCCCTGGGTGGGGGCCATCATCAGCTGCCACTCCACCAACATATACAATTTTGGGGGGGCAAGGCAGCAACAACCCTCATGCCCCCACCGCCCCCAAACTCCACCCATAGTGAACCACCTGGGACTGTGTTGCGGCCTACAGTTTGGGAACCCCTGCCCTAATGGATGTTTTGGCTCATCACAAAAGATACATCGTATAGCTAGTACACACTGGTATAATTCAATAGGAAGGGAACAAGTCTGAAATACCAGGAGAGATCCAGGACAGGATTGTTGTACATGCAGAAGCCTGCCTGGCTAGAGTTTTTGATTTTCAGTTTAAAATAAAATAAACCACCACTTAAATATTCTTTAAAACACAGATGATAAAACTAAGTGTTGAAACCTACAGTTCTTTCCACCATTAAGTTCTATATTAAAGCAGAGTCCCAATTAGAAAAGTGGCCAGCAGAGGACAAACAATGTTGAATGCTTTGTCCTTTCAGGAAGGTCACATGATGAAGTGCCATCGGATGTTGGTGTTACAGCAGTAAGATTTGAAATCCAAGTTGTGGTACAAAAACCAGAAACTGACAAAGTTTAAAATAATTTTTTAACTTCTAAAAAGTTTTAAGTCACACAAATTAATATAAACATTCTAAGTGGTGCAAACCACACTTAAAATGGGTGACAGGAGGATGGATCACTTGATGATTACCTGTTCTGTTCATTCCCTCTGAAGCACCTGGCATTGGACACTGTTGGAAGACAGAATACTGGACTAGATGGATCTTTGGTCTGACCCAGTATGGCTGTTCTCATGTTATGTTAACCTAGGCCTCCATCCTGCACCTATGCACGTGAGCAATATCTATAGACTCAAGGCCCTTTCCTAGCACTAGCTAGATCAAGCCATAGTGCACTAGACCCTTTCTTGACAAATATCAGATTTTACTTCAACCTTTTATGAAAGGGAAGAGAGTAGCTAGTTAGCACACTCACCTCATCCTTGGATAGCTTCCAATCATCATTAAGATCCATCTGTTGGAATGACTCATGAGATCTTGGTCCACTTCTAATTTCTAGAAGGTCAATGTTGAATATCAGCGTGCTCTCAGGTGGAATTTTTCCTACCAAAGATGTTAAACATTGAGACAAATTAAGTGTTACATTCAGTACCTTAGAAAGTCCATCAATATTTGGGCAAAGTCTTCTATTAATCCAGTTTCATTAAAGTTGTTTAGGATTGCTGGTGACTGAATTAATAAGGATTACTGTATGTGTAGTAGAGTGCAGGTATGGATTTGACCCATTCAAACTGTAGGTGGCCTCTGATCCTGCTGAGAGTGGAACACATGTGTAACTTTACCATTGAAGACAGGTATGCATTTAAGTCAATCCACAAACATCAAGTGTTTTGGGAAGACAAGGTCCTTGGATCTGTCAGCCTCAGGCAGCAGAGCGTAGATCAAGAGGTACTTTTGTAAAAGGTGGTCTCTGTACATCCCGTGAAGTGAGCTGTAGCTCACGAAAGCTTATGCTCAAATAAATTGGTTAGTCTCTAAGGTGCCACAAGTACTCCTTTTCTTTTTGCGAATACAGACTAACATGGCTGCTACTCTGAAACCTATCTTGAATGGGGATTTAAATTAGGCTGACTGTGGACAGCACCAAAGGGTCGCAGATATGACAGCTGAGGATAGCCAGAGCCTAAGAAAGCCCTGGCCATGTTCCCTATATCATCAGCAGAGGAAAGGTATCACAGGACTGCTCTACACTGGGGTGATCCTCTCGCTGCTGGCTCTAGGGCTGCAGCGCAGAATCCCAACCTTTTAAATATGTTGCTGGTTAATCTGATTGGACCTGTGTGCTCAGTTACATGCACTAAGTGAATTACTTCATTTTAGATGCTTGAATAGACTGCTGGTTTTCTGATGGCGACACAGAAAGCAGTCCACTTTTGGCTCAAAATGGTTGGAATTTTTAAATTTATCACACACTGGCTTTACCAACATTTTATCTTTTAGCATTTAGGTTAGTAAGTCAGTAAGATAATTTAAATGATTAACACTTTAACATGATTAACGTTTGAGGCACACAGCTATCAGAAGCACATTTTCATCTTGGGCACACCACTTTATTTTGTGACTACTGTGCAAAGCCTACAGGAGCAGAATACACATCTTTGCTTTTGTTCCCCAGACTACAGCCCCCTGCCCCCAAAACTATCCTCACAGCTCTGAAACAATTTCCTCCATGTCATCTCTTCTACTACTTGCCTGATAGGGTGCTAATGATCTCCAGAAAGCTCAGCTACTCTGAATCACAGTAAGAGAGATGCTAACAGCCCTTTAACATGTGCAAGTGAGTAGTGAGTCTTGGGACTACAACTGAAAGGGGACAGTGAGTGGACGGTGATTCTTCTTAGGGTTACAGGAAAGAGTGCAAGGATGGAGGGCCTGGGGACAGCATGTGTGCATTGAGGAAGGCAGCATGAAGAAAGAAAATGGACCGGTTATTCCACATACCTGCTGAGTGTATTATTTGAAAAGATCTGTAGCCAGGCACACACTTTACAAAGTTTTCTGGAGCAAACTGTTTCTTATAGCAACTGGCAGGTTTGTTTAACTCTACAGCAGGCCTTTAAATATACAAAATAAAGTTGCACTGTATGTATTGACAATTCTTCCTTAGAAGTCTGGGAGCTAGCTCGCTCACCACTGCCTTGTTTCTTAATTATTTACACTTGTGCTAAATAAGTGTGCATAAAGTGGCACCAAGTGAAAATGGTAGCATTTGACATCCTTTTTGTGTAGTTATTTACATCTGGGCACGGTAGCAGAGAATTAGGTACCATGGGTGTCCTGCTGGCAAAAGACTAGCCAGGATGCATTAATTTAAATTACATGCTAAAAGCTTGCTTTGCTTCTTGCATCATTTCTGGAAGACAAAAAACAGTGCTTTTAGAAAGCTATAATTGAAAGTTTTATTTCAAGGGAAAGTGTGTTTAGTTGCCCTCCACCTCTTGCTCCTCCAATTTTGCCAGAATACATACACACAGTATATGGAGTCAAGTATTCCCAATTCCTAAACTAGTTTTGTATTATGAGAAGGCATAGTAGGAGAGTTAAATTTCCTCAGAGAATACTTACTCCATCTGCATTAAAGGTCACACATTGTCTTAGATCCACATGACACAGGCAATCCCCAGTGACGCAAGTACTTAGCCCTATTAACTGTTCAAATAATAATTTTTTTAAAAAAAATCATGTAATGTTGTAGCCCAACAGCTAGCTATCTCCAGTTTGCACTCTCTTGTCCCAACGAGACATATGGAAGCGTTTACCATCTTGGAAAGTGAAAAATCACTGCTAAAGCTTGATAAAGTGAGGCAGAGCCACATTACCACCATCAATTCTGATAAAGACTTGTCTCTCTGCTGTAGGATTGATTTACAGTGTATATACGTACTACTGTGCTAGGGTCTGGTCAGTCACACCACACCTTATTGAAGGAGTGCAATAGCTGACTTCCATTCAGGGCAGCCTAAATGATGGAATAATTAAATGCCTCTTTGTTTAGCAATAGCTGAAACAATGGAAACCCCCTTCCCAAATACAAGACCATATACAAGCCTGGGCAATGGCTGGGATTTCTTAGTGGTCTAACAAACAGAGAGGCAGAGGACTGATGTGACTGGAGGTGTGTATCAGCACACTTGCCATAGAAGCATACTGAGAAGGCAGCAAGGAAGGCCAACAGCCAGACGGACAAGAACTTGACATTGAGAAAGAGCTAAGGGAGAGAGTTTTTGGGTTGAGTGCTGGCTGGAAAGAGGCTTAGATCTCCTGCTGCTTGATTCCTGTTGTGTTCAGGAAAACAGGACTTTATGTACATTCTTTCTAAAGAAGAAGGATTGCATCAAAGAAATGTCTAACTCCTATCAATTTCTCTTCCTAATGGAAACAACCTACAAGACCTCAAAAATCTGTTAACTACTTAGGACAAAAGAGGTAACAATACAGGTTTAGGAATGCATTGAGCTTGAGGAGGATTTCGAAGTATTACCTTTCCCTTCTTTTCCATAAGCAAGGGATGGAGGAATAGTTAGTTGTCGCTTTTCTCCTACACACATATCCTTCAAACCTTTGTCCCAGCCTTTAATGGCTTCCTTTATGCCAAGTGTAAACCACATAGGCTGACCATTGTTATGCTTGTGGCTGAAAAAAATGGAACAAAATATTTTAGTCCCTAAACTGTTTAGTATGTCCAAGATTAACCATTATACTAAACTGAAGAGGCTCATACTGCAGAGTTACAGAATTAAACCCCTCAACAATAACTTGGCACCTCTTTAGTGACAACAGACCTAGACCTTGCACTTCTAAAGCATAGAAAAAAGCAGTGAAATTAAAAATAAAAACAAAACCTCACCCTACACATGAAGATGTCAGTGGCTAGAGCCAGCACATTTTCTTTTTGTGCTGAAAGCAGCAAATCTAATAATTTGTATCTCTGATCACTGGTTTCCGTTTAGTTACTGATCATTGTAGAAATGGAATCATATTGTTAAGAACACACAGTCACAGCTGTATTGAGTAGTTGGTAGAAAATAAAGCCCGAGATTTGTTTCTGAACCTTGATAGTAGATTTAAACATACTACGTATTTTACAAAGTGTTAACTGTGTTTGTCTTTTGAAATAATCATGTCAGGTAGAAACTCACAAAAGCCATTATGAACCAACAACACTACACAATAGATGTGTAAGTTTAGCACAGAGGAAGTAAATGGATACAGGGAGAACTTTAAGTTTAGATAGGTAGAATGTAACCCCTCCCTTCCAAACTGAAATGTGGCTAGTACACCAGGGTGATAACCACTGTACAGCATGCCATAGGATTCCTAAACACCAATCCAACGCTCTTAAGCACGTGACTAATCACAGTCATATTTAACAAAATGTTTAGAAAAAATTAAAGTCAATAAAATTGGACTGAATTCAATCCCACTCACTTTCATGGGACTTAACATGTGCTTAACTTTAAGTGCATGTTCAAATACTTACTTAGATCTGAATGGGACACTTGCACATTTCAAATAAAGAACATGCTTAAGTACTTTGCTGAAATGGTGCCTTAGCAACTACAAGACTCAGGACCTCTACTTTAGGTATTATTCAGAAGTCACTGCTAGCAGCTCAGTGCTGTTGTGTACGATGATGGAATATTAGTTGTAGTACTACAGTATAAAAAAGTGCCTCAAAAACCACTTTATATAGCATTTAGGTTTTCTACAAGGTCTCCCATCCAAATAGTGACCAGGCCCAACCTTGTTTAGTTTAAAAATCTAAGCACTTCAGACCTGTGCAGTTAGAATCTTTCTTAATCAGTACAGCTGGTTGAAAACATTGTGAAAATTTGTCACCATTTTCATAGATATATTGTTTTTAAGCTGATTTTTCTGACCAGCTGTATTTACCAGATACTGAAAGAAGACACTTCAAAAAATACAGAAGTTAGTCATCAATGGACAATTTGTTAGAGGGAATGACAAACATTAATAAAATTCCTTTACCAGAGGCATAAAAGGCTATCTGCAAGAGATAATTGGTCAAAATTTACTATTTGATGAGAGATTTTAGTTTAGACTGATCTGTAAAGAAAGAACAAGCAGTCTGTACTAGCTGGACCTCTTGTAGAAAACATATTTTGGACCTAGCCTGCAAATATTTAAGCATGTTCATTGCTCCTCATCGCCATAGCATCTGACTTTCATGTAAACTCAGTATCAGTAGTGAAGCTGATTTCATGGAATTTCTGGCTCTTCTCCCTTTTGGGGATAAAATGTCTGTTTAGAAATAGATTTTTTTTTGGGGGTTGATTAGTTTCAGGGATGGGGGGGGAGGGAGGAGAGGGGAAGAGTGATGTTTAGATAGAAGATGTCAACGTCGCAATTATCACTTTTCCTGTAATGGAAATTACTTTTTAAAGTGAAAGGTTCTGCAGAGTTTCCTAGATAGATTCTGGATTGGCCCAATCTCCTCTGGAAACTTGTTCTATAGTCAGATGTCCTTTTCTACACATGAGAAGCCCCACTGAGCTACTCAAGACTATTTACGAGCATAAAGTTACTCATACGTATATTTGCAAGATTGAGGCCAATACCTGAATCAGCCGCCCCCACTCCCTGTAAAAAAACAAACAAACAAACAAACAAACCCAGTTGCTTAAGGCCCCCATCCTTCAAGGGGTTCCATGAGGGTCTGTCTGTGTGGAGTAATTTGGATGTTTAGATAGTTTTATTTTTGGGTCTTCATTGGAAGTGAGGGTGAGGGAGAAGGAAGGGGGGAAACACAGATCACATCCTTAAAAACAAGTACATTCCATCAGTTATATTGCAAGAGAAGGAATTAATGAGGGACACTTTATTGTTAAAATGAGTATATTGGGGTACGGATATATTGATGGGGTTTAGCTGTTTTATACAGCTATCCTAGTGCCATGGAGCTTAGGCAATCACTATCCAGACTTAATCTCTTTTTAAAGATCACCAAAATTGCCAAGAAAAGCTTTAAGCCAGCACCTAGTCTCTTAGCTACATGTATTTATCTTACATGCTTGAAAGAGTTACTTACGTGGAGTGAAACATTGAACCGTCTTTTTCCAAGTAGCCTTCATAATGCACCAACAGCATATCCCCCCATTTGGTTTTCCTCTGACAAATGAATGGCTTATGGAGCACCTCAATCTTCACTTCTGCTTCTGGGATAAGAGCCCCAGTCACACAGGTAACAACCACACAGAAAAGGGGAGCCCCACATGCAACCCTCATCCTTGAGTCACAGCAAAGGCTATTTTCTCAAAAAGAAAAAAATAATCGGGATGAGGGATGCGTAAAGGAGTTTTATACAGCAGGGAGCCTGGACCCTCACCGCTCCTTCTCCTGGGTCAGTTCCAGTCAGTGAGAGGATTCGGTCTTTACTTGCCCAGCGACGCGGCCAGGCGCCGAGTTTTGCGGGGCACTTAAGGCAGGTTTCGCTGTAACTGACTCGGACTTCGGGCTCCCCAGGGGCTCCAGCCCCCTGCCGAGGTGGGTGGTGCTGGGGGAAGAGGAAGGCGCCACCTCCACCCTCGGCTCATCGCTCCCCGGCAGCAGCACGCAGACGTGGCAAACTCACCCCAAAGCGGGCTCGAAACTTCAGCCGGCAGCCCCAGCCCACAGGAGCCGGGCTCCTCTCTCTCCGATTGGTTCTCTCCAAGGGGCGAGCCATAAAATGTCGCTATCTATTGGGACGCAGACCTGTCTGTCTTCCCTCCCGCCCAACCGACAGCCAGCGCCGATCAGCGCTCGGAGAAAAGGATTGGTGCTCCCGGAAGAGAACGTTCGTGGACAATCCGGCCTTGTTGGAATCCTCACACAATTGAATCGGCTCCCGTGCGCCTGCGATTGGGTGGCGCTGTTGCCGGAGCAGCATTCTTATTGGTTCCCGGAAGCCGCCGGCTTTGGGTGTTCCATCTGCTCCCTTCCCGAGTCCGCGCACGCTGGTCACGTGGTGGCTCTGAGGGGTGGCATACGCACGGGGCTGCGAGGCGGTGGCTGGGGCATGCGGAAGGCTTTGGTTGTGCGCTAGAAGCGTAGTGCGGGAGGAGGCAGGGAGGGTCTGCCTGAAACAAGCCCCAGGATGGCCCTGGGTGTCGGTGGCTCGGCGGTGGGGCGCAGGGGGTGGTTGACGGCTTAAAAGGTCGTGGGGGCGGGAGAGGGGGGGTGTTCCCCTGTCCCGAGCAGAGCTGGATGGGGCGGCCCTTGCCACCATGGAGGGGGTGCTGTACAAGTGGACCAACTATCTGAGCGGTGAGTGCCTTCCCCCCTTCCTCTAGCCCTGCGAGCCGGGGCAGCCGGGGCGCGCCGGGGCGGGGTGGTGTTCGCCCGGGACGCGATTCTGTAGGTGCCGGAGTGGCTTTGGGGGACAAAGGAGCGTGTTGGAACCTGCTGACTTCTAGCCGTAGGGGTCCCAATCGTTCCCTCACTCGGGGGAGCCAGGCTAGCCGCTCCCGCTGAATCGGGAAAACCCAACCCTGGCACCTCCCAGGGAGGATGGGTGTTGTCAAACCCTGAGTCTGGCACGTGGACCCAGACATCATTTGTCTCCCAGCTAGCGCAAGAATTCCACAAAAACACATACCTGGCGCCCGGGTCTTGTCAGATCCAGCAGTGTTTTAGCCGTAGACATCTAGATTTTATTGCATATATGGAGACCAAGGGTACCAACTTCACCATAAAAATCCAGGAACTGGTACAGCCTTGATCCTGGCGGTTGTATAGCCTTGTATTTCTAATGCAAAAAAAACCCCGCAAAAACAAATGTTGCTGTTTTATGGCACCCAAAACCAATAGACCCGGATACATAGGGCTGCCAGCATTGTATCTTAAAAATAAGAGACTGTTTTCTTAGCACCCTTGCCTCTCCCATCCTCCTGATATTATTATTATCCTCATTAATCATAATAATAAGCAGTAATACTCACCTACATTCACCAAAGGTATTTCTTGCTGATTTTTGAAGTACTCATCAACTCCTGATCTTGTTGTACAGAGATGGGAAAAAATAAGGGACATCCCTAGTAATAAGGGACTTGCCAGCCCTACCTATAACCCAGACCATAAGTGCTGTAAAAATCCAGGTGTGGCACTGGAGTCCACGTGGATCTTGGCTGTCTTTAGCCACAAACTCCAAAATGTACAATCTAAACAGAAAGCCATTGTAGCAGCCTCAACTTTATTGGCAAAATCTGCATCTGGGTGCAACCCAGCCCCAGTCTAAAGCTGGTGGCCTGAGATTTACATAGCAGTCTCAAGGATTTAAATACACATCTTCCATTGAAATGTGCTTAAAGTTAATGGACAAGCTAAATCCTCTAGACTGTTTTGGAAATCTCAGTCAAGAGCTGATTGACTAAAACTACACATAATGCGATCATCTACTTTTGCTAGATGAGATGGGTCCCATTTCTGTGTTCTGGTATAAAATTAGGCTGTATCTAGAAAAGTCAAGAGGTTAAGTTTTGTTTATTGTAGCTTTATTAAAATACAGTGTACATAGATTTATCTGGTTTCAGAGTAGCAGCCGTGTTAGTCTGTATTCGCAAAAATAAAAGGAGTACTTGTGGCACCTTAGAGACTAACAGATTTATTTGAGCATAAGCTTTCGTGAGCTACAGCTCACTTCATCGGATTTATCTGATATGAAAGGACACATACTGTCTACAGAATTGTTAATCCCAAACATTCAAAAATCCTGACTCAGGCCCCTTAAAAATAATAATTTTGGCTTGAAAAATCAGGAGGTTTTTTTAATTTAGGTTTGAATTCTTTTTATTTTCCTCTTGAGTTTTCAGCTGTTAGGGTCACATTTTCCAGTGTTTTTCAGCAACCATTAGGGCCAAACACTTTTTATACATTTAAAAAAAAAAAAAGCTGAGTCTGTTGTATTTATGGTGGTCCAGATACTGTGGCTTTAAGAAAAACTCCAAATAATGTGAGATTCACAATAGAATTTTGAGAGCTCACAACATGAGGTCTATCTACAAAGTTAAATTTTGAGGATCTAAGTGGGAAAAAAATAGGCAATACCTGCAGGATCCTGGTCTACTTGGATTTTTCCCTGGTGCCAGGATGTACCAGGTACAGATTTTTATGGTGAAGTAGAAACACTTTGTCTCCATTTATGCAATAAAATCTAGAGATCTGTGGCTAAAACATAGCTGGAACTGATAAAACCCAAGTGCCAGGTATGTGGGGTTTTTTGTGTGTTTTGTTTTTGTGGTGGTGTTGCACTGGATTGTGATGGGGCCTGAATTTTTCTGGTTAAGTAGCTGTTTTCTGGTAGAAGCAGCTGTTGTCTACTTTGATGGCAGAGTTTGGGAACTTGAAGCCAAAAAAATGTACTGAGCTGTGATGCCTTGCAATTTGAATTTTTCAGTTAAATTTGACCAACTGCATTTCTTCTCTATGTAGCCAGTAGAGTTTTAGGATTAGTTGGTTGTCTGTGTTTTTTGGTTGTCTGTTTAATCCCAAACTGGATCCCCTGGGATCCAGATGTTGGATTCGTGTTCTTGTGCTACTGCACTAGATAGCAACTTGACTTAGGTTTATTGGTGCACTAGGAGATGCTACACTTGTTCCTCTCTTTAGACAGATTTTTGGAGGTTGGGTTGCAAATTGGCGGGATCCAGTTGAGAGATGTTTCTCCAGTGCTATTGTCCCTCTGTGCCTCAATTCCCCCTCAGTAAAATGGGGACGATAGTACTTGTCTACCTCACGAGGTTGTTCAAAGGATACGTATATTAAAAAGACTGTGAATTGCTATGGCATCTCTCATATAAGAGAGAGGTTTGGAGTTGGGATACATTAGGGTCCAGATTTTTCCATTGAAATAGGAGCAGCTACATTTGTTTTCTATTTGGATTTTACAATCTGAGACTCAAAATTGCCATGTGGAAACAGCAAAAAATTGCTATGATCCTGCTGGATCCAGGTTTTTGCATTGCTTGGGACACATTAGGGTCTATGATTTTTTGGTGCTGTAGGAGCTGCTACACTTTTTTTCTGTTCATTCAATGGAATTTGGGGAATGAGGGCCAAAACTTGCAGGGCTCCAGTAGGTGATAGATCTGGGTTTTCATGTATTGTGATATGCCAAAGACAGAATATTTTAGTGCACTCAGAGCAGCTAGACTTGTTGTCTGTTTAGGAAACTGAGGCCAATCCAGGCTTTTACAGTGCTCATACTCTGGGATGTGTCAGGATTTGAGTTTCTTGGTACAGTAGGAACAGCCAGACTTGTTCTCTATTTTGATGGGACTTGTGGCCAAAAATCTCCAGGAGCTATCAGGATTCAGCTAGATCCAGACTTACTTTAAAACACAAAATGAAACAAACTGATTGAAACACACCTGAATCAAAATCCATTTTCATAAAGAAGGGAGATGCTTTGAAAATCTCAATAAAACTAATGCAGAATGAGGGCGTCTCCCTTCTCTAGGTGTGTAAGACTTAGCAAGTCTGAGTACCCAGTGGGCCCACACAGAGAGGGAGACTGTGATAGATGGTGATGTAATTTTCTCTTTAGTGGCTATGCCAAACCCTGGCCCTGCTACTGAATTTCACAGGTCAGTCTCATCAGTGCCTCTTCTTTTGTTATTACTTAAATTATAAATTCATAGATATTTAGGTCAGAAGGGACCATTATGATCATCTAGTCTGACCTCCTGCACAACGCAGGCCACAGAATTTCACCCACCACTCCTACAAAAAAAACCCTCACACCTATATCTGTGCTATTGAAGTCCTCAAATCGTAGTTTAAAGACTTCAAGGAGCAGAGAATCCTCCAGCAAGTGACCCGTGCCCCATGCTGCAGAGGAAGGCGAAAAACCTTCAGGGCCTCTTCCAATCTGCCATGGAGGAAAATTCCTTCCCGACCCCAAATATGGCAATCAGCTAAACCCTGAGCATATGGGCAAGATTCATCAGCCAGATGCTACAGAAAATTCTTTCCTGGGTAACTCGGATCTCACCCCATCTAATAGCCCATCACAGGACATTGGGCCTATTTACCATGAATATTTAATTACCAAAACCATGTTATCCCATCATACCATCTCCTCCATAAACTTATCAAGTTTAATCTTAAAGCCAGATAGATCTTTTGCCCCCACTACTTCCCTCGGAAGGCTATTCCAAAACTTCACTCCTCCTGATGGTTAAAAACCTTCGTCTAATTTCTAGTCTAAATTTCCTAGTGGCCAGTTTATATCCATTTGTTCTTGTGTCCACATTGGTACTGAGTTTAAATAATTCCTCTCCCTCTCCGGTATTTATCCCTCTGATATATTTGTAGGGAGCAATCATATCTCCCCTCAACCTTCTTTTAGTTAGGCTAAACAAGCCAAGCTCCCTGAGTCTCCTTTCATAAGACAAGTTTTCTTTGGGACTATGAAGTATTTTTGTTCTGTATTCGTAAAATGCTGAGTAAATTTTCAGTTGTGAATAGTGTTTCTGTAATAAACAATGTAGTGCTACAGAGGCAGTATATAATGGGTATAATGTACCAAACAGACAAGTTCCTGTTACGCTGTAAAGTGCATAACCGTATAATACAATGCTGAACAAACATGGAGTGGGGTGTGGCATTTACAGATTGATTGCTTCCAAGAAGAGGAGAAGTAGAACTGTGACATGAGAGCCAGCAGACTATCCTTTCATAGAAAATCAGACATTTGAGATGGAGAAAAGAGTTACCTCTGCTAATACAGGAATTCGCCCTCCAGTACATGTTCTGCTGCTTTATCCAAACTAGATGTGCTACATAGTATAAATATTATATATAAAATGTGTGCAAAATATGATGGGACCCTGAGTACAACAAAGATATAAAAGTGCATAACTGTTCAAATCTTTTTCTATCTTTCTATACCACGAATCTGTAATGCTTTGTTTCATATGGTCCAAGATCATATGAGACATTCATGGAAACAGCAAGCTTATTTAAAATATTTGAAAAAGTGTGCCTTCCTTTTCTCTCCTAAGAGAGCAGAGGATGGAGTCTGCTGGTGGTCATCATCTCCAGTGGTAATGTTTCTATCACTGACACTCATGAGAGAAGATGAAATTTGCCTTGAAGTTTTTCCAATGTCCTAACGAGTGATTCCTCCACTGTATTTTAATTTTCAACGTTGTGTGTGGTTTTTTTTTCTCCTGAAAACTTCCTTCTCCCATATATCCAGTTTATCAAAGATAATACAAATGTTCGGGCCCAGTTCTCAGCTGCTGATGTAATGGATACACCTGCAAAAACCATGCAAGCAAAGTATATACACCTTTATAAAAGGATATATAGACTCTCATTTACTAGGTTTGAACACAGAGGCAGGATCATGTGTTCACACTACTTGTGTGAACAATGAGACCATTCCTGTCTTCCCTCACCCTGCCAATTTGAGAGAGTGGGAAGCCCTGCACAATTTCCACTGAATTATTAAACCTAATACTGGGTGGTTATACCTTCACGGGGTTTTTAGAAACTCTAACTAGTCCTCTCTAAACACCTACAGAGGGAGGTATTAAATATTGGAGGCACAGAGAAGGAACTTGTCTGAGGCCACAAAGAATGTGTGTGATTATCTCTTGCTAGAACAGGATGTGATCCAGGAACTGAGTCCATTAAATTAGACCAGGTCTTTCTGTCTAATGTGAATCAGACCTACTAAATGTGAGCTGACATAGATTCTGAAACACCATTCTGACATACACAGCACCAGTTTGATTCTTCACTGACAACAATCAAGACATTTTCTTTTTGTATTAGTTGGTTTGAGTAGGTTAGATGAAGTACACAGTGGTGTTGCACTGAGGCTCAGATCCTCAAAGGTATTTAGGCAACTAATTCCTGTTGACAGCAATGGGAGTTAGGTGCCTAAATCCTTTGAAGATTTGAGCCTGAGTGCTTTGGAAGCTGATTTACATATATGTCTGAAATAGAGCCATAGCCCAATGTTTGTCTTAGACCTAGTTTACATCTTAGAAGTTACTTTTGCTGAGTCTTAGGAGACTGACTTGTTTTTAAAAAAAAAAAAAAAAAATAGCCTGATTTCAGACAAGACTTTTATAGGGTGAGTAAATTACCATTTATTATGGAGTATAAACAGCCCATAAGGAAGTACATGCTGAAGATGGGGAGCACCTTCCTTTAATTATGTTGATAATAGCTTGGTACTTCCAAATGTTGTTTCTACTCAAATTCAGTTAACTTCACACCTTGAACATGAGAAGTATTTTACTTGAGATCAGCGTGCCAGAGTCTTCGTGTCTTAACTTGTAGATTAAAAAGTCTTCTAAATCAGAGATGGCAAGTACTGATTATGTCGACTGGCCCATGCGTATGCAAGCACAGAATTATTCTCTGCAGTACATTTTCTAGCACTTTACCTAGTCTCTTAACAGTTACGTGTGAAGTAACTTCCACCATTTCCCTTAGGAAAGCTATGTTGCAGTCTAATGCTTGCTCTCAGACCTTTTCCTGGTATGTAAATATTCCCGTAATTTAATTTTATAACTCTTAATTATACCTTGTTGTACCAACCCTAAATTATTCCTCTTCCTTGAAATGTTACACCCTTCAGATACTTGCCATGGTTAATCATGCTACACTGTACCAAATATAGTTATCTCTTTGAATCTTTCTTTGAGTCATTCCCTCCAATAAGCGTTACGGCTGTTGCCTGAATTCCTTTCCGTTCGTCTGATTTTAATATGCCAAGATCTAAAACTGAACAGCAAATTTCAGGCTGAATATAAAGTTCTAAATCACCTTTTTTTTTTTTTTTTTTTCCTTTAATGCCATCATATTACGTTGAAACTTGCATCTTAATAAATTCATTTTTTTTAATTAAAACTTCAAAGAACACTAACTGATAGAGGCAGATTCTAAATACATAGGCTAACATTTTCAAAAGTGTCTCCTAAATTTGGGTGCTGAACTTAAGACACCTGATGCCTGAGTTTTCAGAGTGCTGAGCATGCGCCGTTCCAGTTGACGTCAACCCCTTCAGAGAATGGCAGAGACTTGATTTTTTTTTTTTTTCCCCCATCTGACCCAGGGGAAAATTCCTTCCTGACCCCAGACATGGCGATCAGTTAGACCCTGAGCACATGGGCAAGACCCACTAGCCAGACACCTAGGAAAAAATTCTGTGTAGTCAGTCAGAGCCCTCCCCGTCTAGTGTCCCATCACCAGCTGTTGGAGATATTTGATGCTGGCAGTTGCAGATCGGCTACGTGCCATCGTAGGCAGTCATCATAAACTTATCAAGCTCAGTCTTTAAGCCAGTTAGGCTTTTTGCCCCTACTGCTCCCTTTGGAAGGCTGTTCCAGAACTTCACCCCTCTGATAGGTAGAAACCTCCTCTAATGTCAAGCCTAAACTTGTTGATGACCAGATTATATCCATTTGTTCTTGTGTCAGCATTGGGGCTTAACTTAAATAACTCCTCACCCTCCCTGGTATTTATCCCTCTGATGTATTTATAGAGATCAATCATATTTTCCCTTAGCCTTTTTTCAGTTAGGCTAAACAAGTCAAGCTCTTTCAGTCTCCTCTCATAAGGTAGATTTCCATTCCTCGGATCATCTTAGTCCTTTTCTGCACCTGTTCCAGTTTGAATTCACCTTTCCTAAACATGGGAGACTGATAAGTCCCCAGTTTATAGCAGAAATTCTTGTTGTTAGTCCCTAAGTGCATGACCTTCCACTTTGCACTACTACCTTTCATCCCATTTCTATTACTCCATTTCGAGGTCGTTCGGATCTTTTTTGTATGATATTCCAGGCCTCCTCCATATTGGCTGTACCTCCCAACTTTGTGCCATCTGCAAATTTTATTTGCACACTCCCACTTTTTGTGCCAAGATCATTAATAAAAAACATTAAGTTTCCCAAGACCAATCCCCCAGGAACTCCACTAATAACCTCCCTCCAGCCTGACAGTTCACCTTCCTGTTTGACCAGTTGTAGTCTCCCCTTTAACCAGTTCCTTATACATCTTTCATTCTCATATTAATCCCCATCTTCTCCAATTTAACTGATTTCCCACATGGAACTGTATCAAATGCTTTACTGAAATCCAAGTAGACTAGATCTACTGCATTTCCTTTGTCTAAAAAAATCAGTTATCTTCTTAAAGAAGATCAGGTTGCTCTGGCACAATCTACCTTTTGCAAAACCATGTTGTATTTTATCCCAATAACAGTTTGCCTTTATGTCCTTAGCTACTTTCTCTTTCAAAATTTGTTCCAAGACCTTACGTACATCTGAGGTCAAACTAACAGGTCTGTAGTTTCCTGGATCACTTTTTTTCTCCTTTTCTTAAGAATAGGTACCATATTAGCAATTATCCAGTCATGGGGTGTGACCCCCCTGAGTTTACAGATTCATTAAAAATCCTTGCTGTTGGGCTTGCAATTTCATGTACCAGTTCCTTTAATGTTCTTGGGTGGAGATTATCTGCCCACCTCCCGCATCCTCCCAATTTAGTCCCATTAAACTGTTTGAGTTTGACTTCCACCTTGGATGTGGTAATTTCTACTTCCATTAGCCACCCTGCCACTAGCCCTAAGATCCTCATTTCTCTCAGTTTTTAATAAGGGTAAGTATTTGTTTAGGTGTTGGACCATGCCTTGATTATCTTTAATCTCCACCCCATCCTCATAGCTTAGCGGTCCCACTTCTTCTTTCCTTGTTTTTCTTTTTGTTTATACGACTATAGAACCTTTTACTGTTGATTTTAATTCCCTTTGCAAGGTCCATCTCTGCTTGGCTTTTGGCATTCTCACTTTTCCCCTGCACTTTATGACCTGCAAGAGGTAGCTTTCCTTGCTGATCTATCACATCTTCCGTTCCTTGTAGGCTTTCTCCTTTCTCTTAATAACCTGTTTGAGATGCGTGCTTATTCAGCATGGTCTGCAACTCTTCGCTACGAATGTTTTCCCCTTGCTTGGGATTCAGGCTTCAGATCGTTTGTGCAACTTTGCTTTAAAGTAATCGCAAGCCGCTTCCAAGATTCATATCCTTGAGTTCTTCAGTGCAGTCCACTTCCCGAACTAATTCCTTTACTTTTTTTCCCAAGTTTGCCGTTTTGAAATTTGCACTTGCTCAGAACTGAAAACAGAGGAAGAGGTTTCCAGGGGCTCCTAGGAAGTGAATAATCTACGTTACAAAACATTTTTTTTAAATGAGTGACTTAAGGGTATATACAAAAAGAACAGGAGTACTTGTGGCACCTTAGAGACTAACAAATTTATTAGAGCATAAGCTTTCATGGGCTACAGCCCACTTCTTCGGATGCATAGAATGGAACATATAGTAAGAAGATTTTTTTTTATATATACACACATACACAGATAAGTTGGAAGTTGTCATGAGAGGCTGATTAGTTAACCTAAGATTATACCTAAGATTAGTTAAGATAACTAATTAGTTAAGTACCACTTGTCTGCAGGCAGCTGTAGCTGTTGGCCACAGGACTGAGGCCCCTTATGTGTTCTGGGTAGGTTTTGGCGGCTGCCTGCAGGAGCCTGCCAGGGCTGAATTAGGGGGGCTGTGGGAGCCTTCCAGGGCCCAATGAGGAACTGAAGAGTCTGCCAGTGGGAAGGCAGCTAGTGGGAGGGGGAGGAGCTTTTCTCAGGGGGAGCAGGTGGACAGGAGAGCCAGGGCCTGCATTTTTTGCATACCCATTTTGTATGCGTTTAAGGTAAGCAGATTTTTAAAAATGTAATGGATGGTCTTTTGGTTGTTATTTCTTAAAACAAACCAACAAAAACAAGCAAACCCTCATGATTTTGGGGGTTCTGGCTCATGATTTTTGAACTCTTGGGATTGGCCACACTAACTTCTTTACATCAATACTGTTAGAAGTAAAAGTAAATATGGCACCTGATATTAACCTTTAACAGTACAAATAAATTGCTTACTGACAATGTCCTCTAAAATGAAAGGCCAGAGAAGGTATACGTGCAGTACTCCCCTTCCTGTGCATCTCCACTACTTTTAGTATATGTGAGACCACAAATTCCTTTCTCCATTGGCATGTGAAGTAACTGCATAAACTAAAGGGGCCAAGAGGACTTTGGATCAGGGGGGCCAGTGGGCTATGGCCCTCCCACTTTTTACCAGCTGTAAGGGTGAGTGACAGGAGGGGGCGGGGCCTCTGGAAGGGGGTGCGGCCTCGGGGGGGGGGGGAAGGGAGCAGGTGGGGACAGGGCCACAGTTTGGGCACTGGTGGCCCCCCACTTTTATGGACCTTCCACTGTTCCTGCTTTGGATGCTTTAAAAATGCCAGACCCTCAAAATAACATGGACATGTTAGAGCAGTGGTGGGCAGCCCATCAGGGTAATCTGATTGCAGGCCACGAGACACTTGCTGATTTTGACCGTCTGCAGGCACAGCCTTTAGCAGCTCCCAGTGGCCAGGAACGGCAAACCATGGCCACTGGGAGCTGCGGGGGGCCATTCCTGCAGACAGTCAATGCCAGCAAAACGTCTCGCGGCCCGCAATAAGATTACCCCGATGGGCCGCAGGTTGCCCACCACTGTGTTAGAGGATCATAAGGAAAAAGCAGACCCACTCTTGTGTAGGAGCACCTATGTTGAGAAAAACCTTGTATTTGTATTAGTTCAAGGGACAATCTGATTCTCAGAGAGAGACAAGAAATGATCCAGAAATGATCTACTCTGTAATTATTCCTTTGCTAAAGACTACTTGTTTCTCCTTTGAATGAGAGAGGTGTGACCATTGATAGTACTGAATGAGCAACCATGTGGCATGAACTTGGTTTCACAAGAAGTATGGGCAGATGTTTAATATGTATGTGTTTCATATAATGTATGAAGCAAATTGGGATTTTGAAAAATACTGTGTAGAATAGAACCTTTGTTGTTAGTGCAAATATTCAAGAGACTTCTGTAGCATTCAGGGGGATTGATTTAAATCAAAGCAATATAAATAACTGATTTCAATCTTTTAATCAGCAAGCAGGCAACCTGGATTTAAGTCACTGATTTTAATCATATTTTGCATTTGTACATCTTAGTTATTTTTCTAAAGAGAGGTTGATGCTCATTTTGTCAGGTAACCATTAAAACATGTGGATTTGCAATTAAATATAGCTTTTACACTAAATTTGGTGTTTCTTTTTGCTAACCAGGAGAATACACTATATCTATACAGATTTATTTAAGCAATTATACAGCTTAGCTTTTTACTAAGTTAATTTTTTGCTTGCAATTTGTGTCAAGCTTTATTTGGATGGAAATTAAATTTCAGTTAAATATACAAAACTAAATGTGGTGGATACGTAAGTGGAAAAGGTTATCAAAACATATTTTGCATTTAAAACTAACTGATTTATTACATAACAAAATATTATCTGTAGTTACTCAATTGAACGGATTGTATCTTTTTACTAGTTGTAACATCTCGATAGTCATTGTGGAGCTCCACCTTTCACACCTAGTTTCTGCTCATAGATTGGTAGAGGGGGAAAAACTGGTTTTTCAGCTCCAAATTGGTTTCTTAACTTTGAATCATCTGGTCATTGAATTGAACTGGTTGAATAAATTAAAATGATGAAAGTATTCTCTCTGATCTGCAGAAGAGGCTACTGCTGTCAAATATTGGTTAGCTCTTCAACAAACTCAACTTTCAGGTGTTCAGCCAGTGATTTCCATCAATTCGGTGGTTTGACTTTCTTTAAAGATTGGCAGCAAACATGTACTACTTAATATTTTTGTATATAATTTAAATGGTTGTAGGAGATTATAATAAGTTTAGACCTCAACATAGGTTATCAATTTCACATTTAATTTTGAATAGATTTATTTTTAAAAAATAAACCGGTTTGTAATTTTAAATTTTTAAAAATCAATTCTTGTCCAACCTGATAGCCGCCTTTCCATGTGAGGATCCCAAAGCACTTTACAGACATTAATGAATTTTTATACCCAGCAAAATCCCTGTAAGATAGCTTTGTAGTATTATCCTCAATTTATAGATGACAAAACTGGGGCACACGGCGAATAAGTCACTTGTCCAGGGTGTCTTAGCAGTTCTGTTTCAGATCTGGGAATTGAGTCAGAAGATTCTTAGTCCTGTACATTAGCCACTAGACATACTTCCGCTAAATGAAAAATAACTTGTTAATAATGGAAGGCATATGCCTTGCATACATAGAGAACCAGCTGCCAACAGTATTGATCTCACCAGGTGCCCGTTGGGGCAAAGAAGGGGATGTTCTCTAGGCAACAGCTGCCACCTGAGTATCCAGGAGCAATCCAGGCTTTAATAAACTTCCTAGACTGCAAACTTGTGGTGGCATTGCCAAAGATCCTCCTCTAAATGTCAGTGCTAATATCACATTTGCCAGCTCTTCTGGGCTTTCTTCAATATATCAATACAGCCTCAATCTTGTCTGGACCGAGCCTTGCACAGCTGTCATCCAGCCATAACTCTCGTGCAGACATTGATCATGTGTTTCGCTGTACTGTCAGGTCAGAGGTAATGGATATATAGATATAGAACTGAGTGTCATCATATGGAGTAAACGGTGCAGCTCATTAAGAGCAGGAGGGATGACAGACACTTGCAGTACCGGGGCCAATGGGAGCTTCGGGGGAGGTACCCACAGGCAAGAGCAGCACGCAGAGCCCTCTGCACCCCCCGAGGCTGCAGGGACATGGTGCCAGCCGCTTCCTGGACCAGCGCAGGGCCGGGGACAGGGCAGGCAGGCAGGGAGCCTGCCCTGGTCCTGGTGTGCACCTCTGCCATCCTGGAGCTGCTCCAGGTAAGCGACGCCAGGCCAGAGCCTGCACCCCACACACCAACTCCCTGCCCTGAGCCCCCTGCCTACATCCCAACCCCCTGCTGCACCTCACACCCCTCCTGCACCCCAACCCCCTGCCCAGAGCCCCCTCGTACATCCCGCTCCCCTCCTCTGCCTCATCCCCTTGCCCTGAGCCCCTTCCTGCACACCGCACTCCCTCCTGCACCCCAACCCCCTGCCCCAGCCCTATATTCATGGCCCTGCATGCAATTTCCCCACCCAGATGTGGCCCTCAGGCCACAAAGTTTGCTCACCCCTGCTCTAAGTAACCTTTCTCAAAAAGGGGAAAAGAGATATGGGTCTGTAGTTAGAAAATGTCTGCATCAAGAAAGAGCCTTATACTCTGCTGGTCACTGGGACGTTTTCTTCCCCATTGCTTTAGGGAAGCATTTAAGGAAGTATTTTTCCACTGGCCATCGTCAGCCTGGAAGGACATAGGCCCATCCCCTTCTTTTCCCTTTACAAAATTAAAAAAGGAAGAATAATACTTATCTTCCTCAGTAGTTGGTTTAACAACTGATGTTTGTAAAGGGCTTTGAATGCCAAGAAGTAAATAAGCAATAAAATATTACTTTCATAATCCAGTGGCTGAAACAAATCTTAGTCTCTTACCTCGGTATCTTTAGAAACCCAACCAAATAGCGTCTCTTAATCAAACATGTTTTCCAAAAGTGTAGGACTGGAAGGGACCTCAGTAGGTCATCTAGTCCAATCCCCTACACTCAAGGCAGGACTAAGTAATAAATAGACCATCAGTTTTCAAACTGAGAGTCAGGACCCCAAAGTGGGTCGCGACCCGTCGCCAGGGCTGTCTTAGACTTGCTGGGGCCCGGGGCTGAAGCCGAACCCCAAGGGCTTCAGCCCAGGGCAGCAGGGCTCATGTTACAGGCCGCCTTTGCCTGGGGCTGAAGCCACCCCCCCTTCCCACCCGGAGTGGTGGGCTTAGGCTTTGGCACGCCCACCCCGAGCAGTGGGGCTCGGACAGGCTCAGGCTTTGGTCCCCCCTCCTGGGGTCGTGTAGTAATTTTTGTTGTCAGAAGGGGGTTGCGGTGCAATGAAGTTTGAGAGAGGTTTTTGTCTCACCTGTTCTTAAAAACCTCCATTAACAGAGATTCCACAACCTCCCTAGGCAATTTGTTCCAGTGCTTAACTACCCTGACTGTTGGGAAGTTTTTCCTAATATCCAGCCTAAACCTCTCTTGTTGCAATTTAAACCCATTTCATCTTAGTCCTATCCTCAGAGGTTAAGGAGGATGATTTTTCATCTTCCTCCTTGTAACAACCTTTTATGTACTTGAAAACCTGTTCTTGAAAACTTGAAATCAGTTCCACTTCTCTGCATTCTCTGGTATTTAGTTATTCCAGCTGCATTGATCTACATATCTTCAAACTGTTTTTCCGCTGTCTCAGCAATCTGGAACCAAGACTTTCAGGATTCTTATTCATTACAACATTGAAGTCTGAATTGTGTCCAAAGTTAAGTCATATTGTTATTGAACAAGTCTGAGATTGTTTGATAGTGACAGCCATACTTCATGAAGAGTGAAAACAAAAGTAGACAAGCAGACCTTCCAGCTTGTGAAAATGTGAAGACAATGCTGAATTCTTAGGCACATAAGGGTATTTATCTTTCTGGTGGATAATAAGACAAAAACGTTCAACTGTTAACGGTACTAATTTTAAATACACTTATGAGTACAATATGGTGGGACATGATCCAATGCCCACTGAAATCAACTGGAGACTTTCTGTTGATTTCAGTGAATGCTGTATTGAGCCCTTGATAGACATGTGCTTTCAGTGCCTCTTTAGTTTTATCTGCTTGTTTTACTGACAACATCAAACTTCTACTGCCATTAGCTCTGCAGAGCTAATTCAGGCTGTGGAAGAATGAGCTATGTTCTGGCAGGCCTAGTGCATCATCAGTGAAAGTGCACCTAAATTCTTATTCCGGAATCTTTATTGTTGTCAATTTTAACAAACAGAAGGGACACAGCTTTAACTCTTCAGATACTGGGTTGAGCTTCTGGTACTCTGGGGGCTGGAAAATCATCTTGCAAACTCGATATGGAAGTCTATGTGGAGAGAACAGGAGACTAACAAATTTATTTGAGCATAAGCTTTCATGGGCTAAAACCCACTTCATCGGATGTGTTCAGTGGAAAATACAGTAGGAAGATATATATACACAGAGAACATGAAACAATGGGTGTTATACACACTATAACAAGAGTGATCAGTTAAGGTGAGCTATTACCAGCAGGAGAGAGAAAACTCTTTTCAACTGCTGGAAATAGTTCATCTTGATTATCACTACAAAAGGATGTGTGAGGAACAGTAAGGGGGGAAAAATAAACATCCACTTCCAGTCTTTATTCAAGCCTAATTTAATGGTGTCCAGTTTGCAAATTCATTCCAATTCAGCAGTCTTTCGTTGGAGTCTGTTTTTTGAAGTTTTGTTGTTGTAATATTGCGACTTTTAGGTCTGTAATTGAGTGACCAGGGAGATTGAAGTGTTCTGCCATGTACATGGCAGAGGGGTATTGCTGGCACATGATGGCATATATCACATTGGTAGATGTGCAGGTGAACGAGCCTCTGATAGTGTGGCTGATGTGATTAGGCCCTATGATGATGTCCCCTGAATAGATATGTGGACATAGTTGGCAATGGGCTTTGTTGCAAGGATAGGTTCCTGGGTTAGTGTTTTTGTTGTGTGGCATGTGGTTGCTGGTGAGTACATTGCCATGTACATTGGCCAAACCGGACAGTCTCTACGTAAAAGAATAAACGGACACAAATCAGACTTCTGGAATTATAACATTCAAAAGCCAGTCGGAGAACACTTCAATCTCCCTGGTCACTCAATTACAGACCTAAAAGTCGCAATATTACAACAACAAAACTTCAAAAAACAGACTCCAACGAAAGACTGCTGAATTGGAATTAATTTGCAAACTGGACACCATTAAATTAGGCTTGAATAAAGACTGGGAGTGGATGTGTCATTACACAAAGTAAAACTATTTCCCCATGTTTATTCCCCCCTGACTGTTCCTCACACGTTCTTATCAACTGCTGGAAATGGCCCATCTTGATTATCACTACAAAAAGTTTTTTTCCTCTCCTGCTGATAATAGCTCACATTAACTGATCATAGAATCATAGAATATCAGGGTTGGAAGGGACCTCAGGAGGTCATCTAGTCCAACCCCCTGCTCAAAGCAGGACCAATCCCCAATTAAATCATCCCAGCCAGGGCTTTGTCAAGCCTGACCTTAAAAACTTCTAAGGAAGGGGATTCTGCCACCTCCCTAGGTAATGCATTCCAGTGTTTCACCCCTCCTAGTGAAAAGGTTTTCCCTAATATCCAACCTAAACCTCCCCCACTGCAACTTGAGACCATTACTCCTTGTCCTGTCATCTTCTACCACTGAGAATAGTCTTGAACCATCCTCTTTGGAACCACCTCTCAGGTAGTTGAAAGCAGCTATCAAATCCCCCCTCATTCTTCTCTTCCGCAGACTAAACAATCCCAGTTCCCTCAGCCTCTCCTCATAAGTATGTGTTCCAGACCCCTAATCATTTTTGTTGCCCTTCGCTGGACTCTTTCCAATTTTTCCACATCCTTCTTGTACTGTGGGGCCCAAAACTGGACACAGTACTCCAGATGAGCCCTCACCAATGTCAAATAGAGGGGAACGATCACGTCCCTCAATCTGCTGGCTATGCCCCTACTTATACATCCCAAAATGCCATTGGCCTTCTTGGCAACAAGGGCACACTGTTGACTCATATCCAGCTTCTCGTCCACTGTCACCCCTAGGTCCTTTTCCGCAGAACTGCTGCCTAGCCATTCGGTCCCTAGTCTGTAGCGGTGCATTGGATTCGTCCATCCTAAGTGCAGGAGCCTGCACTTATCCTTGTTGAACCTCATCAGATTTCTTTTGGCCCAATCCTCCAATTTGTCTGGGTCCCTCTGTATCCTGTCCCTACCTGCCACCATATCTACCACTCCTCCTTGTTTAGTATCATCCGCAAATTTGCTGAGAGTGCAATCCACACCATCCTCCAGATCATTTATGAAGATATTGAACAAAACCGGCCCCAGGACCGACCCTTGGGGCACTCCACTTGATACCGGCTGCCATCTAGACATGGAGTCATTGATCACTACCCCTTGAGCCCGACAATCTAGCCAACTTTCTACCCACCTTATAGTGCATTCATCCAGCCCATAGTTCTTTAACTTGCTGACAAGAATACTGTGGGAGACCGTGTCAAAAGCTTTGCTAAAGTCAAGAAACAATTCATCCACTGCTTTCCCTTCATCCACAGAACCAGTAATCTCATCATAGAAGGCGATTAGATTAGTCAGGCATGACCTTCCCTTGGTGAATCCATGCTGACTGTTCCTGATCACTTTCCTCTCCTCTAAGTGCTTCAGGATTGATTCCTTGAGGACCTGCTCCATGATTTTTCCAGGGACTGAGGTGAGGCTGACTGGCCTGTAGTTCCCAGGATCCTCCTTCTTCCCTTTTTTAAAGATTGGCACTACATTAGCCTTTTTCCAGTCGTCCGGGACTTCCCCCGATCGCCATGAGTTTTCAAAGATAATGGCCAGTGGCTCTGCAATCACAGCCACCAACTCCTTTAGCACTCTCGGATGCAGCGTGTCCAGCCCCATGGACTTGTGCTCGTCCAGCTTTTCTAAATAGTCCCGAACCACTTCTTTCTCCACAGAGGGCTGGCCACCTACTCCCCATGCTGTGTTGCCCAGCGCAGCAGTCTGGGAGCTGACCTTGTTCGTGAAGACAGAGAGGCAAAAAAGCATTGAGCACATTAGCTTTTTCCACATCCTCTGTCACTAGGTTGCCTCCCTCATTCAGTAAGGGGGCCCACACTTTCCTTGGCTTTCTTCTTGTTGCCAACATACCTGAAGAAACCCTTCTTGTTACTCTTAACATCTCTTGCTATAGTGTGTATGATAACACCCACTGTTTCATGTTCTCTGTATATATGTATTTTCCACTGCATGCATCTGATGAAGTGGGTTTTAGCCCAAGAAAGCTTATGCTCAAATACATTTTTTTAGTCTCTAAGGTGCCACAAGTACTCCTGTTCTTTTTGTGGATACATACTAACACGGCTGCTACTCTGAAACCTGTCATTGTGTGGAGAGAATTAATTTAGAACACAAAAAGATCCATTTTTATAGGGTTAGTTTCGTGACCATAACGAAATGTAAAACTCCTGTAACGAAAGAGACCCTATTGCAGTATCAGCAATTTGTCAGCCATCTGTTACTGTTAGCTGGCCCTTCACTATAACCTTCTGATGGCTGCCTGGCCCAGCATCTTTGGGTCCCAGGTGGCTAATATATCTTCCAGCAAAATCCTTGCTATCTGACTTTTTAAAAAACTGGGGCCTTTTAAATATTAGTCTGCCACTAGAAAATGCTATATGCTTTGAAAGTTTTGATTTCTCATACATTAATACTGATATTGTTCTGAAAATGCATTCTGTATGCTTGCTTGTTCTACGTAGTGAGAATTGTGACGCGTTCTGTGTTTGCTCATCTGGTAGAAAGAGAAATAAGATGTTAATTTAGCAAAAGGCTAACTTTTTTTTGTAGGGGGGACAATTTATTTAGAATACATTTTAACCAGCATGTGGACAGGTGCTCTTTGCATATCGCCTCATAGACTGTACAGTCCTTGATTGAGAGGCTGTAATTTAGTTGGGCTCTGGTAATACTGTAAGCCATAACAGCCTGGCTGAAGTTATTTATGATCAACAGCAGTAGTAGGCGCCCCAGAGTGAATTAGAGCCTTGTATTGACTGAGGAGTTATGTATTATTTAAGTAACTGTTTCTATGCCATCAAGGGTCTGAAGCAATTAATCAACTGCTCTTCTGTGTTGAATAATCTCCACCTTACTGAGAGCTGCCTAAAATGAGAAATGACTTTTACAATTTTTGTGTCTCGCAGCACTCCAACCCCACCCCCGCTTTTACTTAAAAATCTAAATTGAGTGTGGTCTGTTTTTCTCCCCAGATGTACCTGCTACAAAAAGTGTATGTTTTTCAAATAAAATAAAAGAACAAGGTTGCCAATAAATGGCAAGCGTTCTAAAAAGTATCTCTCATAATTCCTACATGATTCATACACTCATTATCTAGAATACTGTGGAAACTTAAGTAAGAAATCAGCTTAATTTTTTCCCCCTTCCGTCTCGGCCTATTAGCCTGGTACTATAGGACTGCTTGTAAATGGAGTGGACCTGTGTGCATCTCTGTTTTTGCCTGTAGTTTTCGGAGTCAGGGATCATTACAGAGGCTATGAGTGTAGTTTAAACAGTTCTTGATAGGCACTTTCACTAGAGCGTCAGGGTTTTTTCTAAACAACATGGGAGCTTGAGCTGTCTTCAGTATGCTTGACTGAGGAAATTAATCTGTAGCTTAATACTCAACAAGGGATGATAATTTCTTCCACTAAATGTTCTTGTCTGATTTTCACCTGCATCTCATGAATCCAGCTGGGCTGTAGGAAAGGCCTGTAATTGCTGCCTAAGGCTGCTGTGGTAAAGCTCAGTAAAAATCTCTATGGAAATGAGGTTAATTGACCTTTAACCATCTTGAGTATCTCCTGTTTGGGCTTTCCTTGTATATATTCCCAGAAGAAATCCACATAGTTGTTGGACTAAAGAAATGTGTGTTCTATGAAAGATTAAATCACTGAGAAATGCAGTTTTGCTTTGCAGGCTGGCAGCCTCGATGGTTTTTTCTCTGTGGCGGTATCTTGTCATATTATGACTCTCGGGAAGATGCCTGGAAGGGTTGTAAGGGAAGCATCCAGATGGCCGTGTGTGAAATTCAAGGTAACTAAGGAACTTCAGAACCTGCTGCACAAAATTCTTCTAATTCCTTACTCCCTTATGGTTCTTAAATATCATTTTTTGTATCATGACTTCTCCTCCTCCTTCCACTCCCGTAGCACAACATGAATATAACCTCTATTAAACGTTTAACTAACTAAAGAACAAAGCATTCCAAGAACTTGTGTGCAGCATGCCCATCTAGTATGATGGGCATGTTGGCATAACACTTCAATTTCTTTTGTGAGCCATGGTGTAGGGGCTCACAGGTCCAGCTAAACCTTCCCTGGCACAGATCTAAAGCAAGAAAATCCACTCTGACGGTGTAAATCATGAACAAACTTCTGCACTTCAGCTCTTATTCCATTAGGAGTGAGCAGACTAGTGACAATAATTGAGATATAACTATAGGTAGGAAAACTGAAAGATGGACAGAGATACAGACTTGTTGGAGGAGGTTGCCTCAAAACTGCCTTTCACAGCAGAGAGAGTGTTCCCTTTTACCGACCATCCCGCACGTGTATAAATCACATAAACGTGTCACACCACCTCCCCTCTTCCATTTTTTTTTTTTTCTTTCTCTCTCCTTCCCTTTGTTTTGTACTTCTTTCTCATTGTATTGTAGCCAGCTGGACATGACTGAGAGTTCAGCATTGCTCTTTTTTTCTTTTGTTGTTAAAGTGGAAGGGATTCCTGTTTCATGGCATGGAACATTCCTTCCCCCAGAGGCTCACAGGTTAAACTCACTAGCCTGGGTCACAAAATGGCAAGTTGGAAAGTTTTTTGACTGTTGATAACTAGCTTTCTAATATTATTTGACCTCAAGTTTTCCCCATACATTTGCAAGAATCCCAGTATTTTTCTGTTGCAAAGTTAGGATGGGTTGGCTGGGTGGGTGTGAGGGAAAGCATGCACCATACTGGAGGGTTTTGACTCAGAAACCGGAGGGTTTCAATTCAGTGACTTTAATCTGTGTTGCTCCTAGTTCACCATGCAGATAGTACTCGGATGGATCTGATTATTCCTGGAGAGCAGTACTTCTATCTGAAAGCCAGAAGCGCAGCTGAGAGGCAAAAGTGGCTGGTTGCACTTGGAACTGCCAAGGCCTGCTTGACAGACAGTAGGACACAGAGAGAAAAAGGTAAGAACATTCTCTCAGAGCTGTGTCTATCTGGCATTTCTAGCCTTTTTGAACAATGCATTTTTTACTTGTTCTTTATCTCCCCATTTTTTCCTAGGAGTTTTGCAAATAGGAATGGTAAAATCTGTACTCGAGCTAAAGTGTCCAAACCTGGGCAGCGGGCTTTCGGCACCTTTGAAAATCAGGCCTAATCAGAGATGTAGGACCTTGACTCTAATTCTGACTTTGAACATTGTGATCTTGGTTTATTTTACATTATGAAAAAACTAATTAATCCCATCAGCTACTTAAGCCTTCAAGGACCTCCTGTGAGAGTTAAATAGGGAACACAGAGACTTTGCAAAGGAATGTCTTAAACACACATACACACGCTTACTCTAAGAATGCACATGAGACTTAGGCTGTGTCTACACTGCCACTTTCAGTGCTAAAACTTTAGTCATTCTGGGGTGTGAGGAAACACACCCTTGAGTGACAAAAATTTTAGCACTGAAAAGTGTCAGTATAGACGGCGCTTTATTGCTGGGAGCCGCGCTATCCTGGCGATAAAGCAGCAGCGCTGTGACGTGGGCAGTGTAGACATATCCTTACAGATCTAGGAGAAAAACAATAATTCCCTCCCTCCATGACCTCACCACTCCTGAGAGTCTTTTGGGTCCGAGATCTGCCCGTGTTCAGGCTAGATGGAGACACCCGTGTCTCCCTGTAGCAAGTCCCTCTTGCTGCTGGCGGTGGTCAGCCACTTCCACGCAGAAACCTTCCTGCTAATAAGCGCAGTCTTGGTGAAGAGTCCCAGTGAGAGGCCCCAGCCATCTGAGTTCTCCTGCTCAACACCCTTGTTGAATAGAGGGTGGTAAAGCAGGCAAGAGTCATTAGCAAGTCAATCATTGGCACCATCTGGGTGACTCTTCCTGTGTTAACTCTCCCAAAGGTGAGAAACTTTCCCTTCATCTCTGGCCTTGCTATGCATCACATCAGACTATAGATACATCAGTTCAAACTGGCTCTCGACACAGAGTCAGACACAAAATGCAGGGTCTACTCCACAATGCAAGTTTACAATAGTGAACTGTTAGCCAGTGCATAAAGGTTACACACCCAAAGATTAATAGTATTATGCACATGGTGTTAATGTGGTATATATTAAATAAGTGTTGGGCAATCATGTAAAATCTTGTTATGCTTACTCTTACTCACTTGTAAGTATCCCACAATACCTTGTAACAGTATAACTCGGCATTTGGCATAAGGAAACTATCAAAGGCACGGTATGTAAGTATTCTACCTTGGTACAGGTAGGAGTGCCTTCATGGCCCATTTAGTTCAGAATTCTGTTCCAAAAACAAAGTATAAGAGGGGAACACCGTGCTACCAAAAAACCAAGGTAATTTTCATATTAGTCTTGGATGACGTGCTTTTTTTTGTAAACAGGCCTAGTATAAATAGAGGTAGGTTTGGGGGCTTATTTTTGGGAACACATCTTCTGCATAAGGTGAAATGAACATGCTGTGAGAACCTGCTTCTTAGAATGATTGGTGATGTATTATTTCTCTTTCCTGTACCAGACTGTTTTGTCTATAGACAATAATTTGGTCTCTTGAACATTTTTAATATTGAACCCCAAGTGTTTGTCAAAATTAATTGGCTATACATTTTTAATCAATAAAATCATACAAAACAAGATGAAATTCACAAGTTGACACAGTGTCACAAGGTGAAATACTCGTGGTGCATTCGCAGAACTTGAAATACTTTCAGCTAACAATTAACTTTTTTTTAAATTTGTGGATCATTAATAATCTATTGGGGGTTTTTAAACTGGCTTTCAGGCATTCAGATCCCTTAATTATTAATAATGCGATAGATGTATGTTAAGATGAGCTGGCTTTGTCAAACTCCCTTTTCCACCCTCCTGTAGTTTACAAACAAGGAGCTATGACCCTCTGACAACTGTTGTTTATACCTCCGATTATTTAGCAAACAGGCACATTATGGTATGTAGGGATTTAGTTCTTGAATAAAAAGGCTCATGAAGTCAGACATTTTGTGGTTGAGACTCCTTTTCTTTCTCTCTTGTAGTAAGTTTGTGTGTTTATAACTTAACAGCTCAGTTGAAACACTCTATTCCTGTTTGTGTTGGCAGATATCAAAAGGTCATGTTTTTTAACTGTCATAAAATGACAGTTCTAAGCCTTATGTTTTCAAATCAAGAGAGCATGCGTTGAAATGTCGATCAGATGGGTTGGACTGGATTGAAATAGTACTAGTTATTTCCTCAACTTTCCAAAAACATCTACTGCAAGACTGATGGGATGTGTCCAACTCTCTTCTTGTCTCATTTTTAGAGCTCACTGAAAACACCGAAGCCTTGAAAACCAAAATGTCAGAGCTTAGGCTGTACTGTGACCTCCTTGTTCAGCAAGTGGATAAAACTAAGGAAGCTAGCATTTGTGGTGTATCAGAATCAGAGGTACAACTTTGTTTTCATACAGCCCTATCCCACTGGGTGCTGAGCACTCTGGACTTGTCCCGTGGATTGAACACCTCACAGAACAAACGCATCATGACTTCAAGAAAAGACGCATGTTATCCAGTTTAATGTTGCACTGACTTTCCTGCTGAATGCACATAGGAGAAAAGTACCTAAAGGCTTTAGTTAGCAATATGATATTATTTTTATTATGTATTGCTATCCATTATGCTGGCTAGTACTGAGGTCATATACAGTAACTATGATCAGGATAGTAATGCCTCAAAAAAAATTTATGGTTTCACTGACCTTGTGCCTGTAGTTCATGTTTCCAGGAATAAAGTGAACATACTTGATGAAGAGATGCTATGCAAGAAGTGCATAATACTTGATCCTAATTAGCCTGCAGTCCAGGACTGTTAAAATCTTCCTTCAGTCAGTTCTGTTCTTAGGCTGAATACGTAATGATTAAGAGAGAATGTAGAGTCACAGTGAAACTCAACTAAAGGAAGAAACTTGTTGACTAGCCCATGTGATGGCTTTCGGAGTTTTAACCGAGCGTTCATTGGTTTTGTGTTAGAAAAGAAATACCAGTTCCAGAGGCATCTCTTACAAGCTTTCCTAACGGAAGGAGCTCTGTTTGGGAATGGCCTTTTAAAGAAGAGGGTATGCTCCTTCTCAGTGCGAGGGGTAGGGAGGTGGAAGGATTTTATGTGCGAAGAACTTAGCCTCTCGGAGAGGTGTGGTTTTCCAAGTTGTACGGTCGTCCTGTGGTGCCTCCCAGTGGAATTTTATTCGCAAGTTGCAGGGCTGGCAGATGACTGCATGAAGGGGAGTTATTGTGGTGTCCAAGCCAGCCAACTAGAGATACTGGCTGAAGTCTTGATGATGGATTTAACAAACTGTGTGGTGGTAGTAATGTTGTTGTGCCTAATTTGGTCTTGTATAAAGGACAAGTAAGCAGTTGTTAGGACTGTTGTAACAAACACACATGTAATGTTGTATTTACCCACTTCATAATTCAGCGTTATGGGGCAAATGAGTCAATATTATTACTGTCCCTAATAGATTATTCAGAGCTGGAAGGGTTTAGCCTAATAGCAATCCGCTATCAATAACATGTTTGTTTCTATGTTACATCTAATACACAAGGGTCAGGACAGATATAACCCTTTGCCCAGAGTATGTTCTATAGACAAAGTAAGGGTTTGGTGCCAGCATAGTACTTTTGCTTTGCACCTTGTTCAGTTGCAGTCACCTTTCTTTGAGTATAGGTACAATACATAAATAATCTTATCCTAGGCCACTTAAAATGTCATCTTTTCATTCTCTTGCCGTGGTGTCCTCTGATCATACCAATCGAATAGCAGAATGTCAGGTCCTGGACCAATACTGAATTCACCATGGCATGTGTTTACCATGTTTTAACTCTGGGCATATGGCATATAAATAGATGTTGCTGCTGAAAAGCTGCATTTTGAGATTGGTGTCACTGGAGGCTGACAGCAACAGGAGCATCTTCAGAAGCTGCAATCCCAATAGTGTCTGCTGTCATTGCTGTGATCAGATGGCCTCTTATGTTTAGTTCTTTGAAAATATTGAGCTTCTGATGATTAGGAAACAGGACTGTTGGGATGATGGGTTTTGTAAACTTCAGTCTTTCCAAATTAAGCGTTGGTGGCAAATAAAGTGTCTTGCCATCTGGTTATTTCACAGAATGGAATTGATATGGGAGCTCTGTTGAAATCGACATGTAACACATTCCTGAAGACTCTTGAAGAATGTATGCAGATTGCAAATGTGGCCTTCTCTTCTGAGTTATTACATCGGACCCCATCGGGATCTCCACACTTGGCTGTTCTCAAGTTAAACAAGGTAATGTTGTGCAGTCTCTGCTGTCAATCTCAACATCGAGAGCTTATTACCTTTCCTGGAAAGTAGTAGCTGTGGTGGTAAGGAATGGGGTTTTTAGCCCAGGATAGAGATCATAACCATCCACTGGTGACATCCTGGTGTGTCATATGGATTGTAAGTGATGCAAGACTCAACTGTACGTTTAAGTCACCGTTCACTTACTGTTAATAGCAGTTGAAACTCCTTGCTCAGTAATACTTGGTACCTGATCCAGCTGTCGATATCCATGGCCCAGAATGTTGTGACTATGTTCTAGCTGCAATGGAAGCCCCAAATGAATTTTAAAAATAACCCCAGCACCATGTCTGCAATTGTAAGCTACCCAGAAGTTGGAGAGTTCATCTCACTGGTCTCACCATCACAGTCTCAGATTCCCCAGGCCTATTTGTGAAGCTGGAGCAACTCTCCTGGCTAACAACAGATTAAGGAGAAGGGAGGAAGGGACACATGTTTCTTCATCTGGCATGTGTCAGGTTTTTTAATTTAAACATACTCAGGAAGAGGGTTTCATTTCGTTTACCCAGCCTTTCACAATGGCCCCACCTGTTCCCCAGCACCCACATGATTGCCATACTTAGTTTGTTTTGTTTCTGGAGATAGGCAGTACGCTGCCTGGGGATTAGCCTCTCTTTTGATCTTTGCCAGGTAACCTTCAGAATAGATCATTTACCTGAGAAGGGCCCGATATTTTCATGGTACAGACCTCATTGCATATGTTCATGTGGGCCCCAGATCAGGGAAATATGAAGCATACACTTAATTTTCCTCATTGACTTCCATTTGAGTTAATAAATGTAAAGTTTGAGAAGAACAAAATGCTGCTTTCTTTTAAGAATAAATTGTGTGTTTTTATAGGTAACCCCTCCCGTCTCCTCCAGTAGCACTACAACAGAAAGGTACACTGACACTCCTTGTCTTTTGGTTTGTTTGTTTGTTTGTTTTCTTCTAAGAATGGCATAATTTTTTTTCTGGTTATGTCTGACTCTCCCATGGTGTTTTTTTTTGTTTTGGTTTGGTTTTTAATGTATTGATATTGCAAATACCAGATACAAGCACAAACGCTAAGTGGATTTTCTCTCGCTTAGCTCGCACTTTTCCCTTTTGGCTACTTCCTGGTGACTTCTCTTACCATTATCCTTATTGCAACCTTCTGCTGCTGGTGGCTAGCCAACCATCTCACACACGCTTTACTGCTCTCTTTGGCTAGCCAACCATCTCACACGCGCTTTACTGCTCTCTTCCCCACCTCTGGTTTCTGCTCCCACGCATTGCCATTATGAGTGCTGCTGCAGAAAACAAAGCTAGCAGGAGGCAGTGCATGAGCTGTCCATCGCAGCAGCGACCAATAATGCCACCAGTGCCAGTATAATGTGCCACTGGAACAATTCTTTAAAATCTGGTCTGTCCCAACCACCTTCATCTACACTGGTGATGTGCCCCCTATCAGCCTCCAATGCAAAGCAAACATTTTCCCCAGATCTCTGATGTATCTTTTAAGCCGAGTATTTAAAAACAAGAGTTGTAAAAACATGTTCTGTTTGCTGAAAAGGGTAATCTCTCTTCTGGGTTTTCTTAGTTTTAATAACAGTAGACTAATTCCAGTAAATATTTAATTCCTTTTTAGCATAAAATTTTGATTTTTGTTCTAATTACAAGAACAGTTCCTTAAAGGCAACTTGCTTCTGTTTGAAATCTTTTTTAAATGTTACAGATAATACCTTAAATTACTATAACTGAGTTTGGGAGTTCTTTGTGCATTCGATGACTTGTTGTGTATAGTTTGTTTTCCCACTTGTATGGCCATTTTCACCTGTTTGTTTGGGCTGTTCACTCAGAAAACAATGGAGAAAAAGATATCTGCGGGGAAAAATAGGAAAATATGACTAAAACTGTGGGAGCAGGACTGTTTTTCAGATACAATATCTGCTGCTTACCTTTTATTTTATTTTTTTTTTAAAACAAACTGGATTTCAAGTTGGCTGTGCCCCTCTTTTTAAATAATGTATGTCCTTTTTTTTTTCTCTCTCATATATTCCATATTCTTGGCTTAGGATTGTTTCAGTAAATATACACACTGGAAAAACATTTCTGGAGCCACCTGGTTCCTTCTGATGTTTTTAGACAAACATTTTTCTCATAGCAATCTAGAAATGGCAACACTTTTGGATTTCCAGTCCCTCTTTCACATTGTTATGTACAGTTTTTGATAGGAAGAGACATGCCAAACAAAGTGTTACATTTGCCCTTTGGTTTACATTTGTATTTCTCTCCCCCCTCCCCCCCACCATCAGGCAGATGGAATTGAACAGTTGTGAAAATGGCTCCGTAAAGGCAGAAACTAATCATTGTGAACAAACCCCGATTAGCACTCTGATACCCTCACATCTGAAATCTAATGAGGAAGACTGTGACATTTCAGCTGAAGACCATGTAGAAAAGAAGTTGACAGGTAAACACATGGAACAAAATATTATCCAGGGTGGGTGGTTAGTACTTTTGAGCACAAACAGTCTTATAAGGAGTGTGAGATATCTCATTTCCCAAGAGAGATGGAGTATGTCAGGACTTATTACAAGATTACTGAAGTTTTACTTTGAGCTCTATCCATTTCCCAGGGGTTACGTCTTCCCAACACAATTCACACCCTTGTTGGTGGCCTTGGTAGAGAGACCAAGAACTGAAGAGGTACAGGACTAAACTGCTGTCACACTAGAGCTCATTCTTCTGGGTCACAACTGATGGAAATTGGCAATGCACTCAGGCAACACTTGCACTGCACATGCTCTGTGGACCAGGGGCTTCATTCCCCAAGGCCCTTCGTTGGCACCCTTTTCAAATACTAAAGGCCAGATTATCAAGAGTGCATATGAGAGCTGTGTGCTTTTTTCTGAGCAGGTGGCCTTCAGTTCACTCATACGTGCACTGACATATCTTTCAAAACCAAAACAAAAAACCCCAGACTCCTCCCCCTTAAATTACGAGGTTATTTGTTTTAGGAAAATTCCGCCACTATTCAATCAGCATTGTATTAAAGTATCCATTACTCTAGCTGGCATCTGTCCGAAATAGGCAAAGTTAAAACATTTTATTTATATTTTGATTTGACATTGTTTCAGAAATAGCCTGATATTTATGCTAACGTGGTTATATCAAAACAATTCACTATATGATGGAATCCAGCCCTGAGACACTATGCTGGAGTGTTTGAGGTTTTATTATTATTTGTTGAGTAGACTAGGTCAGACTCAGACCACTTGTGTTTCCCTTACTGTACATTATGCAGGACAGGCACTCGCAACCGGTGGTCTAGCAGAATTTGTGCACAAACATAAGAAGTATCAAGGTTCCTCTCCGCTTACCAAGTTTTATGCTCTGTCTGTCACAAGTATTTAGCTCTCCCGCTGGCTCTCCAGAATTTCCTTTGCACTTGTTTAGTTTGGTCTCACATAGGCAGAAGAAATAGTTGAAAAATCAGAAATACAGTAATGGGGAAGGAAAATGACTACGCGTTCCTATCGTGAAGATGTTGTGCAGCCTTGTCTGATGAGAGGTCTCCGCTTCCCCATGCTCGTCCCACCTACTCTAAAGCCAAGTCCACGTCCCCCTTTCCCTGGGTTTGGTTTTCATTTACTTAGAAATTCATGGTAATACAACATACTTTCAGCCCAAACCTTTTCCCCAGTCTTGGCTGAACTTAGGGTTCCTTCAATCCTTTCTCCACCGAGCCACTCTCACAGCCCTTTCTGTCCAGGTAAGATAACAGGACACATGTGAGTCAACATTTAATTCTTTTCCAGCAAGTTCAATATGGCTCTCACATAGGGTGTCTTGGGCAAACACTGCCATCCTTTTGCATATTTTTATTCTTAGTAGCATTTTTTTTCCCCTTCAGTGGACAAAGGAAAAAGAAGAATAAAGTAAAAGATGTGATGACATTTCACAAAGTGACATCTCTTCCGTGGAGCTGGTGCTCTTCCAATTTGAGTAGCGAGAGTGGCCAGTATTGTGTAGTCCTGCTAGTGCCTGTAGAAAAGTGTGCCTGCAAAGATCAATAGAGCCATTCATTCTGAATACCTTAGAAGGTACCATTAAATTAATAAGGTAGATAACAAGAGAAGAACTAGTCAGAGAATCTCATTCAAATTAGATAACTGGTATCATTCAGTAACTGAGGTTTCCTTTCTTTTTAAATGTAAGGTGATGAAGTTAAAGACGATGGAGAAAGCAAGGTGCTGCCCATAGAGGGCAACAGTGCTAACGAATCGCTGCAGTTGGCAATGGATTCCATAAGTGGACCGGCTCCATCACACTGTGGAGAAGGAAAAGAAGAGGATTTATCTACCTTCTTCAGTGTCATGAACATTAGGTAGTGCATCTCCTGCATGCAGTAGATGAACAGTTGCTGGTATATTGAGACTATATGGTTAAAGCCGTTAATCAATTGAGTATTTGATCCATTCAATGGTGAATTTACTTAAATAAATCCCAACAGAGATAATTTTGTACATCGTACTGTTTGTAGTAAATCTAGAATACGTTTTGTAGTGCTAGAAGTTGGAACAAGGCAGTCTAATAGGTGAGTACTAGGGTTAAAGGTCCATCACTTAAATACTATTTTGTGTGATTTTTATCCTCCTCACTCCCTAACTCACCCCCGCCTTCCTTGGGATGGTTCCTTTGCAAGAGTAACTGGCAGCAATACTTGCTGAACTTCTGAAAATGTGGTCAATTAATCACAAGTTGGAAAATTACTCTATTTAGAGTAATCTGTCTTTGCTAAATTGACTATGGGACTTTTCTAGGTTGAGAATTATTTTTCCTTGGTGTGATTAAGAGCCTGTTTCTGTACAGTCAAAATCACTGGGCTACATTCACCAATAGCAAAAGCTGGCACAGTGAAAGTGGTGTAAAAAGGATCTGGTTATGCTAGTGGCTCAGTGCATGTATAGTTTGCCATATTTAAATGAAGCAGGTTTCTCCACTGAAACTGTACAAAGAGGCAGTAGTGTAAAATAGATTTCTCTAATGCTTAAGAGGTGTAGGAACAGGCTGAAACAATGATAATCCCTTATCCACCCCCAAATGCAGAATCTGAGATCAGGGCCCCATTGCACTGGGCACAGTACCTGCATGTAGTGAGACGAGCTTACAGTCGAAATAGCCAAGACACACAAGGAAGGATTATTTTCTCCATTTCACAGGTGGGGAACTGAGGAGCAAAAGCACATGACTAAGATCACATGGGAAATTTGGGTTCAATCTCTAGCATGGTACAAGTCTCTTTTAGTCCCAGTCCAGTGCATTAACCATAAGCTCATCCTTCTGTCCTCGCCATACAGGCATAATGTAAAATTTGCCCTTGTCAGTAAATGCATCTGAATCAAAGATCTGAATTCCAGCTTTTATACTTGTTTGTTAGCAAGCAAACAAGGCATATCTTGTCTTTGTATATAAAACTTGTGATTTCCATTCAAACATTCATGTCACTTACAGAACAAAACTCAGTATGTAGTTCTTGTGAAATATTGATTGCAGTGTGACCTCCTTCCAAAAAAGCAAACCCTTCTTCCATTGTTTGTGGGTAAGATATGACAGGAGTATTTAATGTTTTTTCTTTGTGTTCATACTGGAATCTCCAGGTTTAGTGACATTGAACTCCAGGAGGGTGACGGCATACCCACAGAGGAATTTCTGCAATCGTGTTATGCAATAGTGCCAGTCTTGGGTAAGTGGTTACTTACTTTCACTACAGTCAGTGTCTGTAGCAGCTATGCCATGAATCCTTTTTGATTACTGCCTAATAAGAGAAATGGCTGAGGTGTGACTCAGGCTCACTAAGATCATTCAATTCTTTAATCCTATTTGAAGATAAGGATATTGACTTCCTTTATAAAGTGCTTTAAGATCTATAGATAAAACTTGCTATAAGAGCTAGGTCGTATTATTTTGGTGTCTTTAGCTCATGTACAGACTGGAGTTTTGGGTCCTGTAACAGAAGGAAGAAATAGACTTCCATCTTTCTGTTTCTCCTTTTAACTATTCAGAAAAGCTTTTTGGTAGTAGGTGAAATAGATATTGCTGAGTCAAGAGTACTAAGAAACTGCTTTAAAATGTTGCCTTCTTTCTTCTAGACAAACTTGGACCAACAGTCTTTTCTCCTGTTAAAATGGATTTTGTAGGTAATATCAAGGTAATAGCCATTTCTAACACTGACTTTTCAACAAAACAAAACTTAAGATTAAACAGATGCTGAAACACCCAAACAAATAGTGTATAAATGTAGATACCAGTTTCCTTAAGTAGGGGTGCGCAACCAAACTTGTATCTAACTTTATGAACAATAATCCCATACTCAATCTACTGAATATCTTAAAATCATAGAAATTAGATAGGCCTTTTCTTTAGCAAGTCCACTATTCCACACTCCAGATAATGCAGGATTGGCCCCCAGTATATGTACTTAATAAATAATAATAATTGTAATTTCTCCTCTTGTGATTTTAAATGATTCAAGGGGTGGGCTGCTGTCACTTCTGTTGGAAAACTATTCAGCATTCTTATAGATCTCACCATTAGAATAGGGTTTTCCCCTGATAATTCAACGTAACTTTTTACATTGCTTAGTTTCACCCCATTATTCCAAGTAATACATTCTTGTGCTACTCTAAAGAACTCCTTTCCCTCCTTGCCTCTTTCATCCTTTTGGGTGCAATAGGTGGCTTGTTCCATCTTTAATACCTGAGAGTTTAAAGATATGTGTTTAAAACCATGAGGTAGGCAGAAATTGAGCTTACAAACTGCTGATCTCTAGTACCCACATGGTATCCATTACCCAGCTGGCTTGCTGTTACAGTTATGACTGTATGTAGAAACACATAGTGACATCGGGTCTAATGCAATACAGTAACCCTTACAAAGGAAGTGTGTGGTGTGTTTGGAGCAGGTGGAGGTGGGTCAGGCATGTGGAATATACAGGGGTGGGGTTGGTGTCTGGAGGTTTTTTAATATTTGCGTAATTCTGCATTTTGATCTGACCAATAGGAGCAAGGGATGTTACACTGTGTACTGCAAGTACAGAATATTTTTTTCAACACAGTCCAGCTTTTGTGTGGAACCAGATTTTTTTTAAACTCCGTTTGAGTGATGGCCTGGTATAAACCATTCAGCATGCTAGAGTATAGCAGTTAATGAATATGATTGAAGTTGCTGTTTAGATTCTGTACGGATAGTGTTTTAATTAAAGGCCTCACTAGCCACATCCGCTTTGTTAATGCTGTAGGCTGAAAAGAAACCTTGCATTTCCTTCCTCTAGCAGAAGCCAGCGAGTACATTGTGAGACCAGGTCCTCAGCTGACATAAATCAGCGTAGCTCTTTTGAAATCTCTGCTGTTTTACACCAGCTGACGAGCCACCTCTGAATCTGAACATTTTCTTTTGGCTCCAAGCTTGAAAAGGTTTTGTGTGCTACTCACAAGATGAAGGGAAAGAATATTTATCGCTTAAAAAAAAATTAAACACCTAATGGAGAACATCACTTATTTCAGGCTTCCAAAGAAATACTTTTTAAAAATGGAAAATAAATAGCTTCCTCACGTACACCATTGTGCCTGCTTCTCTTCTACCACAGCACAGGGTCCTGCTGTAGCTACTAGCATTGAACAAGTGCATAAAAAATATACAATTTAACAGAAAAGAATGCTATAGAAACTGAAAAGGACTGGGAAAGATAGCACTGAGAGTGGAAAGGCAAAATATATCTCTAATATATACAACAAGAGCCTGTTAAGACAGTCTGATTGTGTTGGCTTGTGTTTTTTTACAAGGGTGGGTTATAAAAAAATAAAACAAACATTCTGAGTCTCTTATAGAATCTGCTGCTCCAGCTGCCACTGTAATGATGCCTTAACCACGTTTTTCTTTTCCCTGAAGTGCTCAGAGCATGAACTTCCCTCTCTGAAAGTTGAGGTAACCATTCTTCCTGGGGAGAATGGACAGAACTCTCTTCATGGCCCGTCACTGCCACTCCAGATTTAAAATGACAGGGGGCTGTTGAACAAAGCAAGGCACTTTCCCCCTCAAATTTGGAGTCTACTACTCAGTGTACACTGCAAGGAATTAATCTGGGAACTGGAATTCCTTTTATGTGTGAAAGGCCTGGTAAATAGCTCTTGTGAGCCAGAATGTTTTTGTCATATCAAATGGAACCATGTAAAAGTATAAACTGTTCCCTTCTCTTCAGAAAATAAATCAGAAATATATAACCAACAGAGAGGAGTTCCACACTCTCCAGAAGATAGTGCTCCATGAAGTGAGTGCTGAGGTAGCACACGTTAGAAACTCTGCAACTGAGGCCCTTTTGTGGCTAAAAAGGTAACTGCCAAGTGCCAAACCTTCAGTTTAATTGTAGGTGTTACGGTGTTACCCAGATCCCTTCACCAATGTAGATCGGGCTCAGAAAGCAATTCTTGCTAGTTTCTTTGCACACCTGAGTAATCCAAACACACTGCGTTCAAATTTAACATTCCAGTTATGATCCCAGTATTGGGCATACCATGCACAAGGTCTAAATGCCTACTTTTTCCTAGAGAAATAACTGAATAGTCTTCCTAGGTAACTCTTCCTGCCACGCCTCTGAGTCATCCAGAGGACCTAGGCTACAGCACATAAACTCTGACTTGGAGCACAGCCTGTCTGGGTGGTTGGGGAGTGGTGGCTGAAAGGGATTAGTAATGGATCCATCTCTTTACCCAGATGAAGAAAATGGCTAGTCAATATTGTGTTTGTTGTTACAAGTGAATAGGCCAAGAGGAGACTTCACTTGTGTTTTCTCCAGGCATTTCCACCGAGGCAACAAGACATGGACTCTGCTCACAGTGAGCAGTCTTTAGTAATGTCACATTTTGGCCAAAATGGTTTAAAGTTTTATGTGAAACAAATGAGTTTTTGAATGCATACGTAGGGATGTTACACACCCTTCTATTTCACTCAGCAATTTTGGGGGGCTGTCTGGTGATAAATATTTTGCCTTTTGTTTCTTCCTGACAGAGGCTTAAAGTTTTTGAAGGGATTTTTGACAGAAGTTAAGAATGGAGAAAAGAATATTCAAACAGCTCTGAGTAAGTGCCAATTGCTTTATTGTTCTTACTTTTTTATTTATATAATTGAGCTTTTTCTCCATTATTCAGGGTCTGGGTATTCTTCTCTTATTAATATTAAAATTAGTGTTCCCTGTAGCTTGCCTTCAAGAAATACCTTCTCTGAAAACTGTAATCTTATGCCAAATACCCTATTTACAGATAACTACATTGTACGAGGCAAGTCTTTATTTGATGGGATTTTTCCCCCAAACTGTTTTTACATGTAGTTTAAAAATGGGGGGGGGGGGACATCCCAAATGTATCTTAAAGCAAGTTAAAACTTTGTAAGAAACTTTATGCTTATATAAGGCTTTTCTTTACTGAGCCTCTTGGCATCCCTGTGAGGTAGGCACAATAAGTGCTGAATCTGTTCTATACATGGGAAAGCACAGAGCTTAAGATGTTAAACAGCTGGATGTGGGAGCTGCTGAAATTGCACAGAGCTGAAATGACCGTACTAAGCACGCAGTATTTGCTCAGCCCCTGTGGAGAGGCTCTTCCCCATAGTATGGTGTGATTGGCACAGTGCTCAGCAGCTCACACTGAACTAGAGAGACTGAGAACTCTGGGGGTGAGGCATGGGCAGAGCTAGGGCTAATCAACAAAAATTGTACTTGCAAATAAATTGGTCTCCATTGACAGAGAGGATTTATTGGGTAACTTATTTGCCAAATCCTATTTGACCATCTGTAGAAATGGTCGGATAATGAAGAAACATACTGGTGAATAACTTTCTTTATTTGCAGCAAATTGTTAAAGCACTTTTCACGAAAAGAATGTCCAGCAAGTAATCCGAGCAGCTGTATCCAGGGGGGAGTATTCTCCCATGCCCTCCAGTGAATGCAGAGGATGTGTGGGGCAGCCATTTTTAGGCCTTTCCGTTACTGCTACTGCCAACCACAGGAGTAGTGGCTAACTCGCATGGGTTTAAGAGCTCCCATTGGAAGAAATTGAGAGCAGGGTAAGATCTGAGAGCTGGCTGTTTACACTGAAGTGCTGTGCAGAGGCGTAAGGAAAAAGTCCTCTCTCACAGCCAGGTGGAAGTGAGCTGGAAGAAAATTTAAAAAATACTGTTGGGAACTTATTTTTTCTTTTCCTTTCTTTTAAGACAATGCTTATGGCAAGACCTTACGGCAGCATCACGGCTGGGTGGTGCGAGGGGTTTTTGCGGTAAGTAGCTAACATCTTAATTGCTGACTCAGCTAGTCAGAATCTTGGCTGCATTCACCTGTTAGTCCAGTCTTATGCTATGGTTGATACTTGATAAAATGTACTGAAATGTAAGTACCGAAAGAACTAACGGAGAAGTTCACTTTGTCAGATCTCTGCCTCAGAGGCAAGGGTTGGGCATTAGCATTTTAGGTTTAATGTTTGGTTTTCACAGAGGAATCTATTTTTCTTTTAGTTTAAGAATTTTTGTCTGTGTTTAGATTTAGTCTATAAATGTCTCTTGCCACACATCGTATAGGGTCTTTTCTAGGAAAATAAAGTCAGAATATTTTAGAGTGCCTCATTAACATCTTTTCCTAATATTTTTAAATGCATTTCTGGAATGTAGTTCTGTCTCCTCAAGATGTTCTTTCCTCCAGTGCATGAAACATTAGAGTAGAGTGGGAGGGAAGACTGAAACGTAATAGTTGTGAAAACAAGACCCACTTTACTCAAATAGAGTAACCAAGGAAACAGGAAAAAGAAAAGGACGACTTGTGACACCTTGGAGACTAACAAATGTATTTGATCATAAGGTTTCGTGAGCTACAGCCAAGCTAGCAGTGCCCCCTGGTGTCTGTTATAAATAGTATTGAAGAGACTATGTGAAGTCCCAGCCAGATGTAATAACAACACTTTTCATGACTAAAGGATAAGCAGCAAGATTTGGGGTAAAATTATCGGGAGAAAAAGAAAAAAAAAAGACTTAGACTTCCAAGTTTGAGTTCTTGAAAATTAGACGTAGGCTCCTTTTGAAAATGTACCCATGTTGGTTATTTTAATGTTTTTAAAGTCTAAATGGAAAAAAAAAATCACCACTTGTAGTCACAAAATATGTACAGGCACTTTCTAAAAATCAGGCCTCTGTAAAGTGTCTCATAATGGGGACACACAAGTTGAAGTATCAAAAATCACTTTTCAAGTCTGAGATTTTGAACTTCTATTCCTCTCCCAGTTAGCTTTAAGGGCAGCACCAACGTATGAAGACTTTGTGGCAGCACTGTCTGTGAAGAAGTGTGATAATCAGGAAGAAGCTTTTTATAATGCAATGCAGAGAGACCTCCACGTTTACTTGCCAGCCATGGAAAAGCAGCTGAATATCTTGGACACTCTCTATGAAGTACATGGGTTGGAGTCGGATGAGGTGGTATAACCACAATGACACAGTACCTCAAAACTTCAGGCTCTGCGTTTGTTAACGAGCTTTTCTGAATACCGATTCTCTTCATTGTCTCTTTCCTTAGCATGGGAGGTGGAGGAATCGGTGTGCGTGTGTATTTTTAATCCTTGTTTGTATTTAAATGCAGCGATGCTTTTTCTTTGAAGGCTGCAACTGTCTGCATGGTGAATACCTTTGGGCTAAATAATTCTTCTTCTTTTTACATGAATGTAACAGAGCAGAATTAGGCCTTCTCGCTCCAGTGCACACTACTGGCACCCCAAGTGCGGAGGGGCAGCTTTGATGGGAGCACTGATGCTGTGCTGATGTCGTCATTTTGCCCTCACCCTGTTCAGTGCCTGTCCACGTGCTGTGATGCTAGTCTCCATTTCACTGGTCTTCTGTCTGTCTGTGTTAGCGGAGGGGCAGAGCTAGTGGGAGCTGTGCTGCACTGATAGCAGAAGAGGGGGCAGTAGAACTCTCTACCTGATTAACTGAGTGGTCAGTCTGGTCCCATCTTGAGGTAAATTTTGTGTTGCATCCTTGTGTTTTATATAGTGACTTGATTTTACTCACAGCCCTGTTTTAAAAAAATTTACAGTAAAGACTGTTACTGCAAGTGTTGCCTTGATGGCCCGGGTCCCTTGGCCTCCCCTAAGGGTCACCCTGTCACACTAGGCATGCTCTCCCTGTGCTGTCCTAGGTACTGTCCACCTCCTCACAGGTCCATGAAAACAGAGTTGTCTCTTTCAGTGTTAGTAGGCTCCTGCCTCATCCTGTTTTTGTGTCTGTGTCTGTCTGTGTGTGAGAAAGAGACAGACAGAAAAATAATCCTTAAATTCACTGTGATGCCAGCCTTGTTGCTGATGTCCCAGCAGGGGGAGGCCTCTACGTGGCAGAAGGAGAGAAGATTGTCAAGATGCATCACCTTGATCTTGTTACTAGTATCATGACTGCTTCCTTTGCCCTTGTGTGGTTAACAAGGCTTTAGTGCTAAGTGCTGGAGCTGTTGTGCCAGATCCTCAACAAATGTAAATTGGCAAAGCCCCATTGTTTCCACTGGAGCTGCGCCCATCTACAGTAGCTGAAGATCGGTCCTGTTGTATTTACTCAGGTAACAGACAGAATAAACTTTTCAAAAGCCCCTAAGTCATTGAAAGTCAGTGGGACGTAGACTTGTAAGTGTCTAAGTCACATAGGTGCTTTTGAAAAGTTTGCCTGTAGCCTTCTTTTTAAAGGCCCTATTCAAAACCAAATCCCATAACTACTGCTGGGTATTGTGTGGTTTAAACACAACCAGCAATCTAACAAGTTATATAAAAATGCTTCTAGATTAGCATTTGGAGGGGATATGGGTGTTGGTTTTTGTTTTTTGCCAGTGGGGTTTATAAAAGGCTGGTTTTGAAATGAGTCAGTTCTAGGGGGAACTATAGTTCTTCATAAAACCATCACACATTAGTGTAGCTATAAGTATATAATCCAAAAGTGTCTAGGTTTGACTGTGAATTAAGGATAATGGGGATTTTTGCCATGCTTTCCTCCCACTGATCTGAGTAAAAGAAACAGGTCCACTGGTACTGTTGGAGTCAAGAATTAATAGCTTTCCCTGTAGTTATTCAAATGATTAAAAAGTGAAATTTCTCTTTGTGTAGAGGGCCAGCACAAGGTATTTGGACTATTTAGTCCCACTTCAGGGTTTAAGTAGATCTTTAGTGCATAGGACTTTTGCTGGCCTTCTGCATGGGGTGAATTTCACATTGTACATTAGAGAGAAGGGAGGAACACTTTAGAATGAAGGGCTTGGGAGAGTGGTGAGCCACTATAAATAGAGGAGAAAACAACTCTTCAGTGACATTTTGACATTTTTGTTGCCATCTCGCAGGAGAAATGCTTTTGCTTAGGTCCAGCAAATCAAGGATACCAAGAGGAATTCTAGTGATGTGCAATGCTCCCTATGCCTGGATTCCTATAGAACAGGTTGTTTAAGCATAATTCCATGTTTGAAGCACAGCTATATACTTAGCGCTCAAACCATTCTATCCAGGGGATACTAAAAATTGCCAACTTTGAAGAAAGCACAAAACAGCTATAGGAAAAGACCAAAAACTTTAAATTTGGTGCCTGAAGGTAGACACCAAAAGCAAAAGATAAATAGTAATTGGCTTGATTTTTCTCTCTTCTTTTCAGAGCTGTGAGTGCTGAGCCCCTGTGAAAATTGAGGCATTTTCTATTCATGCTTGCATATAGAATTGAATATTTTTTTTGGCCGGAGTTTGCTTCTGTTATTCCACTAGCCGCAGTACTAAGAATGAAGCCAGGTACCCTTGCGATTTACACATATAATTCTCTTTAGCATAAATGCTGAGTAATCCACACAAATGTCAATAGAACAACCCCAGGCCATGTCCCCCAGTAAGTGTTTTCTTCAGGGTTACAGCTAAGGTTCTTCACTGAGATGATGTGGGGACGTTGGCTCATAACTCTCTTCAGGATGCTCTGGGAAGATAGTGATTGCACAAGTAGAGACTACATTTTCACACAGTGGAGGAAAGGACAGAGATCCTCTTTTATGAAGTAAATTTTAAAAGAAACGAATTGTGGAGTTAGAATGAATAAAAAGTGGAATTTTCTTTTGCTCTAAGCTTCTCTCATAGTGGGGGACAGTTCCCAGCATTCACATTTTTACCAGTGGGGAAAATCCAAACTTACCGGTGCAAAGAGGGAAAGGATTTTCATTTCTAAAGTAGAACCCCGTTCGTGACTTCATTTTAATTTTTTTTAACTTCAGAACTGACATTTTCCTGCTTCTAATAGGCAGACAGACCAATACATTGTTTTGCTTATGTGGGGCACGCTCCTCTTCCGAAGAGTTTCCTTGTCTCCATTCTTCCTTGCAGAATTAGCTCTTTTACTTGCAATTGCTGGTCAGGGGCTTTCTTGGGAAACAGTGACAAAACTGAATAACTATCCAATATACCAGATTGCCAGCCATGGCCCAATATGTAGGCACTTGTTCTTTAATTCCTAAATCAAAGGAATCTTCTTCTCTATTTTTCTGACTAACACCACTGATCATTTTAAAGTTCAGAGACAAGAATATGTTGTTGTTTTTCCCAGAGTGGGTTGTCACTTTAGTTTTAAAAGAATTTGTGCTTGCCTCACAGCCAAGCAACAAGCATGCATCTTGGAACTGATCTGACAGCTACAAGATTAAAATGTGGTTTTACTCCCACATGCTGATACTGTTATAGCCATTTTGCATACCTTACATGAACTGCATTGATTTGTTAACCTTTATCAGTCTGAAGTTTTACATCTGTTTCCTTTAGAAATGCTTTCAGCTATTTCCTTTGTCTGGCCGTTGCACACTCTCAGGGATTCTACATAGCCATGGCAAAAATATAGTCGGCTTACAATACAAGGCTGCTTTTTGTGAGAAGTTGGTATAGTTCAGTTCAGAACCCCAGCAAAAAGTATGACACTAGCACAGACTATCCAGTGCACGTGTTTGCTAAGACGTGATAAACCCCAAAGCAATCTGATACAAATACTATAGAGAACAATAGCTGTCAGCATATTTTAATAAAGGTCATATCTCTTTGTAATACAGTGCCACTGGCATTAGAGCAGAGCTCCCCAATAATTCAAATAAAGAGTTCTGCTTAGAAGTGGATGAGATTTTTTTTTTATTTGATTTGATTTTTGCTGTTTTTCAAACAAATGTACTCTAACATCCTTTTCAATACTTTAAGACGCCATAATCAACAGTTGCATGTGGCTGCACCCTAGCATGAAGGCACCATGGGTATGCTCTGGTGAACTATTAATACTCAAGTGTTTAGAGGTATAGATTAATGGATCACTGAAACATACCCAGGAGGCTCATCTTTGTTATAGTATGGCCCTTAACTTTTAAAAGCAAAATTTTAAATTTTGAAGTGCATTTTAAACAAGTGTTTGGTATTTTAAGGGCCATATGTTTTCACTCTTGGTAAAAGTAATTTATAGTAAATCAATAGTTTGGGCTACAGTACAGTCACTGTTTACATTACATTGAACATATTTCGTGGTTTAAGAATTGTCAAACTTTTTTTTGTAGTTGCGAGATTTTATGTATTTAGATGTGCTGCTGTATTCTCCAGGTCGGGTCTCATGCTGTAGCTTATGCCTGCGTCGATACTGCACTTCACGGGTGTGTGGCCATTATAGAATACTTTTCTTTTTAAATAAGGGTTCCCCTCATTCAGTGGACTTCCTCCCCTCACTTGTGCTTCAAACTTCTGTTTGGTTTTTGCAAAAGGTGGTTAAAAGAACCCCGGGTTCCTATGAAGCTCTGTTACAAGCAATAGCCAAGCCCTTGCAGGGCTAAAAATTCCCATTCACCTGACCTCCCCGTCTCATGCCTGCTTTGCAGTCGGCTGTGCTGCTTTCAGGCTACAGTGTCTCCTGTGCAGAGCTAAAATGGGGAGTTTGAAACAGCCACAGTGCCACTGTATTAAAGTGATTAAAAACAGAGACTTTGAAGATGGGCCCAAGCTCAGAGCTGGACAGCCAAGCGAAAGGGGGCTCGTGAAGAATGTGCTGCCTTTTTTGAAGTCTCTCTCCCTGGCACTGCAGTGCTTTGCCAATCACAGTAAAACCCTGGGAAGTTTTAATTTGACCTTTGAAATCTAAATCGATACACTTTAGTAGTGACAGTTTCCAGCTCTTATTGGCAATAGCACAGTTTCAAAGATAGGCTCATTTCTCTCCACTTGCCTGCAAAGTGCTGATAAGAAGGCAAGGGGAGACAGACAGCACAACTGAATCCAGGACCACCCTACCCTGAAAAAACTAAAGCTTTTGGCTTCCATGTGGTCTCCAAGTGTACAAAAATCACTTGTGCAGTGGGGTAGCGTTGTGGGAGGGGATGGATTCCTAGCACACAAGTGAGACTATCCCGTGATAAGTCTGGAAGTACCCATGGTTCATGTGAGGGTTTAAACAGTGCTGTGAGATCAAAATGGCCAAACTAATGAACTTGAAAACTTGGACTTCGTTGTCTAGAGCAGTGGTCCCCAAACTGTGGGGCGCACTGCCCTAGGTGGGCGGGGTACAGCAGGGATGGGAGCACCACCCAGCGCCGCTCTGCCCCCTGCCACGCCCTGCTACTGGCTCCCAGCCTGTGGGGGGGCACAGCACCGTTAGATGGGAAGGTCACGAGGTAGAAAGTTTTGGGACCATTGGTCTAGAGTTTAATTTTGCCCCTGATTTAGGAAGGTCTTCCTGTTCAGGACTGCACTTAAAACGCATGTGTTTAACTTTAAGCACACATCTAAGGACTGTCCTGAACATGGATGGACTAAAGCATGTTTAAGTGTTTTCCTGAATCAGGGTCTAAAACCTGTGTGTGTGTGTGTATGTGTGTACGCACATTTCTGCACATGCCTGATTTAAGCACACAAATCCCCTATTGCATTAGAGTGCATACTTGCTCAAGATGTGGATGTTAGCTATTTTTAATATCCTTATCTTATTCTATAACTAAAGGGACACCCCAGAAGCGCCAAAGGCTTATTAATTTTCCCTGTTTCAATATCCTGACTAGGTTTTTAGCTCTAAGCTTGTTTATCCTAATTAGTCTTAACATTCATGGGCCCATATTTGCTCTTTGACCCCTTTAAACAAAAATCACAACAATTTGAGGTTCCTATGTAGTGTTGTGTTTTATCATGTCTCCATGTAGTTACACTTAATTAGAGCAAGGAAATCACACTCAAGAATAAAATAACAAAACTGAAAAGTGAAGTGTTTTGCTTGTGCATTTTCCTTTCCCAGCTCCTTCATTTTTCCAAGGACATGTTGGACATTAATTTTATGAACATTAAACTAGGCTTATGGTGAGCATTGCTTAGATGTATACTATTTAAGATGAGAGAAGGTATGTGGCCTTTTATTTTACTTTGTCTTGACTGATGAACAAACCCCTCTGTGTTGTAAACACATTGATACTAGACCAAATGAAAGCAGGTCAGTCACCAACCTGCTTTCAATCTATGCTGATTCTCTCCACAGAATTATATTCCATACTTAAGATTTAGTTTTGTTGTTTGTTTTTGAGAAATGTTTGAAGAACTGTCAGATTTTTATATTTAGCGATAATAAACTTATTTTTAAATATGCCTATTTTAAAATCTCGTTTTCTCTGCATGGTTTCCTAAGAAGCTTTGATTATAATTTTTATTTATTACTTGTAAATACGGTGGGGCTTAAGCTCCAGTCTTGGCTCCATTATTCTAGGCACTGTAATCGGTTCTGGTTAGTGGAAACAGCCTGTATGTATCTTTTTTTTTTTTTTATGAGAATGTTCATGCCAATGGAAACTGTTGGATTTATAATAAAAAATGATTTGCTAAGAGCTGAAGCCAGCAAATATTTGTGGCTTCCTGGGCCAGACAAGCTCCTGAAGACCATAGATATGGTCCATTCCCAAAACATTACCCACTGTCTGCTAAGGTCATAAAACTTAGAGGAGTTTCTTCAGCTCCAGAGCTGGAGGAATTTCTGTGCATCCTTCCTAGATACAGATGAAGACAAGTGTTGCCCGATTGTTAATTAGATATCCTTTAGCGTTTCCAGTTTAATATGCCATGGTTTGGCAGGGTTCTGCTGCTTCCAGATTGGCCAGAGAATTCTTGATAGAATGAGGACCCCTGTGTAAATGCAAGAGACACACTTAGGGAAGACCTTGTGAATCTGTGATACTTTCACTAGTACAACCAGCAATATCAGAAACCCTGCAACATAGCAAAGTAGACAGAGACAATACAAAATATCCACCACTTGCATACTCACACTATCCTTTGCGGGAAACTGAAGTAGGTAACATAGATGATCAGCAAGTGGTCATCACTGTGGCATTCTCAGGAAGATCCCAAATGCTTAGGCCTAGGTTGGCCCTTTTTATTACAAGTTGCATGGTCACCATACACATTCATAACGGTGCTCAACCCCCTATCAATATCAAGACTTCCTCATCCTAACAATGTTGGGGTGTCCTCTTACAGACTACCTACTATTTTACCTCAACTAAACTAGCATATACATTACCTGGTTACCATAGCATTCTTGCAGTTGACCATCTGCTGATGTTCCTATCTTAAAATATCCAAAACTAGCATAAACTGGTATTTTGTGGTCACCTGCCAGCAGTTTAGCTATACCTGTTTTTACAGCACTCTATCTTGTGACATCTTATGATATAGGGTCACTTACTGGTTGGTTGCTTATGTCAAGTCTTTAGGTTTTAGGCATCGGTTTGGCTAAGCTATTGTTTTACAGGCTTGAGGCCTGTAGGCTTTTGCGTTACTGCCTTTAATCCATACCTATATCTTACCTAGAAATAGCTACATATCAATAACAAAATAGCTGGCTTGTCCCTTTAAAAATGTTAAGGGAAAGTGGAGAGAAGTTCACTTCTTCTTTGTCTCTTCCATATGCGACCATGGGAGAGAAATGCAAGTGGTAGGGGTCTCTTTTGCCCAGATCAGGAGAGGAGGTACTCCCTTATCCTTCTGTGTGAGCTGAAGGACAATGGAAACCATTGGCTCAGCGAGCCAACTTGTCCTCCATGGCAGAGTTCAGGAGTGAAGATGCCTGAAATATGTCCCTTGCTCATAGGCATTTCTTCAGCTGGAGGGGTTTGGGAGAAGGAGAGAGAGAGACCGACACATGCCAGAAGAAACTGGTGAGTGCAGAGGTGACTGCCACATTCTGGAGTACATACAGGCCCAATCATCATGCACAGCCACATCTGAATGAGGGAGGAGAGAATTACACACTCTGAACCAAGCAGCAGTCTCATGTTCACAGCTAAAGGCTCTCAAATCTTTGGTGAGCCAACAACCACAGAGGCTGCTTCCTAATGAGGTAGGATCCCACAATAATTAGAGGCTTAGTCCTGCAGTGGTGTGCCACCATTACAGCTTCTGAGCACGGTGCCTTGTTACTCATGGCAAAGTGAAGGCTCAGGCGCTGCATGCTGATGGGCCAACAAGAGTATTGTACCACAGGAACTAAGCAGCTGGCTGTCAATGGTGGGTTCAGGGGAGCTGCCAGAAATGTTTCCATGTTTTGGGCTGACCTTCCAGGACCACTTTTGCCATCTCTCCAAAGGTTAGCTCTCCCACACGCTCAGGTAAGGCAGTGCCTCCAGGATGGCAGAGGAAGGGGCTTGCAAATCACAAAATCAGCTGCTATGCCATCATTTCAGTATCATATGCATGCAAACTACTGTGCCCTGACCATAACCTGTCTTCCAGCCCATCCCCTGCATTCCCACTTCCTCCCACCCAACCCCTGCTTACCAGTGCTCACCCAGTGTGAGTTAAAAGAATGCTTGCATGGCAGATTTCTTCATAGTAGGGGGCCCTCCCTACTTTTAGTGGGATGGGTGGGAAAAGGTTCTATTGAGTTCACAAGCTCTCAGCAATCTGCAGGACCAAGTGGATTCTGTATACTTCATAATCCAAAAAGCTAGCAAATAATGTCCTAGCATCTACTGTGAAAATGTCCAGTGATGGAGTGGTGGGTTGTCCTGTTGTATCAACCATGCTGTCAGCAGTTGCAGTAAATCGGATATATTTTAAGAAATGGTGGAGTTTTTCCCCCTGATAACGCACATTATTTGTACCTTAACTTTTCAAACTGTTTTGAAAACCAAGGTGGTAGGTCCTGTTTTTATTAGTGTTTCTGACTGACCACAGAACACTGTACATGTTGTTGTTGTTTTTACACAGGTGAAGTTGTTCCCAGGTATTGTGCAGCACATACTGCTGGAGAGTGTGCATGAGCTTCCCTCTCTGGTAGGCTAGATTCACGAAAGGATTTAGGCTCCAAACTGCTGCTTTAGGCACCTACGTCCAATGTTTAGGTTCCACTGCCGTTCAGCTGCCTCCCAAGACTGTAGGCACCTAAGTTTCTGCTGGTGAGCATGCACAAATCCCCTAAATCCTAACTCGATCCCTAAGAACAGCAGGGATATCAAATTAGGTAGCTCTCCTTCTTCCCTCACACCTACCTCTGCAGGGCCCAGTGGGGCCAGAGTGCTCAGAGCATGTGTAATCTGCACAAAAGGCAGCTGGCTGTGGGTCCTTTTATAGCCAGTAGTCCAGTGGTTAGAGCACTAGCTGGGCTTTGGGAGACCCAGGTTTGAATACCCATTCTGCCTGATTTGGGTCAGGTACAGGTCTCCCACATTTTAGCTGAGTGTCCTACCAGCAGCTTCTTGGCTGCTCTGGGGTAGGCCTCTCAATCTCGCCTCTTGAAAGGGTGCCACTGTGTTTGTGCATACTCCTTGGAGCAGGGACTTGACCCTGACTTTTCCATATCCCTGGTGACTGCCCTACCCACTGCGGTGCAGAGTCAATCTCTTGCTTACTCCCCCCCTGTCCCCGCCCCCCACTGGCCCAGTGAATGTTTAATTATTTACACAAAGTGGAACAGCATCAATGGGAGAGATGTGAGAGACCCACCCCAGAATTCCACATCGCCTGGTGGCCAGGGCACTCAAGGGGAACGTGGGAGACTTGGATCAAAGTCTGTGCCCCAAGTCATACAGAGCAGTGACTTGAAAGTGCGTCACCGACATGTGAGTGAGTGCCCTGGCCATTGGCTACGGTGGGGTGGGGTGTGCCTCAGTCTCTCCCTGGCTCTTTTTTGGTGAGAAAGGAGTGGCCTGTTTTAGGCACCTTAGCACTAAGAGAGGGTGTAAGGTAGGCACCTCCTTCCAGCCTGCCAGTCAGGTGCCCAAGCCCCTCCCCTCTGCATGGAGATAGTAGCTGAATTTGTGTTTGTGGATGAGACTACCCGGAGATAAGGTGTGGACCTTGCACTTGCCATTAATACATCAACAGAGTGTATTAAATAAGACAGGGGACAATCACTTAATAGGTAGTCTGTATTTTTTTCTAACTTTTGGTAATTGGACTGCATAATTGTAAAACTTTTTAAACAATTACATTTAAGGTCCCATCCTTTTGTGTTATGCAGCTGCTTTTAAAGGTTTCCTGTATAGTTTTGGCCAGCTTTTAACTAAAGCTTATTTTTAGCTGATTTTGCTAATCCCGTGGATGGTAGTTTAAGACAAGTGTCAGTGCAGTTTGGCTCAGATTAGTCTATTTTGGATTAGTCTGTACCATAGTATTCCAGCCCCTCTTCTGCTCTTTCCTTCTTCCTCCCCACAGCCATTGCCTCACAAAAGCTTTCACAATGTATGGCCTGACTTTCGGTGGTGCTGAGCACCCATTTCTTTAATTAAAATCTAATAACTGATTTTTGTTTGGTCATTTTTGGTTTTACTCAGTGGTAGCCCACAGCGCTGAAAGCTTCGTATGGAACAGTAGGAGGAGCTGGCTTAGAGGCAGGAAATAAGTGTTTCTGTTTAAAGGTGAATTTTCAGAGTTTGCTAAAAAGCAGAGTCAGAAATAGAGAGCCTCAAACATTGAGGGTCCAGGATAGAATATGAGGTGCACATTTGGGATCATTTGGTAAAAGATTTCCCATGATAGAGCCCTACCTGTTTTTAAAAATGACCTGTTTTTAAAATGCCCTCCTGCTTCCAGCACCTACCTGTTTCCTGACTCATTCCTCACAGTCCTCCCCTCTTTGGATCCAACAGTTACCTACTTCCCCAATCCCCTCCATTCCCTCCTACTGTCTTAGCCCTTGTGGCTACCTCTCAAGGCAGGGACTAGTCTTCTTGCAATTGAGGGGAATCTCTTCCCACCCTGTGAAGTAAAGCAAGGTAATTCCATCTCCACCTCTCCCCATTGTCCTTGGGAGGGTAAGGCTGAGCCCCCTTGCTTCCCCCTTTCTCGCTGTTCTACCTGGGCACATTGTTACAGGGGAGCATTTAGGTATACCTCCCTCAACAATGCCTGAACACGGCTCCCTTACCAGCCAGCAGCTGCTTGGAGCCGTGCTGCCCTCAGTGCTCAGACTCTATCATCACCTGCTTTGCCTGCAACCCTGGGCTTCCCCTCCTCCTGGGGGCATGACTGCTTCTCCTGACCAGGAGTAAGGGGGATTTAAAATTCCAGCATCTCGCTCTGCTTCCCAAAACCTAGCTGATGGCTTCCTGCGAGAGAGCAGCAGGAGCATGGCACACACAAAGGTAGGGGGCACCATCTGACTTGTGCAGGTCCCTGGGGGATATTCCTTGTCAGAAAGGTGCTTTGTATTATTGGGAGTGTGCCTGGAGCAGGTGGCAAGATCTTGCTTGCAATAAGTTTGCAGGAGATGGCAGTACTGTCACACACAGTGTGGGTAGGCAGGGGGAGCTCAAAAATCAGGAAGCAGACTAGAAACCATCATTTAGTCTTCTTAAAGAACCTCATGGTTTTTAGGTCAATGTTATGAATGTCTGGGACCCTGCACTATTTAACATTTTTATCAGTGACCTGGGAAAGAATATAAAATCAGCACTGATATAGCTTGCAGATGACACAAAAATTGGGGGAGTGATCACTGATATAGAGTGATCTGGATCGCTTAGTAAGCTGGGCACAGGCAAACAATATGCTTTTGAATACAGCTAAATGTAAATATATACATCTAGGGCCAAAGAACAAAGTGCCTGTGAGTAGGCCATACTTATAGGAGGAGGGACTCTATCTTGGGAAGCATTGACTCTAAAAAAAGATTTGGTGAGTCATGCTGGATAATCAGCTGAACATGAGCTCCTAGTGTGACACTGTGGCCAAAGGGCTAATGCCATCCTGGGGTGAGTAAACAAGGGCATCTTGAGTAGGAGTAGAGAGGTAACTTTACCTCTGTATTTGGCACAGGTACCTCTGTACCCCTGCTGCTGCAATAGTGTGTCCAGTTCTAGTGCCTACAATTCAAGAAGGAGGTTAATAAATTGAAGAGGGTTCAGAGAATATCCACAAGTATAATTAAAGCATTGCAACTAATGCATTGTTGTGATAGACTCAAAGAGACAGTTAAGGGGCAACTTGATTAGTCTGTTGGTACCTAAACAAATATTTCATAATGAGCTCTTCAGTTTATCAGCAAAAAGTATGACATGACCTAATGGCTAGAAGTTAAACAAATTCAGACTGGAAAAAGATGTACATTTTTAACAGTGAGGGTGATTAACCATTGAAACAATTTACCAAAGGTTGTGGTGGATTCGCCATCACTGGCAATTTTAAAATCAAGATTGGATGTTTTTCTAAAAGATCTGCTCTCGGAATTATTCGGAGGGAAGGGCTGCAGCCTGTGTTATACAGGACGTCAGACTAGATAATTACAATTGTCCTTTCTGGCTTTGGAATCTATGATTTTAGAATTTTGGTGATTGGCAATACTGCAGTTAGGTTGAGGGGGGTATAAGGTACTCTGAGCTCCCTGCGTGACTCACGGCAGGGAAAGAAGGGGCAGAGCTAAGGTTATTGGTGGGGCATGGCATGGGAGACATTACCTCAACTGTGCATTTCCTGGTCTTCTAACATTTACATTTTATTTCACTGAGTGTATTTCCTGGTTTTCAGAGGTTTCCGTTTTCAGCTGCTAACTTCCATGTTCTGGAAGGATAGGAGGCACTAAGCAGCCTTCACTCTTCTTCAACAAAGCTTTTTGTTAGTGAATGTACATGAGACAAGATGCCTCAAGTACCTGTAATAGACCATGGGAATGGTAGAGGAAGGGCAAGAGCAACAATAATAGAGATACTTGGTACGTATACTAGTGATGCGGCAATGAGCAGATCTCTAGGTAATGTCACTATTATCCACTTCAGAAATTCTAGCACCTTCTTTTGAAGCATCTGAGGACCACACACAGAGATAGAATACTGGATTACATGGCCTACCAGTCTGCCCTAGTATGTAAATTCCCATGTTTCAGCAATCCTATGTATGGGCAGCCCTGCTGATTTTTACAAATATAAAAACCATTATAATAATTTCCTCCCCCCCCCCCGACACACACAAAGACATCCATTTAAAAATGGCATCACATCTGTTTAGCTTTTTCACTAGCATTAAATGTTTAAAGATATTTAATTATCCCAGTTTCTCAGGTGAGACTGGGACTGAAGATACAATTGCAACAGCGAATTCATTTTCAGCGTCCAAATCAAAGTTGGAATAAGCAGTTTTAACAACGCGAAAGTGTCCATGTCCTCTTGAGAGATATCACCTGACTCAAAAATCTGTGTGCGGTGCAGCTGCATGACAAACAGTTGTTCCTCACATTTCCTCTCTAGGAATAAAAAGAGCTCATGACTGAGGCCTGCAGGGGAACACACAGCAAGCTGTTCTCAGGGCTGCTGCACGATCACTGCTACAATGTTTTCATATGCCAAATATCATAGAATCATAGGAATGGAATGGATCTCAATAGGTCATTTAGTCCAGTCCCCTGCATTGAGGCAGGACTAAGTATTATATATGTGAGCTAACACGTCAAAGAACAGCGGTTCAAAATTAGAAGTATTTTTACCAGCGTGGGCATTGGGTGAACCCCCACCTTTGGGTAGGCTAGCCCCCTTCCCCCTAAAGCTCCCCCCAACAGCCCCTCCTTTCCTGCGTGGCTGGAGCCCTGAGTCCCCCGTGGCCCAAGCCACCCCAGCTGCACCTGCCCGAGCCGCCCCAGGCTGTGCTGGCTGGCCCAACCCCGAGGCCAGCCCAACCCAACCCCCGGGCCAGCCTGACCTGGCCTCTGAGCTGCCCCAGGCCCTGCTGACAGACCCGACTCCTAAGTCACCCCAGGCCGTGCCAGCTGGCCTGACCCCCTCTGGCCAGGCCGTGACGGCTGGCCCAACCCTCATCAGCCAGCTCGAGCCACCCCAGGCCAGCCCGAGCACTGGCTACCCTAGCCCCTGGCCACCAGCCAAGCTCCAAACTCCAGGCCACAGCTTGAGCTGAGCCCCCGCCAACTTCAGGGCAGGGAGGTGGGGGGCAGAGCAAGGGCAAGGCTACAGCCTTAGCCTTCTGTGGCTTATGATACCTGCCACCCCAGCCAGCTAATTCTGTATTATCTCACTTTACAATTAAAACATCTCATCCTGCTTTTGTGCAGAAACAAAGCAGAAAGAATACACTGTATTCAGGAGGAAGATACTTATATGGGCTGAGATCTTATCTGCTAGTATGAGTCACTGCAGTCACCTCTATAAAAATGTTCTCTCTGGCTGAACTCCTACTGTAAACTTAATAAGGGATGCAGGCTGTGCTGTATCAAAATGTTTTATTGTATAAAATGGCCTTAAGAATTAACTAATGGGTATAACCCTTGCTCCGCCAGGGCTCAAACATGAGATCAAGAACCAGAGTGAAGGAAGCAAAAGTGAAGGAAGCTTTTCAAAAATGTGGAATTAATTTATTTAGCAAGCCTAACACTTTCTGTAACCTCAGTAATAACGCCACAGCATTTCAGGTGTAGGTTTGTAACAATGGAAGAGCTTTAATGCCGGATTTGTGCTGCAAGAAAATAGATTTTGGTCTGAGATGAAGAATGAGGGTCAGTGGAAATGGCTGTCACTTATATAGTATTAATCCAAACACAAAAATACTGCATGGGAGGCAACCTGGCTTCCTTTTAAAATATGCACAATTGTCTAACGCATGGCAGAGCCCACATCCACAAAAGCAAAGCTTCAAGATAAATTTACCGTAGCTGTAAGTACTTCTGGTTAAGAACTTGTTGCAGGTACAGGATCATGAATAAGCTGAAGCAAGGGAGAGAGAGGAAAAAATAAATACATATGTTAAACACCATTGCACCCACTGCAGCTTTTACAGTGTCTTTGTGGAGTTCATTGTTTAAAAGGTCCTGGGTTTTGACAGAAACTTTTTCAAAGGTTTTTTTCCCTGAAGAAACTGGGCACCACTGCTCGAAAAAACCAAAACACAAACAAACAAATTAAAGTGCTAAATTTATAGGGGACGTGGGGGCTGGGTATGTATGGCAGATAAACTGGGAAACCTAAAGAGGAGCTGTTAGAAACTCAGCAATGATATTTTTTTTTAAATTACTCTTCTGGAGTTTCTTCCTTGTTTCTCTTTTCTGGGGCCAAGCTGAGCTGAGTGACTTTATCTTGAGGGAGAAAGTCTTTGAAAGCCTCATGACACCAAAAGTTTGAGTGATACAGAAAAACAGAGTGCAAATGCGAGCTACTTGTTGTCCCTTTGGACTGGTTGAAAACGTTGCTCTGATGTTCATGCTGGGCTGCACGGCAGGGCACCCTTTACTAGCCAGTGGGAATGGAAACAGCTACTGAAATTCAGATTTTTACAAAAATCAGACCCTTAACCTGTAGTTCAAAACTACAACCAAGGCACAAGCACTGAATGCCCACTTGGTCTGTTAACTCTTTGCTCTTTCTCTAACCACAGTTCTAGGGAGGTAAGTTATCTTTGAATATTTTCCGTTCTCCAAACTGGCTGGGTAAGGGAAGACTCAGGCATAGATGTTGAAGAAAAAAAACAGGGAGCAGGGAAAAGTGCACTAAATCAGACATTGACATTTATATCTTTTCGTTATCCACATTCAGTCCCACATGTTGCTCAACCTGATTAATACAAACTTTTCTTTTTTCTGTTTAGTAGTTTGAGAAATTTTGACCCAACTAGCTGTTAAGAGTTATGTTTAAGAGTCATAGAATATCAGGGTTGGAAGGGACCTCAGAAGGTCATCTAGTCCAACCCCCTGCTCAAAGCAGGGCCAATCCCCAGCTAAATCATCCCAGCCAGGGCTTTGTCAAGCCTGACCTTAATATACTTAAATTCAGGGTTGGAATAACAAAGACAGTATAGGTGTGTCTCATTGAATGGAAATATGCACAGTCCTGGGAACCCCTTCTCATACTCCTCTATGGCTCAGGTCCCAGAGATGCTGAATGCCACCGCACCCATTGAAGTCAGTGCAGGATCCAGGCCAGAGTTTGTGGACTGGGGAGCAAGGCTTTCCCAAGGCCCTTTTGTTAAAGATCTCTTACATCTTCCCTAACCTCCACCCTTAGCAACAGGCTCCACCTTGCTTTGCTGCTGTTCTGGCTTGCAGGGCAGGCTAAGGTTTCTCTGGGATCTATTGATACCCCTCATACTCCTCTGGTAAGGGGTCACTACCGATGCAAGAGCTTCTCCTGCAGCAGCTGGAATGGAGATCAGTGACTCTCTCCAGTACTCCAAGCCCCAGTTACCAAGTAACAGTTTAGACTCAGCTCCCCTGCTCGATCACCATGCAAGCTAGCACAGTCCTAACTCTAAGGAAACAGATACGTTCAGCTGCTTCTAGAGAGATGTATCTGTGTGTCTGCTTGGGGAGAATACCGGCAGCTATGCCAGGAAGGGAACAGTTGAGTATATTGAGATGCAAATAAATGTGAAGTGTATTGATGCATTTTGTATTGATCTGTCTTCCTGTTGGGGCTACAGCTCTCTGACTATGGCTTTCAGCCAAGATTATTCCAATTAATTTAGCATCTGTTTCCAGTGTTGATATTGTCAGCTCATCTGTAATCTTCAGAGACCAGACATGCCTCACATAGTTTCCTATAGGTCAGAGTTTTCCACTTGGTTTTTGCTTAACAGCTGGTACCCAACCTCCTTCCTGCAACTGAGAAGCTGTTCATCATTGTGCCATTGTCTCTTCACCATGGCTTACTTACAGTGCTTTCTCTGTAACCCGATATTTGAGCAGCGGGCTCAGGGATACAACACCCTGCTGAACTTGACACATAACAACATCTCCTGCACATCATGTGGCAACTGAATTTCCTGAATGCAATGAAGCATCAAGACTAAAAAAGAAGCTGAAGAGGGTGAATCGATCTGTTGACCTACCGAAAGGCATAGGCATACACCGTGTATATGCAGAGGTATCCAGACAAAAACTTCATTCCAATCATTGTGACTGTAATAAATTACAGTCATTCCAAATCTTGTAGTCATCATAAGTAACAACAAGTAAGCTCTGTGGCTCTTCTAGGCAGTAAGCTTACGAACGCTGCATGCCATTGCATAGAAGTTATTGTCCTCCTGGAGAAGAAATTAAAACCAAAATTGAGACCTTTAAAAGCCATGGCCAAAATGCCCAAAACTTGGGTGCCTAAAGTTAGTCTCCTGAATCCAAGTTCAGACCCCTAAGTATACATGGTCTGATTTTCGGAAGCACGGTGTATTCACAAATCCTACTGAAATTGATGGGAGCTGCAGGGCCTTAGTGTGGCTGGAGCCACATGCAGTATCTTTGGGGAACATATTGTATTAAGTTTATGAATTGTTTGTATATCACTGTGGGCCTCTGACTGTTTTCTGCTCCAGGGGGCGGGTTACCACAACTCCTCCAGGAACTAAAAACAATGGGCGCTGGTTAAGGCAAGTTGCTGGAGCTGTTAGCCCCAGAAAGGTACCACCTCCTGGGGTGACTTGCATATACTGGTTCAAACTGGCTTTTCAGAGACCAACAGACAAAGAAAGTGCTTTTGGTATAAAAAGGTCTGCATTTAAATTGATGTAGGGCCTTCCTTTGATTCAACAAACAGACAGGACCTTCTCTGTAAGGCGGGGCCCAACCTTTGCAGAGGGTGGGAAAGGCTTACTAGAGCCCCGTAAGATTGATGGGTGACCTCTGGTAAGCTTAAGGCATGTGTATTGATTTTATATGTTTTTTTCTGTGATGCTTTTGCCATAAGAATAAATGTATTTTGCTTTCTGGTTGGTAATTGGAATGCACTGTTGTAGCCCCTGGAGAAAGAGTTAACAGCAGGTGCTGGATCCCAGTAAGACCTGCTGGAGAGATCACAGGGCGGTACAAAGAGACTGTATGCCTAAACCCCTCTCTGGAGGGAGAAAGACACAGATCTCCACCCAGATGAAGGCTGGGAGCCTGAAACCTGAAGCGAGTGTCCTTGAGGGACAACAGTGGGGGAATACAGGTGCAGTTATCCCTGAAACAGTGACAAACATGGTGGTAGTCTGTGCGATCTGTGACAGCAGGGAATTGTCAGTAAGTGAAAGCAGTAAGACAGCAGTGAAAGCAAGCACTGTAGAAGGGCAAGGCATGGTAGAGAAAACATAAAAACAATAAACGTCCCAATACTCCTGCTAACAGTTTACTGGAGGTCGCCCATCACTCTTATGGGGCCCTAGTGAGCCAAAGTCTTTCGAGTTTTTCCACAAGTGTTGGGCTCCCCTCATAGACAGAAGGTCCTGTCCATTTGTTGAAACAAAGAAAGGCTCTGTGTCCGTTTAAATTCAGCCTTTTTATACCAAAGCCCTTTCTTTGTCTGCTTATCTCTGACAACCCAGTTTGAACCGGTATATGCAAGTTTCACCAGAGTGGGTAACCTTTCTGTGGTTGGTTACAATGTCAACAATTTGCCTTAATCAGTGCCCACTGATTTTAGTTCCCGGAGGAGCTGTGGTCACCCTCCACATGGAGTAGAATACAATCATTGGCCCACAATGATACATAAACCATTCACAAACTTAATCAGTGGTGCCTGTTTAATGCTGACAGACCCTGGTTGCCAGCGGGCAGGATCAAACTGGGGACCTGTGGAGCTAAGTGCATGAGCCTCTACCTCATGAGCTAAAAGCCAAATGGCTGTAGAGGAGACTCAATTACTCTTTCTAGGTGGTCTCAGTGCCACTAGCTGGGACAGAACACCGCACGCAGAAGGTGTGTGGGTTACATACTTCCCCTAGCTGAGGAAGCATGTCTCAAGCTTCAGAGTCTTCCCAGTTGAAATCCAGGATGAGCCCCCACTTGTAATGCTAACAGGCCCTGGTCATTGGCGGGCAGGATTGAACTGGGAACCTCTGGAGCTACCTCATGAGCTAACGGCCAGCTGCCCGTTAGCTGAGGCTGTAGAGCAGACTCATTTATTCTCTCTCGCTAAGTGGTCTCAGTGCCACTAGATGGGACAGAGCACCATACCCAGAAGGTATGTGGATTACACCTGCAACTGTACTCACCGTACTCATCATGGTGCGTACCATTGGCCGGGGTGCCAATTGGAAGACAGTATCACTCGGAGTGGAGGGAACAAAGGGGGCTGCTTGCCTGCTGCCACCTTGTTAAGACAGCCCCCAAACTGAGTGGTGTTGTGTCCTGAAGCACAGTGTCACGGAGCCACTCACTTTTGGCCTTCCTGCCAGCCAAACCTAAGTGGTGCTGTGACCCCACACACTGGTTTGCAATGCCCAGAGCAGGGAGCCAGGCCCAGTCCTCAGGGACAGGGGTGAGTGTGGTTGTGCATACCAAGTAAAAGATTTCTGGGGATTCCACTGAACTGAATACACCAGATTTTCTCCACCAGGGGTATGTGTATCCCTGGGATATAGAGAGGTCTTCCAGGGGGTACATCAACTCATCTAGATATGTGCCTAGTTTTACAACAGGCTACATAAGAAGCACTATCGAAGTACAGACTAAAATTTCATACAGACAATGACTTGTTTATACTGCTCTATTTACTATACACTGATATGTAAGTACAATATTTACATTCCAATTCATTTATTTTTTAATTATATGCTAAAAAAGAGAAAGTACACAATTTTTCAGTAATAGTGTGCTGTGACACTTTTGTATTTTTATGTCTGATTTTGTAAACAAGTAGTTTTTAAGTGAGGTGTAACTTGGGGCAAGACAAATCAGACTCCTAAAAGGGTACAGTAGTCTGGAAAGATTGAGAACCACTGGAATACACCACGTTCTACCAAAGCTACGGTATGTCATTGTAGTATCTGTCAAACTCAGCATTTTTGAAAAATGGGGCCACTTATGATTAGATGCCTACATGTGGAGTTAGGAGTCCATTCTAAGGCACCTAGGTTTTCACATTTTGCTCTCTGGACATTCAGAACAGCTGACTGGACAAAAGCTCACTGGACCAGAAGAAAAAGGTCAATTTTCAATTTTTCCAAGATCTGTAAACCAGTTTGATGAACAAACTCTAAGTCTTTGGGGGGAAAAAACAAAAAAAACAACCACCTCTGGCTTAAGGCCCATCGTTCAGGAAAAATAGAACTTTTCTCTCGAGAGAAAGGGGCGGGTGTGCCAAAATCAGGCTTAAAATGTAAACTTACAGCCTTGACTATGGAGCCACTACAGCTGCTTGTGTGTCTTTACATGCACGCCGCACACTCACAGACACAGTGCAAGAGATTATCATGGATGGGGAGATAGAGGGAAGAAAGTTGACGCTGGTAGAAATCATACTTTTCAACTTTAAGGAGTAAAGGCACTGACCTAGATCTCAGGTTCTTTGGTAACTGACTTTCTTCTAGGCAGCTAATGAAGAGTTTCCATTTGCCAAACACAAATGTGCATCCAGTACAAGGGAGTGAAAAACCTAATGGAGTCAAAGCCAAAACCTAATGGAGCCAATCTCTCCTTCCCAAAAGAAAATATATTTGCTTTTGAGATGCAATCAGAAACAGTTTAATTGTAGGTAGAAAACTACATAGGAACCACTCCTTGCAGGTGCTTCCTAGCAAATTCTGTAAGACTGACAAAAGGATTCCACTAAACTTTAGAGAAATGCTGCATTATTCATGATTGTTTATCCTGTCACTGGAAAGCCATGACCAATCAGTTGCCTGTTGCACAAGAGCTTTTCTACTGAGCCAGTGCACAACAGGTTCCTGAGCCTTTTAAGGATTCCTTATTCTTTATGGGTGGTTAACCCACGTGTCAAAATTAGTGACTTAGTCTAGTCTTTATATTCACTGCTATCTCTCTGTGCAGCTCATTCATTATCTGCAGCCTTGACTCTGCTGCATCACAAGATTCCAGACAGGTTATTAATGTAGGAAACACTGGAGATGTTTCTAACAAAATCACACTCAACTGATTGCCACCAGCAGCAAGAGCAGCTAAGTGTTTACTCCTCAATTAATATACATCAGTGTTGCTTCATCGAAGACGGTGGCATTATGCCAGTTTTCACCTGCTGAGAATCTAGTCCTGCATGGTTTATCCAATAGATAGAATGAATCCATGTGATTTGGTTGTCTGAACCAGACTTTGCAGCCAATGCAATTATTGTTTGACATTAAGATAGGCCTGTGACACTCTGTGCCCCAAAGCAACACCCTGGAACTCCCATATTCACCACTGTCATATAATTAGGATATGTTTTGTACAAAGTATGCCATATGTATCATTCTGAAAGTCTTGATCTGCTAGACATTAATATCTCATTGGATTGTATGTGCTATCATTGTATGTGAAGTTATAAAGTTTTTCTTCATATTTATGTGTTACTGAAGGATGTTGGAAACACCCACAGCTAGCCTTTCAGATTCAACAATGAAGAAGCTAGACAGTGCTAATGGCCCATCAGCAAAGACAATGGACCATGGAAAAGGTTTGTCCTCAACTGGGAACACTTCAGGCAGCCTATGAATAATAGCTGCTATGAGTATGTAACCAGACCACATGACACTGAACTCCATTTTGGGACCTGTATTTTTCCACAGACTGTGCTGGGAACTTAGCTTGGAACAAAGGGTTCCCACCACATGGAAAAACTATATAATTTGGCGAGTGACATCATGATTTGTCTTCACTCTCACACAACTCACCATCTGCAAGAACCTATGGAAGACGAAGGACTTGGAACAGGGGAGAGGAACCCAGACTAAAGGGATTTCTAGCCCATGCCTCAAGAATCTGCAAGCCTGCTTGTATCATCAGTCAGGGTGAGATATTGCTGATTCAAATCCTATCTAGTATATTAGGATTAGTTTGCATTTTTGTTTAATTTCCTAGGTAATTTACTTTGATCTGTTTATTATCACTTAGAATCTATCTTTCTGTGTTAATAAACTTGTTTTATGTTTTATCTTAACCAGTGTGTTTTGAGTGAAGTGGTTGGGAAAATCTCAGCTCAGCTAGCAAAGGCTTGGTGCATATCTTTCCCACATTGAGGGGGAAACAAACTATATTAATGAGCTTGTATTGTACAGATCCCTGTGCAGTGCAAGATGGTATAATACTGGATTTATAATCCAGTACGGGTGCAAGGCTGAGGGCCTGGGAAATTGGCTGGTGCTTCCATTGTTGATCTATGAGTGGCTTAGCTCACTCAGTTGGGTGTGTGGCATCACCTGCTGTCATGTTGAGTGATAGGGGTTGGAGAGGCTGGTCTGAGTCACCAGCAGAGCAGTGTGAGAGAGGTCAACCCAGCTGAATGGTTGGGGTGGGGGGAGCACAGTGGTTCCAACGGCCCCCAGACTGCACCCCGGGGGTTCAATCTGTCACAAGGCTGTTAGTATTGTATAGCCTCCAGCTATACAAAGTATCTTGTACCATGACTACTATATGACAACAAACTTCTTCTCTCATTAGATTGCTTTTGTTATGCCATGGATTTTTTCAGTTAATTTTTCTCCCGCTGCACTTTCAATGTTGGATTTTTTTTCATTCAGTTTTTAAGATATTTTGGACAAAGAGAAGGCTAGTAATAAATTCAGTCAAACGCATTCATGATGATAAAAAGGAAAGGAGATTCCACCACTTAGGCCCAATGGAACACAGCTAATTGGTGCCGAAAAAAAAAAGATAGTAAAGACTAATAAACGGTTACACATTGGCATCAGGTATCCAACTGTACAAGAATCATTTAAGCCATATTACCAATACAATCTGTCATCCTTTTTTAACCATATGTAGCGTGGGAAGAAGGGGGGAATCTTAAAATTGTTTGTCACATATCTGTCTACTTCCTCATCCTAGAATAACATTACATTATGCTACATGATATCACCAAACTTTATGCCTGATCCAGTGGACATTGAAGTTAGTGATAAAACTTAAGACATCGTTTGATTGTGTGAGTACAATATGCCCAACAATGTGTGTTTATTAGTGCGTTCATTAGTTCAGCAGCATATGTAACAATGTATCACTTAGTATTTTTCAAGCACCCAAAATGTGCAATGCGCTCATAAAGACAAATAAAAACAAAGGCCCAGATTTTTAAAGAAACAATATCTTTTATTGGACCAACTTCTGTTGGTGAACAAGACCAGCTTTCAAGCTTACACCGAGCTCAAAAGCTTGTCTTTTTCAAAAACAAAATGTGGGCCAATAAAAGAGAGAAGCTCACCCACCTTGACATGCTAATATCCTGTGATCCAACATGGCTACAACACCACTGCAAACAACATTTTTTTAAAGGAATTACTTTACTCAGTGTTGCAAAGCTATGGCCCAGATCAGCAGAGGTTCGGTGTCTAAATCCTTTGAGAATCTGGTCTTCATTGACTTAAATAGCTAAGGTCCATTCAGCACTGACCTCAAGGGCAGGCAATCTGGCACCAACAACTTCCAACAAATCAGGGAGTTGGTTTTCTTTTTTTGGCTTGACTGTTCAGGGTCCCTGAAAGTATTTTCCACCCTGGGCAGCAAAGTAACTAGGGCCATCCCTGGTTCCATTTTCAAAGTGATTTAAGCACTTAGGTGCCAGTCTCACTGAAAGTCAATGAGTCGTAGGATCCTAAGGCACTTTTGAAAGCCATCTAAGTCACTTAGGCCTTGCAGCACTGAATGGAGCAACACCTTTGCCCACGAAAACTATATTATTTAAATTCAGCATGGCTAAGCAAGTCAAGCAACAGCCAAAGGAGAGGGGAGAGGCAAAGGTGGGAGAAGACAAAAGTTCAGGTCATCCCTGCACATGCCCCTTTTACTTGCTTTCCACAAACATTCATGTGAATGGGATTTTGTTCTTCAGATGTTAGAGGGATGAGTATTCTTTGCACCGATACCATAGTCACATGCAAACAAGACATTCTTGTGTGAACATAAGTATTCATAACTCATTGATTATGTTCCTGTTTAAAAACTTTCAGTCCTCCAATCAGGGAGGCTAGAAATCAGGCTAGAAATATCTTGCAGGTATGGGGTACCGGAGGGTACCACCTTTCTTGCACTCCTGGAGATAGCATTCACTGACACTGATAAGGTGCTCAGCAGCCATTACAATAGGTACCATTGTAAACCCCATAGTACCTCTTTCTCATAGCAGATGAGAAGCAGTAGATCCTGAAGAATAAGAAGGGATACTGACATAAATGAAGACCTAGAAATGCTCATCCCTTGATCAAGTATTTTGTAGGCAGTTATTATTATTATTTGTACAGTGGTAGCACCTTGGTGCCCCAGCCATGGACCAGGGCCCCATTGTGCTAGGCACTGTAGCAACACAGAACAAAACGACAGTCCCTGCCCCCAAGGGTTTGCAATCTAAGTACGTGTAAGTGCACTGTGCTTTCAATTAAGAGTGTTTCCAGAAGAGGTCACCATTCCCACCCAGAGCCTGAAAAGTTCTTTCAAAAACCATTAATGCAAGTACATGGGGCCGTAGAGGTAACCAAGGCATGGATTTATCTCTCATCTTATTTGTCTCATCCAAACAATATTTTATTCCAACACGTAAATGTTGAATAAATGAGGAACAAGTGTGTTATTTGTGCACCCTGAGATCCCAATTCCATGCTGGCCTACATCCAGAGCAAACTAATTGAAGTCTGTGGGTTTGCGTGAAGTGGAAGTCATAGCAGAATGTGCCCCTAAGTGGTTATCTCTCTGCAAATCTATATGCAGGTAACTCCTTGTCAGACAATGTGGGGGTGTCTCATGGGACAGGGGAACAAAGAGCTTTTTGTGCCTTCTAAACTAGTGCAGCACAGTGGTCTACAGATCTCAGAGAGCTCAAACCAAACTCCATAAGGGATCCTGAGACTCCTAGTCATGTGCAGAGCCAGGCGAGGTGCCTTTATCTTTATTTAGAAGCTGTAAGCCTACAAGGCTTTGCACCTGATGTTGTCCTACTAGAACAAAATTCTGGTGCATAAAGAGCATTTCCCCCCCTTCACTACACTTGGTAAGAGAGAAGAGGGCAGCAGCAGCAGCAGATTTATCACACTGTTTGCAACCATGTTTTTAAAACTAATTGCTTGGAGCCAGTAAAACGGAAGTGAAACACTGACTATCATTGCTGCCAGCAGATGGTTCATGGTTCTTTAGTCTAATGCATTAATGCAATGCAGCTGAAGTCCAGCTTTTAATTATACTTCACATATTATAAATCAAAAAGCATAGAGAAGCTGGCTGTATTCTATTTACAGGAAATCTTCCCTGTGATGCTCGTCCGCTCTGAACTACCTCTCTTCAACTCCAACTTATACTCCCCCTCCTTTTGATGTGACTGAAAGCACCCCTGTATTCACAGCTCACACAGCATTGTAATAACCTTGATACAAAATATGCCTTGTGAGGTATCATTTGAAAATTAATAACTTGCTGGTCAATAATATCATGGGGAAATGTATGTATAGTTATTAATGCCCCCTGTATGATATCATTAGCACATGTTCAAAGCCACACAGGTAAAAGTTGTTAAAGAGGCCTATCCTAAACGGAGGAATGTGTGTTTATCTCTATTTACTTACAAGCAGTAAACAAAGTCCTTGAGGCAGTAAAAGGGGAAAATGGCAGGGGATGAGGTAAAGCTGCATTTCAGCACACTCAGGGGAGAAGGAAGCGCATGGAGCCACCTTCACCACCAGACTCCCCATTGCCTTTTTTACTCTTTGAATAAACTTTGCTTTGAGGGGTGATCCTCAGAAGAATCCACTTCAAAGGATGATGGGACTCTAAAAGTGAGGGGCATTTCTCCTGAGCTCTCCACCTCTCTCTCTTTTATGTAAGAAGACAAAAGAACCAGCCCTTTGACTCTGGGGAAGACCCTGACCCGAGACTTTGGCCAGTAATGTTGTTGGGAACATGTGGTAAGGATTTTATCTTGAACCAAGTTTAGCTTGTTAAGTTTTAGCTGTTAGAAAGCGTTTTATCTTTCTTTCTCCTGTACTCACTTAAAATCTTTCTCTCTTTGTAGTTAAACAAGCTTGTTCTATTTTTCTAATCAAAACTACTCCAGAGTTGTGTTGAAACTGAGCCGCTGGGTAACTCCAGTTAAAGTAGCAAACTGTTGGATATTGACCCCTTACAGGGGCAATAGGCCTCTTAGCCCTAACCTGCCCAGGAGAAGGCTGGACAGTGTAGAACCCACACTTTGGGGGAAATTCAGGACTGGGAGTGTGTGGGGGCCAAACTGCAAGAAGTAACCCAGGCTGGTGGAAGCCAGAATGTGCCTGGTGAGTTGCTGACAGGATGGTGGGTCACAGCTGCAGGACACAGATACTCAGGGTGGTGCATGCTGGTAGGCTGTTTCTGAGATGACCAGGTTGGGCGCACCAACAGCAAAGCATTGTGAAGCACTCAGGGTTACAGGGCAGGTGGTGACAACCTCTCACTTGTCTGGACTGCACCCTGGAATGTGACATTTGATAATAACTTCAAAATCTGAATAGTCCTAGAGACTTAAAATCCTCATTTGCAGGGGATTTCCTGCCCTGTATAGCAAATTCCATTGAATAACAGTCAGTTGTTGTTTAAAAATATGTATATTCCCTTCCTCAGGACAGTTAGAAATAAGCAAGGTTCCAGAATGCACTGGTGCCTGGGGTTGAACTGGAGACTCAAAGCAGCAGTTGTATCAGGCGGCTGCTCCCTCCCCCGGCTTAGAGACATGCTGGCTGGGATGTAAAATTTATTCTGATTTATAGTATAGCTGCCTCTCTAAATCTTAAGTAGGAATCAGTTAGAGGTGAAATTAGAAATGTCATTGAGCTGGACCAGGCAGAAGCTGTCCACAGGGAGAATTTATCATCTCATTGGCTTATGGGGTGTCCTGCATATTCAGGAGAGGCTGGGGACCACAAAGCAAGAAAATTAAGCTGAGTAAAGACAAAGAATTCTGTTTTCATTGTTTTCAGCAGTCATTGTTAGTGGGGATCCTGTTCACCCTCTTCTACCAATTGTGTGGTTTTTGCAAAAAGAAAAGGAGTACTTGTGGCACCTTAGAGACTAACCAATTTATTTGAGCATAAGCTTTCAAGTGAATGAGCTGTAGCTCATGAAAGCTTATGCTCAAATAAATTGGTTAGTCTCTAAGGTGTCACAAGTACTCCTTTTCTTTTTGCAAATACAGACTAACACGGCTGTTACTCTGAAACCTGTGTGGTTTTTGTTCTTCTTTTCCAATTCCGCCCCATTCTCTTGCTTCTTGTCTGATTGCTCATGCGTCTCTCTACCTTCTGACTATCTTCCTCCCTTTCAGAACTCATGTCTGCCTATGGCAGGGTTCAGAGGTGCTGACTTCCCCCGTTCCCAGGAGGTGCTTGACCCCCACTGCACCCCTTCCCCCAAGACATCACCCCTGCCCTGCCCTGCCTCTTCCAACCCTGCTTCTCCCCTTCCCCCTAGAGCCTCCTGAATGCCACTGAACAGCTGATCGTGGTGGGCAGGAGGCACTGTGGGGGTTGGGGAGGAGCTGATCCATGGGGCTGCCGGTGGGTGCTGAGCACCCACTATTTTTTTTCCATGGGTTCTCCAGTCCCAGAGCACACACAGAGTCAGCAGGTATGGCAGGGTTTCTTACCCCTTCCTCTGTAGCATCTGGTACTGACCACCATTGCATTCAGGACATTGGCTTAAATGGACCTCAGGTCTGATCCAGTATGGCAATACTCATGTTCCTATGTTCATCCTTTTCTGCCCCTCTTTCCCCCACCCCAATACTTCCACCCCTTAAAAATTATCTTATTTGGTGTACCTACCCCCTCCCATCCTTTACCGAAATCCCCAAGTGTCAGGGTCATTAACAGAGCGGGGTCACCTCAGGCTTGGACCTATGTTCAGGACATAAGCCAATAGAATGGGCATCTCCTGTCATAGGTTTGTTTTCACTGCTGTAGTTGATTTGTTAAAAAGTGACACTGCCTGCTTGTTTTAAAGGGAAACTGCCAATTGTTCCGCTTTTATGCTCAGTTTAATTCCCCATCAAAAAACAAGTAAGGCTGACACTGAGTCATAGAATATCAGGGTTGGAAGGGACCTCAGGAGGTCATCTAGTCCAACCCCCTGCTCAAAGCAGGACCAATCCCCAACTAAATCATCCCAGCCAGGGCTTTGTCAAGCCTGACCTTAAAAACTTCAAAGGCAGGAGATTCTACCGCCTGCCTAGGTAACACATTCCAGTGTTTCACCACCCTCCTAGTGAAAAAGCTTTTCCTAACATCCAACCTAAACCTCCCCCACTGCAACTTGAAACCATTACTCCTTGTTCTGTCATCTGGTACATCTGAGAACAGTCTAGATCCATCCTCTTTGGAACCCCCTTTCATGTAGTTGAAAGCAGCTATCAAATTCCCCCTCATTCATCTCTTCCGCAGACTAAACAATCCCAGTTCCCTCAGCCTCTCCTCATAAGTCATGTGTTCCAGTCCCCTAATCATTTTTGTTGCCCTCCACTGGACTCTTTCCAATTTTTCCACATCCTTCTTGTAGTGTGGGGCCCAAAACTGGACACAATGCTCCAGATGAGGCCTCCCCAATGTTGAATAGAGGGGAACGATCACGTCCCATGATCTGCTGGCAATGCCCCTACTTATACACCCCAAAATGCCATTGGCCTTCTTGGCAACAACAGCACACTGTTGACTCATATACAGTTTCTCGTCCACTGTAACCCCTAGGTCCTTTTCTGCAGAACTACTGCCTAGCCATTTGGTCCCTAGTCTGTAGCGGTGCATGGGATTATTCTGTCCTAAGTGCAGGACTCTGCATTTGTCCTTGTTGAACCTCATCAGATTTCTTTTGGCCCAATCCTCTAATTTGTCTAGGTCCCTCTGTATCCTATCCTTACCCTCCAGCGTATCTACCTCTCCTCCCAGTTTAGTGTAATCTGCAAACGTGCTGAGGGTACAATCCACACCACCCTCCAGATCATTAATGAAGATATTGAACAAAACCGGCCCCAGGACCGACCCTTGGGGCACTCCACTTGATACCGGCTGCCAACTTGACATGGAGCCATTGATCACTACCCGTTGAGCCTGACAATCTAGCCAGCTTTCTATCCACCTTATCGTCCATTCATCCAGCCCATACTTCTTTAACTTACTGGCAAGAATACTGTGGAAGACGGTATCAAAAACTTTGCTAAAGTCAAGGAAGAACATGTCCACCGCTTTCCCCTCATCCACAGAGCCAGTTATCTCGTCATAGAAGGCAATTAGATTAGTCAGGCATGACTTGCCCTTGGTGAATCCATGCTGACTGTTCCTGATCACTTTCCTCTCCTCTAAGTGCTTCAGAATTGATTCCTTGAGGACCTGCTCCATGATTTTTCCAGAGTCAGAGGTGAGGCTGACTGGCCTGTAGTTCCCAGGATCCTCCTTCTTCCTTTTTTAAAGATGGGCACTACATTAGCCTTTTTCCAGTCGTCCAGGACTTCCCCTGATTGCCATGAGTTTTCAAAGATAATGGCCAATGGCTCTGCAATCACATTCGCCAACTCCTTTAGCACTCTCGGGTGCAGCGCATCCGGCCCCATGGACTTGTGCTCATCCAGCTTTTCTAAATAGTCCCGAACCACTTCTTTCTTCACAGAGGGCTGGTCACCTCCTCCCCATGCTGTGCTGCCCAGTGCAGTAGTCTGGGAGCTGACCTTGTTCGTGAAGACAGAGGCAAAAAAAGCATTGAGTACATTAGTTTTTTCCACATCCTCTGTCACTAGGTTGCCTCCCTCATTCAGTAAGGGGCCCACATTTTCCTTGACTTTCTTTTGTTGCTAACATACCTGAAGAAACCCTTCTTGTTACTCTTAACGTCTCTTGCTATCTGCAACTCCAGGTGTGATTTGGCTTTCCTGATTTCACTCCTGCATGCCCGAGCAATATCTTTATACTCCTCCTTTGTCATTTGTCCAGTCTTCCACTTCTTGTAAGCTTCTTTTTTGTGTTTAAGATCAGCCAGGATTTCACTGTTAAGCCAAGCTGGTCGCCTGCCATATTTACTATTCTTTCTACACATCGGGATCGTTTGTCCCTGTAACCTCAATAAGGATTCTTTAAAATCCTGAGTCTGTTGTTCTCAGGTCAATGGGCTTCCTGTTTTGTAATGTAATGCAGCAGCAGTGCCACAGGTGCCCTTTCACTCCCTTCGCCGTCTGCCCTTTCACTCCCTTAGCACGATCAGTACTAGCAGCAGGAACATTCACAGCGCTACAGGGTGGGGTTCTGTTCATTGAACTGGCATTGGAAGAACTGACAAAATGACATACTTGGGGAGCCCTGGATGGGTGTTTTACCCAATGTCCTGAGCACTGCTTTACACACTGATCAAATGGATAATGGACTCCCTGACAAATAACAGGCCTATTTATGTGGGAAGGTTCTGAGGGATCTGATTTAGTGCAGTGTAGTGGAGTGACTCTGAACCACTAATGCTCTAACTAAGTGACTATCCTCCTTGAGAGTATGCAACCTCTCTCAGGGGACATGCAAGCAAGCCCCCAAAAATGGGTGGGGGAAGGCCGGGAGAGCTTATATGCTTTTTCTTTCTTGCTGTATTATTTTCACCTAGAAACCCAGAACCATCTATTCTATGCTGAATAACCATTGGGTCCTGCGTCAAGCTATGTAGAGTGGCTCACTGCCATGAGTGCCAACCTCCAGGCAGACTGTTAAGAACGAGGGCACAAACCTCAAAGTGGTTGTGAGTTCAATACTTAGATTTCACCAACCATGTGTCAACTGTGAACTCTTCAAGCACTGTAAAAGCCTTAACATGGAGTCACACAGTCCCCTTGAGTACTCTGGTCTATCTTGCCTCTCCACACTAGTCTGCCTTTGTGATAGATGGTCTCTTACACCAAAAATCACAATAATATTCAGGTTACTCCCAGTCCCAAAGGCCCAGTCACTTACTCCAGGTCAATTGTACCTCAGATCTCTCACCAAAGACAATGCTTGTATCCATTCCTGCAATAAACTATCTAAAGATTTATTAACTAAGAAAAAAAACTAGAGTTATTTACAAGGTTAAAGCAGGTAAACATACCCACACAAAGGAGTTACAGTCTTAGGTTTCAAGAAGTAATAGAAGCTGCTGTAATGTGCAAGCTCTATATGTCCATTAGAGCTAACCCAAGCTAAATAGCTGAGGTTTTCTTGCTTCTGCTTAGAAGTCTTGCCCTCTCCCTGAAGTCCAAACAGTGTAGGGATAACAATTTCTCTTGAATGGGATTTTTCCCTGTCCCCAAGAACTCAAGATGAGGGGATGATTGATTGTGCGTGTCTCCTCGTCATGGGGGGGAGGGAGGATCAATCAACCAAATCTTTTGTCCACTGATGTTCCACACTGGCTTGTCTGGTGTGCATGGGCCTTCTTTTGTTGGAGAGCAGATGACACCTCTTGTGGTAAAGTTGTATTTCACACTTGGTAATGCTTCTCTCCAGACTGTGAGGGTTTATAGTTATAGAGCAAACAAATGTTACTTGATAACATGGCGTATAGATGTTATAAATAAGATTAATACATAGTTAATCCTACAAACATTTAATAAACTCTAAATACATTCTTATAACTCTAATATCTGTGTTAACAATACTAACACACAGGCAACCCAGACTGGTTTCCAGCTAAGCACTGGTCAGTGTTCCATGAGGTGTAGGGGCCATGACATAAGCTGGCACCTGTTCTGCCAGTGTCACAGACTGGTCTTGGCTTCAGTAGGAGTAAGACCACATTCTAACCATCCTCTTGAATCCTAATAACTCAACAGTGTTTTAGTCTGTGTTTGTACAGTGCCCAGAACATTGGGGATCCTGGTCCATGATGGGGGCTCCCAGGTGCTATAGTACTATAAATAATACATGATAATATTTAAAACAAATAATTTTGTAACAAAAAATCCACAACACAGCTATAATTAAAACAGCCCATAATAACTGTGTCCATCACAATAACTCCATCTGAAACCCTTCAATATATTTCCCCTTCCATCTCACCAACCCTTCAGTCCATCTGCTCCCCAGATTTCCAAGAGACATTATGAGCTCAACTCAATGCGCAGAAGGCTAGCAAATCCAGTTTCTTGAAAAATGCAGCCTGACCCCCCAGTGAGGCTGTGGTAAAAGCTAAATGATTGAACCCCATTCTGCCTTTGACTAAATGAAAGAGAGACAGCTGTGTCAATGGGAACCTAAGTGAAAAACATACTGAAAGACATCTTAACTGACCCTTACACAAAACATAGAGGAGGCTGGCAAAGCAAAAGCACTAGAAGGAGCAGGGTATAACTCAACTCTTTCTTAGTCCAGATTCTTTGCCAGAAAAAAAAAATCCTAATGTAATTTCCAGCAGGAGTACATTCCTGTAATATAATTTGGATTGGCTGCCCCATTCAGACACATCTCCTATGCTGAACTGGCTTAGGTCCATTCTCTTAACTGTCTCAGTAATTACAAATGCAATCGAAATATACCACCAGACTTTCGCTCTGGCCTATTAGAACCTGGAATGATGCCAACATTCATTATATAATTGAGAAGAGCTCTAGTTCACAGCATATAGCACAGCTCTGAAGGTATAACTGAACGAATTAATGTATTAACCTTGGAATGGGAAAGAACAAAAGCCACACAGAAAATGGCTTATTTGTGGAGAAGGGGGAGATCCCCTTTCCTGGCTTTAAGCTATCTGGTCTGTCCGTGCTCAGTCTGTTTGTAAATTGTATAGTCCCTAATGGATTTAGTAGACAACAGCTCTTCCACACTGAATTATTGACAATAGATTTACATTCACCATTTTGTCTGATTCGCTTCATCTTCCTGCCAGCACCATACATTAACCACAGCAGAGTTCACTAACCCGTTACTCGGTGTCTTCCACTTAATAGAATGGTTTCTAGGGACTGGACAATTACTTTGCAGTATGGGAATGTCAAAGTTAACTTTGAAGAAGGGAATGTCAAAGTTCACATGTTACAGAAGGGGCTTTGAAATCAATTAAAAATGTACTTCTACCTTTACTAACTAGAATGCCCTCTACTTGGAGTAACCTCTTCAAGACATGCACACCACATACAATCGAGAAATGCCTGTAGGTTAACAATACACATCTAAGCAATACAACAAAGTATAGGTCTCTCTCTCTCTCTCTCTTTTCATAGCATGTCCATCATCATAGTATCAGCGTGTCTGTGGTACTGTGTGGCTGTATGTAGTGAGGCGGAGTGGCCTCCCTCTGGACTTGAGAGCGAGGGACCACTACCCTGTGCCTGGTGGGGGGAACCAGACCTGGCCTGCCCCCATCACTGGGGTAGCAGGGCAGGACAGGAAGTATAAAGGGAGGGCCCTGCACTTCAGTGAAGTAGGAGCCATGGGAAGGAGATAGACCTCTCCAGTCTGCTGCTGCCCACCGCAGGCAAGCCAATGCTGCACCACACCCTGCCTCTGGAGGAGACCAACCCTGGGAAGGAGTTGCCAGGACCGCCGTCCACAATATACCCTTAGGAAACAGAGGTCCCTTGGACTACAGACCCCTCTCTCCAGACCGTGGTAGGAAGAAGTCCAAGGAAACCAGATTTTAGTCCGGTTTTGTTGCCGGAGCGGGGGTTAGCGTGTTGCGGCTGGATTCCCCACTGACCCAGTGGCAGAACACTCCACCACTGTTAGGGCCCTGGGCTGGGACCCAGTGGAGTTGGGTGGGCCCAGGTCCTCCTGCCCTACCTGCCACCAACGCCACCCCTGGTGTGGTGACCTTTGCACCCAGAGGCCAGAAGTCTGTGCTTGGCGCGTGGCTCCCCGCACCCACACTCACCCCGTTAGGAAACAGTGAGCATAGACTGCGTGTTTGCTGGCTAAAGCCTGCACCCTGCTCTGCCCTGCCCAAAGGGCCAGAGCCCCAGACTGTGTTTGCTGGCTGCCTTAGCCAGGAGGCTTGGACTAAAGCCTGCTTTCTGCTTCAAGCGGGGGTGCGAGCACCAGACTGTTACCGCCTGTTTGCCTCTGCTCGGCAGCTACAGCTCTGTAGAACTTTATGGCTCAGCGCTGCCAGAGAGACCTGAGCCCAGGTGCCATTGCCTGATCCAGCGAGGCGAAGCGTCCGCCCGCCCCACCTGCGAGTGGGGGACCACTACAACGTAATCACCGCTTTACTCTTCGTAGGTGCTAAACAGGGACTTGTATCACTATTAATTATTAATATAATTTATGTATGGTAGCACCCACTGAATGCTAGCTGCTTTCCCAATGCTCAAGAAAGGCAATTCCTGCTGTGAGGAGCGCCCTCTCTAAGGACAGAGATGGAGAAAGGGGTCAGAGGAAAAATGAATAAGAACAACATCAGGCAAACTATATACAATTTTTATACGTGTCAACTTAATTCTCTGTAAGCAGCAGAGCAGAAATGGGTCTTTAAACATGGGTACAGTAGAGGCTTTGCAGATGGACTCATAGGTGTTGTACTATACATATGATACCATGTGGAAGAATGCACAAAGGTGATTGCACTGAGAGGCTGACAGGCAGATGAGGCTGGGAGCAGAGTGGGGAGGGAGAGTTATATAGAGCTTTCAAGGTGATGATAAGAAGCTCAAATCTGATGCAAGAGTGGATGGGCGCATCTGAAAGTAGTCAAAGAGGGGAACTAGATGGTCAACTCAATGAGCAAAGAAGGCGTTTGGTAGTTGCATTTTGTATGGACTGAAGGGAGAGGTGAGGCAATGGGTGTGTTTGGGACACCAGAGAGGCAGCTGTTGCAGTAGACATGACTCTAAAAAGTACCGGGAGCAGATATATTGGTGGAGAAAATACTCTTTATACAGCATCCATTTTCTGATCAAAAGCACACTTGTTTTTCATCTGATGGCTGTCAGAGCAGTACAACAGGACTGTACCACTACTTTACTATGTTCCACTATAGCTGAGATGGCTAGGAGAATAGGTTTATTGTTCACTTTAGCCAATCAGAAACCATCTTATCAATAAGCACATTTCTAAAATCATTACACGACCATCTTTTCAATTGCTTATAACTATGAAAACCTGTAACCATTTGGACTGAAATTTCCTGTGCTGGGTGTCTGCCTCAAGCTGGGGTTTTTTTTTGTTTGTTTGTTTGTTTTAAAGTTTCAGCTAAGGCAGTTCCACCCTTTCTGGGAATAATAGTCATGAAAAATATATTGTTGGGCTCATGTTTAAAACACCCATTTGCACACCCATTTCTGCGAGAAGGTTCAGTGTCTCCGTCCTTTGGCATAAGTGCTTGGCATTTGGCAGGGAGTTGTCCAGGTGTCAGGCATGAGTATTTTGCAATCCCTGTGAAAATTCACCTAAATATGGCCAAGATGCAATCTTCTGGAAAACCTCGGATTGCACATGTTTAGTAGTGACGTGTTAGAGTTTGACAGCTAGGTGCTCTGACGATTCCATCTATACTGAGCATGCACAAAGCCAGGGCTGTAGCGGTTGAGCAAGACTTTCAGTGCAAATGCTGCTCCTGGCTGCTGTGATGCCAGGCCCAGGAAATGAGAAGAAGGAGACTGGCTTTCTTGTGTGCTCAGTGCTGGCACCCAAGTTTTGAGGCGGAAGTGGCCTGATTTGACAGGGACAGGGAGACAAGGCAAGGAAAGAACTGGGAGGTTGAAGGAGCCAGTCAGTGAGGGTGAGCTGTGGAAGAGGGTTATATAGGTGCAGAAGGGGTGGGAGGCAGAAGCTGGGGTGAGGTTGGGATTGGTTACAGACAGGGGGAAGGAAAGCACTTTTCAAAGTGCCAGGGGGTGGGGCTTGACCCCTGGCTCCACCGCAGGCCCTGCCCCCACTCCACCCCTTTCCCTAAGGCCCCACCCATGCCCCGCCTCTTCCTGCCCATTTCCACCCTCTCCTCCGAGCACGCCGCATCCTCGCTGCTCCCCTTTTCCCCCAGAGCCTCCTGCATGCCGCAAAACAGCTGATTGCAGCCAGCAGGAGGCACAGGGAGGGAGAAGGAGGCGCTGACCTGTGGGGCCCACCGGTGGGCAGGAGGCGCTGGGGGTGGTGAGAAAGCGCCTATGGCTGAGGGGTGAATAGGAGCAGATAGGAGCAGAGGTGAAGGGGACAGGAGCTGGGTCAAAGGGAGGAGTTGGATAGGAGCTGAGGGGAGGAGAGCTGCAGTGGAGGTCAGGAGTAGAGGAGTTGATGCGGGGGGGGGGGGGAGGCAGGCTGAAGGGTCTATAACCATTAGAGTACACATCTCTCTAGGACCTGGAATTGAACCCAGGAGTCCAGAATCGCTATGCAGTGCTCTGCTGTCAGCAACTATCTTCAAAACCCATTAGCAAAATGTGTGTATTATCCCCTTTTAGCGGCTGGTCCATATATAACAGCCTGCTATTGCCACCAGTTACTGAAGTGGTAGAGGTCTGTGCTGTGGCACTAAGATCCAGACCCTGTTGATCACCTGAGTTGGGGGTCATGAAAAAGTGGGTTTTTTAAATTAGGAAATTATATATTTTTTTAAAACTACATTCAAATAACATTAAGTTTATGAAGTCAGCCACTTAAAAATTAGAAAATGCCACCAAAATTAAGGCTAACTGTGTAACCTTAATTTGGCCCTCTTGTGTGTATGCGTTATGATACAGTCTTTAATTACATGATCACATACTACCTGATCACATCATGGGCAACCTTAATTCTGGTGTTGCTTAACTTTGGAGTGCTTGACTTTGCAACCATAACATTCTTTTAACATAGGTTTTTTTGGGTGTTATATATTGCAGAAAAACTAAAGGAGAAGGGCCATTGGGATTTATAGAGTATCTCAGAGGTTGCAGCTGCATGGAGCAGTTAGATGAAATAGAGATGAATTCATTGGAGAAAGCGAGTTGAGTGTGCAGGGGAAAAGAACATGACTGACGTATAAAGGAACGAGGAGTCCTTGTGGCAAAAGACTAACAAATTTATTTGGGCATAAGCTTTCAAGGGCTAGAACCCACTTCATCAGGTGCTTGGAGTGGAAAATATAGGAGCAGGCATAAATACATGAAAAGGTGCTCTCTGAGGAATAGAGAGAAGGTGGACGTCATACAACTGTTCAAAAGGCACAACAGGGCCAAAAACAAAAGGGCACAAACTTAGATAAAAGAAGGGCCTGCCATTATAGAAGTTTAGAAGACATCGCTTTAAGCAGAAGATAGTTAATATGGACCAAAGGCTGCTACAGATGTTTCAACTGTGGAATTCTATAAAGGAGTAGGTCCTATCAGAACCTCCAGTCCTGCGTTGGGGATAATGTCTAGCACTGCACTCTTTCTGCAGCGTGCCTCCCCATAGGAACATATGGCCAGCATTACTATGGCACTGCTGTAGCTTACACCTTCAGCTTGTACCAACATACAGCTTGCTTACATGAAGGTTAAATAGCTGTTCTTCCACTGGATATAAGATGTTAAGGAAATGTACACAAACCACACAAATCTAACTAAACAATGATAATTTATTAACACCTCTGCTTAAAAAAACTGAAAGAAGAAAAGAAAAGAAAGACTGATCATAAGATCAATGATTGGACCTCAAGCAATATTGGCCTTGCCTCATAACAGCATAAATAATACAGGTAAAAGAGAGCCACAGAGAGTGAATTAACTGCCTTTATTTTTATACCAGTGAATTCCAATATTACTATGGGCATGCAGAATTAAAGCCAAGTCTTCTACACATGTGGTAAAAGATGTATATATTGGTTGGTTGTTTTAATGTATTATCATTGTAACCTAACATCCATCTTTAGTTAACCTTTACAGAAGTAACTGCATATATGACAATTGTTCAGTGCTGTCACTGGTACATGTAACTCATGCATTTCAAACATTCACATACAGGATTTATCACAAAGCAGAAACAAGTGGCCCATGTGAAAATGAGACCTGAGTGTGAGGCTTATAACCTTAAATTCCTTTGATTGCAAACTTGTTACATTTGCATGTAGCATATTCAATATTCTTCCCACATAAAATTTGCTCTTTAAACATCTACTAATAAACAAATACATCAATTACCCTGAATGCTATTGGAGCTCACATACCATTTGACCAACTTTTCTGAAAAATAAAAGCAATATATATATATATATATATATATAATCTATACAGCATATAGACTGAAGGAGAATCCATTAACACACTATTATGAGATTAGTCCTATAGAGATATGAAAATAAGGATATATATTTCATAGTACTGAATACTAGACGAGAGTAGAAACAGACAGCAATGGATAGGACAGGAAATCTGGAGTGTAGAACTTGACCAAATAACTGATTAAGATCAGGTGGATGAGGAAAAGAAAGGGGAAAGTAATGACCTCTGGTGTAGAAACCAAAGTGAAAGTGAACGACTAAATGTCCACATTTTAATTTTCACAATCATTTTTATGCTATCCTGGAAAGATCTAAACTAAACCATCCTAGTCCATGTGGGATCAGTAATAACGCAGAATACAGCCAGCTTGACAAAGGATAAGAAAATGAATTGTGTTAAATTTTTGCCTTTTTTTATAGTCTGATCTCCTCCTAGGAGACCACATTCCCTGGCCATTCAACAGTTTGTCCATCCAGTTTGGCCTTTGTGTTCAACAACTGTGGGCCCTGTATGAATCACTTGTATATGCATACATACACGCACACATACACACACAAACATAGCTACATATCTCAACTTCTTATCTACCGTATAAACTGTCAGTAAAGTCAATCAGTTCCTTTCCCTGATTTGCTGTCCTTAAAAACACTTACTGGACTGAATCCACCGGTAAGGGGTTTGGTTAATTTGTAGTCATTGAAACTATAATTCATGCGGCTACAACGCATACAAAGTTCACATTGTAGTAAAAGAATATATAGTCTCTATAAACACCGCATCCAGGATATGCCTTGTGTTTATGCTGAGAAAGTCTAAAAACAAAAACCCTGAAGAGTTTGTATTTAGGTCTAACAGTACTAAGTTGAGGTATTGTTGTCTTGTTACACAATATTCCTGTTTAGTGAAATTCAGTTTTCCAGTGGTTTAGTCTGGCGGTTCTGACAAAGAGCAGTTCCCATAGGCAGCCATGTGAAACACAAGTCTTATTGGCAAACACTGTTTGACATTTTTCTGTTAAGACAGGATGCAGTGGTCCTATTTTCTTCCAGTCAGACTTATTAAAAAAAAAACACATCTCAAAGAGCCATCAGCAGCATGATATTTGTTTTTCCCCCCACACAGAGGTTTTGTAGATTTCCCAGTCCTTCTCGGATTGATGATAGTGTAGCACCTGGTGTTTCTGTTACATGTGGGATGCTACCCACCTCCATTTTTCCTTCATGTGAAATACCGACACTGTGTAGAGTCAATATAACAATAAGAAGTACACCGTAATTTTCCATAAGACCTAAGACAAAAGAGAATGTGCATCAGTTGCAATGTATGAAATATTTGACCATTAATGCATTTTTTCTCCTTTATAAATTTACAAATATTGTATATAGATTGGCTGTGCCTAATTTGCTAGAACCCTTTAGTACCCAAATTGCCAACACATTGTGCGTAGGCTCTGGGAGTAGCTTTCTGGAGGAATCAAGTCTGTTCACATAAATATAAAAACAAGAAACACCAACTACCAATACATCTGACAGCAAAACAGAGGTACAATTTCCAGCTATACTCTATGTCATTCACCACTGCCAGTGAAGTTGATCCAGCAGAGTCCAATATACACTAGGGGTAAAATTCAGACCCTATTGAAGTCAATGGGAATTTTTCTAATCCTACTTCCTCCACAAATTCATTGTATAATCTTAGGTAAATCACATAGGGCCTAATCCAAAACCCAATGAGTCAACGAATGTCTTTCTGTTGATTTCAATAGACATTAGATTGCGTCCATAAATTCCATGCCTCAATTGTCCATTTCTGTGAAATAGGGATAACGATACATACACATCATGACGAAGCACTTTGAGATACCTGGTGAAAAACACTATATAGGTGCCAAGTATTATTATGGTATCGTGTGTGCGTATGTAGGAGGCAGGAGAAATTGTCTTAGATTCATTGATTTAAATTGAGCTGTGATGATTTATGCAAGCTAAAGTCCTGACCCCAAGATTTTTATACAAATGCAATTTTGATGAGGGTTTTTAAAAAAGACGACTTAAATGATCTTTCACAATCTAGGTATACGTTGAAGCTGAGGTTTCTCATAAGTCACTAGTGGTTTTCAGTGTCTCCATTTTTATGGTACCCAGCTTAAGACAATGAAGGGGAGACTGATTTTTCAGAAGGGAGTTGCCCACCACATTCTGAAAGCCAGACCCCTTGAAGACATATCAAGTTGTCCCCTAAAATTCAGGCACCCCAATAACTAGTCACTTTTGTAAATCTTGGCGTAAGCAATCGATCCTATCGAGCTGTGCAAGCTCTTAGTCTGTGACTGTTCCAGCAATTGCACTAGGAGGATTAACCCAACAGGCAGTTTGCAGAAATGTCCTGTGGTTTCTTATCCCTGTCAATTAGCACATTATAGTTTCACAAACTATGAGGACTCTGCAGATAATTTCATTTACAAATTAAATGTTTCCTGCTAGATAGTAATGATACCTGACAGTGAGATAGAGGTATGACTGTTGGAGGTAAAATGCTGACCAGAGGAAGCCACTTACACAAATGCAGACCAGGCAAATCAACAATAAGCAGATGTTGCAATGAAGGATGCTGCCAAGCAGAATTACAGCTTTGCTTTTGTTTAGTATTTTTTGCAGATCGTTCTGGTCTTTGAAAATGCCTGCACTAATATATGACTGACTGGTTCGGAATCAAAGGAATCCCAGGTGGTGGACCCACAAGCTGGGCTCTTTCCCAGTAAAGGTGACATGCAAAGGATGAAATTGGCTTTGTGCCTTTTTTTCCTTTCTTACCATGTAACTAACATGTCCTTATTTTTACAGCAGAAATTCTGGACTTGTCTACTCTTGAAAATGTTGTGAAAACTAGTCTAATGAGAACATCAGAAAAGCAGGAAAGCTGAGATTCTCCAAGATATATTAACACATTAAGGGCAATTATGCCCATATATGCAACATGTGTTTACAATTCTCATTAACCACAATAGGAATCACATGCATGTAGCTGAGAGTTGAATTTAGCCCTAAAAGTCAATACAATACAATTAGTCTATATATGAACATCATTTCCAATTCATGCTTTAATAACCACACATGCTTTAGGGAAATATGTTCTTGCAGCATTCTTTTGTTTTTAGTGCTCAGTCAAAAAATAAAATGAAGATAGGTTTGTCCATACCCAGGGAGATATGTTTTACATGTCAAATATCCAAAATCTTTTCCATCACAATCTTCTACTCCCTCGTGTCGGTAGCCATCTCCACAGTATGCATGGTGGCATCCTAATGAACATGCAAGAAAAGGGCACCTTCACAACTGAGACAACCAAGTCAAGGATGCAGGAAAGACAAGCAGGACCATATTATTAAGGGCACAACATGAAACAGGGAATCCAACTGGCATCATAGTAAGACTGCTCACTCAGAAAGGGCTGGTTGCTCTTCAGTATAAAGAATGCTCTTTGACTCAAATTGAAGTGATTAGGAAAAGGGAACGATTTAGGTTAGACAGGGCTCTAGGAATTAACCAAAGAAAGCATAAAATATGCTTAGGATAAACTTTGGGAGTTGGATTTTCAAAAGCCCCTATGTGACTTAGGAGCACAAATCCCATTGAAAGCTGTGGGACTAGTGCTCCTAAATCATATAAAGAAAAGGAGTACTTGTGGCACCTTAGAGACTAACCAATTTATTTGAGCATGAGCTCAAATAAAAATAAAGTAACATGGCTGTTACTCTGAAACCTAAATCATATAGGTGTTTTTGAAAATCCCAACCTGGCTCTCTCCTTGGCATCCCATAATATCCAAGTATATTATGAAAGTAGGTTCCCCTACACAGGGATGTGTTATGTAGATCTATTGTTTCTCCATAAAAAAAAAAATCCCATGTATCTGTGTACAGTGACTGCCAATGCAATGTCAATAGGCATGCAAGGTTACCCCAAGATGGGAGAGCAGAATTATTTCCTGTTCCAAGCAGCAAGAAGTAAGCTATCCAAGTCAGTAGCAAAACTCCCATTGACTTAAGTGGGAATAGGCCTTGGCTAGGTCCAAACTGTGGTATTCAGAGAGACCTTGGATTGGTAATCGTGAACCAACCTTGACTTTTTATGGCAATTGCTGTCTGTATCACTGTAATCATTTTTGGCTGGTCAATAACTGGCATTTGATTTTAAAGTCTGTGATTTTTCTAAGCATAACTTTAAAAGTTGAGACCATGTTCATTTAGCTGTGAAGCAAAAGTTAAAGGGAATTTAATCATTGTTAAGCAAACTACATTGATTAAATGAGCATGCAGAAGGAGTGGGGAAGTTGAGGATAATTATGAAAATTTGGTAATTTACTAATTGTTTATTTGTTAGAAGGAAGGGTGGTCTCCTCTGGAAATAACTCACTTATTACACCAGCAATCTATTTGTCAGAAATTGTTGCTTCTATATAAAGAACAATTAATCTGTTATACAATTAAATCAATCCAAAAGTTAGCTGTTTTCTTTTGATTCAGTCATAAGAGAATCACTGGCAGAAGTACATAGGTCCCTGTATGAATGTTTGTTTAGTTTTCATGGGTGCTTAGTTTTCAGCTTTTTTTCACATCAGTGTCATAACTGCATCGGTCCCAAGGGCTCTAGTCACTTGAAACTATGCTCAGTTTATAGCACTCTACAGTAATGTGATGGGTTTTCTGGGACAGAGTGTGCTCACAAAGAAAGGGGGTGGATATAAAAGGGACAAAAGAAGCTTGCATTTTTCAGAGTCAGCAAACTCACTCTGCATTGTGAAAAAGGCTCATCTCTCCTGTGTTCTGCTAAAAGTGACTAGAAAGTAGTGAAGAGCTGCTGTATGTATGTCTGGGGAAGGGATGAGGTGATGAGTGCCAGAGGTAGCTCTAAAGTTATTCTCCATGTTTGTATGCTATCATTTGGCCTCTGCTTTCAGTGACCAGCTAAATGAAAGCTAAGTTTACTTAGCATGAAGCAGTCCTGGGTAGACCTAGAAGTGCACATATTGAGTCAAAATCTGATTCCACTGAAGTCAATGGAAAAACTGCAGTTAATCTCAATGGGACCAGGATCTGGCCCATTATTAATTCCTTCTAGTAGAAATAGGAATATTTGTGTCCCAATAGCCTGGACAAATTCCCAGCTGGGTAATTAGATCTTGCCTACCTAAAATCCTCACCTGTAGCCTCAACTGGTTAGAGCAGTCATCTCCACTTCCTGTCCTAAATGTTTGTACAATGCACTAACAAGGCACAGTCTTGCACTCAAAATCCCAATGATTTCCATGGAAGTTCTGCATATAAATCAATTGCAGGATCAGGCCCTTTAAAATACGTTTGTCATGTTCTAACTCAGAGGGGATTCCTGTTTGTGAAGTGTGAAAAGCATATTTGGGATCCTTTGAGATAAAAGACTACATACAAGTTATTATTTTGCCTAGAGTTTATAGCAACTTGCATGCCCGATCTACTCAAAATGCAGCTGTCGTACCTTCCTTTTCAACATCGGTGTTCAGTTTGCAAACAGTCGCCTAAAGGTCCCACATAAGACGTCATGGACTGCACATGTGATTGACATTATGGTTTGTTTAAAGAAAGAAATAACACTTCCCATATGTGACTTACTTATACAGTCATCTGTCACAATAGTATTGCCATCATCACATTCCTCCCCATCCTGGATGATGCCATCTCCACAGGTGCTACCATCCTCTACAGGGTAATCCACAGGATAGAAAGGGGTAAGCTATCCAAATAAACACACGACAATTACCAGAACTGAACTATCAGAGTCTTGTTATCATTAAAAAGGTAAAGTGGGTGACAGAGATGGGTACAAGCCACATAGTTTGGATCCAAATGGGATCTTTGCCAAAGTTTGGGGTTTTCCCGGATTTGGTGTGGCCTACTACTGAGCCAGTTGCGAACCTGGGATCTGGATCTAAACTTCTTCAGGGTTTAGTGAATGTCTGAAGGTTTGATTTGAGCCCGCCTTCAAAGAGACATTTTTCAGGAAGTGTCAGTACAGCAGAACCTCTGGGAACTGCTTTACATTGTAACCAGGTATTCAGATCATGTTATGTCAAGGTGTGTACTAAAAGGGTCTCACACAGGGCCTGATTCAAAGCCCACAGAAGTCAACTTCAGTGACCTTTAGATCAAACCCTTACAGCTGTGTGCAACTCAGAGGTTTTGGTTTGCAGGCATTTGTACAAAACTTGTGTTTTTCACAACTTCTCATGAGTTATGGTTTTGTACAGGGTCCAAACACTCTGGCAAACCTGTTACATTTTGCCTTATGGGTCAAATACCAAAGCCTCTCTGCTACTTGTAGCGGGGTGGTCACCCATTCCGGCCTTAAAGGGCTTAAAACAGCCCAGGAGAGGGCTGTGACTAGGAGCAAGCAGTTCCCAGGCTGATTGGGTGAAGCAGGCTCAGCTCTGGCCATGCCCCAATCAGGGCTCAGCTGGCCCTTATAAGAGGGCAGTGGACCAGGAGCAGACACTCTCTCTCTCTGCCTTTAGAGGGAGAAGGGCCTGGTTGCTGGGGAGCTTGAGATGGTACCTGGAGTGGAGTGGAGTGGAGTGGAGTGGAGTGGAGTGGAGTGGAGTGGAGTGGAGTGGAGTGGAGTGGAGTGGAGTGGAGTGGAGTGGAGTGGAGTGGAGTGGAGTGGAGCAGGGCTGGGGAAGGCCAGAAGAGCTGGGAGGCTCCAGACTGGAAAAGCCCCAGGCTGCAGGCCTGGCAGATGGCCTAAAAAGGGGTACTGGCATTGCAGGGGACAGCCAAAGACTGAGGCAAGGTGGGGATAGTGGGTGGGGGTTCCCTGGGGAGGGGAGACCCAGATCTATGTGGGGTACTGCCAGGGGGCAGCACCTCAGGGAAAGGGGCAGTGGGCTCTGGGAGGGACACAGGGGCAAGTGGGACACCAGCCTGCAGAGGGCGCTCTGGAGGCTGGAAGAGCTAATTCCCTGAGAGACCAGCAGGAGGTGCTGCAGGGGTGAGTCCTGCCCCATGACACCACTCTAATACACAAAATTCAACCCCAGTTTGTTCACCAGTTGAGCCAGCCTCACAGGGAGGTTTCCAAAATCTGAAACCATTAACAATTTAATACCGCCAATAGTTAAGATTCCAGTGAACACGAATTCCAAAATTTTAATCAGTTCTGGCAGTGCTCTACTTTTTAGGAGAAATTTCCACAGAAAATAATTAGGTGCTCAAACACTGGGGGAAAATGAGCATTTTCTTTTAATTTTTCTTTATGCAATCCAAAGTTCAAAAGCACAAATCTTGTTTTTAAAATGGAACATAAATCTTCATGAAATCAGATGCCTTCTGAGAAATTCATCCTGTTTTTACCTGGATTGGAAGCCATCCGATGGTATCCTTGAAATACAGAGATCTCTGATCTCTTCGAAAGGCTAAAGCATTTTCAGTATTCAGCCGGTCCAACTCCTCCTGATTGTTCACCACAAAAATCTGGGACACAGAAAACAAAATCACTGAGGATCCTTTCAAACAGCGTTTCAGTCATGGGGTCTAGTTTGCAGGGTTGACAAACAGCTCTACGTATGTTGATAATCAAACAGAAAAATTATTTAATAGATTGATTCCAAAAGCAGCACTATATTAATAATACCAGGCTGAAATGTAAACCTGTGCGTTTCCAGGTCACCCAAGGACAACTAGTAATTGTTAAGAGAGATGAGTTTTAAAGAGCTAGTGTCTCAGTTTCCTAGGACCAAATTTTTTGAACTCAGCACAACAGCTATTCCCACAACAATGCTTGTGCCAGTCCATGCCTGTGCAGAAGCTCCTATACACAAATGGGTATTTGGAGGAGCAGTTACAAAACACATGCACACAAAAGGGTTTTTGGGGATACATTGAGTGTGCCACCATTTCTTCATGCACATTCACTGCAAAATAAACAATTAATTGCATTGCTAGAGCCCCTACTTAGCTTTTATTTCTTTGTTCAGACTTCACTGGCATGGAAACCTGTACTTCTCTGTATGTGTCTGTTTCTATCCAAAGCAATTTTTTTAATTGAATAGAAAAATTAGTTCAAAACTAGGAGAAATAGAATGAGCTTCTCCCTTCCCAAATTCTTTTATGTCTCAGCCATTGAAATTTGGCAGCAAGAGGCATTAAGCTGTAATCTCTTCCTTTAGCAGTTTAATCAAATTAATTTTAGCAGGATTCAAAACATTTTTAAATTAAGAAAAAGTAAATGGAACGCATCTGAAGAAAATGGATTTAGTAACATAATGTCTGAGCCTGATTTCCACTAAGATAAACAGAATTAGTTCTTTTTAAAAAATCAAGGGTAATTTATTTTTACATAGCATGACAATATCCCAGGGCCCCTAACAAAACTCAGCACCATTAAAAGCAGCATGGAATAAAAATGCCTTCAGTTCAAATGAAGGAAGACAGGGAAGACTAGAGTCTCCCTCCCCCACCAAGAGTTGAATCTGCAACTGTAAAGCATTCGTGATTAAAAGAGGAAGGCCCAATACGGTAGCTCTAACTTCAGTTGAAATCAAATGGCAGTTTTGTCTTCTCAACTGCTACAGGTTTGAACCCTTCGTATCCTGAACACTACAACAAATCTAAACATTAAAATGAGCCACAGTTACAGAGAACAAGACTGAAGCGGGTTAATGACATGCGAACCTGAGCTGATACTTTACACAAAGCCAACAAAGAGCTCCCAGAATGGAGAAAGCACTGGGGTTGTGACATGCTGTGAAAGGAATGATGACTTGTAAATGTGAGTAGGTGTCTACTGAATTATTCAGCTCTGGCTGGAATCCTGCTCATAATGAAACCTAGCAAGCCAGGCCAGGAGATATCTCTCCTGATCTTTTACGGGTGCATCTGTCTCAGCATGTCAATTTTCTTTAGGTGATATAAGGGGACTCCAATGGTGCACACAAAGATGGCTTTGAAGAGGAGAAGTATAAGTGCAAACTTAAATCCAAATTCTTAACACTCAAGCGAGTAAGGACAAATGGAGTAAGCCAGTAGAATTGCCAAGAAGGGAGCATTGCTCAGGAGGTGGTGGGATGCAACCAATGACAACTCAGTTTTATTAGGATATGGCTTCCAAGATTGCCTCCTTTATCCAGTACCCATTAACATATTCAAACTGAGTATCAATAATAAAAGCAACCTCAAAATATACTGAGGTCAGAGCAAATGTCTGCAATCCCAAAATAGGGAATGCTAGAAATGGGCTAAACCACATACCCAAGTCGGTGTTATTTCAAGACAGTCAATAGTATCCAAACACACCAAGTCTTGGGGCTTGTTATAGGATACAGGTCCCTCACCTACACTGACTCTCAAGGTTTATATACTAGAAATAAAACTCTGAAGCACACTTAAGACATTTAGACAAGTTCTCCCTTTGATCCAGAAAGTTTGGCCAACACAGTGCCTTTAAAATCAAAGCGCTTAAAAATCATTTACTTAACCTCCTAACAAGCTCCCTTACCGCAGGGACTTTTGGATAGCTGTGTCCAATCACGGATTCCTCATATGGTGGGATATTCACATTTTGTGAGGGTTTGCAGAGACATCTCCCTGGAGGCCCTGGAAGCCCTCTTTCCCCTTTTGGTCCTATTGCTAATTGTCCTAGGAAGCAAAATACCAGGCTGCCATGTTATGTCATTACTGCACAGAACATAAACCCAGCCTCAGAGGGGAACAGCTGAATGTGGACTACATGATACCAGTAAGTTGAATTCACATCTGTCTAAGGTCTGGGTGCTGTGAGGTGCTGAGTGTTATCTCCCATAGACTTCACTGAGAGTTCAAGGAACTCATTGCTATGTGGGAGCAGGTCTTAAGAGTGCCTATATTAACAGTATGGGGAGGGACATCATCAAAGGGTGAGGTTTTAGGATAATAACTCAAATTATTGGACCAAAAAGGTTTGGAATTAGCAAATCTGATATGTGGAGCTTTCTATGGGTGGAGTGGAACCTTTAAAATTAAATCTCAAGATCTTGGTTGCCCTCCCAGCAATATGGAAAAAACATTGCTTTGGAATTTTCCAGCTGATTTAGTCTATGCCTAGGTGTTTCTTATTGAGGGACATCAGCCGTATGAAGATCCATTCCCAAGCAGCCACCAGCGCCATAAGTGTACTGTTTCCAAGCCACTGCAGAGAAGGTAACTCTCGCCCACTGAATAAGCCAAGAGGCGGCAAAGGGAAAGAGAAAACTGAGCAGATGAGCAGCAGCACAACCAGCTGGTGCCCATCTGAGACACTCTTGGTTTCCAGCCATTTGTTTTAGTAAAAAAAAAAACCGAACATACTTTTTTATGCTTCATTATAAAATCATTAGGGAAAAAAACCTGACTGTTAATATCAACTATTGCTGCCTCAGTATCAGATTCTGTGTTGTCCCACATGTCTAGATTTTGTCATCTCCAAAGAGAGAGAAATCTGCCTAGGGTTTGAGTGAATTCGTATGTTTGAATTTGTATATTTTTCAATAATATGGTTCTTCCTTCCTCCATCCCCCAACCTCTGCCTTTATCTCTGCAATACACACAAAATGCAGAGACTGCAGGGGCATTTGCATCACACATGAGGAGAGAGAGACTCCTTTTCATCTCTCCCATTTCCCCCCCCTTCTCAGCTGTTATTGTGGCATCACTTATATCTGATATGCTTCTCTTTTGCAGAGCAGTGCAGGGTGGGGCTGCACCAGGTGATTAGAAGGATCAATCTTGTTTTGTAAGCTGGAACATTTTGAGGAGGAAGGCTCCTGTCTCCCAGGATCTACTATGAGGACTCACTAATCCTCCAAGGCTGCCATAGCTTTTCCTCCTCCTCAAGCCCATCACCACAGGATGGGGTTTTAGGATAAGAACTTTCTCTCTCATGTGTGCTGCAAATGTCTCTGTGCTCGGGTATATGGCAGAGATTGGGGGAGGGAGGAAGAGTTTTATTACTGAATATTATACAAATTCACACAAATCCTAGGCAGCTTTGTTTCTCTTTGGAGATGAAGAAAGCTAGACATTTGCCACAACATAAAAGCTGATACCGAAGTTGCAATAGTTGATATTAACAGTTAAGTGTCTTTAGGGAATCTTATGAGCCAGATTATCTGTTTTTATTTAAATATTAGCGACCATAACAGATGCTTCAGAGGAAGTAGAACCAGCATAATGGACAATCGTGGAACAACCTGCCCACAGGGGAAGTCTCTTCCTCAACCCAGGCAGCTTGCGGCTGAACAACCAAAATGTCATGGAAGTTTCTGTACCGATACCTGTTTAACAACATGATACAGGCTAGAAGAGGGGGTGAGGGAGGGAAGATGGGGAAGATAGCTGCTAAGAGTGGCCTCTCTTACCTGATACTGAAGGTCCTGGTGGACCTGGTTGACCTGAAGGACCAGGCCTGCCAGGTGGACCCATAATTCCAGCAGGTCCAATATCTCCCTTTTGTCCCTAGCATATGAAAAACATTCATTAATGACACAGCAAATTAGTGTATACTACATTTAACATAAACAAAGCAGAAACACATACATCGTACACTTCATGCCCGCCATGCATGGGGACACTGGAAGGGGAAACCTACCTTATTCTCATATATAAATGAGGAGGAAAGTCCTACTGTGATTCTGCTCTGAGATTAGACCATGTAAAAGTGGCGCCATCTTTCTAACTAGATCTGTTCTCTGTGTGTAGTCAAAGTCATCTCTGCTGATGTGAGTGATTGAAATTAGGGTTCACTCCTGTTAGCCATGCAGGAGGCAACGCAGAGTGAGCTGGATTCTACTGCTCCTTGTGCATCATCTACAGAATTGTTTACCGAATTCCAATCTATACTTGGTGCAAACCCTTTGATGGTTGGGCTTGTGCTGAGGTGACGGAGGAGGATATAATTTGCTGACATGACAATGGGGTTGTCCTGCAGAACTTTTACAACTGGTTATAATGCACAAGGAGGGAAGCTTGATTTTTGTTGCCTAGGCTGAATTTTCAGGGCTGGCAGAAAAAAATTCTTTTCACCTGTAAATGGAGCAAATCTGATCTTGGAATCAATGAGACACAATAAACGTGGAACCCCAGGATGCCATTTTTATTGTCACTTTTTGGGGTTAATTTTTTCAAAAGCCACTTAGGAACCTAAGTCCTATTTATACAACTAATTTGGAGCTCGAGTCCTACTGACTTTCACTTAGGTCCATTTGAAAATTTTGCCCTAGGACTTCACAGCATCTGCCAGTTCTTTGCCTCTCTCTAGCCAGTACTGTCTCTTTCATACGCTTTAAAAGCACCCATGCAGATGTTAATAAAAAAGAAATGCCAGTTAGAAAAATAGATCAAATCCAAATTGCTCAGAGACCCAGTTTCCTATTAGAGATGTTTCTGAATTTGATATGATGGCACTTATTTAAGATAGTTATATTTATCTTATCTGTACAGTACCTGAGGTTTACATTTCTCTCTCTCTTTTTTTTTAAAAACGGATCCAGAATTCCGTGGTGCATCACTTAGTCCATGGTTTACATAACTGGTATGACCTTGATACAACAAGACACACCATTTTGCATGGTAAAAACTGTATATATTGTATTAACTTTCCTTTAATCCCAAAGGTGATGAATTCCAATGAGATGGTGTAATTCTAGGGTAACGTGCATTCAGAGGATAACGACAGGCCACTGCATGTCTTGTTTCAGAGTAACGGAGAGTACACATAGCCATGTATACTAAAATAATTTTGTGTTATATAATACTCTGTATCCCATGGATAACTTTAAATGTCATCTGCAGTATCTGTAGCCAGGGCCCATCCACAATTAATGCAATATTTCACTTTGTTTAAATAGTCGCTTTTTCACCAATGAACCTTAGTGTCCATGTGAATATTCATGTTGATGGGCAAAATTGCTCACATTATGCAATGGGTATACAAAACTGACAGAGCACAAGAATAAAAAATTGAGTAGCAACCAAGAAACTTCCTAGGAAACCTCCCTCCCCCTCAAAATGAATACATGGCAGAGGAAATAAACTGTCATATACTAGCTGTCTGAGAGGTGCTTGATTTCCATGTGCAATACACTGGATGAACAATCAACTAATGCTCCTTGCTCGATGCAGATAGAGCAAACCAGGACAATTATTTACACTTGAATGTCTTTTGCCTTGTTTCTTTTCACGAATCCCTACAGCACTCAGGAAAGCTCTTCTCAAAGACAAAATTTAATCTTCCCAGATGCAGGGAACCAGCCCTCTAGAAGGGCCTTTTTCCATGTAACACTATTCGCTCATGATCGATATAAGACATTCTACCTTGTCAACATTGAAATCCTGGATTGGCTACTTAGTGTCAATTTCCATGCTGCAAAACTGAGGGAATGGTCCTTTTTATGTCAGTTTGTGAGCAGCAAGGCTGTGACTTCTGAGTTCCACAGTCTGCCTGTCTTTTCAGAATGGATATGCCCCTGAAGACTCAGCAGACAACTGAAGAAGCCAATGAGATAATCAAGATGGATCTCAGAATGGAACTGGAAGTAACACTTGCTTAATTTAGCTGCTATGCAGACATTTATACAGGGATGTCAGCTGTTTCTGGAGACAGGAAACAGCTCTGTGAGGGTGAAAGCTATCTTCTCTGTTTAACAAATAGCCATTTAAATACAGATTTCCCATTTAACACAAGCAACACATATAACAGGCCAGCAAAGCCTTAAAACAACATTGTAAAGTTTTTTTAAAAAAGAGAAAATAAAAATATCAGTTTAGTTGATCAACAACAAAGAGGGAAACCCAATTTTCAACCTAAGCACAACTAAGGTTAGTGCTCAAGTTAACATTTAGACACGCAGAGAGTACTTGGATGCTAATGTCCAAACATGGGATTTTGACTTCTAATTTAAGGCCAGATGAAAGTACCCGTAATCTTGTGGAACGGTACTTTACACCACAAGTACTCCTATAAATCAATGGGATTACTTATTGAGTAAAATACTACTTAATGTGACAAAGCTCCCAAGCTCAAAAACTCGTAAGATCAAAAGTTACTGCAACTCCAAGTATTAAAGCAGAACTGTGAGCACTGTGCCTTCTCTCTATTTAGGCATCAGAGGCTGACATCTGTGCCCGTTCCTTCTGGTGGGACAAATTAACACAGTGTAAGAAAGATGTCAGAGGGTACATAGCAACTTTTAAAAATTCACAGCTGAAAGGGCAAAATTCTTCTCTCCATATCATGCGACAGACCTATTTTGCATATTCTACATTTAGTTTGTATTCTATTTTTAGGATTAACCCTGCAAAAAACTGGTATTTAAAAATTTCCCACATGGTAAGGCATTATCTCACATGGACTTATTCCTACTGACACTGCACCACCAGCAAATCAGACCAATGATTCAGATTTTCAGTGCTGGGTGTAACCATCTTGCAAATAAAATACCTGCAACTGGCCATTGAACATAAGCTTCTACAAAGGAACTGCTGGAGCTCCTGCAACTGTATGCAAATATTATTGTTTAAAATTGGTTCAGGCTGTAAAGGAAGCAATATGAGGAAAAGTACTAAAAATGCAACTGATGATGCATATTAGCTCTTCTGAGTTCATAATTAATGTAATACTTCTAATTACTTGGAGAAACGTATACAGCTTGTATTGGAGAAGCTTGCATCAACTTCCGTATACAATTATCAGCTTTTACACCTGATCCCAAAGAATTTGAAGATGTTTGTTCTATATATATATAATTATTTTGAACCCCCCAAAAAGAACAAGTTACTATAATATTATTTCATCTGGTTAATCCTGTACCAGATTTCAATTATTTTCATTTTAAAAGTTGCTACGTGCCCTCCGTCACCATTTTAAGAGTGCATGGATTTATCCTTTGTATGCAGTACTATGATGATTGGTTCCATACATGTAACCAGGATGATTAATCAATGCGATCTCAGGATCTACTCCATAAAGAGGAAGAGACCGTAAGAATCTTTTGTAACAGCTTCCTTTCTTTACACTGAGGTGTGGTAACCTCAAAGGTCCCAGCAGTCTGATCTGTGTGGACAGAGACCCATGCAAAGACCATTTGAACTCAAGGGGGCCATGCCTAGGCACAAGGGTCTATCCATGTGGATCCAGTTGCAGGACTGGAATTTAAAATGGCACTGGAGGCATGCTTAGGGCTTACACAGTAACATTACTGTGTTTTTGAAGTACAAACCAATGGTTCTTGTGAGTCCACAATGTATTAATCTAGTCCATTAGAGTGCCAAGTGGCTCTTTTCCAATGCACACAAGCAGTTTCTCTCTGAGTCTGGTCACTGTTTAGCCAAGCTGAATATATTTAATCTTCCCTCATAAATCAATTCCTCCAGGATCTAATTATCTTTCTTGCTCTTCGCTGAACTCCAATTGATATATTTCTGGCATGTGGTGCCCAGGGCTGAACGCAGTATTCTAGGCATGGTGGTCTTGCCAGAACCATAGGAGATGGATTATAACCTGACACCTTTGGACACACAACCCAGAGCCCCCATTTACTTCAGCATTGCTGCCTTCCAGCTTTCTACCTCTTACTAATTATTTGTATTTTATATTCATTCATAGATTAGAAGGCCAGAAGGGACCACTGTGATCATCATCTACTCCGCCCTCAAAAACTGCAGTTTCCCATCAGGAAATAAAACTCTGGCCTCCAACATGACAGGCAGGGATACTCACCACTGGGCTAACAAGGAAGGGTCTAGAAGTGCAATTCTGGAGGGATTCAAACCCACAGTCTTTGAATGCCCTCCCAGCTCTAGAAGTCCAATGCACGACGGAGCCACTAAAAGTGCATTTAAATGCCGCTGAGATTTGAACGCAGTTTGCTGGATTCAGAGTGTAGCGTGCCAATCATTACATTGTGGAACCACTAGCATTACCCCCTCGACGTATTTGTTCCAGGCTGAGAGTAACATTGCTATTTCCTACACATATTTCTAATTTTGCACCACTGGATAGTTTGTTTTCATCTCAGATGCCATGTTGTAGTGACTGCTGGTAAATGATGACAGTGGAATGTTTCTGATTCCAAACCAAACTTGGAAAGCAGAATATAAAGGCTTCCTCCAATTGGTTACTTCCAAAACCTTTCCTTAGAGTGGAAATGGGATACCGTGCAGTGTTTACACCAGGGCCAATGAACTCTGCCCCACTCTGCTGCTGAGGGCAGATGTTAGGGATGCTCTGATCATGTACAGTGGCTTCCCAACTCCATGTGGGTGAGAAAGTTAGTTGGGGAGACTAAGGACCAGATGCTGGCCTTCACTATGGCCTCGCCAGTGCCCCAACAGGTCCATAAAGCCAGCTTACCTGGCTGGCTAAGAATTGTCTTAGCTTGAAGAATCTAGTGCCACCCCTTCTCACAGCCCCCAATGGCAACAGCATGGCTGGAATATCACTACATGCTGGGTATCCCTGGCTGCCATAACCATCCCTTGGGCTATTGACATCTGGGGGGAAATTAGAGCAGCCTTGACTCCAAGCCAGCCTCAGTATTGGGGAGCCACAAAGGTTTTTTGTGGCTCCACTGTTGCTCCCAACACTTTGGGTCCTGTCCTGTGCTGACTGTACCTCAGTGGGACCAGAGAACCAGGCCCTCAATTGAGTCGAGAGTCAGAACGGGGATACCCTCGCTGCCAGCTCTGACAGGGAAAGGTCAACGAGGGCAGGGGTGTGGAGCCTATCAGCTGTAAGAACTACACCCCTGCCATGCAGCTTGACAATCAGAGGGAAGATCACAGCCCTGTCTGAAGTTACACTCAACCAAAATCTTATCAATCTAGGAAAAATTACATTTCAGATAACATACAGCCTGACCTTCGACCTTCAAATTCTGACTGTATGACTGGCCAGTCTTGAACTCCTACACAAGTAGAACACTTACATTATATACTGTATGCATGCACACACACACATGCGTGCTCACCCCCCCCCCCACCTATATATATTCAAAATCATCCAATTTCTATGCAGAAAAAGTGGAGAGAATCAATGTAACAAAATATTGGTGCATGAAATGACAGAGGATCTAGTCACTCGTCACAACCACAAAAATCCCAGAAAACTCGTAAAGAGAAAACGTAGGGTTCCTACTTGTTTGCCTCGTTTTCCTGGTCTTCCAATAGGTCCTCTGTGCCCAGGCACTCCAGGTTCTCCCTTTGGACCCATTTCTCCCTTTGGGAGTCGGGGGTGGGAGGGAAAAGAAGCAGGACTTAAGTATATAAATATGTATTAAATTGGTAATATGTGTCTTATACAACACAGCAGGTAATTCAGTACGTTCTATGTACACTATTACTCTATGTGCACAGTCTGGCCCTAAGAGAATACCACTGTTTTTGTAAAATATATTGCCAGTTCGTGGTTATAACTAAATACTTTAAAAAAATACTTTAAAATTTTAACTTATTTTTTTACCCAACATCCCTCAGAAACGTCCCTCATCTAAAGAAGAAGCCAGCTGGCGAAATTAGAAACAGGTTAGCAGACATGGGGTTATCCAGGCAACTTGGCTAACAACCCTCTTTCTGACACATTTAGAAGTATCTAGGTTTGCTGCAAGGATCCATAAGTAATAAAATCACCAGTAAGAAAGGTGATCAGCTCTTTCCTCTGCTATCCCCCTCAGAAGTAGTCATTATTTTCTTAACCTAATTTCCCAGACAAAATGGGATTATGATTGTTACATATAGACCTTCCTTTAAGGATTCTGCCCATAAAACAATCTTTAAATCTGAATTATAATTATTTGTCTAGTTCTTGATAAATGGAGGTACCAAAGCCAATCAGGGTAAGCACAGCTATTTAGAAGCGGGTCATTCTAAATCAGAATACTATTTAATAGAGATGTTTAATAACATCATGCAATTGGGTTGGCTATGAAGTCACAAACAAGAGTTTGGAAACTTAAAGTGGGGGCAAGTTTCTGATCAAATAAATATTCCTGAAAAGAGAAATGAAAAAAAAACTCACCTTAGCCAAAACCTGCAGTCTTCACCTAAAATAAAAAGACTGCAGGGTTTGGTTCAAGGGATGCAAAATACTGGTCAACTGATTAAAATGAAACTCTCAATTTTTTGACAGCCTATGACCAAGTTCCATGGTTCTGGAACTTAGACGCTGCTGAAACCACCCAATGAACCAAGTGTCTATGTGGATGCTTACACAAATTTCTAAGCAGACCCTATATCATGTTTACTTACTTTCTGCCCCAGCATTCCAGGGAAACCTATATACCCCTGTAAAGCAAAAGATGAGAGTAATCCAAAACACGCTGAGTGATCTTTGACAGCATAGCATCAGTTTTTGTTTTGATGTACTCCAAAGGAGACAATGTATTGAGGTTTTGTAGCCAGACAATTTGTCCAGACACATTTTCATTATAAACGGGCAGCAGCCTCTTTGTGCCACAGTAGCTTGAAGATGAAAAATCCCTGGTGGCCAGGGCTGTGTGTGGCTCTTTTAATTAGCCAGAATGAGAGATCTCGAGGGTCTTAACACAATGCAATATGCTCAACATGTCCCAGCACCCTAACATGGGAGAATATTCTTCACTCACTGGCTGAAATGTAAAGGTCCCTGAAACTCCTCCTAGCTGACTGATGAAGGGGCCATATAACCCAAGAATTACTCTAGGGTCAGTGATGGAGGCATTTCTGTGAACTCTCCTTCTTAGCAGCAGTTCTACAAATGCCTGGCACAAGAAGGCGATGATTACTGTTAGGCCATGTATAGCTAACAAATATTTTTTGTGACTACTATGTAGAACCTCTTTTACCCCAAAAGACCACTGATATTTTGATCTGGACAAGGCCCAAAGCATTAATCAGATTCCTGTACTTACATCGGGAGGGATTCACATTCTATGTGGTTGGGAATTTAATTTTATGGTAAAAAATCCACATCATCAAATCTCAGTTTATTTTCAGAACAATGTGATATTATCAGCTAAAACCATTTGAAAAGGATTTTTAGGCTGGTTTATGTTTGCTCAGGTTTAATTTAAAGCCACTGTGAAACCAAAATACGTACCTTGTCTCCTTTGAGGCCTTTGTCACCCCTCTCTCCTCTGGCTCCCTGGGGGAAAAATGGTAGAAATAAAGACAATTGTTACCGTTTCATAGGGGATTTTTTTCTTGTCTGTGTGAAGCATTAAGCAGGCGAAGGCAATTTAGTAACATATAGTAACATTCACAGTGTGTGGCAGACAGCAAATTACAAATTCACTTAAAAACTTTCCTTATTATTAATATTTATATTACAGCAGTATCTAGATTAGAACTCATTGGAAAAAAGGGCACATTTGCTAAACTTGAATTTTTTCAACAGGCTCTAGTCTGGAGGCTGCAAACATTGTGCTATGCACCATCTTCACACATGGTAAGGGACTTTCTCTGCCCCGCCCTGCCCCGCCCCTGCCCCCCGGAGCCTATGATCTAAACAGATGATAGACAAAGGAGGGATTACTATGCTCATTTTACAGATGAGGAATAGAGAGAGAAAATGATTCACAAGTTCAAATAGGGAGTCTGAAGAAGAGCTAGGAATTGAATCCAGTGCTTTGGGAGCTCAGCCCAGTGCTTACACCACATGCCCATCTTTCTTCTCAGTACATGTCTTAATACCACTCTCCTGTCATAGGACCTTCTGATTTCGCATCCTCAGCATCTCAACCTGTTCATGGTGTATAGTATATTTCTACAATAGTTTCCATTATTGCTTTCAATTTTTAAGTTATTGCAACACTGACCTTTTCTCCTCTACTCCCAGGATAACCCTAAAAGGGAAAGAGAGACATTTTACAGCTTCACATTTTCTAGATCTTCCGAGAAGTGAATTCACATCTTGCAAATTTAAAAGTCAGGGGGGGGGGAGTTTAAATAATTAGTTGCCTCAACTTCTAAATCCAAATGTTTTCTTTATAGATTGTAAGAGAGCAGAGAAAAAGTACAGCTATGAAGGTACAAGACAAAGGCAAGATATTCCAGCCCAAAAGACAGCATGAAAAAGCCAGCAGGTAAAGCAAGCACACTAATCATGTTTGAAATTGCTTTAAAAACTAAAAGAGCAGAAAGCAAATGCAATTACTGGTTTAATTAAATCTTATTCAGTCTCTGCAATTAATAACCCCAAGCCATTTTAGAAATAATTTCCCAATCACCTTTTTTTTTCACCTAAGTGGCAAACATATAAAATGAAGTCCCTAAAATACGTTTTAGTTGGCTTCCAATGTGAAGATTATGATGACGTTTAGTTTTTTCCTTCTTAAGAAATACCCAACAAATAGCTTGGGAGCATGCATAATTCCATGCTAAGTTAGGGGCAGAAAACTAAGGGAGGTGTCATTTTATTCATACAAATCTACACAATCATAATTTCAATGGTTTCACCCTCTGCAGCGTGGCAGGTGGACTTGCCCTCTCTCATCCCCATCCCCCAGCACCAGGTCCTTAGGTTCTGATAATACAGTATCATCAGGAATGGGTTGAATTGTGCATCATTTGAAACCACTTTCGACTGTGAACACAATGGTACCACATACGGCCTGGAATAATTATGTAAATATGTATTTGAGAAAATATTTAAAAATCCATTTAAAAAAAATTATACTTTAACATGGGTGTGTCAAATATGAGGCCCTAACACAGTTAAGTTGTGGCCCTTGACTGACAGTACTGTGCTATCAGTTATTGCTCAGGACATGATACCTGATTTATTTATTTTTAATGTTGCACGGTACTATAAAATGGAAGGCCAACCAAGCTGATTTGCCATGACTGGTAAAAAAAAAGAGGCAGTTCACAGTGATATTGATGATCAGCTTTATTAATTATGCCAAAAAAGTTGTAATGGGGCACTAGTTTGGATGTCAGCATTCAGCCAGACATTACTGGAATTCATCTGCAAATGGTTTGCATATAGTTACACAACGTACATTACATAACATAATGAATTACAATCCCAACATATTTTATTACACAACTCTTGTTTTTACCTTGGTCTTGCTCATTTTTAGGTATCAATGTGGAGATGAAGAGTAGCAACTAGTAGCTGAATCTTGGAGGAGCTGGTTAAACACAATGTTCAGTGGCACCTTACACACTAAAAGAAGTGTATACATACATTGAATTTGGCAAGGCGGGAAAGGAAATACATCGAGTACCGGGAAAAAGTTGAAGATGTTGGGACAAATACCAGCAGTGGGCAAAAGTTTGCTGCTCTTTATTTGATCTGGCAGGACTGCTAATTGGAATTTGCACCTCGCAGCCCTGGAAGATTTTGTGAAATACTTTTTTGCTTTAGATTTAACCAGCTATTCTGCATTGATAGCCTGGTACCTTCCTGAAATAAGAGAAAAGTCTGATCCTGACATATGGGAGGAATTTCAAAGAGGAAATTGGGTTGTTAAAAGGTCAGCAGTTCTGTGCACTTGGTTCAGAGAAAGCCCTAGGGCATGGAAACATAGCAATGAACATCATTGAGGGGTTGGTAGGCATAAACACAGCATCCAAATCCTTTTCCCCAGTTTTTCCTGACAACCCCAGAACTCTATTGAATTTTGAACAAAACATTATGTGCGGCTGAGATGACTTTCCTAGAAATAACCAAGTACCATATAGACTTATTAGGTACTGTTAAATGCCAAGAAGGGGCTATTTTAAAGCTACAGGACAAGCTTACTCACACTGGCAACGCACTTGTGTATGATGGACCTGAGCGCCTCAATATCATGACGAAAGCAGTCTTCAGTGATGAGCTCGCTAGAGATGTCAGTTGAAGGGACATTTTGGGTCATGTCTGGTCTGAAGCCTTCAAAACCCAACAGAATATCCAAGGCTCCATCAATCTAAGGGCTCCCGTCAAGAAGAACAGATTAAAGCTCTGCTTTAATGCAGAGAAGAAAGTCAGAGTGAAGGTGGCAGGGACTACTACAGAGCGAACCACAGACAGGTCATTGTTTGCTCATCTCCTGATCGTGTCCAGCTCTCATCAGGATGTTGATCTACACGAGACTTTGGGAACGTAGAAGTTTTCCATGGTTTCATGATCCATGTTCAAATGAAATAGAATAACGTATATGTGTCAGGTGAACAGCAAACTAATGCACATCGTGCATGCTCTTCCTAAACCAGAACCTACTAACAGTGTGACTAATACCTTATGCCAGCAGAGGCCTTCAGCATAGCAATCATAGATGGCATGGCTGAGGTACAAGCTCTCATCAAACCAGAAACAGTTAATATCTGCCAAGATTTGGCTGAATACTTCATCATGAGGCTACAAAGTAAATACGGGACTTTTGACAAAGTTCTCCTTGTGTTTGATGTGTATGCAGAGGATTCAATTAAAACTATGACCAGAAAGAAGAGACTTCATGGTATTGAACCTGTCCAATACAAAATCACTGACTTCACGAACACCTCCAATGTCACAGTGAAGAAGCTACTGCCTCATATTTGCACGAAGTACAAGTTAACCTCATACCATGCAGGAGAAATGCTCCAGCATGTGAAGAATTGCTCAAAGAATTTTATCATCACATGGCATAATGAAGCTGCTGCCTTGCACTGTTCAGTGGAGTTTCTTCGTAGTATCATGAGGCGGCTGATGCTAAAATTATCTTGCATGCTGTCAATGCCACAGAGAGGAACGCTACTAAACTTCGGATTTTTGCACAAGACACAGATGTCCTAATGCTCTCTGTGAGACACTACCCCAGACTTCAGCAAGATTCTGTTTGTGTGCCTGCTGCTGGAGAACAGAATCACTGTCCGCCCTCAGAGATGTGTCCCTATCACTCAGACCTTAAAAGCCACAGGATGTGACACTCCTGCAAGGTTGGCTGGAGATCTCAAATTATTTTACTGGAATGCATTTGATTCAGCCGCCATAGACTCTCTCTTCACTGTGAAGGTGTTCAGCCAGGCTGAGACAGTTACTGATGAGGTCAAATGCCCTTGGAATCATTCGCATGCTGAGTTTATCATTTGATGGCCAACATAATGACACTTGCACAGCTAGGTTGGTGGATTTTTCCAAGAAGCAAATGGAGAAAAATTGCTACTGACAAGGGGTGTGTTTATACCTGCTATCAAGAGGGCAAATTATCAAGTAATGGAAGGACTCCAGGATGATCAAGCACATCCAAAACTGCCCTCCTCTGTTGGGCATGGATGGGTCTGTAAGGATGGACTGATCACATCAGTTGTGTGTGAAATACCATGCATTCCTGAATCAATCATTCAGCTAATCAACTGCTTGTGTGCAAAGACCAGATGCTCACCAGCCCACAAATGTTTGGCCAGCAGCCTGCCTTGTACAGAGATGTGTGAGTGCGGTGCAGATGAGAACAACTTGTGTGATAATGTGTCTAGCAGAGGTGCCTTGGACAGAGACAACGCTGCTGACTTTGATGAATAAATGTTTCCAGTCCTACATGTCAAGGCTAATTTCCCTAGGATTACTAATGATCAATGTCTTTTTTAGGTAAGCAACGCATCCCTGTGTGAAAGCATAATTAGAAAAAGTTGATTTTTAAATATTTTCTTCAATATACATCTACATACTTGTTCCAGGTTTGTCATTGTTTTTGTGGTAGAAAGGGCATTGAAATAATACCCAACTCGTTTCATTTCGAATGACATTGTACTATCAAAATTTCCATAACTTGAGGAACTGGTGCGGAAAGACCATGGGAAGGGTTGGGCAGAGGGCCTGCCATGCTGCAGAGGGTGACACCATTGAAATGATGCCTCTGTAGATTTTTACAGATCAAATGACACTCACCTTGCCTTTCTATCACTAACTTGTCCAGGTAATGAAATTTTACTATACTATGCTCCCAGACTAAAACGACTGCATCTATTTCATCTTTCCTGCTCCGTTTTTGAGTAAGGTAGTGACGTAAAGAGCAGGATGAAATAACACACTCTCTGCATTGGTCAGCGTAGAATTGACATTTGAGTTCGGGTCATATTTGGAAACCCTTGTTGGTTGCATGAGAGAGATTGTGCTATTCCTGTCATGTTAAGATATTAGTTCAACTCTAACATTGAACACAAGGCCTGTCCTCAGTGTGTACGTGTCATGGGAGGGCATGGGAGCATTTAGGCAGTTTACTGCTTTCTTTGTTTTTTATTTCTTTAACTGTTGCAAATTTACATTCTACAAAAAATATAGTTACTAAGGTCAAATATCTTTTTCTCCTGTCCCCTTCTCTCTTCAGAGCCAAGTGGGCAGCACAGTCTTCATATCCTGCACCACATGCTGAACAGTTTGCAGACTTCTACACAGAGGAAATGCCCTGAGAAGTATTACAGCACAAATGACAGGTTTCAGAGTAGCAGCCGTGTTAGTCTGTATTTGCAAAAAGAAAAGGAATCCTTGTGGCACCTTAGAGACTAACAAATTTATTTGAGCATAAGCTTTCGTGAGCTACAGCATCCGATGAAGTAAGCTGTAGCTCACGAAAGCTTATGCTCAAATAAATTTGTTAGTCTCTAAGGTGCCACAAGGACTCCTTTTCTTATTACAGCACAAATGTTAACTGGCTGCTCTAGTACACAGTGCTCTATTTCCAACATGTTTCAGAGTAGCAGCCGTGTTAGTCTGTATTCGCAAAAAGAAAAGGAGTACTTATAGCACCTTAGAGACTAACAAATTTATTTGAGCATAAGCTTTCGTGAGCTACATGGTATCACAAATGTAAAGCAAATAAGTGACCCAAAGTTTTGCTCAGAAAGAAAGTTCTGGCTCTTCATATAATTAGCATCCCAGGCAAGTCTGGAAATTCCTGGAATCTAGGTACTGAGACTCCACAGTGAGCAGAATAACTGTGACTGATTGTATCTGAATTACTGGGGTATTCACACACCTGCCACTAAGCCCACATAGTCTTGATGGCAATCTATTCTTTGGTTGTTCCAACATCCAGTCCAGGAATCTGAACGAGCTAGCCTCATAACATTGTACTGCCTGTTCTGTGCAGCCACCCGGGTGCCCCCATTAGAGCCTTCCTCTCCCACAAGAGAAACAGGTTTCAGTACCTTTGAGGGAAGGACTAAGTCATCAGAGAAGATACCTCATATTTTACCTTTTCCCTTTCCCTCATATTTTGTGTCATACACATATACATTCAGAAGCCACAATCTAATCTAATCTAATCTAATATCCAGAGACACCATCGTCTACATGGGCCAAATTCTTCCCACTATTAAACACAGCAACGAGAGTGCATAGTTATAACAGAGGATGAATTTGTCCACATAATCTTACAAGACTGGAGGGAAAATAATGGGATGGGTTACATGTGCTTTGCTCTTAAAACGAATCTCTTCCCAATTACATTGATTTACACCAAAACATTTGAGTAAGAAGCTAGGAAAGTAGCCACAGCATGCCATATTGCACAACCTTTTTTAGCTTCAAGAAGAAAATCTTGTGGTTTTAATTGTATTTAAAAGAAAACCCCAAAGCCTACTGTTATTTGAAACAGAACCAAAATCTCCACAAGTGCTTTCTAACCAGTTCATGAGGGAAGCAAACACAGTGTTAGAAACCGATGTCTGAATATATAGCAGCTGGGTTAACAAACCTTTGAGCCAATTGGTCCTCTTGTACCTGGCAATCCCATCACACCCAAATCCCCCTTTTCACCCTAAAGGAGTTAAAAAAAAGAGAGAGAGAGTTAACAACTGTGGCTCTTGAAAGGTGTCATATTGGAACAACTGATGATTCAGTTTTTGCGTCAAATGTATGAAACATGCCTGACTTTAACAACTCTCAGTGTAGTTTTATAGTGTAAATCCAAACTGTATACTGCCAACTGACTTAGCCTGAGCCATCAGGCATTTTCTCATTCCTTCCACTCTCAGCTCTTTGGGTATGATTTTCTTTCTAAGTAATATATGCTTTAGTTTTCCTAGACCCTGCACAAGGACATGTGAGCAAATTATCCCCGGTAGCATTTTCCCCTATGCCAAGGCTTATAGACTCAACTTGGTGTGCCTTAATGATACCACCTCCCTGGGTTATAGTGACCAAATGCTGTAGTCTGCTGGGATCCTCTTGGTATGGAGGGATACAACCTAGCTGGTTTTATTCTAACAGTGATTTCATTTGGTGTCAATCAAGGCCTCAGACATCTACCACCCTGCAGTGCTGGCAACCGTTGTGTCCACACATGGCTTTGCAGGTTCTTCTCTGGCTGTTGTCAGCCAATGTATTGACTGCCTGTCAGATGAGCATCTGAGAAGGGTGAGATCTGGAGTCACTGCAGAAGCAGAAGCCCTAGCAGGGAGGAAAACTTGGACTCTTTGTGCTCCCTGCAGAAGGAAGTGCATTTGGCCTTTCCAGCCTCAGTGGTGAGCAAGATCTTCATGCCAGATGCAGCCTAGGCAAGGGGAGAGTTAATGGAGCAGAAGAGAAGGCTTGGAGAAGCAATGTGAGAGAAAGGAGACCTGGAGGAAGGTTATGTCTAAGGAAGACTGGAAACCGGAAAGAGGACTAATGAGGAAGGAAAGAGAAAGGAGACCTGGAGATGGGGAAAGAGGGAGAAAACAGCCCATAGGAGGTTTGTAGAAAGAAAAAGGTCTGGAAGAATAACTCAGGGAAAGGAAGGCCTCTGGAGGCTGGAAAATGGGAGACAGAAGACCTGGATGTGGAAAAGGGAGAGAAAGAGGAATATACTTTAGGGAAACAAGAACAGGCACCAATAGAAATCTATTTAGGCCAAGCCAACCTTACCATAGATTGGTGGGAAACAGAAATAAGTGAAGAGTAGAAGACACAAACAAAGGAAACAAGACACAGATCTAAAGAACAGAAGAAGCAGGAGAACAGAGGAGGTGGATAGAAGCAAAAGAACAAGAAATAAGGTAGGACTTGGAGCCAAGTTATGAGAAAGATGAGAAGGAGTGGGGTCTGTAAGGGGTACGGTAAAAGTTACACTAATAGATGAAACAGGAGAAAATTGTCTGAATTCAGAAAGGTGCCCTTCACTAAAGGATTAGGATTCATGGATGGAAATGGCCAACTGAACCAGTTTTTCATTTTTAAAATACAGTTAATCTGCTCTCAGAGCTCAAAGTGTTGAGGTGCTAGATGGTTGTGCAATCCTCCCATTCTCATTGCTGCCATTGGGGGAAAATACTGGTGCATATCATGACTTTTGAGAGGGATCACTTCCCCACTCCCACCACAAATGGAGCACTGAGCCCTTTAATGCCAATGACCATTGTGCAGATTAAGTTCAAGAAGCCTCAAAATTCAGATTCTACCATGTACAGTAGCAAGATATACCTTACCTAACTTTTATCAGTAACCAGTTGGAGGAAGCCTTTATAGTCTGCTTTCCAAGTTTGGTTTGGAATCAGAAACATTGCACTGTCATCATTTACCAACAGTCACCACAACGTGGCATCTGAGATGCTGCAGCATCTCCCTACACAAAAAGCAAGACATAACTGGAGACTCTGAGATGCTGGTTATACAGTTTGACTTTTTAATGGCAACCACTGTATGTGTTCCTTTTGCCTAATGGTTTATCGGATTGAAGAGATACAGGGTAATCTTGGAATGGAGAAGCATAGTTACCAGCACGTATATCTCAGCTATTGTGACAGCCGTGCATCTTGTATATAAGATGGTGTTCAGTGAAGGAGCATACTACAGCTTCTGTACAATGAGCACTTATCACTGACCGCTCCATTAAAGCAAACACAAAGCTTGTCCCATGATTTTCCATGCAGTTTACTATGAACAGTCACTATAATTAACACCTTGTTGATACTGAACTGAAGTCATGGCCCCAGCAGTAGTGCTAGCAAACGTACAAAGACAATATAACAAGTGAAACTTTTATCATGACTGATTGAACAAAACCATGAAACTGTATTTCAAAAATCTGATCAGTGTACACCCAGATCTTGGTCCCTTCCACTGATATCAGTTGAGTTTGTTACCTGGAGGTACCCAAATAAAAAGCTGTGCAGTCAACAAGTGTATGTGGTATATCCAAAGAAGGGGATAACTGAATGGCCATGCAGGAAAATGACCAGTCTTGTGCATGCTAGAGGGACCTATAATTAAGGCTGCATGTCTGTCACAGAGGTCACGGAAATCATGGATTCTGTGACTTTTCGTGACCTCGGTGACTTCTGCGGTGGCTGGTGCCCGAGCCGGGCAGCCCCTGGGCCAGCAGCAGCAGCAGCAGTTTGGATGTGTGGGAGGAGTCTCGGGGCTGGGGCTTGGGGTGTAGGACAGTGCTTACCTGGGCGGGGGGGCTTCCCGGCTACCACCGGCATGTCCCTGCAGCTCCTCGGCAGAGGGACCACGGGGCTCCGCGCCCGCAGGCACTGCTCCCGCAGCACCCAGTGGCTGCAGTTCCTGGCCAATGGGAGCTGTGGAGCCAGTGCTTGTGGTGGGAGCAGTTGGCAGAACCCCCCTGGCTGCCTCTCCTGCTAGGAGCTGCAGAGACATGCCAGTTGGAGCTGGGTAGGGAGCCTGCCAGCCCCACCCCCCAGCACCAGCGCAGGTCCCAAGTCGCACACCGCCACCCACCCACCCCCTGCATGGGTCCTGGTTCACGTGCCGCTGCCCACCTACCCCCCCCAGCATCAGCAAGGATCCTGGGCCACCATCCCCCAGCACCCACGGCACCCCTGGATCACCCCCCGCCACCCCCGAGCACCAGCCCAAGTTTTAGTTAGGGGTATATAGTAAAAGTCATGGACAGGTCAAGGGCCATCAATTTTTGTTTACTGCCCATGACCTGTCCATGACTTTTACTAAAAATACCCATGACTAAAACGTTGCTATCACACTCCCTGACTTGAAGTGGTTTCCATTATATAAAGCGTTTACAGTTTGGTTCAATGGCTCTCAGCAATCCCACTGTACAAATTGTTCCAGCACCCCTGATTATTAGCAAGTCTCCGTTAGACTTGATTTGGCAATTTTCATTTATCATATTTTAATTCCTGAAGGGCAAGAAAAAAATTACCCATTCTGCTTAATATATACAAATTCAATGTAGTAAAAGTGTTTAAATGTTACCTTAGGTCCCATTGGTCCAGGCCATCCAATTGGTCCTGGCATTCCCGGGACACCTGGAGGACCTGGTCTACCCTTAAAAGGAAACAATCAAATATTATGAAAATGGGTTTAATATCATTCCAGCACATGGGGTTCGATCACAGATGAGATGCAAATTAGAGAAGAAGTATTTTAATATCTTCAGTACAGTATCTTCAAGAAAAAAATTGCAACTGAGACATTATTTTGGCATTTTTTTTTTTAATCCCAAGGAATCCATAGTATCCATAGTATGCTTTCTGTTGAGTCTAAGAAGGGAAGTTTGGACTCTCAGAAACAAATATATTCTAACGCATAGTATATATATCAGTGCTGGAAGTATATATATCAGTGTAGATCAGTGATGGGAGACTCTACATGCAATTTAAGATATTCATCCTTAAAAACAGGATCAGTAAACCAAATTCTGCCCTCATGTATGCCAATTTAAATCAGGAGTAACCCCTTGTAGTTACACCAATGCAAACCAAATATACTGTAAGGGAGAACAGAACTAGACCACAGTTGCCAACTTTCACACGGTAAATAAGCACCCCAACTTTCACAATAATTTGAAAATCAAGCTAATTCCATTTCAAAACAAGGCCAAAACAAGCCAATCTCTAAGAACCCCAACACTCTATGAGACTAGGTCCCCCGGGCCTGCAGTCTGGGACTGTGGTGGGCCCGCTGTGCACCCCTGACTCTCTCCCCTCCTTGCCCCTGCTCGTCCCCCCTTGGCCCGCTTGCCAGGAGTTGATCAAAAAAAAGAAGCAACAAGCTACAAGCCAAAGAAGCAACAAGCTACAAGCCAAACGTCTGCGTTTTTGGCATCTCTAAACTAGATCCATAGAATCATAGAATATCAGGGTTGGAAGGGACCTCAGGAGGTCATCTAGTCCAACCCCTGCTTGAAGCAGGACCAATCCCCAATTTTTGCCCCAGATCCCTAAATGGCCCCCTCAAGGATTGAACTCAAAACCCTGGGTTTAGCAGGCCAATGCTCAAACCACTGAGCTATCCCTCCCCCCTGGTAAATCACATTTACTAACACTGCATTTCTATAGATTCATTTTACTTTCTTTTTCAAATGTTAACCTACAATATTGATATACTTTATTAATTATGACTATGTTACTTGTAAAAAACCTCTAGGACCAGATCCTGGAGCTGCATCCATTTACACCGGCTGTGGAGCTGGCCTTAGGACTCCAATCAAGACCACTAGGGCTAAAAGTATGCCTTAGAATAAGCCAGCCAGCTTTCACTCAGTAGTTGTGCTCACTTACTCTAGGACTGTATTTAGCCTCACTTCTCTTTAGAGATCTGATGATTTTAATGAGAAGAGCAAGTATTCCAGTGTCTAAGATATGCCGTCTCATTATCATGTTTGATGACACTCTCTGAAATATTACTATCTGGGAAACTCAGAGTTATACAGGTCATTTATTTTTTTCTATCTGGCATTTGAAATCTAAATAAATAAATAAATACTATATACATAGTTCTTATATTTACATGCTTTGTATTAATTTGAATTAATTGATTTGTGCCTATTGTTAAAATATTCGGTGTATTATTTAAAAGAATGGCTCTTTTCTTGGTGGAATGACCTAATCTCTGCATATCTCTGATTTCATCCTGCAGAGGATTTTTTGGCTTCTTTTGAAAACTAATTACATTAAAAGGAAGCACTTAGCCAGTGAGATGAAATATTTTGTGACATTTAGGGGCACATACTGTTGACAATATAGCATGGCTCACATGTCAGCAAATGCAAGGTTGTAGTCAGCGTATTGTGCTGGTGCCAGAACCCCTCAAGGATAATCACTAACAGTTATTTGTCTTTTGACACAAAAGTCATTTAATTGAACCCTATTTTCAATGGGTGTCCGACTTAGGCTTGTGTTTCTCTGTGGATCAGTCGGGATTTTAATTTTGACTTTTTTTTTTTTTTTTTTTTTTTACAGCTTTTATAACTGTTCCCAAAGTCTACTCCCTTAGGCACAAATATCTAGCTCAGGTTATTCTCTACTCTCTTTTAATAGTGTGGTTAGGAACATATCTTGTCATCCATTTTCACACAGAATTCAAATAGACTCCAATTAGACATCTGGGTCAACCCCTACTAGCTGCCAATGTCAGCTATGAGGCTGGTGCATGAACCAGATTCTATAAACCTTGATTCGTACCTTTCTTCCTGGTCTGCCAATTTCCCCCTGCCACAGGGAAAAAAAACGGAATTAGTCATGGAGATACCAAGTGAAGAACAGCAGGTCATAAATGAATGTACTTAAAAATGGAATTGGGAAGATCTGTGTGTCTTGGACTTCACTCTATGAGCTAAAGTGGACAGTACTCACGTAACAGAATAAATGGCATCTTCAGTTATATTTGGGTCCCAATTCAGCAATCCCCCCCTATTCAGCAAAGCACTTAAAGGTATACTTAGCGTTAGGTATATGCTTAAAATTAAGCTTCTGCTTAAGTCCTTTGCTGAATGTGTGTGGACTTAAGCATGTGCTTAAATATTTTGCTGAATTGAAGTCAAAAAGATTAATGTGCAAACTATTTATTGTATCTGAATGGACCCATATATTAGATATTGCATGGGATGGCGCTGCTTCCTGTTTCTTCAAATACGGTAAGATTTTCAAAAGTTACTACGCAACTTGGGACCATTGACTTCCAATGCAACTTGTGCTCCTTAAGTGCTTTTGGAAATCCCACCCATAGGGTATCAACAATCAGCCTTTCCTACAGCATTTTGTAGATATAGAAGGTGTCATTCTGAAAAGCTATACAATAGGCCCACAATGAGACTGAACAGTTATAGCTGAAGCTTTAAATTACAGCCTGAAACTGATCTACGGAATCCAGCTGGCATTAAAGCAAACTCCCACTAGGTGACCAGATAGCAAGTGTGAAAAATCGGGTCCGGGAGGGGTGGCGGGGAATAGGTCCCTATATAAGACAAAGCCCCAAATATCGGGATTGTCCCTGTAAATTTGGGACATCTGGTCACCCTATCCCCCACCCACCCAAAGAACACACCACCACCAAAAAAACCCAAAAACCTGAAAGCAAAACAAAATCCCAGCCACCTGCTCTCTCTCTCTTTCCCCTACCCTCCAAACAAACAAACAAACAAAACGCCAAAAGAGTTGGTACTTACTTTTTCCCCTTTTGGTCCCATCACACCAGGAATTCCTTGTGGGCCCTACGAAGAAAAGTGAAGGAAATTGTAAACTTACTTTAAAAAAAATACCCATTCCTTGGTTTCCTTGCCCTGAACTCTGTCCACCTGTCTGTCTGAGAACTGAGAGTTCCTCTGGGAAGTGACTTCCCCCAAGTTCACAGGTGTTTGTTGTGCCGGTTCAGGCTCCTCTTTAATTGTAAGTGCTGTGGCATCACTGAATGGCAGGAAATGGAGAGGCCTGGTGCAGTGAATGCAGAAAGGGCAGTTTTGAGATGAGGAAGAAATACCAAAAAAGAGGGGCTGGAGCAGAGCAAAGGGGCCAAACATCAAGGAAGCTGATGGAACTCTGGAGAGCAAGAGATGGAAAGAATGCTGAAACTGGTGTGGAGTGCTAACGCATCAAAAATTGATGCAATCCGTTCAACCAAAGTGACTGTAAATGGAATAGTCTAAAATGTATTCATTATGCTTTGCAAAAAACCTTGTAATGGGAAGCTGTGACACTCTATAAACCTTTCTTCAGAATGAAACCGCTGAAATAAGTTATTTTCCCTGCCATTGCAAGGGCCTTGGGCATGGGTGCACCTCAGTCCCTCTTAACTCTCTATGTGGGATAGAGGAATAGCCTATTCTCCTGTGGGCTGTAATACTTGGGTCTAATTTTGGTTGTTGGCTTTAGTGAGTGGGTGCTGGCTGGTATTGGTGGCCTGCGATATGCACAAAATCAGACAAGGTGATCTAGTGGTGTCTTCTGGCCTTAGACTTTATGACTCATTATCTTAGACAGGACTTCTTAGCCTTTTCAGGGCTGCAGCTCCCTTTTCTTTATGAAGATCTCTTCACCTCCTGCAACTTCCTTCCATCTAGCTAGGACCTTCCTCCCATTTAACAATAAGAGAAAGGAAAGATAGTTGCAAACTGTAGAGATCAAAACCTCCAGGTTGAAAATCCCTGATCATGGAAATTTTGCTGTGATTTTAAGAACTTCTTATTTCAGTGAACTGATACGATTTTTTGTTTGTTTTGTTTTACCCCCCAAACAAAAAGGGTTTCCAACAGCAAAATTCACCTTTCATTTTTTTGAAAAATAGCTGTGAAACAAATTATATTTACCTCCTCATAAATGTGACAAAAAGGACAAATATTTGCTGGTTACATTTATAGGGTGAAATTTTTCACACCATTCACGTTGTGAAAATGAAATGCCGTGCTCTGAAATATAATTTTCATAACTGCTGTTGTTATAGCATTTTTAAACAAGGAGGTCCAAAAGATCTTAAGTCTCTAAAAAAAATTCTAACTGTTTTAAATTAAATCTCAAACTAAGTTATAGGTCTCACTATCTCTGGTATAAATTTCTCTCATGCTGTCTGATGTCTAACTCAGTCTAAAGCTGTATTTTAGCTCATTGGGATCTGAGGGGACTCTTTTCAATCGGTTAAGCAATGGAGGGGACTCTACACCTCACTGGGGGTGCTGGCCCGACCTCTTCAAGTATCAGGCCATAAAACTGTATCAAACTATTTCATTTCTAATTTCCCTGAAGTGACACTTGAAATCATTACTGTGGCTTTGGTCAACAGGACATAGGTCATGGGCAATGACGATACAATCCAGAAGTCATTATTCAGGAAGGCTCTGAAGAAGGCACTTCTGAAACTCTATTCCCTCAAACACCACAAGTCAGTTTAGTGTTTTAACTGAAGGAGGTGGAGGGATTTTGCCACTTCAGGTGAAGGCATCTCTACCATTAAACCAGGGGAGACTTTGAGCCTCAACTCAGAAAGATTCTGAAAAACAACTGTTTTGGTTTTAGAATGCACCAGAGGGCAGATATTTTTTAAAAATTGTCCAGGGGAGGATATCCTCTGAGCCTTGATAGTTAGGGACTTGACCCCACCACACAAATTACTTGGTTCAATTCTGAATACTGCCTGTTCGTAGCAATTATACCATCCAAAATACAATGTAAACTAATCATCACACTATATGAATAGGGCCAGATTCTATCCTCAGTTACACTCAACTATAGCTACTTGGAAGTCAGTGGAGTTATTTTAGATTTACAGTGGTGTAACTCAGAGTAGAATTTGGCCTGCTATGTATATATATGAGGTAAAGTGAAAACGTAAAATTCATCTCAGATTCTGTAGAGAATATTCAGTGTGACTCACATCAGGGACATTCAAGTTACAAAAAAAAGGTGTTTGGAGCTATTATCTTAGATTATTTGTTTATTTTAGTACCAATATTTCCATTCCATGTGCCAGGAGCTGAAATGATACTGTCCAGAGGATTTTCTGCTCTAAGCTTTGGAACCATGAATCCTTTATAAAGCACATTCCCACAGTTTATAATTAAAAATTCCCAGACATGCTACTCCATGATTGTAGTACGACCTGACAGCCAATTGTTTTCAAGTTGTCATAAATATAAAGGGAAGGGTAAACACCTTTAAATCCCTCCTGGCCAGAGGAAAACCCTTTCACCTTTAAAGGGTTAAGAAGCTAAGATAACCTCGCTGGCACCTGACCAAAATGACCAATGAGGAGACAAGATACTTTCAAAGCTGGAGGGAGGGGAAACAAAGGGCTCTCTCTGTCTGTGTGATGCTTTTGCCGGAACCAGAGCAGGAATGCAGGTCAGAACTCCTGTAAAGAGTTAGTAAGCAATCTAGTTAGATATGCGTTAGATTCTGTTTTGTTTAAATGGCTGATAAAATAAGTTGTGCTGAATGGGATGTATATTCCTGTTTTTGTGTCTTTTTGTAACTTAAGGTTTTGCCTAGAGGGATTTTCTATGTTTTGAATCTGATTACCCTGATTTACCATCCTGATTTTACAGAGGTGATTCTTTTACTTTTTCTTTAATTAAAATTCTTCTTTTAAGAACCTGATTGCTTTATTCCTTGTTCTTAAGATCCAAGGGTTTGGGTCTGTGTTCACCTATGCAAATTGGTGAGGATTTTTATCAAGCCTTCCCTAGTAAAGGGGGTGTAGTGCTTGGGGGGATATTTTGGGCGGGAGACGTTTCCAAGTGGGCACTTCCCCTGTTCTTTGTGTAACACTTTGATGGTGGCAGCTGTTAACGTAAGCTGGTAAGAATAAGCTCTTTCATGCAGGTCCCCACATCTGTATCCTAGAGTTCAGAGTGGGGAAGGAACCTTGACATGGTGATAGCGGTGGGATCAATTTGAGACTTTTTTGGGGATTAATTTGAAATCATTTTGAGATTTTTTCTTTGAACCAGAAGCACAGATTTTAAAAGGAATTTTTTTTCTTTCTTTTTCCTTTGGGCTGCTTGGAAACAGGTTTTAAGCTGAAAGCAATTACAATTTTTTTTGTCTCTGCCTGGGGGCCAGAGCAGAGACAAAAGGGAGCTTGCTTTTGTGAGCTGGAGTTTCTCTGCCTAAAGGCAGGGTAGTTAACCTCCTGCAGGGAAATTCACAAGTTCTTCACAGACCTGAAGAGGTGGGGTTTTTTTAGCTAAGAGCAACTAGAGGGATTTTTCTGTCTATTTGTCTGGAGACAAAGGTGTTAGGTTTTTTTTAAAGGATTTTTCTGTAGGCTGACAATCCCTATCAGAGAACATAGGAATCTGGTTACAGCACAACCTATATATATATATTTGACAAGCCAAGTTTTTGTTTGTTTGTTTATTTTATTTCTAACTCTTGGGTGTAAAGTTAGTTAAAAACAGAGAGGCAAACATGACAGAGCCCAAGGCAGAAACAGCCAAAGAGGCTGCCCACAGGAGAGCTATGGAGGCAAAGGAAAAAGAATGGAAGCATGCTGAGGAGGAAAGGGAGGCTGCCCACAGGAGAGCTATGGAGGCAAGGGGAAAAGAAATGGAGAAAAAAGTAAAAGAATCCCCTCTGTAAAATCAGGATGGTAAATCAGGGTAATCAGATTCAAAACATAGAAAATCCCTCTAGGCAAAACCTTAAGTTACAAAAAGACACAAAAACAGGAATATACATTCCATTCAGCACAGCTTATTTTATCAGCCATTTAAACAAAACAGACTCTAACGCATATCTAACTAGATTGCTTATTAACTCTTTACAGGAGTTCTGACCTGCATTCCTGCTCTGGTCCCGGCAAAAGCATCACACAGACAGAGAAAACCCTTTGTTCCCCCCCCCCCCCCCCCAGCTTTGGAAGTATCTTGTCTCCTCATTGGTCATTTTGGTCAGATGCCAGCGAGGTTATCTTAGCTTCTTAACCCTTTACAGGTGAAAGGGTTTTTCCTCTGGCCAGGAGGGATTTAAAGGTGTTTATCCTTCCCTTTATATTTATGACACAAGTGCTCTAAGAAAATTAATTTCATAAATTCTTTAGCCACTTTATTAATACTATTTGTGTCAATGGTCTTTGTAGACCATCACATTCAGCATTATTGCTCTTTTAGTTAAAGGAAGAATTGATGTATTCCGTGTTTCAGGAGTTCTATTTTTAGACTCAAATAACTATTGTCATCTTTCCCACATATCGCAGCTTCATAAATCCTTTGGAACATCATTGAGTACATTGTGGGACTGTATAATAATATACATAAGACACTGCTCAGTATAGTACAAGAGAACCATGATCATTTGCACGTCACTAATCTACACACACCATATGCAAAATATGTCTGCCTCACCCCACGTTTCAGCAAAGATATAATGACAAGACGCTATAATGAGATCTCCTAAAATAAGACCTTATTATTTTTACAAAATACACTACAGAATAGTTACTAGTCTACTATGAAGTATTATTGTGTAAATAATTAAAACTAAATTCCATTTGAACAAAGCCTATTAGCGTTGCTTTTTAAAATTGTGTTTGTGCACTTATTAATTTGTAAAATACAGTGATTACCAAAAGATCTCCTAGTCATAAACATGCATTAGTGAGATTCTACTGTAGCATAGTACATATTTTTGGTACTATTTGTATTGCAGCAGTGTCTAGAGGCCCCAGCCTAGATCAAGGCCCCATTGTGCTAGACACTGTACATTTCTTAGTACAGGACAGTCCCTGACCCAAAGACCTTACAATTAGAGCTGAGTGGAAACTGGAATTTCTCACCCATGACAAACTCCCACATTTCCAGAACAAAATGCCATTCTGAATTGCAATGAAAAAATGAAAATTTCCCTGGGAGGAACATTTTAAAGTAATTTCATTTCAAAAGGACCAAAACGTTCTGGCATAAAATTCCTGATCCTCTTCTTTACAAGCGAATTTGACAAAGAATGGGAGGGGAAACAGTGGCACAGATAGATAGAGTTTCTTGCCCAAGGTTGCAGAGCAGGTCAGTAGCAGAGTTAGAAATAGAAACCAGGTCTCCCGAGTCCCAGCCCAGTGCCCTAGCCACTGCACCATATTGCCTTTAATGTATAGACTGTATGCATTTAATTTATGACACAAATATTTCACTAAGATAAAACTGCACAGGTTTTAATCAGTGTTGTGGACCTTTCCTCATAATATGGCATTTATTGGTGTCTGTGTAGAATCCACCTTTGCAAAACATACCATTCTGTGAGGGCTCTGAGGCTTTATGGTCTTCTGAGCCGACACATGCGAAACACTGTCCAACTCTTGGATCCCGCCTTTCATTTTCCAGTCCTCAACAGCCCACCTTGCAGAAATGTTGCACTCAGCATTGAGGGAGAGCTTTGTTCCACTCACCAATCAATACTGGATCCGCACTGTAGTGCTCTGGCAAGAGTCTTATCCAGTCCTCCATGCCTAGAAAGATGGACTCCCTAATGGAAATTCCTGCAGAAAATTTTCAGCTGGTTCCTACTGTTTCCAGTTGGCAAGTAGGTTTCTAAACAGAGCAATGGATATTCTGCTAGTAGAGTACTCATTTCTAGAGCTCTTGATCCTCCAGCAGAAAACAACAGAGACCAATATTAAAAGAAAACCAGTAGAGACTAGTTGAAGGCTTGAAATGATGGTTCCTGAAATTTCCATGGAGGTTAAATGATTCAAGACTTTAGGCTGGTTTAAAGCAGATGAAAATGAAGTGCAACCTCAAGTCTTTGCCTGGAGGGCATTAGGCAGAGAGAGGAAATAGACAAATATATTATTTATGCCAACTTTTTAAAAAGTCCAACCTTAGTTAAAATATTGTGAAAAATTAAATACCATTTTCAAAACTGCAGCAGCTTTGTAAGGAGCTTAGAACAGATCAGAACATGGAAGGGTATTGTCTAAGATACAGTACTAACCTGGGGGCCAGGAGGCCCTGAAGGGCAATTGAATTCTGGTTCACGTGAAGCTTGTGTTATCTGAAGCTCTTGACATAAATGTTTCATATCAAGGGTAAGCAGCTTCTAAACAAAAAGAAATATATATATATATATACACACATACACACACATCAATACACATCATACAGGGAGGCATGAACAATCAATCAGCAACAGTACAGATCTGTAGGGCATTTAATTCCACCCACTTACAAGGGTCCAGTGCAGGTTTGTGGTTTATCATGCATTTCTCTTAATGGAAACTTAATTATCATCACTTCAGTAATCATCTTAATTATCATCACCCAACCCACGTTTCATCCTCCCTTCTAACAGCACTGTCATAACAGTGTGCCAGCACCATAGCATGCCCTCTCAGCTAGTGTGGGACCCAAATCTATTCTTAAACTTGACTCAGCTCCTTACAGGCACAATTTATGAGTAACAGCACAGCCCAGAAATAGCCTCTTTGCTCTAATAATACAAACTACATTAACCTGTGCACTGGACTGAGTAAACTTCACTCTAGTGATATTTAACTGCATGGATATTCATTCATTACAGGCCAGATCCAACTCCTTTGAAAGTCAGGGGAAAATCTCCCATTGACTCCCAATCTCCCACTGCATAAAGCCCTACATGAGCACAGACTGTAATCAGGTTAGAGCATGCACCAGGGCCCAGCACAGTATCTTATTGTTAAGACAGAGAGGGGAAACCTAGAGTCAGTCAGTCAAAAAATCTTAAGCATAGTACTAGAGCTGGTTCCCTCAACCACAGTACTTGACCATCAGTAACTGGCTTGCATTAGCAAACCACCTTGCTTATGCCTGCTAGGATAAGAATACTAATACTGAAATGCATAAGAATAATGATATGGAGTAACTGGGATTAACAAAACCTGTCTTCACTCGCAAAAGCGAAGATCCATTCCTCAAGCAAGAGTTTAGAACTAAAGCAACATGCTGCTGCTGAAAAACCCCTCAGCAGAGAATATTGGGGCTCAGTTCGTGAGGATCCTAGAGACACAGAGATTAATTTGTTTTATATACATTTTTAATAAGAAGATAATGATAAGGTACGCTTTCAGGAAAAATGTCTCTATTTGTGATTATACAGTTGGATTTAAACAGTAGCTTTTAAGTATTGTAGCTGACTAAGAGACTAAACAAAAAATAAGGTACTCATTCTAAACACTAGCCAGAACTTCAGAATATTAGAAAGTTCTGGTTTCTTCAGTTTGGTGGGAGTAGTGCTATAAACCTAATCCAAAACCCATTGAAGTTAATGGGCATTTTAGCATTGACTTCAAAGGGTTTAGATCACACCCTCTATATATTCTTGACAAAATATCCAAGGTATACTTAATCCTGCTTCAATGTAAGGGGATGGACTAGATGATCTCTTGAAGCCCTACATTTCTATGATTCTAAAATATTAGTATAATATGATAACTTACGTAGTATTGGAAATCATCGGAGTATTTGCCTTGGATCTCAAAGAAAAATAGTTCACAATAGTTGTGGGGCATTAACAAAGAGAAATTAACAAGAGACCAATGAGAAAATTCTCCCTCCTGGGGAGAAAATGTGTGGGAGCCAGTGTAGGCTGGTGACACATGTAAGTGAGCAGACAACACTGCTATGATAAGATAGGCAAAGAGCCAATTCATAGCACTGAGTAACAATCATAGCTATACAGATCTGACTAAAGCAGGGATTCCATACACAGTGCATACACAGAGTGGATGCTGAGGAAAAGCTGATGGAAATGCAGTAGGGAGACTGTTTTGTCAGCTGACCTATTTGTCCAAAGCAAACAAAGATGGAGGTGTTGAGTCAATATCAGATTACTTAAAGCTGGGTGCCGGCCCACAAACAATTGGAGACTGAGTTAGCATCCATTCAAAACGAAAACAATAAAGTGTTTCCTGTTGCTGCACTGTATGGCAAGATGGGATTGCTGGAATACAACAACCAGAAAGTGCTAAGAAAGGATACACGCGTGTATTTAAAAAAACAAAAATAGGAGAGGCAAGAGAAATGCTCCCAGGCAATACTTACAGAATCCCAGCCCTGTTTGAAATACGGTGGTGGAAATAACGGTGGCGGAGGAGGGGCAAGGAGACAGCATGCTCTGTTATTAATTCGTTTCTTCTGTTCCAAGCAAGGGAGTTCTGTTCAAAAGAAACACTCAGCCATTACTAACGGGCAAATGCTCCTAGATTCAAATGGCTTGAAAAATGTAGGTGCATTAATCTCTCTTATGACCTCTGTAGCCCATATTGTAAAGTAATGTTTGAGTAGTTGTATAGTGAGCCTCTGTCACTGCATAAATCACCAGACAGAAGAGCAATATTAATTAGTGTGAAGGGCAGATCTTCAACAGAAGGTGCTAAGCCCTTCGCAGAAGGAAAGGTCCATTGATATTGTGGGTCGTTGTAACTGGAATTTCCCTACGTACCATCTACCGGAGGACAAAAGACTTTTGTTGTTCTGCTCTCCTCCCCGTGAAGATGAGTCATTCAAGTGGACTCCTCCCATCAGCTGAGTTTTCAGCTCAGAGCACATGGCAGGAAGGGGGTAAAAACCCCACACAAAAGGAACTAGGTATCTCTATGCCTCTTGGTCTCTGAGGGAGGCATAAGCAAGAGATCCCCAGCTGCTTAGCCTGGGTTAGCCCTAAAGGACGTATAGAGTTAGCTGATTATACAAACTTTTCAAACTTAAGATTGTAACTCATTTGTGTATTTATATTTAGCAGCTTTAAACTTGTACATAACTCTCTTTTTCCTTTTTAATAGATCTTCACATAGCTTATTGTAGGATTGGCTACAAGTGTGGTCTTTGGTATGAGATCTAAGGTGCAACTGACCTGGGATAAGTAACTGGTCCTCTGGGATTGGGAGTAACCTGGATATTGCTGTGATACTTGGTGTAAGGGACCATCGATCACAAAAGTAGGCTCACCTGGGTGGCGAGATAGATCAGAGTACCTAAGGGGAGTTTTTCCTTTAACATTTCCAAGTAACATTCTAAAGTGGTTATGAAGTGAAAGGGGCGGGAAAAAAAACCTTACCAATTTGCCACCCAAGATGAATAATTTTCACTCAGCTGAGGTGCAACCAATCATAACCTATTACTTGCATATATCATTTCATCATTTCATTGGTGGCCATTACTCCTGTTCTCAGTATTGCTCAATTCTGAGGAAACAAAACCTAGTGACTTGCCACGTAGCTGTTTTCAGAATACAATACTAGACAATACTAAATGCTGGGGCACTGTATCGCTGGAGTTTCTGTCTTTTGGATGAGACTTAGAACTGAGAACTTGACCTCTCATAGTCCTTTAAAATACCAAAGCACTATTGGCAAGAGTCCAGGGGTCCCATCGAAGGCACTGTGGCTGCTAGGTGATGGCAGAGGCTGCATTGGTGCAGAAAGTAACATGCGCCTGAAGGCCTTCAGTATAGTGTTGATGCAATAGTTCATCTCACAGTCTCTCTGAGTGCTTTCAAATATATATGCTGAAGAGAAAGGATGACAACGCTGAGCCCAACAGGACTCCATCTGGAGGAGGAGCATCATGACGTTCTGCAAGGAATGATTAGAGCCCGCAGATGGCTGTTCCACCCATTCCTGCTATGTGCTGTGTGTACGTCAGAGGTATCGTCGCTTTCAGAGGAAACATGCAGAATAAGTATGGAGGCCTGGTTTCTGCAAGGTCAGGAACTGTTTTCCCATCTGAGCCAGGCTACTGTTGCTATCTCCTTTGCGCTCACTTTGCTCAGGAAGGAGCATCTGGTAATGGGGGCAGCAGTGAGTACTTTGCAAGGTCATTGACGTCAAGTGTAAGGTTTTGTCAGAACTGGCAGGAGTATTGCATTGCCTTGGATGGCTGATGGAATGCCTTCTTTGAAGAAGTCAGTGATGATTTCAGATGTTCTTTACTTGCTTTCCCCAGCCATAAAGCAGGACAGCCAGCCATGCCCGGGTGCTCCCAGGGTTAGATTGTTTGAAGTCCAGAATCCCCAAAGCACTGAGCTCTACAAGCTTGATTCCTCAGGCCCCATTCCACCCCCATCCCCACGGCCAGGGAGGGCAGCTTAATGCCACTTACATCAGCCCTACACTCTCCTTTGCTTGGGGAATTCTCCTCTGACCCACTGTAGCCTCTTTATCAGCCCCACAGGCCAATGTTGAGTGGCATATAGGAGCTGGAGTAGGGGCCAGAATCTATCCCTAGATTTCTATGGCTGCCAAATTAACTCTAATTTTTAGTGTTTAAATTAATCGTGGCTGAAAGTGTCTACCCGGATTCTTCTGTAACAGTGAGCACCATGTGCAGATGTGGTCACATTAGATTCTATTCCATACCTTTTCCATTTTAGTGTTAGTTCAAGCACTGCATTTGCCATAGACAAGGAGATAGATTATGTAAATAAATCTTAATAAAATTGAACAGCAATATACTAACCCAGGACAGAAGTAATAAACCAGGTTTGAAAGAATAACAACATACAAAGAAATTACTAAAAGAACTAACATCTAAAAAAAATACCAAATTAAAATTAGTTGGACTTAGTAAACATAGCCCTGTCTAAAAGCATTATCTTGGTTCTCATACACTCAGTCTCTCTCTTAGAGAACTGGACAACCTTCAGCCGCCCATTAGAGGGACAACCACACCTTTTGTCAAAGCACCTAGGGCCAAATCCCCAAAGGTGCTTAGGCACCTAACTCCCATTGATTTCAGTGGGGGTTAGGCACACAATGCCTTTGAGAAGCTCGGCCCTAACCCTTAAATCCACTCACCACTCACTCAGGGCTTTCTACATGGAAAGTTTAGTGCATGGCAAACTATGCTGTGAATGTAAAATGCACTAGCTACTCTGTACTAATACCCTGTGTGGATACCCTTACTGCGCACCCAGTGCCCTCGGGTGGTTTAGCTTAATGCACTCCCTTAATGCACAAAGGCACTCTTAGGGTGCAGTAAACACATTAACATGGGGAGTTTTAGGGGAGTAGCTAGTTCAGAGTACCTAGTGCACACTAGCTACTGCAAGCTTTTTCCCCATGTAGCCAAGCCCTGAGACTTTGCTTTCATTCCAAGGAAAGGTACCACCCAGGTTACTTCAAATGACATTTCTTCTCTTCCAGGAAAACTTCTTGAATCTGCATCTTACCAGTTCCCTTTGCCACTGGCATTCAGACAGGAAACATTTTTTGCCACTCGCCCACTAAACTTCTCAAAGTTTACAGTCCAGTCAGGGAAGCTATATGCATTCCCTCAGTGGCTTCCAGATCACATGTGCTCAGATTAACCTAAGTCAGCCTTGTAACTGAAAATCAAGTTGTGTTATTTCTGATTCATACATCATCACTAGTCATAAAGATTCTGCAATCAGAAGTTAGCTGACACTTTAATTGCTGGCTGATGGGTGGGGCACAATAGATAATCTTGCTAACTCTTCCATAATTGTATTAATTCTTCAGGAGTAAGGGTAGGAGCTGAAGAGAAATAGTCAAATGAAAAAGGGGCCATTTCAATTACATCACACGAAGGCACACAACTAAATATTGACAAATTTTATAAGTGCTTATACACAAATGCAAGAAATCTAAATACTAAGATGGGTGAACGTGAATGTCTAGTATTTAATTCTGGTATAATAGGCACCACATAAACATGGTGGAATAATGATAATCAATGGGGCCTGGTAATATCATGGCACAAAATATATAGGAATTACAGAGTAGGTCACACTAGTGGCAGAGTGACACTATATCTAAAAGAAAGCATAGAATCAAATATAGTAAAAAAAATCTTAAATGACTCAAACAGTCCCATAGAATCTCTATGGATAGAGATTTCATGCTTGAATAGGAAGAGTATAGCAATAGGAATATATTACTACTGATAACCTGATCAGGATGGTGACAGTGACTGTGAAATGCTCACAGAAATTAGAGATGTTATGAAAACAGAAAACCCAGTTACAATGGTGGATTTCTACTATCCCCATATGGACTGGAAATATGTCACCTCAGGATGCAATTCAGAGATAAAATTTCTAGACACCATTAATGACAACTTCTTGGAGCAGCTAGTCCTGGAAAACAGAAGGGGAGAGGCAATTCTTGATTTAGTCCTAAGCAGCGCCCAGGATCTGCTCCAAGAAATGAACACTGTTGAACTGCTCAGTAATAGCAATCATAATGTAATTAAATTTAACATCCTTGTAGAGGGGAAACTACCAAAGAAACCCACCACAGTAACATTTGACTTCAAAAAAGGGGACCGCACAAAAATGAGGAGGCTAATTAAATGGAAATTAAAAGGAACAGTCCCAAGAGTGAAATGCCTAGAAGCTCCATGGAAACTTTATAAAAAACATCATAAGAGAGACTCAAACTCTCTCTCTCTCTCTCTTTGTATTCTTAAAAAAAAAAAAAAAAAAAGGTCAAAAATGCCACCATGGCTAAAAAACAGAGTAAAAGAAGCAACAAAAAGAAATCATTTAAAAATTAGAGAGACAAGGTGGATGAGGTAATATCTTGTATTGGGCCAATGTCTGTTATCTCACCCAGCTTATGTCTCTAATATCCTGGGACTGACACAGCTACAACTGCACTGCATATCATTTAGAAATTGGAAGTCAAATCTCACTAAGGAAAATAGAAAGGTATATAAATTCTGGCGAGTCAAGTATAATTAGGCAGGCCAAAAAAGAATTTGAAGAGCAACCAGCAAAAGACCCAAAAATCAACAGCAATTTTCTTTTAATTACATCAGAAGCGGAAAGCCTGTCAAACAATCAGAATGGCCACTGGACGATCGAGGTGCTAAAGGAGCACTCAAGAAAGACAAGGCCATTGCAGAGGAGCAAAAGGAATTCTTTGCATCGGTCTTCACTACAAAGAGAGATTCCCATACCTGAGCCATTCTTTTTAGGTGACAAATCTGAGGAACTGTCCCAGATTGAGGTGTCAATAGAGGAGTTGTTGGAACAAATTGAGAAGCAGTAAAAAGTCACCAGGGTCAGATGCTATTCACCCAAGTGTTCTAAAGGAACTCAAATATGAACTTGCAGAACTACTAACTGTGGTATGTAACCTATCACTTCAATCAGCCTCTGCACCAGATGTCTGAAGAATAGCTAATGTAATGCCAATTTTTTAAAGAGGCTCCGGAGTTGATCCTAACTTCAAACTATAGTAAAGAATATATGAATATTCTGGGGAAGAGTCAACACAGCTTTTATAAAGGGAAATCATGACTCACCAATCTATTAAAATTCTTTCAGAGTGTCAACAAACATGTGGACAAGGGAGATCCAGTGGATACTGTATACTTGGACTTTCAGAAAGCCTTTGAAAGGTCCCTCATCAAAAGCTCTTAAGCAAAGTAGGCAGTCATGGGATAAGAGGGAAGGTCTTCTCATGGATCAGTCACGGGTTAAAAGACAGGAAACAAAGGGTAGGACTAAATGGTCCATTTTCACATTTCACGTAACTAGGAGGGTACCTCAAGGATCTGTACTGGGACCAGTGCCATTCAACGTATTCGTAAATGATCTGGAAAAGGGGGGAAACAGTGAGGCAGAAAAGTTTGCAGACAACACAAAATTACTGAAGAGAGTTAAGTCCAAAGCTGACTGTGAAGAGTTACAAAGGGATCTCACAAAACTGGGTGACTGGGCAACAAAATAGCAGATGAAAGTCAATGTTGATAATGCAACGTAATGCACATTGGAAAATGTAATCCCAACGATACATACAAAATGACAGGATCTAAATTAGCTGTTGCCACTCAAGAAAGAGATCTTGGAGTCATCGTGGATCAGTCTCTGAAAACATCTGTTCAATGTGCAGCGTCAGTCAAAAAAAGCTAACAGAATACTAGGAACCATTAGGAAAGGAATAGATAATAAGACGGAAAATATCATAATGCCACTATATAAACCCAGTGTACGCCCCACAACTTGAATACTACATACAGTTCTGATCGCCGCATCTCAAAAAAAGATATATTACAATTGAAAAAAGTACAGAGAAGGGCAACATAAATGATTAAGGTCATGGAACAGTTTCCATATGAGGCGAGATTCAAAAGACAGGGACTGTTCAGCTTAGAAAAGAGACAACTAAGGGGGGACAAGACAGAGATCTGTAATGTCATGACTGGTGAGGAGAAAGTGAATAAGGAACTGTTATTTACTCCTTCACATAACACATCCAATGAAATGAATAGGCAGCAGATTTAAAACTAACATAAAGAAGTATTTATTCACACAATGCACAGTCAACCTGTGGAACTCATTACCAGGGGGTGTTGTGAGGGCCAAAAGTACAAGTGGGCTCAAAAAAGAATTGGGTAAGTCCATGGGGGATAGGTCCATTAATGGTTATTAGCCAAGATGGTCAGGGATGCAACACTATGCTCTGGGTGTCCCTAAACTTCTGACTGCCAGAAGCTGGATGTAGACAACACGGAATGGATCACTTGATAAATTGTCCTGTTTCATTCATTCTCATTGAAGCATCTGGCACCATCCAATATTAGAAGAGAGGGATTAATATAAAATTTCCAAATTAAATTCCTATGAAAACAAATCTGACAGAAGTGTTGTAGATTAATTGCACCCCTAGCTGACATAAATAGCTGAGGTGTTACGTTCTAGTACGTATTCACTGGATTGGGGACTGTGTCTGACTCTTTATTCACATAATATACCATTTAATGCAATTCCATACTCTTCACAAGGACTGGAATTTCATCATAACATCACAACACACAAAAATTACATTTAAGAGTGTGTCTTAAACCAATCAGAATCAGGACATTTTGATTCCAGATTGAAACTTGTTACATTATTCAGCTAAAAGCTGTTCCTAAAATAGCATATAACTCACCTGGCACAGAAGAGTTTGGAAAGCCTGTAATACTTACTGGGATAATATTCATAATTTGATTATTTAAATCTAAAGGGCTTCATTCTTCATTCGGATTGAGCTATGCAATGCACCTCACACATATTTTGAGGCTGCCTGGGAGCCTGACATAAGCTATAGCAGCCTGACACAAGCTATGGCTGCTTTAATTTATGTCCAACTGCCCATGTCTCTTAATGGTTGTTTCAGCAGCCATGAAGAGCCAGAATACAACTGGGTTGCAGCCATGCCACTTTCCTTTGGCTACACCCTTGGCATGCCCCCACATTGAGGGCTGTGACGGGTTGGGGGGCGCAGCCTAGAGTCAGTGTATAGTAGAATTCCCTGGTGGGTATACCTACTGCCTTTACATTGCTTTTTCACCACCAGAGTAGCGTTGTCTTTGGGCAATGGCGAATGAGATCTTATGTCTAAATTACCATGGATATCTTTGTTTTTGTCATTTAAATCTACGCTTTTACTTACTGTGCCATTTTCAAAGCATTGCGCAGGATTTTCGCCACATGACTCCTATTCAGAATCAGTTTGCTAATTCTTAAGGACCATTATTTAATAAAACATGCATGAATTTCCTTCATCTTTATTTATTTAACCTTAGCTTTACAGGCAAATTAGAAAAGGTCTCCCCATAAAAAGTGTTGATGCAAATAATTAAGAATGATAGGCAGGAAAGTATTCTCGTACAGTTCTATAGCACTTCTACTAGCAACTCCATTTAAATTGTAACCTCCGGGTTCCATAGAGAGTCATCGACTTAAGGACTTGTCTGCACTGGGTTTTCCTGCATCTGTATAGCTACACCAATGTAGCTGCACTGGTGCAAACCCCTAGACTATGTACATGCTGCATTGGTATAAAAAGTAACTTGCCTCAGTGGGTCTTATTCCGATTTATAATGCTGTAGCATGTCTATACTGGGAATTTCCACCGGTGTAAAAAACACTTAAAGAGGCAATGTGCTTTAGTGGATTGTGCTCTGGTCTTGGAACCAGGGGACCTGAGTTCTATTCCTGACTTAGCCCCTACCCTGCAGAGAGATCTTGTGCAAGTCACTCCCCTACCCTGGCCTGGTGTCTGCATGCCATATTTGGGGTCAGGAAGGAAATTTTTCCCTGCCTCAGACTGGCAGAGACCTTGGGGAGTTTTCACCGTCCTCTGCAGCGTGGGGCACTTTCAGGTTTAAACTAGTGTAAATAGTGGATTCTCTGTAACTTGAAGTCTTTAAACAATGATTTGAGGACTTCAGTAACTCAGCCAGAGGTTTGGGGTCTGTTACAGGAGTGGGGTGGGTGGGTGAGGTTCTGTAGCCTGCAATGTGCAGTCTGACTAGATGATCATGATGGTCCCTTCTGACCTATGAGTCTATCTTGCCTATTTAGACTGTAAGCTCTTTGGTGCAGGAACTGCTCCCCGACTCTAGCTACATCTATACTGGGCGCAGCAGGTGTGATTCCCAGCTTATGAAGGCATACTCACACCAGCTCCCACAGTGTCAGCATGCTAACACTAGTAGTGTAGCATGGGCAGCAGAGATCAGTCATGTTGAGTACATACTCATGGGGTTCAGGCGGGTTCATAGCTAGCCCACGTCACCTTGTATGGAAAAGCAGTTGAACATACAAGCACAGCCAAAACCCCGTAGTTTTCAAAAACCAGCACCTCTAGGAAATAGCTTGAGCTGGAAGTGCATTCTGGGTACTGCCATGCAAATAATATTGAGCATTCTACTTTGCAGCAGGTGTGGAAATGTGAGAAAAATGTCCTACATATTGAGGAGTGTAGAATAAAACGAACGTTAAACTGCCTCCACACAGCCCAATCTCCTCAAATTGGGTTTCTTTTTTAGATTCTTTCCAAGACTATTTGTTACACTAAAATATTGTAAATCTCAGCATTTGAGACAAGCTATTTGTACTCGGCATGCCATGTGTACTGAATAATAAATAAAACCACAGTGTTGCTACATCCAGCTCTGTGCATGCCACAAGTACTAAACTTGACACAAATGTATCAACAAAAGCCTTTATTTCCCATGAAGCAGAAGCACCCCAGTTGCTTACAGCCAGTCAATCTGACCCCATGCAACCAACAATGGCTGCAGTGGCTTGATTATCAGATTCAAGGTTGAATTTAAGTTGCTGGCAGTTGGAAATATTGCTTTTTTACTTTCAAATGGAGCAATTTTGAATAGGAGTTTATTGGGGGGGGGGGAACATAGCAGCAAAGCAATTCAGCACATGCTGAAGTTTAAGCTTGTGTGTATAGTTCCATTGACTTTGTGTTTCTCCCCTCCTCCACACTGACCCATTGGAGCAGGACCTCATGAAACGGTATAACAGATGCATATTCCCCTGTGGTCCGGGAGAGTTCTCAGTGATTCTCCTGTGGTGGGATGCCAGCACCGTGCTGTCCCCAACAGCACACTCTAGCTCATATCGTTTTGTTATCACAGAAGAATTCTTCTGCTCATAATTTATTTATCCTAGTACTTTAGAACTATAGTATGGATTTTGCAATTTGGAAATACTCTACAAATGGACAAGCCCTGAACCCATTGAAGCTGATAGTAAAATTCCCATTGGTTTCAAATCCTGGCAGCCTGGGCACTCTTTTTCACCGAATCAAAATACATCATCCAGATTTTCCTCTCTCTGCTGTTTTTCATCCTACCAGTTTAGGACCTGATCCAATTCCCACTGACATTAATGGGATTGGATCAGTCCCTTAGCCTCAGTACTGCAATGCACAAAGAGGTTGTCTGCAGCAATGTGATTCCAAAAATGTTTTCAGTAGCCCAACAAGCAAGTCAGCAGGTGTTTTACTTATTCTACTTTGTCTCAATCACAGGTCTGGATTTGTCAGATAAGCTAGAGAATAGAGTTATCCAAGGACGGAATCCAGTTACTATTTGACTCGACTGATGCCAGATTATATCCCACACTTAGGCTGTAAAGACACTCTGGGCACAAGAGCCAAAATAAAAACCAGTTTTCACTAATCTCGCTTCCAATCACTTTTCTTAACAAGGGTATTTTTACCAGGTGGGACCTGTTCACTTTCACCAGCAAGAGCTGCAGAAGGTTTTTATTTACTTAAGAGATTTGAATATTTATTACATTGCACCTTAGATAAATAGAGGTAATTTATATTATTCAGAGTTCCTACCAAAACATTGTTTCAGATGAGATTAGAGACGGGTAATTCAATCTCAGAAAGAATCCATAATTCAGAACCTTTTTGAATTTCTTAGGTTGTGGTATTTGAATCTCAGCAGAAGATTTTATTCTATTTGGGAGAAGGAAAAATATTTTTATCTTTGATCAAAAGAAACAAAAAACAGTGTTGTGTTAAAATGTTTGAAGTGCTTCTTGTAGACTTTAGATCTCAAAGTACCAAAGGCTTGGTGGTTCTGTACATTTTTCTGAATTCTCCTGTCTCTAGCTTAGTCACGACACAACAAAATATAAACATATTCTGTCATAGGTTACTTTGAATACAGCCTATCTTGCATAGGTGTAACAGATGGTAGAATCCAGATCTTAAATATTTCAGACCGTCAGAGTGTCCCTAATTCCAGGATTGTGCCACATCTGGTATAAGTATGCAAGAGCATCACTAATATTACTCCTGAATAAAGAGTTCCCGTTGACTTGTCTTCAGTGACAGTTGGATCAGGCCTTAAGGTTATATACCGTATTGCTGCACTAGGGGCCTGATTCAAAGCTCCTTGAAATCAGCAGAATAGAGCAAATTGCGTAATACCACAGGCACCTTATAACCATCCATAATAAGATAGTTATGCTAAATATCATTATAGGCTACATTCTGACCCCATTATTCTTGCTTAATAGTAACTTGTTCCATGATTGATCCCACGGATTTCAGTGGGACTGCTCATGTTATATAATACCGTTTAGACTTGCCTGTGTAGATGGGTACAGCATGTGCTGGTCAGCCCAACAGTGTTATAAATACAGGTTACTGTGAAGCATTTTGGGTAAGCTTTGATTTGATTGTGCAAAAACACCATGCACTGCCAAGTTCAGTCAAAAAACTCCCACTGGTTTGTTTCAGTGGAACAGGATCAGTCTTGAATTAGAAAGTGTTTATCATTTCTCACCTAAATTGTTGCTAGCATCTGGGTTATTCTTATATCCAAATCAGGGGCATGAACACTATTTAGTCCGATGCATGTATTTTGTGTCTAGTAGTTGCTTCAAAATAAAAAATATGCTAAAACTAAACTGCCGCAGCATTTAATTTTCTTTTGGCATGTTGCCTATTTCAGCTAGGGGTTGGAAAATCCCCCATCTGAGACAGGGTCCAAACTATAGCCTTAGTTCTGCCCATATGGCCACACAGAGTCCCTCTGAAGTAGGATCACTTTGCAGGCTCAGGATCCATATGGACCTACAGATGGATAACTATTGAAAATCCACTGAAGTCAATGGAGCTACATCAGCATAACACTGGTTTGAGATCAGAATCAGGCTCTCAGTTATTCACTGCTCAAAATTATCTGATTTATAAAAAACAATTATAGTCTAAGTTAAAAAAAGGGTAGGCTAGCTTGTTTAACCAGATTTCCAGACAAAGTGATACCATGGAAAAAATATTTAACATGTTTCTCTTCCACTACGTGCAACCACCATTCTCACCTTCATCCCGGACTAGAATCACAGCAGCTGTCTAAAGGCTTGTCTTCCCAATATCTGACTTGATAGCTTGCCCAAATTCTGACTGACAGACTCTGCCAGGCGGAGAGAGGCCTCTAGTCACTGACACTCCATCACAGGTGCGTTTCCCACTTGGCTGTTGATCAAAACTAACCATAAACAACAAGCTGGGCAGGCCAGTTTCTTAATGATTATGTGCTCACTCTCCAGAAAGTGAAACTTTCATCTGCTTTGCTTTCATTCATTCAGCCTCCTCTCACTCTCCCCACAAGGACACCACCACTCTGTATGTAAACAGCCTTCAGGTATATATTTATGATTTTTCCAGTGAAAACATCTGTGGCCAAGACACTAACCCCTTTTTAAATGATGATTTAATGCTTGTGAAGGGGGCCTTTTGATAGCTCTAGCAACAGCTCTTTTGACAGAACATGCACAAGATTTAATTGAAGAACCATGCGGGCTTGTTGCTAGAGTCCCAGTCCCCTCCCAACCATTTTATTGCTCTCTGCATTGCATCACATCTGAAATTAGACTGTAAATTCTCTAGAGCTGGTTGGAAATTGACTTTTTTTCAGCCCAGACTGGAAAGTTTTCAGCCAAATTTTCTTCAATGATCATTTGAAATTTTCCACGGGAAACAGGCATTTTCTACATAAACATTTTAGTTTTGTCGAAAACCCAATTTGCCATCAAAAACAGTTTTGACAAAAAATAGTTCAGACAGCCCTAGCAGAAACATTGGGTTTTCTCTGTCCTGTAATGCAGCAAAAACACTTTCAGAAACTATCAGAAAACTAAAAGAAATAAAATATTTATAACTAATAAAAGTTCAGCAGTCAGTAGCAGCATGGCCTTCCTCATGGTGCTCAGTCAATGAACCTCAGTCCCCTTCATTTGGAGGACGAGAATTTGTTTCTGTAGTCCAGTGGTTCTCAACCCACAGGCCATTTGCAGCCCAATCAGCTCACAGCTGCATCCCATCTGACATCCTCAGGGCAGGGCCACACAGGTAGTATCTATATATTGTGTAGATGTGGCCCACTAACACACAAAGAGCTGCATATGTGGCCCACACTGATAAATAGGTTGAGAACCACTGCTCTAGTCCCATTCAATACTTGGCTCAGAACTGCCAAAAGAGTTCCAAGGTCTGCCAATTGTGTTGGTAGGTCACTTGATGTGGACTTGCATTCGCTGGGAACTGGTGGTTAACCAAGAATGTGTTTGCATAGACTATCAAATAACCATCAGATGGAAATGATTTTGGGGCTATTTCTTTTAGCCAGTGGTAGCAACTTCTACAGCATAAGAGGTGGGCAACACTCCCTACAACAACCCCCCCAGTCCTAGCATTAGGGAGACTGGAAATGGAAGGAGAAACTACCTGGTGCCTGCTAAATTTCCCAGGGAAGGAAAGATCATCTACACTCAAAGGCATCAGAGCTGTATGTCAGAGAGAGAAGTGTTGTATACTGTCCCCTCAAATTCCATGTATAAGGAAGGCTCTGAGATGAGGGACCAAAGGAAGAGAGTGTTTGCATGGATTGGCCCAGAGTTCATGTGAACATGAAACTCCAAGCAAAGTTGAAGGCATGGAACAACTCTGACCATGGATGTGCAGCACCCATCTTTTTAGGTTCACAAAACGTGAGAACCAAAACAGGTCAGTTTTGCACAATTTTGCTTCTACAGCACCTTTCATCTGAAGAGCAGTAGGCACTTAACATACATTGATGAATTAAGTCACACAGGTAGGTAACTATTATCCCCAGTTTACCGAATGGGAAACTGAGGTACAGAGAGGCTAAACAATTTGCCCCCAAATCACAAAATGAATCAGTTACAAAATCAGGACTAGAACCAGGCCTCCTGAGTCATCATCCCCGGCTTTAATAGCTTTATAAAACAAGGCTCTAAAACTCAGCAGCTTGACATCACAATACAAAGCTATAGAGAGTGTGATTGTTGAAACCAATATGCAACACAATCCCTGCTACAACCTGCAATCCTAAAGGCCAATGCATTAAGGCTGCTGTATCAGCCCCACAAGAGCCCGGTATGCAGTGCCGTATTATACAATCCCATAGTATTTTATCTGTGAGGTTAGTAACAATAACACAGTGGAACACCAGCACTGCACTTCTGCAATTGCAAGAGCAAGATGGGTCAAAATGTACCTGACTTTCATGTTATTCCCCCAGTATGTTCAAACAATCCCAAGCAATCTCCATGTGAATCCAGGTGCTCCTGTACTCTCAAAAAGCTTTCTGAGACTAATTTGAATTCCAATTTCATTCCTGGTGTGTCTCCACTGACTTCAATAGAGTCACAGCAGGGATAATTTTGTCCCCCTGGCTCTAACAGAAAATAAAACCCATATCAATGTAGTGCATAAACCTGTATTCCTGAAATTTCTGGAACTTTATCGTTAGAAATCCATTCCTCTATCTAAAGAAAACTGAAACTGAATCCATGGCTTCTTTAGGTCGATCAGCCCTCTCTGCACATGGGGATACCCTCCCATATGCGCGTGCATGCACACACACACACACACACACAGGATACTTCTATACTGCACATTCCTTTCAGCAGCATGTAGAATATGTACACTACCTATCCCTCAGTAAGGGCATAAATAGCAGTGCAGACACTGAGACACTGCTTAGGTGAGTAAAGACACATCTGAACCCTTTGGGTGTGTGCTCGGGAATGTACCCTTTTCAGCGCACTACTTGCCCAAACAGTGCCTCCCATCTCTACACTGATATTTTAAGAGGTCTAGTGGCCTGCTGCCTCCCCATGGCTGGAGTCTTTCCCCTGTGGCAGTGGGGAGTCTTCCCCCACCACAGGAACCTGCTGGAGCCTCTCCCCACCACAGGGAAAGGCTCCGCCAGGTAGGGGACAGAGGGAAAGGCTCCACCAGCTCCTCGCTGCCAAACCTTTCTTCATTGTCTCCCCATGCCAGAGCCTTTCACTGACACAGGTAGCTATACACTAAGTGTGGATGCAGCCTGCTTTTCACTGTGGCGTGTAGCAACACATACGCTACATGCCGCCACAAGAAGCGTGCAGTGTAAATGTAGCCATCATATGCATGCAGTTTTTCACATGCTTGTTGCACACTCCATTTCTCTCCTGCTAGCCTTCAGTTGCTGAGGAAAATAATAAGCAGGCCGCCCTCCCCCTCCCACTCATCAGGAGTGGCAGAAGCACCCTAAAAGTGTGGGGAGGGCCCCACAGGCCTCCGAATTAGGGCTCTGCCCCGCCGTGCCATGCAGCCCCCGTGAGGCTCTGCCCTCTTACCGCTCATTGCACCGATATTCGCACCCCCCCGCCCCTTTCCCCAAGACTCACCCCCACACCACCCCTTCCCCCACTCTCACACCACCTCCTCCCCCCAAGACCCCGCCCCCTCGCTCACTCTTCTCCACCCCCTCCCCACATCGCTCACCCTCACGGCCAGTAAAAAGTGAGAGGGCCATGGCCTCTCCTGTTCTGGCACCCCTGCCACTCAGCCCTCTCCATCTTCTCAGCCCCTTTTCATGCCCTTCTGACCAGTATGCTCTCATTCACCCAAGGTTCATCTGTTTTGGCCTCTCTTGTGTGAGGGAAGATGATCCCTGGGAGGTGGGGGAATGGTGATATCTCCCTCAAGAAAAAGAGAAGTGGGGTTCTAACTCGAGTTTGTTTTCTTTCCCTCCCCAACACCATGATTAAAGCTCTTCCCCACTCCTCTCCTGCCCACAGAGAGAGGGCCTTAGTGGGTTAGTAAAATAGCTCATGTTACAACACTGTAAAATGCTGCAAGTTGGCACTGGTGCCTCTACATATTTCTCTCTCTTCCAAGTTTGATCCCACAGGGCTTACACACATGTAAGGGGTAGCTCCTGGTTAGTAGGGAGCAGCACAAGAGAAGGTGTACTCATCTGGAGTACTGTGTCCAGTTTTGGGCCCCACACTACAAGAAGGATGTGGAAAAATTGGAAAACTTCCCACAGAGGGCAACAAAAATGATTAGGGGACTGGAACACGTTTTATGAGGAACTGGGATTGTTTAGTCTGCGGAAGAGAAGAATGAGGGGGGATTTGATAGCTGCTTTCAAATACCTGAAAGGGGGTTCCAAAGAGGATGGATCTAGACTGTTCTCAGTGGTAGTGGATGACAGAATGAGGAGTAATGGTCTCAAGTTGCAGTGGGGGAGGTTTGGTTGGATGTTAGGAAAAACTTTTTCACTAGGAGGGTGGTGAAGCACTGGAATGCGTTACCTAGGGAGGTGGTGGAATCTCCTTCCTTTGAAGTTTTTAAGGTCAGGCTTGACAAAGCCCTGGCTGGGATGATTAGGTTGGATTGGTCCTGCTTTGAGCAGGGGGTTGGACTAGATGACCTCTTGAGGTCCCTTTCAACCCTGATATTCTATGATTCTATGATTCAAAGCAGCATTAATGCCAGCAGGGAATTGTGTGCTCCCTGCTTAACTCAAGCCTGGGATAACATCACCATCTGCACCCCAACAGCGGTCCAGGCTCTCACAATTTGTTGTGGCACTGCTACAAAGAGAGATCACTGCCTTCTCTGTGCCTGTGACCTGCTACACAAACAAAATTACCTTTAGATTCCTCTTCTGAGGCCAGAGTTCAGTTCCCGCCGAGCGCACCTGCCAGGAGCTGCCCCAGATAACAGTCAGCCACCAGTTCAGTTTGACTAAAATCAAAGGAGTTTGCATTTGAAACCTTACAAAAAGGGAGCAGAAGTCCTAAAATACACATCATGCTAAATTCAGAGGTGATCTTCATGGGGGTGTAAATTAGACTTCAATAGGTGGAGTTAAGTGGATGCAAATTGGTCTATGTTGGTGCTGAGGAGCTGGAAGACGGCACAAGAAGGGAGTGACCTACTTTAACTTGAACCTTGTTACATCCTCCTGGTAGCTGCTTTTCCTGATGCTCCCTTTTTTTTTCCAGCTCATTCACATGGAATTACACAATTTTAGGCTCCCTAAGACTAATGGACCAAAACCACAAGTGATGTGTATGAGGGTGCACATTGGTAAGTGTTGGGAGTCTAAGGCTTAGTTAGTCTGCACTACAAAGTTTTGCTGGCAAAGCTATGTCGGTTAGGAGAGTGAGGGGAAAATCACATACCTGTAATCTATACAGCAAAGTTGGCAAAACCCCGTGTGCAAAACCTCTGTCGGCATCTGCTGCATATGCACTGAAGGTTCTGCCAGCACAGCTATACCAGTATTAGCTAGGATGGCAGAGCATTTGTAGTGTAGATAAGCCCTAAGATGACACAACATACTTGCTGAGGAACCCCCACCTGCTTAGACTGACCTGTACTGACCAGAGAATTGGGCCTTTCCGTACTACATGAATACTACACAGTGCATTGCTAGCACTAGCTTGCAGGAGCTCTTTAGAAACCATGTCAGGCATTTAGTAATATTTGTATTTTCTGTTTTCACTGTTACAATTCCCAGTGCATGTTATTTGGTGTTTTGTTTTGTTTTTAATCTAAGATGGACCGGTCCATCTGTTGTTAGAGACTGAGTTGGTAGGTGACTAAAAGCTGGGACTTTTGAAGGGAAGATTCTCACTGTCCTCTCAAGAGTAGCAGGAAAAATACACCCAACAGACTACAGTAAGTGCTGGTTGATAGTGGTTCCAACTCAAAAAATTCCAGTCCTCCACCCTCCCAGCAGGGACCACACCCCAGTCCCCACTCATTGCCCTCCACAGGGACCCTGGGTCTCCTTTGGCCGGGAGTCTCCCCTCTCTCTTACCCAAACTGTGCATGAGATGGTGCCGCCGGATGCCGAGTTCTTGGCCGACTCCCCTGCACGTTACCACACAAGAACAGACTTCCCATGCTCAGGTTGTGACCCACTTGGTCTGGCCACCCCTCTGTCTGGATAGACAGGCAGCAAGGTCAAATCTGAGAGCCATTGAGCCCCGGCGTGCTTGTTTGCAATGCTTGAATGCCATTCACTGAAATTTGGTTCAATCCCCCTCCATCTACACAGGTATGTGTGTCAAATTTCAGTGCTGTTGGGACCACTCAGCCAGAGCAAGGTTTTGGACCGCTGATTCAGTACAGGACCACTGCTTAAAAGTGGTTGGGCCATTCCTCCCCAGACCCACAGCTATGGAACTTACAACCAGCGCAAAAAACCGTGGGTGGATGGGGGCATTCGTGCTCCCTCACCCCCAAATGGGGATACCACATTACAAATACCCTTGGAGAATAATGTGTGTCTCTATCTCCTAATCAGAGAGCTGGACCCAGTGGCACTAAGAGAGGAAAGCGGCTCTGACAACCCGCAGTACTGATAGCTCTGTGATTGTTATTTAGGCATTGCACTATACCACAACTGCCTGTATTGTATTCCTGTGTATCTAATCTAGAGACAAAAGGGAAGGGGTCTGTATGTGGTACTGCTAATAAAGCTTGGGATTAAGCCAACATTATTTCATACCCATGCCTGTGTGTAAATTGTGTGGAATTAAGTCTGAACTAAAGGAAAGCATTATTCAGAGAACTGTAGAAGTTAGAGATGGAAAAGATTTATTTCATCATCTAAAGAACCGTCTTGCCGGGATGGATAGACAGATACTGCGTACTTCAGTGTTCTGACCAAGCTGGTTTTACCCTTTGAGACAAAGGACAAAACTTATGTCCTCAAGGCTTGGTCCCAATTTTCATGTTAAAAAAAAGGAAGTGAATAACTGAGAAAAGTTCAGTATAGCATTAGCACAAGAAATATACACCATTGGCAACAATCTTGCATTGGTAAAGGTCGCATGCGGGGGGATGAGGGGCAGAGACCCACAATGCCTTTTTTATATAGTAATTCTATAAATACCTAATATATATATAATACCTAAATATTTCCATCTGAGGAAAGAGTGCCTTGTCACTGAAGTTGTGGCCCAGAGACCTGGGTTCCGTTCCCGCTTTGCCACAAGCTTCCTGTCTGACCACTGGCAAGTCAACTTGCCTATCTAGGCCCCAGTTCCTCATCTGTAAACTGGGGATAAGAATACTTCCTTACCTCACAAGGATGTTGTGAGGTTAAATGCATTAAAGGTTATGAGGTGTTTAGATGTTATGGCGATAAAGATAGATAGACAAGGGAACTTTCCCTCCCTGCAGGTTGAATAATATTAAACAACACTGAGTTTCTGTAAAAAAACAAAACAAAACTCCAACCCCCTCCCCCCGCCAAAAAAACCCCATTTCCTTTCTACAAGGGAGATGGCATTTTAAAGCCCATAGAAAGGAAACATTTATATAAATGCAGCTCACTTGGCCATTAGGTCCCATGGCTATTACTTTCATGAGGTGTTTGAACAGGAGCTTTCTCCCTCACCAACCAGCCTCATCTTCTAGTCCTTTATTTGCGATGTCACAAATTGTTACTGTGTGATTACTGTGGAAATTCAGAATGATGTTTTCACTGTTTCATCCAGCAAGAGAAGAGATGCTGGGAGGGGAAATTCCTTATTTAAATAAAATTCCTTATTTAAATAAAATATCTCTGCTAATCAGCAAATATGGCATGAATTTATGAAACACAATGGGAATTGACTTTATGCCTTAACTCTCTCCTATCATGGATGTACCTCTTTAAATATTTTCCCTTTTGTGTTCAGTAGTCTTTAGCAAACTGATTTTTATCGGCAGAAAAAACACACTTTGTAGTCTAAAGAACAAAGCGAAGGTAAGGGGGAAGAGGATGTTACCCCTTTTGACCTGAGTGGTCAGCCAATATTCTTAACAGGTTGTTTCCAGTTGGAAGAAGAAACTGAGATAGAGTCAGCGATTTCTTTGATGCAATCCTGTTAATTTCTAAAGAATGTACACAGTGCTGTTTCCCTGAACAATCAAACAGCAGGAGGCAGTTTCTTTGCTCAGAGCTCCAAGCCTTTTTCTAGACAGAATGCTGCCCAAAAGCGCTCGCTCTCTCTCTCTCTCTCATGCACTTCTCTGGTTGTTTCTGGTGCTTCTGTGCCACCTTCTGTGGTGTTTCCGCTGCCTCTTTCCACACATATGCAGTTCCCTCAAAAAATGCCCAGCCCCCTACATTTACACTGAACCTCTAGTAAAACCTTTCTGCCTACATAGCTCAGTTTCAGACCAGCCTTGCATGTGGTCTGTGTTTTGGGTGGTGGCTCCTATTGTTTAGCTATCTAGTCCATAAAGAAGCTTAATTGCTTTTTACATTTATCCTGAATTAAGGGCAACTGTTACACTCACCAGTTTCAATGAGGTTTCATCCAACCCCCAGCATAACACTTTGTTCCTTTTCACTGAAAAATACATCATCTAAAAGCTTTCATTTGTCATCACTGTAACTCGGAGCAAGCAAAAATAATGGTGGCAAGATCATCAATAATGCTGCATTTTATAATCTTCTTGTATCCTTTTAAATCAGCGTAATCTGCCATGTTCATTTTATAGGACTGGGTATCAATATTCTTAGAAGCCCACAGAAGAAAATTAAATCATACTACAAATTTGTGTTGGGCATAAAGGGATGTTTTGGTCAGATTAACTATCCAAATATTTTGTCTCCTCCTCTTTTCCCCCCACTTTGTGACTCTCCAGTATTCTACGTGGCTTCCCTTCTTGCGAGACAATCCTTGGGAACCTTCAGGCTGGGTCCCTAGGAGAGGGAGGGAGGACTTAGTGTGTAAGCTCCTTGGGGCAGGAACTGTCTTTTTGTTTTGTGTGTGTACAATGCCTAGCATAACGGGGTTTTTGTCCATGACTGGGGCTCCTAGTGACTATGGTAACACAAATAATAAACAAACAATAATAATAAGGATCTTTAATTGATCTGAACCTGGAATGCTTCACTGCAGTTCTTACAACATTTAACCCTACTAAAAATGAGTGTGAAATCTGTTCTTAGAATTCATTAATAGATTTACTTCATTCCTCTATTATACAGCAGAGTCACTCAGATGCCGTGGTGATGGGCGCAGTGCAAGGACCTAAACAGAATAAAACTTTGGAAAAAAATGATAAAACAACTCAGCCAAACTATATCTTTAGAAGGCGATGCTACAGGACCCTCTGACAATATTAAATAGCCCTGCTGCCTCCAGTAGGGTTTCATTATCTGCTCTCCTCCCCCATGGTTTTATTGCCATGTTGCTACACTGACACGTGGAACCATGGTCTCATGTCTGAGCATGCTGTAATATTATTCCCTGAAGCATTTCCTCTAGAAATGATGTTTCAGCACCAGGAAAACAGACTGGCTGGTGTTGACATGACATTTCCAGTACTTCTAGGAACTGCGATGCACTGTTGTACCAGGATGTTGGGGATCTGTGGGGCAGCAGAGTGGAAAGGGGAGAGGGTTTTCCTTTTTAATCTCCATTTTTTTTAAAAAAAGACTGATCCAAGTTGTCATTCCTTCCCAAAATATTTCACATAATCAAGAATGTTTTTTCCTATGTTGTTTATCTCTGCTTCCTAGTTACCACCTCGTGACCTGATAACCTCTTTATTTGTGACCTGTTGCCATGGAAAGATATGTGAGGACATAAATAAAAGACCACAAGTTTTCAAACATATCTGGAAAATAGCCAGATATATTTTTACAACTATAGGAAAGACTCATCACTCAAGAATGAGCTCACTATTAAATTATTAGTTTTATACTTTGCAAGGTTGGTATTGAAAACTGTTCTTTAAACAAGTCGTCACCTCTTGTTGCCAGATACAGATAACTAGCTTGGGATGCAGGTAGGGTGACCAGCTGTCCCGATTTTATAGGGACAGCCCTGATATTCAGGGATTTTTCTTATATAGGTGCCTATTACCTTCCACTCTCTGTCCCGATTTTTCATACTTGCTTTCTGGTTACCCTAGATGCAGGCTGATAGTGACTGAATGCAATGGGCAAGTGCAAGACCATTACAGTATTTGGGCATTCAAATTGTGAAATGTTCGGTTTCCCCTTTCTCCCCAGCTGTGAGACTTCTACTGTCAAATACAGAACTTTGCTTTTCCCTTATAAGTTTATTGTCTCAAATGCAGGTATAGTCAGAGCATCTCTTCTTTTTATTTCATTTCCCACTGATAAACTTTTTCCTACTGTTGGACCCCTTAGCAAGCAATTACCAACACATGGGTAAACAACTGCTCACCAGTGTGAGTAAGGGGTTCACAATCTGATCCTATGTTAGGGAATAGGAGAACTATTTCCTCCATTAAGGCCCCAGTCCTGCACTGAGCTTTGTGTAGATGGGCCCCTGCCCCTTACCCTTGAAGTCAAAATAACCCTGTGCATCTGCCAATACAGAGCTCCTTACAAGATCAGGGCCTAAATTAGCACCCCACTTGAAAATGGTAACTTTTAGATTTAGAACGGAATTTGGAAATGCTTAACTTAAAGTTACATTTGACTTTGGGAAAATGTGAGTTCTGCTCCAATGGATAAATGCATTTATATATATATTTTTCCAGTTAAGCCTAGATGCAGGAGTAGAATTACTTCCAATAACGAACATGTAATGACTGGGTGGTACAAACATCCATCTAATTGGAAACATATTTTAAATTAATTTAAATCACTGTTTTTCCAAAGGAAAATTAACTAAAGTAAGGTCATCACCAGGATCTTTTAGCTGAACTTTCCCCACTGAATTTTTAGAGTAAAAGGAAACTCAGATCTGAACCACCTCTCAGTTAGGTTTTCTAAAACCAAACCCCAGCCTCCATGGGCCGCCTTTAGTTTAAAATAAGGATAGAAATTATATGACATCCAAAACAAGCTTGTGAAACACAAACCACCACTGTGTTCCCCACCCTTACTCCTAGATGTTTATTTTCCTTTAAGGCTGTGGATCAGCCTCTTTGTTTTCAGCATACAATTCACTGACTTTATAGATCATTTAAAAAAAATTAAGGATGAAATCCTGACCCTATTGAAGTCAATGCAAGTTTTGCCAATGACTTCAGTAAGGCCAAGATTTCACCCAAGAGCTTTTAAACCATTATTTGGAGGAATTCTGACATCATCATCCATTAGGAGCTTTTTTCTACACAGTATCAAACAAATATTTGTAGTTATTGCAACGGCTTAGTGAAAGAGGACCTGGTGAGGTTTATATGAAATATTTCATACCCAGTAAGACAGTTATGAGGGTTGCCATGGAGAGTTCAAATTTTCAATATATTACAGTGGGATTATTTTTGTAATCCCGCTGGGCTAGGAACTGTCTTGTCATTATTTAGGTGTACAGTGCCTAACACAGTGGAGTCTGGATCCTTGACTGCGGCCTTCACATTCTACCATAATAATGTCAGTTTTTAAAAACAGACCATCTTCATTCACCCCGAGCAGAGGTTCACTGGAACTAGCATTGCAATTTTGTACCTTGCAATCATTGACATTAGAGATTGGCCCAAGATGTGACATTTGGATCTGTTGTGATAATTGGGCCTACAAATTTACCCTAATTGTGACTTCAACTGTAAAAAGTGAGTGCAAGTTCATAAGATGTCACAATAACCTTTAACAACCAATGGTGATGGGAAAGGTATGAAAAAGAGACAGAAAGACTGAACTAATCCAAACAAAAAGACCTACAGCCATCACTCAAGGACTGTGTGTTAAGATTATGTCTGCTAAACAAGAGAAGTGTGGAACCAGAAATCAGTGAGCCAAAATTGGTATGTTGGAAACTAGGCCTAATTGGTGGACAAAATAATGAGGGGATGGGCTATTCTACCCATCACTCCCTTTGTGGGTCCTTAAAGAAAGACTTAGGGGCAAAAAAATGGCTACTGGAGTGAGCTTCACCATCATGACTGCCATGTCCACCACCACCTGTGCCACCAGGCCTGCTCCTGAGAAATGTCCTGACCAGACCTGGCCAGAGAGAGGCCCCAGATGACACTGCCACTTCTGCCAGCTCCAGCTCAATCCCAAACACCAACTGGGATGAAATGGGATTGGACTTTTAACTACAGCAACAGCTCCAGCCCATCTCAGCTAACTGCTTCTCTTTTCCCCAGATTTACTACCAGTTTTGGTACCATCTCAGAGACTGTCAAAAAAGGGATTTTTCTTTCAAAAACTCTTTCCAGCTAAAGGGAAAGGGAACAAGGGCTGTGGTTGAAAACCTTATTTAATACTTTGCATTTCAAATGCTTTAACTGTTTCTCCTTCTTTTCTGTATCTTTAATAAAAGGTTGAAAGAATGTTTAATGGCGTGTTTGCCATGGCACTAAGCAGGTTGAGGTTGCTGTATGCCAAACCCCGAACCTCGTTTAATGCTGTTTGACGCTGGACAGTGAGTAGGTTATCACAGGGCCCCTATATTCCATTTAAATGTATACAACAAAACACACCCTTTTCTGAGACTTTTACTAGAAGACCCAGGCTGGGTGGTGCAGGGAAGGGGAGCAGAGGCACTGCCTGATATAGCTTCTGCTTTGGGAATCCTGTTGGCCAGGATTCCTCGTAGGCAAGCCAGAGGGGATGCACCATGGAAAATATTTTGCTGCTCCTCTGAACTCCTAGGAGCAAAGCTTGTCTCCACCTGTGAACAGCCAGTACTCTCTGTTGACAGCCCGCCAGTTTCAGAGCTACAGGGGGCTGACCATGCTCCTCTTAGGACATGATGTTAGGGCCAGCAGATTAGTCTGTCACTCTCAAGTGCTATATGCTGTCCCCACTTATTCCCAAAGCCATATGCTCCATGGGCAGGGCTCAGCCCTATATGTGTGGCAATGTCTATGTAAAACAGGTGAATAGCACTTATGACTCTGAATTTTCTTGTGAATACTGATTTTCCATCTCAGACTTCATGCTGTTGCAGTTTTACAGACTCAGCAGTTTCAGTGCCCCCACTGTTGGCACAAACTCACCCCTCCTGCACCAATGGAACAATGTGAGATTTTAAGCATTTAGATAAACAAAATAATTTCTCAGGACTAATAACATGTATACTACATAACAGTCCAATATGATTTAGCCTATATAAGATATAAATAGGGGGCTTTATGATATAAAAAGTAGCTCAACACTAACATTTCCCTTATGGAAAAATCATACACAATTGAATAAAACTAATATTTCTATAGGTTTATAAACCATCCCATAGAATTTAATGGAAAATTATTTGCCTCCTTACAGAATTCTATAGGATTTAAAAAAAAAAATACACAAAGGATATAAATTCTCTTTTAAGAGTAATTCACCATAGAAGCCAGTTACGTTTCTACAGAACCTTATTGGTTCTATCCCTATCAAGTGCTACAGGACTTTCCCAAAGGGTTCCCTCCATTATATTTGTTGCCAGCAAAATATTAATACATGAATGATGATATGTTTTTATGAATGAGGAGTTCAAATCATAGGAGCTAAATGGGTGCTGTGGACTGATGGGATAGTTCTGCATTTAAATCTGGCTGACAAAAAAAGAAAAGAAAAGAAAAGAAAAGAAATTGGATCCCAAGTGAAAAAATGAATGTGGTAGTTTTAATCTGATCCCTAAAGGGACATTTTTTTAAATCTCAGCACCTCCCATCTCTGAGCAGCAGTTCCTGCTAAGGAGAGATTTCCATGTGGAATATCCAAACAGATCACGATTTAAGTGCATGGATATTGACAGAGCTGTGAGAAGAAGCTTGTACAGCGCCTGCCTCAAGCAAATGCAATTAGTTTCTCATTGAAACTAATAGCAGATTTTTAAAGAATAAAAAACCTAAAGGAAATCTCCCAGGCAGTTAATATTGTATGGCCAAGAACTCTATCACCATGCACTTGCTTCTTAGTCACTTTTCCCTCTTAAATGTTTTGACTATAATCTACCTGTTCTTTTATTTCACCAGTGAGATTTAAAATAAATAGGAGACAATATATCTTCAAAAAAGTGATTTTATCTGTAGGTTTTAAATTTGCACCTTTTGGGTAACTTACATTGTGTTAGGAACAGAGACGGAATCTTGGGATCCAGCCAAGCTCAAGCTGCAAAACCGGGATCCAGTTTTAAACAGACCCAAATGTAGGCTGGCTGAATCGAAGCTTTTAGTAGGGGGGCCATCTCTGTTTACACATTCATAATAGCAGGAAAGAGAGAAAAAAAAAGATAGACACTTGCCATATAAAGAGGAAGCTAAAGTAACTCAAAGAAGAGCCATAATCATAGTTCTCCTCAACTTTCCCCTCACCTTCTAGTGGGCAAAGGAAAGCCTAGCTGATTAGAACGGTAAAACCTATTAAATGGGATTTCCAGTGCCCTGGCTCAGCTGACAATTAATCTGTTTTGCCTTTTGCCTGTCAGGGTTTTTCCATGCAGTGGGCTCTTGTTTGCTATGAAAGTCATCTGAGTATTTGTTAGTGTCAGAGCCAGAGCCAGATGATGTTTATTCTGCTAACATCCAGTTGGAGTCCAGCAGCATTGGACGAGGTCAGGGATATATTTATAGAAGCAGCTATACATCAGGACTCATTTTCTTTCCCTTGCACTAATCTACCTAAGCTCATCCAAAATAGAAAGAAACATGCAGACATGCAACTAATATACTCATTGGGCTGGATCCTTACCTGGTGTAAATTGGTGTAGCACCGTAGAAGTCAATTGAGCCACATTGATTTACACCAGCTGAGGCGCTGGTCTGTTATTATGAACAGGGAAAGCAATAACAACAATTTTTAAAAAAATCACGGTGTGTAGCAAAACAAGTTTTCAGTGAAAAATTACCAGCCACCTATTCTGGGAACTGCTAAATGTGCAATCAAGTACTGTTCCTCCCACCCCCTCAATTGCTAGAACATGTGAAAGTTGGGCTGGATAGGAAAGATCCAGTCAATAAAAGTAACAAAAAGACTTAAAGCAACATCATCATTTACCTGAGGAAACGGGGAAGACGCTGTCGATGAACGAAGTGTGAGATAGAACACAGCAGAAAAAAAGCTGAAGATAAAATCCCAAAGCTATTAAACTGAAGACAACCATGCTGGCTGCACTCTGTAAAATTCCAACTTAGAGATGCAGGTTTGCTCTGGGGATCTCTCTCTCTCTCTCTCTCCACTGTCTTCTCTATATCTATCTTGCTTGCTCTCTCTTCCCCTTTCTCTGTGTGTGTGAGAGTGTGTGTTTGTATGTCTCTCTCTCGCTCTCTCTCCTTCTGTCTCTCTGTGCCTTTAGGAAGAAAGAATGCCAACCATTTCCCATTAAATCTTCTCCTTACACTAGACAGGGTTATATTTAACTCAAGCAGTGGATCAGATGCCCCCACCATGCATATTAGCTATTAAAACCATGGTGTTGGGGATTCTGTTTTTGTTAGCAGACACCAAAAGGCATTTTACATGATAATAACAAGGAGGAGGAAATTGAGATATTGTAAACTGAACCATAAACAGCATCCCTCATTACTGACAACCAGACACAGACATCAAGATAGGGAAACTCCCAGTCTAGTTTACTTATCATCATTTTGCAGTTCAGTTTTTGCATTACACTAATTTTGGACTGGGCCATTTCACCTTTGGCTGATATGATTATGTGTTAGTTAATTATTGTTAACTTTCTCAGCACCGTGCAAATCACAGGGGAAGACATGGTTCATGCCAGAAGGGATATGTCTACACGGCAAAGGGAAGGTGTGATTGTAGCACAGGCAGGCATACCCAGGTTAGCTTTAATCTATCTAACACGGGTAACAATAGCAGTGTAAATGTGCTAGCACAGTCTTCAGCATGGGCTAACAACCAGAGTGCAAGCCCTCCACTGGTCCCTGGTTATGTACTATGGTTTCTAGCCAGTGCTGAAGCCCCTGCCACCACATCTACGCTGCTATTGTTACCCATAGATTAAAGCTAACATGGGCATGACTACCCATGCTACACTTGTACCTTCATTTTGCAGAGTAGACAGACCCAAAGGAGTTTATCATTTAAGATCCTGGTTCTGCAGAAGAATCCTTGTACTAGGACTCCTGATGAGCATAAGGGTCTGCAGTGGCAATCCCTTTACAAGATCAAGGTCCAAATTAGGTAGCTGGTCAAAAAACACCGTGGGAGCTTCCCATGCTGCAGAGGAAATGTTTAAATAATAATAAAAATATTTTTTTAAAAAAAACCTTGCCAACATTTTTATGAATAGGCCATATCAGGCCATTTGACCCACTGCGATGTAGGCTGGAACAGGGAGCACACGGTGCCAACAGCGGCCACTACTTTACTGAGGACAGCATAGCTCCGAAGTAATACAGCAAGTGAGGCTACATCTGCACTACAGCTACAGCTGTGCCACTGCAGGGCCATAGCGTAGATGCTTCCTACATTGATGGAAGGGGGTTTTCCATCTATGGAATTAACCCACCTCTCCAAGAGGTAGCAATTAGGTCGAGGGAGAAAAAATTCTGTTGACCTAGCTACATCTACCCTGGGGGTTAGGTTGACCTAACTACAGCACTCTGAGTGTGAAATTTTTCACAGCTCTGAGCAACTGTAGCTAGGTCAATATAATTTTTAAGTGTAGACCAGGCCTCCGTGCAACCTACAGTTAACTCTTTCAGTGCCTCCCATCAGTTTTCTCCCAATTTCTTTTAATGGGGAATTCTGCTTAAAAATTAATATTACAATATGACCCCACACCTCAAGATAGTTTTGTGAACAACCCCCTTCCCTTTTATGGAACAAGCAGTTTAAGCCTATCCTGCCTGAGCTAGGTAAACTATTCCTGAGCTAAACCTGGTGTCAAAGGGACATTCTAATGTGTCAAAGAGAGCAAAAACAAATCAGGCAAAATACTGCTACAGAAAACATGTCCACCCCATAAATAAGGTGAATATGGAGATGTTTGCATTTAAACACAAAGGGGCCTTTTCATCACTACATGGCTTAGGCGGATTTAGTTCATTATCATCACTAGTTATTACTGAAGTTGTCACTGGAAACTCAAAGGTAACATCTGATCTTCAGTCTGCCTAACAGCTGAAGTCAGCCAGCCAGCCAGGCCCCATCAAGGCACAAGTGCTGAGATTTTGCTTTAATTTTCATTAACGGCCCAGTCCTACTGAAATTCATGGCAAAACTCCCCTTAGTTACAGTGGGAGAAGGATCAGGCCCTTTGAAAATGAAATGGTGAAATTATTTGAGTGGTTAATAAAAAAACAGCACTAGGTTTGCCTAAAGTCTTTCCCCAGCCCCTGCATTACATTCAGTGAAGCTCCTCAGTCAAATGGTTTACTTCCCCAGCCACTCTGTTTGGGCTTGATCCAAACCCTGCAGAAGTCAATGGAAAGCTTCCAATCATGCTTAATGGGCTTTGGATCAGCCCCTTGATGCAGTGCTTTGGCAAGGTTTGGGGGTTTCATACAGTTAAGCCCCCTATCTATCACCCAAAGGGCAATGAATGCTAAACAGAGATCTTTCCCCTTTATCTTATTGCATCTGCTGTTCACTGGTATGGCTAAAATGCATATTAAAAGTGATTCATAGACCCAGCCACCACAGTTATCCCATAACCTTTTTTACAAGCCAGTTTTTTCCATGCAATGATGTTACAGAAGAGACTGAACTGGATGTGTGTTTTACATGATCCATATTTATATCTTGCCTGAAATTTCTGTTCCAACAGCAGAACTGCTGTGCATAGACTAGAAAGTATATTATTTTAGGGGTATTTCTATTTTTAAATTCCATTAGCTTCAGGCAAACACAACAGAACCCCCAATCTTGCAGACCCTTACTTAGGTGAGGTACCCCAGTGGGACTAGAAGTTTTGCAGGATCTGGCCCAAATAAATTGTTCCACAACCATGACCCTTACCACCACTGCAAGCTTCAGTCTTTTGATCCGTTATGGTGGGGTATATCAGTATTTTTATTTCAGGGAATAAACTGGGACTTCAAAAAATCCACATTTGATGCTATATTAAGTAAATGTCAAAAATCCAACTAATCATTACAGGCAAAAAACAACACAGCCACTACCTTACCTGCTCCAATAGCTGTCTATTGCCTTTTTCAGCCCAGAGCTAAACTCTTGAAGAGAGAGGATGGTGGAGCCCTATTGATCAGTCCTCCCATGTAAACTGAATTTATGAACCTGTCCTTTCTGTGCAAGAATTAATGACAATTCAATTAAAGAGAAGGCTTCTTCCCAGTCCCATCTACTTTCAGCTGGCAGCTCCTTCATCTGCAGGCCAAAGGAGAATGAATGCACCTAAAATAAACCATCACTAATCTCAAAGGCCTGTGCAATCAAAAGTTTAATTAAAGAACAAAGCCAATCAAGCCTTTTCAGTTCATACAAATGAAAGATCTTCAGCGGTGTGACTGGGAACAAGACAGAGTATTAATGCAATAATTTAATATGCCTTTATGTCTGCAAAGTAAGCAGTACAGAAAAAACCTATTCATTTAATTAGAGGAGAGCTGGAAAAGATAATTTTAATTATGTTTTCTTTGCAAAATTTGCAAAATATTCACATAGTATTAATTTAATGCTAGCCATTTTTAACAACAAGAACCTGGTTTTAGTTTGTGTGCGCGCACAAATTAGGTCCATTTACCAACATGGGTGTTCACAGTTCTATGATGAAGCCAAAATTTCTTTGGGAAGATATTACCTGCAGGTACAGCCCATCAAAACCAGTTCCGGAAGTAAACAAGGTAACAAATGAGAAAAGCAAAGAATGGTCACAACACTTCCCTGCTGTTGTGTTTAGAACCAAAGGTCTCTAGAGACAAGGCAGAAAAATTAGCTAACTTTGTGATGAGCTAAATCCAACTATATGGACAAGAAAGTTCTGGCTTATTCCACATCTCTATAAACACTGTTCATCAACTGACAATACAGTCAGTCGATTAAATACGAGGTAGCACTACTAAGTCTTCAGAATACTCATTGGGTGAACACAACCTGAGGGCAGGGCACTGTTGCCTAATAACTTCTGAAAGCCACAAGCTTTAAAAATTAACCGCTTCATGGGCATCACATACTTCAGAGCAGCCATGTCCTCAGGTGTAGATGTTGCCAACCTCTCTCTTCTCTCTCTACTCAGCTCTCAACTGTCCTAAAATAAAACAGTAAAAATTGGTAGAAGAAAGATATTTTATTGTCAAGCTTTCCTGGGGTTATCTGACTACAGATAGGCCAAACCTAGCCCTCCCACATCCAGACTTCCCTAGCCTTTGAGGAAGTTCCGATCTAGACCTAGAGGTTGCAGCTCCAATCCATCTCTAGGGCCCAGTCCTGCAACTCTTTTACCCATGAGTAATCCTTATGCACACATGTTGTGGGTATTTTTTCCCCAGCTTCTTCAGCTGTTGCTTTATTACTGAAAAGGGGATTCAGGGTCTCCTCCCACTATCCTGGTTCTGGCCGCCTGTTTAGTCCCTATTATTTATTTATTAATTTATGTTTAACATTTATAATTTAACTTTAAAAAATGTTAAACTTTGTAAAAGCATTGAGACATTCAAAGGGTTATCTAACACAGTTAAGACTACCAGGAGACGTTGGCTGCTGCCCAAGGAGCATCTGTGTCAGTTCTGCAACCTTGAATGAAAGATTTGGATGGATTTTCAGTGGATTTTTTTAAAAGCCAATTTATTTTACACATACTTTTTACAGTTTTTAAAATAGCTTTTTTTTAAATGTTGCAGTCCCTTCCTATGCTGTAGACAGGTTATTAAAAGAGACCACATAAAAATTATAAACTTCTTTGGCTTAGACATGCCAGCTGAACCTTTGAACTTATTTTTAAATGGTTTTATACTTTAGAAACTTTTTTTTTTGCAATAATGAGCCAATGACATATTTAAGCTGCCTACTTTTTAAATTACAATTTGTATTTTTTATACTTAAACTTTGAATAAGGTTTTTACAGGCAATATCACTTTTTTTGACCTGGGCTTTGATAATTGTTGGGTTTTTTTTTTTTTTAAAGCAATGTTTTGTTTTACTGCTATTTTCCCTTTTTCTTTTGTATTTTAGTTATTTGAGACTTCAGCAGGCTTATTTTTATACTTAAACTTTTTTGACAGGCAATGTTAGCTGCTGTTTTATTTATTTATCACTATAATTTATATAATAGGTCACGTTTTACTAGTGCATTTGGAAGCAGTTAAACCATACAGAAACTATTTTTTGGTCAGTGATTTTAACTAAATTGTTCATAGTCAAACAATTTAAATGAGATTGTCGCTGTACTTGCAGCAGCCAGCACAACTGGTTATTTACAGACACATGTATTAGGAAGGGCACATTTCCTTCAGAATGGCTGTCAAGGCATCTCAGGGAAAAGAGCATAGTGGTAGTAGATGTCACCATCTGATCTCTCCTTTGCATAGTTTGTTTGATTATTAAGGATTTTACCAGGTATGTTATACTGCCATAACTGGGTTTGATTATTAAACCAAGAATTCTTTTAAAAAAAAACAAACCAACACTTTTATATACTTTTTAACACTTTATTACTTCCATTGCCCCGGCCTATATAGTCCCCTCCAAGCTCTGCTGTGTTAATTTGTGCAAAAGCTCCTTTTAACTACACATACCTTTTCCTAAATAGTCACTTAAGTTTTTCATTCGTTCAGAAGACACTTCCCAAGACCTCACACAAGCTACTAAATTCTGGGACCATAACTCTGACTCCCGAAGTATCTCAACTGATTTTTTCTTGGAGGTTCTAAGCTTATCTTTGATGGGTTTTGCAATTATTTCTTAACTTAGTTCACTTTGCCTGCAAAGCTGTACTCTCTAAATAAAGTCCTTGAAGGATGCCTGGTTTTTACTTTGGATTTATGAAGATAGGTAACAGACATTGTGCTCTCCCTGCCCTTTGAGGAAACTCTTCTATTTAGTGTCTTTCCCCCTCTACAACTTAGATTTGCTCTTCAAGCTTTTTGCATCCATCCCTCAAGGTGGCATGTTTTGTTTGTAAAGTTTTAGCCACCAGAAATAATCCTGGTGAAACTGCTGCCTTGATTTGGGCTTTCTTTGCCTTTGGATTAAAAAAAAAAACCTCGATACTATTTTTTCCATGGCTGCCAATGGGTCCTATTTTTTGAGAATTTCAGTCACATTCAACAGACTTTGCTGAGCTCTGCCAATCATTTATGGCATTCAACAGCTCTCTGCTGTGCGCCGCAAGCATTCTTTTCTTTTTTAAATCTAATACCGCTCTCTGGAGTTCCTTTTACACTCAGTCCCAGTCTCCCCCTAATACTTCTTTGGGGAGTCCATAGGGGCCACCCTTAGATTTAACCCACTTCTCCAGGGCGGTACTAACTTCCTCATATTTAAACCCTTAAACCCTTCCAATGCCATTTCCCTTATTCTTAGGTAGCAACCCTCAGACTAAGGGGTGTATACTTAACCTCCTCCAGACAGGTGGAACCTTGGTTTGCTCTGGGCTCATCACTGAAGTTACTTTACCTCCTCCAGACAAATGGCAGCCGAGTCATGGCACCACTATTTTGGCATTTCCTTGAGACTTCTTCCACTCGGTTCTTCAGGAATTCATTCTGAGTCCAGGTTCCTTTATCTGGCATACAGCAAAGTTGTGCTGAATTGATCAGACTCAAATACAGGGGGTGGCTGTAGGGCATACCACACAGCTAATGTTACACAGCAACTTCTTTTCTATACATTTACACGTAACATTACTTTTACTACATACTGCATTACACATTTTGGGATTGGCTTTCTTACTTTGTAGGAACCAATCCCTGCACAGCCTCCATTGTCCATGCATGACATACTCTCTATCTCATTTAATGTTCTAGGCTTATCTTATCCATTGGGATCTTGTTCGTTGTAAATCGTTCCCTGGGTGTTCCCCCTTATCCGAGCTAGTACAAACAGTCTGTTTCCAGCCTGCTGATCCATTTACCTCCCTAATCCTGTCTCCCAAGAAACGAGGCCTCACCCATGACCAGTTACTCATGTCAAGCCTGGCCTACAAATACCAGGTGCTGAAATGAACAAGAATAATTTTACAGTCATAAATCAAACACTGAAACTCCCTATTATTGTTGTTCCCCCTCCTCCTCACACCTGCTTGTTTGTCTCATCGACTTGCTACTGTGCCTCTTTCCCACTCCAAGCTCTGTACTATTTACAGGTTTGTACAGTTCTTAGTGCAACGTGACCCCCAAGCTTAGCTGAGGTCTCTAGGTGCTATCACACAAAAACAATAAATATTGTTTTCAGAGGAAGGGGAATGTAAATAAATCTCAGTTATGAGCTGGGCTCTTGTTGATATTTACAGCCACTCCTGTCAGAGGAGAGGGTCTCTGGTAACGTTTTCATCTCCTTTTCATTTAGAGCTTACTCTAAATGGCTTCTGCACTGCTGCCCAGTGCAAAACTTACCAGCTATCCTAATATCACTGCAATGCTGCTGTAGGTATGAGACCAAAGAATGTGCGCCAGGAGCTGGCTGTGACGGCTGCTAATTTAAATGATTTATAATTTACCCCTGCCAAGAAGTACAACCAATTAAATACCTCAAAGCACAAAACTCTTCTACGTGAGCAGTCCTGTTGGAAAAGTATTAATGACATTGCTTTCACATTTATTCCAGCCTCATGCTGTCTGCACCAAAGGATATTATGGAGGCTGGCAATGCAGCTGCACTAGGCCTGATTCTCCCATTGCTCAACGGCCTCTTTACCATGTACAGGGCTCATAAAGGCAGTGCATCTGTGCAGTGGAGGATAACGTAGTGCTGCTTGCTGTTTGTCACCCTCCTCTGCATCCCCCAGCATATGCATGTGATGGAGGAGAGGCCAGAACACCACTAATTCAGCAAAGGACTTAAGCAAGTGTCAGCAAAGGACTTAAGCATCTGCTTAACTTTACATGAATACTTCCAGTGATGATTGCTTAAGTGTCATGCTGAATCAGGGCCTAAAATCTGTATTAACGCTATCTTTTTTTAAAATTACTATACCATTTTCAGTTTACTCTGATTCTCTCAACCATCTTTCCAAGGGTTCCTCCTGCTTTTGGATTACACAAGAGCTATCCACAGAGCTGAAAATCACGTGTGATCTGTGGCGGTGACACAGGCCTACACAAGTTTATCAAAGAGCAGGATTGATCCTGGAACAGGGAGCAGAGCTAGGTGTTTGAGTCAAATGTCCCTCCATACCTGCCAGACTGGAGGAATGGAACAGGGGGGAAGTGGAAAGGGTGTTGCGACTGTTTGTTAACTTCACAGATGTTCTAGTAAATGAAAGCATTGAGATAAGAGAGAAATGACAGTGAGCATAAGCCTCACTGGAGCTTTCGGTTTGGGCTTTTCTGGCACAGTGAATTTTCCACTGTCTTTTCCTTGTTAACTATGCATCCCACACTTGGCCTTTAAGGCTTCACACTACTCCCATTGAAGTCGATGGCAAATTTTCCACTGACTTCAAAGAGTGCAGGATCAGGACATTAGTAGACTGAGAGGTACTGAATATTTATTTTTTGTTAGGAATTAAGAAACCCAGCAGCACCCTGCTACTATTGTGGCCAGACACTTAGCATTATCTAATCATTCCGGTATGCCAGTGTTGTTGTCTTCTAAATAGAGGATAACAGCTGTACCTAATCAAACTAGACAAATGCATTTTCCAAGCTCCTCTTGCAGAATTATGGAGCTATAATTAAGGCTGTGTCAGCATTTCCATTATTAACCCCTATTTTTGAGGGTTCAGTAACTTGGCTTTCAAACGTCCCTCTGAATAGCAATTTGACACACAAGGACTTAACCTTAGAGCTAATTTATTGTGGCAAATTGAAGGAGGAAAAACAACAGTGCAGCACTTTCCCGACCATACAATGAAGAAAAGGTTTAAAAACCCCTAAATTGACCTGTTTCAGATGTATTTGTGGAGTTTATATATAAAAGCAATGTGCTAGGTAACAACAAGTGGGATCAAATAAAACATGAGTAAAGGGACACAGATCTTGCTCACGCTGAGCTCAATGGTAAAATTCCTATTGATTTCAATGGTGCAGGATTGGGCCTGATATGATCAATTACTTGTAGTATTTTAAACATCTTGTAAATGCCCAAAATATGAATCTTTAAAACATGTTTAGCGGCTCACAGGATGTGGAGTAACCATCCTCACATCCTACTTAACTCGGGGTGAGCAGAGAGTACTGAGCACCCTGCTGGGTCAGGTCCTACTGAGCATATTAATACTTTTTTACATAAACTACAGCAGTGCCTTAATGCAGTTGCAAAGAGGGGCTAGAATTCATGTAACTGGAGATTATCAGTAGCAGTGGAGGTACTGGAAATCAGCACCTCTCCGAGTCATGGACTATAAAATGCTGGGAGCATGTTCACGTTATCCTTAATGACACTGTCAAGGACCCTGATGACAAATCTGTCAAAAATCAGAAATGCTCAACTTTTGGTTTTAGTTTAGATGGGCTGATTCCTGCAAAGAGAGGCTTTTCTGCAACCACTGTGAGGCTTAGTTGGATGAGTGCCTGAAGGAGAACACGGATGGAAAGCAATGGCTACCAAATATATGTTTTTGTGCCTCATTAGCATGTCAGAAATGCGTGGCTGTCTTTTCCATTTCTCTCAGCCTATGACTGCACAAGTGACACACATAACCACAGGCAAAGCTCCTGTAAATACAGATGAACACATTAGAAACTGCCCTTGACTTTTTCATGGCTCTTCTTACTTACAAAGCACTGTGGGGGCTACTCAACACATTACTTTAGGCCAAAAACTGGATGGGCCGAATTCTGCCTTCAATTGCATCCCTGCAACTCAGACTTCATTGCATCCATTTTGACTGGGCAGAACTTGACCCAAAATATTGTATGGTTGTTTTGCTGTTTTTAAAATAGTGGGACAGACACTTATGGAAAGCACTAAAACACTGGATCAAACTGCTGGCTTTGTTTGGCTTTTTTTAAGAGCACATTTCCATATAGTGCTCCCACCTTGCAGGCGAGACCATGATAAGAGACAAAAACTTCTTGGATTATTGACTCAAGCAAGCAGATTGCCTTCTAAATTAATTCCCCTCATTTCTTTCTGCACTATTTCAGTCAGCCTACTAGATTCCTGGAAAGAACAGACACTGAAAGCATTTTCATCTATATTAGTACGTGCCATAAATAGCTGAAATGGTCTGCTTTACTCAGGATCTCTCTCAGCCCTGTCCATCTGGCTTGAGTCATGCCATCAAAAGAAACAGCAAAGGTCTGCTTTAGAATAGCTGTTACTTGCTAATCATAATATTCTGTTACAAATAAATGTGTAGGAAAATACTGATACTAGATGGTGTATTACTGAAAGGTGCTAATAGCTACTTGGTCTTGGATTCAGAGATAATCACAGACCTCATTACACCCAATGGGTACCAAGCACTCTCTTTCAGGCTCAACAGAATGAGCAGTCAAGCCCCTTTATATAGTAAAAGCAGCTGCAGACATTGGGGGTTATGACCCAAGGCACTAGGCCACATGACCAGGGCAGCGCTAAACCACGTTGGGTTAACTGGGGTTTCCCTAATTGCAAATGCTAGGATATTTGTTGTAGGCTGTGTGTACTGGAGTTGAGAGTGTGACTGGAACAGGGTGGCTTGGATGAAGTTTTATTTGAACAGCCCAAGAGGGGAAACTGAGGCAGGCTACCTGCATAGTGATCCCAGGCCATGAGGAGGAGGAGGGGAAGCTATTGGCCCAGTGACAATGACTGTAAGAGAAAGCAGAGGGACAGAACTTCTTGGGCATAGAGTGCGCTGGAGCGGCAGACTTAGGGATTTCAGTGCAAGGAAACTGCTTGCTGTTTGTTTCTACTGTGTTCAGGGAAACAGGATTTTCTGTAGGTTTTCCCGAAACACAGTAAGGCCAAGAATATACCTGAGTTTTACCTTCCAATTTACATCCAAATGGAAACAAGCCTGCAAGGCCTTTAATCTAGGCTAACAGCTTGGATCAACAATGTATTCTACACACACAACCATTTATACAGCAAACAGTTTGCTTACAAAATCCTTTACAACAAACAGTAAAGCAAACTCTTATGAAACACCACCACCACGCAGCCAGCAAGCTGAGAATGCCAACAGGAACAAAGGTGCCTGTATGCATAGATGCACACTGGACTAATGTCTGCATGGGCTTAACACTCTATGATGATTGAGCAGAAATATTACAGCATATGTTTTGTTGGACTGATTTAAGAGTGCTAAGAACTGTGCATTACTGGGCCCCAGCACAGGTACTTTATATCTTCTGACCAGGTTGAACAATGAAAGACAAATCTTAACAGCCCCCTGGAAGCAGAATACAAAAGCAGCAGAAATGCCACGTTCCTCCTCGTCCTGAGGGTGATGATTTGTATAACCCTTTCCTGGTTAGAGGGTTAGATGTTTGGCCTGTTTACCATTTTATTTCCTAATTTGGCCATTTTCTGGACAAGATACCTATACGATTCAAACCCTTTTGAATCAGATGATACTGTTGCTTATTTGCTCTCTCTGGTTATTCCACAATTGGATGATCAAGGTGCTACAAGGGCACCCAAGGAAGACAATGGTGTTGCGGAGAAGCTAAATTAATTCTTTGTATTGGTCTTCACTGTAGTCAATGTGAGGGAAATTGCCATACGTGAGCCATTCTTTTTAGGTGACAAATATGAGGAACTGTCCCACCTTGGGAGGGCAGTAGAGGAGGATTTGGACCAAATTGATAAATTAAACAGTAATAAGTCACCAGGACCAGATGGTAAACAGTGAGGTGACAAAATCTGCAGAGCATACAAAATTACTAAAGACAGATAAGTCCAGATTTGAGTGCAAAGGGATCTCACAAAACTGGGTGACTGCGCAACAAAATGGAAGATGAAAGTCAATGTTGATAAATGCAAAGTAAGGCACATTGGTAAACATAATCCCAGCTGTACATACAAAATGATGGGATCTAAATTAGCTATTACCACTCAAGAAAGATCTTGGAGTCATCATGGACAGTTGTCTGAAAACATCTGCTCAATGTGTAGGGCCCTCTGTTTTCAGTTTTTATTTTATTTAATTTTTCCTAGGAATTTATCAGTGTTTATTACCACCACAACAAAAACAGGTGAAAATCAGTACAACAACTATTAACTTTTCTGGTAAATATTGGAGTTTATTTTGGTGGACGGGAAGACAGGGGAAAAAAGTATTCAGTAGATTAATGCTTTGAATTCTGTTCATCCATGTGGCTTGCTGCAGAACTAAAACAGAACTCAGAACACAATCCCACTCCTGAGTTTTAGAGAACAATATCTCTCTAATCCCCAAATAAAACTTTTCATTTGAATAAAGAGTTTACTGTTGTAGACTTAGAACTATTAGGCTATAAATACTTACATTTAATAATTGGGCCACACCATTTGCAGTGCATACACTCAACTTCATTCTTTTCTTCTGTTTTTGTTTTTTTAAAAACTTTTGAATACTTCCTTGTGTTCTGAAATGTATTTTAATACAGATTTTCATTTTCCTCCCATTTTAGTGTATCAAATCTTTAAACTGCGATCTCACAGCTTGAAATGTGCACGTGGTAGACTTGAGATTCATCAGTATGTTCAGATGTGCATGCATTCAGAGCTTGTGTGCATGCCAGTTTGTTTATTGCATGTATCTTCTAGACTAACACATAGTCTGACTTCAACAGGCAACTTTGCATATACACACAGACTAATGTATGATCATAATACATATAGCTCATGCAATGTATTATATTTTCCAAATACACATTTTTTTACATAGCTGAATGATATAAAAGTAGGGTGAAAAATCAGAAAAAAAAATGAATAATACTTTTTGTAAAACCCAGGAATTTTTCAGTAAAAATGAGGGGGCTGATCTATGTGTAGTGGTAATCAAAAAATCAATGTGAGGAACCATTAGGAAAGGGATAGATAATAAAGAAAATGTCATAATGCCACTATATAAATCCACGGTATGCCCACACCTTGAATACTGTGTACTGTTCTGGTTTCCCCCAGCTGAAAAAAGATACATTAGAATTGGAGGAAATACAGAGAAGGGCAATCAAAATGATTAGGGGAATGGAACAGCTTCCACCTGCGGAGATATTAAAAAGACAGGGACTATTCATCTTAGAAGAGAGACAACTAAGGGGTATATGATAGAGGGCTACAAAATCATGACTGGTGTAGAGAAAGTGAATATGGAAGTGTTATTTACTCATTCCCATAACACAAGAACCAATAAAATTAATAGGCAGCAGATTTGAAACAAACATAAGGAAGTAACATAGTGCATAGTCAACCTGTGAAACTCATGCCCGGGGATGCTATGAAAGCCCAAAATATAACAGGGTTCAAAAAAGAATTAGACAAGTTTACGGGGTACAGGTCCATCAATGGCTATTAGCAAAGATGGTCAGGGACACAACTCCTTGCTCTCAGTGTCCCTAAACCTCTGACTGCCAGAAGCTGACACTGGATGACATGGGATGGATCACTTGATAATTGCCCTGGTTCTGTCTAGCACCAGCCACTGTCTGCAGACAGGACACTGGGCTAGACTGACCATTGGTCTGACCCAGTATGGCCGTTCTTATTTTCTAACTTTATTTTTCATGGTATACAGAACCAGAATTTTGGCAGGCCCCATCCCTCACCCTGGGCCATCTGTTGGCCCCATCCCCAACCCTCAACAGGGGCCCTTAGTTGCCCCAAGACGAACCCTAGCTTGGGGCCCCATCCCTAACACTTGCATGCAGTTCCCATGCCAGCCACATCCCTAACCACAAGGGGCCCCACTCTGACCCTTGCTCCCAGCCAGCCCCAAACCTAACCCTACCTTTAGGCCTCCTGGTGACTGCTAATTTACCCTAATTGTGAATTTGAATGTAAAAAGTCAATGTAAGTTCATAAGATGTTCACAATAACCTAGAACAACCAATGTTGATGGGAAAAGGTACAAAAGGGAGACTCAGTTAGCCCAAACAAAGAGGCCTATGGCCATAGCTCAAGGCACATGTTAAGATCATGCTGGTAAACAAGAGAAATGTGGAACCAGAAATTAGTGAACCAAAACTGGTGTGCTGGAAACTAGCCCTAACGAGTGAGCTTCACCATCATGACTACTATCCACGCTATCTCCTGGGACCCCAGGCCTTTGCCATCCTGATCCTGACAGATGTCCTGACCAGGCTGAGCCAGGGAGGGACCCAGATGAGATCACCATCTCCACCAGCTCTGGCTGAATTCCAAACACAATCTGGGATGTGAGGTTTTCTCTCTCTCTCCCTGCTGTGACTAGGAAGAGACAACCAAAAGCAAGGCCCTAAACAGCCCAGTGCTGGTACAAGTTTGCCAGGACTCAGAGTGGCTGATAAGGTTGTACGCTGTACCTGCATTTCTCCAGCTGTGAGGTAGCAAGTGAGAGTCAATATCAGAGACAGAAGCTGCATTTTCTATCTTTGCTGTTCTTTTCTCTCCCAGTTTGTGCGGGTTTGTTTTATTCTGCCTTCTAGGAAACTGGACTGGACTTTAACAACAGCTCCAGATCATCTCAACTAACTTCGTCCCTTTTCTGCTAAAGGACAGTTATTAACATCTCTAATGCCATCTAAGATTGTCAAAGAATGGGATTTTTCCTTCTAAACACTCTGTCCAGCTATAAGGAAAGGGAACAAGAAATGCTGTTAAAATGAAAACCTTATTCAGTACTTTATATTTCAAAAGCTTTAATTGGCTTCCCTGCTTTCCTGTATCTTTAATAAAAGGTTACAAGGATTTTTATGGTGTTTGCCATGGTACTAAGCAGGCTGAGATCTTTATGACAAACCTCAAACCTTGTTTAACACTGTTTAATGTTGAACAGCAACTGGGTTACGTTAACACTTTTGGCCCATTTATTCCATCTAAATTAATACAACATGACCCAAACCCCAACCCTTATTTGGGGACCCCAGCTGGCCCTAACCTTCATGCTAGCCGAGAGACCCTGCTCAGCTCCATCTCTCACGTGGCTGACCTAGCCATCCCCAACCCTCATGTTAACCAGGTCCCCATTCCAGCCCCTACCCTCATCTTAGCTCAGGTATTCCTTACCCTATCTCAGGGATCCCTGCCAATCCCAATCCTATCAATAACCCCAGATCCTCAGTCATTCCCACTCCTAACCCTAGCCCTCTGAGAGCCCCAAAATCCTAAACTTATACTGGGCCCCTGGCCATTCCCAACCCTCACCCTAACCCTACTGGTCCAAATCCCCACTGTAGCTTTGGACCCTCATGCTAGCCCCACTCCTCACCCTTGCCCGGGTGCCCTCTGTGGAACCATGAGGGCTCAGAGAGCCAGTTCAGCCTGTTGATCCTGGCCCCAACCCTAGCCCAGGTCACCCTTAGATGGCTCCTACCCTAACCCTGCCTTGATTTCAGGGGCCCACTCAGCCAGCCCCAACCCTGACATTAGTTTTGGGCATTCTCAGCTGGCCACAAACATAACTACAACCCTAATCAGGGGGCAACCCTCAGCCAGCTGGCGCTGGCCCCATCTCTAGCCCAGAGGCCCCCCTCAGCTGGGCCCAACCCTAACCCCAGCCATAGCCTGTGCATCCCCTCAGCTGGCTGGCACTGGCCCAGTTTTAACCCAGGTGACACCCATAGCCAACCCCAAGTTCACCGGTCCCCTCAACTGGTCCCAACTTTGAACACTTTGCAATCTCTTGATCCTGGAATGTTTATTTCTGAATTCTTGTGCACTACTGATTTCTGCGTGATAGGTATGTGTGGGAACAAGTGGATAAGGCAGTAATTTAAGATTTTCTTTTCTGCAAGTACAGCAGGTTCCAGTTAGCAGGCTGTAGAAATTAATCCAAACAAATAAACTCAGTATTGCAGTGAAATCTGGCATTTTTTAATAAACACTTTAGAAGTTTCTGAAGTGATTCTAGGATACAAAATTGTCAATCCAAAGCCTGTATCTCTGTACAGAAAAATACAGTGCAAGAAATTAAGGGCTTAGTCCTTTTCTGACAAGACTCCCATTGAAATTAGTGGATATTTTGCTGGAGTAGAGGCTGAGCACCAACCCTGAAAGGTGCTGAGGACTGTCAACCCCAATGGACTTTGGGAATGGAAAGCGAAGATATTCAGCACCTCTAGCAGAGGATCCAACCACAAGTAAGGGACTCAAATTTGGGCTCTATAAAACAAGCTCTCTAGTAAGCAGCATCTTGGTCAAGAGGGGGAAAAAAACCAACCCAAAAAACAAGGGACAGAAAGACTCTGATTGCAAAGATTTTTCCATAAATAAATTCCCTTTCCCCTCCCAGGCCCCCCCAAGGACTACAGATTTAATTGACAAGTCTGATCTGTTACATTTGTAGTAAAAAGAAAAAAATGATTTTATTATTCAAGTGTTTCTATATGATCTGGTTCATAGCCATAAAAGGAAGATTTCTGTTGAGTGGACACTGATGTACATTTAGGTGTCTCTTGTGCATATTATGATTATTTTTTTTTAAAAAAAGAAGTGAAACAAAACTAGGATTTCACACACTTATGTAAATAATTATAAAATATAGCTTTAGCAGTTTTACTCCTGGAAAATGATTTAGTTTGGCTGAAGCAGATGTATTGGCTAGGATTATTGCGCTCTGTATCTCTTGTTACATATTAGAACGAGTCAGCCAGTGAAAATCCTGGAAACAAAAAAACAGAAACAAAACAGATAGGTGGCGTAGAATGCAAACATGTATTTACTAACATACAATCCTGCCCTTGTGGAATTGTGTAACACTGCTTATGAAAATATCATTTTATTCTCAATTTCTTTGGTAGGAGCACAGAGAAAGGATTTTTGATACTGTGACAACACTCATAACAAAATTGTCAATAAATAAGGACAATTAGGAAAATGGTGAAGTCAAAGGCCCTGATACGACAAAGAGCTGAGCATGTGGGGATCCCTGCATCTCCACAGAGCCTCGCTGCTGACCAGCAACCTCTCCCCATGTCTCAACAGAGGTTCAGGAGGATACAGGGGGTCTGTCCATCAGAGCCTGAGAAAAATGAAAACACGTACCTGCTGTTTTCTGTCAGATTGTGGGTTGATCATTACATTGATAAGGGAAGGCACTTGCTTCTCTGCCAGGCTTGCTTTCAGGGCATTTTGAAGTTCCTCTGGTGTTTTTACAAAGTACCCTTTACCCCCAAATGCAGACATAATCTGCTCATAGTGAGAATTTGGCAGGAGACAAACAGGTGGTGCACTGAAAGAAGCAAAGAGTACATAGAGTTAAAATGGAGTACATAGAGTTATGGTACATAGAGTTAAAACTGCAAGAATGACTAACTAGGATTATGCCAATTTTAGTACTTTTAAATGGTCGTTATGCTGGCCCTCTAAGTTTCTCCTATGCTTGTGGGACACGTAATTTAGTTCCTATGAACTAAGTTGTGTGTAACTGGGCATGGTGATTGTGTAAAGGTAGACTTGTTGCCAATTAGTTACTGATCTGACACCGCAAAGCTTTTCACTTCAGCTTTTAGACTAGAACAGAAAATACTAGCCATGGATAAAAAGACCCTCTTGGTTGCTTCTCAGTTAATTAAAAGCACATAGGTTAGAGGTACTCACCACACAGTTGGTTCTCCAGACTTTAACATCTCCTTCCAGGTATCTGCATCCAAACCACGGTATATCCCATTGTTGTTTACTACGATAATTACAACTGACAAGTTATACCTGCAACCATTCATAAATAAAAGAATGATCGTGGGAGAAATTCTAAAGAATTGCATCTTTCTGTGAAGCGCTAAAGGGACACTCTACCAAAAAGAATCACTTCTGTATGAAAGTTCTTATACCTACTATTGTTAAAAGTATCATAGATTCACAGGGTCTGGTCTACGCTCTGGCCTCTAACCAGTCTCCTGGGAATGACCCCTTTAGCATGTTGGACCCAGAGTGATCCACAGGGGCAGGCCTGTGGCCACCATGACTCGCAAACTAGCCCTTTGGGCTCCAACAATCTCCCCCCCCCCCCCTCTCCTCCATGGCTCTCTGTGGTGAGTCCAGCTGAACCACATGTCTGAGAGAGACTTAGTCACCTCACTCCCATTCGGGGCACAATGCTTTTCATTAAGTATCTGCAGCCTACACCAGGCAGCCTTTGGATAACAAGGGGATCTTTATTATCACCTGGAATCTAGAATCTGTAAATCTTTAGGTTAGCATGACAATGGTAGGCTTAGTACAGAGTTCATATTGGTGGAAGCCATGGCTTTGCCATGCCCTCCTTCTCTCAGCTCCATCTTCGCTTGCCCCATTGTCCGTCTACCTCCTCTCCCTTTGCTTTCCTGCTAGGGCTTTTGCCCTGCTTCCCTGCAGAGAGATGGTGGTGGTGCTGGGAAATAACTTGCTCTAATGTTCAGTCATTAAGGCTTCCATTCAAATGTGTTGATCCCAGCCCAGACAATCCTAGTGGCTATACTTCTCAAATACGTAGGCTGATCTCCCATGTCCCAGGGAGAAAATAAGAAGTTCTCCCCCCTTCCCTCCACAAGAGGAAGCAATGCCAAAGGGATAGACACAGAGTCAGACAGATAGTTTATAAACATATTAGAAAAATTCCCCCATTTCTCACAACAAGTAGCACCTAATATTAGTAAGACAAAATATTTTTCTGTATTTTTTCAGTTTGTTTTCTTTGCGCATTTAACTGCACTTTGTGTACAGTCAGTTTCCCTGATCTGGATAGTCCGTCAGTTAGACAGGGATAATAAATTAAGATGGTTTACTTGATCAAAAACTTTTTTTTACCTGCAAATAGTTTCCACTTCCATGCCAGAAAATCCAAAAGCACTGTCTCCTTCTACACAGATCACTCGCCGTTCAGGTGTCTGATCTTTAGCCACCATTGCAGCTGCTATAGCAAATCCTAGCCCAACTCCCATTGCTCCAAATGTACCAGCATCGAGTCTACAGATAGAAAGTAGAATTATTGCCTCTTTCTTCACCGCATTATTTTTCCTGTACAGCCTGGCAAACAGCTCTCAACTTGTCCATGACAGTTTGTTCTTGGCTTGTAGTAATTTTGATATAACCCAACTACTTATAAAACAATATCTGGATAGTAAAAAGGCATTTGACACTTGTATTGCTATATTGCACAACATGTGTCTAAATAGGCGTGGTTTTCATATAAGAATCTGATCAAGATTTCATAATACTCTAATGAACACACATATAATGGAACTTTTAAAAAGTTAGTTGACTGGAATAAGAGATGCTTACATACTACCAATTACAATGTACTATATTCCTGATTGCCTTCAGTCTGCATTGTACTGGTATTTCAAGACATCTAATTAATATGTGCTCAGATGTTTCAAGTGGTAGTAAAATAGTTATTCTATTGAGTCTTGCATCCCAAAGGTCAAATTAAGAGGGTACATGAAATCTTTTCTCCATTTAAGTCCCTGGAAATCCAACTAGAAGCCTGAAAAATTTCAGGCAAATAATGCTATTCAAATTCCAGTCTTCAGGTTCAACTTTTGAAATCAAATTGCAAGCTGTAATTAAATAAGACCATTTCAACCAGGCAAATGCAAAATACATTTAAAAAAAAAAGCACAATTATAGGCCTAACTTTTCAGATTCGCCCTCTTATGTGCACAAGGCTATGTGCAAAGAAAAAAGCATCAGAGTCACCGTGCCAGCCTTTTAAAAATAAATATATTCCCACAGTTAATTTTAAATTAACTTTATTTCATCTCAAATATGTTGTGAGGTTCATTTGTGACCTATCGTGCTGTTTTCAAAAGAAGGTTCTAGACTCCACAATCAGATCTGAAGGGTCGCCTCAGCAAAGATTGTCCAGTTTTCTCTCATACAATCTAATAAATACAGACTAGCTCTAATTTACAGTCATTCTGTAACAGCTGGCTTTAAGAGTCACAAATCAGAACGTTAGAATTTTATGTCTATATTTAGGCACCTGAACTCCTATGTAGAGGCCCAATATATGGCCTTTTTCCAAAGATGCTGAACACATGTGGCTCCCATTGATTTTAAGGGGATTCTGCATTACAGCAACTTTGCGTGTGTGAATCTGCTTGCAGGATAGGACCCTAGCCTATTTATTTTAAAAAATTTAAATAAGTCCTAACATTCTTAGGTACAGATTCACACACCAAGTATGGGACTCAATAATATACTTCCATCCCAAAAAGAACTGAGATCTCTGCTAAATAACTTTCACCCGTTTGAAATATGGCCATTTATTACCATTGTACTATTTGCTGAAGTCCCACACAAATCAACAGGTATTCGGTATAAAAATCAATGACAGGGTATGACCAAAAGGGATAAAGATAAGTTGCCTTAACAAGAACAAACCCACCCCAAAGACACATTATACATTTACTTTACTTAAATAACTTTTTTATTTAAAAAAAGACACGGCGCCAGTAATTTATAACCCAACTATGTGGAAACAAAGATATGCACATAATTGTTGCATCATGGCAACAGAGCAAATACTTTACCTGTGGCGAGGATGATAGTTTGGAAGCATAGTACGTCCAATGTCCATAGTATTAGCTCCCTCACTAACCAGAATGCAGTCCCTGGGTAACAGTTCTCTGACATGATGGAATACTGTATAATAATTCATAGGCAGGGATTTTTGTAATGCCAATGCCTTTAAAAAAAAAAAAAAAGACTATAAATCATTTCTATACGTACTGCTTAGCATAAGGGCAATGTGCAATGCCATGTGTGAATATTACCACTGAAGTCAGGGACTATTCTCCTGAGAAAGGGTTGCAGAACTAGACTTCCTCCCAATGGCTGAGATCATCAGAGTCACTTTTGCTGACAGTGCCTTTGTAATTCTGAAGAGAGGCCATTTTCAGCAGAGGTTCCCTCAGGTGTGCAACCTGCTCCCTCTGGTGGTGTGCCATCGTCAACAGTTTATTGACATTCAGAGCAACGAGCAAGGCACCTCAGCTCACCATTATTATTACTATTTATTATTTGTATTGCCATGCACCCACTCATGGGCCAGAACCCCATCGTGATAGCTGCTGTTCAAACGGAGTAAAAATGTTCGACTATTTCTAATCGCAGGTGAGCTGTGTCATTTGTGTGTTGGGATGGTTCAGGAACAGCCCCTGTTTGTGCTGTCACTGAGAGGAGTCTAATTTAGGCTCCAATCCTGCAGACACATATGGGCTTAACCTTCCAGGCCTGAACAGTCCAATTCATATGCAGAAATTTAAGCACATCCGTAAGTATTTGTAAGAAAGGGGCCTTAATGTGTCACAATAACTGGCACATACAAATCCATAAAATAAAATAAAAATAAAGGATCTACCTTAGCAAAACCGAGCTGTCATATGCTAAGAGTAACACCACATCACTTGAAAAATCAATTCTGTTACCATATCATCTTCTACACAAGGGCTTCCTTCTGGCACTATGGTCCTGATCCAAAGCCTAAGGACTTCTATGGGGTTTGGATGACAATTAGCTCTTAAGCCCAGTCTGTCCATACAGTAGATAAATCTGAACACAGTAAGTCTACAGGAGTCTTCTGAAACATTTTGATACCATTCAGAAGTTAGCAACCTGAAAGTTCCGATTAGTTAGGGAGACTTAACTACAATACTGACAGGGATAGGATTGATACTCTGTGTCCAGAAAAGGATCAAAAGCCACTTTTACTGAGCAATAGTATTACCTTGGATGTTTCTTCATTGCTCTTCATTTTCTCTCTTAATCCCTTCCACCACTCTGAAGAAGAAGGATACTTCCATTCCATTAGAACAAGTTGTTCTAAAAGCTAAAACAACACACACAAACACACAGACAAAAAATTTATCCTCTTTCAAAACAACAAACCTCAGAATAATTTCTTCAAGAAAATCTAACAATCATAAACCAAGATCCCAGCACAATACTACATCTACTTTTAAATTTTAATTTTGGATTAGATACTGGATGCACAGCATAAATATACTGCATGAAAAAAAAATGCTTTTCCTAGAACTGTTTTTTTTTTTTTTTTTTTTTTTTTTTTTAATAATTTACTCTCTTTCTACAAGTCAAAGAAAGTTATAAACACCTTGCATTACATTACCTGCTCAGTCACGGCATTTATGTCACCTAATAAATTTGCAACAGGTCTCACGTTATTCCCCAGCTCTTCTGCACAAATATCAACCTATTTTAAAAAAAATAGGTTTTAGACAAAAGAACACTGAATCAATTAGGAATATTTTTAAGTCAATAAGACTTACACTGTAAAATAGAAGAGTATTTTCTAACAACCTCATTAGTCCTCACTTTGGCTTTAAGAGTAATTTCCTCTAATCTTTACTGGAAGTGCTATTCAAGAGATGATTTACTCCAAGTAAAAACCTACTGTACACACCCATTTTCAGACATTCATTTGTACCCTTAGTACCGAATTACTGCTTCTGTTATACCTCCGACACACAGTACTATATATAACTGTTACTACTAGTGTGAAGAGCCCAAACTGGACACCTTTGGAGGAGACCAGATGAGGACTTATTATGTTTCAGACTACTGAAAGCCAGCTAATCAGAGAGCAGAACTGACTGTTGCCCTTGGACAAATGGTTTACAATATTTTGAAATGGGGGAGGGGTAAAATTGTGTTTATATTCTACCCTTCCTAATACAGACAGTTTGCCAGAAGTATTCATTTGTTAAGTAGCCTTTCCTCTTCTACTCTCATTGTTTCTAAGTGGTCAGGCTCGGATAGTGAGCAGCAAGATCTTGCTTGCTTTGACTGTAAATACAAGATAATGTTTTTAAAGGATCCTACTGAGAGAGGGATCCATTATTATGAACAATTCCACAATTTCAAAACTTTGTTTCTGATCAAGGAAACTATAGTCCCATACATGGTACATGTGCATTATGGGCCCAATCTTTGGGCTATTGCACTGAATAGGAGCTTTGCCATTAATTCAGTGGGAGCAGCATCAAGTCCTACATGCTCGGAATAACATTATATTGATTTTGAAAATATCAAGGGAATTAAAAACAAATAAAAATAGTTATTTTGGAGAACTACAGTGATCACATGCATTGTACTGCACTGTCAATATGACAAAGATCATCACATGAAAGAGCAGGTTATTACAGAGAGAGAGAGCTAACCTACAGAGGGTGCCGTTCAAATTATTTTCCTAGATTACCTGGATAATCTTTACATCTGGTCGAAATCTTGGTGGAAGTCCAAAGTGCAAAATCCAGTTCAACCTGGCACCAAACAATATTATTACATCAGCATGTTGCAATGCCCTAATAATGGAAAACAAGAGAAAAATATGAAATGTAAATATTTTTATATTTAATTGCTTTTCAAAAATGGCAATAGTTCCAGATAGCACAGCAGCCCTATCATTTAGGAGAATAAAACAACAAATCTTGCTTCCCTCCAGTCTATATTTGTTTAGCTCAGCAAGCTAAAAATCTTTTATACAAACTGTCTCTTCAGTTTATATAAGCAGAAGATTTTCTGAATTTCCAAATAAAGCACTAAGTTCTTTCTAAAACAGCATTCATTTTGTGAAAGTAAATATTATTAGAGCAAAAAACAAATGAACAAAAACCCTACTTTAACAGAATTTTGAGGTAGCAAAGTCAAGTACTCAAAAATTAGAAAACACCAGAGTGAAGGTTGACCATGCAACCAGGGTGACCAGATGTCCCGATTTTATAGGGACAGTCCTGATATTTGGGGCTTTGTCTTATATAGGTGCCTATTACCCCCCACCCTCTGTCCTGATTTTTCATACTTGCTGTCTGGTCAGCCTACATGCAACCTTAATTCAGCCCTCTGGTGTGTATGCCCAAGGTGGCCCAGCTGCTGAGCAAAATACCTCAGGTGTAGTTTTTAAGTTCTCAGATTTATTAATAACATACTGCATAATGATGAAGGTATTTTGCTCAACACACAACTTTGTTTATGTTTAAGTATATAGGAGTTTCAGCTGCAAAGTAAGCCCACTGTACACACATACCTACAAGTGCTCTATAAGTAAGCTCACCTTCATTTGTGGGTGACTACAATTATTTTTTTAAAACACAATCTTCAATATATGTCTCTTCAATCCAATTAAAGGATTTACAGAGACCCTAGTTCAATTAAACTGGAATGTACTACAAATGACATAAAAGCGAGGCTGCATAAAGCAAAATTTGAATTGTGATACTCCATTTTATAGACACCTTTATAGCCTTAAAGGTCAGAACACTGAATATGCCAGTAGTTTTCTGCTACATGTAATGTAACTTGTTTACATACTTCATTTTGTGCTATAAACTACATGTTAAAAATACTATGTTGTCTGATATAGGCTTAATATTTATACAACAAAATGTAACTCAAAAGAATTCAGCCTAGCTTTTGCCAAAACTTACTAGTGACTCCCAAGCTTTCACCCCGGATTCAGTTCTAAGCAGCATTTGACACAAGCTGTGTAACACTACTGGCTTTATCCACTGCCATAAAGCAGGGCACGAAATGCAGCTGCACTTAAAACTTTTTTTTGATTTTTGTGTTAGGCCTTCCACAGTATCTGTAACATATTGCAATTTGCTGTATCTTTAATGGTATGTTCCTATTAGTTTCCCAGAAGATAGGATTGGAAGCAAAGCCTTGGTTTATACTGACCTGGATCTGGCTGCAGCTACACAGTTTGGATGGTTGTCAGGAACAACTCCTTTTCCCATTGGGGTAGGCAAAAAGGGTAGCCCGCATTGGTCCACCAACTTTCTGATGCTGTTTTCAGCACGTGAATAAGCAGCACCTACAGGAAACAAAGTATAAAGAAGGGTTTAATGTGATCTCTAATTATGTCTTTTCATGGCCTCATTTAAACAAGGTGCTTAAGTAAGGGCTTATCTTCAAGCATGTGAGTGAATAGTCCCACTGACTTAGAAATACTTATATGCTTAAAATTACAAATATGCTTAAATGTTTCTCTAAAACAGGAGAACAGTGTGATCTCTAAAACATATACTCTTCAATTAACCTAAATCATCATATTATATAGATGGGGCTGGTAGCACTGCCTATTATTAAGACAGCCTGACACTTCCCATTATAAAACCCTGTTTTCAGTTGCTTGTAACTTGCCAAACGTTAACTGTTTGGCTGAGACTTTCCATGGCAGGTGCCTGCCACAGGCAGGATGTGTTCAGAAAAATTTCCACCAAAATGGTTTAGCTGTTTCTGATAAAGAGGTTGGGGAAAAATACATTGTTTTGCCTATGGTATAAAATTCTGGCAATCCTTTCTCTGAGAAGTTTAGCACCCCTGTGATTTGGCACAGGAAAGACAGGACTGGGACACGGTCACATTGCAGGGAACGGGGCAGAAGGGGTCAAAAACTTGGGGTGTATAAGCAGAAGAATCTGTTCCCACTAGAACACACTCCTCTCCAGAGCCTGCAATGGAACTTAGGATTCATGAGTCTCATCGTTCCTCTGCTGCCAACAAGCATCTGTGAAATCCATTGCAAACTGTGTGTCTCATCTGGTCCACACAGAGAATGATAATCTACTACTGCTATAGTTATTCCATTAGCTCAAGTGGAGGAGGTCTCTGCTGTAAATCTAAAGGTTCTAACCCTGCTCATGAACCACATGTATGTCAACAGGATACCACATGATGGAATTTCTGTTTTTCAATTTGTTTTTTTAAATACTTAGGAAATTATGCACACAAAAACTATGTTAACAGAAAATTACGGTTGCAAGGTCAAGCACTGGAAAGTTAGGAAATAGCAGAATTAATGTTGTCTGTACAGCCTTAATCCAGCCCCCCCCGCAATGTGTATGCATTACAATGAAGTATTTAACTACAAGATCACATGCTATTTTTTCCACCACACCGATCTCAGTCAGTGCACAAAATTAATAATACATAGTTGCTCATTAAGTGAGCACCATTTTATTTTCTCCTCACTGTTCAATGTGTGGTCCTAATCCTTATATACTGTACACTATTCAAATCAGACTCTGAAAACAGATTACTTTCCCAATGGGTTTTTCTATGGTGCTTGTTACTATAGTTTCTAAGTGTTTTACAAACACTACTTTATTTTCACAGTAAGATGGAAGGGTTTTATTCTCATTTTAAAGACTGGTATCTGAGATCACAGACATTAAAGGTCAATAGAATCCACTAATTTTGGGTGCCCACTTTGAAGCACCTGGGACTTGATTTTTTCAGAGTATACAGCACTTCATACATTCAAAGCACAGCTCCCATTGACTTCAGTTGCAGCTGTAAATGCTCAGCACTTCTCAAATCAGATTTCAGGATCTCAAGTCAGGCGCCCAGAAAGTGAAGGACACATAATTATTGACCATCTGTGAAAAGTTTTCTTTAAGTGACCTGCGTAGGATCATGTAGGAACTCTGTAGCAGAGGCAGGGATAGAATCCTGTTCCCCAGGGTAGAATTCAACTGCCTTAATCATGAGACCATCCTTTCTCTTCCTGCAATCCCCTGCCTCATTCACCACACACCTTCCAACTTCTGCAACAAAAGAGGCAGGGGTCCTATAGATAATGGCACTGTTCTTCACTACACAACCCTGATTCATTCCCAGGTCTGTCCTATGCACTGAATGAGCGTTAAAAAAAAAAAAAAAAAGTATACGATCATGTAATTAACAACTGTATCATAATGCGCACACACAAGGGGCCTGAATTAAGGATGCACAGGTAATCTTGATTCTGGCATTTCTTTCAAGTACTTGATTTTTCAACCTTAATAATGGCCTTTTAACATTGAGTTTTTGTGGGTAACATAGTAATGTGTGTGTCATGCTTTACACTGAAGCAGCTAAAGACACCTTTACCTAACAGGAATTATGAGGTCTCCCAATGACCGAAGCTTGGAAATAAGGGCGCTAGATATTTAGCATACACAGTAGAAAGCACTGCAATTAAAATATTTGATAAGTGACTTTAGGGTCTCTCTTGAGTTTTAATCAGACCATCTCCTAAGCACTTGAATGGACGTGCCAACAAAAGCGCTCTGATTATTTAGTCATCTGCAAGATCTTGACTACTAGAAAACAAGTCCAATTTTAGAGGACTGGAGAACTCTGGTGATTGGTAGGAAGAACATAAAAATTGTTCTCGTGGATCAGATTCGTGGTCCATCTAGTCTAATACCTTGTTTCTAACAAAGGTGATCATCAGGTGCTTCAGAGAAAGGTGCAAGAAGTCCCATAATAAGCAGATGTGGGATAATTTGACCCCAAAGAGGATAATTGGCTTAAAACCTGAAGAATGAGGTTTTATATCCTTAGCAAATTTTTTGCTAGCATTAAACAACAACAATTCTGGATATGTGTGTTATCCATACAAATGTCCAATTTCTCTTTGAATTTTGCTGTATTTTTGGCTTCAGCAACATCCTGTGGCAATGAGTTCTGCGGTCTAATTACGCATTGTGTGGAAAAAAGTATTTCCTTACATCAGTTTCAAATGTCCCACTATTCAATTTCATTGAATGTCCCTTTGGTCTTGTGTTACAGAACAGGGAGAAGAGATGCTCCTAATTTACCTTCTCTATACAATTCATTATTTTATATACTCTTATCATGTCACATATTTGTCTCCATTCTATGAGTAAACAATCCAAAATTTTTCAATTTCTCTTTATGTGAGAATATAGAACCTCGCTCTCTGATATCAGAGCCTTCCATCTCTCATTCACCTGTTCATATTCAGCCAGCTCTCTAGTAACTGCCTAGGAATTCAGTGGCCTTTATGAAATAAATTGGTGGTTTCAATTCAATTCCTGGTGGATATGTGTCTTCATCACAAAAAGCATCAGAACTGCCTCCCTTAGAAGAGAGGCAAAATGACTGAATGCGCATGGAGTCTGAACTACCCTCTGATCCATAGAGGGACCACCTCTAGATCAGAAATGAAGTGCACTGGCAGAGTGTAGTGGAAAGTCTGTAATATAGCAATGGCAGCAGCAGCAGCTGTTGTATGGTTACAGAGTGGGCTTCATGATCCAGCTCTGGTAGTCTGGCATATTCAGTGAGTACAAATCAAATAATAAAGATCACTTTGGTTCGGTGTTCTGATTCTCACAGTAGAATGCAAGGGTATTAGACAGGTATATGTCAGAGAAGGGACTTTTACATTTTGACAAACAGGGTTTGTTTAAGCTTTGGTTGGAACAGGCTTTACACTTAGGACAATATTTACCCATTTGTTTTCCATATACATTCAGTGTATTGTATTGACTTGACTTACTCTAGAAGAAAAAATAAAGGGAAAATCTAGAGCAAGTCAGTGTATGTACAAGATAGAGGAAAAAAATATTCCAGCAGAAAAACAGATTTTAGTTCCAAGTTTAAAGATGTTATTTTATAAACAGTGAAAAGAAAAGAGATGCTTTAAATTTAAGAGAAATATTACTTTGGTCACTATTCTTTCCAACATGTGGTAAAGTTCAAAGCTACATCAAATCATGTTACCTTTGCCAATGATTAGGAGAGGCTGTCTGGAATGTGCAAGGATAGATGCTGCTACAGATACAGCAGAGTGTTCAGCTGTGCAGACAGGAGGTGGCAAACAGCATTTAACATATCTGAAAGACAGACAGGCCAGCATCTTCAAAGGAAATGCAATGAAAAGCAAGCAATTATCAAAAGATAAAATCAGTCACTCACTGTAAAATAACAGAGTTTATTTTAAACTGTCCATGGTATTTGTCAGAACAGCAACTTTATTTTACAAACAAAATTTAAAATTGCTCATCATATTCAAACCAAATTTTTCTGAGAATAAGCCACTCCATAGAACAAGCAAAATATTTAGCACGCTGCAAAAATAAACCCCCTAATTTTAATATCTCCTTATTTTATATGTGCATTACATTGTGAACTAATAACCTATGCACATTTCTATTAACACATATATAGTCATTTTAAATCAAATTATTTGTCTTGGCAAAGCCTGGCATTCTGAACCTTTCCTTTCCTCTCTCTCATTTGTGGGCAGCTACCTCCCTGCATAAACCCTCTCTTCTCATTATAGCAATAAAATGGCTGCAAAGGCTGCCCCACTCTAGTTTCCTCCCCACCGCTTTTGACAAAAGTAAAAAAAAGAGATGATATTTTCTTGAGAACTCTGCCAAAGGTTCAAGATTTTCACAGTTGTCCTAGAGAGGGCAGGGGAAGAGGAGGAATGCAATGGAAACCTCCCCTACCACCTTTTTAATTGCAGGTTCTACGGTGTCCCCATATAAGACTGCAAAACCTAGCACTTGATATCACAGGAGTACCTCAATTAACACAATACTTGCCATTCAAATGCCACCCCATTAAGTCAATGGGACTTCAACATGTACTTAAGTGCTTTCCTGAATAGGAATGGGGCTAAGTACATGCTTAAGTGCTTTCCTCCCCTAATGTAAACAGTCCCTGTATTCTCAATCTCTCATCATATATATATATTTTTCAATGTCTCCTAGTAATTCATTGCCGATCATTGAACTCATCTCTTTCTTCTATATATCCCTAGTATTCTAGGTGAGAATGTACCACTGCTTTACATAATGGCATAACAATACTGTCATAATATTTCACTTCTTATAAATTCACTGCTGCATGACATAATAGACTACTACATCCATAGGCTGGACTGCAAGTAATATAATTTCAGTGTGTTCAAGCCCCAATGGTAGGTTGTGCAACCTTTCCTTAAAAAGAAAAAAATTATATAGATATAAATTTTTTTATAAATTATATATATAACTTCAAACAGATTTTTTGGCTAAATGCAATGACCAATGGATTAAAAGATTATGTAGGAAAAACTCTGTATCTAACAACTTCACCCATCCAAGTAACTTGTACTCACTTGACAGAGCTCTTGTTCACCTGTAGATTTACAAAGTCTCCTGGCATGTCAACATAACAGGCACCTGGACGACCATAGGTACTGCACCTCACTGCCTAGATTTATTGAGAGAAGAGCACCATTTTAATCACTGTTTAAGAGAATTTTTAAAAATCTTAATACTTAAAAAACAAAAAACAAAACTCAGTGTAATGAAGAAAGTGCGCTGTCTTATTCCCTATGCACCTGCAGGAAAATCTTCCTGGACACAATTTATAATGGGCTATTTTAACCTAACTTTTTAAATTCCCTCCTACCCCATTTAAGCCAGTTGAAGTGAGCCAGTGGACAGAAGCTCTTGGATTGTAAATGCTTTGCCTCATTTACACGGAGACAGCAACACTATCAGCTATTATATCTGCAGTTACTAAGTCAAAATTTCCTGCTGAATTTCTGTTTAAAGTAGCATGATCCTTGAAGCCGCCATCTTCTATTACTTAGGACACCAGTGCTCCTGTTCCATAGATGCTACTGTGCTGAACTGGCACTTCTGGAAACAGTACTGCTTGTGACAGGATTTAAGTTGACAGGGTTATTGTGGTGCTGGAGCAGTGGCATGAGACTTTTCAAACCTAATCCTGGAGAGCTAAAATAAGGATGTCTCTGTGGAAATCCTAAATCTCACAAAATGAGCATCTAGCAATACTGCTTCACAGCCAAAACTGAAGAGATGAAGCTGTACATACTGCAGTCCTAACTCCTGCACCTCTGTCACATAGAATGTCTTTTTTAAGGCTTTATCCAACTCCCATTGAAGTCAACTAAAAGATTCTTGTGGACTTCAGTGAGAGTCAGATTGAGCCCATATGCTGTTTGTAACCTTATTCCATGAACTAACATATGGGAAAGATCGCCCAAGTGTTTATAGCGACTTAACTAATCAACAAGCCCGTAGTAAATTTGTAGGATTAGGGAATTAAATGATAACTATTTCCAAAACTTGAGGAATTAAAGAGAAGCTGTCTAAATGCTAACCATGTGTTGCTATGTACTGTTTTGTACCTTTTCAATAACAGCAGGAATAGCTTCTAGGCTGCTGGGTCTGACAGAAAATTTGCTGTATAGCCTACAAGCTTCAACCTGCAAAAGAAAAAGAAAAAAAGGAAACATTACAAGAATCACATACTTTTTTTTCTTTTCTTTATAAAAGTGTTGTGGCGATTAATTCACATTTACTGTTTACAAAAGAAAAATTCCACAGAATATCAATGCCTACAACAGCTTGTAATGAAACATGCTACAAAGAAGCACTTGACAAACTCTACCTTTCTTATCATAGAAAAAACAGAATCTTTATCATGAAAAGAAATTATTTTAGTCACCAAAACGGATTCAATGAAGTGTTTTGCCAATTTCTGTCTTACTTCAGTATGAATGGGTGTTCTACATGCTGTGATAAAAAACAGCCAGCCTTCCAGAAAGCAAAAAGTTACAAATTCCCACAAACTCAGAAAGGCAGATCCACAGCTGAGTTCAGTGGAGCAATGACAATTTACACTAGCTGAGGATCTGCCTCCATTTATTTACCTGAAGCCTTTATGCAGAAAGTTATATATCTGTGTACCTGTGGGAATTCTTGGAAAGCTCCCATGATTTCCTGATTCCTGTCAGAGGAACCTCCAATAACAATCAAAGGCCTGAAACAAGCATAAAAAATATTTTATTTTTAAAAGCAAATTTTAAAAGAGCCCCAAAACAACACATAAAAAATCTGATTCTTAAGATATATATTTTAGGACCCAATCCTGCCTATCGCTTAATGCTTCTTACAGAGATACTATGCACCTTCAGTTTCCATTGACCTCAATAGGAGTAGAGGGAGATCAGCACTTTATATCAGACTCTAAACAGCATTCATTTGCCAAAGAGTAAACTTTTTAGTATCCTTTAGGATATTACAATTACATTTCTTCCACAGTGCACAGTCATTAGAATAAGGAACCTAGTTAAGTCTCTTTTCTCAAAGAGAGGTGAGAGATCTGCACTGAGTGTAGAGCCCTCTCCTGCACTGCAGATAAGTCATGCAGCAACAATTGGCCATACATTTTTCAGTGATGGCTATGCTTCTATCACATCAAATTTTTACAATGCACCTGAAGGAGAGAGAGATGAGCAACATTTTAACATGGCCATAGATGCCTATGTTATTAGTTTAGTTCTATATATAGTCAATGAGAGAGACAGTGTGTGTAGAAGAGAATGTTAATATGAGACATGGAATACATCTTCATGTGGGACAGATTCTTAAAACCAGTGCTGTAAGTTATAAATGCCTTCCTCCCAGGAAGGACGAAAACTAGTTCATTCAGTTTCTAGGTCAGTATGATACTTTATAAGCTGTGAAATGATGAGTTAATATGAGAAGGCCACTTAATCTGCTTTTTGAGTAAGGTTAACTCCAGCATAGCACTCCATTAGCTTTCCAGGATTTTTCTCCAAAAACATTTTCCTCTGTAAATCCATTTTATTGATTAGAATATGCATAATAGGAGTACTTTAAAAGGCAAAACTAGAGATCCCCCAGTACATAACTCCAATCCTGGACACCACTGGGGACATTTGGATCTAAACCTTAATTTCACAAGCAGGCCACTTCTCTATAGTGAGCCAAATTAAAACGTCTGATCCAAAAGTTTTGGAATGCTGAGATTGGAACACTGTAGCTTGGTCTCATCTCGAATAAAAATCCCCATGGAAAACAGATCTGAAGCATACAAAACACCCACTTTTACCATTCTGGATGTTTTATTTTGTTGGGTGGTGGTACTTTACTTTCCTCTGAGGCGTTAGATATAGGCTGACATCAGAAAAAGGACAACAACCTAGTTACATCATTGGTCCACTTCAGGATGACAAGTCCTATGCCAATTCCATTTAGCTTTTCCAAATTTCATCTATGAAGAGGACTTTTGCAAAACAAAACACAGCCCTGAGAAACATTGCCCACCCCCCCAAATAAATTCATTGTACATTTCTACAGGCATACTCCCTTAAATGTTACCAATAGTAGCACTTACTACTGTGAGCAGCCTAGCCGCAGTCAAGAGCAGGTTAGGTAGGGAGAATATTGAAGTTAATGGAACTATTCACATTACTGAGTATTTTGCTCGGCAGTAAGTGTCTGTAGGATGAGACCTTTAGCTAAGCTGAAGAAACACTGATGCAACCACAGGTTACAGTAGCATTATGAAGTGCTGCTCTTATCTGGAGTTTAATCTTCTAATTGTCATGAGCAATAATACAATCTTTCACGGCAGCTACACCATGATAAAACTATATGCACTCAAAATGATGCTGACAAAAGCAGGGAATACTGTAGATCATTTTTAATAATGGATTATATTTTTTCTGAATGGACTAAGAATGAAAGGTTTTCCCTCTTACAACCATAATTTACAAGAGCTTCTTAAGTGTCTACTTTAATTGAGCTCACATAGCAATTAGTAACAGGGTAGCAGACTCTCAGAGGATACATCTACACTGCAAAGAAACAAAAACCCCATGGCAGCGAGTCTCAGTGCTTGGATCAACTGACTCGGGCTCGTACTACAGGACTAAAGACAGCAGTGTAAACGTTCCCGCTTCGGCTGGAGCCCAGGCTCCAAAACTCAGTGCGGGGCGGGGGGTTCTCAAAGCCTGGTCTCCAGCCTGAGAAAGAACATCTACACTTCTTTTTTTATCCCCTTAGCACAAGCCCAACTCAGTTGACCCATGTCCGAGACTTGCTGTTGTGGGTCTTTTTTTTTTTTTTTTTTTGGCAGAGTAGACGTACCCAGAGTGAAATCCTGGCCCACTGAAGTCAATGGGCTTTCAGTGGGGCCAAGATTTCACCTTCAGATGTTAAAACCTTGCAAGGTAAATACTGGCAAGTTGTGCTGGCAGATGGGTCCAGTTAATTCCAACCAGAGCATTAAAGGTATAGAAGAGTCACTGCTTGTTGCAGGAAATTAGGACAGAGAGGACCCCGGAGAGAAACCATAGAAACAGCCAAGCTCAGTGAGAAAAGCTTAGACTGAGGTTTGAGTTACTAACACTAAATTAATAAATAAATAAAATGGAGGGGGCAGTTTGGACAATAATTCAGGGTCTGTATCTCTGCTGGAAAAGGGAATAGAGACTACATGTCTACACGATGGGCAATATAGTGCCATCGCTATGCTGCTGTAATCCCATAGTGTGAACACAGACTACAGTGAAACGTTTCCCCCCCGCATCTCTTTAAGAACTCCACCTCCCCAGTCGACAGTAGCATTCTTCCATTGACTTAGCTGTGTCTATATCAGGGGTTTGGTTGGCATAGCTAAGGCACTCAGGGATGTGGATTTTTCACCACTGAATGTATGCATCTATTTCCATGACACCTACTACGTGTAAGGGACAAAAACATAAACATCTTGGACTAATGCTTAGTCAATTAGCGTGTAGATTGATCTGATTCTCACGATGCTATCAAATCTTCTGTCAAGCTAGAGGATAATCCACTTTCCTCATCTTCTGCCAAGACTTCAGATTTGTGCAAGATTAAATCAGGCATGCACAACCAGTCTCAGCCAAACTGGATTTTCAGAGGTAAAGTGCAAACATCAGCCAAACATGTCTTACAAATTAACCAAAGTGATACGAAAGCTTCTTCCTAGTGACCAAACTCATCAATTATTTAAAAGCAAAGTCACACCAGGATTTCTTTTGGTCAGGCAGTTTCATATATAACCAAGTATTAGTAGCCAATTCTTGTGTGACAAGCAGTTTGGACCCTATCCGATAAACTACAAAGTTCTCTCTCCATCAGGTGATTCTGTCAGCATATGCAAACACTGCTTCCTACATATGAAAATCTTCTAAAACCGTCACTATTTGCTCTTTGCCAGCCAACTGTTTATTAACTTTATGGTCTGGTGCATATGTACCTAGTGCTATGCGATCTTCTACCGAAAATGTTTCACGTAACTCACTCAGCAACTTTATTTTTATTCACAGGCCAATTAAAGTTGCCATATTGGTGTGAAGACTTGTGGGGGTAAACACTATTGCTGCTGCACTTTCATCTTCATTCAATTCAACATTTAACTGTTCAACAACACGCATCAAAAACCAAACATTTTGTTATTACATAGGCCAATGTGATCACCTCTGAAGAGAGGCAGTCATTAACCCCAAAGCATTTGTAAGCTTCTTTTCGGATTCAGAGCTGCTTCTACCCACTGCACTCATCAACAGAATATCAGAAGACTGGTTACCACCTTGATTTTTACATGTATCCGGGTACATTACACAGTAAATAACTGGATTTTACAGAACATATGATGTAGCAAGGCAGGAGGATTTTTATCTCTGAAAATGAGAAAAACTAAATGAGATAAGTTGTACTGAAGAAAAATGAATTCACTTCTCATTTCCAATGACAGAAATTTTTTATTAAATATCAAAAAGGCAGAAATATCTGCAATGAAGAGCAATAAACCAAAAAAATCTGAATATCAGTTTGGACAATGATTGTGCTAATACTTAGAATTAGTAAGAGGAAATGTAGTTACATTACCAGCAATTCATGTTCGCATTTGCCATTCCGCCCAGAGCATGTATGAGACCTGGACCAGAAACAACAAGACATACTCCTGGCCTAGAGGCAAAATAGATCAGAAGGAAAATGAAAAATACAGAACATCAAATACAGTACAAACAAGAATTAGAAAAATGCTCAACTTCAAGAATATTAAACTTTTAGAGAGCGACAGCCAAATTGCATCATATGGATGGATGCGCTTGGAGCCAGAGAGGCAGATTAGGAATCAAGGGCTATATCTACACTAGAAACGCTGTAGCGTAGACACTACAGCAACGGAAGGAGTTCTGTCGCAGTACTAAATCCCCCTCTCTGAGAGGTGGTAGCTAGGAAGAATTCTTACGTTGACCTCGCACTCTCTATACTGGAGCTTGGGTCAGGTTAACTACATCTCTCAGGGGTGTGAATTTTTCACACCCCCCCCCCCGAGGGGTGTAGCTGCGTTGACCTAACTTTCCAGTGTAGACCTGCCCTAGGATTCATCTTTACCCAGATCCTCTTTATGAAAAACAAAACAAAACACGTGAACAAGGTATGAAAGTAGTTTTCTTCAGCTTTGCAACTTGTGCAGGCTGCACTTGTAGTTAGCTCAGGACCACATAACCTATGCCAGGGGTGGGCATACTATGGCCCACGGGCCAGATCCATCCCCTCAGGGCTTTGGATCCGGCCTGTGGGATTGCGCCCCCATGGTGTGGCAGGCTCCGCGCTGCTCTCAGAAGCTGCCGGCTCCATGTCCCTGCAGCCCGGACTGGGGGCGGCAAAGGGCTCCGTGCGTTGCCCTTGCCTCCAGGCACCGCCCCCCGCAGCTCCCATTGGCCGGGAACAGGGAACTGCGGCCAATGGGAGCTTCAGCGGAGGTACCTGGAGGCACGGCAAGGGCAGCGCATGGAGCCCTGTGGGTCCCTGTCCCCCACAGGGGCCACACAGGGATGTGGTTCCAGCAGCTTCCTGGAGCCGTGCAGCGTGGGGCCAGGGCAGGCAGGCAGTGAGCCTGTCTTGGCCCTGGTGCGCACTGCTGCTACCCCGGAGCCACTTTAGGTAAGCGGAGCCGGGCTAGAGCCTGCACCCAAACCCCTACTGCACCCCTACCCCCCAACTCCCTGCATCTCACACCCTTCCTGCACCACAGCTCCCTGCCCTGAGCCCCCTGCTGCACCCCACACCCCAACTCCCTGCCATGAGCCCCCACTGCACCCCACACCCCTCCTGCACCCCAGCCCCCTGCCCTGAGCTCCCTCCCACAGTCCACACTCCTCCTGCACCCCTGCCCTGAGCCCCCTCCTGCAGTCTGCACCCCTCTTGCACTCCGCACCCCTCCGAACCCCAACCCCCTTCCCTGAGCCCTCTCATACACCCCACACCCCTCCTCTGCCCCAATCCCTTGCCCTGAGCTCGTTCCTGCACACCGCACCCCCTCCCACATCCTGTACTCCCTCCTGTACCCCAACCCCCTGCCCTGCATACAATTTCCCCACCCAGATATGGCCCTCGGCCCAAAAAGTTTGCCCACCTCTGACCTATGCCCTGGTGGTCAAAAAGCTCCATTACTGTGACTGCCTTTAACCACATCTGCTCCATCACTGGCAGCCTATTATTTGGAATACAGTGGGAGGTTTAGTCCCTGGCTTGAGCTACCATGATCATACTGGGCTCACCCAGGGTGTCCTGCATTGGTTGCCTCTATTGGTTGATTTAAATTGACACTGCTGATATTTGATGATGTAGATCCAGGGAGTATTCGAGACATCCCCTTGAATCTCAGCCTGATGGGTTTGTGTGTTCAAGCCACCCTCTTTTTAAGATTCTCCATCATAGAACACTGAAATGTAAGTGAAGGATCTTAGGGTGAGGAATTTGCTGTCCCTGAAATCTGTCTCATTTCTTTTCACTTTTAAAATCCTAAACATTTTGTATTCTAGAAGATGTTTTGTTTAATTTCACCACTGCTAGCCATTATATATTATATGAATGAATGAGAGAGAGAGAGAGAGACACACACACACACTTTTCCCTCTCCATTTTACCTTCTCTCCCCATCTCTTTGTCAGATGTCCATGATTAAATTATATTTATTTTTTAAGATTTTAGGAGTTTTAAATGTATTTTGAATTGTTTATTAAAATATACAGCACCCAGAGGACTTCAATAGAGTAGGAGGGTAGGATGTGTACAGAGTACTGGGCACTTTACAGAATAATTCATAATATATAAAGCTACATGAAGACAATATTAATACTGAACACTTAAAGGGACAGCGTTGACCTAAAAACATCATTTTGTCTGATTTTTTTTTTAAGCCTACAGTTGTTAAAAGTAACACAGACACTATAACTGGAAAAAGGAGTGTGTTTATTTTCTGCATTTTACAGCACTATGTCTAGTTGGTTTCACTTTTCCCCCTCTTATAAACAGTCCTCTAACTTTATACATATGTGTGTGTGTGTGGGGGTGGGGGTGGAGAATTGACACAACAGGGGACAGTTTTTTTTTTTTTAAATAAGGAAACAATTATAAAAAAACAGTGCAGAGGGATTCAGGAGCATCAACAGAACATGAAAGCTACTATTAATTCATATTTGGTATTGATTAGATTTCAAGTTGACAGTGTCCCCTTAAACACTTTGGCCACATTTTCCATTCCACCTGAATCCTGCTCAATGATCAAGGGAAAGTGGCGTAAAGATATCTTTGTGCTTCCCCTATTCTCAGCTCATCCTCAACATTAGTAAGAGCAGCTTCTAACTATACTTGGCTATAAGTTAACAGCCCTTAAGGGGCCATTTTTGTAGCACAGAATAGCTAGAGTATGGTAGCAATCTGGCCCTGCCCCCTACACCAGTGGCTATGGGGTTGTGGTGGGGAAGAGTCATCACAGAGCCATTACGCTGGCCTTATGCTAAGTTGGAACACTTTTTATGGCAATGGTAGAGTGGCCAGTTCCACTAGCTTTACAGACCCTTTACATGGCAAAACAGAACACTGGGCTCTTTATTAAACATTTATTCAGAGAAGAAAAATCAAACTATCAATATATCATGTCATATGTCTAACTCTGAAATGGACGAAGGTGTAGCAGATCTCCCATCCTGTGACAAAGACATAGCACATCTCCCATACTGCAGTAAACGGTGGTAGCTTTAGTTTTGACTATTTTTATATGAGTGTATTGGGCTTACGGTGTTGCATTAGTATTTGGAGTTAAAAAAAAAGTAAAACTGAAGAAAAAAGTTATAAGAGTGGCAATGTTGTCTCTCTCCCAGTAAGACTTAACCACTCAATTTGTGCATGTCACTGTTCTTGCGTTGTGACTTACATCGACAGCAAAGCTGATACAGCAGTGAACTGCTAACTGTAACTCTAGATTTATGTTCCAACTATCACAACAGCATCTCCATGCAATAACATGCAGCTTGCGTAAGTGCTAACCTTACACAGTTTTGAGTATAGAGCTTAATCATTCACTTAATATTTATTAATACAGCAGGGCCATGCATGTTCTAAATACTAGTTATGTTATTGTGCCCCTCTCCCAAACTGAAAAGAAATTCATTTGGCCATTTTTAACTTAGATGCAAGTTTTAAGAAACAAAATGTTGGTGGGTTTCTATACATGAAAATAGCTAATTTAGTTACCTCAAATAAGACTAACAGAGATGGTGCATTTTTGAGCATATAGTTCATTTATCTGAAACTGTAAACTAATCTCACTTCCATTCCTCAATGGATAATTTAACTTCCTGAAGTCACTAGTGGCTAAATCTCAACTTAGGTTAAGGAAGTTAATAGATGCAAAAATGATATACAGATATTTACACTCAATCTATGCACTTCTCTTGTGTCATTACAAAGAGGCACCCTTTAGCTTTACAGTCGTACTCCATTTGCTTTAAGTCATACATCATTTCCAAAAATAGAACTGAAAATGCCCTAGCTCAAACAATTCCCGTGTTTTATATAAAATAAATATGCAGCTTACCTTCCTGTCAGGTACCCAACAGCAGAGGCAGCATAGCAAGCCTATTGAAGAGCACACAAGGTTACTTACACATATCCACATTTCAGCCTCTCCACATACCAAAACTTTTAATCATAAAATTTAAATTAATTAGCAGCTTAAACATAAGAATTGTTCTGATTAATGGATCTTACACTAAGGAGGTAACATCCCATAGCCATCCCTTCCAAAGGTTATGAGTAAGGGTGCATTGTATACACTATTAAACAGGACACTCCCAAGGATCTGCAAATACCCTTTAGCTAGGGGTCTGTAGCCAAAGGCTGAGTGACCACACACTTTTGTGGAAACACAAAAACAAGCATCCTCCTTTTCCCTCCAGGCTCTTCTTCTGCATGCTCATTCATGTCATGGAGGTTGATGACATTTACTTTTTCCATCTCCTTTTTTTGTGTTCCCGCCTGCTATTGCGCCAGGATATTTTATCAATAGAATCTGTAAGATGGGTTTTAAAATAGGAGACTGAATATGCTTCGGTCATTAAAATGATCACTTTTACCTAAAGGCTTAATCAGCTGAAAATGTTGGAAAACCGGTCTTCCCAAGTAAATTTCTACTGTCTTAGAGGCTAAGTGGTTGGCAGTGGGACATAAATAGAAAAGGCAACTAACAGGAGGGTATAAGTCATTCCAACTAGATATCGTTAGACTCCATGAGCCAAATTCAGAAATTATGTGTAAGGAGATTTAAATTACACATTGGTAAGCAGATACAAATCCAAGGGAGTGTAAATTACACAGAGAGGGCCAGAAGAGGGTGTAGGTTTCACAACTTAGACTCTAATGAATTTGGCCCAGTCTTTTGTGTACAGCAGTGCTCCCTGGGACAATGAGCCCAGAAAATTGTCAAACTGCCCCTCCTTATCCTCTGGCTTTTTTTTGATGCCATGATAAATCTGGGCTCCTTTTGTATTTTTTTAAGTTGCTTTTCTGGCCACCGATGAACTGGTCATACGGTAAACATCTGGAATTTACTATAACAGCAATAAGCATTTACATCTTGTTTTCCTCAATGCGGATTGAGGGAACTGGACAGAAAATAACTGTAGAATATGTTCTACTGTTTGTACACTTTCACAAATCTTTTACAAGGAGATGAGAAAAACATAAATGAACTGTCATCTATTTCTTGAGTATTAATGTGACAAATTTCTTCCCCTCCTGCTGAAAACATGTCATCTGTAAACATTTGTACATTGACATTTGGAGTGGATGTTCCATTAACAAAGTTCTTTGTACCTCAGAAGCCAGGTGTCATGGCAACAACACATTTTCTAAAAGAGTGGCAAAATAAAACAGCATGTAAAATACTACTTCAGATACAGCGATTGCCTTTAAAATCTTCACAGTTTTGCATTTTCAAGTGGATAACGTTGCAGTGCTACCTGTACCAAGTACAGGGTAATACTGTGAACATCATTGTGATGGCAATTGTAAAGATTTTATGGTGAACGCTGTACACAACTTAGTACAGGCCAAGGCACTTTCTCCTTCACAAAAAGAGCAACAAGAAAAAACAGTGACTGCACTCCTGTTATATATTAACTTAAATATTAGAGCTGAACAAAATTTTTGCAACAAATAGTAAATTTGCAGAAAAATGCACTTTTGGGGCAACAAAACTATTCACAATTTGGGCCACATTCAGCAAATGGTTTCAGCTGAAAAAAATTGGATTTTTTTTAATATGTTTTTTTTCGACCATATTGAAACAAAACATTTTGACTTCTCTTTTTGAAATTTAGCTATTTTTTAAAAGTGAAAAATTCCCCAAAATGATGGAGAGGCAGCAGGGCCAAATTTGAGTGGAATTGTGACCCCATGTGGCAGGTCGCAACACCCAGAGGAGGGAGCCACTGATGCAGGTGAATGTGGGGTAGGTCGCTCTCCAACGCCCCCTTCCCCACTACTGGGGCTACCCCTCTGCACTAGGCTCAGAGAAGTTACTTCTGGGGGAGTTCTGTCTCACTGCGCTTGCGCAGAATTCATGTTCCCCGCAGATTTCTTTGCTTCCCCACAGAAAAATGACTTCTGCCAAGGAAGCTGAAAAAGTGGTCACATGCCCCTTCCTGGCAGCATAGGCAGGTCGGTTCAGGTGCCCGGAGCAGCCAGTAGAGATGTAAATCACTCGGGGGGGGGGGGGACAGGGAAGGGGGAGCTGGGCAGTCCTGTATGTGACAGACAGACACACACTGTGTTCCTCTTGCTCGCTATTGTGACATGCTCAGTGTGGAGGGGCAGGGCTTCGGGGTGTTTCTGAGGTAGGTAGGTGTGGGACAGGTTCCGTCCCCTCAGGCAGAGCACAATGTAGCAGGCTGCTGCTTAGTGAATTATTCCCATTGTCTTTGTGAATTCCCCCAGGAGTATAAAACAGGTGTAAAAGTTTTAAGGCTCCTTTACATTGTTAGAATGCTCTAAGGACAGTAGCGCCTTATAAATGCTTATGGTGCTTCAGTGATTATAACTGGTTTAACTTTTTGGACTGAAAAAATTTCTTATCAAAATGTGCTCCATGAACTGTTTGCTAATTCCTTTTCTGGAGATGGTCAGTCGCCAATATAAATTGAGTGTTTGATTCCCCAGTCCTCACTTGCTCTTCAGTTGCCTGTGTTGTAACACTCAGCATACGGCTGCATGTATTTGTTGACTAATAACTAGAAATAAAGGGTTGAACCTATCTACATTACTATTAGGCACAGGGGTTTGGGGATTTCCTCCAATGCTCCCCACGTTCATTCTCCAACCATTGTATTGTAGTTTAAATAAATTACCAAAATAACTGGAACTGAAGTGATTATATTGCATTATTTTGATAAATAAAATATACAGAATTTTAAAATAGTGTGTGCAGAATTTAATTTTTTGGTGCAGAATCCCCCAGGAGTAGAGAAGTGTCTGTTAGCCTACGGCTCAATGATGGGTTACTCCAGTCCTGATGATTGCTCTCTATAAATAGATCGTGGGGTAAACACGAGGCACAAGAACAAATGGGTATAAACTGACCATAAATAAATTCAGGCTTGAAATTAGAAAAAGGTTTCTAACCATCACAGAAGTGAGGTTTTGGAACAGCCTTGCAATTGGAGTTGCTGGGAAAAACATTTTAATTAGTTTTAAGAGAAAGATGGACAATTAATTCCAATTAATAGTCTGGATTAATAGAGAATCCTTGAAATGAAAAAAAAAAACCCATAAAAAGAATCCAAGAAAAGGATCAAATAAATTTCTTATACACTGATGCCATCTACAGAAACAGCAGAGAAACAGAAATCTGAGCGCCCGTATGACAAGGGTCCAATAGAAATAAGAGGGTCAGCCCTCTTCAATAATTACTGAAAACCAGGTATAAAACTGAGGTCAGCGGGTGGGACCTCAGAGTTTTCTGAGCCCACCAAAGAAGGTGCTGAACCCATAAAGAGCTACCAGACACTTGGACCAACCACTTGACCAGCTCTCCCCTATCCCAAGGGAAACTAGGATTGAGCAGAAGTTGGGAGATTTCATTTTAGAGACTGTATGTCACTTCATGTTCTTTAGTATATAAGTAACTGAAAGGTACCTTGTTGAATCCGCACTCTTTCTAATGAGACCTGAAGGAACCAAATTTTGTATTTCAACTAAGTGATACTATACACTTGTTATTCCTTTGCAAAACAAAGTAAATTGGCCTCGGAGTGCCTCAAACAATAACTTTAGTCCATTACTTTTGATGTATTCAAATTAAATACCAGAAATAGCAGGGAGCACATTCATAAGAGTTCCTTAAATCAAGGTGCATCCTCATTCCCTGGAGAATCATTTAAACTGCAATAAATTTTAGAGATACACTAAAGGACTGATAAGTGATGATTATAAGTAAATGTAATAAGAAATCTTGGTGATTTATGGTCTTCTGTGATATAGCTGCTGGGCCCCATCGCTGGTCTATATTAATCACTTGCAAGACTGCATGTATATTTTGTGTTCAGTAAATGACCGGAACATTTGGTGTATCTAAACTTGAACTATTGATTATATACCCATATGAGTCTTGATGAATGAATACACTTGTTGATTGGCTAAGAATAACTAAGTTTCCTGATTTGAGAAATACTGTCCAAGTTTCAAGTTGACCTGAGAAGAACCCAGTGTTAAAATTAGTAAGTTATCACTCTCTAAGCTTAATAAAAAGCAGTTATCCTAATTAAATACCATTAACATGTTGGCTTTAATATTTATTTAATTGGCAAATCTAATTATTTTTTATATTTTCTCTTTAAAACCTAAGTGGCACCTGGGCAAAATCATTAAACTGACTCCCATTCTCGCTTACGTGATACAGTTGCAATAAGCAAACAGGAATGTTTTGATGTGCTCCATTAATGTGGCTGGTGCAGGAGGTCACTGGGACAGAACAAATATGTTACCAATGGAAAGAGAAATGTGACCCACCACTTAGTCATTTTTCTTAATCACATTGAAAACAAGGCCCAACTTAACATAGGATCAGATGTTCATCTATCGCCACCTCTACCAGAAAGGTATAGCAAGAGCTCAGAGAAGAGGAAATTTGAAATGATGGACATAACACTTTAAAAACATATGAAAGAATGAGGAATTAACGATAACGGGGTGGGGGTGGATAAAGAACAATGAATGAAGTTAAGAAAAGGAACATTTAGGCTAAATGTGAGAATAAACTGACAGTGAAATATGTAAGACTACAGAAAGGTCTCCCAAAGGAAGTGGCTGAAGTCATCACCTAGTATGTTTAAAACAGTGCACAGAACACTAGAAAATGTATTAGAGAGAATAATTGTGCACGTACAGGGAGATGGAGTAAATGACCTAATAAGTCTTTTTCATTTCTAATTTCTATTGATGGGACCCTGGAACACAAACTCCAGGAACACTCACCAATTTTATTGAAACTCCCAGTAAAACAAAGGTCACTTATGACTAAGGCTAAGATTTTGTCACAGATATTTTTAGTAAGAGTCACAAACAGAGCACAGGCAATAATGAAAAATTCACGGAAGCCTGTGACCGGTTGTGACATCCCCTCCGGTGTTATCTGGATTGGTGATCTGCTAGGTCACTCCAATCCTTGATTCTGGGAGCCAGCCTTACCCTACTCTGCTGTGAGAGCCCCCACTCCTGGGCTGTTCACGCACAGTCTCTGGCATGTAAGCTGCTCCTTGGACACTAGCCAATACCTCCAGCCCCCTAGGAACCTCCATCTTGCGGTGTCCAGTTATGCCTGCTGGACACTGCAAGCTTATATGAGTTCATCAATTTAACAAAGAAATTGATATGTACCAAGGCTTGTTATCCCAAGGGGAATCTCTGACACGCTTCAAACCAAACGCACGGCTTCAGGTGGAACAAACAAACAGATTTATTAACTACAAAGATAGATTTTAAGTGGTATTAAGTGATAGGCAGAAAGTCCAAGTGGTTACCGAAAAGAAAATATAAGCATGCAGTCTAAACTCTCAACCCTATTAGATTGGGCAACATCTAGACTAAGCATTTTTTCTCACCTCACTGGATATTAAAGTCCTTAATATACAGGTTTGTTCCTTAAACCTGGGCCCAATCTCCTCTGTTGGAGTCTTGTCTTCTTCTCAGTGTTTTAGTTGCTTGCAGCGAAGGTGGAGGGCAGGAAAAGGGCCCAGTATGCGTCCACTGTCTGTTTTATACCCTCAGTCCATGTGTTTGGGGAGCACAAGTCGAGGCACGTCTGGGGGGCATTGCTGAGTCTCTCCAGGCAAGGCTGAGCAATTTCACCTGCATGAGGCCACACCAGGGTATCACTGCATTGTAGCTCCCTTGCTGGACAATGGCTGTTGATGGGTTGTTTGACACCCCGCCCTGGCGTTGGTTACTTTCCTTGCTGTTGCTTCTGGGGAGCTAATATCTGGATGATTCCCCAACTTACAGCATGTTTTGGTGACCACCATACAATACAATTCTCATAACTTCATATGCATTAATGATACACATATATGGATAGAAAAATGACTTTCAGCAGATCATAACCTTTCCCCCTGATACCTTACAAGGCATGCTTTATATGTAAGATCACGATCATATTAAAATGAGGAATATGGGGTTTACAATACGCTCCTCCAAGGTACAGAATGTCACACCAGTCTCTGACTTTTACTAAAAATATCCATGACAAAATGGGGAGCCTAGGCATCTGCCGGTAGGCTGCGAGCTCCAGGGTCCCCCTCCGCTGGTGGCTCCAAACTGTGGGGGTCCCCCTTGCTGCCCATGGTGGTGGGGGTTCCCCACAGCTCCCTGCCTCAGCAGGCAACCCTGAAGCTCCCAGCCAGCTCTGGCTGAAGTCACAGAGGTCTTTGGAAGTCACGGATTCCTTAACTTGTGACTAAATCGCAGCCTTACTTATGACCCCTACCTTAGCACTGATTAAAACTGCTGCAGGAGTTGGGAACTCCAACAAGTACAGAGCCTCAGGTTCCAGTCCTGCAGAACTCCTGAGTTCCAAAAGCATAAAGCTAAGCTTCTGTGCTACTGCACTCCTGTTGAGTTTGGGTACTCTATTACAAGCTCTTGATTACCAAAATCATAGATTTTATGAGTGTTTCATGGGCACCTGAAAGGCATTTATAAAGCAGAGATTCAACTGTAAAACATATAGCTAATATGAAAATAAAAGGAAGGATGACTAGTCCACAAGATATTTACTTACAGCTTGTTCATTTCTCATTCCTATATATTTTATTCCAATTGCTTGGGCTGCAATTGCAATTTCAGTCACTGGAATACCAACAATACCAAACATATATTCAATATTCTGAAATGAGAATTAAAAAAACCTGAATTATTTCCAAAAATTGATGCACAACGATCAGATCTCTAAAATTTCTTCTGTGTAGTGTGCCTATCTTAAATCCCAATAAAGTACACAATCACATAAAAACAAAGTAGAGGTTGAAGTGCAATAATACCACATCAAGATCTCAAGAAAAAGATAGATATCACTTATGCATATTGCTTGTTCTCCAGTAGCATGTAATTACAATAGATCCTTACACTTTGGTCTCAAAAACCAAGGTTTCTATTATAAATATTTTCCTTTTAAACAATTAACTTTTCCCCCCACCAAACTATATTTTAATTGGCATTTCAATAGTGATTCAAATATAAGATTACTAGCATGTTCTTAACAAATACAGTGGTCAATTGTGAATAAAAGTATAACAATAAAATTTATGGGGGAAAAACATCACCCCAGGCAAACAGTAATACACAATCCAACCCTTGTATATCCATATAGTCTAGGGTGGGAGAACAGTTTCAAGAGATTCCGGGTCTTGTACCAAATTGGTTATTTGTTTCCTCGGTAATAGATAAGAAAGTTCTTCTATCCTGTTATGTTTAGTCTAAAATTTAAAATCATTGTGTAGTCAGGCACAGATTTCCCTACTATAGAACTGAAGCCAACCACTGTGTGTTCTGGTTGGTTGACAAAGTCACTCCCCTCCCCTTAGTGGGAAAAATGCATTTAGTAGGCCCTTAACAAAAAGGCATCGAAGGCTCTTTTATCTAAGGGCCCAGGCCAAGTGCCTGTGTCACAGTCAAACTACAGCAAGCAATGGATTCATAACAAAATCAAAATTAAAAATTGTAAGTGAACCGAGAAGAGAGGAGGATGGGGGTGCTAAACTGATAAAGATTGAAAAGATGGGGTGCGGGTAGTGCAGCTGAACTGATGGAGTGTTGCACTGATGGGGGACGAGGGCAGCTGAAATGATGGGGGGAGCAAAGGCTGAGTGGGGGTAAAATTAATTGCTGGACAAGGGATGGGTAGATGTGTGGTTGAGAGCTCCTTCAGGAGGGGCCAAAATCACCTTACTCAGTGGATCTGGGCGAGTAAATAACACTACTTGTTCAAAAACCAAAAGAGAGACCAACACCCCCTCGCCCTTCCCACAGCCTTTTTTTTTTTTTTTAAAAAATAACCTCATGATTTTGTATCTCTTCAGAGGGTTTGACTCATTATTTTTGATCTCTTGCAGCTGGCAATACTGGCATTTCTCTGCTCCATCTCATTTGGGCTTCCCAGTTCACAGTATGGAAGTATGATGGCTTTGCTGCAGATAGCAGGATACTTTACCTGGGATAAACTGATAACCAATGAACTAGGGGTATGCTCCTTTCCTGTAACCATTTATTTAATAATTAACTTAATAAGAGTGCCATAGTACAAATGTCACTAAAGGTTTTTAGACAAACTGTCCCAACTTTGAGCTGTTTCAAATCAGGAGGGGATATGCAAGTTTGAAAACTATTATAAAATAATAGTAAGTATGATGATGGGGTAGGCGTTTAAACCAAGACCTGGTCTACACTAGAGGGTGATGTGGTAACCTGCCTTGTTTCAACTTATCTGAGGAAGCATCTTCACTTAAATTTGGCTTCTGCTGACGTACATGCCTCACTAGCCTGACTTAACGCCACCTCCTCCAGCAGCCTGGTCATGATAGATGTAATTAAGTCGATGCAGAGTTAGCGTGGACCCTGTGTTGCTTACGTCAACTGCTGCTGGCTTTTGGGAGCCATCCCACAATGCCCCACACTGAGAATGCAACTGACACAAGTGTTCCCACTGAGAACACGCCCCACTGACAAAAGGAGCCAAGTGTGCACATACAAGCAATTTAATAACAGTGGCTGTATGTTGATGTAAGTTAGGTCAACATCATTTTGTACTGTAGACATGGCCCCAGAGGCAGGGAGTGGGCACGCTGATAATTCAGGAAAGCTGTACAACTGGCAGTAAAGGTCTCTCTGCATGAGAGCAAAAGAGCATTTCCAAGTTACATCAGCCTCTGGACAATGACACAGCCAGCTGAGGTTATTTTAAATTGTGTATATACACAGACATTGAGAGGTTTTCAATCTAAAATAGATTACAGGAAAGGAGCATGCCCCTAGTTTGCTCGTTATGAGTTTATCCCTGGATAAAGTATCGGGCTAACGGCAGCAAAGGCATGATACTTCCCTATTGTACTGTGAACGGGGAAGCCCAAATGAGACTGAGCAGAGGGATGCCAGTATTGCTAGCCGCAAGAGATCTAAGCTGATCAATGCCACACAAAACCTGCCTACCTGAACAACTCGGTTAAGGCACTGGACTGCTGCAGCCCCAGGGCTAGTTGCTGAATCTTTTTGTACCTCCATTACCCCAAGTTCACCAATGGTAAAATTATTTCCCTCCCACCCTTTACTCCTCTCTCTGGACTGTCTGACTGCATTGGCCATGCACACGGTGCCTCGCCGTAATGCCAACACTACCTAGCTCCCTTGGTTACCTTCCATGCAGCCCCCTGGATGTCTTCACGCCAGGGCGACGCACCTAGGCGAGGGTCTCAGCATGTAACTGGCTCCCAGGAGCTGGGCTGTTGGGAACAGCTTTGCCACCATTCAAGCTCTTAGAGCACAGGGGTCTTCCCAAGCACCTGCCACTGTCTGCTGCCTGGGAGGTAGGTGATGGCACAACACATGTTCCTCCCACAGGGCCAACCGCTTGGGAGGGGAGAGCCGGTGGCTGGCTTCGAACCCCAGTCACCCAGGTGCCAGCGCGGAGCGCTAATTACTACACCACACGATATGACCCTTCCCACTTTCCGTAGGGGAAGTATTTTTGGTTACTGTGGGGGGTCAAAGCTCAGCCTGGAGCACTCTTACTTGCGTCTTTAGGGCCTCGGCGACGAGCTGAGCCCCGCTGACACATTCTTCCTCCACAGCGCCGTGGGGAGCCATTGCCGTCGTCCCGCTCGCTCAGAAGCAGTCGGCATTTAACACCAGCCCGCAAGCGCCCAGCACCGCAAGGTCGCCCCCCGGGCCGAAGGTGCTGCAGCTTCCAACCAATCAGCAAAGTCTTTCGCTCTGATTGACACTTACGTGCAGTCAAGTGTGCACCACCCAGTGTGACGGTAAAAGGAAGCGGGAGAACAGCTGTTGGTTGGGAAGGATACGCTCCCGCGCACGAGGCAGAGGCTTGAACCAAGGGCTGTCGATTGGATCGCAGCTGTATCGGAGCTGGCCAATCAGAGGCAGGGAAATTCTTGCTGTAAGCGAGGGTATGAGAAAGGACCCTCCCCTCCCCTTTCCGTGTTGCGGCAAGGAGGAGGAGGGCAAGTAAAGAATGAAAGGCCATAGTCGCGTGCGTGCTTGCGGGCGCGTGCGTGAGAACGTGGGCAGCTCGAGCTCCGTGGAAGCCGACCAATGAGAGGAGCGGCGTGCCGCGCAACAGCGGACGCCGGGAGGGGGCTCGCGGGGAGGGGCTGCTCCTGAGGCGGCGGCGGAGGAGGGGCGGGCCCGAGGGGCGGGGCTGCTCCTGAGGCGGCGGAGGAGGGGCGGGCCCGAGGGGAGGGGCTGCTCCTGAGGCGGTGGCGGCGGAGGAGGAGGGGCGGGCCCGAGGGGAGGGGCTGCTCCTGAGGCGGCGGCGGAGGAGGGGCGGGCCCGAGGGGAGGGGCTGCTCCTGAGGCGGTGGCGGCGGAGGAGGGGCGGGGCTGCTCCTGAGGCGGCGGAGGGATGGGGCTGGTGGGAGGGCCGGGGACAGATCAGTCCTGAGCGCCCGCCCGCGGCTCCAGCCTCGCCCAGGTGCGCGCTGCGGAGCCGAGTTTCCCGTGTGAACAGGGCCAGGGCGACCCGCCCTAAGTCACTGGTCGCAGCCGTGAGCAGGAAGCGATCTGCCCTGGGCCTGGGGCGGAGGGGCTGCGCTGAGAAACAGCCTGAGGTGAAGAGCTCCCTGCCCTCCTCCCCCGAGTCGTTCCATGGAGGGAGTGGCCACACTGCAATAACTGAGGGGCTGTGGCTGGCTCCAGGCCTGTAATATTGCCCTGTGAGGAAGGTCTCAGAGCACTACACTGCTCCCTTTAGGCCCACGGGGCTCCAGCGGCCTTGGCTACACTTACAGATGTACAGCGCGGGGCGTTAAACCCGCCTTCCTACAGCTGAGTAGAGAAAGCCTGCAGTCTGTCCACGCTGCCAGCGCACGATCCTGGCCCCGTTTGCAGCTGCATTGGGAGCGGTGCATTATGGGCAGCTATCCTAGCATTCAAGTGGCTGCAACGTGCTTTTCAAAGGGGGTGGGGTGGAGTGTGACAGGGAGCGTGAGGGGAGAGAGAGTGGGTTTTTGGGGGAGGGGGTGAGTGTGTCAGCATTCTTTCATGTAAGTACAGACCCCCCTCCCTCCCCTGCTTCTCTCTCACTCACTGAAAGCAAATGGCAGCTGTTCCTCTTCTTTCTCATAGGTGAGATAAACAGCTGCTAGCCAAAATGGACCCCAACCCCCCCTTCCCCCCTCTCTTCAAGCAAACATTAGCTGTCAGCACTCCAAATGGAGGACCCCCCCCCGCCCTCCTCTCATTCAAAGCAAACAGTAGCTGTGTTTGTTGTTTTGATAAGCAGCCCCTGAAACAGAGCTTTGAATGGCATCCGCAGTTCACAACAAAACAAGAGAGGATGCATCAGTTAAAAGGATTATCGGGAGTTTCCCGAGGCCAGTCAGTACATAATATACTCCCCGTTTACGCTGGAGCGTCTCAGCCAATGCGCAACAGCTGTTAATCATCTCAGAGAGGTGGAGTACCAGCAGCCCTATAGCCACAGAGACACAGCACTGTACATGCCTTGCCAGTGTGGACGGGGAGTGAGGTACAGCGCTCTAGGTGGCTTTATTGCGCTGTAACTTGCAAGTATAGGGTTTTTTTTATTGCAGTGTTAACATACTCTTGGTGAGCAAGAGTGGCTAGGCTAATGTCAAGCCCCATAGTCTAAGTCTGCACTGCTCGCTAAGCCTGGTCTTTGATTCGGATTTGAACTCAAGCCCCTCTTCTGTCCACATACAAATCAATCTGGCTTGGATTAGGAAGCACTCAGGACCCAAGTCCCAGCACCCTGCTAGAGGGGAGGGTCAGAGCTCAAGTCCCAGTCTGACTCAGGTCCCAAGACCTGTCATTTTCAATGTGGATACAGCTGGCGCTGCAGGCCCAATTCAGGTCAGTCTAGTGCAGTATGGATGTGTTAGCATGACTGAGACCCCTAGGGCCAGCAACTGTAAACCCAGCTTTATAATGCAGTGTGGCTGCTTAAGCCTGGGCATGGAAACAAGCCTAAGTCCCACAGACCCAGGCTTAGTGTGAACTGTAGCCATATATACCCTTAGTACCAGGATTCTGAAACTTCATAGCCCCACGACCCCCTTTTGACAAAAACTGCTGTACAACCTCAGGAGGGGTCACTGAAGCCTAAGTCCGCCTGAGCCCCACGGCTCAGGCTAGCAGGCGAAATTCCAAGCCCAACGGCCCTGTGGTGGGGGCCAAAATTGAAGCCCAAGGGCTTCAGCCCCAGGCAGGGGGCCTATAACCTAAGCCCTGCCTCGCAGCCTGAAGCCCTCAGGTTTCAGCTGCAGGTGGTAGGGCTCAGACTTTAGCCTCAGCAAATCTAAACCAGCCCTGGCAACTGCACTAAAATGGGGTCGTGACCCACTTGCTTATATACTGCTTCTCATGTTATTTACTCTCCTGCCTCACAGGGGTGCTGTAAAGATTAAGTGTTTTCCTTACATTATAGATGAGAAGATTGCCGGAAAGTGGCTTGCCTAAGGCCATCCAGCAAGTCAGTGGCAGATTCAAATTAGAACTCAGCTCTGCCAAAGTCCTAGTTCCTTAGTTCCTATGCTGCCTGCCAGTCTTGGGGGCAGCAGGTGTGATAGACACACTAGAGAACATATATTATTGAGAGAACTCAGACTATAGGTACACTTGGGTTGCATTCCACTTCTACCAGAGGCTGCTGTTGTGGGGACAGTGGAAGAGTTTGACAGGAAGAGAAAGATGTCATAAAAGAAAAGAATGGGCTCATTGATTCAGTCACAAGTTACTAATTTGGGTTTTACTTACTTTGCTGCAATACTTTCAAATTGCTACTAGCAAATATTTTAGCACCTAGAACATCAAAATTGTATTTTCCCCTTGGAGGAAACAGGAGGAAGGATAATCTATTTGAGAATACCAAGTGTAGAGAGAAAAAAATGTATGTAGTGTTTTTATGGGCAGCATATTTCTTTTTATGCCTATAATAAAAAGCAGTAATGTCAGTCTGAGCTACAGTCAGCATTTTTCCTAGCAGTTTATGAAAGAGTTCACTGAATCAAATGAGATTTAGTCTACATATATTATCCACTTTAAAAAAAAAAATCATGCAGGATGATTATACAAGTCCTCAGTCTGATTCTTCAGGAATTATCTATTTCTTTGTTCATGAACCCAGCCCTGTAAATGCAATGATAGTTGCACTGAGAGTTGGGTTGGACACTGAGCAAGGAAATTACTGCAGACATAAATGCAGTGGAAATGAACACGGTACATTTGAACTGTGACCTGAAATAGATTAATGTGAAATTTAGAAGCAACACATTTATCGAGGAACATGGCAGGGGAAACCCGTTAGGTCCTGTATTGCTGAGAGTCTGAATTTAGCTGTCACTGTTAATAAATCAGAGCTAAGAGTGTGAAAGTTTTAAACTGGGATGATTTGTTATTCAAATGTTTTGGTCTTGTCTGTTTCACTCTAGATTTATGGACAAAAGTCATGTTGGAAGCCTGCTGTACAGTTTTTCTTTTCCTTTTCTGCTATCAAGATGCCTCAGCAGAAGTTCACAGAGAAGGACATTATGTTGCTGCTGTGTACGAACATCGACCCAGACTGAGTCCTAACCCAGCAACCCTAACTGATCGACGCTCTGCATTAGAGTTGATGAGCAAAAACCTATATATATATGAAGAGCAAGTAATAGCTGCAGCCAAACAGGTCAGAAAATATGTCCACAGCTTAGTGGCCATTTTAAGTTCTATATAACAAGTTCTAATTATTGAGAACAGTCTTTTCAAATTTGGATGCCTAAAGTTAGACAACTAAACCTATATTTAGGCACCTAAACAAGTGGCCTGGTTTTTGGAGATCCTGAACAGCCAGCAACTCTTATTAACTTAAGCACCTCTGAAAATCAGGCCACTTATGAAGGTGCTTAACTCCAGGTACTCAAGTTTTGGGAAAGAAAAGTAATTATTATAGAAAAATGTCTCTTCCTTTTTTATTTAAGAATCCAGCACCTACCTGATCCCTTAATCAAAGAATCCTCTTAATGGAGGAGTGTCATGACAACAACTCTTCTCTTTCTTAGCTCTTCATTCAAACACTCCACAGAACATTACTTACTTCTTTTGTGGGGCACTGCACCCCTATTTTTAGGTTTGATTGTATAAATTGTACAGCTAGCCACAAATCCAGTACAGACTTTTAGTAAAATAGGAACAAGCACAGTGAACAGCATTGTGTATTGCTGGGTGAGATAGATTTGAGATTTTTTGTGCTCCTAGGGGAGAGGGGAGAGTGATGAGTAGGTCTACCTCTTGGTGGGCAGGAACTAAATAAGCCAAGTGTCTTTCTGACAATGCTTCCTTTATATACTGCTACTTACTTTTCAGAATGATCTGTAAAGCAGCATTAGACAGCAGCCTGAAGGAGAATCATCTGTACCTAGTATGGGACAGAAGGGGAAAGGGAAAGAAACCTTAGTCACAGAAAAAACGGTTACTTACCTTTTGTAACTGTTGTTCTTTGAGAGGTTTTGCTCATGTCCATTCCATTCTAGGTGTGTGCGCGCCCAGGTGCACAGTTGTCGGAGATTTCTGCCTTAGCGGTATCCATAGGGTCAGCTGTGGTGCCCCTTTGAGTGCTGCGCTCATGCGTCTGTACCCCTAAGCACCGGGGAACTAGTGTGCTGCCCCCGCAATGGATTCGGCACCATGCTCTGACTGTGGTGCTGTGGCCAGTTTATCCAAGATTGCCAGGGAAGGCTGGTGGGAGTAGGGGACTGGCATCACAGGCAGTCCCCACGGGTTCCAGTCCAGCCACTGTGAGGGCCACTGCCCTTGCTGTGATGTAACCATGGCGGGTGCTGCACCGCTCTCCAGCGTTGGCAGTGAATCCTCCCTTCGAGGCGAAGGGCTAAACTCTTGCTCCGACGACTGTCCTTCCGGCGACAATGGTGGAGCTGTCGAGGTCTGAGTCTGCCTGCTGACTCTGGTCGGTGACTGGACAGGTGAGGCGAGGGTGAGTAATGATGCCTGCTGGAGGGACTGGGACCAGTACCATGATGGTGAATGGCCACTCCTGGCGGTATGGAGGCTGACACTCGACTCTGGAGTCCCATGCCTGGTAGGTGGGGAGTGCGTCGAGGGCCTGGGTCTTCTAGCTGGAGAGCCAGGATACGGTCCCCGGGTCCGAGGACGTGGAGATAGGGATCTGCGCCTATGGTCCAGCGACTGGGGGTGCTGCGCCATCCTCTGAGGCTGCACCACGAACAGCATGCCCTTAGGTGCCGGGGTCTTAGCCAAGTCCGCCACCTGGAGTGGCACCTGTAGTACCAGTTGGCTCACTTGGTCTTTGGCTTTCCGGGGCCACCTCAGGCACTGATAGCTCTAGGAGAGGCCAGGGAACCCTGCCACTTCCTGAGGTTGGGGGTGGATCCCTGGCTGGGCTGGAGGTTCTGACGTCCGCTGAACCACCCTGAAGCGGGCGCAAGGCCTGACATAGGTCCTTTGCCCGAAGTCACCTTGTCCTTTGGTGCCGAGGGGCTCCTCTTCGTTTGCTGCTTCTTCAGCACTGGCGAAGGGGAATGGTGCTGGGCAGAGCCCAGTGCCAGGGGCGCGCGCCGTACCAAAGCAGAAGTACTCAGCATGGGGTCCACAGCGGAGGGCTCCGACATGGGGCGAAACGCAGCCTCCATGAGGAGCGCTCTCAAGCGGATATCCCGCTCCTGCGTTCGAGGTCAGAAGTTTTTACAAATCCGACACTTGCCTTTTCTGTGGAATTCCCCCAGGCACTTCGGGCAACTCTCATGGGGATCACTGATAGGCATTGGCTTGCTGCATGCCGAGCATAACTTGAAGCTGGGAGAGTCGGGCATGCCCCCACTCGGGGGACGAAGTTCCATCCGGGACTCTGAATACAATAACCTAACTCTACTAAAGGCTAGCTCACTACTTACAAACTACTTTACAAACTACATACAGATAAGAGAACAAAAGGCTATAAGGAATCCCTAATGCTCTTGCAATCTGCAAGACAAGGTGCTCCAACCGTCACAGGTGGTAAAAAGGAACTGAGAGGATGTGGGGTCAGTGGCACCTAATATACCGATGCATGAGCATGGTACCCAAGGGGGTGCCACAGCCAACCCTATGGAAACTGCTAAGGCAGAAATCTCTGACGTGCGTGCACACACAACTAGAATGGAATCGATATGAGCAAGCACTTGAAAAAGAATGGAAGTTACCAACAGTTTGTTTTGTTAGATAGAAACAGAGGGCCCAGGGTCTTGTACTAAAATGGGTACATTCCTAGAAAGATTGCAAAAAGGTCCTTTCTGGCACACCCTGTGGAGCCATGACACAACCATCCTGAGTGTGAGCCAAGTTCAAGGAGCCAAGAAAACACACACACAATCACCTTTTTAATATGTGCACAATCTACTGTGAATGGTGCCTTATTTTGGTAACTTATGGGTGGAGCATACTTTATGGGCAGAGTTTGAATGAGTACTGCCTTTTTCCCCCCCCTTAATTAGACCCGTTTCCACAGTGTAAGGTGGCTGCTGATGTATAGGTTAATGTGCATTTTAAAGTAAATAGTTTAAAATACTTTCTACAATGCTACCTAAAAAGGCAAGAAATGCTCCCTCTATATTATGGTCAACCCAACACACTCAAGCAACCCTTTCTTTTGTTTGTATGGAACCTCACCACCAAAAGAGATCACATTTTGCTTTCCTTGTTAGCATTGGATCATTTTTCCCATGTGTAATTTTTGGCTACAAGGTATGTGTTTGTTTTGCTTACAGGGTGCACAGATCATTGTATTTCCTGAAGATGGAATCCATGGCTTCAACTTCACCAGAGAGAGCATTTACCCTTATTTGGAGTTTGTTCCATGTCCCCAGTCTGTGAAATGGAATCCATGCAGAGAGCCGCATCTGTTCAGCGATACAGAGGTATAGGTTTTAAAATTGCCTACTGTGGAAGTGTAGTGAACAACAGAGGATTTATACTCCAGGTGGAGAACAAACAGCAGGAGCCAAGGAGCTCTTAAAAATGCAATTAGCCCTAGTTTAAAGAAGTAGCCAAGAAAGTATTTCATAAGGACCAGACTGTGTTCCCAGTCACTCTCCATTTACCCTGGAGTAGCTCTGTTACCTTAAAGAATTATTCTGAATTTATAGCAGCGTAACTGAGATCAATATCTGGCCTTAAGTAAGCAAAACGGATTCCACGTAGACAGTTTGTGAAAATTGTTACTGTGGCCTCTGGGTTTCTAAAGCAGCAAACTGTGAAACTTTGGTATCAATGTTTAATAGGATACATTGCTATTATGAATGGTTTAATTTTTATTCCGACTAAAACAATAGTCATATGTAAGAGATGCATCGAGAGTTTCCCTCTAGACATTCTCATTATTTATGGTTTCACTGAAGGCAATTAACACACTAGATTAAACATTCCAATTCAGTGGTAGCATCAAGTGTTCTTTCACCCCTGTTTTTTAAAACTAAAGAACATTATCAGAATCACAAGAAATAGCTCAAATACTCAGATTTGTGTACAACAGATGGTTTGATTAACATGACTGGTTGCATAACCACATACAGAGTTGAAACCTGCTGATCCTATTCACACAAGTAACCACAATGGGCCCCAATTCTTGGTATAATGCCACTGAAATTAATGGTGTTAGACCAAAGATAAAACTGACCAGTGACTTCAGTGGGACTACTCTGTTGGTAAAAGGAGCAGGATTTGGCCCACAGTTTACATTGGTGAGTGGATTTTCTGACTCTCAAGAATCTCAAATTGTTTTGAAACTGGTTCTATGAATAAACAAAGATCAATTTAAAACTAATATAAAAAAAGTATCTTCCCACTCAAGTAGTCCATTCTTGTATGAATACAGAGTTGTATCTGCCAACTTGAATAACACAAATATGTTTTAGCTGCTTTTGACTCCCATTAGCCCTGAAAGAATCAGCACTACAGAGCGAGCACATGTCGCTGGATTCTATTGACATGTGCAACAGAATTACTAATTATGCTCCAACTGCACTACCAAATTCTGTCTTCAGTTACACTTGTGCAACCATAAAGAATTAATGGGGTTGCACAGGTGTTAATGAGGCAGAATTTTAAGACATGGCGAATTACAGGTATAACTGAGGGCATAATTTGCCCCACAGAATCTATTACTGGTGATACACGCAAGACGGAAAAGCATGAGGACTTCAATAGCTCAGACATAGGTGAGAGGTTTATTGCAGGAGTGGGTGGGTGAGATTCTGTGGCCTGCATTGTGCAGGAGGTCAGACTAGATGATCATAATGGTCCCTTCTGACCTTAATATCTATGAACCCAGCTTGACTTTCAGATCCCATGTAGAATTTGCAGGGCTGGCAGCTAGAAAATTTTTTTTTTTTTTTTTGTACTTACAGACTTGGCAAACTTGAGATGAAGTCATTGAAATACACGTATGAGAACAAAGGATGTTTTTCTTTAAATATAAAATATTTAAAGATAATGCCTAATAGGGCCTGTTGTCTTCGAGGAGAGGAACAAAGCAAGCCAAAAACCTAGCTCATTCTATTCCCAGCCATTACGTTACTCATGTCATCCAACACAACTTTAGTGCAATAGATAAGCTTTTTACTGGTATTTTACTGAAGCTTAGTGTTCAGAAAAAAGATTAATATAAATAATCCAAACATTACTAAGATGTAAGGATACATCTACAGGTATTTACCCCAAAACCGCCAATAAAAGACTTACAGACGAGAAGGAAACCTTTTCCTACAAGCATCACTACCAAGTATTTCCTTGGAACAAACTGGATGAAATTAAGGGCATTTATTTAAAGCTTTTCATGGCCAAAATAGAAGTCTCAGTAATAGTTGGTCTTTATTGCTTTGTCATTTTCCCATAATTAAAAACTAAGAACTACCAGTTCATGCCACTGCTGCCCTAAGTTCAGATTTGTCTTCTTCAGTTGCTTACAGTATTCCGTTATTTTGGGTCTGATGAGCCACAACACAACCTCCAGTTGTACCAGCAAGCAATTGCAGGCGCAGATCCTCATAATTATGCTTCTCATAGCTGAGTGTACCTGCAAATCAGTTACACTGTCACGGAAGTGCTTTCATCTGGCCCTCATTATTTGCAGACATAATTGCACCCACAAAACTTGAGGCCATTTCTGAAAAATCAGGCCCTTAAAGTGTAAGGGAATGTTTTTTTTATTTTCAATGACTAAAACACTATTTAAGTGTTTCTAAATTGTTTTGGACATCGTGAGACATTCAAGTCAGAAATAATGTGCCTTTTGTATAGAAAGGACCTGCCCCAATCAATCAACAATTTCACCAAACACTTATATTTAATTTTTCCACAAACGCTGACATTTTTAATGTTTTTGCAAATACAGAGTGAATAATCTCAAGAGGTTTGAAATACACCATGTTTGATAAAATAATAAATATCCACACACATTATAAAATGCTTACGTATTGCTAAACTGTTTCTCCAGGTTCTTCAGCGACTGAGCTGCATGGCACTGAGGAGCAAAATGTTCCTAGTGGCAAACATAGGAGCTAAGCAGCCCTGCGAGTATAAGGATCCTCTCTGCCCACCTGATGGGAGATACCAGTTTAATACTGATGTGGTATTCAACGCCAATGGTACTCTGGTAGCCAGATACCGCAAACAAAACCTGTATTTTGAATATGCTTTCAATACACCTCCAGAGGTTGATCATGTGCTTTTTGATACACCTTTTGCTGGCAAGTTTGGCATGTTCACTTGCTTTGATATACTCTTCTATGAGCCTGCTGTAAGCCTGGTCAAGAAATACAATGTGAAGCAGGTTGTGTATCCAACTGCATGGATGAACCAGCTCCCACTCCTGTCTGCTGTAGAATTTCAACGAGCTTTTGCAACTGCCTTTAATATAAATGTTTTGGCAGCTAATATCCACCACCCTGCACTAGGTATGACAGGTAGTGGCATATACACTCCATTAAAGTCTTTCATCTACCATGATATGGAAAGTCATGGTGGGAAGCTTATAGTAGCAGAGATCTCTGTGATGACACCAGAGCATGAATCCCATCTGGAGAGCAATGCAAAACCTGGAAAGAGCATTGAATACCCCCACAACAATTTTGCAAGCCTTCACATCGATGATCAGGTTTGCAATAAGAAGGAACAAGAGGCCCACTGCTGGGTAGCAGAAAAAGACAAAGAAGAAGCCCCTCTGATATTTTACAGGGAGATGATGTATGACAATTTCACTTTGGTTCCTGTAAGGGGAACTAAAGGGGAGCTCCAGGTTTGTGCTAACACCCTCTGTTGTTATTTAAGTTACCAGAGACCTACTATATCTGATGAATTGTATGCTTTGGGTGTCTTTGATGGGCTTCATACAGTCCATGGCACATATTATGTTCAGGTTTGTGCCTTAGTGAAGTGTGGTGGCCTCAGTTATAGCACCTGTGGGCAGGAGGTCACAGATGCCACTGCTCTGATAGATTTTCAGCTGGGGGGAAATTTTAGTACTTCCTATATCTTTCCTTTACTGCTGATGTCTGGTATTAACGTAGACTTCACTGATCACTTGGGTTGGAAAAACAACTACTATTTCATGAGTAAAAGTGGACCGTCCTCTGGCTTAGTGACAGCTGCTTTGTATGGACGATGGTACGAGAGAGACTAGTGCAGATTTGACCAGAAATCAAGCTAGGCTCCTAAAATAGATGGCCTTCTTTTCAGAGGTGCTGAACACCCACACCTTTTAGGACTTCAGTTATGTATGCTTAGAACATGACTATTAGACTTCCAAGTTTGAAAATATTGACCAAAGTGCTTTATCCAACAAATAGGTCACAATCCGTGGTTTGCACCTTGCCAATATTTCAACTACCAGCAGCAATAAAACCACCTTATCCCTCAGGAAAAAGGGTTAGCGTAAAGTGTGACAAGATGTTTTATGTTATGAAAATATAGTACTCAGTTGGACTCCATGCTCTGTTTTTAATCTTAAAAGGTGATAAAGAGGCAACTGTAAGTAATTCTTTGGGACCCCTTTATGTGTATCTTAAAATCTGAATATTCAGTTATAAAATAGCTTCCTACTTAGACTTTTGCTTTTGTCATTAATATTGATCATTCTACCTCTGGATTAAAAAAAACACAGCTATTCCTGTTTTAACTTCTGCATAGATTATTGATGAGATCACTCTAGATGAAGATGACTAATAAAAATATGCCCTAAGCATGATGCATATGAAGTAAACATGGTTATAAAAAGCAACTGCTCTAGATTTCTTAATGTTTGCTGATGGATACTGCAGCATTTAAGTTGTATTGTCTATCAAATATAAAAAGTAATAGCTGTCACTCAATCAAGTACGACTACGACTGAAAATCAGTTTCCACATGTAGGGTTCAGGAAACATACCAGGGCACTTAGTGTCTACGTTCCCTCCTATGTCGGCCGAGTTGGCACAACAATAATCCATTGCACGCTCTGCTTCCTTCATAGCTGAGTGCCAAACTCGCCTGTCATGGGTCGTATCCTCTCAGGTCATTAAGTTCAGTCCAGCAGACTGTGCGCCACTTGATGGAATCCTTGTAGTGGAGTTTGGGACGGCCAACCTTCCTACTACCTATTTTAAATTCACAGTACAGAACTCTCTTAGGCAGTCAGTCAGTTTGCTTCCACGCTGGCATGGCTTCCAAGCTTAGCATGGTTGTCATATGTAGTACTTCATTGTTGGTGATTTTATCACACCATTTGATTCCCATTATGCTGCATAGGTGACACGTTGCAGGCAGTTACGTTTTTGGATATGGCAACGAGTCTCTAACGAATATAGAAGACAAGGGAGCACAACAGCGCTGTAAACTTGGCACTTTGTGGACACTTTGACCCTTTCCGCCCTGCGCGACCGCTTTCTCCCCCCATCTTGTCCAAAGTCTTTTTTGTAGATGACTGAAAGCTGAGGCAGTTGAGTTTAAGTGTGCTGAAAGTTCTTTATCAATGCTGGTGTCATTGGTAACCGTGCTACCTAGGTAGCAGAAGGACTTGACGTTGTTTAATTGGCAGCCATTCAATTTTATGTCTGTTAGTGATGGAAGTAATGGGTTTCTGCTAGGAGATGGTTGATACAGGATTTCTGTTTTCTTTACATTAGTACAAAGGCCATAAAGGGATAAAGCATGGGCAAAGGAATTCAGCAAATGTTGTAGGTCATTTTCAGAAAGGGCAACAAATGCTGAGTCATCTGCATACAGTAGATCCTTTATTTCACTTTGCTGGGATTTGCTTTTAGCCCTCATTTGGTGGAGGTTTAGAAGTCTGCCACTGAATCGTGTTGTTAAAGTGACACCTGTAGTGGTAAATACGTGCAGCGACTTCTAGTACTCCAACCAAGAACAAAGTAAATAACGTAGGGGAAAGATCACAGCCTTGTTTAACCCCATGGGCTACAGAAAGGGATCAGATGAGTCAGGACCCACTGATACAGGGGCCGGCGTATTGTCATGGAAGCAGCATATGAGGTTGATTAGTTTGTCCGGACATCCAAACTTTGCGAGAAGGCACCAGACAGCAGAGGTCGACAAAGGCAGCGTACAGGGGCATTATTTGTTCAGCAGCTTTCTTCTGTAACTGGTGTAGGGTAAATATCACACTGGCAGTGCTGTGTGACGAATGAAAATCACACTGGGATTCAGGGAGTACATCATCTGCAAGAACCTGAAGCCTTTTCAGCAACTTACCAAGGATCTTACCAGCGATGGAGAGGAGTGAAGTGCCACAATAATTGCCACGTCTGTCTGTCCCCTTTACGCTTGTAGATTGTAACTATTTTGGCATCTTAGAAATCCTGGGTTAAAACCACTTTTTCCCAGCAGAAAGTAAATAAGTCTAGGAAAGCTTTGTGGAGTGTAGGACTAACTTGTTTCAGCATGCCAGCTGGGATTTCACCAGCTCCAGCTGCCTTTGCTATTTCCATAAGTGCATTTTTAGTCTCCTCCAAAGTTGGTGGATATTCAAATCAAACTGGTCTTTGCTTGATTGAGCATACTATTTGATCATTTGCACTCTACTCACAATTGAGGAGAGTCGCAAAATGTTCTTTACATCTTTTTAGTATCATACTATGCTCAGTCAAGAGGGTACATTTTAAAAGCAAAAACTGTTAACTACAGTGTCCAGAACACACCACTATGTTCCCATTTGCTGACCTTCGCATTCTCACTAGTTTTGTCCCCCCCTTCCGCTTTCAGGTCTGTTTGGTTCAGTTCCTCTCCCACAGGCTTTTGGCAGTTCAGCGGCAGGGAGCTTCTTTGTCTGCACGATGGCCTTGAGTGGCAGTTTCGCCCCTTATCTTCAAGCCTAGCTGAATCCTCGAGTTAACCCATTCCTTTCTTTCTCCCTCCCTCCCTCTTCGGCCTTTTGCAACCTGCAAAGGAATCTTCCACGCCACACTCACACCTTTCACGCTTCCCAAAATGCTTTGCAATGCCTGCAACAGCATTAGCAACATACAATGCTGATCTGCCTCCCCAGGGGACTCCCTGAGGGAGGGGGCCATTGGGTTGTGACAACTTCATTTCTGTTATAGTGGAATGGTTGACTTGCAGATTTGGTCTGATGGATGCTGGTGCAGTAGGGTGATGGTTGCTCACTTTATCTTTATTAAATAATTGCATATTGAGTGGCTAAGGAGATGGATGGCGCAAACAAGTCGAACAAGAGACTAGTGATTCCCAGACTTGATTTGGTCATATCAAAGTAGTACTGAGATGTGTGTGCTCACTCAAGGAGAGTTGAATACCTTGTGCCACTTGATTCTCATTTTATTAGCGAGCATAGGACAAGCCATCTGGATTTTGGCTAGCTATATGCTAGCACTAGCATGGAAAGTAAAGCGTGTACATGTATTGGAGGAATTAGAGAGGATGAATGAGGATCCTACACTTTGAAAGACTCCATGTCAGGGTTTCAAAAAGGGTGATGGTCTCAAGAAAAATGTGAGTTTGCATCTGACTCTTTGCACATCTCTATGGTAGTTATGTGGAATCCTTTACTCCCCAATCTCTTGCAGTCTCCTTCAGGCTATACGCACAGAGATCCAGTACAGTATAGATGACAGCTACACAACAGAATTGTTTTTCCTGTAACTATTTCCTGTAACATCTATTTGCCATGTAAGTGTCTACCTCATTAGATGTAACATGGGTTATTTAAAAAAAGCTCTTACACCAAGCATTTGTTTAACATGCTCAGAAATGAGAAATAAGGTAAAAGCCACATCCTTTTGTGCTTCCTAAACCATAGCCAGATGCTGAGTATGCACAGCTGTTTGTGTAGAACACAGGAACAGTTTATGCTGTAAGGATGAAATCTAAAAAAAGAATGAATGTTGGGAGAATCCCAGCCTTAAGGGCTAAAAAACCAGTAACTTTCAATCAAGTCTTCCTTTTGGCCTGAGATAAAGTGTGCTTCCTCAAATCACACATTTCATATCTAATTTCACCTGATGCAGTCAAGTATCAGCACAATCATACTACTATTTTAGCTCAGTTAATAATAGTGTTGCGCACTTAGTGTCTTTCTATCCAATAATTTCAGAACACTTTACAAACACTGAATTAAGTCTCAGCACCCATGTGAGGTAGGTAAGTAGCGTTATACCCAATTGAGAAACTTGAGACACAAGGTATTACGTAAGTTGTCTTAAGGCCTTGGCTTTGCTGCTTAAAAAGGGTACTTTTTTACCTTAGGATAACTAACATACACACATGAGGTATCCCAAGGTTAAAAAAAAATTACAGTGAAGACCAGGGACTTTAGTTTCATTGCAAGATAAACAGCCCTATGTGCCCTACAGGCATTGACCTTTGTGAGTTTACCTCATAGTAAAATTCAAGTGCCTGGTCTTCACTGTGTTTTAAACTCAGGGTAACTTATATATGTTAGTTACCGTGAGGTAAAGAGTGTACCTTTTTAGTAATGAAGACAAGGCAGAAGATCATACAGCATTGTAAGTGATAGACATGGGAAGAACCAGTAGTCCACTTGGAACTCTCCCAGTCCCACTGTTCTAATCACTAAAAGATTCATCTCCCTCTCAGTAAGTTTCTATTGTCACCTAACCTGAACTGGGCAGACAATAGAGACTCTAGTGCCAGCAGCATGCAGATGAGACACAGCTCTACTATCCTTTACCGCATAGGAGAATACCACTACCATCAAGATGGCCCAGTGCTTGGACAGGATCAGTTCACAGGATGAAGAACAGCTGGTTGAAGCTGAACCCAAGCATAACAGAGGTTATCCTGGTGGACACAGGAAAGTATTCTGAAGAGTCTGCAGCTTGGTTTAATCTCCTTTGGTTGAAGATACACACCCATGATGGTGAATTCAATCCATAGTTTAGGAGTGCTCCCAGATTCCTCCCTGATGCTAAGCTCTCACATATAGCAGCATCCTCAAATAGCACTTTCTATGATCTCTGGTTGGCTGAGACACTCCATCCCATCCTGGCAGTTGATGACCTGGCTTCAGTTATTCATGCCTCTGTCACTTCTTGCTTGGATTACAGCAGTGCGATATACCTGGCCATGAAGCCTTCAGTGCTTAGGAAACACCAACTAGAATAGGAAGCTGCAGTGCATCCCCCCTCAGCAACACAGGTATAAACATATCAAATCTATCCTCCCCTCCGTATTCTGGCTTCTTATAGAATATTGCATCGAGTTCAATGTCTCGATCCTTCAAGTATCAGAGGGGTAGCCGTGTTGCATCCAACAAAGTGGGTATTCACCCACGAAAGCTTATGCTCCAATACGTCTGTTAGTCTATAAGGTGCCACAGGACTCTTTCCCACTTTTATCGACCCTTCAAGGCACTCCATGACCTGGGCCCAGGGTATCTAAAAGACAGACCAAATCCCTAGGATGAAGACCATGGTCAGCAACTCTGTGCTTCTGGCTCAATGGAACTCTCTATGGTATAGGGAAAGCTCAGTTGTACAGGAGATGGAACTTCCTCAGGGGTCAGCACAAGACTAATGAACTCCCCCAGGAACTAAGGACTATCAAAAACCTCACCACCTTCTGCTCCAAGTAGAAGTCCCATTTCTTTCGCTTTGCCTTCTCTGACAAACATATATCAGTTTGTGGGCATTTGTGTGTATTTTATATTAATTTATTACCATTATAAATTCCAAAATAAAACACTCCATCTATATGCACACAAATCCCCAGGGGAGAGGATGAGACAGATGTTAGTCATGATGCTTCATATACGACAGTAACGAGCACAGCATAGGAACTTATATAGAAAAGAACCAAATCTGTAACATTCCTTAGTATAATGGAAAATAAACTCTGATATGCTGTACAATGAACCATGCTGAAAGAAAAGTCTTTTGTATTTTCTCAAATATGTGGGGCTGTACCGACATCAATTTGGAAACATTTGTCAATTTTTCCAAGCTTCTCTGGGAATGTTCACTACTTTTTAAAAAAAGATTTTAGATTTAGGAATTAAACTAAACATTATTTATGAATATCTCAATCAGTTTTCATCACCTTTAACAGTGAGAAAAGCCACATTTTGTGTGTCAAGCCACTAATACCACCGAGCAGTTTTAAAACGTAATAAAAAAATCTAATTGAAGTATCCCTGGTGAGCCTGCTCAGCCCTGCCAAATTTTCCAAAGTAACTACACCTCTGACCCCTTCATAGCCTCCTTGAGAGCACCCCACTCTTAGGTTTCAGGCCTTTAGCCATCATCTTTCTCAGAGCTGAACCCTGCAATGCTCTCCCTCCTGACCAGGGACTCAGGCTGCAGACTCTTGCAATTCACTGTGATTAGCTCAGTAAGTCTGACTAATTCAGCACCTGCAGTCTTGTTCCCTCAGGGGCAATGTCAGGGTTAACCAGTGACCAACCAACTTTCATAAAACAGTCTTGTTTATTCAAAACAAAAGCACTAGGGAGAAACAAAAACAATGAGCAACTTACATGCAGGTGTAGCTAATGAGGCAGTCATCAGGGTCTCCATGTGGAAGATGGATAGGATTGTAGTCCAGGCCTTTTCCACTGGGCCTGTCTCTCTTGGTCACGGTTTCATGTCAATTCTTGGCTTGAATGCCAGTTACCTGTCTCCTTACGTCAGGGTGTTTACTTTATACTTTTGAGAAAGTCCTTTATGTTCTTAGGCTTCTTGAACCAGGCCAAGCCAGAGCATGTGATTTCCCCAGGGGATGAAACTGCCACAGACTTGTTACCTGCATTAGGGTTGTGCATTAATTACCCTCAGTGGTTTTAGTCCCTGTCAGAAGAATCATTTAGCTCGCCTGCTGAGCCAGAAATTCAATAATTAGCCAGCCCATAAAGATACACTTAACATTTATAAAATCATTACAAGTCCTTGAATAGTCCCAGTGTCCATAGCATGTCAAATGCCCACGACAGGGACGCTTGTTAAAACCATCGTGAAGATGTTGCCCTTCGGAGATTGATGTTTCAGAGCCCTAGCATATCTCGTTTGTTTGTTTAAACTGTTCATAGATATAAAAGGTAATTTCATTCTCAGACTTCACTCTGTCATGTTTGTTGTCTCTTGCACCTAACCAATAAGGGAAATTCACTTAGTTGTCCTTATTGGCTTGAATCTTGAGATAATTAGGAAATCTTGTTTAACTAATTCAATTCATTCTCAGTTGCCTAGAGAATAAAACTCCACACACTTCACCATTTGAGAGCTGACTTGTGATTTTTTTTTATTGCACTTGCTTAAATCTGCACAGCAACTCATTTGGTATTTCGATTCATGCTTTAGGGGAGAAAAATGACTATTTAATGACACTGCAGTGATACTAATATAGCTGGAAGAGCCCATGAGGCTGCATATTGTTAAGACGACTGTCTTTATAACGACATATCCAAATGCTTCAAGGATTTCTCTTTCAACCAGGGTCTGAAATTGCTAAGAAATAAAAGCAAGCTTAGACTGTCAGCAGCTCCCTTCTGCATCACATAAAATGAACCAGAAGACACTAAAAGCTTGAACCACTTCAATTTAGTCGATGTCAGACACATAATGCTGGGTCTGCACTCTCATCCCAAGGTAGTTAATTCATATCTTCTTGAAGGTACAGTCTTTAATCTTCTTCCCTCTCTCTCTACAGTAATATTTTAAAGGTAAATTCTGAAGCCAAAAAATATCCCAGTGGAAGGATTTGTCCTTTACTGCTCCTGTCACATACAGAAAGGCAACTTCAAATTTGCTTTAAAAAGTTGACTTTCTGAATTGTTTTCTAAATCAGCAGCAGCAGCATCAGGCCCTTACATAAACTGCAGGGGGAGGGAATGCTCTTTCCTAGACTGAAATATTAAACTAGGAATTGTCGTCATCCTCTCCCCCTCAGGCATGGAGAGAGCTGTAGTTCAGATGACTGCCATGGGTGTTATTACTATTCAGTTCCTCCAGCCAAAGGAGAGAACCTGATACTACCCCCAAGCAATGGAAAAAAACATTTGGTCCCATAGTAGAGTTCAAGATTAGGAAAGCCCATCTCATCATCATATTATTATTTACAGAGTTAAATTTAGAATAACTTTTTCAAATAAATACAGTATCTTGTATTTAAATGTTTGAAAGTTGATTGCTCTTACAGTTAAAAAATCTGCTGTCAATTTGTTTAATAATGAATGGAATTGTCTTTATATTTTTTATATCTGAATAAGAATTATTCCATGATATTTAAGACCTTTGTTGTCAGCTTGTAAAAGACAGCCCTGTTTAATGAATTCCTTTTCTATATGATTTTGCACAAAATACTGGCTGTAGATTAACATTATTTTTGAATCCTGACTTGAGATCATTATTGCCCAACTGTAGCATGTATTTCTGAAACAACTTATGGGATCAGACAGTTAAAACATATCAGCAGAGAGGAATACAAGAGAGGAAGTATCACCAGTTGGAATAGCTATGATTTGGGAATTTAAATGAATCATGTAAGGCAAAGGTTTCAAAAACTAGAAAAAAATAGATAGATAGATAGATAGATAGCAGTTAGGCTTAGCGGTGCTGCTTAGTCATTCAAAGGTGCAGAGTCATCATCAATCAAGCAAGGCACAAGGAGCATAGAAAAAAATGTATCCAGTTTTGAACTCACTTTCTATTTTAACATTTATTAGCTTGTGTCTTTTGATATTAAAATAGATATTCCTCAACTTAAACCCAGACCTTTGGGACAGGGACAGAGTGTGATGACAGAAAGGTTGGATGGCTAATTAAATATATATAAGAGACTCTTCTGGGTTACTGGTTCAAATCCAGCCAAAACTGATAGCGGGTAAAAGTTGTTGCCATCCATGTCTGTGTGATGACAATATGTTAAATGACTTGGCCTTTAAATGTAATGGCAGATGTCCACATCACAAAAACCACCACACCACCGACACTCTTGTAGCCAGCGACAGCAGAGACTAATGGCGGAAAAAGTGGTTCTTACACGTAAGCACCTTCTTTGCTCTTAAATTAAATAAATAAAAGTAGTCCTGGCAGTTCAGGGTTAAGGCAGACTAGTGGGAATGCTTGCACAGCCATTCCCAGTATTGTACCAGTTCTACAGAGAAAAAGAGCACACAAGTCTCTAGGTCTGTCAAATTTTCATAGATCTAAGACTCACTTTATGCAGGATTGCAGGTTTAGACTTTAATATGTAACTCACCAAGCCAACCCAAGGAATCTGATAGTCAGTGTAGGAGACCGTGACCTTCAGCATTGTCAAAAACGATCTATGATTATGCATAGGAAGTTAGACTTACCACAGCTGCACACACAAGAGCAATTCTTTGTGCATTCTCCATTTCAACTACAATGTTATCCCCCCTTCCACTTGCCCATTGATTGATAGGTCAAACCCAGGAAAAGAAATCCTCTCCCAATAAAGAAACTCTGATAACAGAATGCTACCACTATTCTATCAAAAATAATAGTTCTAAAGAACAGTTTCAATATAAGTTTTTCTATGACTGGAACAAGAAATTTGTGTTTTGCTGGGTTATTGCATTATACATTCCATCCAAACTGCTAGAGTTTCTGGGATAAGACAAGCAGGGTATTTACATTTGAAAACAATTATTGGGCTGATGAATTTGAGAACAAGAGAACTATCTGAAAAGCTGGTATTTCATTGTGTTTGACCAACTGCTTTTGCAACAGGTTCATGACGACTTTGGAAAGCAATATTTTCTCATTATTAACGTGATCAGAATATCAAAATAATATGGCAACACTGTTCACCTTCTTCCCACAAGTTCACAGCTCCACCCTGCACAGCTACTTAGGAGCTGGCATAAAGGAAAAGACCACTGGGCCATTAAGATCCATAGCCAGCCTGACAGTATGGATTGGCCATTCTTTTGTGCCTACGTATGCAGTGCTATCCCATTACTTATATTACAGTAGCACCCAAAAATGTGTTTAGTGTTGTATAAACAAAAGGCAAGTCCCTACTCTGAAAAGCTTACAGGTTAACACCCACCCTCCTCCCTCTCCCCCCGCCCCCCATTCCACAGACAAAAGGGAACAATATAAAGCAAAATGGTCAAGGCTGTGTTTGGACATATTTTGATAGTTTCATGTCTATACAGATGTTTGTGTTTTATAAACTATTCCCAGTTACTTAGCCATTAATTGATTAATTTCTGAAATTGACCTTGTAGAGGATTTGAAGGCAGGGAAGGTAATGAACTTGATGGACCTGTTCAGGAAGAATCTTCCAGGCTACACATTAGGCACAGAACAAAGTGCAGAGGTAGTTATGAGAGACAGAGGGAATCATGGGTGGCATCTGTGACAGAGCAGTGTTTGTATTTGTGTACTGGGGGCACAGTAAGAGCCTAGAGTTCTGGTTGGGTAGACAGAGAAAAAGTTGGATCTTAGCAATGTTGTGGCGTAAGCAGCAGCAAGATTTGGAAACAGCCTAGTTGTGAAGGGGAAAGGAAAAGGAGTCTGCCAAGACACCCATGTTACTTGGGTTCCTATACTGCCAAAGTCATTCATAAGTCTCCAATTTGGCCAGGCCATAGCTACCCATGATAAAGGACAAAAGTCAAAGGAGGAGAGCCAAGATTTTTCAAAAGTGACTATTGATTTTGGGTCCTGAACGTGAGACACTTTGTAAGATCCTAATTTTCAGAAAAAGCATCCATCCTCTGGAGATCAAGGCCTGATCTAAAATCGGGGACCCAAAAATGGTAGCATCTACCACATTAAGTCAGTTTTGAAAAGCTTAGACAGAATAAACTTCACCAAAAATCACAGCGTTTTGTATTTTGGGTGGAAATTCCACATATGGTGTAACAGCAAAGAGGCTTTGATCTTGGCAAACAAAGCTCAAGCCAGAGACAACTACTGTAAACCCATCCTGGTTCCCCACCTTTTATTTTAATTTTTTTTTTTCCACAAGAAAAATAGGAACCCTCATGACTTCTTGGGGAATGAAAACTCTCACCAAGAGTTCAGACTCTGATCATTTGTGTTGCTGCATTGTAGTTAAACTTTGTGATTCTTGGTAATTTTTGTTCAGTTGTTATCAGAGGTGGGTGTACAGCTGTAGGCAAAAGTCTCAAGTCATGAATTTTAAAAATGATGGTGCTTAAGACAAAAATCTAGCTTCATAATTTTAATGAAGGGATGTTAAGAGTTAGGGAGATAATCCACACAAGCGGAATTCTCAGAGGTACAACGTAACCAGGAAATATACCTTTGTTAAAGGGTGTCAGAGTGAGAGAGAGAATTCCAATTCTATTCATACAATTCTGAGTTTTGAAGTAAAAACTTTTGGGTGGAGGGAAGCAGAAGACGACAGAGAAAAAGTAACAAATAAAGGGCCAGATCTTGTTAAGCCATACCCACGGGAACAGCTTTATTGATTTTAATGAGATTATGCATGTAAGGATTCCTTTGTACAGTCCACACACAACGGTCTGTGGGTGACAATTTCGTTTGTCAAATGCAGCATCACTCTAAAGTCAAAGTTCCCCTGAGCCAACAGCTCATTGGGCTCTGTGGTTATGGCATGTCATTCAGTTCCCTCTTCTTAGCAAGGCAAATGTATTTGAGCAGCTGCAGTTTCCAATGGTCCACTGATAAAACAGAATGCAGACTAGCCTTGGTGATAATCCCAGAAGGCTTCTTGGGTAAAGCGTGCTATAATAATCATGTATCAGTAATATGTACATTGAGAAATTATACTAGCAAGACACAGTATGCAATGTTCTCTTCTGGAAAGAATTGCTTAATTTGTGGCAGGGTGTGCCAGGGCTGAGCCCCAGCACCTCTAGGCTTGGCAGTTCATAGCCCTGGCACCTCTGAGCTTGCCACATCAGTTATGAAAGTAAAAAAAATTGCTTAAACCCATGCACCTCATTTGTTACAAATTAAGTCTCCATTCAGACTATGAACTTTGGAAATAAGTTTGACCCAAACATAATTTAGTCTTGAGAAAAGAGCACTGAGGCGGGGACCTGATAAAAACAGTCTTCAAATATGTAAAGGGCTGTTATATAGAGGCCCGTGATCAACTGTCCACTGAAGGTAGGACAAGAAGTAATTATCTTAATCTGCAACTAGGGAGATTTAGGTTAGATAGCAAGAAAAACTTTCTAACTATATGGGTAGTTAAGGGGTAGAGAATCCCCACACCTGCCAGTGTGGGTCTAGGTTTACTTGGTCCTGCCTCATCACAGGTGGCTGGACTTGATGACTTCTCGAGGTCCCTTTCAGCCCTACATTTCTGTGATTCTAGAAGTTTGAAAAAGAGTATCCACAGGCAGTCTTGTTTAATCTGTTATATATAAATGTGGAACTTTCTATTTCATGCCATTTCAATAGCAACCTATTCTTTAAACACATTTGCATGCCTTTTTTTTTTTTAAACACATTTTTTGGAATAAGACCATATTCTTGTAAACAGTGGGCCTGATTTGATGTTCATGTATACTAATGCACCTGTAAAGCCCTTTTACACGATCAGAGTGGTGAAAAGGGGCCTTTGGGAAAATGAGAATTAGACCAGATGGGTACACAACTCAAAAAAAATCTGTGCACATTAACAGCTGGCTACAGCAGTTCAAGGTATACTGAGAGTTTGACATTGGAAAACATAATTGCAACTATACATACAAAATAATGGAGTCTAAATTAATTCTTACTATTCAAGAAAGTTTGGCATCATCATGGACAGTTCTCTGAAAATATCTGCTCAATGTGAAACAACTGTCAAAAAAGCTCACAGACTGTTAGGAGCCATTAGGAAAGGGATAGATAAAACAGAAAATATGACACTATATACATACACGGTATGTCCAAACCATGAATACTGCGTACAGTTTTGATAGCCCCATCTCAAAACATATATATTAGCATTTTAAAAGTACAGAGAAGTGTAAGAGAAATTATTAGGGGAATGGAACAGCTTTTATATGAGGAGAGATTTAAAAAACAGGGGCTGTTCATCTTAGAAAAGGGACAGCTAAGGGGGGATATGGTAAAGGTGTATACAATCATGAAAGGTGTAGAGAAAGTGCATAAGGAAATTTTATTTACCCATCACATAACACAAGAAACAGGAGTCACCCACTGAAATTAATAGGCAGCAGGCTTAAAAACAAACAAAAGGAAGTATTTCTTCACACAGCGCACAGTCAACCTGTGGAACTCATTGCCAAGGGATGTTGTGAAGGCCAAAAAAAGTATCACTGGATTCAAAAAGGAATTAGATAAGTTCATGGAGGATAGGTCCATCAATGGCTATTAGCCAAGATGGTCAGGGACACAACCCCATGCGCTCTGGGTGTCCCAAGACCTCTGACTGCCAGAAGCTGAGACTGGATGACACAGGATGGATCACTCAATAATTGCCCTGGCTGTTCATTCCCACAAGCATCTGGGACCAGCCACTGTCAGAAAAACAGGACACTGGGCTAGGTGGATCTTTGGTCTGACGCAGGATAGCCATTCTTATGTTCATATTGGTGGCTCACTGCAATTCTAAACTCAGATCATTTTTTAAAATCTTTGTATAACAGCATTAAGGGCAGAGGCAGCTTAGACACAGAAATGGCAAGCTGACCAAGAACATTAATTAAAAAGAATACCATTCTAAGGAACAAAACAGACACAGGCTGCTTCCTCCAACCGTGAGCTGCAATGGAACAAGAGAAGAGGTTGGTGAGGGTTGTATTGATATTTTTTCCATTTCTCTTTAGTGCCTTTTTAAAAGCAGAACAAAGTTAGCAATGCATTTAAACCAATAGGCTTCTTTGGGGGACTGATGACTTGCCCTAAGTGACCCAGTGTTCAACCTAGGAGCATTTCAAACTAGGTAATTGTCAGCCATCCTATAAATTACTCTCTCTTTTCTCTGGGGGGTGGGATGGAGGACCCATACAGGCCAAGGCAACAGACCATCTTGAGATAAAATTATCACATCTTGAAGAGTTAAGAGCAGAAACATTTGCTAGTACAGATTGCAGCTGCATTCAGTATGACCTTCTGACTGTTCTGATGGAGCAGCAAAAACTGAAAAGCACCAGTAACTGAAATATCACAGAAGTTAGCTTTTAAACAACAAACATGTAACCTAAATCAATTCTCTTCTTTGCAGTGTGGGGAAAACCTTGTCCCAACTGGTTCAAATCATATCATCATAGAAATTACCAGGTTACTGATAAGATGTAGTGAATCAAAAAGTGTGGCTAAACAATAAAGAACTCCAAAGAAGATTCAGAGGACAGTGTGGTAGAGAAAAAGCATGGACTCCCCAACTTTTTCTATAGTGTAGAAGGGTCATATATGCAATATGCTGTTTCAGCCATTAATATTTATGAACTCCTAACAAGAAAGTGATGCTTACAAGATAATCTAGATTCTAAACAGTAATTAAATATCATTTAAGTCTTCCTTGTAAAGTGATTGTAAATCTGAAATTATTTACATGCACTTTGGAATTAAAAGGACAGCAAAGCCTTTGTAAAATAAATTTTATAAATTCTAATAGTTATTCAACAAAAGAATCTTTGTAATTACTGCTTCAGTATGGTACACAGATACAAATAAATTATTCATTAAATACAACTCACATCTGGGTTTTATTATACTCTGTAAAATATACAGGAATCTTGATGTACTGAAAGAGTGCAGGTAAATACAGTATTCAAGCAATCACTATTTCTATGTACATGCTCATTAATTCTTCAAAAAACCCACAAAATTATCAAATAGATCAAAATACTGTCCTGTGTTTCCACACTTTATGTTCAGAAAACCAGCTGATAATTTACAATGGCATTAAGGTTTCCAGTTTCACAATACAAAAAAGGATAAAAGGTAATTGGGATTCAGTTTATTTGTATTTTACCTGGACCTGCAAGAATCCCTTGCATGTACGTAAGCAATGTCACTTTAAAAGTAATAGTTATAGTTAAAGCAGAACCCAATAAACTAAATACTCATTTAACAGACAAACTTTGAAGTCTTCCATTTTTCAGGCACCTTTTTTTATTTTTTATTTTTTTTAAACAGTAGTCTGTTCTAAATAAAAAGACTGAGGGCAAGTTTGTAGTACACTACAGGGGCCTGCATCGTCTATTGATTTTTTAAATGGAGAACACCACAGATATTTCTTCCTGAAGATCCAACATTCTACCTTTTGATAACAGGGAAACTTTCTTTTAAATTCATCTTCCTCCCACCCCCACTCAGAACTCCAGGATTTAAAAGAAATACAATTTGGAGGCATAGACTTCATCTCACTTACAAACTTTATGATGTAAATAAGTGGGTGAATTGTTGATAAATCCATTCCCTAAAAACTTTCAGCCACAACAGGGTGTCAGGAGATTCCATTTAAATTTTTATGCAGTTTCATTTTCTCAGTAAATTACCCTTCATGTATTTAAATAAAAATATCTCAATTTAAAACCCAGAAGTTAAAAATCTAAAACTGTGCAACAATTACTGTTTCCATCCCACCCCTCCCCTTGTTTATTATACTGTACACGTTTCACCCTGACTGCACCTTGTTAGCTGGTTTTTTTTAAGCTTTATAAAAGTATGACAAGTTCATTTTTGTTTAATCTAAAAGAAAAAACAAAACTGAAAGATACATCTGCTTTCTTTCATGGTACATTTAATAGTGTCGGAAGGCTTTTAGATTATAAAAAAAATCAACATTTAAAACCAAATCTAAGCTTCATTCCGAGAAATAATTAAGGTTGGGTTAAGACAACATCTCATTTAACCTATTCCAGTTTCCACAAAAGGTATTTAATTAAAAAAATCTTTAAGTTATTTGGTCCTTTGGCAATTTGCTGCACACACAATGCCTACTGTACCAAACTCATTTATTGCCTTCAAAATGGTTTTAGTTTTATTGATTATAGTTAAATCTAGTGTCCTTTTTGTTGTACAATAGTGTTGTTCATTTACACAGACTAGGGTGCAGAGTCTGGAGAAGTTACTCCTGGCACCACAAACAAAATGGTAATGTACAATTAAATAAAACAGTTTTGACATTCTTAATTTTTTTTGCTGTAGATTCCAAGTATTTTTCAAGAATTTATGCTTCTTTTGCAAAACCTGCTTTTTAAAATCCTCCTAGTGTCACACACAGATCTTTCATATGCACCCACAATTAAAAAAAAACCTCCAAATCTTCTCGTAGGTCTGTCCTCTTTTGTAATTAAACACTGACTGCTTTTTTTCCAAAAGCACAATTCTGACCTTCAGATGACTGGGTTCACTCTTCAGACCTCCAGATGAAGCTTCTTAATAGGTCTCAGAATCTGAGTCATTAAGCTCATCCTCTTCTGTATATGGGTAGCCATCTTCCCTGCCAATGTTGTTGAAACTACAATAAGAGCTATGTTCACTCCTCATGATTGGCAAGGAGTCAAACGTGACAGTTTTTGAGGTGTTGGTGTAATGATTAATGGCATTGAATGTAAGGGAAGGTAAAGTGCTGCTTGATGAAACAGGCATCATCGTGGCCAAAATGAGAGCTAGACAATCAGCCACATCCTTATTGGGAGCACAGGCCAAAGCTGGTGTGTAACCTAGAAATCAAAATAAAATCAAAACCTTTGTTTAAAAAATAGGAAGTGTACAAATTCTTCAAGAGCATTTAATCAGACAGCTGTAAAAACGTTTAAATTGCTTAGTTCTGTTTAAAAAGGAACATAAAATTAAACAATTTAAAATTACAATATCATTTATTTTTGTAAATTTTGCTGTTACAAAAGTATTACAATGTTTATCTGCTGATTACAGTCTATATATACGCACCTTAGCTAAACAGGTTATAGTATATCATACAGGTGGCAGGGTTGAAGATCAGGAAGAAAGATAAAACCCTGGGAAATCAGAAGACTTGGGAGGGCAGGATTTGATCGTTTTATTAGGCAAAGTTAGGAATTTTTGGATCAGGGAGAAAAACTGGGATTTCAAGCAGCCAGGAAGTTAACTGAATGAAGACAGGTAATTCCTGTTCCAGTTAACTAACTACAACCAATAATTAATTTTGCAGGAAATCTATAGCCATTATAAAAACCAACTGAAAACATGTAAAGCTCCAGCATAAGGAATATCTGCACAGCTGTTCATTGCAGAATAAGCAGTCTTACTGAAATATTTGACCCAAGGCAAGTTGGCAAAACATTAGCGTGACCAGTGAAAGTGAGATGTTAATTTTTGTACTGGTATAATTTAAGCAATCTAGGTTTTGTTACTAAATAGCAATATAAAATAAGGAGATAAACTAAGAAATGTCAACTGCATTAGTGGGTTAGGACTTACAGTCTCCTTGCTTTAACTCAGTTCTATTTCAAACAGCACTATGTTGCACACTCAACGTTCCCGAGAATGCTGTACCAGCAGGGTCTACATGGACCAATTAATGCGCAACAACTTAGTATGCTTTAGAATTTAAACCCCATAATGTGTATTACCCCACCATGTAGATTATGATCTTAAGGAGAGTGGAGCTCCAATTTTGGCCCCCGAGTCAGCACTATCTCAATGAACAGAACTTCTTGTGGCTACAGCACCCACAAAGCACTTTGTTTTCAGTTTTTATTTTAAGATTTCCTAGGAATTTATTGGAGTTTATTAAAAAAATTAAGTAAGTGAAAATTGATTCATGGAGGATAGGTCCATTAAGGGCAGGGTGGATAAAAATCAATGATTTAAAAATTTTTTTTTTTAAATTTAAATCGGATTTTTTTGATAAAATGCTTTTTGAGGAAAAAACCTATCTAAAGATCCATGATAAGATATCTTTGAGCTATAATGTAATAGGGATTATAAATTCTAATGCTATAGCATGAGACAATATATTAATGTAATGTTTAAGAAAAGTTTTGTAAATGAGTTCCAATAGTTCATGGATTAGGGACCCAATTTTATGGGGTCCCAGGCACTTCTGAACAGATTATTTAGGTTAATCTTTCTATCTGCCCAATGGGACTCAATATTTTCTAGACTGAGCACTATCAGAGATGCTTAGTTTTGCAGTTCTCAAACTGTGGATTTGTGTCTCCAGAGATAACATGCTTGTTCACAGCAAACATTTTTTTAAATAAATAATACATAGAGGTGAGAAACAACAGACCTCAACCCTACTGTCCCCTCTGCAAATTTGTGTACACAGAGTCAATCCCTTACCTCTCTCTAAAAGTACAAAGTTTCAAAAAGTTCAGTGAATAGAAGATTGTTGGGGGGCGGAACAGATCTGGACAGTCGGGAGATAAACGTGAGAAGGGAGGGACAGGCAGAAGAAACAAAAGTGAAACTCTTTGAGCACAATATTCCAGAAGTCTTAAGGTCTTTTTGAGTGTAGCCTTCACTGATTTGAGATCTACCATACCATTCTCTCACTAGAAGGGAAAACCTATAATGGCAGCAGGCCATAAAAGAGACCCAGTTTGGGAATATTTTAATGAAGTTCCTCTACCTGTGGGTAAGACAGGCATGCGTGAAAAATGCAAACAGTGCAACAAAGAAATGCAAGGCCGGGTTGGCCGAATGAAACAACATCACGAGAAGTGTTCCTTCTCAGGAGGAAGATGCACTGAAGATGATTAAAGGAACATGTCTGAACATACAGGATCTTCAGGTTGGTAAACTTTTTTTATTTCATACTTCTTTCTTAAGGACTGCCTGTCGTCCTTCTGGACTGTTCTTGGATTCTCATCTTTGAGCAAAAAATATAGCTGTTACTGTATGGTTCATTTTAGATGCAGTTGTGATAAAAAATAGCTGAAATAGGCAGATCTTCCTTTTACAATTTCACCTTTAAAGTAGTACTGAGTGTCAGTGAATGCAATGAGTAATACTAAATAAGCAGTATGATAATAATACTTAAATAACTGCATTGACTTATTTTGTTTAGGAAAATCCATCCTCAACATACAGGATTCTAAAGACTATCCACCTTCAAGATCACCATCATTTTCTATAGTTTCAGAGTTATCTGCCAATGATAGTGTTTCAGTCACATCATGTATGTCACATTGCCACAGTATATCACCTGTAGCAAAAAGAAAAAAAAATCTCCATCATCCTGAAACAACCATAGATAATTTTGTGATAAGAACCAGCAGATTACAAAAAGAGGTAATTGATGAAAAAATTGTCCCGTTTGTTTATGCAACAAACTCTCCTTTCTGTATGATTGAGAACTCACACTTTAACAACATGGTTCAGTCATGAAGACCAGGATACAGTCCACCCAACAGAGCAGATTTCACAGGCAAATTACTGGATAATGTGCATGAAAGAGAAATTGAGCAGCGTGCGAGAGGTCTAGAGGGTGAAATTGTTAACCTGAATCTTAATGGGTGGAGCAATGTCCACAATGATCCTGTTGTATGTGCTTGTGTGACAACAGAAGAAAGGAATGTCTTCCCTACAGAAACAATTGATACATCAGGAAATGCACACACAGCAGAATGCTTACAAAAGTAGCAGTAAAAGCTATAACAAACTGTGAAAAAAATTCAAATGTCTAGTATGCAGCTTGGTCACAGACAATGCTGCAAATGAATCCAAGATGAGAAGATATTTAGAAGACAGTCCCAAGCTAATAACATACGGTTGCAGTGCTCATTTGATGCACCTCCTAGCCAAAGACTGCAGTGTTCCAGAAATAAAGCCTAATATTGTTGAAATTGCAAAATACTTCTGTAACAACCACTTTGCGGCAGCTGCTCTGAAAAAAGTGGGAGGAACCAACCTAAACCTCCCACAAGATGTGCAATAGAATTCAGTAGTGGACTGTTTTGAGCACTATATCAAGAACTGGCCTAATCTGATGACAGTGTGAACAAAATCAGGAAAAAATAGGTGCACTGTCACAACCAAAGTTCTCAACATTGGACTTAAGAGAAATGTTGAACACATGCTGAGTACCCTGAAACCTATTTCTGTAGCCTTGAACAAAGCGCAGGGAAATAAATAGCTGTTTTGTTGCTGATGCTGTTGAAATCTGGAAGGAACTGAGTGAGATCTTAAAAAGAGAAATATGCAATGACAGAGTTAAATTACAAGCATTAAAAAAGAATGGGACAAGCACTATCTCCAGCTCATTTTCTTGCAAATATTCTCAATACTGTGTACCAGGGTCAAACCTTAGCTGCTGAAGAAGAGGAGTTGGCTATGACATGGACATCCAGCAATCATCCCTCCATAACGGCAACTATTAATAAACTTCAGAGCTAAGGGTGAACCATTCAAGAAACAGATGTTTGCTGATGCTGTTTTAAAGAAAGTCACACCAGTGAACTGGTGGAAATCACTTAAACACTTGGATTCAGAGACTGTTGAAGTGATAATCTCACTTTTAACAGCAGTAGCTTCTTCTGCCAATGTAGAAAGAATATTTTCTTCCTTTGGACTAATTCATTCCACATTGAGAAATCGTTTGGAACCTGAAAAAGCAGGAAAGCTTGTTTTCTTTTTCAGATTATGAACAAACAGGGAAATGAAGGTGAAGACTATTGAGTTAGCTGCATTAGCCAATATTTTAAGCTTCTCATGTTGACCTGGCTCACAGTCTATTTAATTTTTGTTTTTTTAAAGAAAATATTTCATTTAACTATTTTAGTTAAAAACAATTTTAACAAAAAACAAACCTGATTTTAAAAAACTTGAATGTTTAACTAAATTCAAAAATTCATATGCTTGTTTTGTTAAAATATTATGTTTGCTATTGAAGAAAAAAAACAGAATACATAATGTTGTTGTTTAATAAAATAAAACAATTAAAATGTCTGTCTGGTGAGGTTCTCCTCCTAATACAGCATGGCAAGAAAATCCTCCAAATATTGATGATTAACCTGTTGAATTGGAGATAGTTCACCTCCCAATGACTTCATAAATATCTGCTTCAATTACCTTTGGGAAATGAAATAACCAATCATTCATTTTCTGATATAGCTGTAAAACTAATCTGAAAAGGTTTCAAAATAAATCACTTTAAAATATACAGTGTGTACCTTCTAAAAATGAAACCTACATCTATCTCTGAGTTGTGAAGAATATGTATTAAGGTTACAACAACAACCAACAAGAATGCACTTTTATGTAGAAATCCACGATTAAATCGAGTCTTCCTGACTAGTGATTTAAATCAAATCCACCCTGATCAATGGCAATTAGCCATGATGGGCAGGGATGGTGTCCCTAGCCTCTGCTTGCCAGAACCTAGGAACTGGCGATGGGGATGGATCACTTGATGATAACCTGTTCTGTTCATTCCCTCTGAAGCACCTGGCATTGGCCACTGTCGGAAGACAGGATACTGGGCTAGATGGACCTTTGGTCTGACCCAGCATGGCCATTCTTATGTTCTTAGGTGCAAAATATTAACTTCACAGTTTTCTGAGTAAATATCAGGATTAACAGGGGGACGGATGGGAGGGCAGAAAAGAACTAATAGAGAAAAGTAAGTAAAAGAGGTTTAATATTGTGGTTTCTTTCACAAACTGTACATTAACAGTATGTACACATATGCATGTCTACACATGTGCATCTTCCATTACATTGCCTTACTTTAACAGATAGACTAATTTATTAACAAACACATCTAACTAATATAACTTATTAGATTTTCTTAACATAATCGGTATTTTCAGGTACATGAGTGGTCCAAAATTCTAGTGAAAATCAGTAAAAACCAAACAGCAGCTTTTTAAAACCTGGGAATATTTTGGTAAAAATTGTTAAAAACTGAACAAAGGGCCTTAACTATTAATTTAAAAAACACTGTAAATAAAACAAAACTTTAAAGGAAAGCCATGTGTTTGATTTGTATCCAACCAATTAAAGTGTCATCAAGGAGGTAATTTTTATTTTATCAGCATATACTCTACGTGCTAAGGAATTGTTTTTGTTGTAAAGTAGATCCAGTTGCTCAAGGTTTTTAAGGACACCTCAACAATTGTTATTGTCTGTTCAACTGATGTTGTACATTAGGTAACTGCTCAGACAACTCTAACAACTTGTCACATAAAATAATATTTACATGAGACAATATTAAGGAAGAACAGCTAATGGGGGGAAGAAGAGCTTGTATTAAAATTATTTATTTGCTGAGTATAGACATTGTGCACGACACTGTACAGAACAGAGTAAGACACAGTTCCTTCCCCAAGGAGCATACAATCTAAGCCCTGGTGTACACTGTGAGTTTAGGTTGAATTTAGCAGTGTTAGATCGATTTAACCCTGCATCTGTCCACACAACAAAGCCATTTTTGTCGACTTAATGGGCTCTTAAAATCTATTTCTGTACTCATTCCTGACGAGGGGATTAGCGCTGAAATCAACAACGCTGGGTCGAATTTGGGATAGCGTGGACACAATTTGATGGTATTGGCCTCCGGGAGCTATTCCGGAGTGCTCCATTGTGACTGCTCTGGACAGCGCTCTCAACTCGGATGCACTGGCCAGGTAGACAAGAAAAGCCCCGCAAACTTTTGAATTTCATTTCCTGTTTGACCACCGTGGCAAGCTGATCAGCACAGGTGACCGTGCAGATCTCATCAACAGAGGTGACTATGGAGTCCCAGAATCGCAAAAGAGTTCCAGCATGACTGAATGGAAGGTACTGGATCTGATCACTGTATGGGGAGACGAATCCCTGCTATCAGAACTCTGTTCCAAAAGACGAAATGCCAAAATATTTGTAAAAATCTCCAAGGGCATGAAGGACAAAGGCTATAACAGGGACCCACAGCAGTGCCACGTGAAACTTAAGGAGCTCAGGCAAGCCTACCAAAAACCCAAGAGGCAAACGCCCGCTCGGGATCAGAGACCCAGACATGCCGCTTCTATGATGAACTGCATGCAATTTTAGGAGGTGCCCCTACAACTACCCCACACCTGTACGTGGACTTCTGCAAGGGAGTCTCACGGAACAGGGATGAGGATTTGGGGGATGAGGAAGATGACGAGGAGGGGGAGGCTGAAGATAGCGCACACCAGGCAAGCGGAGAAACTGTTCATCACCCTGGAACCAATACCCTCCCAACCCGGGCTCCCGGACCTTGAAGGCGGAGAAGACACCTCTGGTGCATGTACCTTTGTAAATATAATACACGGTTTAAAAGCAAGCGTGTTTAATGATTAATTTGCCCTGAAGACTTGGGATGCATTCGTGGCCAGTACAGCTACTGGAAAAGTCCCCTCCAGGGACATCTCAATGAAGCTCTCCTGGAGGTACTCCCAAAGCCTTTGCAAAAGGTTTCTGGGGACAGCAGCCTTACTGCGTCCTCCATGGTAGGATGCTTTACCACGCCAGGCCAGTAGCACGTAGTCTGGAATCATTGCATAAGAAAGCATGGCAACGTGTGGTCCCGGTGTTTGCTGGGCATTCAAGCAACATCCGTTCTTTATCTCTATGTTATCCTCAGGGGAGTGATATCATTCATGGTTACCTGGTTGAAATAGGGGAATTTTATTAAGGGGACATTCAGAGGTGGCCGTTCCTGCTGGGCTGTTTGCCTGTGGCTGAAAAGAAATCATCCCTGCTGTTAGCCACGTGGTGGGGGAAGCGGTGAATTGATCATCCCAGAGAATTAGGTGTGGGGGGGGGTCAGGGGGGGTTAGTTGGGTTTGTGCTGCATGTTACTGAAAACATCAGTCCCTCCTTTTAAATGGCCAATGTGTCTTTTTCAGTTTTACTCTCCCTTTTTTTCCTCCCACAGCTGCAAATGTTTCAATACTGCCACTAACATCTCCATCCCAGAGGCTAGCGCAGATAAGAAGGCCAAAAAAAACGCACTCGTGATGAAATGTTCTCTGAGCTCATGCAGCCCTCCCGCACTGAAAGAGCCCCGCAGAACGCATGGAGGCAAACAATGTCAGATTCCAGGTAAGCACAAAATGAACATAAGGACAGGAGGGACGTGCGAGAGGACAGATGGCTGGAGAAACAGGAGAGGTGGCGGCAGCGTGATGAGAGGAGGCAGGATGCAATGCTGAGGCTACTGGAGGATCAAACTGATATGCTCCAGCATAGGGTTGAGGTGCAGGAAAGGCACATACCGCCACTGCAGCCCCTGTATAATCAACCGCCCTCCTCCCCAAGTTCCATAGCCTCCTCACCCAGATGGCCAAGAACGCGGGGGGCGGGGGCGGCGGCTCCAGGCACCCAACCACTCCACCCCAGAGGACTGCCCAAGCAACAGAAGGCTGGCATTCAATAAGTTTTGAAGTGCAGTGTGGCCTTGTCCTTCCCTCCTCCCCCACCCAATCCGGTGCTTCCCTCCTCCTGGGCTACCTTGGCAGTTATCCCCCTATTTGTGTGATGAATTAATAAAGAATGCATAAACTTGAAACAATGACTTTATTGCCTCTGCAAGCGGTGGTCGAAGGGGAAGGGGAGGGCGGTTGGCTTACAGGGAAGTCGAGTGAACCAAGGGGGCGGGTTTTCATCAAGGAGAAACAAACAAAACTGTCACACCGTAGCCTGGTCAGCCATTAAACTAGCTTTCAAAGCTTCTCTGATGCGCAGCGTGCCCTGCTTTGCTCCTCTAATTGCCCTGGTGTCTGGCTGCACGTAATCAGCGGCCAGGCCATTTGCCTGAACTTCCCACCCCACCATAAATGTCTCCCCCTTACTCTCACAGATATTGTAGAACACACAGCAAGCAGTAATAACAATGGGAATATTGGTTTCGCTGAGGTCTAACCGAGTCAGTAAACTGTGCCAGCGAGCTTTTAAACGTCCATATGCACATTCTGCCACCATTCTGCACTTGCTCAGCCTATAGTTGAACAGCTCCTGACTACTGTCCAGGCTGCCTGTGTACGGCTTCATGAGCCGTGGCATTAAGGGGTAGGCTGGGTCCCCCAAGGATAACGATAGGCATTTCAACATCCCCAATGGTTATTTTCTGGTCTGGAAAGTAAGTCCCTTGCAGCAGCTGTTCATACAGACCACAGTTCCTGAAGATGCAAGCGTCACGTACCTTTCCCAGCCATCCCATGTTGACGTCTGTGAAACGTCCCTTGTGATCCACCAGTGCTTGCACCACCATTGAAAAGTACCCCTTTCAGTTTATGTACTGGCTGCCTTGGCGCTCCGGTCCCAAGATAGGGATATGCGTTCCGTCTATCGCCCCACCACAGTTAGGGAATCCCATTGCAGCAAAGCCATCCACTATGACCTGCACGTTTCCCAGAGTAACTACCCTTGATAGCAGCTCAGTGATTGCGTTGCCTACTTGGATCACAGCAGCCCCCACAGTAGATTTGCCCACTTCAAATTGATTCCCGACTGACTGGTAGCTGTCTGGCGTTGCAAGCTTCCAGAGCGCTATCGCCACTCACGTCTCAGCTGTGAGGGCAGCTCTAATCTTGGTATTCTGGGGCTTCAGGGCACGGGAAAGCAAGTCACAAAGTTCCATGAAAGTGCCCTTACATATGTGAAAGTTTCACAGCCACTGGGAATCGTCCCAGACCTGCAACACTATGCTGTCCAACTAGTCTGTGCTTGTTTCCCGGGCCCAGAATCGGCGTTCCATGGCATGAGCCTGCCCCATTGCCACCAGGATAGCCAAATTGCCAGGACCTGTGCTTTGAGAGAAGTCTGTGTCCATGTCCTCATCACTCTCGTCACCGCGCTGCCTTAGCCTCCTCGCCTGCTTTTGCATATACTGCATGATAATGCGCGAGGTGTTTACAATGCTCATAACTACCACGGTGATCTGAGCGGGCTCCATGCTTGCCGTGGTATGGCGTCTGCAGGAGAGCAGAGTTGCAGGGAAAGCGGTGGTTGGATGACCAGTTTTGCAGATCTACTGCACCGTCTGCTGCCAGGACACAACAGCTGAGCGGGCTGCACGCTTGCCGTGATATGGCGAGACAAGAGCAGCCAAGGAGAGTTGCAGCGGAAGCGGCGGATGACGATGGTCATATAGAGGACCTGCGAGACCACCAGGAGAGCAGAGTGGCAGCAGAAGCGGTAGTTTGATGACAACGGTTTGCAGCCCTACTGCACTGTCTGCTGAAAGCAGTATGGTGCCCGCACGGAAAAAAGGTGCGAAACGATTGTCTGCCGTTGCTTTCACAGAGGGAGGGGCGACTGACGACGTACCCAAAACCACCCACGACAATGTTTTTGCCCCATCAGGGAGCTCAACCCAGAATTCCAATGGGCGGCAGAGACTGCGGGAACTGTGGGATAGCTACCCACAGTGCAACATTCCAAAAGTCGACGCTAGCCTCAGTACTGTGGCCGCACTCTGCCGACTTAATGTGCTTAGTGGGGGAGACACAATTGACACAATTAAAATCGCTTCCTAAAAAACTGACTTCTATAAATTCGACCTAATTTCGTAGTGTAGACATACCCTAAGAAAAAAGTTCAAAAAGCACCAGCTGACCACGTGACAGGGATGTTCAACAGTGCAGCAGATTTTGTTTTTAGTGTTAACAACAAATCATAGCACCTACAGGTTAAAGTGAACAATCACAGTCTTTACAGGAGATGTGCATTTTGAGGAGGTTTCAAAGGAAAGGGCTTTTAGAGACTGCTGCTCTGGGATGTCTGGGCAGACAGGGCAGAACAGAAAAAGGCTCACTATTGATACTCAATGCACAGAACTCCAGATAACATTTATCAATGCTGCAGATCTCTTGTGAAGGTGACAAGTAAAACAGATTTGTTTACACTGACCATGTGTGTCATTATTTCTACTATTTGTGCGCTATGGTGAAATTAATGCAAAGAAGGAAGAAATACAGAGTACTGATTGCTTTTTATTGTTGAAATTTTTAAAACATGCTACTTGTTAATGCTCTGTTGACCAGTGTTATCTGGAACATGACATCCCAGATGGGCATTAAATGCTGAAAAAATAAAACTACTGGCCAGTCTGAAGATTAAACAAATTATTTACATTTAATAATTACTTTAAAAGTACCATTTATAATAATTGTACACTCTTCAGGCTTGAGTTTCTGTCTTGCACCAGCTAGGAGAGATCTCTAACACACTCTATGTTTAAATATACCTAAAAGTTTAAGTGACTGCTTGCCTCAAGAAGGGACAATGGACATCTGTGCCCTCAACCATCAGTTCTAATATAGCACTTTTCATCCATAAATCTTTAAGTGCTTTACAAAGGTGGCAAATATTACCCATATTTTACAGATAGGGAAACTGAGGCACCAGGAGGTGACATCACCCAGCAAACCACCAGTGGCAGGCAGAGGAATAGAACTCAGGTCTTGAGTCCCAGTCCAGTGCCCCCCCTTAATTTAAAATTTAAAAATCTCCAGTACTACAAGTGAAGACAGCCGAATACAATAAGCTCAATGAAATTTCATAAAAGTGAACCAAACAAGATTCCTCCCACTCTGAGGGGAAAAAGCAAGACACATTATTCATATTCTACTCATCAATAAAAAGGATTATTGAGAGAGAGCTACAATGCCTCAAGCATACCCACAGAGGCATTCTAAACAAATTTAAACAGAGCATGGGAAGAGCGGTGACATAACCAGATTTTGCAGCACTGACATGACAATCAATCACTGTGGAAATACAGAGTCCAGAAAATGATGTTTAGCAGAAGTAGAGAACTCATGTAGATGTTCTGCACACCTGAAGTCTGAAACTGGCTGCTATCACTAGTACACTATTGATCACAGGCACCTTTAATATGACAAGTTAAAGGCAGTTTAGCTAAAGTTATGTAGTCTTGCAAACAATTTTTGAAGGTTTTCTTAGACCAGGGGTGGGCAAACTTTTTGGCCTGAGGGCCACTTCAGGGTGCAAAATTGTATGGAGGGCCAGATAGGGAAGGCTGTGCCTCCCCAAACAGCCTGGCCTCTCCCACTTCCCACCCCCCTCAGAACCTCCCACCCATCCAACCCCCTCCCCCCCGCTCCTTGTCCCCTGACCGCCTGCCCAAGACTCCACCCCTATATAACCCCCCCCGCTCCCCGTCCCCTGACTGCCCCCCACCCAGAACCTCTGCCCTATCCAACCTCCCCCCATTCCCCGTCCCCTGACTGCCCCCTCCCAGGACCCCCCGCCCCTTGTCCCCTAACTGCCCCCCCAGAACCCCACCCTATATAACCCCCCCCCCATTCCCTGTCCCCTGACTGCCCCCTCCCAGGACCCCCCACCCCTAACTGCCCCCCCCAGAACCCCACCCCCTATCCAACCACCTCCTGCTCCCTGACTGCCCCCCAGGACCTCCTGCCCCTTATCCAACCTCTCGGCCTCCTTACCATGCTGCTCAGAGCGGCATGTCTGGGAGCCGCACCGGAGCCAGACACACTGCCGCGCTGCCCTGCATGAGCGTGCGGCGGCATAACTGCGGGGAACGGGGGGGACAGCAGGGGACGGGACGGGGGCTAGCCTCCCAGGCCAGAAGCTCAGGGGCCGGGCAGGACAGTCCCGCGGGCAGGATATGGCCCGCGGGCGGTAGTTTGCCCACCTCTGTCTTAGACCAAAACTTACTTAATGTTGTGGTGCCAAATGAAGGAAAAAACTTGATAAACTTATGGCTGGGTAGCATTTGCCTGATCCAATAAAATTCAACATACCTTTTCAAAGTTACTTTGTGACAAAGAGCTTCACGAAGACAGACGTGGAAGCAGAGGAAAATTATTGAATGATTAAAGTGGTAACAGATGGAATTTAGGATTAATTTCCACCTTGACTTTTACCTAAAACTTAGTACAATCATTAATATCAAGTGAATTTAATCCTAAGAGATAAAGCTGAAGCTAGGAATAAAAGTTTAAAATTAAAATATGAGGTCACAAGAATCAAGTGGCTCAAAAAGAGGTTTTATCAGCTAAGGATATTAATTGCCTATGATACTGGAGGTTATTACTAAGAAGATTTTTAACAGAGTTTCTCAACAATTCTCTCATAAATTGGAATGTGGAGGGCTAAACTGAAGTTGGTCTATCTTTTCCATATTCATAAAAAGCCAAATTTCTGTTAAATGAACACAGGGAAGATACCTGTAACCTAGACAGGCCAGCACAGAAGATATTCCAGCAGTTTTTGCTGGAAGTCCATGTAATGATCCACTTACATTGATAAAACAGTCACCATGCCAAGAATTATAGATCTCACGCCTGCAAAGGTTTTTGTTGTTCCGATGACACTTTTTGTACCAAGGTAAAGAAAAGGCTGCAGTAGTAATGAATCCTTTCTGTTTTCTCCTTCCCACCAAGCCTATCGTGACTTCTATAATCCTGAACTGGATTTATCCATCCCTTAAAAAGGCCAAGACAGATATGAAATGTGTGCTCTGTCAACTAAAAGCATCATCATCTTGCTATCTCACATCCTAAGCAGACATGGCCATGCCAAAGACAAAGTCAGTTTGTATTCATAATGGACATCCAGGGCTGCTGAAAACAAAGAAATCAAACTGTCGCTATAAAGAAAAACTAGAAACCCAAATAACTAAATTGGATAAAACCAACAGGTCCTTTCAATTTAAAATTAAAAGTTAAAAAAGTTCACATGCTACATTTACCTCTGAGTCCCTCTGACAATTGTGTGATTTTTACTAAAATGTTTCTCTCTCCCGTTGCAGTGTGAAAGATCCTCACAAACAGGGGGACTGACTGACTACATAGGGGAAACTGATCAGACAAATAGTCTGTCAAATTCACAAGCTACACAAACTAACCCCACCCCCAAATATTTTACCCTTCTAGTCTCTTTTCATTTTAGAGATCTACTGATGTGGCAACCACTACCTATGATAAATAATGTTTCAGATAGAGTAAGCAGTGAAATATAGAAACATAATGGGAAGTTACAAGAGAAAGAAACAGCTTAAAAAGTGATTGGAACTATAAATTTCACAGACATTTCTGTTGAAAAAAGCAGCAACCACTCAAAATCACTTTCCTTGCTGGGAAATAAAACAGCACAAGGACTACAAAGCTTTTCAGACAGGAGAAAAGAAAGTGACAATTGATGGTGTTAAATTCCATTATGTCCCTACAAAGTGCACGATTTCACCTTTGAGATGAGACAGTTCTGTTTCCTTGCTTCTGTGTACTGCAAAGCTCTTATAAGCCAGAGGCTTGAGACCCAAAAACTGGGATCTATGGTACAAACTTACCTTTAGAAATTTATACTCAAAAGATTTTAGTTAACTGCATGCCTATTAAACCCAAGTCACTAATGTCCAAAAGTAAGAGTATACTCTGATACTGTGTTCTTATGATCGTTTCAAATATTGCTAAAATGATTGTATTTACACCTAATATAATCAGACTGCAATGCGAAATCAGTTATTTGCGTGTGATAACCTGCATTAATGTTCCAAACTTAATCAGGCTCTTCCATTTCCCCTGCTTTGCTAATCTGACCCAGCATCCACATGTCCTATTCTTAGAAGAAGGCATTCCATCATATAACCAATATAAAACTTAAGAAAGTTTACCACTTCACAAACCAGGAGCATAAACTACTGTTCCTTACTGGAAAACAAGGTGAATTTTATTCTTACCATTTTCATCTACAGCAAGTACACTTGCTCCCTTGCCTAAAAGTTCTTGAACTACAACTGTTAATCCATTTCGAGCAGCAACATGCAGAGGTCTGTGAAGACAAACAAACCTGGTTATAGAAGAAGCCTCAAAACAAGATACAAAAGAATATTTTAGGGATCAAGTGCCCATCTATATTGACAACCACACTATGTATAGCCTTTATTTGTTCTGTTCCTTAACTTCTTATACAATGTAAAAATTAAAAAAAAAATTATTTTCATTTAGAAGTAAAAAAAGAAAAAATGTAAAGCTGAATACTCATTATTCCTCTTAACAGCAAAGAACATTTCTGCAGTAAAAATTATGTACTAGTAATACTTGTTACTTTTTATGACATGTGACATTGTGAGGGAATAACTCATCTGGCATGCCTTATTATAACAAAAATATTAAAAAGCACTTGTTAAAAGGGTAGCAACAAACGTTCGCCTTTAGTGTTATTATAGCAACTAGTTGTGTCCATAATTAAAATAACTAATCTTTCACTGCAATCTGAAAGTAGATTGCAGCACATCTGGGGAATTATGCAGGTCAATGGCAATTGTCTTTTATTAGAATACCACTAGCAAGATGCTAGTCATATTCTATTATATAGAATAGTTAAAATCAATATTCCCCCAATTTTTTACATACATGTGCGGAATTAATTTTGTGCGTGCACAAATATGGAGGTTAGGAGATATGGGGGTGAGACCGAGGGGCTCGGAGTGTGGGAAGAGGCTCAGGACTGGGGTAGAGGGTTGGGGTGCAGGCCCTACCATTTGTATTCAAGTGGTTTGCATGTGAGGTGCTGAGTCGGCATACCTTGGTTATGTAGAGTGCAATATTTTTCAAAAGCAGTCAACATTGGCTTAACTCTGCTCCCACTGAAGTTTTTCCATTGACTTCAGTGAAGGAGAGGTAAGCAAACACCAAGTGCTTCCAGAAACTTTAATCCTTACTTCCTCAAATGCAGGTTTACTAAACACAAATTGGAGTAATTATAATTTTAAAAGAACTCTGTCATATCTCCCACACTGAAGCTGATCATTTAAAAAAAAAAATAACCCAAACACTGGTGTTTGCTTTTTAAGTCTTTAAAGATATATGTATAGAAGTTCATAATATTTGCTGTTACTTTAAACTAGCTTATCCCTACCAAATCTTTCTTCTTCTATTTGAAAACACAGCTGTGTGCTACCACCTGCTCTTCCTAATGAAGCTACATTATATCAAAGGTTCTCTGTTAACAGCTTGCTTGACTGGGCATTCATACTTTTGAGGTCAGGATGTACTCAGGGACAGAGCATTGCTGATGTAAAACCAGCAGAGGGAGCTAAATTACTTTTCAGGGTAGTGTAAACCCGGTAATAGGTTTTTACTACAGCTGGTCAAAATTTTTCACAGAAATATTTGAAAAGCCCTTTTTCTTGAAATTTTGACAAACAGGAATAAAACTGTGCAGAAATTCTCAGTTTTCCCCCACCCCTGCCCAAAATGTTTTTTATTGGCTTGTTTTTATACGAGACTTGCGTGCATTTGGTCTGTGATGGTATACGGAATTTTGATTGATTACTTAATAGAAATCTTTAAGACAGAGTACATTCCCAACCAAATTTAAGGTAGCACAGATTTTTGTGCTCACACTAGTTATGCATCAGAAGTAGTCATTTAAATTACACATACTCTCTGTGCTGGTAAAAAGTGGAAACAGTTCTTACAATTAAACTGCAACTAGTGGTACAAAACCATATAAACCTTGCTGTGTACACTCTTTTGCACTCCCAGTTCTTTTCTAGTAGATAGCAGAGATGATTCCCTTTGTAATTAGTGATCTTAAATAGGTTCTAATCTTTTAACCATTAGTATCCCAGCACCCTTTCCAAGGAGCGTGATAGTCTTAAGAGCCAAGTTTTTTCCTGACTTAACCTACTGTGAAACTAGATAAAGTGAATGCATTGCTGCCCGACCTGCTGCAGCGGGGGATAGGTGCCTCTCCCCTGCCGCAGCAGCTCCAGGGCCGGGGCTGTGGGAGAGGTGCTTCTCCCCCTCTGCAGCCCTGCATACCCCAAGTAACTACCTCTGTGCGTCCCTTGGTACCCTGAGCTTAGAAGGAACTTCGGTTGAAATACTAATGCCTTTCTTTTAGACAGATGAACTTCTGGCTTTCAGAAACCAAAGATCTCCAACTGTCTCTGCAGATGGAATAATTTTCTCACAATTCAAGGCACGAAGTGGCAAAAAGAACACAGAGCACAATGAATTCATTATCTACTCAAAACCTTCAACTATTAAATGTAACTTTAAATTTTCAAGACACATCAATCCATCAAGCAAAGCAGACAGATTTACCTCAAACATTATAATTGCATCCTCTTTTAAAGCATCAGTTGAAGAGGAGTGGTAATCAAAATTTACCTAATTGTTTTTAAAAAGAAACCACAACAGGGCACACAGTATACCCAATAACTTTGGTAGTTCACCTCAGTTCTATATTGACTTTCATTTATTATGAAGTTTGTGAAAATCCCCAAATTAATCTCACTACACTGCATATGAAACAAGTACATTATTGATAAATCGTAAACAGAAATAAAGCTCATGGTGTGGGGGCGGAGGGGAAAGAAGAGGTTACATACTTTGTGCAGTAACTGGTTCTTCATGTGTCCCCCGAGGGATGGCTCCAGTTCAGATGCACATGTACCTCTCAAGCCCTTGGTTGGAGATTTTCAGTTAGTGTCCATCTGGCCCACGCATATGCCTTAATGCTTCCTCATGTTTAATACCGAGACTGTATAGGGGTGCCCAGACAAACTGCCCTCAGCTCCTTCTCCACCCAAATGTTCCCTAAGGAACAGTCTGAAGCAGAGGGGAAGGAGTGCAGGTAGTAGAGCACCCATAGGGATACACGTCTCGAAGAACTGCAATTACTGCACCAAGTGAGTAGTGTGTCTATGGGTGCTCCACTTCAGGCGTCTTCCCAAGCAGTATACCCAGATGAAGGAGGGAGCTTTAGAATAGAGTCCAGAACCGAAGACAGTACTGCAGAACCAAGTGCTGCACTGGATCTGGCAGCATGGATCAGGGCATAATGTTTCAAAAATGTACATGTAGTGGCCCTACATATTTCAGATATTGCTACATTCTTCAGTAATGCTGTAGATGTTGCCTAAGTTCTAGCTGAACGTGTTATCACCCTTTCAGGGAAGGGGTGGTGGTGGATGAATGCCTGCAACATCATAACAAGTGATAATACATCCACATATGCATCCTGATAATCTCTGAGTAGGGACTGAGGACCCAGTGGATCCATCCGTGAAGGAAATGAAGAGCTTAGATGGATTTCCTAAATTGCTTGGTCCTATTGAAGTAAAAAGCCAATGCCCTTCTAACATCCAAGGTATGTGAACAAGATTCCTGTAGAGAAAGAACTGTGTGACTTTGGGGAAAACACTTGTAGATGAATGGACCGCTAAAGTGGAACTCCGACAGATGCTTAGGTAAGAATTTGGGGTGTGGACATAGAGACCTTGTCCTTAAAGAACACTGTGGAAGGGGGTGGGGAGGAATCTGCCATCAAGTCTCAATCTTCCTAACCTTACAGGCCAATGTGATGGCTACTAACAAGGCCGTCTTCATGCAACACAGAACAGGTTGCCATTAGTTCGAATGGAGGTCTCATAAGGTAACTGAATACCAAGTTGAGGTCCTAAGTCAGGATAGGGTTTCTAATCTGGAGATAGAAATTCTCCAAAACCCTTAATAAATAAATAGATGATACTGGATGAGTAAAAATTCTCCTTCTACTGGAGAATGAAAGGCTAATACTGTGGCCAATGGATCTTAGCCGAACTGATAACTTGATTTCTTTAGCTCCAAAAGATAATCAGAGGACTGAAAGTGGCACCAAATCAGGCAAGAGGCATCAACAATACCAATGGAAGACTCTCTTCCATTTCTGCAGGTAAGTAGTGCAGGTTGATCTTTCTTTACTATTCAGTAGTGCCTGTTGTACTTCTATAGAGCAGGAGGATTCTCTATGAACCATCAAGGAGCCATGCCCTCAGGCAGAGAAACGCTAGGTTGGGATGAAGCATACAACCTGTATCATGTGACAGTAGATGAGGAATGGCTGGGAGCCTGGACAACAGCTGGACACATACGTGAAGCAGGTAAGGGTACCAAGCTTTTCTTGGCCACGTTGGCACTATAAGGATAACTTTGATTCTGCCCTATCTGATCTTGTTCATCACTGTCAGTAGTCGCAGTGTTTGAGGAAATGCATATAGATCCTTCTTCCAAGATGGAAGAAAGGCATCTCCCACGGGTCGTGGCCCAGATCCCCTTTTGAGCAGAAAACAGGACACTTCCTGTTCCTGGAGATGGCGAAGAGATCCACTTCTGGCAGTCCCCATTTTAGGAATATACTGTGGAGAACTTGGGCATCTAGCTTCTATTCCTAATCCTGTGAGAAGTGTCTGCTGAGGACGTCAGTGGTGATGTTCTGAATACCTGGGAGGTAGACTGGTGAAATTTGGATCTGATGAGCTATGCTCCAATTCCACAGTTTCACGACTTTGCTGCAAGGGGATGGGGATCAGGGTGATTTCTTGAGTTGTTCATGTACCCTGAGTTGTGAGGGTATTGAGGAAGGCTCCCCATCCCAACAGCGATGCATCTGTTGTTAAAGTCACTGATGGGGCTGGGCAACAGAAAGGAACACCTTCACAGACATTGAGTTGATCCTTCCACCAGTCTAAAGAGTCCCTCACTTGAAGAGGAACTAATCAACTGTCTGTCCAAGATGTGTTAGATTGGAGAATATGCTGCTTTGAGCCAACTCTGGAAGCAATGGAGAGGTAGCCTCGTGTGATTTGTCAAAAAGGTGCAAGTTGACACATGTCCCAGGAGCTGAAGTCCATTCCTTATTGTGGTTCAAGGGCTCCCCTGAACTGCCCATCCAGAATGACAAAGTTAAGAAGCTGCTAAAGGAAGATAGGTTCTGGCTGTCAGTCAGTGAGCCCAAATATGTCTCTATAAACTGTACCTTCTGTACAGGGGTTAGATGTGGACTTTTTTACATTCAGCTACAGACCCAACTCTGGACCACAGCAAGGACCATCTGGGTAGAAGACAACACTGCTTCGTAGGAACGGCCCTTGAGTAGCCGGTTGTCAAGGTATAGGAAGAGTAGGATCGCTTCTTGTCAAAGGTAAGCAACCACTACTGCCAGGACTTTTGAGAACAACCTTGGGGCCAACGAAACACTGAAGGAAAGCACTCATTATTGGAAATGATCCTAGCCTATAGTGATGTATAGGTATTTTCTGTGCAATGGGTACATTGTTATATGGAAATATGCATCTTATATGCTGTGGGCTGAAAACCAAACCCCTTTCTCTAATGAAGAAATTATAGCTGCCAGTCACACATTCTGAACTTTTGAGACTTCACAAACTTGTTTAGAAGTCTTAGATCTAAGTAACATCCTTGGCACAAGGAAATACTTAGAGTAAAATCACCTGCCCCTGTGAGGAGGAGGAACTGGCTCTATTGCTCCTAACCGAGAGAGTTCACTTCTTGTCTCAATAAAAGCTTGCAAGAGCGGTCCCTGAAGAGGGATTGGGGGGGGGGGGGGTCAAAGGGAGGGAGGGACATAAAATCAAAGTATACCATTCATTTTATGACCTCTATAACCCAGTTGTCTGTAGTGATCCATCTCCAAGCATGCTGGAACTAGGCAAGGTGGTCTCTAAAGGCGGGAGGTGGGCTAATGAGTGCAGCTGTAAATCCAGAGGTGCAGGAGGATGTGAACCCTTGACCAACCTATCAAACCTGTTGCTTTGAAGACAACTGGGTGATCCTGGACGACGGTTGGGAGGCCCTCCCTCTCCAAAATCTACGTCTCTTTCTGTGGGGGTAGGGGGAGGGGTTTAGTGGACCTATCGAACCCAGAAAACTGAGTAGGATGCAATCAGTGGCAGTCTGTGACTCACTAAACCTTTTCTTATTTGTAGGTGTATATATACCCAGGGATAGTAAAGTAGCCCTAGACTCCTTTAGAGTATGCAAGGACTCATCTGTGGTTTCCAAGAACAGCTTACAACCATTGAAGGGGAGGTCCCTCCACTGTGTTCTCTATTTCTCAGAAATCCCGAGGGATGGAGCCAAGATGCCCTGCACATCACCACTACCACTATGGAGATGGACCTGCAACAGTGTCTGCAGCAACTTAGGATTCTTGAAAAGCAGTTCTGGACACCAACTGACCCCCTGAGGCAGTGGATTGGAATTGCTCCCTATATTCTTGTGGCAGATGTTCAATAAAAGCTATGAATCTGTTATAATTTATAAAATTATATTTGGCTTAGGGATGTAAATAGTGGTTAAAAAAGTAACCGTGTAACTGATTAAAATTTTATTGGTTACACAGTTAAATGTTTAACCAGGGAACTAGCACTCCCACATTTTACGCAGGACTCCACCGCCCGCTGGTTAGGGAGGAGAGGGCTGTACAACTCTGGCCTCCCTATGAGACAGTATCAGTAGTTTGGCAAATTGTTGATAGGCAGCCCAAGGATCACAATATTGCTACTGGGGGGGCCCATACAGCATTGGGGGTGGCATGCAGGGTTGGTTCCACCACCCTTGATAATGAGCCCAATCTTCCCTATGATTTGCAGAGAATGTGTTCCTGAAGGGATATGTTGGGGAACCCTAAAGAGAAACAGGAGACCAGCAGGGACTTCCCTTCATCCTCCCCTCCATTACATTCAATGGATGACTATCTGCAGAAAATAGTGGAGTCTCCTCCAGTATTGGAGAACAGTAGCTCAGAGTCTGAGTACTCAAACACGCTCAGTACTCATGAGGAACTGGGACTCCATTATAGAGTGGTCCTTAGTATATCTGAACTCCTGTGGTATCGAGTAGGGGATTGGTACTGATGCGGTAGCTGAGGCCACAGTTGCTGTAGCCAGTGGTACCGCTGATGGCAGGTGTACTAAAGTGGACGCCAATGGTGTCTGGTGCTGTTGCTTGCTTGATGCCCAGGATTCTGCATGCATGGGTACCAATGGTTGGGCTAAACATTGTTGAGTGTCTCTGCTTTTGCCTTCCTTGCTGGTAGAAGGTACTAAGGGCCTATCGGAGTCATTTCTCTCCTTCATGCTACAGGACCTTATGGCCCCACCAGTACTGGAGGAGGAGTCCTTCGATTCAACAGTATTGAGTCAAGAGGATAAGGCTTCGGAGACCGTAGATCTCACCAGGGAACTGGGCCTATTTGGAGCTGGCTCCTTAAGGTGAGAGTCCACAATCCTCTTTTTGGAAGCCTTCCCTGAAGCCTCCAAAAAGAGAGGGGAGAGGGGATGGGATGTCTCCTGACCGCACTCAGAAGCTGGCTGAAGGGAGCGTTCCTTCATTACCAGTCTGAGTTTAGTCTCTCTGTTTTTCCTTGCCCTGGAGTTGAGAGCCAGGCAGAAGTTACCCTTCTAGGAGACACAGGACTCCCTCAAGCAACAGACACACACAGAGTGGCTGTCATTCACAAGTATAGCCTCTCAGCATGAGAGGCAATGTTTGAGATCTGGCAAACCAGGTATGCCCAGCCAGGAATAAGATACATCTCCCTGAGGGGAAAGAAGGGAGTAAAATAATCCTCTTGCTACTTACCTAACTGACTAATTAGAAGTACACTAACAACTATAAACACTATCTTAATCACTATAGGAATATTAGAAAAGCTGAGGCACGGTCAATGTGGACATGCTAGGGCTCTGTCATAGGCCAAGGCAGATGAGAAGGAACTGAGGGCGGTTTGCCAGCACATCCCTATACAGCCTTGGTATCCAGAACAAGGAGCCATAGGCAACATGTGTAGGCTGAATGGTCACTGCTAACTGAAAATCTCCGATCAAGGGCTCGAGAGGCATATGTGCACCTGAAGAGAAGCATCCACAGGGACACTACATGAATTGCACCCATTGTCTGTAGCTCAAAATATTAAAGTTCAAGAAGTAAGAAGCATTTCACACCATGAATAAACTGAAATCCATTTGAAAAGGTTATTTACAATTTGGGCCTAACGGATTGAGTTCCTAAACCAAGTGCATCACAAATTATGTAATGTTTTTTAGCAAGATGTGATGCACTTGGTTTAGGAACTCAGTGTAACTGATTGTAAAATAAGCTTCCATACCAGTAAAATATTTTAAACATTAAAATTACTCAAGTTTTGTGCAGCTAAGTGCATGACACTTCTTGCCAGTGAGAAAAAGGTCACTGATTTTCCCCTGGAGAGGCACATGAGCCGTATGGTTGATTCAGGTTGTTTGGAAGAAGTTAGAAGAGACTGTCCCCATCCTCCTTAGTGTGCCCCCATTCTCTTTATCTTATTTTGTTCCCCGTTTTGTCTCCCAGTTTGTTTTTTCTCCACCTCTTTCTGCCTCTCATTAGCCAAGCACCAGGGCAACCAGGCATCACCTCATCTTCACTCTTCTTCTTGCTTAGTGTGTTCCATGCTGCTTAAGATCCAACATGGAGAGCAGCAAAGAGCAGCAGCCTACCTAATTCCCAAATCAAAGCAGCCCCTAATTGACAGAAGGTGATACTGTAAGGAAATCCATTGAGCAACAATTGGATGAGAGAGATTCCAACAGAGGAGCAGGAACACATGACAGGGTTGCTAAATGCTAAAACACCCAAGAGTCGTTTAGCAACCCTGATAACAATCAGAAGAAAACATAAAAATTTAAGGCCTAATTAAAAGATTTTAGAAATCCATGTTCTAAGCTGCCAATATCACTTAAGAGAAAAAACCCAGAAGAATCAGTTATTAAAATCCTCCATCCCAGTTCCAAATACATTTCACAGCTTTATAGAATAAAATGATTCTTAAATTTTGAATTTCCCGATAACCAGGCTCAAAAAATAGAGTTCTGAGATAAAAGTTTTTAGACGTAATGTTAGCTAGAAAACACCATATTGTCACACTGTTTTAATAAAGGTAAACAAAAAGTATTCTCCAGCTAGTATTTTCATAATTAGTTAAGTCACCCTCCTTTTTTTTAAAACCGCAAATTAGATATTTGTAACAATCACTGGAATTAACTACTATTTAATTTTTAATAGAAAAAGCTGAATAGTGCTTATAAAGAATCAACACACAAGACTACTGTCCTCTAGATCATCTCATAAGATTGTTGTCATTCCTAGTAGAATTCCTTGAGCCATGATGGCATAAGATTTTTCCAACATTCTCTCTCTTATTCAGATGGAAACCTGAACACTTAAAACTGTTTATATAATTATTAGTTTTACTAACAGCAGAAATATATTGAAAATCTGACTGTAAAATATTGTTCAGTGGCCATACATACGTTTGCAAGGCTGCATTGGTGGCATTGATGAGGTTTCTATCCGTAATCTTCTCCAGTATTAACAAGGCACTAGTTTCATGACCCTAAATATACAGGAAACATGTTTGTCAGATAACACACTCATTGAAGAAATTGTTTTGTATGTCTTTTTGAAGTAGTTTCTGGAGATTTTACAGAGTTTGACAAAAGATCATATCTTGAAAAATAGTTTTTCATTAACATGCAAAAAAGGGCTCAAATAGAAACTGACACACACCTTGCTGCAAGCCAAATGGAGTGCTGTGTTTTTACTGCTATCTTGCAAGGTCAGATCAGCCTTAGCACTGCTAACCAGCACCTCTGAAGGAAATAAAAGTTTGCATTAACTAAATAGTGTGTTCCTAAAGGAATTATCAATTTTCCACTTTATAAAATGAAGATTAAAACCTAAAATAATATACTTCTAATAAACGTGTGAATGCATAACATATGGTAATTTTAAAGCAACAATATCTATAGTATAATATTACTGTACATTATTAAAAGTTAAAGTAGAAGATATTTAAGCTCTCTCTTTACCAACGGTGTTAGTTTGCCCATTTTCTGCAGCCATCATTAGAGGAGTCTTTCCAGAAGAATCTACAGCATTTACTTGAGCATTATGACTGAGCAGAAGCTGTAAACACTCCACATGATCTGTAAAAGCTGCTGCATGAAGGGGGGTTCTAAAAGAAATCAAGAGAAAATGGGCTTACATCCAGGAAACATACATAATGTTTTATTCACAGGTGCAAACTTTGACTGTGATCCTGCAATTGTACCAGTGTGGGCAGTCACTACCATAAAAATACACTGAAGTCATTATTGGTAGAGTGGTCACAGTTGCTATTAGAAGATCATTTTTCCTTTTTTGAAAATAATTGGCCTCAAATTTAAAATGAATATTTAGCAACCAGTAAGTCCATAATATGGACAAGGATGACTTAGAAAAATAAAATGGACAATATAGTTAATGGGCATAAAGATTTATATTGCACAAATGTTTATGCAATTATAAAAATGCCCAAGCTCTCCTGCACAATTAAAAATCAATTCAGCTCTAATAACACAATACAAGGTTTTTAAAAATCCCCAACAACATTTTTAGTATATAACCAAAAGAAGTCTTTAAATAGAAAAGAAGACTAATATGCCAAATAAGTTTAAAAAACATTAAAGCTGTGACACAAAAGCAAGGAGATTACTGTTTGTAGTGCACTGTTTCTAAGTGCAGTTGTTATATTCCTACCTTCCTTTTGCATCTGTTGAATTTACAATGCCAGCACCCAACGTATCAATTAACATTTCAGCAGCACCTTCATTGTCATTTATCCTATTAAAAAATTAAACAGGCTATTACTTAGAGAATGATTGTGCTTTTATTAAATATTGTAATGAAATCAGTTACAGTAATCTTGGACTTCCTTACACAGCACAATGCAATGGGCTGAAAGAATTTCCTTCCATTTTCTGGAAAACTTCCTGTTCCAAAAGAAGCTCTACACAGCTGTCATGACCTAAAAGTTTTAAAATCAGATATTAAAAACAAAACAAACAACAAACACAGCTAAGGTAAATTAAATGACATTTCATTTGAAAGTCTTAAATGCACACTTGAATTACTTTAGATATGGCTGTATCTGGGGATGAACAAAAACACAGTGCATTTTTAGGAATCTGGAAGCCACAAGTACAATCAGAATACTAGGCCCAGTACTGAAGAAATTTATGAACTTTGAAGTCATGATGCATTGTCTGGGGCACATGAAGAATGTTTAGCTAATTTAGCTCTTATAATATGGTAGCTTTACAGTTAATTCAATAGACTAACCACTTAGTCCAGTTGGAAGATTTTCTTCTGCTGTACTCCTTTCTCTAGTGGAAACAAATGTTTTTTGGGGTTTGCTTTTTTCCCCACTGAACTACTGAATAACGTGGAGTCACAAATTGAGTACATCCACAACATGGGCTGAAAGGAATCATGACCCAAACTTTAAAATAATTTAAACTGTAAAATTACAAAGCAAATATGTTCTTGCTTCTATATTATTCACTGTAATTAATTATCCCAGTATATATTCCTTGCATACACAGTTATATTTATTCAAACATTTACAGTCCTCTCTTAGGTGTAAGCTCCTTCTATATAAAGGCAGCAAGAAAACATCTCCTTCTTGATTTTGATAATTTTCTTCTCTCCTGAACTGTCTGCTCATATGTTGGAGGGACAAGGGTCTCTCCTGCATCCTTACCCAACTGAAAAAAAAAACCTTTAGATTGCAGTGTTTCATCTCTCTCTGAAAGGGAGATCGTCCTAGTGGAGTTTTTCCTGGAGTTTGGCCATAAATAATGCCACTGAAACTGATATGGATGACAATGCTGATAAGCCTCTATGTGTCATACTGGAAATTCTCTCACTGATTCTTCAGACAAATACCAATTAGCCAAGGATAAATTATATCATGCATATTTAGAATACAGAGGTGAAATGTAAGTATGAATTAACGTTGTAACACAGGGCCTACAGCCTTAGGCTTGTAAAATATATACCTTAGCCAAACAAGGCCTCAGGCCTAAAGACTGGTTAGTTACTCATGTCAGCCAATGACTGACTCTATATCATAAGACGAAACAGTCAGCCGCTGAAATTTAGGAAATATGTGGCAATGTATCAGTTAAAGCCGCTCAGAGTATTTGGGGGATTTTGCAAACAAAGCATCGGCAATGTCCTAACCACCAGTATGGTAACTGAGAGATGTACATATTAACAAGTATAAGGTGAAGTAACAAGTTAGCCTATGAAAACTGGGTCACGCCAAAGGTAGTGGGATGTGAAAGTTCAAATAAGGAAAAGGGGTTTAAGCCTTCATCAATACATATGAACCAAGTGGGTGTCAGCGAAACATTATAAAAGATGTATCAGGCCCTGCGTGCTTGAGGAGATCCCAGGATGACCACCACTGCTGCTGCTGATAATGCTGCTGAGAATGATGACAATGAGGATGATGACTGACTCTTTGGGTTTTTCCACAAGGGATGGTGTAAGTAAAGCAAATGCTAGATGTTTCGTATTGTTCTCTCTCCCCTTTACCGGACTGCTGTGTGTATACTGTTTGGTTGGCCAATAAAAAGTAAGTGTTACAAAAAGACTTTGTTGTCCCTGTTGTGCACTATGGCCCCCCTTCTATTGATAACCTCTCCACTGTACTTGATTTTGGAGCTGAACCCTCACAGACTGGGTATAAACCCTCAGATTGGAGTGGATATTTATTTAAAATAACCTGTAACTATAGATAAGGGCTACACCAAACAGCTTAGTTTTCTCCACTCAAGCACAACTGCAATTTTCATCTTCCTATTTACTGTTAATCAGAGCTTTCCAATCACATAACAAAAGCAAAGGAAAACATTAAATATTTAGAGGATCTGCCTCAATTTGTAGAAGGATATTTTGTTCCTTGGCTCGTTTCCTGCGTCAAAGATATTTTAAACCAATGTTTGTCAATTACTGCACCATAGAAAGCAAGTTTTTAAAGATTCTAAATAAAGAAGCCAATCTTGGATGCCACAGCATTGTGTTTCTAGAGTTTAGTCCTGCATGTTCAAGGATCCTTTCCAGGATATCATTATCACTGGCAAAGACAAAAAGAAAGATATATAAAATCTAGTCCACATTACTCATTGGCCAAAACAAAAAATATGTTTACACTTGTCCCCAAATCATCATTAGATCCATTACTTAACCACACATTAAAACAACCACCTTTGAAATCTTACAACCAAACATGTTTAATTTGCTTATTGTCTATCACATATTAGTACGTAGCAGGCTGTATATACTAAGAAAACTATTGTGGTGAACTCTGCAATCTGTTTGAACAAGATCAAAGCTCACATTCTAACCCAAATGCCAACTCTGAAGAAGCAGGTTTAACTCAACCCATTTCATCTGTTTCCATTGCTGTTGTCACCTCTTTTTTTCAGGGACTAAGCTCCCACAGAAGTAAGAGCATAGATACATAGTAGTCAGTCAAAATTCAACTCCAATGCACCCTTGCAAAATACACCAAGGAAAATGTATTTATTACTTCTTGCTTCAACAGCTTGACAAAAAACAGTCTCAGAGCTAGTAATCCTACCTAAACTTTTCCTCCTCCGCATAAAACTCCTTGGATTTATTTTATTTGATATTTTTAGTAAAAGATTTGCTTAGTAAGACCGTTTTTAACTAATTTTTTAGAATTTCTTTTGTCTACCACCGTCTCTGCAATTTTGACAATTTTAAAGAAACTGCAGTTTAGAACACTAAATGTTTTTATTTTTCAAGATACAGATAACGAGACTGCATACATCATGAACAGATGTAAAACAGACTATGCAGAAATGGAAGGTTGTCTTCCTTCTCTCTAAAACTTAAGTGTTGACTAATTTGATTTTTTTTAAATTAGACAAACTTATACACATGAAATCTAAACAATGCATATTACTTTAATTTTATTTTTTGTAGGAAATAGTTCTAGCTAGAGATTGCATATATGTTTGCATCTCACAGTAGTTTGACATGAAACTAAAGGCTAGATGGTTATGGAATGAAAACATCCAATTTTTCTGTCGCACTCTGGTCAAATTCAGAGTGGATCACTCATCAATAAGGCTGTGAGTTTGTCACAGAGGTCACGGACTCTGACCTCCATGGCTTCTGTAGCCCGCTGGTGTGCCTGGCCCGGGATCTGGACACACTTCCGCCTAGGAGCTGAGCGAGGGGGATGTCGCCACTTCTGGGGAGCGCTCCAGGTAAGCGCCTCCCAGAACCTGCCTCACCCCATCCTGTGCCCCAACCCCCTGCCCCCTCCCACACCCAAACTCTTCTGCTCCTGCTGGGAGGGGGGCGGGCAGAGCGGGGGTCCTGGGCCGCCCCCCCAGGATTTCAGGCAACCCTCCCTCCCCCAAGTGTCAGTGAGGGCTATATTGTAAAAGCCATGGACAGGTCACGGGCCGTGACTTTTTGTTTACTGGCCGTGACTTTTACTAAAAACACCCATGACTAAAGCGTAGCCTTACTCATCAACCATTCATAATTTAGTTTTGCACAATGCCATTTTGGAAATCTAGTAATTTTAGTTTATTCTTACTCTATTCAGTAAAATTAGTCTTAGAGATATAGTCTGTAACTTTGCCTAGAAGTATAGGCTGTTTCTCTATTCCCTTAGCACTAATTAAGAAAATGAGCTTTAAGCTCTTACTTCTCTAATTAACATTTTGGAGAAAGGCAGAAAATGAAGTAAATGAGAACCTTAATTACCTGTGAAGATTATTAGGTTGTGGCTGTGTCATTAAGCAAAAGCTCTGAGTGAACCTCTCACCCTCCAGAATGTACTGAGGCAGCAAGCAAAAGGAAGGGGAAATGCTATGACCCTTCCTGATGCCTTTTGTTCTTCAAATACTTGTACATGTGGTTTGATCTGAGGCAGAAGGATCTTATGATATCAGTGAAATACTTCAAGATGAGTTAATGCGGAATTATTTTATTCTGATTAAACTACTTCGTAATTAAAATAATTTCTTGGGATAAGTGGGACCATTTCTGCTTCAACAGTGCTATCCTACCCACATTTTCTCTTTTATTTTTCAACATTTTTACTACTTTTTAAAAAGTACATATTAAAACACAAATGAGCACAGAGACAGTATATCATATTAGAGTTAATATACAAATACATTCAATTTATTTAAAAATTATTCAACTAATGGCTTGACCCTGCTCCCATTAAATATTGGCTGAAGGGTTCTGTTTCATAATATTTAGAAGCAAAGACTCAAATATATGTCAATAGAATGGTATATATTCAGTGATTCACAAGAGTTGAGAGCCTTTCCTATAATGAAGATTTGTCACAGTTAGTACAATAGTACCTCAGAGTTACAAACACCAGAGTTACGAACTGACCAGTGAATCACACACCTCCTTTGGAACCGGAAGTTTGCAAACAGGCAGCAGCAGAGACCAAAAAACCAAACAAAAAATGCAAATACAATACAGTACTGTGTTAAACGTAAACTACTAAAAATATAAAGGGAATGTTTAAAAAAGGATTTGACAAGGTACGGAAACTGTTTCTGTGCTTGTTTCATTTAAATTAAGACGGTTAAAGGCAACATTTTCTTCTGCATAGTAAAGTTTCAATGCTGTATTAAGTCTATGTTTAGTTGTAAACTTTTGAAAGAACAACCAAAATGTTTTGTCCAGTTATAAACAACCTCCATACCAGAGACGTTCCTTACTCTGAGGTTCTACTGTGGATGGATGGATGGATAGGAGTGATGTAAATATTAAGAGATATATTTTGATCAAATTTTTTTGATACACACACAAATCATGCATTTGTGTCCAGAGTTACCTATTTTGCACATCTGAAATCTGGGTATGTAATGATTTGTGTTTTTGTGAATGATACATACCTTTCCCCCCCAAGATAATATGAATAAAAGAACAGGATACTGTATGATTAAACATGCCCTGTATCTGCTTAACAGCTAGACAGATTCTAAACCTTATAAAGCCCAGCTTGTAAATTGGTTCTATTTTGTTTCTGAACTTTTCCCCTTGATCTGTTTGCTCCTCGGTTACCTTATATGTGCTAGCTTTGTAAGAGTTCCATCTTCTTACTTCCAATTGTGCTTAAGTTTGCAATACAGAGACTGTTTGGAGCACTAGAGAGAAAAAGTCCATCTCTCTTGCAAGAAAGTGCTAAGTACACTGCTTTGGAACGAATGGTAAAATAAATGCAACAAATCCACCCAGAAAGCTTATTCACTTTTCAGAATTAATGACAATAAAAGACTCCAGTGTCTTTAGTTTGCTTTATGAATAGTGCACCATCTGTTTCACACTTTTTATTATTAATATTTATATTATGGTATTGCTTAGATGCTCTTATCAATACTGGGGCACCACTGAGCTAGGATCTACACCTACATACAGATTTCTGCCCCGAAAACTTTGAATTTAAGACCACTTTACCATTGTACTTACCATTATAACAGGCCCAGTGCAGTGATGTATATCCATGATTGTCTGCTATTGCAGGTACTGCATCCACAGATGTTGCTGACTGCAAGAGAGCTCCTAGAACACCAATATGCCCACATGCAGCTGATAAGTGTATAGGTGTTCGCCCTCGGCAATCTCGTAGCAAGGACTTAGCACCATGTTGAAGCAATGCTTCCACGCACTCCTCATGCCCTGTAACTGCCTGGAAAAGAAAGATACAATATGCATGTGCACACATACACGTGCAACTGAAGAAAAAAAAAATTCTGTTACTGCCTTAACATATAATATTGAGAGCAGGCAACTACAAAATAAGCCCAGTCATTCTTACTTCAGTAAGTGGGCACCGCAAAGAAAAATTCAGTAATTATTAGCTTAGTGATAGGGTATGTTTTCCTTTTGCGATGGCCTAAAGTGAGATGCTAATCCCCAGGGCCTCCTTAATTGTAGTATCTGGCATGGACTTTAAAGAAACATTTGGCATATTGTACATAGAAAACACAAAAAAAGGAATTATTTTCTTCCTCCCTCCAATACTCTCCCCCACCCCACCCGCAACAAAAAAGATACCTTTGAATTTTCTAGCTAATGTGCAACTGCAAGTGGAAGTGAATCATAAGGTTCAAACAACACTGAAGGTGAAATGCAAAAAGGCAAACATCTAACCACTCAAATGCAATAAAAGAGACCACCAACCAAGAACAACAGAACACTAATGTCAGTGGAATTAAAAAAAGAATAATAAATTCAGCAATGATACAAAACTGCAGATATTCTCAATTTGTATTTAAAATTGATGCACACTTTTTTGGAAATGACAAAAGGGAAATATTTTCTTACCCCTCTATGCAATGCAGTTCTTCCCCATTTATCTTTGGCATCTACGTTTGCTCCTTTGTTAAGCAATGAATAAACGCAGTCTGTGTGCCCATTGAGAACAGACAGCATCAGAGGAGTCCTGAACAGTGAGAGAAAAGAGTTTCCATGCAGGTTACACTTTAATAGTCTAGCGGTCAGCTAAAATACTTAAAACTCCAGAAACAACTTTTGTCCTCCTAGAGAAAGCTCTTCAACAACTGATCCACTAGTGAATAGCACTTTGTAAACTGATCACAAAAGCAGCACTGATATTTTGTTTAGACATAAGAAGGTAAACTTATTTCTAAGGGCATGGATACACATGCAGATGTAGAGCGCTTTGAGTTAAACCCGCCTTTGGAGAGCGCAGTAGGGAAAGCGCTGCAGTCTGTCCACAATGACAGGAACAAGTGCACTGGCGTGGCCACATTTGCAGCACTTGCAGCGGCATTGGGAGCGGTGCATTATGGGCAGCTATCCCACAGAGCACCTCTTCCCATTCTGGCACTGTGGCTTGTGGGAAGGGGTAGGGGGTGCGGGGCATTCTGGTCCTGTCCCAACGCCCCATGATGCATCAGTTCGCATCCCAGCAATCCCTGTGCTTCCATCCACATGTGGCGCCATCTTTCAATGTTTTTTGCACTGCGCGCACTGTCTTCTCTTTCGATCTGCGGGAATGGAGCCTGAACTGCTGAGGAGTATGCTGACGAGTCTCGTCACGTTTGGCAGTGGAGTTATTCCTTATGATCCAAAGTGACAGTGAGGGCTCCGACGATATCCATTAGAGTAACACATATGACACGAGTTTGCTTGTGGTATTCACGGACATGCTCAACACCACGGAACGCTGCTTTTGGGCTCGGGAAACAAGCACTGAGTGGTGGGATCACATTGTCGTGCAAGTCTGGGATGACGAGCAGTGGCTGCAGAACTTTCGGATGAGAAAAGCCACTTTCCTGGGACTGTGTGAGCAGCTCGCCCCCACCCTGTGGCGCAAGGAGACGAGACTGATAGCTGCCCTGACTGTGGAAAAGCAGGTGGCTATTGCATTCTGGAAGCTGGCAACTCCAGACAGCTACTGATCGGCCGCTAACCAATTTGGAGTGGGAAAGTCGACCGTTGGAATCGTGTTGATGCAAGTCTGCAGGGCCATTAATTGCATCCTGTTTGGAAGAACCTTGACTCCGGGTAACGTGCGTGACATTGTGGATGGCTTTGCACAAATGGGTTTCCCTAACTGCGGAGGGGTGATAGATGGCACACACACATTCCAATTCTGGCACCAGCCCACCTAGTCTCCGAGTATGTTAATCGGAAGCGGTATTTCTCTGTGGTTCTCCAGACACTTGTGGATCACCATGGGCATTTCATTGACATTGACACAGGCTGGCCCAGAAAGGTGCAGGACGCATGCATCTTTCGGAACACTGGCCTGTTCAGGAAGCTGCAAGCCGGGACATTTTTCCCCAGACCAGAAGATCACCGTAGGGGAAGTTGAAATGCCCACTGTGATCCTTGGAGACCCTGCTTACCCTTTAATGCCATGGCTCATGAAACCCTACACAGGGAGCCTTGACAGCAGCAAGGAGCAAGGAGCAGTTCAACAACAGGCTGAGTCGGTGCAGAATGACTGTGGAGTGTGCTTTTGGCCGTTTAAAGGGCCACTGCGCTCTCTGTATGGGAAGCTGGACCTTACAGCATCCTCACAGCTATATCCTCATGCTGTAACCTCCGTAACATTTGTGAAGGGAAGGGTGAACGATTCACTCAGGCATGGAACTCGGAGGTTCAACACCTGGAGGCTGAATTTGAACAGCCAGAGAGCAGGGCTATTAGAGGGGCCCAGCGCGGGGCTGCAAGGATTAGGGATTCCTTGAGGGAGCAATTTGAGGCTGAAAGCCACCAGTAATGTCTGGTGCCCTGCACGGGAGTGAAGTACAGTGGTTCCAATGTTAGTAGGAATCGGTGTTCGCTATGCTGACTTGCAGTGCCTGTTTTTTTCCTGGGCTAAGGTATCTTACTTTATGCACTAAAAAAAGAATGTTTTCAAAGCCAAAAAACCCATTTATTGAAAAGAAACAACTGCTTGGGAAACAGAAAGGGCCAGAGGGTGGGGTGGGGAACAGTTGTAGCCAGACAGCCAGCCCCCCCCTCAGACCAGCATTGCTGGAAACACACGGGAGCCAAAACACCAGGGCACTCCAGCACAGCCTTTGAAGCTGAGAGAAGCACAGGTGTGCTGCGACAATGTGCCTCTGGGAACGTATACAACAATTGGGCTCACAGCAGGCAGAGGCGCTGTGACAGACATGGCTCTTAGCCCCTACTAAAACAGCATGATGCACACACACCAACATCCTAGGTGGGAAAATATTTACCCTGATAAAAGAAGTGTCCAGTAGTCGAAACTTATTGTTTCTCCCTTGCAAGTGTGAACTACTCTTGCGAGAGCTGGCGTCACCCCGACAGACCAGCCCCAATTTAGCATAGAAAGGAGAAAGAGAATAAAGGAGTACAGAGGTATAAGTAGGGGACCTACAGCACCATGATTTTTGAGTGCTTTTCACTATCTATCTGCTGGTCAGATAAGTGACAGCCTCCCAAGGCTTCTGCAGCTAAGAGGGTCCCTAAGCCTTGTCCCTTATTCGTCTTTCCGCGGAATTGAGTGACCGATCCTGGCTTGGCACCGCTGGAATCGAGAGATGCAAGGAGGGTAAGAAGCACCCACACCTGATCTCCTATCTTTAGTGTACACATATTTTGAAATAGAGCTCTATACTTTGTTTTCTTTCTTTGGGATTGTAGCTTCAGTTTTGTAACTTGTTTGTGTGTGTAACATCTCTGCACTTAAATAAGTAGGCACTAGCAATTTTGTAACCACATGATTAGAATCTAGTTTAATAAATTTTGGTAACCATTTATGCATAAGCCTGACTTGTTTCTCTGGTTTACTGTGAAGCAGCCAACACAATTAAAGAACCTCAGCCGTTTTGGCTGTAAAGCCTGGCCATTAGGTGAGAGTACTAAGAGCCTAGCGTTGAGTTGTGCCGCCTCCACGGGGCAAACTCTTGGGGCACCTGTCAGTCAATCCTGACTGCCCGCTGCGAAGGAGCTCTGAGCTCTAGCAGTTAAAGTCACGGGTGTGGAGAGGCTCTTAGTGCTGCCATTGGGGCACCTGTCAGTCCGTGTTGACTGCCCGCTGCGAAGGAGCTCTGAGCTCTAGCAGTTAAAGTCACGGGTGGTTAGGACCTTGGGGCATCCGTCAGCCTAGCCCGGGCTGCCCGCCGCGAAGGGACAGTGCGTCCTAGCGGTTAAAGTCACGGATGGTATAAACGGGCATAGCTGGCACCTCACCAAACATCCCTGGCCATCGGCTAACAACAGTACAATCACAGATTTGCATATGTCCTGTTATACTCAGCCTTCCTGTCTGGAGTGCTGTGCAATGAGTGCTGCACTTCAGGATGGCTATACTGCATGGTGTTGGGGGTGGAGTGCAGTGGGTAAGGGTCATAGTTTTCAGGGCTGGGGGGTGAAGCTACAGGTGTTGGAAGCAGCTGGTGGCGGTAAGAACCCAGATGTTGGGGAAGGTGGGTTGGAGATGACATGGGGGCACAAGGGAAAGAGTTTTGGGAAAAGGGCTGCAGGGGGGGTCGGGAACAGCAGTGCTCTGCCTGCATGGCTACAAGCGCCTGGATTGAGTCCGCTTGGTGCTCCATTATGCTTATCAGCCGATCCATGCTTTGCTGCCAGAGCACCGTGCTTTTGTGCCAGCGCTCCTCATTCTGCTGGCGGATCCTCCTTTCACTGTCCTGCCACTCCTGCACTTTTCAATTTTCATTACTTGAATGCTGCATTACTTCATGCAACATGTTTTCCTTGCTTCTACGTGGCTTCTTTCTGATTCTTTGAAGTATTTCGGCTGGTGATAACACGGATGGCTGAAATCTCAAGGTTGCATCTCTAAAGGCAAAATGCAACACTTAACAGAGGCACCACTGTTCACACCAGACAGAATAATGATTCCCTGGTACTTAAGGGCAAGCACAGGATACACAATAGCATAATTTGCCTGTCCCAAAGCAAGCGCACATAACCCTTGGGAGCCCCAAAATGGTGAGTAAGCACAGGGTCAAGCGTGACTGATTGTTTCACGGCTGTACAGTCCTCTAGATTTCTGTGCCTTGGGGAAAAGCCAACAGCAGCAGGGGGCCCCTGTACTGAACACTGTCCCCACATTTTCCACAGGAGTTCGTCCTGGAAGATATCTCGCTGCTGAGGGTGACCTGGGAAGCAAGGGAGGGCCTTCTACTGCAATGCGGATTCCACCCTGGCCCATATGCAGCTTGCCTGTGTGCAGCAATGGTCCCCTTGCCCCTCACGGCACAGTGGCGTGGACAAGTTAGCCTTCCTGGCCCAAGGAACACAGTGGCTCTTCCGAGAAACCTGCGCAAGCGCATTTCCCAAGTTCTGGATGAAACTTTTGAAGAGATCACTGAGACCTATTACTGCGATGTGAAAGAGCACATCAATGCTCTATTCTGCATCTAGGCATGCATGCAGCCCTAACCCCCCTCGCCCCAAGAGCCTGCAACAAATAACTTCCTTCCCAAAATAAAAGCCGCTTACTGGGAACCTCCTCTGGTGTTTGTCCTTCCCCAAGCACCAGCTGCCGCGACTCGCTACCTTCCTCCTGGCTTGAGAGCAGTTCCTGGCTGCATGCATCTAGGGATTCCGGGGTGTCTTCCTCCACCTCAGCACCCTCGCTCCTGCTCTGCTGCTGCTCCTCCTCCCGCCTTGTTGAGCTGGGCTCTGAAGTGTCCATGGTGGTACTTGGAGTGGAGGTGGGGTCGCCCCCAAGTATCATGTCCAGCTCTTGTAGAAACGGCAGGTCGCAGGGGCAACACCAGAGCGGCTGTTTGCCTTGCGGGCTTTGCAGTAGGCATGCCGCAGCTCATTCACTTTAATCCTGAACTGCGGTGCGTACCGGTCATGGCCCCTTTCCATCATGTCCCTTGATATCTGCCCGAAGGTATCGTAATTCCTACAGCTGGAACGCAGCTGGGACTGGACAGCTTCCTCCCTCCAAACACTGATGAGGTCCAGCACCTCGCCATTGCTCCATACTGGGGATCACCTGGTGTGTGGAGGCATGGTCACCTGGAAAGATTCATTGAGAGCACTCCACGCCTGGCTGAGCAAACAGGAAGGAGATTTTCAAAATTCCCAGAGAATTGTAAAGGGCGAATCTGATGGTTGGGTCACCCCAAGGCAGGGCAGTAGAGTTCAAAGTGATGACCAGAGTGGCTAGAACAAGCATTGTGGGACACTTCTGGAGGCCAATCAGAGCACACTAACAGACCAGGGTGTCCACACTGGCACCGCGGTGCTCCAGCGGGGGTGCACAAAACGTTATTCCACTCACCAAGGTGGAGTAGCAGAAGCGCTCTAGCCACTGAGTCAGAGCGCTCTACGTGCCTTGCCAGTGTGCTCCTTTAATGTGCTCTAACTTGGAAGTGTAGCCAAGCCCTAAGAGTGTAACATAAAAAAGTTAATTACGTCTCTAGGGCCTATTTTCTCAGTGTTTAGTGAACAGAGTAATCTTAATTTGTTTCCTGTGGAATGACTATCAAAATTCTGTGAAATTTACATCTGTGGTACTCCGAGACACAAACTACATTAATCCTAGTAGTCCCTCCATTTAAAAAAATAAAAATAAAAAAATTAAAAAAAATCACCAATGGAAAATGACCCCCTTTTTTTTTTTGTTATGGGGTGCAGAAGCTATAATGTACATTATAGGATGCAATATCTTGTGAAAAATCAGAATACGGACTTCTTCAACTTACTGTCCATTTCCATCTTGAATGTCCACTGCATTCTGTGGTTCCGCATTGCCTATCAACAATCGCAAGCATTCTGAATGACCATTTGTAGCTGTAAAATGTTATAAAAACAATCAGCATATCATGTTTGTTGTCCTTGGGTATGAAAATACAAACAGTATTAACAAACTGAAGTTGTCAGCTTCTACTAAAGCCATTAATATGAGAACTCATTGGCCATAATGGGGTCAGCATTTATAACTTAATTTGAAAACAGGAAATCTTTGACCTTATATCCAGTACTCAAAACATGTTTTTAACAGTTAAATATTCAAAATCCATAGAACTATATTACAACTGAACAGAATATGATGGTGTCAAGGTAGTCATTAACAACTGAACTTTTCTTCTTTTGTATGTATATAAGGATGAGAATATTAACCATAACTATAGGAACAGTTCATGCCTATGTTAGTTTAACAAGAAATAGTGCTTCACTTTCATTCTTTAAAATACTCATTAACACAACTATTTATTTAAAGCAAGTGAGTCCTTGTCTAACCTACCACACACAGGTTTAAATGCTAATGTCTTGTGTGTGTATTTGTAAGGGATGGGAAGTGAGATCACACTCGAGGGGGTAGGTGAACAGCTACACAATTAGTCAGAGGGATAAGCCAAGAAGAGGAAAGTTAGGGAAACTGCATTTAAAAGGAGTTCTTAAGAGGTAAAGTTTGCTTCCTGGGCTACTGTACTCCGCCCCGAAAGTAGGATACACTTCATGTTGCTCAGCAACGACCTGTCTGGCAAATCTGAGAATGATGCTAATGGAAGCTGAAAGGAGGGAGAAAACAAATAGAAGAATAAAACTAGTGTTCAAGGAGAAAAAAAAGTGGCTCTCTCTCTTATGGCCATCTAATATTGTTAATGGACTGCTCTTTTTACCAAGACATTTTAAATGACATATTTACTACTACGCCATTGCCAACTTAAAAAAAAAAACGTAAAGTTCACTTGCAAAAAGTCAAAAAAGGAATGAATAATTAAGTATCTCTTAATAATGCATCTTTGGGGGAAACCACAGGGAGAAGTGAGAGACGGAGAGAAAGAATTAAAAATCACTATCAACATTAATTTTTTCAGAAACTCAGTAAGAGTTCAGTCACTTTAATCCTTGAAGCACTGAGTAAAAAGTATCAAACTTCTCTCCTCACAAAACTGCCAGAGCTCTCCAAGATACAGATTGAAAGCAAAACACTGTTTGATGCTATCCACAAATTATGACAGGTAAATTACACAACATATTTCAACACTACAGTGTCCTACAAAAGGCAGGGCCATGACCATGTCATTCACCTCCACACGTCCCAGACAGCACAGCTGTTTGGCATGGAAGGAAATGCACACTGCATCCATTTAATGCAGGGATGGGCAAACTTTTTGACCCAGGGGCCACATCTAGGAATAGAAATTGTATGGCGGGCAATGAATTCTCACAAAATTGGGGTTGAGGTGCAGGAGGGGGTGAGGGCTCTGGTTGGGGTTTTGGGCTCTGGGGTGGGTCCAGAAATGAGGAGTTCAGGGTGTGGGATTTTGTGGATGGCAGAGGTACTACTCTCCTCCAGAGCCCAAGGAAGACATCTGACTAAGGCACTCTCTCTCTTACTAAGCTAAGGCACTCCCACTACCTCATGCTCTTCCTCATCCTCCACAGTGCAGAACATAATTTAAAATGTAATCTAGATAAACTCTGTTAATGCCACAGAAATATAAACCCCAAACCCATGCATTTGTGTTCAGCACAACATACCTGCAGCATGTATTGGAGTTCTCTTTACAACATAGTCTTTCACTAAGATTGATGCTCCCTGATTAATAAGTACGTCCACACACTCCACATGTCCCTTAAAAGCTGCAAGATCCAGTGGTGTCCTTCCATTATTGTTCCTCACATCAAGGTCCAACAAAGACTGCACCAGTACTTCTAGAGCTTGATGGTGACCATGATAGGCCTAAGGAAATATTAATACAGTGCAGTAGTGTTTCATTTACATTAGAAAAGGACACTATGAAAATAGTGTGTAACAGAAGCATTTAGAAGAATATCTGCTGTTTTAAGTAAAAATCAGTCATTTTGTAACCAATGTTAAAAACATACTTTCAACTGAACAATTTGTACCTATTTTTATTTCATTTATTTTTACCAGTAATTGGAAGAAATTAGAGAAATGTGTCATTTTTCCATCTTGTTCGCTTTGTGTATTTGATAACTCTTTAGGTGCAGTGAATTTCACTGCTTTAAGATCAGGTGCATGACTCTTCTGCATTGCTCTAGTTGGGGGCTCACATGCAGACTCTTCATTACCCTCTGCAGAGGGCATTTATTTGTAATAGCAGCAGCAAAGCTGAAACTGAAGAGGTAGATGTACTCATATACTTAAAAAGAAAGGGGAAAACAGGTGGGCCATAACTATGTTCAGTGTTGTTGTGCTCAGGATGCCCATAGGATCTTAAAGGCAGAAGGCATATAGGAAAAACTCATTTTAAAAAAATGATTTTTTTTTTTAAAGGCAGGACAAATATGAAGTGATGCATCAAAAATTGCTCTTTTTAAAATTGACGTTGGCAGTGGCCCCTTTCATAGGGCAAAATGTTCAACTTTCTAAAATACAAATATGGTAGAGCAGTAAAAACAGAAGTTAAAAAGCATTTCTTCAAATGCAGTGTATTAAATGGAATGCGGTCACTAGATCAATTCTTTATCCTATATTATGTTTTTTTCAGATTTTATCTTTTCCAGACTTATATACCATAACCCTGTAAATCATCTTGTGCAAAAATTAAAGGATGATTAATACATAACCACTGCATTTAGTCTTTTATACAAAACACAGAACATTTTCATATGACAGAATAAGGACCCAATTCTACACGAAGCTCTGAGTGGATGAACTCCTGCACCCATGGGGAGTTCCTGGCAGGATCATGGTCTAAGTGATTATATAAAGACAAAAAAAGTTAGTTTATTGTAATATAGAATCAACTTTTTCTTTAAAAAAAAAAAACTTTGTAGATTTTATATTTCATATTTATGTAACACTTTTTTTTCCTTCAAAGAACATGCTAAAACTGGAATGACAGGAAATTCCCTGAGACAAGGTGGGTGAGGTAATAACTTTTATTGCAGAGGTTCCCAAACTTTTCTTATTTGCATACCTCCTCCTCTCAGATCTACCAGCTGCCCATGTACCCCTGTCCAGATCTACCAGCTGCCCATGAACACTACCCCTCTCATCATTGATACTTTGTGTGTTCTTCTTAACACTACCTTTCTTTAGCCATCTGTCCATATTTCACTGTTACGTACAGATATAGTTATAGTATGACACATACAACCGAAAAAAACCCCTGATTAAGTTCTAAACTCAGACTGGACAGATGCTGTCAGTGATTGGAGGTAAGGGCTCTGTACGTCAGCATCTCTGTGTTCTCACTGGTACATCTTGAAGTAAGTTAATTACTGTATTTGACATAACAAATTCTCAGTTTTAAAACTTCATCTGAATAGCCTATTATGAGAATGCAATAAATAAAACAAACTATTACATAATTTCTCCCGCAAATCTCCCAGAGATGTCTCACATATCCGTTTTGGGAACTCCTGTTTTATTGGACCAACTTCTGTTGATGAGAGACAAGCTTTAGAGTAGCGGTGGCCAACCTGTGGCTCCGGAGCTACATGCGGCTCTTCAGAAGTTAATATGCATCTCCTTGTATAGGCACCAACTTCGGAGCTGAAGCTATAGGCACCAACTTTCCAGTGTGCTGGGGGTGCTCACTACTCAACCCCTGGCTGTGCCACAGACCTTGCCCTCCTCTCCCCACCAGCCTCCTGCATGCCACGAAACAGCTGATCGGGAGGTGTGGGGAGGGAGAGGGAGGTGCTGATTAGCGGGTCTGCTGGTGGGTGGGAGACGCTGGGAGCAGGGTGTGGGAGCTGATGGGGGGCTGCTGACATATTACTGTGACTCTTTGGCAATGTACATTGTTAAATTCTGGCTCCTTCTCAGGCTCAGGTTGGCCGCCCCTGCTTTAGAGCCACACAGAGGTCTTCTTCAGGTCTGGGACAGGTACTCCGAGCCTCACAGCTAAATGCAAGATGGAACAGATTGATCACCAGATGTAGTTAGCACATATTTTAAGGGACCATTCAGGGTAGTGTGGCCCATTAACACCTACTATGACTTTTTTGTCCTATGACTGCAGAGGTGTTAATGGACCACTCTACCTTGAATGGTGCCTTAGGTTATGCACTAACTACTTATGCTAAACAATCTGTTCCATCTAGCTGTGATGCTCACAGACCTGAAGAAGAGCTGTGTGTGGCTCCAAAGCTTGTTTGTCTTACCAACAGAAGTTGGTCCAATAAAAAATATTACTTCACCTACTTTGTATCTCTGATATCCTGGGACCAACACAGCTACAACCACACTGCATACAGGAAATTCACCGTAAGGGGGAAAAAAAAAAAAAAAAAAAAAAAAAAAAAAAGACCAGGTGGTTGAAGCTAGCATTGTTGGCAGAATGGAGAAGATTCGGAAAGTGATGCAATAAGACTAGAATGGATAATTGTGGGAAATCTACTGTGTAAACCTGTCATGACAACGTGTCAAATGCCATGGTACAGCTGTGAGAACAACAAACAACTTCAAGTGCTGGTCCAAGCCATTACACAAATAAATAAATACATAAATAAATAATATGTTTATTTAAGTTTCAGAGTAGCAGCCGTGTTAGTCCGTATTTGCAAAAATAAAAGGAGTACTTGTGGCACCTTGGAGACTAACAAATTTATTTGAGCATAAGCTTTCGTGAGCTACAGCTCACTTCATCGGATGCATCAAATAAATTTGTTAGTCTCTAAGGTGCCACAAGTACTCCTTTTATTTAAGTTGTCAGGGATCCTTCATACCCCCTTGGGTGTCTAGCCTATAACGGGGCAACACACTGTCCTCATTCTCAGTACTCCAGAAACTGCTCAGAACCGTTTTCTTTTAGTGTTCAGGCTGTATTTTATTCTAAGCCTTCCAACCACACCAGTTCAGTCTAACACCACAGTTTTAAGCCTCTACATCTTTCAGCCCTTCTTTGCTACGGCCCTAGGAGGAAAAGAGATCACCCTTTTGGAAGCGCTCTCTTTCTACACTCAGCTAGCCCTGTCCTCACCCCCTTTGTAACACTTCCTTCCTGGCCTTTATCAGCTTTTATAACTAGCTGAGGGCTAATTAATTTCTGACCTTCCTAGCCAATCGTTCTGATTAGCTAATTGTTCAATTAGCCATCACTGGGGAAACTAACTGAGGCTACAGAGATCGGAGTGCTGACTCACCAGTCAGGTTTCAGCACTCTGTCACAAGCCAGTGTCCTCATGTAATTCCAGGACTAGTCCCCTCTAATTTTTTTTTTCTATTGCTAATTTTTAGCAATCACCTTACTGATGCCACATCATTTCTTTTGGTCCTGTGTATCAAAAACACATGTGTTTGTCATATCTATGCACCATCAATTTTTAATATTTGCTTTACACTTATTTAGAAGAGGACACTTTTTAATTATTTTAACCTATTCGTATTACAAGTAAAACAATGATTAGAGGGAAAAAATACTTAATTCAAGCTTGCTTACTTTGCATTTCACTGCACTTTTATATGATTGGTTTCATTGTTTTCCCTGTGTAGTCAGTTCCCTTATAATTTGTGTGTGTCTTTCAGAAACAACAGGGGAGAGAAAAACATTTTTTAAAATAGGGAAAGGTTGCTCTAAATAATAAAAAATTGGCAAGGGAATTCAGCAGCAGGTACAGTACTTGAAACCAGTTTTAACTTTTTTTTTTTTTTTAATACTGAACAGATTTGATGTTGACAGTGTTTCTTCAAGAGCACATTTACAATTGATATACAAAATCTTATGCAACTCACGTAAGAGAGCATGTATATTACTAACTGAAAACTACTGATATTGACCTGTGAATAAACATCTGGCATGAATCAAAACTATCTTGCATCAGTCAAAAAACTGTTGTGCATACATCTATATGATTCAGTAGACCAACAATCACTAGCGAATGAAATACTTACAGCTAAGTGCAATGGACTAATTGGTGCTCTGTTGTCGGAATCATTCAGCATGTCAGTACCTGATGTTTCCATTAGCTAGCAGAAATACAAATATAGACTAAATGCAAGAAAACGGTTTTAAAATACACTCTTCAACAATAGTATGGGAATTGCTATCCCTCACCACTTACAGATTAAGATGCACAAAATTCCACAGACATGGTATTTTTCCCCTGCAACTATTGTATAAATGACTATTTCAATCTTTTAAAGGCTTCGGGCTGTAAAGGCAACACTCTTCCTGCATCTCCCCTGCCCAACTAGCAGGTGTTTCATTTGGCTTCACATTGAACTATTCAAACAAGAAATTCTTCCCAAATAAGGTATTTTCTTTTTTAAATAAAAGCAAACAAACAGTTTATCCAATAAGGAACACTGGATAGGTGGGGAACATATGATAAGTAAGGGGAAGAGTAGAAGGAGAAGGAAAAGCAATGAAGAAAACAGACATGAAAAGCCTAATCAAAGTAATCCTCAGCAGCAAGGGGAAGGAGGAGAGAAAAACCACAAATTTACATGAAAAGGAAGAGATGAATCAAGGCACATATAGTATTATAAAATGAGTTTAAAAATCCCTGTGTGTTTTCCTGTGGTGGCCCATTCAAAATTTGCTTGGTGTATTAACGTAGATTCTTTTTCAGGACTGCAGTTAATTAAATACAGCAGAATCCCAACTATTCAAAATGCTTGGACACCACCCAGTACATCTGGATAACTGAATTAACAGACAGGGACCTATCAGTTTGTTTAGAAAGAATGGTTTCAACCACTGAAATTCCACTCTACTTGAAAAAGCAATTGCAATTAGCAGGGCTAGGCAATTTCTAAATATGATCATGTAACTGGTTAAACCAATTCAAACTTTATATATATGATTGTAAGCCTCTTGGGGCAGGGACTGTCTTTTTTCCTGTTTGTACGGCACGTAGCATAACACGTTCTCGGTCCATGACTACGGTTCGTAGGCGCTATGGTAATACAAGAAGTAATAATAATAATAAGTAGTAGTATTAATATAAAATGCATGCCTGTTCACTGGAAAGCACACAGTTGGACACACTAGGATAAGCAATAGTATTCCGAGACATAATGCTCCATTTTGCTATACAATACTTTAATGATGATAAAATGTACACACTTACAACATCTAGGGGAGTTTCACTTGCAATCTAAAAGTTAAAAAAATTTTTTTAGTTCAACAGGCTTGAAAAAATTGAAAATACAAGTGTAATTTTCATATAATACTAACTGTAAACATGGAACAGATAAAACAAATGTCAAATCGTATACTTTTGTGCCAAGTGCTGATCAAAATCTACTGAGAAGCTGTTATTTAAATGTATTATGTCGCCATTAGTCACTGCAATACTATGATCAAAATATTTCAAAATTAGATCCTTTGCTTTCAAATAAGTAAATCTCTCTCAGGCAAAACGTATTATGCTCTTGTTTTTAATCCATAGGAGCTCATATTAAATTAGTTAACACATCTCAGAGGGCTACTAGTGGTTTTAATACTTTAGCTAACAGAAGAAAAATTATAGTTTTTTAAACAAAAAATATTCTCTGTGTTATCCCACTATCTAGAACAACAATCCTTTCAACCATTTGATTCTGTCTAAGTTATTTACATGTCCTCATTACCACAGTATGCAAGTGTGTCATAATCTTTAATGTTTTTATCTTCAAAACACTCCTGTGAGGTAAAGAAGTACTTTCATCCCCACTTCACAGTTGGGGAACAGAGAGAGACTCAGTGACTTGTGCAATGTGTGTGGAAGGTTGCACAGAGTAGGGAATTAAACCTGGATCTTAAATTCCAGGCCAGCAGCCTAACCTAGAAGAACTCTACAGGTAGATAACTATTTCACAGTAAGTCGGGGTTTTTTTTTTTTGTTTTTTGTTTTGTTTTTTTTTTACCAGTTCAAGACACAAGCGATGACCGTAGGCAGCAGAATAATGAACTGCATTGTATCCTTGTTTGTCTCGGATCCCTGGGTTTGCATCATTTCTTAGTAGGTATTCCAGGCACCTGTGAGAAGTGACAAATGAGAACCATATTAATAATGTTAAAATTCAACTTTTCACTAATTGGTAAACCAGTACTTGCCTTGAAAATACAAAAAGTCCAATTTTACTATATGCAACAAATAGGATCATCAAATTGCCATGCCTTACTACATCAAACAGTGGTCCGTGTATCCCAGTATTCAGACGGACAAAGAGCAGTACCAGAAGATGTAGAGGAGCATGTAAGACCATCACAACAGACATTTACATAAGTAATATGCCTAGGGAGACAGTGTCTTCCTAACACCAGACAGTCAATGGTTGGCTTATGCCTGGTTGCATGAAGTAAAATTTCTTCTTCAGGTCGGGGAAAGGTACGGTGACAGCAAAATGCAAGGAGGAGCAGATTGTTTAGCAAAAGTAGTTAGCACCGATTGTAAGGGACCATTCAAGGCAGAATGATCTGTTAATACCTCAGCAGTCATAAGATAAAAAGAGGAGGTTAGTGGGTTATAGATTGTGTAACAAGCCATAAATCCAATGTGTCTGTTCAGTCCATGACTTTTTTAGTGTCTAGCAGAGTAATGAATTTAAGCTCCCAGGTTTATCTTTTGAAAGCGTTGTGCAGGTTTCCTTTGAGGATGAGGGCTGATAGGTCAGATATAGAGGGATTGCTTTGTGAAAAGTGTTCACTCAGAGATGGTAGGGTGTTTTTGTCTTTTATCATTTTCCTGTGTGAGTTTATTTGAAAGCATAGTGATTGTCTGGGTTTACCCACATAGTTGTTGGGGCATTTAGTGCACTAAATGCCCCTTTCAAGATCCATTGATCCTACATATGCCTATCACAACATGTGCTATACCTCATGTGGTATACAGCACTAAGTCCATACTAAATTATGTCTACTTCTCATTTATTTGCTAGCTTGATGACTGCCAAATATTTCTAAAAAGGTTGAAGCATGACTTTCCTCTACAAAAGCTTATCCCTATTGTTTTATAACTCACTATTTTTTTCAACTAATTTATCTGATACAGACTTAAGGCTTGCTAGTTTGATTCCCAGAAATACAAGTATTTGTTAAACATACTCTGGAGACAGACTACATCTATTCTCCAGCTGTAGATGGAGACGCTCTAAGCTGATGGGAGAGAAATCTCCCGTCACTTAAATACTCCACTTCCGACAAGAGGCAGTAGTTATGTTGGCAGGAGAACCTCTCCCACTGACATAGCACTGTCTACACTGGCACTTCCGTCGGTATAACTTATTTTGCTCATGGGTGTGGATTATTCACACCACTGAGCGACATAAAAGTTACACCAAAGTAATTTCTAGTGTAGACAAGGTCAAAGACTCAGACTTTAAGGTCAGAAGGTACCATCATGGTCATCTAGTCTCACCTCTTGCGTGTTGCTGGCCACAGAACCTCACCCACCCACTCCTGTAATAGACTCCTAACCTATGGATGATTTACTGAAGACTAAAGACTTCAAGTTAGAGAATCCACCATTTACACTAGTTTAAACCTGCAAGTCACCTGTACCCCATGGTGCAGAGGAAAGCGAAAAAACCCCAGAGTCTCTGCCAACTGGACCCAGGAGAAAATTCCTTCCCAACCCCAATTATGGTGATCAGTTACACCCTGAGCATGTGGGCAAGACCCACCAGCCAGACACCTGGAAAAGAATTCTCTGTAGTGACTCAGAGCCCTCCCCATCTAGTGTCCCATCACCAGCTGTTGGAGATGTTTGCTGCTAGCAGTCGTAGATCAGCTACATGCCATTGTAGGCAACTTCATCATACCATCTCCTCCACAAACTTATCAAGCTCAGTCTTGAAGCCAGTTAGATTTTTTTGCCCCCACTGCTCCCCTTGGAAAGCAGTTCCAGAAATTCACTCCTCTGATGACTAGAAACCTTTGTATAATTTCAAGCCTAAACATGTTGATGGCCAGTTTATATCCATTTGTTCTTGGGTCAACATTGGCATTTAACTTAAATAACTCCTCTTCCTCCCTGGTATTTATTCCTCTTATATATTTAGAAAGCGCAATCATATCTCCCCTCAGCCTTCTTTCAGTTAGGCTAAACAAGCCAAGCTCTTTATGAGAGGAGATTCAAAGTATGTTTTCCATTCCTCAGATCATCTTAGTAACTCTTCTCTGCACTTCTTCCAGCTTGAATTCATCTTTCTTATAGATGGGAGACCAAAACTGCATATCGTATTCCAGATGAGGTCTCACCAGTGCCTTGTAAAATGGTACTAACACTTCCCTTACCGGATGCATCCTAGCCTTTTTCACGGCTGCATCACATGGCATTTTCATGGCAGCCCACAGTCATCCTGTGATCAATCAATGCTTTTTATAAATGGGGAGAAGGTAGGAAGAGTGCCATTGTTTCAGAAAATCATCTCTGGGAACATCTGCACAAACTTTATGAAAAAGCACACAAATGTTCCAGAGATTCCATATAGATTACTTACCTGACATTGTCTCCAGCACTATATTCCAGCCCAATACTAATTTCCAGTTTTATTTGTTTTTATTATTAATCTCCTTCTGAATGTGAGCCAGACAGAACTTGTTTTCCAACTGGTCTTAAGCATGTTGCTGCATCCACTCAAAAAGCTGCTTCTCAGGTTCTACTACTTGGCAGTCTGTCTTCCAGAGAGCCAACTGTTCATCAGAACATTAATATTTCAGGGATTTTGGAGATCATTCTTTGAGTTATTTTCCAAAGCACTGAAATATTACTATCATAATTCATCCTCTAGCCTCTGCAAGACCGCTGGCAAAACAATGTAACCTTACTCTGGTGCTGAGGCACTGATGTCTTTGAGAGCAACTGTGAAACTTGGAATCTTGGAATGATTTAAGTGATAATTAAAGTAAATACCCCTCAACAAATGCCAGCAGGAAGTGGGATTACATACCTCACAGAGAAGTAGCAGGTAAACAACAAAAAAACCTAGACTTTACATGGAAGGGGTATATATACTTTAATGCCTACTAAAATGGCCAGTAGTGATTACTGGTATCTCTACTCTTTATTTACATTTAAAAAGGCCCAATAAGTTATGCACGGCTATTCTGTATCACATGTTCCTCTCATTGTTACCATCACCCTCTCTCTTTTTGTTTGTTACTTCTACATGTTGGGTCTTGAGATTGCAAGCTTTATGCAGAACATCTCTTCTTGTACTGTCCCAGAACAATGACAGTCTTTTTAGTTTTGATGTAATACAAAAAGCTTCTGAGCACATTTCGTTAATAAAAAAACCAAGAAATCTGACCAAACTTGGCAGCTATAACAAGAGAATCCTTTTTACTGTTACCATAATGAAGACAAAAGTCAAAGCAATCTTCGCCTATAAATGTTAAAATGTTTATGTATTTAAATAAATATTTTACATTCAGCCTACCTCAGGATAAGGATAACTCAGACTGGTCTTACAGCATTAAGTCTGATGATCCAGCAAGGGAAACAAATGGCAGAGTCAAGGACCTATCACCTAAAACATATTGCCTCCAATCCTCTAGAGCTGAAATATCGGAATTTTTAGAAAAAATGACTCCTCTAGTATAGCTATCGGGAAGTCTCATAAGCAGCCAAGACCCAGATCACATTTACTTTGTGCAGAGCAGGAATTTAATCCACAGTGTATAGCCAATTAAGACTTCAACATTAAAATCCAGAAGATTACAATACACCTAGCTGTATGGGGAGGGGGAAAAAAAAACAAACAACCTCAACATGTTTAAACCAAAGTATTTCTTATATTCTGAACAGACCAACAAACACATTCCATTTAGCCATCTTCAAAGAAATATAAAAATTACATTTGGCATATATGATTACAGAAAGTGAGCAAACAAAATACAGCAGCTCTGAAGTCTTTAAATAGTCACCCTTTCATATGACATGACACTTACTTGCCATCTGTGTCTGATGCAGCTGCATAGTGCAGTGGTGTACAACCCCTCTCGTCAAGGTCATTCACACTAGCTCCAGATCCCACAAGGGCGAACAGGCACTGGTAATTACAATTGGCAGCAGCATAATGAAGTGGAGTTCTTTAGTACACATTCAAATACAAGAGAAAGACATACAACAGATTAATGACAAAAATGCAAAATAAAATGAAATTTTAAAAACATGTTTATATTTTATTTTATTATTGGCTGAATAATTCAGTTCTAATATATGTAAATATTACATGGTTCCGTAAAAATCATTTTAAAAAGTGTAATAGCAGTCCAGGGTACATATTTGTCAGCCAATACATGGACAGTTTGTGGGTGTTGAGAGGTGTACATACATGCACAGGAAAATGAAAAATAATTATTGAAAGATCTATTTGTTCAAACAATTTAATTGTAGGCCATTCACTGACAAAACATGAGCAAATCTGATCATCCATAGTGCAAAGACACCAAGAAAGACCGGAACAAAATGCAACTGTTTATTTAGGGTGAAATTTAACCCTTCCTGCAGAACACCTAAAGTAATTTTGTGTGGAATGCTCAGTAGGGTTTTGAGACCAAAACTGAGATGTAATGTGGAGTCCTACGGTGTGTCTATTTGTTTCATCCTGTCTTAACGTACCAAAAATATATGCTTGTATAGAAAATAAAACAAATGACGATTTTTTTAAAATATGCATTTGATTTTAAAGAAACTTGAAATTTGAATTTCACATGGAAATATGATATTGATGAATTACTCAGCCTTGGGGGAAAACGATTACAAAGCATAATATAGTATATAAACAATTTTCAGAAGTCAATGACCTAGGTGTTTTTGAAAATTTTACACAAGTGACTGAGGGATCTAAGGGCATGTTCATACTATCCTGCAATTTGGACACAGGGATTGGGAATAGCAGTGCGCACCACAGTTCCCCATGTGGACACCAATTTACAGGTTCGAAGTTTACACTAATGTAGACTTGCCAGCAAGTTAAAAAAGTATGGGCTGGATGAATGGACTATAAGGAGGATAGAAAGCTGGGTAGAGATCAATTGCTCTATGTCTAGTTGGCAGCCGGTATCAAGCAGAGTGCCCCAAGGGTTGGTCCTGGGGCCGTTTTTGTTCAATATCTTCATTAATGATCTGGAGGATGGCGTGAATTGCACCCTCAGCAAGTTTGCAGGTAACACTAAACTGGGAGGAGAGGTAGATATGCTGGAGGGTAGGGATAGGATACAGAGGGACCTAGACAAATTAGAGGATTGGGCCAAAAGAAATCTGATGAGGTTCAACAAGGACAAGTGCAGAGTCCTGCACTTGGGACGGAAGAATCCCATGCACCGCTACAGACTAGGGACCGAATGACTAGGCAGCAGTTCTGCAGAAAAGGACCTGGGGGTTACAGTGGACGAGAAGCTGGATATGAGTCAACAGTGTGCCCTTGTTGACAAGAAGGCCAATGGCATTTTGGGATGTATAAGTAGGGGCATTGCCAGCCGATCGAGGGACGTGATCATTCCCCTCTATTCGACATTGGTGAGGCCTCATCTGCAGTACTGTGTCCAGTTTTGGGCCCCACACTACAAGCAGCATGTGGAGAAATTGGAAAGAGTCCAGCGGAGGGCAACAAAAATGATTAGGGGACTGGAACACATGACTTATGAGGAGAGGCTGAGGGAACTGGGATTGTTTAGTCTGCGGAAGAGAAGAATGAGGGGGGATTTGATAGCTGCTTTCAACTACCTGAAAGGGGGTTCCAAAGAGGATGGATCTAGACTGTTGTCAGTGGTAGCAGATGACAGAACAAGGAGTAATGGTCTCAAGTTGCAGTGGGGGAGGTTTAGGTTGGATATTAGGAAAAACTTTTTCACTAGGAGGGCGGTGAAGCACTGGAATGCGTTACCTAGGGAGGTGGTGGAATCCCCTTCCTTTGAAGTTTTTAAGGTCAGGCTTGACAAAGCCCTGGCTGGGATGATTTACTTGGGGATTGGTCCTGCTTTGAGCAGGGGGTTGGACTAGATGACCTCCTGAGGTCCCTTCCAACCCTGATATTCTAGGATTCTATGAAATATAATCAGCAGACCAACAAAAATTTAAGTGCAGCTTCCACAGGGAAAACTATTACAATTAACCCCTCTATACTCAGCCAAGGCTGCAAGTAGGATTTCAAAGGGAGACATGATTCACAGTCAGATACTTCTGCTGGAGTCCTACTCCTGTCACTCAACCAAGGACTGAGGGACCATTTCCACTAAACCATTGATGCTATGAAGAATATTTTTAAATGATAAATTCTTGCCTCTGGTTCTTCCAGAGCATCTCTTCTTAGTTGTCTGTCTTTCTGATTGTAATCTCTTTGGCTGTCTTTAATTAGTGTCTTTCACAAGCACTAACCACACTGTCTGCACTTAAGTAACAATCTGAGGCTAGCAATAGCAGTGGGTTATTTGAAGAAAGTCCAGAGTGAGAGTAAAAGCGAGAGAAAGCTATATGAAGAAGGGATGGATGGAGGTAAAAAGGAAAGCTATTTTATTAAAAGAATTTAGATTTTACTTTAAAAAAATATATAAGATTGCAAAATGTTCAGAAGTGGCAAAGTGAACAGGTTGATGAAGAGCATTTATAGCCTTGACACGTGGGCTAATGAGGAGAAATCAGTAAATCTACAGGTTGAGAGCCACTTAAACCCATCAGGATGCACCTTACACCAAAAACATCTTTATTAAAGTTACAGTAACATATGAGATCAATTGGACAATTTGAAAGAAAAAACAAATACATACTAAAATACACAAAACTATATAACAGAATGTAACAAATCAAACACCTTGTGACTTTTTTATAATCATAAACTTTCAATAAGATGCTTAGACTAAATTGGTTGTACTGCTTGGATGGGGACCCAACAATTTATTATGAATACAATCACTCCAAAAGCAATGTATTGTGATGGAATATGGGTTCCTTCACACAGAACTATTGTGCTACTTATGTGCATATTTTAATGAAGTTCTAAATTCCACACACTTAGAATGTTGTGTCCTACCTCCCAAATTTGTCCTTTTTGTTGAAGTCTGCACCAGTGTTGAGCAGAAGGTTTAGGCACTCCAAATTCCTATTAAATTAATGCAACATTGATTGCAAATTAAATTTTTAAGAACACAGCGCCCTTTACAAACTATCAGAATTGCTGTACAGTTATTTATCACAACAATATTTTTACTGATAATGAATCAAACTATATTTTACATACAAAACACCACCAAAAACAGACTTTAAAGTTGTAGAAGAAAATATTAAGGACCATAAACTGTCCTTGGTCCAAATGTGGGAATTTTGATGTTTATGTAGCGTGCCTTTTGAAATCAACAAGAGCATTGTCCTCAAGTAGTAAATACACTTCTAATTTGATGGAAACTTAATAGAAAAAATTAATGCATGCTAAGAGCTTTTTGCCAAGATTCAGCCCATGGCAAGTTTTTACTTATACATTTTTGTTTGTTTTAAAGCCAATTAATAAGTGCCAGGAAAAACAAAGTTTGCAATGTATATGCTATCTTTGATACTGCATTATGAAGAACGCTATCTTAAAAAATATTTATGGCAATAGCTGTGAATATTTTTCAGAGAGACAGGAAAATTACGATATGAAGCCTAAATGTGAGGATGGGAGTGAGGTAACATCACAAGTAAGTAATTTTTATTCTAAGGATAATGTTTTATACCGGTAAATAGAGCCCTATGCGGATAAAAAAATTTGTATTTCACATCTGATCTGCAAAAATGATCCACGGATATCTGCAGATTTGCTGGGCTTTAGATATAAAATGTGTATCCTCATCCACTCATGATCGCAAAAATGGTCTGCGGATATCCACCAATTTGCAGGGCTCTACCAGTAAACAACCACCCCAAAATCCCCAAACATAAAAATTACACTTGGTTTTATTATATTACTTTAAAATTATACGTGCATGCAGCATTGGCCATTTGATTTCCTGAAAGCTGTGTGCACTTGAGCATGTACGACAATCTACTGCCCAATTTTTCTAGGCAATATTGAATAGCTACTCTGTACTCTAATTTTATAGTGACTAATACACTGCTCCTCCCAATACCTGTGCACATGCTTGGCTTTATTAATGGGTGGCCAAAGTTAATGGGACTAATATTGTGGTTTTAGTCACAAGCATGAAGTGTCTGCAGAATCAAGGCCTACATGTTTACATGCACTCCTTAAGATGCCCACCTAGAGAAAAAATGCTAGACAAATACTAGTTCTTCTACGGTCTGAATTCTTAGGATCACAATCCATCAATCAAAATTTCCTTGCTTCTGGTTAACTGAACTCCAGAACTTTGTTACTGTATGCAAAATTTAGCTTGACAAATCTATGTGCAGGTATATGCTAAACATACAGGTTTCCCACGCTCTTACTGTGTGTGAGCACATTCATGCTATCCTCAGCTTCCCTCACATGCTGGTAAAAACATCTAAAACATGTTTTCTTAGTGAATAATCAAAAATAAGTTAGCACCCCTCATTTGCTGAAAGAAGTCATCTAATATCCAGATGTTTATAAATATAACAAACAGCATATACTATAAAGATATACACACAGAGGGTAAAGTTGTAGCTAGCTCATACATAATTGTGGATGGGGAAAGGCAGTAGAGAGCCCTCCCCCAACTCTGTACAGCCTATTTCAAAGGGCTGCCCAGAATTACAGCTTCTATGCCCCACTGTAAGCAACTGAGTGGAAAGGGGACAAGCGAAGCAAGCAGGTGAGGTGGTGGTACCATACCCCTTCACCATGTGTCTCCGAAGTGCTCCTAACATAGGGTTCTGGTAAATGATAGCCCTAAATAACATGGTCTGTACTTTCTATAGGTAGTAAAACATACAAGTAAAATTAATCCATTTTGAGACAATCCTGAAACTGGAATAACACAGATTACTCCTGGGGGAATTCTGCACCACAAAATTAAAATTTCTGCACACAATATTTTAAAATTCTGCATATTTTATTTATCAAAATAATGCAACATAATCACTTTGGTTTCCATTATTTCAGTAATTTATTTAAACTACAATATAATGGATGGAGAATGGAAGTGGGGAACACTGGAGGAAATCCCCAAACCCCCTTGCCTAACAGTAATGTAGATAGGTTTCACCCTTTATTTCTAGTTATTAGGCAACATATATATGCAGCCATTTGCTCAGTGTTACATCAAACAACTGAAGAGAAAGTGAAGACTGGGGAAATCAAACTCACAATTTATATTAGCTACTGACCATCTCCAGAAAAGGAATTAGCAAACTTCATGGAGTACATTCTGATAGGAAATTTTTTCAGTCCAAAAAGTTAGACCCATTCTAATCACGAAAGCAACATAAGCATTTATAAGGCCATACTGTCCTTTACAGCACTCTGGCAATGTAAAGGAGCCTTAAAACTTTTACACCTATTTTATATTCCTGGGGGAATTCACAAAGACAAGGGGAATAATTCACTAAGCAGGCAGGCTGCTGCATTTTGCTCTGCCTGAGGGAGCAGAGCCTGTCCTACACCTACCTCCTCAGAAACACCCCGAAGCCCTGCCCCTCCATGCCGAACATGCTGCAATAGCGAGCGAGAGGGACAGAATGTCACACACCCACACACACCCACCCCTGCCCATCCCCCAGGTGATTTACATCTCTACTGGCTGCTCCAGGCACCCGAACCACCCTGCCTACACTGCCGGGGAGGGGCTTGTGACCACTCTTGCGGCTTCCCTTTGCTTCCCCATCAGAAGTCATTTTTCTGCGGGGAAGCAAAGAAATCTGCGAGGGACATGAATTCTACGCACACGCACTGATGCAGAATTCCCCCAGGAGTAACTGATTCTGTTGGTCATTACAATAAAAGATTGATGACTGAGTAGAAACTGCAGTTTATGCCTTTTTAAAGCTTGCAGAAAGACACCGTCTTGAAGTTATGTTCATACCTACAAAGCTCCTTGGGGGAAAAAAGAGGAGAAAAACACTGTCAGGATCAACGATTTAAGAAAAAAAAAATTAAAGTGAAGGCAGAGCTGCTACCTACCCTCCAGCTGCAGCTGCATGAAGGCAGGTCCTGCCAAAATCATCTGGGGTGTCTATGTCAAAGCCTATAAAAATAAGTTAGTATATTGTGAAACCATGTATGTAATTTAACCCTTTCACCAAATTGCCCTTCAATAATTAAGCTGTAGTTTATGTTATTTACAACGGTAAATGCTGAAACACAAAAATATACTCTATCTGAAATAAAACCATGTTTGCAATATTTCAAGAAATGCGTATTCCGTTAAAAATGACAAAGGTAACAATGGAAACTTATCTTTAATGACATTAGGGCTAAAAGCAATTTCTGATAGCAGTGTCTTTGTTTATCCCTTCTGTTAAAAATACCAACATTTTTATATCTGATACTGAAACATTTATTTATGGAAAAATGCAATAGCAACTTTAAGTATAAGCTAGTACTACTCACCTTAACATGCAGCGTTCTGCATACCAATCTTTTAAACGGAGGGAATGTCAGCATTACTAAATCCAGAAGCTAATCACATTATTTCATCCTTCAACTTAGTTCTCTATTCCCAGACAAAGAACTTGGTTAAAATGGAGTGAAGATTATAAACACCAGTTACTCAAGGGGAAAAAGGCCTTTAGAGAATGGTGTAGTTTTCTCAAAAAATGTTATACGAACCCTGGAAATTCAAATTTAAGATCAAACTTAAATCCAAATATTTGAAAGTAGGGAGATGCACAACTAAGGTCACCAACGGAGCCTTAACTTTGCTCCTGTATCACTGCTCTCAGAAACAACTGCTAGGAGACTATCTAATACTTAAGACCAGAGCCGTCCCTTGGGTTCGGTGAATTGGGGTGACTGCCTTGTGCAGGAGGTGGGTGGGGAGGTGAGGCAGGAGGGCAAGCGGGGTGAGGAGGCTAAAGGGGAGGTGAGCGGCAGGCGGGAGGGAGGGAGGAGCAGCCCCCGAACCAGAACCTCCCCTCACCCCCAGAGCCTTCTGCCCGCCAACAGGCCCTGCCGATCAGCATATTCCCCTCCCTCTCAGCACCTACCGTGGATAAGATGTTTCACAGTGTCAGGAGGCGCTGGGGGGGATGGGCGAGAAGTGAAGGCGCAGCCCGCTTGGGGGAGGGGGCGGAACTGGGCGGGGAAGAGGCAGTGCATGGGCGAAGCGGGGGTGGGAAGAGGCGGGACAGGGGTGGGGCCTTGGGGAGCACCCTCCAGTAGATTAGAAACTCACTGCCTATGTCCCGGGCCCTGTACACCCCTAGGGACGGCCTGCTTAAGACATACAACATCATTACACTACTGACTCTGAAAACTCAACAATGATCATCTAACTGGATTACCTTACTTGTGTTGATAGGTTAGTTTTACCTCACTATAGCAAACACCTCTTGTTTTCTTTAAGTCCCCATGCAGTTCATGAAGAGAAGAAAGAACAAAAAGGAAAAAAGAGAAAAAGAAAGAGAAAGAAACAAACCCAGCCCACATCTCTGCTAAATGCTTCCACACTCAGGACAATCCACCATAGGAGTCAGGATATCAAAAGCACGGTTATCTGATAAGCATACACACACATGCACAGTCAAAAGAACAGTGCTTTCTACATGATTCTAAGCATGCTATGCTGAGGGGGAACATGGGATTTAAAGAAGTCGCTCTTCGAAGATAATATTAATAGTAGGGGAACAGAGTGGGAGGTAAAAAAAGAAGATATGCTTATGTATAACACAACTTTGTTTTCTACAAAGGTTCCATTTCTCTGTTCTGGTAGCTCTCAAGTGGAATAAAGTGAGAGAACTCCCCCCACCCGCACCTCACAGGGCTCACCTGAGGTACTCCAAATCACAACTGGGAAAGGTCCACAGTCATCTGGCATATGCTAGAGCAATTCAGGGATTTTTCTAATTTAAGCTAATGAACTGGGACTGGCTCCATGACAATCAGGGAAGGGTAACTTTTTGCCCAGTGTCACACCGAAACTAATCTCAGTGCAGGAGAGAATATGGCCCCAAAAGTATGTTAATTCCAAATTAGACTTCCTAAGAAAATAGTGGATTTACCAAGTATAAGAAAGAATGTGACTGAAGTGAAATGAAACAATAAATGGCACGGAGAAAGTACAATGAAACTGAAAGGCAACAAACTGAGAACCAAGAAAAGACGACAGTTACCTTTTCCATAAGTGGCGTTCTTCGAGATGTGTTGCTCATGTCTATTCCACAATAGGTGTGCATACTCGCCATGTGCACCGGTGCCGGAAGTTTTTCCCCTAGCAGTACCCGCAGGGGGGAGTGCCCCCCACGACCGCTGGAGTGGCACCTGCCTGGTGCAGTATAAGGGGAGCTGCGCACTCCCCCCACCCTCAGTTCCTTCTTCCCAGACAGCTCGGACAGAGGGGAAGGAGGGTGGGATATGGAATAGACATGAACAACACATCTCAAAGAACACCAGTTACGGAAAAGGTAACTGTCTTTTCTTCTTCGAGTAATTGCTCATGTGTATTCCACAATAAGTGATTCCAAGTGATATTGTTGGAGGTGGTTAGGAGTTCACAAGATCCCAAGACGGACGACAGCCCTGCCGAACCTGGCATCATCCCTGGTTTGGGGGACAATCACATGGTGCGAGGTGAACGTGTGAACCGAAGACCACGTGGTAGCCCTACAAATGTCCTAGATGGGGACGTGGGCCACGAAGGCATCCGATGAGGCCTGCGCCCAAGTCGAGTGTACCCTCACAATGGGTGGCGGGGGGACACCTGCCAGCTCATAACAGGAACGGATTCACAAAGTGATCCGATTGGAAAGCCGCTGAGTGGAAATCAGCTGGCCCCTCGCACACTCAGCCAAGGCGACGAACAGTTGTGAGGACTTTCTGAATGGCTTGGTCCGCTCGAGGTAGAAAGCCAGAGCCCACCGCACATTGAGCGTGTGGAGACGGCGCTCCTCACTGGACGTGTGAGGCTTGGGGCAGAGGACCAGTAGAAAAATGTTCTGACCCATGTGGTAGGCGGAGACCACCATCGGGAGGAACGCGGGGTGTGGGCGGAGCTGGATCTTGTCTTTATGAAAGACTGTGTAAAGGCAGCTCGGATATCAGGACCCTGAGCTCCGAGACTCACCTGGCTGACATGATTGCAACCAGGAAGGCCACCTTCCACGAGAGGTGAGCCCAAGAGCACATGGCCACTGGTTCAGACGGGGGCCCCGTGAGACGAACCAACACCAGGTTTAGGTCCCACTGCGAGAACAGGTGTCTAGAATACGGAAAAAGACGATCCAAACCCTCAAGTAACCTGCCAGTCATAGCATGGGAAAATACTGTGTACCCTTGCACCAGCGGATGGAAGGCCGATATGGCTGCCAGGTGAACCTTGACTGACGAGGACACCAGGGCCTGGGTCCTCAGGTGGAGGAGGTAATCAAGGATAAGCTGGATCAGGGCGGTCACCGGGGAGACACCCTGGTCCACCGCACACCTAGAAACTGGGACCACTTCACCAAATAAGCACAGCGAGTGGAGGGTCATCTACTTTCGAGGAGGACGCGCTGCACCTGCTCTGAGCTCGTTCTTTCCTCTCCACCTAACCACTGAGCAGCCACGCCGCGACGTGAAGAGCCGCCAGATTGGGGTGGAGGAGGCGGCCCTGGTCCTGAGAAGCAGGTCTGGGCGGAGCAGCAACAGCCACGGCGGAGCTACTGCCAGGCCCGTGAGGGTCCCATACCAATGCTGCCTGGGCCACACCAGGGCAATCAGGAGGACCCGGGCCTTGTCTGTCTATCTTCTCCAGGACCCTGCTGATTAGAGGGAACGTGGGAAAACGTGTAGAGAAGCTGGCCTGACCAGGACAGGAGAAAGACATCAGAGATAGCACCCCTCCCCAGGCCCCCCGGAGCAGAACCGGGGGCATCGCCGGTGGGCCACTTCCAGGAGCAGGGACCACTCGTGTTGTGAGGAAAAGTCCTTGCACAAGCAATCCCCCCTCTCGTTCCGGGCGCCCGGTAGGTGGAAGGCCTTCAAGTGGATGTCGTGGGCTATACAGAAGTCCCATAGCCTGAGGGCTTTGCAGCAGAGGGCAGAGGATTGGGCCCCGCCTTGCCTGTTGGTATAGAACACTGAGTCCGTGAGGACCCTGACTACCTTGCCCTCCAGGTGCGAGCGGAAGGCCATACATGCCAGCCGCACCGGCCTGAGCTCCTTGACGTTTATATGTAAGGTCAGGTCTTGAGCCGACCACAGGACTTGGGTCTGAAAGTTCCCCACATGGGCCCCCCAACCCAGGTCGGACGTATCAGACACCAGCTCCAATGACGGGGCCCTGTCCCTTAACGGGACCCCTTGGAGCATGTTGTTTGGGGCGGACCACCACCGTAGAGAGGTGATCACAGAGTCCAGCACGGTGAGGACCTTGTCCATCCTGTCCGTGGCCTGGGAGAACTTCGAGGCCAACCAGAACTGGAGGGGCCTCATCCTGAGCCTGGCATAACGGACCATGTACGTGCACGCCAACATGTGACCCAAGAGTTGTAGGCAAACCCTGGCTGTTGTTACCGGGAACCTTGTGACCAAATCGATGAGAGCTTTCAGGGTCTCGAACCTGTCTGGCAGGAGAGAGGCCCTGGCCGACACTGCGTCCAGGAGCACCCTGATAAACTCTATGCGTTGGAGCGGGACTAACATGGACTTGGTGTTGTTTACCAACAGGCCCAAGGCAGTGTACGTGGACAGAAGGAGCGCCACGTGATCCCCCACCTGTGACCGGGAGGTGGCCTTGACAAGCCAATCATCCAGACAGGAAAATATCTGGACCCTTCGCCGTCTGAGGTAGGCCACTACCACTGACATGCATTTTGTAAACACCCTGGGGGCAGTGGACAGACCAAACGGGAGGACCGTGAATTGGTAATGATTGTGTCCCACCACGAAATGGAAAGAAGTGCCTGTGCCCCTCAAATATGTGGTTGTAGAAGTACGTGTCCTGTAGATCGAGGGCAGCGTACCAGTCCCTGGGATCCAGGGAGGGGATGATGGAGGCCAGAGAGACCATGCAGAACTTGAGCTTCACCATGTACTGGTTCAGACCTCGTCCCAGGCCGCCTGGAGGGCTTCAGGCATGGACGGCATCTGGACATCTGGAGAGGCCTGTTCCGGAGGGGCTGGGCTACTCTGCTCAACATGAGTCTGAGGCCTGGGGCCCGGTGGGAATCGAGGACTGCCTGACATGGGCCTAGCCTCTGTCCCAGACTTCCCTCGGTGCCGCTGCGAAAAGGGAGTCTTCCTGGCCCTCTTGGCGTGCCCGTGGGCGAGGAGCGGTGCCGACTGGTTGATGGCACCGGAGGGTGGCTGTGTACCGACGCCATGGTGCCGGGTACCAGTTCGGAGCGGCGTGCCGGGGTCAGCGCCAACTCCATCAGGATGGCCCAGAGCCTAATATCCCTTTCTCTTTTGGTCCGAGGCTTAAATGACTTGCAAATCTTCCACCTTTCGCTGATATAGGTTTCTCCCAAGCAGCACAAACAGTCTGCGTGCGGGTCACTTCTTGGCACAGAATGCCTACAAGAGCCACACGACTTAAATCCCGGGGCGCGGGGCATGCCCCGGCCCAGACTCACTGACTGACTAAACAGCTAACTAACTACAGGTACTAATGCTGAACGAATGAACAGTTCTGGGGACGAGCTACAGCAAAGCTGGAGCAGAGCAGTTCTGACGCACCTTCACTGGTGGCAAGAAGGAACTGAGGGTGGGGGGGAGCATGCAGCTTCCCTTATACCATGCCAGGCAGGCACCACTCCAGGGGCCATGGAGGGCGCTCCCCCCCTACGGGTACTGCTAGGGGAAAAACTTCCAGCACCTGTGCACATGGCGCGCATGCACATCTATTGTGGAATACACATGAGCAACCAAAGAAAAAGAAATGCTTTTGTGCACACTACAAAATTAACTTGTAAACTCATTACCCCAAATATCACAGAGGCCAAGAGTTTAATAGGGTTCAAAAAAGGATTAGAAATTCAAATGGATAATGAGAACATTAAGTTGCATTAGAGTACCTCCTACCCAAAGAAAAACTCATGCTTCAGGGCTTAAGCTAACCACTGAAGTAGGGTTAGAAAGAAACTTCCCAATGAGAAAACTAGTCCACAACTGTCCATTGAAGAGTTTCTTGTACTTTCCTCCTAAACATCTGGCACTGACTGTCAAACACGATGCTGGACTAGATGGACTACTGGTCTGATCCAGTATGGCAATTCCCATGTTCTCAAGTGACCTATCAAGACTTCTTTCACTAAAATGCCACTGTTTTAGGCACAATGTATTACAGGCATGCAGGATGGAATATCAGTAAAGGACTAGGAGAATTACAGTTGTCTGAGTGACTTTAACAGTGCAAGTCCATACTTAATCATTATTTAAAATTAAAGTTATAGTTCAATACAATTTCCAAGCTACATTTATAGTTGTAGTTTTCTCAAATATTCTCTTAAGAGCTTCCCTTTCAAATAACTGATAGATGTTCACAACGATAACTCCAATTTCAGTTTTTTTGCTGGGATTCAAATTTTTTTTTGTTTTTTCCTTAATTTAAGAATTTCTTAGTGACCAGAATTAGTGAACTACACAGAGATGAATTCCAGTTCTCCCCACATTTCCCCCCCACTATGCTTCCCCTCTTTCTTCATCCCAGACTGGATGGACCCTACATATGTGTCCCATCTCCATTTCCCTCTCGCATGGAGAGGGCACATAAAGCTAGTCAGTGATCTGATTTGAGAAGTGGTCCCTAGATTACTAATATGGGCTGTCTCTACTGCCCCTATTTGGCACTCTCCCTCTCGTTAACCCCCTAGGAGGCCTCACCCAAAGTACAAAGTATTTCTCAGTTCTGCTCACTGAACAATCCATCTCATCACACTAATACCTTGCCTGACATCACTGTCTCCATAATGGTCATCCATATAGGGACAAGCAGACTTTGCAAGCTTTGCATCACTGTGATGGATGAATTCAGATTCCAGAGGGGTTCTTAATATATGAATCAACTAATTTCACCCTCCTCCCTGCAAAAAAATTTGGCGTTCGAGGAGCAAGTCAAGAAGATGTTAAAGTGAAATCACCACAAGTTTTGAACCACTATAGTTCCTAAACTACTTGTCTAGTTTGTCTCAATCCCTCCAGAAAATATGTGCATAAGATCACACTTGAAATTTCAGGCATATTGCTTCAGTTCTGGCTAAGTTTTACAAGTTTTGAAATTTAGGTTTACCACAGAAAGCTTGCTCCATCTTTAACTATGCAAAGTAGCTCAGACTAGCTAGCACAATCCTCAGCTATAAATAAGCTAACTGATTATTTCTATGTACTACTGAAAAAGGGCTTAAATATTGTGAAATATAACTGAAAATACTAAAAGGTTAATGTATATGTAGTAACCACAACACATTTTTAAAAGAGTATCCTACCTGATGAAAGGAGCTTTCTGCAACAATCTGAAAATCCACTTAATGCTGCCAAATGGAGAGGAAACATCCCATGTACACCCCTCCTAAGATACAGCATAATCAGACATCATAGTCTCATTACAATAAAAGAATCAAGATTGCATGCCAAATTGCACATGTATAGGGTTTCCCCAACAAAATCTAATTAGAATGATTAGATCTAAGGAAATCTCTTAATATGTTAAGAAGCTTACTTTCAATCTAAAAATAATGCATTCATTCATGACAGACAGTTAAAATGCATGAGGTTTTGGCTTGCATATTTCAACTATTATACTGAAGTACAAGTTGGCAACACAGTCTACTATTTCTTTTCTGATTGTTTAAACTACAGTGAGATGTGACACTATAACAAGATACAGTATCTGCAAAGAATATGACTGAATGCATTTCTAATCTCATGTTGAACATTTAAAGAGCTAAGAAAGAAATGTGAAACAATACATTACTCTGGCTTTCTAATTAATGCATTTCTGAACTATTTTAGCCTATACCCAAGTCAGTAACTTACTTTGCAGTGTCAGCACCACTTGTAATTAGAGTGTTGATTAGTAGCTCATGACCATATCTAGCTGCGATGTGCAAAGGTGTATTTCCATTCTTATCTTCACAGTCTATTTCAGCTCCTACAATATAAAAGTTAGTGTGAATGCACAAAATGGTACACGTACATATGTTTGTTAGCAAAATGGTGTTAAAGATTAATAAGTTTAAAGTACAAGTAACGTGATAGAATGATTTTTTCGGTTTAAAAATTTAAAATGTTTCAGTGGTATTGAGTACTAATGGTACTCCTAAGGAATTCTACGCCAAAAAATTTAAAATTTTGTGCATATTTTAAAATTCTGCAAATTTTTATTTGTCAAAATAACACGATATAATCATGCCAGTTTCAATTTTGGTAAAATATTTCAAAATACCTGCCAGAAAGTATGTCTGTAACAATACAGACAACCAAAAAGATTCAGAAAATGTTTTTTTGACAAACAGATTCCTTACTAGGCATATTACTACAAAACTTGAGGTATTTTTATTGGCAGTTATCTTGTTTCCGTGAAATTAAATACAACAGAACCTAGTTTAACCAAGCCTCCATTATCTTGCTCTCCTTATTAACCAAACCACCAGCCGCTAGGGGCTGACACCTAGAGCACCCACCACTAGGGTTGCCACCCTTCTAGCTGTTGGTGACCGGACCCCCGAGCCCTGCCCCCGTCGCTCACACCTCTTCTCCCCAAAGCCCCGTCCCCATTGCTCATGGGATTGTCTCAAGGAGCCTGCCTGCAGGTAAGAGGAAGCCCCAACAGAGCAGGGGCTGGCATGGGTTAATAATCTGGAGTCTCCGCCCAGCCTACGATAACCAGACTTTTGGTTAGGGTTTCCAATTGCTAGTAACTGGAGTCTTGAAGCCCCACCTCCCCAAGGCCCTGCCCCTGCTACACCTCTTCCCTTGAGGCCCTGCCCCCAGCACTTGCTCAGCACCCCCCCCCCCAATCAATAACCAGACTTTTGGTTTGGGTGCCCTAGGGTTGCCAGGTACCCTTTTACACTGGACTTTCTGGTCGAAAACCAGGCACCTGGCAACCCTAAATGGCACTCTGACAGAGAAGTCAAAAACTGATATGTCTGGGTAAAACCTGGATGGGTGGCAACCCTGCCCACTCCCCAGTTTATGTGGATTTTTGGTCATCCGATCTGGCTCTGGTCCCTATTAGACAGGATACTTGTGGTTCCGTTGTAATACATTTGAAACACACAAAACTGGAAAGAGGAAGCATTTTGGTGGAAATCACAAATTCTCCGTGAAAAAATAAAATTCTGCAGGGAACATTAATTCTGTGCAAATTCTGCATTCTGCAGAATTCCATCAGGAGTATAATGGACAGCGAAGTAAATGCAGGTCTCGTCATGCATCTGTAAAGCAGGGGTTCTCAAGGATTTTATGTGGGGGGTTGCAAGCTGTCAGCCTCCACCCCCAGGCCCTGCTATGCCTCCAGCATTTATAAGAGTGTTAAATATTTAAAAAGTGTTTTTAATTTATAAGGGGGGGGTCGCATATGGAGGCTTACTGTATGAAAGGGGTCACCAGTACAATAGTTTGAGAACCACTACTGTAGAGGGCAAACTGTTTCTGTAACTCAATGCTGTAGAAAAGGCACAATGATACAAATACCCTTGCTTTTCCATCCTTAAAGTGAAGCTATAGATGGGTAGGGTCTATATGCATCTTATCAGGGTATAAAAACCTCACTAACTGAAATACTGGCCATAGCAAAATAAGAATGTGAAAATGTCATTAACATTTCAATATATGTACATAAATACTTTTTTTCTTTTTACCATTCTGGATGATGGTTTGTGATCTTGAAAATCTACCATGGATTGCTGTCATATGCAATGGCGTTTTCCCATCTTTACTCTGGAAATAAAACAAACAAAAATAAAAAACTACCAACCCATAGCCAGCTACATTTATCTATCAAAATTAGCAAGGAGAAGTGATCCTTTCCCACCAACACCATCAATTCCCTCTCCACACTACTATAAAACAATTGCTGGTAGTAACAAACCCAGGAGACATTACAGGCTATTCAACACTGCTGTTATCTTGTTAGTCCCTTCTCCAGCTCTATTGACAACTCAATGATGCACACTCACTCAGAATTATGCCTTTAGGACAATCAAGAGGATAGTGGCAGCAGACAGTCTTAGCACCAAGAACTACATTTACTTCCTCCCTAAATCTAAAGCCAAAAAAATAAAGCTTCTTTTAAAGAAGTGACTTGTATTCAGTCTGAATACAAGAACCTTATTATAGAACATTACAAAGTGTTAGAAGACTGACATTAAAATATTAATCTGTTTCTTTGATGTTACTTTAAAATGAAACTCATAAGTAATTCATCACAAATCACAAATAATCCTTAAGGCGAACTATTCAACCACAGGTTTCAGAGTAGCAGCCGGGTTAGTCTGTATTCGCAAAAAGGAGTACTTGTGGCACCTTAGAGACTAACGAATTTATTTGAGCATAAACTTTCGTGAGCTACAACATCGAATGCATCCGATGAACTGAGCTGTAAGGTGCCACAAGTACTCCTTTTCTTTTTATTCAACCACAGAGGGTACTGCACATTTGACACACACATGAAAAGCACAATTAAACCACTCACCCAAAAAAGATACCCTGAAATTAGGTCAACTTTAACACGGAGGGGATTCTAGTTTTTAAAAGCACTATCTAAATGCATTCATAAACTGTCTCTCCTATGAAATTTAGTCCATAGTTAGCGCATTACAGGTTAATGAAAAACCTAAATGCACACAAAAAAAAGTTACACACACACAAAATACTAGGCAATGTGACACTAATTTGCAACCATCATATTACCATATAAAATTATACCATTTTCTATTCCCGTAGGTGCACATACACAATGTATTCATTCTACTGTATGCAGTTAATTAACACAAAATTCCCTATTGCAAGGGGACAAAGTTGAACTTGCTGTGGGAACCTCCCCACTAAATATTTTGATGGTGTGCAATTAAATTCAGAACCAGGACATACAGGTAAGATTTTAGGAATATTATACTCCCTCCAAGAGTTTTGGGTTTGTTTTTTTTTAATATATAAAGTATTCTAAAATAAATAAGTTGGGAAGTAGTATACACAGAACTACAAGAACAAATTCCCTAGACACTGAACAGCAGCTTCACTCCACTGCACCAAAAATATGAGCCTTTCAAATATTTCCTTTCTTCCTTGGAAGTCTTCCATCTAAGTACCGATCAAGCCTGCCCTCGCTAAGCTTATGACATCTGACATGATCATAGCCCACGGTAAAATAGCTGTAGGCTAATTGTTATTTGGTTGCATTCACTGAAGCTCAATGAAGTGAGATAATAGAAGATTAAAACACAAGTCTCTTGTATAATGTACTATAGTGTAATGTACTATCAGGCAATATGTCTATAAAATACTTATTTTTTTTCCAAAACACAAAAATATCTAGGAGAAGCCATTGTTATTACACAGCAACAACAAGCCCAGAACACCAGGTATTCTCAAGTGGTCAACCATCCATTCCTAAACTTGGCTTCACTTAAAATTAGATATATCCAGTCTACTCAGACCACTGAGACCATTTCTTTTCAAGAATCCAGCTGATACTAGTTCAAATACAATTTATAGTTTCCCATATACATCCCATAATATACTTCTACACATGCAAAATCGTTATTTGAGTTTGCTATACTCTTTTTAGACTGAATGTTGCAGGAAAGGAATAGTGTTGAGCAGTAGTCGCTAGGATTTAAAGATCTAAATTACTGTATGGATAGTGACAATTTTGTACCTGCCAAAACAACCGGTATTTCCCCCCTCCTATGGAAAATGGATGAAGGGGGAAACATATCAAAAGTCCAAACTTTCTGCTAGCTCACTAATCTGTTGTATGCTTTCCTCCCAGAGGTGAAGCCAACAAGAATGGAGTGAACATTTCAAAGTCTCCAGAACACCCAGTGATCAAGGTTCACAGCATATGCACACATGCATCTTCCACCTATCCCAGATGCCCACCTATACCCCCTCTACATCTCTAAAAATCATGTAGATGACAGTGGAAAGAATTATCGTAGAATCTAAACTTACAAAGTAATATATTTGTGATTATAAATAGAATACTGTATTTTTATGACAGTTGCCAAAAACTGTACAAATATTTTGAACTTTAGCATTAAAAGCCAAAAATCAAGATTATATTTAAAAATAAAAAATTGAGCACAACTGAAATCCTCTATACATATTGCTGAAAAGTTTTACAATAAACTCTACTGAATAAGAGTAGTCTAAAGAAACAAAAACCACAACAATATAAAATCCTGCTATTTTAACTAAAGGAATAATCCTTCGCGAAAACAAGGAATATAAAGTGGGTATCTGTCCCTAAAACAGGGAACAACCATCCTACTCAATATCCGAAAACCAGAATTGACTGAGCAGAGCTGGAATACTCTATTACTGAAAAGTTAACACTACTACAACCACCTCTGCAAAGTAAAGCTACTACAAAGTCAATCTACCTCCTTCCCTGCAAAAGTGTATCTAAAAAAAAGAGAATTCCCATTTTAATTAAATAACCATCGGCAAAGCAGAAGAGAAATACCAATCTTAGTTACATCAATATAAACGCATAGTATTTCCATTAATTTTAATGCAATTACACTGCATTTATACCAGTGTAAAAGAGATTAGGCCCTTAAACTTCTTTTGTAAGCTCATATATACCCTTCCCTCCAAATGGATCCAGCAAAGCAACAACGTTCTGGGATGCAGCCAAGGATCTGGATCTCCTTGGTGTGAGGGGCACGCTCTCTTTTCCCGTCATCGGTACCAGTGCTGAGGTCCTTCCCCAGCACAGAAGAGTCTTGTGTTTTTGGAGTGCTGGAGATGGCGGTACCAACTGTTCATTGCTTGGAACTGCTGGATCCCATTGTTAATGGATCATCTTCTTGTACCTGTGGGACTTAGAATGCATTCCACTGTCTTGGGCCGAACTGGTGGAGGGAATGTTGATTTCCTTGGATTTTCAGGAAGATTTAGTCCCATGCTTATGGGATTGCATCCTAATCTCCCAAATAAGCCATGCTATCGGGTCAGCGGGGGTGGTTCTGCTGGCACTGGAGTCGGACATAGTCGTGGGAGGCACATGCCTCGCTGAATTAGCTGTGATGTGAGCTTCTCCCAGGCAGCAGAGGCAGTGTTGGAGGTCATCGCTGATCGAGAAAGATCGCATACAGGAGGCGCAGAGTTTGTAGCCTGGAGCTCTGGGCATAATCCAGTATCTGCACGGTGTATGGGGCAGCGGAGAAGTCCCTAAAGTCTACTCTAAACTAACATTAAAACTATTAATTACTAAAACCGGGAAAGAAATAAAACTAGTAAAACTACAGTTAAAACTGCTAAAACTATTTACAACTATGCTTTTTACAATTGCATCAGACGAGGACGATGAAGGTTCCGACCTGGACCTTGCAGTGGTGAGAAGGAATTGGAGACACAGTCGGTCCTTCCCGCCCTTTATTGCCTTGGACAGAAGCACAAGGCAAGCCAAGGCACATGCACAGACTAACAGACACTACTTTCAAACTCTCCAACTCTGGGTGCATGGTGCACATGAGTAAACCCCCAGTGGAATACAATAGGTACCATCACTCAAAGATGAACCCTATGTTTAGGAGGGTGGAGAGAAAGATATTGGGCATAAGAATAGTAGTTTAAATATTGGTTTTCAACCTGGGAATGATCTGACTCTTCCTATAGCACCCATTTGGCTGAAATATAAATATCAGCTGGCTTTGAGATTGAGTGTGCCAGGTTATTCTTGGAGTTGATAGCTGACCAGGATCTGCTAGCTTCCCAAATTATTTTAATATAATTTGCTCATACATTTATTTTTATGGCTTTTGTTAACCTAATTTATTTAAAATAAATCTGGAAACCTGTGTGGATCAGATGTCCTCCAGCCAGACATCAGAGCCTGTAGCTAACCGAGAAGACCTCTGGTGTATCTATCAGTAAGCCACTTCTTGCTGCTCCATAGAACCTGCTCCCCTTAGTCCTCATGCTAGACATTTTGGTAGCAAGGAATGGGACCAATTAGCGCTTTCGGCATCTGGAAAGGCATGGGAGGCAGCACAGGATTTTGGAGGTAGTTGCTGTTTTTGGCGGGATGTATCTCTCTAGTTCCTCCCATTTGTGGGCAGGAGCAGAGATAACCAGATTTTACCGGGGGGGGGGGGGTGGGTGTTTATGACATTTGAACTCTAAGTTCCATAAAAAAAAAACAATTTCCCCTTGTCTCTACCTTAATAGCCATCCACACACCAACAACAATGGACAGGCACATTACCTGAATGTTTATGAGGACAACTGTCATCATCAGACTTGAGTGCACCTCATACTAAAATAGGGCAGTTCCCACCTCTCTCTGATAGCTGTTTCAGGGCTCTTAGTTTGCAAACTTAGGAAGACCTCATAGCATTTTTCTATATTCAAACTTATTTTTGCAACCATAAGGGTTAGAAATTTAAATTTTATAAGTCAAAGGAAATATTTTCAACAGAGGTGGATTCTATGGCAAGTCCTACAGCCATGGAATTATGGCCATGAGTACATTTTTTCTCTCAGTCCATTTGGGGCCACTAATATCCTGACCATGTCAGCCAGCAATCTGAGTCCTTCGACTGGTTAGGTCTGCACTGCATCAAGTAAAAGTTTTGGTTCCTTACCTTTAAGGCCCTTCACAACTCAAGCCCTCCCTATTTATTGACTCTAGAATCTTCTGTTGCCCTTCACCGCTCTACTAAAGATGCCAGCCTCGTTTGCCTGTGTATATTTCTCCCACAAACAGTTGTGTGATTTCTTCCACACTGGTTCTTATTTATGGAGCACTCTCAGAAATATTCTGTAAAACTACTAACCTCTTTAAAAATTTCTTCTCAAAACCGGCTTTTACTGTTATGCATATGGGACACTTCTAACAGATAATGGCCAATATGGACTTCTGACATTTATCTTATTTAGTGGGCCCATCTAAATGCATGTTTTTTCATTGTCTCCCTCATCTTTTCCCCCTTATTCCTTCAGCTTGTATACCCATTATTTGCATTTCATCTTAAATTAGATTGTAAGGTCTTTGGGGGCAAGGATTGTCATTTACTCGTTGTCTGTAGAACCCCTAGCACAACAAAGTTCCACAATCCTGATGGGTATATAGGTGCTATTGTAATAAAAATATATTAAACCTTGTAATTTAAATTATAATATCTGATATAAAGACATAGATGTATCGTATGTCACAACTTATTGAATCCACCTTTAGATTAATTTCCTTACCTTCGTATTTACATCTGCTCCATTACAGACCAAAAGTTCTAAACACAATGCTCCATGTGTTGATGCAGCAGCAAAGTGCAAAGGTGTAAAACCTCTCTCATTCATCTGATTTACATTAGCACCACAGTCTATAAGTTCATTTACTACAACATCTTGTCCATTGTAGCAAGCTACATGAAGCGGAGTATTTCCGTAGGCATTTGGTTCATTCATCTAATGGGGAAAAAAACAAGACAATTAGTAAGATACTGTGAAATTCTACCACACTTCTTTTATGCCATCATGCAACAGTATTTAACTAGGTACGAAAGAACATCTTTTGTTGTTATGCAGGATGTCTTCATTGCATTCTGGAATATCACAAAACAGTACATTAAATGTGTTCTAGACTGGATTTCCTTGACCAAAAAACTTTAGAATGGAATACTTTTCAACCTCTCTGAGAGGAGATAATTAAAGTGTTTGGTAGTGGTTGTGGGAAAGGAAGGTATTCTGCCACTTGTAAATAGAATTCTCCAAGTTTATTATCACAACAAGTCCACATTGTCGGGATCATGTACCTTGATTGTATGAGCCCCCAAAGCTCCTATAATGCAGAGACACCGGTGGCATGTACATACTCTTCCCTTGATCTAATCATCAAGATTGTACAATATAGAAGGTCGCACACTTTCTTGCTTTTGTAGGCACATCCCACTGCACGCAAGAGAGGCTCCTCGCATTCCTTAGCCCCTCCTCATGCTGCCTGTGTGCCACACTCCCATCACCTTCTATTTCAGAGGCTCTCTGCAACCTACCTTTCATGCGAGAGGCGGTGTGCCCTCAGCGTTTCTTCCCCCAATACTAGGGTCTCTCAATTCCAACCCCAAGCAAGGACCCCTGTGCTCTCCTTGCCCCATTCACTCTTCTGCCACATGTCAGGGTCTCTGTGTGCATCTCTATCCATCCCTTTCTCCCATACCAATGTCCCTCATTCTCTCCACTGCCAGGGTCATCCATTCTCCCCCAACCCCGGCAAGGGTTCTGTGTGCCACCAATTCATCCCCCATGCCAGGGCTCCGTGAATACCCCTAGTCCATACATTATGATGGAACATGTTAATGGCTACCATCAATCAGCTCTTTAATCTACAGACAACTACAGAAGTGGCTGAACTGCTGGGTGTGCTAGGTGAATGCAAATGGCTCCACGTGCCCCCATTTCCCTCTTTTGTTTTTTCCAATTTTCACCAAAATCAATAGGGTTTGTTCATTGATGCCTAAAATATTCCCTGAAATTTTGGAATTGAACAGATGCAGTGCTCAAAAGTTATCACATTACTGACAGACAAGTGCCAATGACTCCACCTCCCTCAATTCCTTACTGCCAGTTCCAAATACATAGTAATAATCTAGAAAAACAAAGCAGAAAAGTAGGTGAGTGTTGGTCTGCAGGGGCAATGTGCTCTGACAACTCCAGTTACAAGTGAAAAATGTTCTATCTTTTGCAAATTATTTTTGCAGATTCCTTTTAATGGACAAGAACCTCACAGAGGAGGGTTGAGTATTTAAACAGCAGAGCTGCTCTCCCAAAATGAACATTAGGAACTTAAAACTAAAATTTTACTCCTGATGGAATTCTGCACCATTGCACAATGCAGAATTTGCACAGAATTAATGTTCTGTGCAGAATTTTATTTTTTCATGCAGAATTTGAGACAGCCGGAGCCCAGCTGCCCGGGGCCAACAGTGGTAACCGCGGTATTTCAAAAATACTATTTTGAAATAAATTACTAAAATAACAAACTGATGTGATATTGTTATTTTGACCAATAAAATATGCAGAATTTTAAAATATTGTACGCAGAATTTTTAATTTTGGGGTGCAGAATCCCCCCAGGAGTAATTAAATGTAGAGACTTAGGTGCCTAGATCTAGTCACCTAAATAAATGGTCTGTTGTTCCATGGAACTGAATGCCTGCGGGGCCGACTGAATTTAGTAGGAATTTTGGGTGCCAAATACTTATGAAAATCAGGCCACATATTAAGGTGCCTAACTATGGATTTAGGTGCCCAATTTTAGGCACCCAAGTTTGGAAATATTTGTTTTAGCTCCTAAGATAATGAGAAGTTAATACTGCATGAATGTGCAAACT